>NC_090940.1:1258750-2517500 GCF_040938575.1 Ambystoma mexicanum
CTTCCGGGCTCCGTTTTGGATCGGGTTTTCTACAAGTGTGAGGGGGGGCTCTTCCAACAGCCGCTCAGTTAATTTGAGTGTAGGGGGGTCCCAAGGTGGGGGCTCAGTTCACCTAAGGGACCTACGACGACGGAGCTCACACAGAGGGAGAAGTCATCCATGCGCCCCCTGGTGGCCAGTCCGGAGACCTGCTTTTAAACAGTTTTGCCTCATTCATTCCAGCCTGGCTGCCACTCACACAGCAGGGTGGCTGTCCTTGCCAGACAGCCATCCGGCCAATCACGCCAGAGTGCATTCAGGTCTCCTAGGAGACTAAACACAGGGAGTTTCAGGCACCTCCCTCACATCCTGTCTACCCCAGACACCCTGGCGCCAGAGGAGGGCATCAGCACTGAAGCCCGCCAAAGGCCAATGAACAAAGGGAGAAAACCTGGTTTGGCGCTCAGAGACAAACACAAGAAAGACCTTTCCTAAAAGAAACGGCGAAAAAAGTCGGCCAGAGTCTGTTTTTACCGATAGGTCTTGGGTGCCATATTGAAAAACATGGCTGACCCGATTTTTAGCTACCATTGTTCGTGGTCCGGAAAAATCATGGTAGTTTGATCTAAACCACTGCCACCAGCCATTTAAAGTAGGAAAGGGTAATATTTGACTGTTACATGAGTGTTTTGACTTGGGGGAAGCTAGGCAACCCCTCCAGCACTCTAAAAGAAGATAGTGTGTGCTGGGTCTGTAAATTTAAAGAGACTAGTAAAGTCATGTAACTCTACATGCTCTGGGAGACAGTAGTCAGTCCCAGAGAAGGTATTTAAACTTTGGGAAGTCTGAAAGACAACCCTGTTCCACTGCACTGAAGGTGCTGTGTGACACACAGAAAAAGATGATGCCTATGGAGTTCTTTTAAAACTCCATAACCAAAGAACACAAAAGTAAAACACACATCAAAATACATGAAAGAGTGGGAAAAAACTCTCGCACTCTTTCCAGGTAGAAAAATCAAATCCTAGAAATCCAGCAAAGTTGCTGGGGGTCTCAAAAGGTAAGGGAAATTAGCACATTTTGAGAATTCTCCCTAACAATGGCCAGTTTCTCAAGGCGTTTGCCCAGGAGTGGTAGAGATTGGGCAATAGTTGGCCAGGCAGGAAGGGTGAGCAGAAGGCTTTTTCAGGAGGGGGTGCACAAGGGAGTGCTTGAGAAGAGAGGGGAAAGATCCAGTGGCAAAGGAATGATTGCAGAAATCGGCCAAGTCTGGCGCAGTGGAAACAATTGAGGAGCAGAGAGGCACCTGTTTAGATGAAACTTTCATAAACCGGACTTGTCTAGAAACACCATCAGGTGTTATAGGGGAGAGAGAGAGAGAAGAAGAGAAGAGGGAAATGTTACCAGAGGGGGCCTGAGAGAGGAAGAGGGAGAGAGAGTAGGAGAAGAGACTAGTGTGGACTTGATGTCTTGAGTTTTAGTGGTGAAACGAGAAGCCAGGAACGTACAGAGGGCCTGGGAAGGAACAGGAGAGGTAGCGACTGCAGTCGGATTGGACAGCTTCTTGCCGATTTTAAAAAGTTTGGCTGTGCTGTTAGAGGCTACAGGGAAGCAGGCTTGAATGTGGACCCTCTTCTTGGAGAAAATGGTTTGTCGATATTGCCTATGGAGCAGGTGACAGGCCAGTTTGTAAGGGGATGCGCCCAAAGCCCTCCAATTCCGCTCAGATGCTCTGCACTTGCGTTTCAGAGTGGCCAGGTCGGAGTCATACCAAGAGTTGCACTTGGAGGCAGGCTTCAGACGGATCCTCAAGACAGGGCAAGGATATCAAGAACATAGAGATAGAGAGATGAAGGTTGGAGAGAGCTGTGTCAGAGTGGGAGTCAGCCAGAGGGGTAGGAGGAAGAGAGAAAGAAGAGGCCAAAGCAGCAAGTGACACCTTCTTCATAGGGCGAATGACTGCGAAGGAAGGTGGCAGTACTGGGGTAGATTTTGCCAGGGGGACAGATAGCTTCAGGTGACAGGAAAGTGTTGGGCAGAATCCTATGCAGTTCCCTTAGGGAGCACTACAGAAGATTAGGACTACAGGTATATGCAATAAATCCCCTTTGGTATCAGCCTGTACCACAAAGATTTAGTTGGTAGCTGTGGGTAAGCAGTCAGACTTATCGAAAGAGGGAGATGAGCAGTATTCAGAGTTTACACAATAGGGCAACAGTACTATGGAACAAGGAAACACTGACCAAAGCTTTGTATTAAAAAGAGTATATATATATATATATATATATATATATATTTATTTATTTTACACACTCTAAGTTCAACACACCAATTACTATTATTAAAGCAAGTTAACACAGTCAAGAAAAGTATACACAACTCCCTATTTAAATTGTAGACAAGTTTGAGCAAGAGTGAAAACTGAGCAAAATGGCAGTGTAAACCAAGCAGAAATGGCACTCTAACAATTTCTCAAAAGGGAGGGAAAGGACAAGTTATACAGGGTTAGACTCTAAAACACACCAACAACACTTCACAAGTGGATTGTGAACAAGTTAGGCAAGGCAGTACTTTAGCATATGCAATACTTAGGTGAAAACCGAGCAAAATGGCACTTCAACAATACTTAAGAGGGAAGAAAAGGTGGTTATAAGAGTTTTAGGTGCACCAACACCTTTCGTGATAAAAAGCAATCTAGAGAAGGAAGTTGTAGCAGATTTAGCCAAAGTCAATAGGCCTGTGCCAGAGTCAGTGGTACAAGCAATGTGCCCAGGATCAAACTGTTCTAGTAGCTGCAGTCAAGTCTTTGTTTAACGAATTGGAAATGCGGTTGCAGAAGGTAAAAGACAATGTTAGTCGATAGGGGCGGCCAACCCAGGAGGTAAGTAAAGGATTTCAAACGCCTTTAGAAGTGCCCCGTGAAACGGGAGGACTGGCAGAACAATGTACCTTGAAAGTGGAAGCGGGTCCTGCGGTGGCGGTAGTTCCCGGAAGTTCCTGCAGTTCGGGAGATCAAGCAGAGGAAGAGAGGGTCTCGTCGTGGAGGGAGTTTCGAGTCACTGCACTGCCCAGGGAAGAAGCCAGCCGCGATGATGCCGAAACTGAATAAAAGGTACGCTCCTTTAAATCGTGGTGGACGGGTGCCTGGCTATCCGGTCTCCGAGTGCTTGGCACTGGCGACGCGACCAAGGCAGGTCCTGGAAGGCGATTGGCGAACTGGTTGGCCCCACCAGCTCAGGGGAAGAAGACTCTTGCAGGTGAAGATCTTCTCGAGTTGTTGGAGAAAAGTGGTGAGGATCTGCAGCAGGGCTTCACCGGTGGTTCAGTCATTGCAGATGTCTTCAGCTTCTCTCCTCTTCAGGTTTCTTAGTTCCAGTGGCGACGTCTTGTCCTCCAGTACTCAGATCCCTGCTTTTATGCAGAAAAACCCCCATTCATACAGCCTAGCTGTCACTCACACACTGGGGTGGCTCTCCTGGTGGGAGAACCCCCCAGCCTATCAGGGCAGAGTGCGACTTGGGTTGTTTAGGCAACCCTGTCCAGGGTGCCTATTCCCCCTCCCACACATCCTGTCTACCCCAGACTCAGTGGCGCCGAGAGGAGGGCTTCTGTGCAGAAGCCCGCCAAAAGGATGAACAAAGGATCCCAACCTGGGTTAGGACTTCAGAGAAAGACACGAGAAAGAAATATTATTAAAGTTCTGGCAAAAAAAAACGCACTGGATTAAAGTTAATAATAAAATAAACCAGTGGTTTGTTAGAGGCTGTCAGTAAAAGTGGTAGCCTCGAACAATGGGAAAATCCCATGGGAAAATGTTTGCGGTTGAATATTTACGGTAGTAACCACTGCCACCAGCCAGAAACTTTGGAGAGAGGGACTAGACAGTACCCCCTCGAAAATGACCACCAGGGAAAAACTATTAACCCTTTCCAGTACTTCCATAGTAAGATGGGTTGTACTGGTTTTGTTCATAACTATTGACTAGTAAAGTCAATGGGGACTTTACATGCCCTGGGAGACAGTAGTCAGTCCCAAGGTATGGAGTCTATGTTTGGGAGTCACTCTGACACCCCTGTGTTACTGCACTGAGGGTGCTGTGTAACACACATGTAAAAAGATGATACCTATGAGGGTGAGAAAAACCCCATAGACCATAAGCACAAAAATCAGCAACATGTCTAAGAGTGGGAAAAAGAGTCTCACTCTTAGCAGGAGTAAAGAAATAAACCTCTCAAATCTAGAAAAGCTGCTGGGGGACTCTATAGGTAAGGGAAATTAGCCTTAGAAGATAATTCTCCCTAACACTCGCTGCCCCCAGACTAAGGGACAGGAGGATCTAATCGACTCCTGCATGAGTCTGTTACCTCCAGTCGGTTAAAAACATCCTAAAGAGGCCATCAGCCAATCCGTGAAAGCCTGTCTGATGGCGAGTAGTTCTTTCTCCAGGACTGAATAATGAGTTTTGCAAGGCTGTAATGTTCGCGACAAATAAGCAATTGGGTGTTCCAATCCGTCTTCTGTAGCTTGTTTAAGGACTGCCCCGATAGCATGTTTCAGAGGCATCAGTTTCTACCAGGAAGGGTTTGGTAATGTCTGGTTGAGCCAGGATGGGTTCAATAGTAAACAGATGTTTGAGTTTCTGAAAGGCCATTTCTTGACAGGCGGTACATTGGAAGTGAGTATCTTTCCGTAGAAGACGGACGATGGGTTGAACAATAGCTGAAAATGAAGGAATGAATGTCCGGTAGAAATTAGCAAGTACTAAGAATCACTGCACCTGCTTCACTGTGGTTGGGGCAGGCCAAGAAAGGATTGCTTCCGCCTTAGATGGATCCATGGCTACTCCTTGAGGACTCAAAACAAACCCTAAGTATTTGACTGTGGACACATGGAAAATACACTTCTCGGGTCTGGCCAACAAATGATGTTGGCGCAATCTTTGTAGGACCATAGAGACGTGTTTTTGGTGTAAGGCCAAGTCTCGAGAATAAATCAAGATGTCGTCTAGGTAGACAATCACGAAAAGAAACATGTCTGAAAAGACCCGGTCCATGAAGCGCTGGAAGACAGCAGGAGACTTTGCTAGGCCGAATGGCATCACCAGATATTCATAGTGAACGAAGGGGGTCTGAAAGGCCGTCTTCCATTCCTCGCCCTCTTTTATGCGAATCAGATGGTAAGCTCCTCTTAAATCCAGCTAAGTGAAGATCACGGCTCCTCGTAGGGCCTCCAAGATATCCGAAATGAGTGGAAAGGTGCATCTGCCATTCAAGGTACATTTATTCAAACCCCGGTAGTCCAGGAATGGACGGAGTTCCTTAGTGTCCTTCTTTGGCACAAAAAATAGAGATGCTCCGGCTGGGGACCTGGATGGACGAATAGTTCCATTGGAGAGGTTGGTGTCTAGATACTCTCTGATAGAATAAACATCCTTCAGAATGGCATAACTGCATTCTCTTCTGTGTCAATTGCACAATCTTCAGGACGATGAAGAGGGAGTGATTGAACTATGGCGGAAGAAAATACATCTGAAAACTGATGGTAGACCTCGGGTACCTGGGTAATGCAGAGACCGTGAGGTGTTGTGGTTGTGGAGGGTTCACTCAGGCTGACTGTTTGGGTTGTCCGGATAGACAATGAGTGAGACAGAATTCAGAACCCAGAAACAAGGAACCAGCTGCCCAATTAATATATGGATTATGTTTCCACAACCATGGCATGCCAAGCACTATAGGATAGTGAGCGGCCTTAATTATATAAAAATGCAGAATTTCTTGATGATTGTTGATAGAGAGCATGAGTTCAGACGTTTGTTGAGTTATGGGACCGGAGGATAAAGGTTTCCCGTCAATTCCTTCCACTGCTTGGAAAACCTCCTTGATCTTGCGAGGGATATGATGTTTCTGCACCCATTCGTCATCCAGAAAAAGGCCCATGGCACTGCAATCCACCAGGGCTAGTATGGAATGTATTTCTCTATTGTGTGTTGAAAGGTTCACCTGGAGTAGCACCAGGGTATTGTGTGAAAGACAGTCTTGTGAGGGTGAAGAGTCAGAACAAGATTCTTTTTCCCGAATCTGGGCTCCGTTCAGGATCGGGAGCTGGCGTTTCCCGAGCGGCGAGGAGGGGCAATCGGGCAATTACAAACTAGGTGTTTATCCGATGCACAGTACATACAAAGGCCGCTATTGATCCTTCGTGTTCTTTCCTTGTTAGAGATGGGGCCTCTCAAGGACCCAAGCTGCATGGGTTCAGGTTACGGTTGACCTTTGAGAGAGGCTTCCTGTTCCCCCAAACTATTATAATCAGGCTGAGGTTTGGGTGGCAGGTTCCGTGTCTTCTTCTCAGCCTTTCTTTCCTGTATTCTGAAATCTATCTGTAAGGACAGATCTAGGAGGGCCTGATAGGAGGCCGGGCGGGCTACTCTGGCTAATTCATCCTTGACTTCTTCACTTAACCCGCGCCTGAACAGGGTAAAACAGGCTTCTGGGGTCCAGTTATCGTCCTTGGCCAATTGTTTGAAGCAGGTAACATATTTCAACATATCCTGGTTTCCCTCCCGGAACTCTAACAGTCTTTCCTGGGTCGAATACACCTGTTCAGGGCGGTCAAACATGGTCTTAAGAGCAGAAACAAATTCATCATAATTATCTAGCACTGAATCCCCAGCGGAGACCAAAGGAGTAACCCAGGCCAGCGCGTTGCCAGATAAATGAGAGATCATGAACCCCACCTTAGCTCTGGGGGTTGAGAAATAATATGGTTTGAAGGTAAAATGAACCAACCAAGAGTCCAGGAAGGAGCGTAAGGTTTTGGGATTCTCATCATATTTATCCACAATGCCTCCTACTGATGCACTTTCCTGATATGCTGAGTCCCTGCGTTAGGGAGAATTCTCTCTTTAGGCTGAATTTCCTGACCTAGTGAGTCCCCCAGCAGCTTTGCTGGATTTCTGGAGCTTGTTTTTTTTCTCCTGCCAAGAGTGAGACTCTTTTCCTCGCACTCTTGGACATGATTTGGGGTATTCCTTTGTTGATCTATGTGTTTTATGGGCTATGGGGTCCTTTACTCCATAGGGTCTCATGTGTTTTTTCTATGTGTGTTACACAGCACCCTCGGTGCAGTAACACAGGGGTGTCCTAGGTGACCCCCACCATAGACTCCATACCATAGGACTGACTACTGTCTCCCAGGGCATGTAAAGTCACCATCGGCTTTACTAGTCCCAAATTACTAACAGAACCGGTACAAACCATCATATTGTGGATGTACTGGTAGGGGCAATTCGATTGCCCCTGGGTCTGTTGTTCGAGGGGGCACTGTCCGGTCCCCCCTCGTCGAGTTTTGGCTGGTGGCAGTGGATACTACTTGTTATATTCCTTAAGAATATTCTCTATGGGATTTTCCCATGTATTTTACTCGCACCACTTTTTGGTGCAATGTTAAAGATACCGCTGGTTTATTTATTTAATATTAATTCACCGGTAGGATCTTTGTGCCAGAACTCGGTTTTAAAATGGCGTTTGTGTTCGCCTCTGTAACTCCAAACCAAAGGTCGAGCCCTTTGTTCCACTTTTGGTGGGCTTCTACACAGAAGCCCTCCAAAGTGGTGCCACTCTGTCTGGGTACCACAGGGGGTGTGGGAGGGGGTTTAGGCACCTTGGACTAAGTTGCATTGCCAACCCAAGTCGCGCTCTTGCGTGATTGGCCCAAGTGGTGAGCCGCCCCGCTCACCACTTTGCATGTTTGATTGACAGCTAGGCTGAATGAATGGGGGTTTCTTGCATAAAAGCAGGTCTTTTGGGACTGGAACTTGAGAAGTCGCCACAGGACCTGAAAATCCGAAGAGGGAGAAGCTGTGCCGACCTGCTACGACGACACCACCGGTGGAGCCCTGCTGAACCGACTCACCACTTCCCAACGACAGAGGAGATCTCCCTGCTGGAGAGTCTTCTTCCCTTGACTGATGGGAACAACCAGTTTACCTTCTTTTTCGCTTCCAAGACGTCCAAGTGGTCAAATTGCCCGTGCCAAGCACCCCAGCAACTGGATAGCCACTTACCCTTGCACCGCAAATAAAAGGATGCTCCTTTTAATTGAGAACTCCGCTGCTGGTTTCTTCCCTGGCAGTGCAACGACCTTCTACTTTCCTCCACGACGAGATCCTCTCTTCCCCCGGACGAAGCACCAACTTGCACCCGCTGCCAGGAACATCTGCCCCCGCTGGAGCGTTCTCAACATTTTAAGGTACTGTGTCCGCCAGGCCTCCCTTTCTATAGATTGCTACAAGGTGACAATAACTCCTTAACCTTCTGGACTGGGCTGGCCGCCTGACCATCTAACTGGTCCCTTTCTGTTGTCCAACACTTTTCTGAACCTTTGTCGAGACTTCGGTGCACTTTCAACCGTGTGACCTTGGACACATTTCTCGCGGATCCTCTTAAAGTGGGTCCGGCTTTCTGAACTTTAACTTCACGGTTTAACCTGCCTTCTTCTCTTACTGTGTTCGTTTTAAAGTGTTGGGACCTGTTCTATCTATGCTTTGCCTTTCTCTCCCTTGTTAACCAAGTTATTAGAGTGCCATCTTCGTTAATCGCTCACCGCTGTCTGAAAATAAGTGTTGCTTTACTTAAGACTTGTCTAATAACCGTTAAGGGAGTGTATATCTTTTAGTGACCGTGTTTTTGAACTGCTTGATATTAGTGCCAGTGTGTTTACTAGATGTGTTTTTAAATAAATAATTATATCTCTTTTACACCAAGCTCTGGTCAGTGTTTGCTTGTTCTACTATGCTCTCTTTACCTATTGTGTATGCTCTGTATACTGCCTAACTCTGCTTGAGAGAAGTCTGACTGCTCAGCCACAGCTACCAGGTAAATCTGGGTGGTGCAGACTGCTACCAATTGGGTGTACTGCCAAACACCTGTAGTCTTAAATCTTTTCAGTGGTCCCAGAGGGAACTGCACAGGTTTCTGTCTAACACCCTGGATAAGACAAGCTGTTTTAGGGCAGCGTTCTCCGCTTTAAGATTTTGTACTTCTGTGGTGAGTTCCTGCATGCCTCTCATTAGGTCTTGGACAGCTGCCTCCATGGCGGAATCAGTTGTAGTCTGTTGGCGTCTCAAACTGTCAGAATCCGAGTCCTCGGATTCTTGACTCACCTGTTTGCTTCTTGTGGATTTCTTCTTTGGGTTCTTGGGTTTCCTTTTCCTGGATGAGCGTGCCTTATAAAGGTAAGCTCTGGAGTCTTCACAATCCAGTCTGCTGAGCTTCGGAGACAGCACTGGTCCGCGATTCCGTTCGCGGTGGCTCTGCGGCTCGGGTTAGACACGCTGGTCTGTGACTCCCATTCGCGGTGGCACCACGGCTCAGGTAGGTTCAGTTGTTCCAGGAGGAGTCCAGGAGGGGACCAGGATAAGGAGACAGGTAACTCGGTACAATATGGGCCTTAGAATGAATTAGAAAAAGTGGGGAACCGGGAGAAGGATGGAAGAAGGATACCAGGATACGAGGAAAAGGGGCTAGACACTAGCACACAACTTGTCGGACGAGACGCAGGCAAGCAAAGCGGTGAGACACGCGAAGGCGTGGGGGGCGTGTCCCTTTTCAAGGGAGCATGAGGTCTACACAGATGACTAGACCGCACAGAAACATAGCGTCGGCCATGTTGAAGAGGAACGGAGCAATGTCTATTGACTGAGCGACCAGGCAGACCAGAAGGGTCGATATTGCCGATTCATGACAATTTGCAAAGAGAATGCATGGCAGTAGAAGATCCCACTTTCTTTTAAGGGGTCTTCTAAAGCTCCTATCATGCTCTTCATGGTTCTGTTAAACCTTTCTACCAATCCATTTGTTTGAGGGTGGTATGCAGTAGAGAACTTGTAGGTAATGCCACAGTTTTTCCACTTGGCCTTCATGTAGTGGGACATAGAATTTGACCCCTTGTCGGATATTACCTCCTTAGGAAACCCAACGTGGGTAAAAATACCAAGGAGGGCCTTAGCCACAGCCTGAGCTATAACAGTCCTCATAGGAATTGCTTCAGGGTACCTAGTAGCATGGTCTACTACAATAAGTATAAACCTGTTGCCTGAAGAGGTTGGAGGGTCAAGAGGGTTGATCCCCACCCTCTCAAATGGTACTCCCACCACAGGGAGAGACACTAAAGGTGCCACATTCTTGGGGCCACTCTTACCAGAAGTTTGGCATGTGTGGCAACTCTTGCAATACTTATCTACCTCAGCCCCCATTTTAGGCCAATGAAAGTAGAGAGAGAGAGCCTTTCCTTGGTCTTCTTGAAACTCAAGTGACCAGCCAAAGGTATCTCATGGGCTAGTTGCAAGAATTGGAGTCTGTTCTCTTGGGGCACTACAAGCCTTTTGTAGTCTCCAGGGATTGACTCAGTCTGTTCACTATAGAAGAGGCCATCTTCCCAGTGTAACCTATACTTCCCAGGCTCTTGGCCTTCCAGCTGAGAAGCTGCTTGGTGGCGAAGACCTTCCAGAGTTGGACATTCTCTTTGCCCCCTACTGAAGTCTGCCCTGTTGGGGCCACCTTCTGCCAGTAAAGACTGCAGCTCAGGATGGTCCACAGGGTCCAGATCTCCAATAGGATCCTGGCCTTCTACTAGATCTGAATCCTCAGGCTCTAGTTCAACCACACAGGGTTGTACCTCACTCTCAGCCTCAGCTGGAGTAGGAATCACAGGTGTGATTTTGGACAACCCAGGGGATGTCCTTGTTGGAAGCACAGGAGTGCTTGCTGCTGGTTTCTTCTTAGAAGTCTTGGGTTTCCCCTTTACTTCAGGTTGCTTAGAAATTGCAGTTAGCAACTCCAGTGGAGTAGGAGTGATTACTTCTTCTATCATCTCCTGAGGAGAGCCTCTCAAGGTCATCTCCCTTGCAGGTCTGGTGAGCTCCTGTAATCTCTTACTAGGAGGTCTGGGAGTACTTGACACTACTCCAAGATCTTTAAGGTCATTGCCCAACAGCACCCTTCCAGGTACTTCAGATTGCAGGCTAACAGGTATCCTGACAGTCATGTCATTGCACTGGATGAGAGCTGGTAACTGGGGAAGCATCTGCACAGGTCCTCCAGCTAACTTGGTGAGGCGTTTGGGTGCCTTAGCAACATCCTCCACAGTTATGCTGGCTCCAGTGTATCTAATGGCAGGGGTCTCCTGACCATTCACTAGGACACTTCTTTATAATACTCTTTAGTATTATTTGGGATAGAATTATACACATCTACATTCTGTTGTTCCCACAACCCCAAGGACGCTAAAGATACACTAGCTGAGACTCCGATGGGGTCTTCAGCTAGTAGCTGAAAGTTTCCACTGGCCATTTTTACTTCCTCCTCTGGAGCGAAGGCTAAGGAGACAGTGTGGACCCCTGAAGGTTTACCCTTACATCTGGGATCCCCTTTCACATGATCAGTTGAACCACAAACATAACATTTTCCAAATGTCTTTACGAATGGTGGCTTGCTCTGACCACCTTCTGGTCTGGGACCAGAAGGTACACTAGCCTGATTTGGTTTCCCTTGTGGCTTACCCTTAGAGTTTTGTTTGGGGCCCTCTTTGGAATTGGAATTATTTTAATTCTCTTTGTTGTCTTTCTTAGGCTGCTTTCCCTCATCCTTTTTCTGAGTGACCCCAGAATCCTTGTGTGTAGCCCTGATGGCAACCCACAATTCGGTAGCCTTAGCTAGTTTCTTGGAATCTATTTCCTTTGAATCAGCCAAGTGCTGTCTGAGCTCAGGAGAGCAGGCATCATAGATAGTCTTCAACATGACAAGATTTTTCATTGCTTCATAAGTGTTCACCTTGTAACCCTTAATCCATCCCTCTAAGTTTTTCAAACACTCACTCACCCAGGTAGCCCAAGGGGTACGATCATGCTTTTTGAGGGTCCTAAACTTCTTAAGGTACTGGGAAGGGGTCTTCCCAAATCAAGCAATTAAAGCTAGCTTTACACATTCATGATCCATCCTATCCACCTCCCCCAATGCCATTACCACATCAGATGCAACAGTGGGGAGCCTAGAGAATAACCAGGGAAGCAATTGATTCCCTGTGATTTCCTAGAGCCCATGATTGTATTCTAACACAGCTAACCAATCTAACACATCCAACTTAGGTTCATACATACCCACACTCTCTTTAGGCATCCGGGGTCTCTTTGGACTGGAAGATCTAGAGGATCCGGGGAGAGAAGCATTTTCCAAAGACAATTTCTCCATCTCTAACTCATGATTGAGCTCCATTTCTCTGAGCCTTAGTTCTTGGTGTTTCCATTCAGATTGGGCTTTAATTCTTTTGAATTCAAGTTCAAGCCTCATTCAGGACTTAATGTGGGACCTGACAAAGTTCCAGTAGCCAAGGCTTTAGGCCCTTGAGCAGGCAGAGGGCCAGAGGGGTTTACATTGTCAGCCTCCTCTTCCTCAACTGCTTCAACAATAACATCATCAACATTATCATCCTCAATGTTTGCTTAATTTGCTGGGGTAGTGGGCACTACAGCCCCACTATCCAGACTTTGTTTTTCTAACAATCTTTTAATCATTTCTGATTTCTTGCCTTTGACAGGAAGACCTTTCTGTCTACACAGATCCCTTAAATAATCAGCAGTATTTATGAGGAGGGTCTCCTGGCTATAACTTTCCTTATTTTGACTTTTGCTTAAAATAAACTTTTAATGATTGTTAAGCCTTGTGGTTAATTGAACCAAGGTACTAGCAGCACTCTAAATTGTAAATCCAATACTTTTATCCTCACCGCTGTACACCAGTGTTAGGCAGAATCCTATGCAGTTCCCTTAGGGAGCACTACAGAAGATTAGGACTACAGGTATATGCAATTAATCCCCTTTGGTATCAGTCTGTACCACAAAGATTTAGTTGGTAGCTGTGGCTAAGCAGTCAGACTTATCTCACGAGGGAGATGAGCAGTATTCAGGGTTTACACAATAGGGCAACAGTACTATGGAAAAAGGAAACACTGACCAAAGCTTTGTATTAAAAAGAATATATATATTTATTTTACACACTCTAAGTTCAACAGACGAATCACTATTATTAAAGCAAGTTAACAAAGTCAAGAAAAGTATACACAACTCCCTATTTAAATTGTAGACAAGTTTGAGCAAGAGTGAAAACTGAGCAAAATGGCACAGTGTAAACCAAGCAGAAATGGCACTCTAACAATTCTCAAAAAGGAGGGAAATGACAAATTATACAGGGTTAGACTCTAAAACACACCAGCAACACTTCCCAAGTAGATTGTGAACAAGTTAGGCAAGGCAGTACTTTAGCATATGCAATACTTAGGTGAAAACTGAGCAAAATGGTACTTCAACAATACTTAAGAGGGAAGAAAAGGTGGTTATAAGAGTTTTAGGTGCACCAACATCTTTCGTGATGAAAAGCAATCTAGAGAAGGAAGTTGTAACAGATTTAGCCAAAGTCAATAAACCTGTGCCAGAGTCAGTGGTACAAGCAATGTGCCCAGGATCAAACTGTTCTAGTAGCTGCAGTCAAGTCTTTGTTTAACGAACTGAAAAGCGGTTGCAGAAGGTAAAAGACAATGTTAGTCGATGGAGGCGGCCAACCCAGGAGGTAAGTAAAGGGTTTCAAACACCTTTAGCAGTACCATGCAAAACGGGAGGCCTGGCGGAACAATGTACCTTGAAAGTGGAAGCGGCTCCTGCGGTGGCGGTAGTTCCTGCAATTCGGGAGATCCAGAAGAGGAAGAGAGGCTCTCATCGTGGAGGAAGGTTCGAGTCACAGCACTGCCCAGGGAAGAAGCCAGCCGCAGTGATGCCAAAACTGAATAAAAGGTACGCTCCTTTAAAGGGCGGTCGTGGTGGACGAGTGCCTGGCTATCCGGTCTCCGAGTGCTTGGCTCTGGCGATTCGACTAAGGCAGGTCCTGGAAGGTGATTGGCGAACTCGTTGGCCCCACCAGCTCAAGGGAAGAAGACTCTTGCAGGTGAAGATCTTCTCGAGTCGTTGGAGAAAAGTGGTGAGGATCTGCAGCAGGGCTTCACCGGTGGTTCAGTCATGCTGATGTCTTCAGCTTTTCTCCTCTTCGGGTTTCTTAGTTCCAGTGGCGACGTCTTGTCCTCCAGTCCTCAGATCCCTGCTTTTATGCAGAAAACCCCCCATTCTTACAGCCTAGCTGTCACTCACACAGTGGGGTGGCTCTCCTGGCGGGAGAACCCCCCAAACCTATCAGGGCAGAGAGCGACTTGGGTTGCTTAGGCAACCCTGTCCAGGGTGCCTATTCCCCCTCCCACACATCCTGTCTACCCCAGACTCAGTGGCGCCGAGAGGAGGGCTTCTGTGCAGAAGCCTGCCAAAAGGACGAACAAAGGATCCCCGACCTGGGTTAGTATTTCAGAGAAAGACACGACAAAGAAATATTATTAAAGTTCTGGCAAAAAAAAACACCGGATTAAAGTTAATAATAAAATAAACCGGCAGTTTGTTAGAGGCTGTCAGTAAAAGTGGTAGCCTCGAACAATGGGAAAATCCCATAGGAAAATATTTGCGGTCGAAAATTTACGGTAGCAACCACTTCCACCAGCCAGAAACTTTGGAGAGAGGGACTGCACAGTACCCCCTCAAAAATGAACACCAGGGAAAAACTATTAACCTTTTCCAGTACTTCCATAGTAAGATGGGTTGTACTGGTTTTGTTCATAACTATTGACTAGTAAAGTCAATGGGGACTTTACATGCCCTGGGAGACAGTAATCAGTCCCAGGGTATGGAGTCTATGTTTGGGAGTCACTATGACACCCCTGTGTTACTGCACTGAGGGTGCTGTGTAACACGCATGTAAAAAGATGATACCTATGAGGGTGAGAAAAACCCCATAGACCATAAGCACAAAAATAGCCTAAAACACACATCAGCAACATGTCTAAGAGTGGGAAAAGAGTCTCACTCTTAGCAGGAGTAAAAAAATAAACCCCTCAAATCCAGCAAAGCTGCTGGGGGACACTATAGGTAAGAAAAATTAGCCTTCAAAGAGAATTCTCCCTAACAGAAAGCAGAAAGTGGTCAGTCCAGGAGAGTGGAGTAGTGAGAGTGTTAAAGAGGGGGATGTCTGAGGAGATGAGATCATCCAAGATGTGTTTGGCTGAGTGTGTCGGACCAGACGGAAGAATAGAGGGGGAGACGGAGTCACACAGGTTGCGGAAGGGCCCAGAGTGGTCAGAGGAGTCAAGTGGATGTTGAAATCCCTGAGGAAGAGAAGCTTTTAGAGGTAGAGGGATGGAGAGAGGAGGAGAGGTCAGCCCACTTAGAGAAGAAGAGAGCGACCTGGCCTGGTGGCCTGTAGATGGAGGCCAACGTCTGAGAGAGGACAGGAGAGATAGAGAGCCTGCAGGCCAGGCATTTAAAGAAGAAGAGGAGTAAGCCTGGGTGGGAATGATAAAGGCAGGGACCCACCCAGGAGATATCAGGGCCACTCTAGATCTGGGTCGATTGGTACTGTGTTCGGAGAGGATCTTGTAGCCCTCAGGGAGGAGAGTGTCAACACTCATGACAGAGCTGGCCGTGAACCAAGTCTCAGTGAGAGCGAGAACATCCAGATCAAGGTCTTCGAGGAGGCAGATGCCAGAGGAGCGTTTAATAGCAGAGCGAGCGTTGAGAGTAGTTACGTGGACCAGGTTGCCACTTTTGAAAGACTTTCGGTGAGGGGTACAAGAGAGAGGTACACCCAGTGAAGAGGCAGAGTGGCCCAAGAGAGGGCAGAGGTAGAAGGAAGGGTAGATGGCTCAGAGAGGAGGAAGGGTAGGGCACCAGAGAGGAGGCAGCAGAGGAGGAGGAGAGTGGCAGAGGAGCCGGAGCGGTGATAGAGGTAGCAAAAGGCCTAGAGAGGAGGCATAGGGGAGAGTCATAGAGGAGGCAACAGAGGTGAAAGGTAGCAGCAGAGGAGCCAGAGAAGGAACAAGTTACTAACCTGTAACTGTTGTTCTCCATCATGGGTCTGGTATGGATTCACATGCTCATGAATATTCCCTGCCGTCAGGCTGGGAATCCTCAGTAAAAGAAAAAACAGTTTCAGTTTCGTTTCTGAACTGTCTCCTATAAACCAATCACTGAGCTCTGGGTCAATACTGCGCCCAGCCAATGGCTGTCCTCTACCTAAGGCCCTCCACAGGCAGCCATCTTCAGATTTGGTAGCATGTAAAGGGGCAGTAAGACCAAGAGAAGAGTCACAGAGGAGTAGGTGGGAGGGTTTGCATTAGAATCCATGCCAGACCCATGCTGGAGAACAACAGTTACAGGTAAGTAACTTGTTCCTTCTCCAGCATGGGGTCTGGCATGATTTCACTTGCTCATGAATAAAGAATACATAGCAGTACACACATGCCTCAACAGAAGCAATTACTCTTACCTCCTCATCTGGCTCACCTTCAAGCGAACAGGTTGCGCAACGCTGCTTGGCCGACTCTGGACTCCTCCCTGGAATCCCTGTCAACGTAGTAGAATTTCATGAAGGTGTGCGTCGAGCTCCACGTAGCAGCCCAGCAAATGTCCAGCAAGGGCACACCAGACAGGAACGCCATCGTCACAGCGATCGCTCTGGTAGAATGGGCTCTCGGACGGCCAGGCAACGGTCGGTTTGCCAACCGGTGACAATGAGTGATGCATCCGGAGAGCCACCTGGAAATGGAAGCCTTGGACAGAGCCTTCCCATGGTTCACAGGACCATAGCTCACAAAGCTGAGAAGTTTTCTGGAAAATATTCGTGCAGGCCACATAAAACTTCAGCGCTCGAGCCACATCCAGCGAGTGCAAAGTCCTTTCAGCCAGCGACGAAGGCGTCGTAAAAACACAGGTAATACCAAGGGCTCATTGAGATGAAATTCTGACGGCACCTTGGGCATGAAAGAGCGGTGCGTCCTGAGCACCATCCTTGTGCCGTGAAAAGTCAAGTAAGGTGGCTTACACCCACCCGTCATGTAGAGGTGATGGACACGAGGAACGCTGTCTCTCCACAAAAAGAACTTCAGTGTAACAGTCTGCATAGGTCCGAATGGGGCCCCAATGAGCCTAGTCAGCACCACATCAAGTTCCCACGCCGGGGCTAGAGCCTTCACCGGCGGGAATGAGCGGAACAGCTCCTTGATGAATTCCTTGACTAGACGGTGCGACCACAAGGAAGACCATCCCGGAGATCTGGTGTAGCGAGAGATTTCCGCCAGATGCACCTTCATGGAGACGTGTGCCAGTCCAGATTTAGCCAATGACAGTAAATACGTAAGCACCTGCGGGCCATGACCCTCAGAGGGTTGATCTTCTGCGACCAGCACCAGGTCGCAAAGCACTTCCATTTGTGTCCGTAGCACTTCAAAGAAGACAATGCCCTCACCTTGGCGAGTACCTCCATGCAGTCCGCCGGAAGCTTGTAACCACCAAACTCTAATGCTGCAGGAGCCAGGCCTTCATGTTCAGCGATCCCGGCCGAGGAGATCCGAGACCACTGGAAGCTTGACTGGAGGGGACGTTGACATGCGGAGAAGGTCCGGGTACCAGATCTGCTTCAGCCACGCTGGCGCGATGAGGATCATCCTGCACCGGTACCGTCTACGTTGACTGAAGACTCGAAGTAATAGTTGCAACAGAGGAAACGTGTACAGAAACAGGCCTTCCCAAGGGAAGGAGAATGTATCCCCCATGCTCCCCGGCTGGAGGAACCTGCTGGCAAACCTAAGGCACTTGGTGTTTGTCGCAAACAGATCTATCTTTGGACTGCACCATTTGAGGAAAAGGTTGTCCATTTGATCCTGCCGAAGCTCCTACTCATGGCAAGAGCGCAGCTCCCTGCTGTGAGAGTCGGCACCGGTGTTCTTTACTCCTGCCAGGTGAAACAGAATGAGGAACATCCTTTGGGAGACGGCCCAGTGCCACAAGTACCGCGCCTCTTTGGAGAGCGCTGGGGATCTGGTACCCCCCTGCTTCTGGATGTAAAACATTGTGGTGGTATTTTCCGTGAAGGCCCTCACCACCTTGCCCTTGAGGGACGGCAGAAATGACCTGAGGGCCCAAAACACTGCTCGTAGTTCCAGTACATTGATATGCAATGTCTTCTCTTCCAGCCACCACAGGCCTCTGGCATGAAGACATCCGGTGTGGGCTCCCAATCCTTCCAGAGAAGCATCCATCGTGACCGTCTCCTGGTAGGGGGGCTCCAAAAATCTGTGCCTTTGGCGATGTTGGAACGCACGCCCCACCACCTTATCGCTCCTGTCCTGGAAGCCTCCGGACCCCTGGACCCAACAGGCATCGATGGAACTCTTGGAGTGGATGCATACGCAATCTGCAGAGCCGAATCAGTTATATGCATGACGACATCATGACGAGCAGCGACTTGATGATCCTCACCGGGGCGATCTTCAGTTTAACAGCCATTGCACCTTGCCCAAAATGGCCGCTATTCACTCCTCCGACTGAGCCTTTAGGCAGACCACTGTGTTGAGCTTGGATCCCAGGAACAGAGCGTACTGCAATGGAGTCGAGCAGGACTTTGCAGAATTCACTGAGAAGCCCAGTTCCGTCAGCAGCCGGACGGTCCTCACCATGTGATCGACAGCGATGTCCTTTGACTTGGCTCGGAGGAGCCAGTCGTCCAGGTAAGGGTACACGTGAATCCCCGGTAGTCGCAGATGGGCCGCCACCGGAGCCAGACACTTGGTGAAGAATCTGGGTGCTGACTTCAGTCCGAAAGGGAAGAGCCTTGAACTGGTAATGCTTCCCCTGGACGATGAAGCGCAGGAACTTGCGATGCTTTACGTGTATGGGGACGTGGAAGTATGCGTCCTCTAGTTCCAACGATGACAGAAAGTCTCCCTGCTCAAGCTGGCCGAGCATGTGTTGCAGCGTGACCAGCCTGAATTTCTGGGACTTTATGTACTCGTTGAGTCGTCGTAGGTCGTGAATGGGCCTCCAGCCCCGGTCTTCTTTCTCAGGAAAAAGTATCTTGAGTAAACTCTGGAGTGCCAGAGTCACTGTGTGACCAGCTCTATCGTCCCTTTTCTTAACATGGCCCGGACTTCCAGCAGCAGCTGAGGGATGGGTTTTTCTTGCCGGGCCACCGGTGAAAGTCACGGATATTTTTGTTGAAATTCTAAGGTATGTCCGTGGACGAGAGCGTCCAGCACTCATCGATCGGTGGAGATGGTCTCCCACACGCTGATGAAGTTCGCCAGCCGGCCTTTGACTGGGGTGCATACGTGGGGGCCCGACGTCCTGGCCGGTTCAATCTTGCTTGCAGGTCAATGTGCTGCCTTGAGGTCCTTGGCGACGATGGTGGCCACCTCTGAAGGCCTTGGAGTGACTCCTGTTGGCTTCCTGGGTCGATGAGCAGGAGGGTTGGCGGTAAGAGGATGAACCCCTGCTGAACCCCTTCGAAAACCTGTTAGACTTCCCTCCTGAGGAACAAAAGAGGGGCGTCACTGCTGCAGAGTGCCCAGGCATGGGCCGTCTCTGTGTCTGTCTTGATGGCCTGGAGGGATTTATCGACGGCCTTCCCGAACAGATTGTCTCTGTCGAATGGCATGTCCAGAACCCTCTTCTGGACCTCTTGTCTAAAGTTGGTGGCCTTGAGCCAGCCACGACAGCGAAAGCAAACCCTGTTTCTCATCTGATGGAACCCTGTGTCCGCAATGTGCCAAAGCCTTGACGCGCTTGTCATCAGGGAGGAAATCCAGGAGTGGAGCCATCTTGTACCAAAGCTCCTGGTCATATCTGGCCCCGATCGCTTAGGCATTGGCAGCCTTGACCGTCGTCGCTGCTGAGTAGATGACATTTCTACTCATGGAATCCAATTTATTCCCCTCGTTGTCCAAAGGTACGGATGAAGAAGATGCCGAACTCGATGATTTCTTGCTGGCGGCCCCCGAGACGACAGAGTCTGGCGATTGTTGAGATCGTAGACACTTGGGTGCAGAGTTCGGCACGCTGTACTTCTTTTCAAGTCAGTCTCTCTTCACTGGGGCTGAGGCGGGGTTCCTCAGCAGTGCCAACCCCTCGTCCCAAATGTCATCCAGGAGAGGGACCGAAAGGATGGTCTTCCTCTTCGCCCTCCAGAGCTGATACAAGAAGCGTTCCTTCTTCTTCTCCTCCGGGGTGAGCTGGAAAAGCTCTGATGCATGGGCAACCATGGAATGGAGAATCTGTATTACTGGCATTAAGGCAGAGATCATTGGCGGCACACCACTCCTGGATAGCAGACAGACAGCCAGAGATGAGAGAAGGGGAGGAGGTGGTAGAGGGGAGTCTGAAAATGAGCTGAGTGCCATCCGTATAGCACTGAAAGTTGGGGTAGTGAGCTGGAATGCGGTGGGCAAGAAGTGCCAGGTATTGGTTGAACAGCAAGGGAGAGAGGTTAGACCACTGGGGAACACCACAGGTAGACATAGAGATAGAGGAGCGGAAGGACCCAAGTTGGACCTGGGTGGGTCGATCGGAGAGGAAAGAAGTTAGCCAAGCCAGGGCCTGATCGGTGATACCCAGGTTGTCACAGAGACAGTTGAGCAGAATGGCATGGTAGACCATGTCAAAGGCAGAAGAGAGATCAATAAGATGAGGACACAGGGGGTGTTGGAATCAAGGTTGGAGAGCAGGTCTTCACAGATGTTCAGGAGAGCAGTTTCTGTGCTTCTGGAAGCTCTGAAGCCAGACGGATGGTCATGGAGACAACCAACAGATTCAGCGCGAAGATTACGCTGGGAGATGGCTGGCTTTTCCAGGAGTTTGCTCAGGAAAGGAGTGATGGAGATTGGGCGATAGTTAGGTGGGCACAAAGGGTCGACAGAGGGTTTCTTAAGAAGAGGGTGCACAAGGGAGTGCTTCAGGGGGGAAGAGAAGACTCCAGGAGCCAGGATGTCAATGTGGTCCTTGATGGTTTTGGAGGAACAGGGGTGAACCTGTTTTGACGAGACTTGTCTAGAAACCTTGATCAGACTTGTCTAGAAACCTTGTCTGGGGAGTACAGGGGAAATGCAGAGAAGGAGTGAGGAGAGGTGGCCGGAGAAAGGCCAGAGGAAGAGCAGGGAGTAGAGAGAGGAGGGGGAGAGGAAGAGAGAGAGGACAGGATGTCCCGAGTTTTAGTGATTAAATGAGAAGCCAGAGCTGTGCAGAGGGCCAGGTAGGGACTGCAGCAGGATTGGCCAGTTCCTTGCAGATTTTAAAGAGTTCTACCAAGTTGTTAGATGCCAGAGAGATGCAGGCTTCGATGTGAGCTCTCTTATTAGTGCAGACAGAGAGCCAGTATTGCCTTTAGAGCAGGCGGCAGGCCAGTCTGTCAGAGGATGTACCAGAAGCACACCATTTCCTCTCAGACACCCTCATTTGCGTTTAAAGGGTGACGAGGTCTGACTCATACCAGGAGTTGCACTTGGCTTTGGGCTTCAAGCGGATCCTCATGACAGGGGCAAGAACATCAAGAGTATCAGATATAGCAGAGTGGAGCATGGAAAGGGCTGTGTCAGGGTGTAAATCAGCCAAAGGGGGTGGGGGGATGAGAAATTGACGGGGAAAGCGTCAACTGACACACACATCATGGTTTGGATAACCGAGAAGGAGGGTGGCAGTGCTGGAGATGGCTTGGCCTGAGGGTTAGAGAGGGTGAGCTGGGAGGAAAGGAGAAAGTGGTCGCTCCAGGAGAGAGGAGTGTATGTGAGTAGTGCAGGAGATGATGCAGTTTGTGATGCTAAGGTGAGTGGTGTGGGAGAGGGTGCTGTTTCAATGCTAGGGTGAGTGGTGTGGGAGAGGGTGCCGGTCTTTCTGCTATGATGAGTGGTGTGGGAGAGGGTGCTGGTTGTAATGCTAGGTGTTAGGGAGAATTCTCAAAATGTGCTAATTCCCCTTACCTTTTGAGACCCCCAGCAACTGTGCTGGATTTCTAGGATTTGATGTTTCTACCTGGGAAGAGTGAGAGCCTTTTTTCTCACTCTTCCATGCATTTTGATGTGTGTTTTACTTTTGTGTTCTTTGGTTATAGAGTTTTAAAACAACTCCATACGCATCATCGTTTTCTGTGTGTCACACAGCACCTTCAGTGCAGTGGCACAGGGATGTCTTTCAGACTTCCCAAGGTTTAAATACCTTCTCTGGGACTGACTACTGTCTCCCAGAGCATGTAAAGTTAAATTGGCTTTACTAGTCTCTTTAAATTTACAGACCCAGCACACATTATCTTCCTATAGAGTGCTGGAGGGGTTGCCTGGGATCCCCTGAATCTAAACCCTCATGTAACAGTCAAATGTTACCCTTTCCTACTTTAAATGGCTGGTGGCAGTGGTTTAGATCAAACTACCATGATTTTTCCCGACCGCAAACAACGGTAGCTAAAAATCGGGTCAGCCATGTTTTTCAATATGGCACCCAAGATCTATCTGTAAAAACAGACGCCGGTAGATTTGTATCGCCGTTTCTTTTAGGAAAGGTCCTTCTTGTGTTTGTCTCAGCGCCAAACCAGGTTTTGTCCCTTTGTTCGTTGGCCTTTGGCGGGCTTCAGTGCTGAAGCCCTCCTCTGGCGCCTGAGTGTCTGGGGTGGACAGGATATGAGGGAGGTGCCGAAACTCGCTGTGGTTAGTCTCCTGGGAGACCTGAATGCACTCTGGCGTGATTGGCCAGCTGGCCGTCTGGCAAGGACAGCCACCCTGCTGTGTGAGTCACTGCCAGGCTGGAATGAATAAGGGAAAACTGTTTAAAAGCAGGTCTCTGGGACTTGGAAAGCAGAGTCGACCACTGGAACGAAAGAACCGAAGACGAGCTAAAGGAAGAGGTCTGCTGCAACTCCTGGACGACCAGTGAAGCACTGCTGCAGGTCTGAATTGCCTGAAACTCCATCGACAGAGAAGCCCTTAAAGTTAACTTCTTCCCTTGAGTTTGGTGGGACCAACTAACTCACAAGCCGCGTGGACACTGTCCCCTCCTGGTCGAATTTTCTGCAGAGTGCTGTGGAAAACTGGATAGCCAGTGGGAAGGATACCAGTTTGTGGTCTTTAAGGCACTCATACCTTAAACTGATGTTTTGCTAAGCTTGTGGCCTCATCCCTGGGCAGTGCAGGAGCCTCCCGACGTCCTCCTTCTTGTCCCACCGACTGAAGCTCAGGAACATCGAGATCTGCAAGAACTGCCAGGAACAACTGCCTCATCTAGAGCTCTTCTTCACTTTAAAGGTACTGTGCCAACGTGGTCCGGAAATCTTTTCGGCCACGGAGAAAGTGTGTGAAACCTTCCCGACTTCGAAGGCTTGTCCTTCCCTAAACTTTCGTCAACACGTTCGCCTAGCCAAATTCTTCTAAACTCTGTGGCAAAGACTTAACCTTTTACTACCAGAACTGTGCTATCCTATACAAAGACTCTGAACCATTGACTTTGGCCCAGGCCTACTGAATTGAATTGCTAGTTGTAGTTTACTGAAGCCCTTTGCCCGCCTATGCAGGTATTTGTGCTGTTGATTCTTATAACCTTGTCTTTTTACATCTTTTTAAAGTATCTGAAGTGCCATTTACAATTACAGCACCCCTAGCACGGTTGCTAAATAAGGTAGGACTTCACGGGTTCATTCTGCCAACTCTTCTGCCCTCCCTCACCCTCCCATGCCCACCCAAACCTCCATGAGTTCATGCACAATCCTTTTCCCAACAGCACTTGTGCATCCGAGCCTAAACTACATGAGCATGCCCTGATGAAAGGATGGTGGAGGATTAAGCCGCTTCCCCTCAGAGGAAATAACTGGAGCAATACATTTAAGGTCAGTCTGACTTGTTTTTAGAATAGTACATTGTATGGTTTGCTAGACTAGAGGGGTTTATGTTATGTTTTGTACTTTAGTAACACGCAACGCTCAACACTAATTGAGCCCCTCCCCCTTTTTCTTTTGTTTTCTTTTCTTTCCCTTTCATGTCCCTCCTGCAGGGAGGCCTATTCAAGGCCCTTGAAGAGGGCTATTCTACCTATATCGCCGAAACGTCCCAGGGCAACGCACTTTTTGTGCTCTTGCTGTGTCTACAACGAAATACAATTTCCTGATTGATATCTAGACGTAGACCTGCTGTTAGGTCACCCTCTTGCCTGGCACTGCCATGGCATGATTTGTTTCTAGTTGCCCTATTGTGACAACTATCAGTGTGTAACTAAGATATGCACAATCACGAGTCACTTGAGGTGAAGGTTACACACCAATATCACTGCGCCATTTTGTTTGTCGTTCGTACAAATGATTAATTTTTCTAAAAAAAGAAACTTAAGAAAAAGAATGTAATGCATAAACAAGTTAAAAGAAGAGAAGAAAAAAGCAACAACAGCAAAATAATACATGATGGAGGTGCTCGAATTAGATGACAGGACGCCCCCTTGTGTTTCAATTAGATTAATACAGCAGCTGCAAGGACACAGAACATGGGTGTCAGACGTGGCTAAGGTGTTTAATCGAGATGAGGGTATCCTGCCCCCACTGAGCTCATGGTGGGCCCATTTGCACTGCAGGTAGCCAGCTAAATGAGGCCTACACATTTGGGAAATTAACTCCCAGAAGTGGTGCATGGCTGTGTGTTCCCAGAGCAATAACGAAGAAACATTGACTAGGGAGGGAGCAACATTCAAGATGGGAGTAACCCGAGGTGAGCTGCACACATACATTGCAAGGTCAAACACGCCTTCTGGGTTTGCTAAGTTGTTTCGTCACAAGGCAAGACCATTATATCTTAGAGGGCGTCTCCCAGTGAAGTGCACATCTCGAATTGATCAAAGTGTCTCAACTAACAAGGATGATCCATCAGTGTGACTGAATATCGGATTAGCAGAGATCAATTATGTTGTGGTGTTTTATGATGACTGTAAAATTAGATCATACTAGGGGTGTGTTTCAGATAGATGTGTGTCCAGTGGGGTAGCAAAATATGTGTTAATGTTGAGGGTTATACAGGGATTTGTCCAATGGGGAACATGGGAATGTTTTTGATCTGATATGTTAATTCCACTGGTTTACCGCTATATAAAATGTGTAACTTGTATGTGTAAGCTGAGCGAGTGATAGTTTCCAGTTCCAAGGAGCTGACTATGCTCCCCGCCTGGGTTTGCATGTAATGCATCTTGTTATCCTTGCAAGAGCCTGCACTCGTTATTTGCTGCTTGGATTCTCCAGTTGTTGGATATTGGACCTGCCTTTCATTTTGGTAACAGAGGACGGTTTCCAGATTCCCCAGAGAGCTGTAACTCCCCTGCCCCACTCTCTGGACTGCCGCGCCGACCTGCAGTGACCAGTCCATGTGCACACTAAGAGGAGGCCAGTGGACACCGTGGTTATCTAAAGGCCTGCCTGGTCCCTGTAGGGTGGAGCGCTGCATCCACTTGCGCAGGCGACTGACGTGGGGCATCACATCTAAGGAGCTGAGAAGATATTAAAAAACATGAGTGCACTCTTGAGGGTAAAACAATGGGGGTGTGACTGAGTGAGGAGGAATGAGGTATTTGATTTTTGTTTAATAAGAGAGGTGCAGCTTCCCCTTGGGGGGGAAAGGTGACATCAAAATAAGTTGTAGAGGAAAAAAGAAGGGAATTGAAGGAACACGTTACTTACCTGTAACTGTTGTTCTCCAGCATGGGTCTGACATGGATTCACATGCTCATAAATATTCCCCTTCGTCAGAATCCCAGTTCCGTGGACTGTCTTCGCCGTGTGGTCGACGGCGAGTTCTCTTGACCTTGCTCGGATGAGCCAATTGTCCAGGTAGGGGTATACATGGATCCCCTGCAGGCAAAGCCGTGCCGCTACCGGTGCCAGGCACTTGGTAAAGACCCTTGGAGCCAACTTCAACCCGAAGGGCAGGGCTTTGAACTGGTAGTGCCGCCCTTGGACCACGAACGGTAGGAACTTTCGATGTCCTTTGTGTATGGGGATGTGAAAGTAAGCACCCTCCAAGTCCAGCGACGATAGAAAGTCGCCTTCCTCCAGCTGTACCAGCACGTGCTGAAGGGTAACCATCCGGAACTTCTGTGCTTTGATGTATTTGTTGAGATGTTGAAGGTCCAGGATGGGCCACCAGCCACCAGTCTTCTTTCGGACGAGGAAGTACCGCGAGTATACTCCGGAGCCCCGGAGTCTCTATGGGACGAGTTCTATTGTACCCTTTCTCAGCATGGTTCGTACCTCCATAAGCAGCTGTGGAACATGGTTTTCTTTCCTGGCCACAGGTGGGAAACGGGGACACTTCCTTTGGAACTCCAGATTGTGCCCATGGGCCAGGGCATCCAGCACCCAATGGTCAGTGGAGATGGAGTCCCACAAGCTGACGAATTTCACCAGCCGGCCTCCCACTGGGGTGTGTAGGTGGGGGCCCGACGCTACGGCCAGTTCAGTCCTGTTTCGCCAAGGCCTTGCCACCCTGGGCTCCTTGGCGACGACGATGGTATCCACCGGTCTTGTTGTGGCCTCTGTAAGCTTCCTGCGACGAGGAACGGGCCGCTTGTCGGTACGACGATGCACTGCCTCCAAATCCTTTGGAGGCACCTTGGGATTTGCCACCAGAGGTCCGAAAGGACGGCTGTTGCTGATGGAGAGTGCCTAAGGCACGGGCCGTCTCGGTGTCTGCTTTGATGGCCTGCAGACTCTCGTCCACCACTTTCCCGAACAGGTTGTTTCCGTCAAAGGGCATGTCCAGTACCCTGGTCAGCACGTCCCGACGGAAGTCGGTGGCCCTGAGCCGACAGCGCCGGCGTAGGCAAACACTGCTGCCCATCTGATGAAATCCGGTATCAGTGATGTCTGTTGCTACCGCGATGGCGTGTCCCGACGCCACTTCGCCTTCTTGCAGGATTTCCAGGGCCTCTGCCCTCTTGTTGTCCGGGAGGAAGTCCAGGAAAGGGGCGATCTTGAACCACAGCTCCCTATCATAGCGGGCCACGATTGCAAGGGCGTTGGCTGCCTTGATGGTCGTCGCTGCCGACGATATGACTCGACGTCCCATGGCATCTAACTTCTTTCCCTCGCTGTCCGGCGGGGTGGTGTAGGATGACGCCGTCGCCTCTGCCACTTTCTTCTTGGCTGCCGCAGAGACTACGGAATCCGGGGTCGGCTGCGCCCTGAGGCACATAGGAGCAGAGTCCGGGACCCGGTACTTCTTCTTGTACCGGTCTCTCTTCGCATGGGCCGTGGACGGGTTCTTCAGAAGGGACAGTCCTTTGTCCCATATGTTGTCCAACAGTGGGACTGAGAGTACCGTTTTCCTCTTGGCTTCTGGTCGTTGGTAAAGAAACCGCTCTTTCTTCTGATCCTCAGGGCACCGCTGGAAAAGCTCTGAGGCCCTGGCAATCATGGCGTAAAAGGAGCCAATTGCATCAGGGGGGGTAACCCGGGGGGAGGTGACGGGAGATCCATTCCGTCGTCGCTACCTTCATCAGTCCCCGTCATTGCCTTCTTTGTCCCCGTCTCCAACTCGTCCCGAGGGGGAGGATGGACTCTCCACAGCTTGCTTGGCGGGCTCGCCGAACTGTCCAGGCGCCGTTGGATCGTCCACTGGGGGTAAGGGCAACTTTGGCCTTATCTCCATAGACAGGGTCTGCAAAGCCATCAGGATTGCTCCTGAGTTGTCCTGTGGCATAGGGCTCGGTTGCGACGGGAGCATCGGCTGGGGACTGGGGTCCTCCACGGCCCGCGGTTCCTTGTTGGCTCCACCGTCGCTCTCTACATCCGCCTCGTCGGGATCCTTCCCGTAGGCCCTGGCCTCCTCGAACTTCTTGTCCGGGATAGCTTTGACGCCAGCCAGCTCATCCTC
This sequence comes from Ambystoma mexicanum, assembly GCF_040938575.1. Lineage (NCBI taxonomy): Eukaryota > Metazoa > Chordata > Amphibia > Caudata > Ambystomatidae > Ambystoma > Ambystoma mexicanum. The sequence continues at coordinate 1,286,531 of NC_090940.1, forward strand.
GGAGGAGGTATCTGAGCCTGTTAGGGCCACTGTGCCCTCCCTCCCTCTTTCTTGATCCGGGGTTTCACAGGGGTCTTCTCGATAGGTTGAAAAGATGATTCCCTCCGGGGTGGCATTGAAACTCTAGGCCGGAGATAGTCTCCACTGGGGTAGCCTCTGTAGGCTTTGCCAGGGCCGCCACGACTCCCTCAATCTAGGCCTTAGCCGGGTGAATCAGGGCCTTTATGACCTTGGGCGCGTCTGAGGCCTTCACCTTAGGGGGAGGGTCACCGCCCGCTCCCCCTTAGCTTTCTCCGTCGGGATCGACCGGGGTTTCTCCCGACGCTTACCCGGGTTCTCAGACTTTCTTTTCACCGAGCCAGAGCGTTGGCTCGTGGATGATGGCGTCGGTGACATCGCGCCCTGCCTGGCAGCCGAGGAGCCCAAGCCAACGGCGCTCCCGGTGCCCGTGGACTTGCGGTGCTTTGCCTTTTGTTGGGCCCCCATCGCTGGAGCACCCTCAAAGGTCTTAGAAGACCACTCAGACTTCTTCTCACCTGCTGCTGGGATCTTCACCTCCAGCCAGTTGGTGAGCTGAGTACAACAGTCCTTCATTGTCCGGGCGGACATGTTCTTACAGAACGCACAATCCTCCTCCACGTGCAACTTGTCGGGGTGAAGGCAGTAGAGGCACCTGGAGTGCTCATCTTCCTTGAAGACATTCTGTAATCCACATCCTGGGCAGTCCCTGAATAGTTTGGATCCAGTAGGTGTCGAATCTCCCTTGTCCTGGGCCATGTCCAAATCGGAGAATCCTCCAAGAAGTTGAATTTGCCGAAAATCTGCCCTTGAGGGGCGTAGAAAAATTCCAAAATGGGTCCCCGTTGATCGGAAGAAGAATCGGTGGAGCTTGAGGCTCGATTGACCGAAAAAATAAGAGTAAACACTTTGAAAAAACGCAATACGCAGCTAAAGCTCGAGAGCTACAATTAGGACCCCCAACACTTGAAAGTGCTGTAAAAATCTGAAGATGGCTGCCAGAGGAGGGGCTTAGGTAGAGGGCAGTCATTGGCTGTGGGCAGTATGACCCAGAGACCAGTGATTGGTTATTAGTAGAAAGACACGAAAGAAACGAAACTGAAACTGATTTTTTCTTTACCGAGGATTCCCAGCCTGACACCAGGGAATATTCATGAGCATGTGAATCCATGCCAGACCCCATGCTGGAGAAGTAGATATGCACAGGGTGAAAAAAACTGAATGTAACCCAATGGGTGAGGAGTTACGGATGCCACGGACGTCCCTCCGGCACTGGGGGTAACAATTTGAATACTCCTGAAATGGCGACACTTACATTTTTGATGTGGAATGTAAGGGGCCTCAACTGTCCCCCTAAGTGTCGGAAAGTCCTGCAATATATGAGACACCGCCAGGTGGGGGTCGCTCTCCTACAAGAGACCCATCTTACAACAGAGTCAGAGGCTAAATTCGGGAAAAGCTGGGGATGCCACATATACTTCTCCTCTTACTCCTCATATGCAAGGGGGTAGGCATCCTGATACAGAACTCAGTGGGGTTCCGACAAACAAAGATCCTGAAGGATAGGGAAGGCAGAGCACTTGTGGTTCAAGGGGTAATTCAAGGGAAACTATACACTCTGATGAATTATTTCGGACCTAATCAAGATACAATAGAATCACTAGAATGGATCGAAAGACAGCTCAGAGGTATACCCGAGGGGGAGATAATATGGGCAGGAGACTTCAACGAAGTTCTGGATCCCACTCGGGACCGTACAGGGGGAAACCCACACGTAAACACAAGGGGGTCTGACAAACTTCAGGGAATAGCCCTGGTGTGGGGGATAGAAGATGTGTGGAGAATAAGGAACCCAACGGCATGTCAATACACGCATCATTCTGGACCTCATAACTCAGCATCTAGGTTAGATTACTTTTTGATATCCTGAACCATTTTAGGCCAGACAGCGGGTGTAGACATACTAGCCCGCACGTTATCAGACCATGCCCCCGTTCTTTTAACAGTTACTTTGCTAGTACGGGGAGGGACACAGCTTCCCTGGAGGTTTAAATGAGAGAGATTCTCAGGCAAGGTTTTCAAGGAGGGATTACAGCGGCCATCGACTCGTATTTCGAGATTAATGAAGGGTCGGTAGACTCAGTGGAAACTCTGTGGGAGGGGTTAACGTGTGTGGTCCGAGGGGAATGTATTGCTAGGGAATGCAGTATCATACAGCAAATAAGGCAGTCATTCGTGCCCTACAGGAGTCTATCCCCACCCCTACACAAGCCCTACAGGCAGAAATAATGCAGGCACTTCAGGAGTTTCAAACTCTAGCACAGCGGGAAATAAAATATCTATGGGATAAGACCGTGCCCCGACAAGATGAAGAGGGCCAAGCCCCGGGACGGTCCCTGGCCAGAGCAACTAGGATGGGAGGCCAGGAAGGCAGAATAGTAGCACTAGCCAATGACAACGGGAACAACCAATTTGAAGATCTGAAAATTATCCAGGAGTTTCAGAAATGTTATACACGCCTGTACTCAACCCAGGCCCGCACCTCCCAGGCGGATATAGATTCGTACTTGAACTAAATAGGGCTATACTTATGTACGGATGGTCAGAGGGAATGGCTGAACCGGCCACTAACACTAGCGGAGGTCAAGGTGTCAAACTATATCCGCATAATACCATCTGATTATGAACATTGGCCTAAGCACTTTGGCATTTGTACTGAAAACCGCGTTTAAATAGACCTGAATAGAGTTGACTTCACCGCCATCTTAAAGCCATCTGCCATTTTGATTGTAACTCCTGCTCTCTGTCCTAAAATGGTAAACTGTGTTTTTGGCTGCAGAAGAGCAAAATGAACTTTGAACTATGTCAACATTGAGGCTGCTGAGAGCAGAATGTTTGTCTTGTGCTAAGAAGTCTTGGAGCCAAATTGAACCTCAATTCAAGTGTTGTCTGCACCAATAGCTTCATCCTTATACAAACACTGGAACTGAATGCTGAACAACTAAAACTATGTGCCTTTGCAGAAACCCATTGAATTTGTTTCTTGAAACTGGACTTATTTTAAGCTGAAGAACCAACATGACCAGACAGAACAAAGTTGTAACCATTGTATTTTGTAGACTGGAAAACATCTGAAGTATTTAAAAACAATATTGTTGTATTTGTCATGTGAACTGGGCATGAGCCCTTGTAAGGTATTAACTTGGAGAAGGGCTGGATGATGTGGCCGGGACTGTGTATAAATAATGCATGCTTCGTGATGTCCAGCACTCTCTTCCCTCACAGTGTCTGCTGGTACACACTGCTAGGCGCTTGAGATAGCTATCTATATTTAGATTAAAAAGTATACTTATAACGCTGAACTCGTGATTGGCGTATTTCATTTTGGTGGTACTAAGCCTCGATATTTCCTTTGGTCTTTCAGATGGTGCCCGAATAGGGACCCTCAAGATTGATGTCACCTCGCTGAACAAGGAGACGCGGCTGTCGGACCGGGATAAGAGAGTGAAGGGGTCCCTTGTATGAGACGCGACACCTCAACAGTACTGCACGATCCCATCCCTGGACTGTGAGCAAGCGGTTCAAGAGGACATCTTGACGAGGGTCCCCATATCGAGGCAGGCTCTTTGCTGAAAATCTCCAACCACAACGATCCTTTGCAATCCGATCGTACCTCCTTTGTTTTGAAATCAGGTGAGTCGTGCCCCGATTCCTAAGAATCCTGATATTGGTTGCAGTTTTGCACTTGCACATACAAACAACGCCAGGTAACACTAGTATTCTGACATGCCTGGGAAATTGTCATCCTGTTTCAGGGTATTATTCCGCAGAGATAAACAATCTTTGGGACAAGGCCAACCGGCACAACCCGTTGGGTCGCCGGCTTGTTTAATCTACTGGAAGTACGGCCTAAATAGTATCGTATTTAATGATATTTGGCACAGACAAAATAGACATGTTTCCGAAATTCAGTGGCCAGTTCATAGCAGTTTTGAAATTGCCGTCTAGAGTATTTAGAATCTATATTGTTGAAGAAAAAGGCTAGACCTGCAGCATTTGATGCAATTAAAGATTGGCGAATGGAAGCTATGCAGAAACTCAGAAGTAAGGAAAAGCATGCACGTAGGCACACTACTAATGCTGAAAAAGCACTATTGTATGATCAACAGAAACAGTCAGAATCTATTAGAAGTATGGAAAGGGCTTTTTCACTTGATGTACAGAAGATATATCCATCTCAGGATTTTCATACATCAGATGAACTAATTAACAAACTGTTGAATGAACGTAAAACTGTTGCAACTGCACCTCTGCCTTATGTGCCTCCCCCGCTGTTGCGCCTCCTCCCATTGTTGTTCCTCCTCCTCCTGCTGTTGTTCCTCTTCCTGTTGTTGTTCCTCTTCCTGTTGTTGTTCCCCCTCCTGCATCGCCACCCTTACTGACAGTTGCTGTTCCCTTAATTCCATCTCCACCGCCAGCAGTAGTGTCTCTGTTACCTATTGAACACGATTTGTCAGAACTTTCTTTTCCAAGTGGTTCTGCTCCACTTGTAGAGGTCGAAGGGGCGGGAGCTGATTCAAGAATAGTGACTCGTGGTAAAGTATCTAAAGCTAGAAAAAGAGAATTGTATACAAAAATATATAGAAGATGGTGAAGAATCAGCTGTTTTAGTTGTGATTTCTGTCCAAGAAAGTATTCCCGAACAGACTGTTTGATAGAGGGGATGGGAACGCATTTGGCTAAAATTTGGAGTGATTTGACGGACATGAATGTCCCACAGGGGTTGAAGGATTTGAATGTCTTTGCTTGCTCAAGGGACACTGCAGAGAAAGTACATGAGCTTGTTGAGATGGTATTTGAGTTTTAAAGGGAGCTAGATTGGTTACAGAAAGATGAATTAGAGGTACAACGTCCTTTCATCGTGGGATGTTTTTTCACAGGGTTTTTTGGCACAAATTGTTTAATGAAAAAACCCATCTAATTTATGTTGGGGGGTTAGAAAATTATATATATGGGATGTGGGTGTTTGGGAATAGATAAAAACTGAAAGAGAATGGGGGGTTTGGGGGACCCCCCAAAAAAGAAATGTAAAAAAATTTGAAGGGTTTTTTCGTAAAAAAGTTTGAGGTAAAAAAGCCTGCGAAAAAACATCCTGCAATGAAATGACATGGAACCGAATTAGATGGTAATAGACTGGAAGCCTCATATGTGCAGAAACGATTTCTTCCTCCATTGAAACCAATGAGTGAAGAAATGCGCAGTTGCACAAGAGACGCTCTTAGATGGATTTTGAATGTTTCAATTTCTCCCATTGAAGTGCATGACACGTTTAGTGAGTATGCTCCGGCAATGCAAAGGAAAGTGTTACAGGTGATGGAAGAGTATCTACAAGATGAGTTTACGAAGAGAAAAGTTTGTTGTCCCGCAGATATGATTGGCATTTATAAGAGAGCATTTTTGCCCAATACTGCTTTGACTATTTTGTCACTTGATTTAGCTTTGTTGCTTAATTAGCGTTCAGAATTGCCTATTTTTCAATTGCCAATGAGGGAGGTTCCTCCGACATTTGTTCAGAAAGTAGAAATTCCAGCAAATGCTGCAGCAGGCACACCAGGCACTTTGAAGCACATCCATGTCCCTTTTTCTAGACAGGAAGTGAATACCACTAGACAAACGATTTCAGACATTATGAAGAATCCAACAGGATTTTATAAAGAAATTGAATCTGTCTTGCAATCATCTGTTTTCATGCTGAGTGATATAGATTTGCTGTTTCCCGTGATCCTTCCTGCTGATTTATGGAAGAAGATTAGAACTGTAGACGATCAGGCAGGGATGGGTGATACATGGGATAACTTGGTACGGATAGATGGAGAAAGGAATGTGACAAACCAACAAAAGGGATACTGATGTTGACAGACAGAATAGTAGCTAAATTAAAAACTCTGGTTCCCGAGAAAAGAATCATAAGGGACAAGCTTACGGCTTGCGTACAATTGAAGTCAGAGGGTGCAACTGAGTATTTTAATAGATTTGAGCAAGTATTTTCAGACTTTAGTGGTCAAGATTTGAGTACGGAGTCAGGGAAAATACTATTTGTAGACAAGTTTGTATGTGGATTGTTGCCTGAAATTCAATCACGGATAATGACTTCTGAAAGCGCTTGGCAAGCCAAATGACAATTTGAAGTATTACATATGGCTCAATACTATGAAAATAGAGTTAATACAGAGAAGGAGAAAGCGGAAAAGAAGAATGGAGACTTGAAAACTAGAGTACTGTTGCAGCAGATTGCTAGAGGAGCCAGAGGTGGGAACACACAGTTTAGAGGCCAATTTACACCACAGAGTAATGCGCTACTGGGTTCTGTACACATGAACCAACGTGCCTATTGTAGACAGGAAGGTCATTGGCGAGCACAATGCCCGATCCTTCAGCAGAGCTTGAATAGCAAATATGGTGCCATGGGTGGATGATCCAGAGGCCGTCCTGGATAGGGGGTCCTGGTAGAAGTCAGTTTGCAGAGAATCAACAAGCATCGTTACAGGATAATCAGCACCAAAGTGTTAATGGTGGGAACATTTTTGATAATCCTTCAACTGTCTATTTTTCTAAGGATCTTGCATTTGATGATATACTGTTCCGTAAGGACAGCCCGAAGCAGAGTCTGGAACCAGTACCTATTCCTGTCAATCAGAAAGGGCCCTACGTTGAAATGAAGGTGGGGAATAGGGAGCATCTCTTTTTGATAGATACAGGAGCACAGAAGTGTTCTATTGATCATTCACGGGTTCCAGATATTCCCCTGTCAGGGCAGAACAACCTTTCTGTAGGGTTTTCTGGTACGCCGGTGGTTAGTCCGGTCTCTCAGCTGGTACAGATTTCACTGGGGCCATTTGCTGATTGTCTAGACCTTTACCACCCAAATTGAATAAGGTTCTGACATGTCTATGGGCAGTTAATGACAATGACGTTGGCATTTTACAAATTGAACCAGTTAAATTGTATTGAAACCAGGTGTTAAATGACTGCGTGTTCCGCAATATAAGATTTCGTTTGAAGGTGAGCAGGCTTTGAAGAGTATTATTTCTGATTTTGTACACATAGGTAATCCGATTCTACCTGTGTATAAGAAAGGGGATAATGTGATTCCTTTTGGCTTCATTATTGACTTACGCGCTATTAATAAGGTTGTTGCTCCACAGTTTCCGATTGTACCTGGTGGTACTACAATATTGACCATGATTCCAGCCTCAGCTACTCATTTTAGTGTTGTGGATTTCAAGAATGCCTTTTTCAGTATTCCTGTACATGTTGACAGTAGATATTTGTTCACGTTCACCCTAGGAGGAAGCTCGTTTACATTTACTTGTGTGCCACAAGGGTACACTGAGAGTCCAGGCATTTATAGTAGAGCATTGTACTGTATTTGTATTTATTTATTTGTATTGCGCATCAAGACCCTTGGGCAACTGATCGCATCTCTTACATGTTATAAAGTTCGCATTGTACATCAAAAGATATCTACAATTTACAGCAGCATACAGTGGCAATTGTCATAATAGCAGTAAATATACAATGAGCAGGGACATATATACAATGTCATAGTCATAGAAGAAAAAGCTTAATTAAGGTCCTGGTCCCAGAGCCCTGCATCTACCTTATTCCTGAAGATCATAAATGAAGGCTCGGTTCTTGTAGTGAGAGGGAGCGCATTCCATTTTTGGCAGCAAGGACAGGGAAGCTAACTCCACCCGCCCGTTTTTGGTTGAAACGTGGTATGATAACACAAGGGCCTCATTACGACCCTGACGGAACGGGTTAATGGGTGCTGCAAAAGGATGCGGACCCGTTAGACCCGTTCCGCCACATTAAGCGGTCCCCTCGCGGGACACGGTAAGCACGTCTGGTAAAACCAGGCGTGCTTACCTGGTCCCGCGAGGGGAAGAGGTAGCAAACAACGGGCCACTCGTAATCGGCCCGTTGTTTGCTCCCTCTCCCATTCCCATTCAGCCCTATGGGGGCTGAAATGGGAATGGGGAAGGTCCGGGTCCGGGTCCTTGGAGGGAGGAATTACCGGGCCTTCCGAACTCGGAATGGCCCGGTAATTCCTCATTCTGGGAACCCGGACGCGATGTATGGCGTGTAAATGTGTCGCAGAGGTAAGAAGGTGCTTGATTGTTTAGACACTTATGTGTTAGTGAGAGTGTTTTGAGCTCAATTCTTTGATATTTAGACACTTGAGATTCTGTCTAGCTGTGGAGATATGATGTTTCCTTGGGATATTACAAGCTGATCTGACTGCATTGTTCTGCATGACTTGCATTTTGTTTATATTTTGTTGTGAGGTGCCTAAGTAGAGCGCGTTGCAATAGTCAAGCTTGGATCACACTAGTGCTCTTGCTACTGATATGCAGTTAGTAGTGGATAGGTAGGGGCGACAGGCCGTGATAAGCTTGAAAGTGTAAACTGTGGACGATGCTAGTGAATTAGTTTGTCTGGTGAAGGATAATGACGCGTCAATGTAAATACCCAGTGTTTTCACATCGTGTGCTACCTTGATTGTGTTGCCATCAATGATACATTTTTTAAAGGAGGTATTTAGTTTGTTCAATTTGGTAGGAGACCCGAGTTAAAGTAGTTCGGTTTTATCGCCATTTAGACATAAACCATGATTAGCCATCCAGATTTGTATAATGCTATAGATGTATTTCAATGTTTTACTATCTGCAGTGTAATCACCAGTGATAGGGATGAGGATCTGGGTGTCGTCCGCATAGTTAGTATATGTGACACCCAGATGGTCAAGTATATCAAATAAAGGTTTGGTAAAAACATTGTAAAGCGTCGGTGATACACAAGATCCTTGAGGGACACCACAAGAGACAGGCGAAGGTAAGGCTGAAGCGGACGGAGCAAAGACTCGCATGGATCGGTTATTAAGGAATGATTTAATCCACATGTTGGCTTGGTCTGAGAAGTGTGCGGCTGATGACAAGTGCTTATATAGTATATCATGGTTCACCAGGTCAAATGCCGCAGGTAAGTCCAGTAATAATAACAGGGCAGATTTGCCTTTATCTTTTAGGATCTGAATCTGATTCTTTAGATCAACAAGTGCTGTCTCTCTCCCATGTCTGGGTCTGAACCCTGATTGTCTTAGGCCTAGTAAGTTATTAGCTTCCAAATATTGCTGGATTTGGAGATAGGCAGCTCGATCAAGTATTATCAGCAGGAAGGGGACAGTAATAATCGGCCTGTAATTGGATGGGTTATTAGGGTCAAGCGTGGGCTTTTTTAAAAGTGGTAGTACCCATGCGTCTTTCAAGCTGGTAGGCACAGAACTAGTGGCAAATGATGCATTGATAAATGTATAACAATTATTACTTTTGTTAATATTTCGAGCATACCATATACAAGGTACTCACCAATAGCGGGGCAGTTAGAGCAGATCTGGTTCAAGGAAGGGACTGAAGCATAAGGATCAGTTTGAGAACCCCCCTGAATCCCTTTGTCCCCTTCAACGACTGAGTAGTCAAAAAGGGGAGAGTAGAATCAGGGAAACCCTCTGGGGAATAAAACCCTGCGGAGATGTGTCCGGAGTGGCGTCTACTTCAGAAGTGGTTACTGAAACTTCCTTCAAGAGTCGTCAAAAGAGGTTCTGGCACAGCAATAATGAAAAGAGGAATAAGTTATTTACAGGGAGAAGGCAGGCAGTAACAAAAGAAATCGGAAATTTCAGGCTTATACCATTAGAAGAGGAATGGACTCCAGAAACGATGTCGGTCCTCGGGAGAAGGCTGAATTGCGCAATCACGCTACAAGTAGAACAAGAAGACTTGTAAGTATGGGAGGTTGAGAGGAAAAGACAGGAAAGTTTCGGGTAAGTACCTGGAAAAATGGACGGTGAGCGTTTCTCTGAGTGAAGAGCATGGAAGCAGAGGGTGCCTGAGGGTAATAGTTTGCTGTATCTCGAGCAGTCTGTGAGTCGGAAACAATTAGCAATTGAGAGTTCGACCAGAAGGAGGACGAGGGGGTTGTGTAGTGATATGCGGTCCTACCCACCCGATTAATTGCCGGCTTTCGCAGAGAACATTCTATTTGCGAGCGTGACTCGCGGGTCTGTGTCTGCCGTCCGAAGGAATCGAATCCCGACGGGAAGTGTAACTGTTCGTGCGAGATTATTCCGGGGTTTGGAAGGATCTGAAATGAAAGGCAGAGGCTATGAATGACAGCGTAGAGAAGAGAAGTACAGGAATAGGAAGCAGAGCAAAATGCCGAACTTACGAAGCGTTGATTATACAGAGTAGCAACGTGTCCGCGCGTTGTGAAGGAGTGTTGATATTCTGTGCTAGGCAGAAGGGGCGGAGACTTCCTGTCTTCAATGGATGGAAAGACTGCACTGTTGCAGCAGACACGTGCCGCCATCTTGGAAGTAAAGATGGACGAAATACGTCTGTGAGACCACCGGCGCCACAGGGACCATCTGTTCCTGGGAAATGTCACAAAATGTGGTAATGAACGGGGAGAGAACAGTGGCAGCTTCTTTGATTAATGTAGCTGGGCAGACATCGCCTTTGCAATTAGATGGTTTGAGTTTAAGTATGATCTGCTCTACTTCTTTAATGGAGAGAGGTTTGAAATTAAATTGTGGCAGTGCTGCCATGAGGGAAGATGGAAGGTTGAGAGGTAGGGTGTTATTGATGAGGTTTTTTTTCATGTTGATTTTGTCGAGTAACATTGTAATTTTGTCTTGAAGCGCGTTTTGTATGTTAGTACACCATTGGATATCTTTAATGCAAGTGTCAGGTGGGGGGGCAGGTGACTCAAGTTCTTTTAGTATATTGAACAATTCCTTAGTATTTGAGTTTGCTTTGGCTATGCGGTCATTATAGTTATCTTTCTTGACTTGGGCAATGGCTGTCTTATAGTTAAATGACGCTGCACTGAATGTATCTTTATTTTGTGCAGATGGGGAGTTTGTCCAATTCGTCTCAGCTGCGTCTTTCTCTTTCCTAAGGATCTTTAAGTGGGATGTGTACCATTTGTTTATGTTGGAGAGAGGCTTTGACTTTTGTAGTTTGAGAGGGGCTAGCGTATTAATAGCTTTAATCATTGTCTCATTATATAGATTAACTAGGTCAGCGGGGTCAGAATGAATGGAATTAGGATGAGTTAATGGATGTAGTAAAGGTATCAGATTTTCTAAGGTAAGGTTGTGTTTGCTTCTTGTCATTACTGCTGGGGCCTTAATGGGGGTAGTGCGAGTTATAGTCTTGTCAATAGAGAAGGTAATTAGATGATGGTCTGTCCAGGCCAGAACCTTGATACTGCAGTTGAGTTCCGCTAACCAATCTAAGGTGCAGCCCTTATTGTGCGTTGGGCTGGTTATGCGATGTGTGAACCCTAGCTCCGACATGGTATCTTTAAGGGTGGAGGCTTTTGCATCTTTAGGATCATCAAAACCTAGATTAAAATCACCTAGAATTATAACTTGGGATTTACATTTAGGGGGTAATTCATAGAATTCAGCGCACAAGTGGCGCACGCGGCTGGCGCACAGTGTGCGCGTGCGAATCCCTGCGCCAGCCGCGTGCGCTAAAATCCATTTCCGCGCACAGCGTATTCATGGATTCCAGCCACCAAAACCAGCCGTGGCGCACAGTGGCGCAGCGACCCTGCAGCAGTGCCAGTTACGCCCCCAAGAACGCCTCTCGCGCAGGGAAAAGCCATCAATATACCCAATCCAGCGCAAAGGGCTGCGCCAACCCTGTACCAGCATGGCAATCGGGCTATGTGTATCACTGGGGTGCGCGGGAAGTTCCACACGCGATTCCCGCAGGGTACGTGTATTTCAGGGGTGCGCGGGAAGTGCCACACGCGATTTCAGCAGGGTACGTGTATTACGGGGTGCGGGGGAAGTTCCACACACGATTTCAGCATGGTACTTGCATTCCAGGGGTGCGCAGGAATTTCCACACGCATTGGGCCTGTGCAAGCAGGGTACGCGTATCTCAAGGGTGCGTGGGAAGTGCCACACGCGATTTCAGCAGGGTACGTGTATTTCAGGGTGCGGGGGAAGTTCCACACGCGATTTCAGCATGGTACGTGCATTTCAGGGGTGCGCGGGAATTTCCACACGCGATTGGGCCCGTGCGAGCAGGGTACGCGTATCTCAGGGGTGCGCGGGAAGTGCCACACGCGATTTCAGCAGGGTAGGTGTATTTCAGGGGTGCGCAGAAATTTCCACACGCGATTGGGCCCGTGCGAGCAGGGTACGCGTATCTCAGGGGTGCGCGGGAAGTGCCACACGCGATTTCAGCAGGGTACGTGTATTTCGGGGTGCGGGGCAAGTTTCACATGCGATTTCAGCAGGGTACGTGTATTTCAGGGGTGCGCGGAAATTTCCACACGCGATTGGGCCCGTGCGAGCAGGGTACGCGTATCTCAGGGGTGCGCGGGAAGTGCGACACGCGATTTCAGCAGAGTACGTGTATTCCAGGGGTGCGCGGGAAGTTCCACACGCGATTCCATCAGGGTACGTGTATTCCAGGGGTGCGCGGGAAGTTCCACACGCGATTCCATCAGGGTACGTGTATTTCAGGGGTGCGTGGGAATTTCCACACGCAATTGGGCCCGTGCGAGCAGGGTACGCGTATCTCAGGGGTGCGCGGGAAGTGCCACACGCGATTTCAGCAGGGTACGTGTATTTCGGGGTGCGGGGCAAGTTTCACACGCGATTTCAGCAGGGTACGTGTATTCCAGGGGTGCCCGGGAAGTTCCACACGTGATTCCATCAGGGTACATGTATTTCGGGGTGCGGGGCAAATGTCACATGCGATTTCAGCAGGGTACGTGTATTTCAGGGGTGCGCGGAAATTTCCACATGCGATTCCATCAGGCTACGTGTATTACAGGGGTGCGCGGGGAGCACCACACGTGAATTGCACGTGTGGGTCCTCCCAGGTGTTCCCTCTTCACCCTCCATGGCCCCTGCAGGTGGCTCACACCACAGGGGCCTACCCTGCACATGTCCTGCAGGCACCCCATCCACCATGGCCATGCCCCCCAGCCAACCCACATGTCAACTTGCACTACTGCCCACCAACGCATGTCCCCCTGCACCCCCAGCCACCAGGGGCACCCTCCACCAGGCCCCCACCCATGTCTCCCACCACCCCCCAGCAGTGCAGGGGCACCCTCCACCAGGCCCCCACCCATGCATCCCACCACCCCCACCCCCCAGCCACCAGGGGCACCCTCCACCAGGCCCCCACCCATGTCTCCCACCCCCCCACCCCCCAGCACTGTGGGGCACCTGCCAGCAGGCCCCCACCCATGTGCAACTCATGTCTCCCACCACCCCCACCCCCCAGCCACCAGGGGCACCCTCCACCAGGCCCCCACCCATGTCTCCCACCCCCCCACCCCCAGCCACCAGGGGCACCCTCCACCAGGCCCCCACCCATGTCTCCCACCCCCCCACCCCCCAGCACTGTGGGGCACCTGCCAGCAGGCCCCCACCCATGTGCAACTCATGTCTCCCACCACCCCCACCCCCCAGCCACCAGGGGCACCCTCCACCAGGCCCCCACCCATGTCCCATCCATGCCCCCCTGCACCTGGGTCCCACCAATCCCCAATTATGTCCGTAATGGCCATCCTCCCCTGCCAAAAGGCCCAACCAACTATCACATCCACCCACATATCAAAGGCAATGACATGTTACACACCCAATGTAAATAATGCAAATGAACACATGTCTGTCACACACAATGGCCCTCATTACGACCCTGGCGGAAATCGTGGTGCAAAATGCACCATGGAGCACGGCGGAAAGCTGCCGATAGCGCCATGGGGGATGGCGGATTTACCGCCCCATTCCGACCTTGGCGGGGCGGTAAATCCCCATTCCCCATTTTACCCTTCCCCATTCCCATTTTTGCCCCATAGGGTATAATGGGAGTGGGGAAGGCGTTAATTACGCCACCGTAAAATACGGTGGCGTAATTAACAACAAGGTCCCGTAGCGCCATGGATTTCTCCGCCCGGAAAAACCAGGCGGAAAGCGCTCCATGGCGCTACGGGAACTCGTAGTAGGGCGGACGGGTCCGCCGCGAATACCGCTGGCGTAAACCCACTCCGCCAGGGTCGTAATGAGGGCCAATGTCTGCAAGTGAATGTTAAAACACCCAACATGACATGCATGAAAGTAATGAGATGATACGACACATTGAAGGATGAAAATAAAAATGTATTGAAAATCAACTAGAATGGAAATGAAATGAGAAAAACCACAAAGCAAAACAACCAAAAGAAGATGGATGTCCATGAAAAATAATCAAAAACACACAGCACAATCAAAATGAATGGTGTCCAAAGTCACAGTCAGAAAAGTAATCCAAGTGTAAATGATAAACAAAAACCATTGCTCCATGGCGATGAAAAAAATCCAGAAAATAAAAAAATCCATTGAAGTACTATTTACAAGATAATCCCGGGTCCATGAGCCCAACCAAATGAAACCTAACTATGACAACTAACTAATAACTGAACTACATACAAAAATGTGGCGCATTGTCCAATCGCAACCAAATAAAAAAAAAGAATAAAGGAAACCTAACACTAACTATATAACTATATACAAAGGCGGCGGGCAAGTCCAGCGGCTCACTCCGTGGTGTTCCGGGCCAGGGCATCATCGAACTCCTGTTCGATGTCCCGGAGGCGGTCCTGTTCCATGGCCCCGAGGGTCTGCAGGGACGACGCCATCACCTCCTCCAACCCCCTGCGGATTGCCTCGAGGCACTCGGCCCGCCTCAGGGCCCTCCGCATGGAGTTCTCCGCCCTGACCATTGTGAGCCGTGCCTCTTCCGCCCGCCGCCGCTCCGCACCTATCTGCTGGCCCAACCGCTGCCACACGGAAGACACTTCCCGTCCTGGGTCCTCCTGCCCTCCGGCCGATGCCTGCCCCTCCGATGTTGATGGCCCCGAGCCATGATGCCTCCCACGTTGACTCCGCTGCTGCCTCCAACGCCACTGCCTCTGCCAGCACGACGGCATCCAGGCTGATGGAATCCACCGACGCCGTCGTGCACGTGCCCTGCCTGATGATGCCGGCACATCCTCCATCTGCTGGGGTACAGTTGCTGTGGGGTCCACCCCTGCTGGACCTCTGACTCCCGACTGTGGCAGGGATGGGATCCCCACCGAGCTGGCTGCATTGGTCAGGGCAGGTCCACAGGGGGCCCTGGTGGCATCTGAGCCGGAAGACGGCAAGGAGAACGACTGGCGTATAGTCTCCACAGAGGAGGAGAGGGCCGCCAGATTGGCCGACACAGGCAGGAAACCCCCGAACATGGACGATCCCAATTGGGCCACATCGGCACGGTGCTCTTCGTGATGACGTGCGTGCTCCTCCTGGGAAGCACGCACGGCATCACGAATCACAGCCGTGCGCATCGCGACCCCAATCAGGACCTTCTCCATATGGCCAGGGGTCCCCTCGTCCGCAGGTGGAGGGGAGTCAGATGACATGGACATTCCCTCTACCTGTGGACGGGCCTGGGACGGGGCATCCCTGCTGGTGCATGGTGGTGCACCCACAGGGTCAGGGACAGCGACATGCACAGGCCCCTCCACGGTGACCTGTGCTGCCTCCTGCCCCTGCCCCTGCCCCTGGACTGCACCACTTGCACCAGCAGGGATGCCCCCACCAGGCCCCATGTGCGCCTCAGTGGTGGCCTCCTCCTCCTCTGTGGAAACCACCAACCTGGATGGCTCCTCACCGTCTTCCGCCGTAGCAGGCCCCTGTGGGGGCTCACCCACCCCTTCCGCTGCAGCCGTGGGGGCATCCCCGCCGCCTTGCTCCACAGCGCCGTCTCCGCCCTCTTCTTCACTAGCCGCTGCGTAGAGGGAGACATAGAACACAAGCATCAGGGTACTGTACAATGGTCCCCTAGACAGGAAGCAATAGCAGATGAGTGCCACTGTCAAAGTACACTTCCATCATGTCCCTCCACAACACATGTGTCAGTCCAGGCAAAACACACACAGTGACAGTCATGGTGCATGCCATGGACATTTCCATACATGTCCAATGGACTCTCGAAACATACAATGTAATGGAACTCACATGCATCATGGGTCATGCCTATCACATGCACACACTTCACCTCAGTCACATCCATCTGGCCCCGTACACCCCAATCACAGTGGATACAAGGATGACTAGGCTGCATCAGTGAATCTGTACATTGTCACAGACATGTGTCATGCATCCATGGCATTCACAAGTCACAGACACGCAGGTCAGGCACACAGACATGCATACCATATATGTACCTGGCATCAGCACCCATCCCTCACCCCCACCCATGTCCAGGAACAGAGACTGCCATGCTCTCATGTGTACAATCTGCATAGGGCTCCCCATGTCGCATTTAAACACATGCAACAACCGTGCGGTTCACACATTTTTGGTCGCACATGCATTACCATGATGTCCCTGCACACATACATGCGTACATGGCCTATGTCACACATACAGGCAAGTATCAGACAACCAGCACACTGCAACATGCCCTGTCTCACACAGCAATGCTTGGCCACTTACCGCTCAACTCCAGACAGGTCTCCCTCTCAAGGACCTGGGCGTGGAGCGCTGGGTGTACGTGTTCCAGGACCCTCATCTGGATGGAACTCATGCGGCCCCGGCCCCCCTCCACGAGGCGCCGGGCCTTTATGAGGGTCCTGGACCTCAAGTCCTCCCAGCGCTTCTTGACCTTCTGGATGGTGCGGGTTGCCACCCCCTCCGTGTTGATGGCAACCACACAGTCGGCCCAGATCCTCTCCCGTCCTTCCTTGTTGGCGCGGGACGATCCGAAGAGGGCATCATACTGCCCCAGGACTTGCTCCACCAGGACACCAACTTCGGTGGCAGTGAAGCTGGTGCCCCTCTGCCCCTCTGGCCGGGGGTTGCCACTGGTGCCAGATGTTGATGTGCCCGACATGGCAACCCCAGGGGCAGGAGTGGGTGGGCAACTGGGTCCTGGGGCTGGGCTGTAGAGCGATGTTATCCGAGTCGGGAGTCTTCTGTTCCAGCAGGGGTGGACACAGCAACTGGACCCCTGCAGATGGCTGATGTGCAGGCACCAAATGGCAGGGCACGGTGGCAGCAGGCAGGCAGGCAGGCAGCAGCAGATGGCACGTGGGAGGCTGCTCGGGGCACTGGGGGGCAGTAATTCGGCCTTCTGGGCAGGAGCGTGGTCTTCCGTGTGTTTTCGCGTGGCCAGCTTGATACGGAGTGATTTGGCACGTGAAAATCCTGCACGTTAGCGTGAAATTCGAGGAAAGGCCCTTAGCGCGTAAGCGCGTCAGCAAGCGTACGCGATTTCATTGGACCAAAGGCCCTTACAGCGTAAGCGCGTCTGTGACGTTTCGCGCATGGGCGTTGCCCTGGCAGGGCTTGGAGATCCCGCGTGCCTTTAAACTGCTCTGTACGTGCTTTTCGTGGGGTGCGTGTGTTTTCCATCCGTTGGGGTTCACACGCTATTACTTCACAGCGGGTGTTGGCTACGCGTTCTTCTACACGCAAGGCAGACGGTGAGTGGTACCCCGCTCCCCCCCAGGCCCGATCGCGTGAAAAACTTCACGCGAACCCCTGATATACACGTAGCCCGCTCCCCCAGGCCCGATCGCGTGAAAAACTTCACGCGAACCCCTGATATACACGTAGCCCGCTCCCCCAGGCCCGATAGCGTGAAAAAGTTCACGCGAACCCCTGAAATACACGTAGCCCGCTCCCCCAGGCCCGATCGCGTGAAAAACTTCACGCGAACCCCTGATATACACGTAGCCCGCTCCCCCAGGCCCGATCGCGTGAAAAACTTCACGCGAACCCTTGAAATACACATAGCCCGCTCCCCCAGGCCCGATCGCGTGAAAAACTTCACGCGAACCCATGATATGCACGTAGCCATCTCCCCCAGGCCCGATCGCGTGAAAAACTTCACGCGAACCCCTGAAATACACGTAGCCCGCTCCCCCAGGCCCGATCGCGTGAAAAACTTCACGCGAACACCTGATATACACGTAGCCCACTCCCCCAGGCCCGATCGCGTGAAAAAGTTCACGCGAACCCCCGAAATACACGTACCCCGCTCAATCGCGTGTGTAACTTCCCGCGCACCCCCGAAATACACGTACCCCGCTCAATCGTGTGTGTAACTTCCCGCGCACCCCCGAAATACACGTACCCCGCTCAATCGCGTGTGTAACTTCCTGTGCACCCCCGATATACACGTGCCCCGCTCAATCGCGTGTGTAACTTCCCGCGCACCCCCGATATACACGTGCCCCGCTTGCACAGGCCCAATTGCTGTATGTTGCCACTTTTGTAATGCGCAGGGACGCTACCGCCTGCCTTCGTGTGGCGGACGTGTTTCGGCTTGTGCGTGTCTTTGGCTGTGCGTGGCTTTGCCCTATTCGATTCCATGAATACGTGTGGTTCGAGTGCGTGTGGGCGTTCCGTCTGCTTCCCTGCAGTACATCCCCAGTTACGCCCTTATTTTCACGCGTTGTTCCCCATTCCGCGCGTTACGCCCCGTGTTCCGCCCACTTTCTGGTGTACGCGCCGAGGTTGTGCGCTTTCACTGTGCGCGTCGCGCACGCCTTTTGGGATGTTGCAGTGACTTGTGCGCCATGCACAGGTTTGGCGCACATCCCGAGGTAAACACGCGCATGGACTTCCATGAATCGCACACGTGCGCGTGCGCCTGTTTTTTTGCGCTTGCGCCTGCTTGCGCCTGCTTGCGCCTGCTTGCGCCAAGATTTTCGGCGCACGTTTGTTCCATGAATCGGCCCCTTAGTGTTGTCTGACAATAATTGTGATATGTCATTTTCAAAAGTAGTGGTGCCGCCTGGCGGTCGGTAAATCAGGTGCATAGTAATGGTGGCTGTAGCAGAGGTGGATAGTTTGACAGTGAGTATTTCTGCTGAAGGAAGGTGGTGTTTGTTAATCATTCTCAATTCTAGCACTGTTTTATAAATGAGTGCTACACCGCCTCCTTTAGTTAGATTTGAGTCTCTGTCAGCTTGAAGGATGGAGTAATTGTCGGGTAGAGTTAGTGCTAGAGCAGGGCCTGATGTAGAATTCAGCCATGTTTCGGTTATAGCAATAATATGTAGACCGTTGACAGTCAAAATGTCAAATATGTCCAAGGCATGTGCTTGGATGGACCTTGTGTTTATGAGCCCTGCTTTGATAACATTTGGGAGGTTGTTGGCTAGTTGTGTTGACATTTTACTTTTGTTTGTCATTTTAGGTAAAGGTATATCCGGAGTAGCATTTTTTGCGTGACAGGTTTTGTTGATAACATAAACTTTAGGAGTCGAGTGGCATTGAGTTCTAGAGCCGAGTCTCCAGTTTCTTTGTGGAGTATTACACGGTCTAGTAGTATTATTTATAGATGGGCAGTTCAATGTTGGGTAAATGGATCTGGTAGGATCATGGGTAGGGTAGGCCTTACATGAGGAGTTTTGATAAATGGGACTATCGCTATAGTTTTGGTTGATATTTAGTTGAGGGGGAGTAGAGAGGGCATAAGATGACTTGTTAATACAAGGTTTTAGGAATGTTTGTTTGTTTATTTATTTGTTTGGTAATGCGCACCAAGCCCTTAGGTAGACGGGCGCAAGAGAAACAAGAAATCTTAAAACTTAGTTACAGTGCAAAGGTAAGCAATACATAGAGCAGTGATTGCAATCGGAGAAGATACAGGTACAAGATACATTAAATACAAAGCAATGGTCTGGGTAAGTCAAGCATTATCGTGAATATCAGTGTATGCACACCTACATATACACATATGTATAAGCCACCTTACATGTCTACATTGTCATATGTCTATATTGCATACAAGCATGACAGAGCAGACTATACGTGCATAGTTAACCAGGCTATGGTGTAGTTAGGTGGAAGCATAGAAGGGTTGTGTTGGGGCTGGAGAGATAGAAATGTAATTCATTAGTTAGGTGTCTTTAGTGTGTAGCCAATTGAGTACCTTATGTCTGAATTTAGGGTAGGGTTGTTCTAGTCTGAGGTCAGCTGGTAATTTGTTCCAGCATTGTGCAGCTTTGACAAGGAAACTGGTTCCTCCCGCTGTCGAGCGTTTGAACCTAGGAATCTCTAACATAAATGAGTTAGCAGATCTCGTAGGGCGGGTGGCTGTTCTCCTCGTAATTTTATCCATTAGGTATGGAGGTGCTTTCAAGCATTTGGAGGTGAGGGATGCTGTTTTGAGGAGAATTCTGTCTGTTATTTTCAGCCAGTTTACCTCTTTCCTGAATTCGGTAATATGCTCTCTGTAAGGGATGTTCAATGCTGCCCTCAGGGCGTTATTCTGCAGTCTTTGAATTTTGTCTGTAATATATTTGTTAGCTCCTGAGTACAGGGCATTACAGTAATCTAATCTTGACATAATAAGAGCACTGGCTAGTGTGGTGCAGCTCGATCTCGAGAGGTATGGTCTGGAAGCTCTGATAAGTTTGCAAGTGTATGTTGTGGTTGAGGCAAGGGAATTGACTTGCTTTTTAAGAGTGAGAGAGGAGTCCAAGTAGAATCCTAAGGTTTTAACTACAGACATCACCTTGATAGGGTTGTTATCAATGTTAAAGGATGTGTAGTTTGGGCTAAGTTTTTGAATATTGGCTTCAGAGCCTAAGATTAGTAGCTCAGTTTTTTCCTCATTCAGGCAGAGGCCACCAATGCTGAGTCTGCCTCAAAGTTGCCCGAAAGGGGTATGAGGATCTGTGTGTCATCTGCATAATTACTGTAGGTGGCACCCAGTCTATCCAACTTGTCGAACAGAGGCTTGGTGAAGATATTATACATGGTGGGGGATACGAAGGAGCCTTGTGGGACCCCGCAGGTTATATTGATAGGGTCGGCAGAGGCTGAAATAGAGAAGACTCTCATGGTTCTGTTAGCTAAGAAAATATGGACCCAAGCTATAGCGTCATTAGTGAAGCTGGCGGCAGATTGAAGGTGATTGCATAACACTACATGGTCCACCAAGTCCAACGCTGCCGACAAGTCGCATAGGAGTAGCAAGGGTATTTTTCCATTATCCTTTAATTCTTCAATTTGTGTCTTAAGGTCTAGCAGTGCTGTTTCGGTACCGTGGAGAGGGCGGAAGCCCGATTGTCGTGAGCCAAGTAGTTGGTTGGCCTCCAGATAGTCCTGAATTTGTATGTAAACAGCTCTATCTAAGATTTTAAGAAGAAATGGCACAGTGGTGATGGGTCTGTAATTAGTAGGGATAGTGGGGTCCAGAGTTTGTTTTTTAAGTAATGGTAGAACCCAGGATTCTTTAAGGTTGGCCGGTACTGTATTCGTTTTAAATGAGGAGTTTATCAGATTGGAGATAAAAGGGGCTAGGTCTCTAGCTGCGTCTTTTATAATCTGTGCTGGGCACGTGTCGCCTTTACAATTAGAAGGTTTGAGGGAGAGTATTATTTTTTCTGTTTGTTATGGAGATGGTCTTGAATCTAAAAGGTGTTGCTGTCCTAGTTGCCGAAGGTTGACTAGTTTGTTGGTCAGTAAGTGGCATTGAGGCCTTTTTTTAGCAATTTTGCATTGTAGGGACATAATTTTATTTGATAGAGCGTTTTGTAACGTTAGTACACCATACTTTGTCCTTTGGGGCATTGTCTATCGGTTGGATTGGAGATTCTAGTTCGCGCAGGATGGAGAATAATTCTTTAGTGTTAGATTTAGCTTTCTCAATCCTGTCATTGAAGGTGTTCATTTTAGCTTTAATTATTTCTTTTTTGTACATTTTTGCAAATTCCGTTAGCTTAATGACCGGTGTATTATAGTATTGGTGGCAGTCCTTATTTAGATGGTTACCAGTTGTTGTCCTGCAAGTTGAATTAGATGTGGTAAAACCTTTAATGATGCTAAGGAGGCCTAAGAGTAATAATAGTTGAAGGGACATTCTAACTATTGACCGTTTGTATGTTATAGCCTAGACATTAGTCGTGATAGATAGGATTATACTGAAGCAGTATGGCTAGCTAACACAATGGACATTTTCTTAGAATACCGACATTATTAACTAAGATCAAGTTAACAAGTATAGCTGCGTGTTAACACAGTTGGCAGGCTGGCAGGCTAACCTTCGTTCACCATAGGTTTGTCTACAAAAACTCACGATGGACTAGTCCCAGGTACAAGCATAAGCAGGTCATGCAATATTAGTTGCACAGTTGTCATACATGATGCTAATAAGACTGAATGGCTAGGAGCAAAATATCTGACAGGTGAGTTCACATCTAGCGCACGCATAGAAAGGCTGATAGTAGCAATTTACTAGGCAGTGTTCAGAGTTTTCAGAAAGAGGCAGAGGTGACAATAACAGCTCCGTAGTGGGTTAGTTAAACTAGTAAGCTAGTAGAAAGTGATGCATTTCAATGTAACCGTTTACATGGCATGTCATTATAACAGGATCAATCATCATTAATAATATTGCCTGTCAGTTCTGGGATAAAAGTACATTGATCCACGGTGCACAAGGTTGTCGAGGGAAAATAGACATGGATTGATGCAGCGCTATGTATATGAACATCAAGGAAACTCAGACAATACACAGTGCCAGCCTGCAACTACGGTTGCCAATGATGGTCAGTTGTGCCTGAAGGGTCTTTATGCAGCCATATGTAGCTACAGTTGATAAAGTGGGTGAATGTTTAGTATTGTGCTCTATTACAGGGCTAATCGCAAGCTGATGGGGCATATAGAGTACTCACATGTCCGCCTCCATCCGCGTACAGCCCGCAGACAGCCGATGAGCCTTAGGAGCCGGGCCTTTGGTGGCGGGCCACCGGCTTTCACCTTCCGGTTCTTCTGGCGGCAAGAAATGCAGACAGAGGGCAAATCACAGTGTTGTTATGTGCTGCTCTAGTTGCTAGGCAGCATGAACCACGGAGGTGGCGGCCATCTTAGTAGCTTGTATCAGCAGCCAAAATCAATAAGAATTTTCACGTAAACACATGTGTAGTTGCCGACGGAACAGCTTGATGCACTTGAGTTACCTTCTACTTGCACGTTGTTACAGCATGTAGACGATTTGCTTCTAGCTGCAGATTCCGAAGTTGCTTTTAAGGAGGGCAACGTGTTGCTGCTTATTCATTTAGCAGAACATGGGCATAAGGCTTCATTAAAAAAGTTTCAGTATTGTCAACAGGAAGTTGCCTATTTAGGCTATCTCCTGTGGAAGGAGGGAAGAAGACGGACACCTGAACGGATACAAAGCATCTTTAGCATGTCTGTCCCAAATACACAGAAAGAGGTCAGAGCCTTGATAGGCATGGCTTTATACTGTAGACAGTGGATCCCAAATTTTTCATTAGTGATAAAACCTATGTTGGTACTGACAAAGAAGGGCATTTCTTTGCCTTTACTGTGGAACATGGATTGCTAGAAAGCGTTTGATCTGCTAAAGGCTGTGTTGTGTTGAGCACCAGTTTTGGGCACACCAAATTATGAAAAAATCTTTGTGTTATATGTGCATGAATGTGATGGATGCGCTTTGGCTGTTTTGACACAGGAACATGGGGGCAAGAATAGACTGTGCTGTAATTTTCATCCACGTTAGACCCTGTTGCAGGCGCTTTGCCGAGATGCGTGAAATAATGTGAGGGTATGGTTTTAGGTCATGCTTTAACCGTAATGGGACCCCAGTCCGTAGACGTTCTATTAAACGGAACGCAGACGCAACATCTCACATCAGCATGACTAACTAGGTACGAGCTGATTCTATTTGCACCACATATTTATTCAGATTAAGAGTTGTTGCTCATTAAATCCGGCCGGACTATTGCCTCTTCCACAAGAAATTGATTGCAGTGACAAAATGTCACATGATTGCCTCTATACCACAGAACAAGAGACTAAGAGCAGAATTGACCTAAGCTATACACCTGTAAAGAATCCACAAGGGGAGCTGTTTTGCGATGGCTCCTGCTTCAAACATCCGGATGGTACATCCACTGCTGCTTACGCAATCGCTACATTAAGCACTATATTGGATACCAAACTAATTCTGCATAATTCTGCAGAGGCCACAGAGATTATTGTGTTGATTAGAGCTTGTGAACTTTCTGAAGGGCTTAGTGTGAACATATACACGGACAGCCAGTATGCATTTGGGGTAGTTCACAACTTTGGTCGACTATGGGCTGAGAGAGGGTTTTTGACCTTGCATGGAACTAAGATACAGCATGGCACTCTAATAGTTTGGCTACTTTCAGCACTTGCGCTTCCTACACAGTTAGCAATAATGAAGTGTGCAGCACACCAGAAAGTAACGGACGATGTTGGAAAAGGAAACACTTTTGCTGACAGAATGGCAAACAGACTGCCACCGATTTGCATTCCAAAATGTATGTGTTAGAACCAAGAAAAGGGGTCACTAACACTTGTGTGATAGATGAAGGAATTGCTTGCATAAAAGAAATTCAGGCTGACTCCACTCCGGATGAAATTAAATAGTGGGTTTAGGGTCCAGCAAGTTTAGATGATGAGGGTTGTTGGGTAGATAATGAAAAACAAAAATGGATGCTACCCAATGCCTATGTTACCGCTAGGGTGACAATGGCTCATGGTCCAACACACATATGTGCCAAAAAGATTTGCAAATTGTTAGATCCTGTATGGTATAATACCAATATTTAAAAAACTGCTGAGTGTCTTGTCCAAAGTTGCATGGTATGCTTACAGCATAATATTGGTATTGCTCTTTGAGGTCATACATTTTGATTTTATTGAAATGGAGCATTGTCAAAATTATAAATATGTTTCGGTAGTCGTCTGTGCTTTTAGTAAATGGGTTGATACTTTTCCTCTAAGAGATGCCACAGCAATGTCAATGGCGAAAGTCATGCTTAAGGAATATTTTCCTAGGTTTGGCTTGCCGAGAGGCATATGGTCTGATAATGGTCCACATTTTATCGCTGCTGTCATCCTGCAAGTATGCCTGGGATAACAGATCGATAAATGGTTCAATTCAGCCAGGCATGCTCAGAGTGCCGGACTTGTAGAACGCCATAACGGCATATTGAAAAACAAGATTGCAAAGGTTTGCGCTCATAGCAACTGGAAATGGCCCGACACCTTACCAATAGCCTTATTATCAATGTGGACGACTACACAATTAAAGACAAGGCTCTCTGCTTATTAAATTGTTATGGGGAGACCAGCCAATATATGGAAGATGCCAAAACCCAAGTTATTGAAGGATGTTGAGCATGTACTTCTTTCTGAATGTTGCAACCAGTTAACTCAAAACTTGTATTTGATTCATCAACAGGTGCGAGAGGCCCTCTCAGTAAAGTATGAGAGTCCAGGTCATCGGCTTCAACCTGGTGACTGGGTGCTACCAAAAGCCTTTGAAAGAGCCTCCTGTCTCACACCTCGCTGGAGAGGACCACATCAAGTCCTCTTGGCCACACAGACTGCTGCCCGAGTCACCAACAAAAAGAACTGGATCCATGCGACGCACCTGAAGAGGATTCCTTTTCCTCTGGCCTATGACAAAGGCAAGGAGAAGGGAATTGCTGATTTTGATGCGCACAACAAGCCTGCTCTAATCAACACCGAGGGTGTCCCAGAAATCCTTCATAAACCCGCGGGTCCTGGGGAGATTGTTGCTTCTTCTTTGAATTCTTCTTCACCATCAAGCAATCCCGCTTCTCCTTCCTCATTGTCATGATTGCCTTCAGGAAACAATGACATTTTGTTTGCAGATCACACCGTGCCTGGAGTCCTAAGGTACGATCTGCGACCACGAAATCAAACTTACAGTACAGCATCGGCTATGCCTACAAGTGGCCATCGTTGAGCCAGTCCCTTGTCACTCTTCTGCTGAAAATAAATAAGAGGCGGGGACCTGCAAAGTTACCTTAAATCAACATAGGCCACGTGGTCAGGAGCCATCGATGGATAAACTAAAAAAGCCTCGTACAAAAATGAATGTTTGTCACTTCTTTGATGATGAATCTGCCCATCAAGGGCTATGGTCCTGTAAAGTAGTCAGCTGGAGACATGTACAGGGTGGATAAATAACTTTTATTACAGCACTTTCATCACTTGGAACATGTCATCATAAAAATCAACTTAGAGACAGAGTATTCTTCACTCCTGATTTGAATTGGCTTCCGAGGATACTTAGTTCAGTTCAGGACTGTAGTGGGGACGGGACGGTAATCCCGCAGATTGCCATAAACAGAAAATGCAAATAAAATTAAGGTTACCACGGTCGCTGGATATCACTCTTATAGCCAGTTGTCTGGCGGCCGTCAAAAGAAAAATGCAAACCCTCCGGCATCCGGTCTTCTCGCTCTTCATTCTTCACTGAAGTCCAGCTTTACTTTCAGCCAGGCTGGTTCTCGGAGGACGCAAGGGGTATGGAGCTTCTCAGTGCCTGCTCCTATGTCTTTTAGTATGCCCACTGAAATCCTCTATTCCTCCTCTGTGGTTTCAGGCAAGTTGCAAGTTGCGCTCCTGCAATGAGAGACAGCCCCTGAATACATTTGGTCAGTCTTTAACCCCTTCTCAGCTCCTCCCATCCAATTAACCTCTGCCCGTCCCTCCAACAGTTTCCCCGTACCTGAAAGTAGTTTGCCTCCTCCCTTCCGTACAGACTGATCTGATTCTAATCCTGACCCGTCCCACCCCTCTCTTCTAAGTGAGGACTCGCAGTTATATGAAAGGGCTGCTTTCTGCCTACAGTGTTTTCTCCAATTCCTGGTATATTTTCCCCCTCCCTGGTTCTGTCTCTCGTGGGGTTTTCTGGGACATGTAGTATGCATATGGGATGGCTTAGCACTGTGGTTCGGGCATACCGCCCCTGGATAGGTTGTTGAAGTCAATTTGTCAGTCATCCCTTTACAAGTGCTGCCAGGTGATCTTCCTGCTGGTCTGCTGGTTTAACCCCCTCCTGCCCTGTCCGGATCGTGAGAACAGTATTTTCCACTGGTTTCAGCGCTGCAGCGGCAGCTTCCTTCTCACATACTCCCCCCAAGGGACCATGCCGTTTGAGCTGGTCCATGGCCCGGGACAAGTAATCAGCCACCAGCTGATATTTTTCCGGTTTATGCACCGTGATAAATTGATAGGGTTAAAATGTCAGGAACCATCGAAGGACCCTATGATTTGAATCTTTTGTGTGGCCAACCATCATAGAGGGGCATGATCGGTGAAACTGTTAAATCTCTGGCGCAGCAAGTAATACTGGAGAGAGTCAACAGCCCATTTTATAGGCAGACATTCTTTCTTTAGAATTCAGTACGGTATCTCATGTGGAAGCAATTTCCTACCGATGAAGGCTATCGGGAAAAGTTCTTGTTCCGTTCCCTGGGATAACACTGCTCCTAGTCCACAGCCGGGCAATGTAGAACCGGTTGTGTCGAAATCAGATGGATCAAACTGTGAAAAGCTTGAACTGCTTCACTGCGTCTGTTAGCGGTGCTGCTATGGTCGAAAAGTGTGGTAGAAACCTCCTGTAATACCCAACAACCCCCAGGAAGGCTCTGATCTCTTTCCGGGTTTCAGGAATGCGCAGTTTCTGCAAGGCCTGAATTTTGTCCACTAGTGGTGTTATTATTCCACCACCAACCGCCTAACCTAGGTATTTGGTTGTTTTGGCTGCCAACTTGGTCTTTTTGGGATTAATGTGTAGACCGGTCTCCTGTAAGGTGTGAATCACTCTTGTCAGATGCGGTGGTCCTCTCAGATGTGGCTGAAGATGACTATGTCATCCAAATATGCTGCTGCATATGGTTCATGAGGTTTTAAGATTCTGTCCATCAATGCCTGAAAGGTGGCCGGAGCCCCATGCAATCCAAATGGCAATACTGTGAACTGAAATAGGCCTTGAGGTGTTGAAAAAGCCGTTTTCTCTTGATCTGCAGAGTTGAGAGGTATCTGCCAATATCCTTTGGTTGAACCCATTCTTTCTATCAGTTCATCTATTCTGGGCATTTGGTATGCCTCATAGAGGGAGATGGCGTTCAGTTGCCTAAGGTCCATACAGAACCTGGTGGTGCCATCCGGTTTGGGCACAAGTACCACTGGCGAACACTGCGCGCTTTTCGATGGAACAATGATACCTAGTTCCAGCATGTTATGTTATTGTATTTATACCGCGCACTGGGTACCCGTAGGCTGATGGGCGTGGTCTAACATACAGAAAACATACATATTGAGCAAAGAATAGACTCAGGCTACGACAGGGCATAGGCAAGAGCAGCTCCAGCAGCTGTCTATACAAAGAGCAGGGTCTTCAACTGCTTCTTAAATAGTTCAGTTGAAGCTAATGTTCTAAGGGTGGGCGCCAGAGCATTCCATGCGGTGGGAGCTGCTACTTCAAATGAGCCCTGTCTAGCCTTGTTAAAGTTACTCCGAGGGACTTTAAGAGTATTGGTGTTGTCAGATCTTAATGTCCTTGCATTGTCTTTTAGGACAATGGCTTATTTCAAATTTGACCCATAATGCATTTGTGGGTAAAGAAGGAGCATAAACAGGACTCTTGCCTCAATCGGTAGTCAATGAAGGCTCCTTCTGGCTTCAGAGACGTGATCTCTTTTGCCTAGGCCCTTCCCCACTCTCACTGCTCCATTCTGGATCACTTGGAGGCGTTGAATCTCTGCCTTCGGGATACCCACCAGTAGGCTGCAGCCATAATCCAATTTTGCGCCAATAATGGCCTTAGCCAGTGTTTCTGCATTTATCTCAGAGATCAGCGGATGAAAATGGCGGAAGAGTTTAATGAAATATGAGGATGACGAGACAAGATTATTCACCTGGGCCTTCATATTCATGTGTTTATCCAGGTGCACGCCTAGAGTCTTGACCTTATGCAGGATCGCAATGACACAATTACCCAGAATGAAGCTCTTAAAGTTAGCCCTCAATTTTTCCAATTTACTGGGAGCGCCCACCAGCAGAAGTTCAGATTTGGCACTGTTCAGGGCCAGCCCATTGGAGACCATCCAATTTTGGATTTTAAAATAGATTTTATTGATGAGAGCTTCATCTTTTTGGTGAATGCCCGAGATGGGTAGGACATATTGCGTGTCATCTGCGTAGTTCGCAAATATGATCCCCTCCTCCTCCAGTATCTGGAAGAAGGGGATCATAAAGATGTTATAAAAACATGGTGACACGCAAGCTCCCTGGGGAACTCCATACAGTAGGGGCATAGGGTCAGCTTCTGCCGACTCGCTGGCCACTCTGCTCTGTCTACCATTCAAAAAAGATGATATCCATTGGATTACCTCTTCAAAGGAAAAAGCGTTCTCTCTTAACCTGGTGGACACAATGGAATGGTCCTGGTGGACAGAATGGAATGGTCCACCAGGTCAAAAGCCGCGGAAAGGTCTAGGATCATCAGGAGAGCAAACTTGCTTTTATCCTTCCCTTGAATAAGGTGAGATTTAAGGGTGAGAAGGGCTGTCTCAGTGCCATGGTTGGTACGAAAGCCTGATTGGTATTTGTGCAGAATTAGATTTTGTTCCAAAAATACAGAGATTTGATTATATGCAACTCAATCCAGGATCTTCAAAAGGAAAGCAGTATTCATAATTGGTCTGTAGTTGGAAGATGTTAACCGGCACAGGTTAGGCTTTTTCAATAGGGGTGTGATCCACGCATTTTTTCAATTGTCAGGCACTAGATGAGTCTGAAATGAGGCATTCACAAATTTCTTAAGTGCCGGAATTAGGTTAGGTAGACATTCCTTTAATATGATGGAGGAGCAAGGGTCTCCTTTGCAACTTGTGCTTTTAAGTTGACTAATGGTTTTTGCTAATTCATCCTCGGAAATCGGAGTAAAGTTAAATGTGGGTAGATCTTTCTCCTTAAGCGTCCGGTAACATATCTTTTCTTGCTGGCCTGTTGTGTTCAGGGACAGTTTTTTTTATCTTGATTGTTTCTTTAATTTTTTCTAATTTAATGGACATAGCTGATTGAATTTTGGTACACCATTCTTTATTTTTAACAAATCTTGTATGGGGCCTAAGATATGTGTTTGTTTTTTTAAATTTTGAAGCGCTCCTTACAATTGGATTTCACAGTAATAATTATGTCGTTTAGAGCCTCCTTTTTTGCTGTTATGACCGTTTTTTGAAAGATGGCAGCAGAGATTTTATATGCTTCTAAATTACTAGGAGATTTATCCTTTCGCCATAGATGATAAAGTTTGTTTTTCTTAGCTTTAATGTCTGACAGATCCTTAGAAAACCAGTTGTTTTGTGCTCTGTTGTTTTCATTTTGGTTTTAAAAGGGGCCAGCTTCACTGTAATTGTCGCTAAAGAATTTATCATTATGGCTGACATATCTTCAGGGTTGGTTAAAAATCCCATATCTGTAATAATAGACTCTGCCCAAGGACCTAAAACATCTTTATTCAAATGTTTTCCATTTTTATTAGTTGCATATAATTTAGGGTGAAAGGATTTTTTGTAAAAAAATCCTAATTGAGAGTGAAAGAAAATGCTAAAGTGATCTGACAAGGGACAGGGCTGCACATCCACCTTGTTCACCTTTACATTAAGGGAGGCAACCCAATCCAAGGTGTGTCCCTTAATATGAGTGGCAACTCTGACATGATGGAGAAAGCCTAGGGCGTTAAGAGTGTTTCCATTGTCTTGGCGATTGTGTCAGAATCGCTGCCTAACCAGAGATTAAAGTCTCCTAACAGAACCAATTTGGTGTTTGGTTTCAACAAAGAGAGGCAGACTGTTAAGAAGGATGGGAGAAGAGGGGTCATTTGAGGGGCCCTGTAGAGTAAAAGAACATTCAGGGTGGTTTCAGCACTAATAGCTATTTTGATAGAGATAATGGGCCTCATTATGAGTCAGGCGTTAAGGGGTTAACGTCGCCGTAAACGGCGCCGACCCTTAACGCCTGATTACGCCACCGTAATTTCTGGTGGCGTAATTAGCGCCTTCCCCACTCCGATTATGCCCTATGGGGCAAAAATGGGAATGGGGAAGGGTAAAATGGGAAATGGGGATTTACCGCCCCACTCACCTTGGAATGGGGCGGTAAATCCGCCATCCACCATGGTGTAAACGTAGTTTACACCATGGTGGTAAGGGTATGACCCAGGCGGTAACTTACCGCCTGGGTCGTAATGAGGCCCAATCTCTGAGCCTGGAACTGGGCCAATTTTTGATTCCCAAGTTTTCAGGCTGGATCTGATAATAAGTGCTACACCCCCCCCCCCTATTCTGGACTCTATCTTGTCTAATCATATAGAATCCCTCAGGAATAGCCAGTGAAAGTGCGGGATCTGCCGCCGCATGGCTTCACGTCTCCGTTAACACACAACACAAATGTCGACATCAAGGTCTTCAATAATGGAGGAGACCTCCGTGGCATGTTTCAGGAGGATCTCGTGTTGAGCAATAAGTATTTAAGGGTGCATTGAGCGGTATTGGAGTCAGCACAGTTCTCACAGGTAGGCTCTCCCAGTAGACTTGCTTTGTGAGCTGGGTTCCCCCTTGGTGCTTTGTGTCTGTCAGCTGCAATACGCATAATCATCAGGGCCGTTTGGCCACTATGTATCTCCTTAGAGAGATGATGGTGAGAAGCCACCTTTGTGGCTTGAGATAAGTCCTCGCAGCTATCTTGCTTAGATGCAGTTGACGATGTAGTCGGACGCGGTTGGGGCAAGCTAATAGCGTTTATAGTGGCCATGGTTTCGAGCTCCTGAGTTTTTTGTGGGGTAGTGTCGGGGGTCCGTACTCTTGAGTACTCAGTGATTTTGTGATCAGTGGGGAGAGTAGGGGTATTCACCGGGAAAGATTGAATAGATGGCATTATAGCAATAATCTCCGTTTGGGTAGCTTGAGATTTCTTAGGTGATGAGACAGAGCATACATTAGGGTGGCCCGCTTATTTATCTTATCCTTTGCTAATCCTATGGCATTCATTACTTCATTAATCCCCATTGTATGAACTTATTGTGCCCAGGAAAGATGGTGGCCTTCCTCCCGACTCCCGTAGCGAACCGGAGCAAGCCTGGCGATCTCCCCATGTTTTGATTCAGGGATCCTGTAGGGTCGGAGGCGTACAATCTTGCCCGCCTCAGTGGGAATGGAATGCGTAGCCATATGGGTTTGGCCCGGTTGTCCTGAGAACGCCTATGCTACTGGGCCCAGGGTGGAAAATAACTCAGCTTTATGGGTTTCACTCAATTGTTCTCCCAATATCACATCTTGTAGGCAACTAGGCACGTTCAGGACCATTTGTTCCGGTACCGATATCTCCGAAAGAGACGTACATAATACTGCTGGGGTTCCTTCTTTCCACAATTTAAGTAGGTTGATATGATAGTTCTGATGTTTGATTTGTCGATCCGGTTGTTCCACTTCGTAGTTAACTGGGCCTAGGATTTTCTATATAAGGTACAGACCTTTCCATTGGGCAAGCATTTTGTTGGTGTGGGTGGGTAGCAATACCAGCACCTTGTCCCCTACATTAAGTGTTCGAGGTCGGCTTCCTGGATCATAGTATTTCTCTTGTCTTTCTTGGGCCCGCCCCAGGTTTTCTTTTGCATAGTCTTGAATCTTTCCCACGTGCTCCCTTAAATCACTAACATATTCAGTGAGGGTGGTTTCCTCTTGGTCCTCCCAGGTGTCTTTCAGTAAACCCAGGATTGACTTGGGCTGTCTTCCGAATA
Source organism: Ambystoma mexicanum (assembly GCF_040938575.1). Classification (NCBI taxonomy): domain Eukaryota; kingdom Metazoa; phylum Chordata; class Amphibia; order Caudata; family Ambystomatidae; genus Ambystoma; species Ambystoma mexicanum. The sequence goes on from NC_090940.1 coordinate 1,319,296, forward strand.
ATATCTCAAATGGTGAGTATCCCGTTGATGATTGCGGGGTGTCCCTTAGTACCATCAACACCCATGGCAGAACCCGATCCCACCCCAATCCGGTGGGACTGGTTGCTCTTCTTATCATCTGTTTGATTGTTTTATTCTATCTTTCCACCAGGCCATCAGTCTTTGGATGGTATACAGAGGTCTTTAAATGGTTGATTCCTAGAGTTTTGCACACCTCCCTCATAACCACCAACATAGAATGACTCCCTTGGTCCGTCACTATCTCCAATGGGATTCATACCCGGGCAAAGTAGGGCAGGAGTACATCACATACTTGTCTCGCAGAGGTTCCCCTTAAAGGAAACGCTTCGGGGTACCGGGTGGCACAGTCCACTACCACTAATAAAAACCGGTACCCTTGACTAGTGGGCTCTAAAGGCCCTACAATGTCCATTCCTATTCTCTGAAACAGTTCCTTGATCAGGCGCATTAGTTGGAATGGTACTCGTGCTGGTATATGGGAGCTTGTTTTCTGACAGATGGTGCACGATTGGCAATAGTTGGCTATCTCAGTGTATATTCCGGGCCAGTAGAAATGTTGTAACACCCTTTTCACTGTCATGTTTTCCGCTAAGTGTTTCCCTGTTGTATGATCATGTACCAGCTGGATCAGTTCCTTCCGGTAGGACTGGGGAACCAACAATTGCTCCTACTCTTCGTTATCAGGGCCTCGTGTTACCCTAGATATTAATCCTTGTTTTTACTTGAAGTAGGGAGTGGTTGCTGTGGTTCTGCTTGTCTCTAAGGCTTCTTCTCTGGCTCTTTTTAGGGTTTCATCCAGTCCTGTCTCGGTCCGAAATGAAGGAAGATGGTCCCCCACTCTCCAGTCTATGAGGGCAATGTCCTTATTCTTTTCCTTATTCTCTCTAGTTTTCCGTTTCTGGGTCTTGGACAATTTTACCCGTCTACCTGGGCACACTAGATCCGCCTTTGAAAAGGGAGCCATTTATCGAATTCGGGTAGGTTGGTTCCTTTCAGTACCAGGGCGGGCAGTGTAGGGATAACGACTGCTTTAATTGGTACCTCGTGCCTCTGTAATCCCAACACAATGGGCATCATCACGAGTTTGGCTGTAACCCTTAAATCCGGAGGTAGCGCTGTTACCGCCGGATTTAAGGGTCCGCCAAATCAGGGCTTCAGCGGATTTCTCCGCAGCTCTGAGCTGGGGGAAATCCGCAGAAAATTCACGCTCATACCGCCGGCGAAAATCTGCTGGCGGTATGAGCGTGAAATTTCCCCATTGAGCCCAATGGGGAATGGGGCATTACCGAATGGGCTCAGTGGGGAACGGGAAATTCCAAATCTGCCAAACCCATGATCCGGCGCTAATAGCGCCGGTGGGTTTGGCGGTAGGGAAGATAGCGCCAGCGCTAAAGTGCCGGCGTTACCGCACAACTCGTGATGAGGCCCAATGTCTTTAGTTGGATACCCTTTGACATCCCCATGCATGCATTTTACTTCAATGGTTCTCACCTGGTCGTGGTCCTGCTTGCTTACGTGGGGCTGTATTGCCGTCTGTCTGCTGCTGTCCATCATGGCTTGTCTGGGATGGCCATCCACGGTGACCGCTATCACATAGAGCAATCATTTCCTCCAATATTCTTGCGTTTGTAATGTTCCAATTTCCATTGGCTCTGGTTTTGCTTTTCTAGAACAGAACCGGACTATGTGGCCCCATTCCCAACATTCACAACATTGGGGTGCCGGACCTTTAAGCACGCCGGCTCCATTATTTGGCCTTGGTTCTGCCTGGTTCCGGTTTTCCGGGGCTGGCCCCCTGTAGTTGCCGCTGCGTAACGTGGGAGCTTCATTGCTGCGCCTCACTGGGGTAGCCGTGAAGGTACGGGGTGCCCTAGCCTTCGGTATTCTGTTGCCACATCTGTTGCCTCCGCCAGGGACAGATGGTGATGCTGCCTTACCCATCTTTGTATGGGGCCGGGTAAAACGTCAATTAATTGATACAACATTACTTTGTCTTTAATCTGTCCAATCGTGGCCGGGTTGGTCTGCAGTTGGCTTAGCACTGTGGTTCGGGCATAACGGCCCTGGATGGGTCGTTGAAGTCAATCCGTCAGTCATTCCCTTTACAAGTGCTGCCAGGTGATCTTCCTGCTTGTCCGCTGTGTTAACCCCCTCCTGCCCTGTCTGGATTGTGAGAACAGTATTTCCCCCTGGTTTCAGCGCTGCAGCAACAGCTTCCTTCTCACAGGTCCCCAAGGACCAAATGTTTACTGGTCACAATAGCAGTTTGTTTAGTCATCGTATTTTCATTTGGGTTTTGGGATCTAGAAAGTGTGCATCCGCTTAATAATTTATTACTGACTGCACGTATCCCTACTGTGCCTTCGCCTTATGTGCATCTGCACACTCTTCCTCCCCGAGACCTCCAACACAGAGGAGGTTATCATAATAACACTCTTTTAATGATCATGAATGCTACCCATGCGATTCTAAACAAAACTAATTGCTGGCTGTGGTCGCATTTGCCACAACATGGGCAAAAGGGACTAGGCTGGTATATTCATCCTATCCCTTTAACTACTGCTTGCTATGCCTCACTCAGGGCACTATTCTTTGGCCGTTGGAATGACAGTATTTCTGGGAACTTTGATGGGACTAATCTAAATGAATTTGAGAAATTAATCTTAACACCTTCAGGATGTTCCGTCCTTGCAAATAGGAGCTGTTAGGGAGAATTCTCTGTTTAGGCTGAATTTCCTAACCTAGTGAGTCCCCCATCAGCTTTGCTGGATTTTTGGAGTTTGTTTTTTTCTCCTGCCAAGGGTGAGACTCTTTTTCTCCCACTCTTGGACATGATTTGTGGTGTTCCTTTGACTGTTAATGTGTTTTATGGGCTATGGGGTCCTTTACTCCAAAGGGTCTCATGTGTTTTTCCTATGTGTGTTACACAGCACCCTCCGTGCAGTGACACAGGGGTGTCATAGTGACACCCCACCATAGACTCCATACCCTGGGACTGACTACTGTCTCCCAGGGCATGTAAAGTCACCATTGGCTTTACTAGTCCCAAATTATGAACAGAAACCAGTACAAACCATCATATTGTGGATGTACTGGTCGGGGCAATTCGATTGCCCTGTGGTCTGTTAGTCGAGGGGGCACGTCTCCGTCCCCCCTGATCGAGTTTTGGCTGGTGGCAGTGGATACTACTTTTTATATTCGACCGCAAATATATCTCTATGGGATTTTCCCATTGTTCGAGGCTACCAACCTTAATTATTTAATTCTCATAGCCTCGAACATACCGCCGGTTTATTTATTTAATATAAATTCGCCGGTTGGTATTTTTTGCCAGGACTCGATTCTAAAATGGCGTTTGTGTTCTCTTCTGTGACTCCAACCCAAGTCGAGCCCTTTGTTCCACTTTTTGGCAGGCTTCTCCACAGAAGCCTCCAAAAGTGGTGCCACTCTGTCTGAGTACCACAGGGGGTGTAGGAGGGGGTTTAGGCACCCTGGACTGAGTTACCTTGGTAACTCAAGTCGCACTCTTGTGTGATTGGCCCAAGTGGTGAACCGGCCGGCTCACCACTTAGCATGTTTGATTGACAGCTAGGCTGAGTGAATGGGGGTGTGCTGCATAAAAGCAGGGCTTTTGGGACTGGAACTTCAGAAGTCGCCACAGGACCTGAGAATCCGACGAGGGAGAAGCTGAGCTGACCTGCTACGACGACGCCACCGGTGGAGCCCTGCGGAACCGACTCACCACTTCCCGACGACAGAGAAGATCTCCCGGCTGGAGAGTCTTCTTCCCCTGACTGGTGGGCACAACCAGTTTACCTTCTTTTCCTCGCATCCCAGGACGTCTTGTGGTCGAATTGCCTGTGCCAAGCACCCCGGCAACCGGATAGCCACTTACCACTGGTCCGTGAATAAAAGGACCGCTCCTTTCTGACCTGAGAACTCTGCGGCTGGTTTCTTCCCTGGCAGTGCAACAAACTCCTGTCTTCCTCCCCAACGAGATCCTCTCTTTCCCCGGACGAAGCACCGACTTGCATCCGCTGCCAGGAACAACTGCCCCCGCTGGAGTATTTTCACCACTTTAAGTTACAATGTCTGCCAGGCCTCCCTTTCTAAAGATTGCTACAAGGTAATAATAATCCCTTAACCTTCTGGACTGGGCTGGCCGCCTTGACCATCTAACTGGTCCCTTTCTTTTGGTCCAACTCTTTCTGAACCTTTTTGAGACTTTTGTGCACTTTTCAACCGTGTGACCTTGGACACATTTCATTCTGATCCTCTTAAAGTGGATCCGGCTTTCTGAACTCTAACTTCACAGTTTGACTCTGCCTTCCTCTCTTGCTGTGTTCTTTTGAAAGTGTTCGGATCTGTTTCAATTTATGCTCTGCCTTTCTCTCCCTTTTTAAAACGAATTATTAGAGTGCCATCTACGTTAAGCGCTCACCGCTGTCTGAAAATAAGTGGGGATTTACTTAAGACTTGTCTAATATTCTTTTAAGGGAGTGTATATCTTTTAGTGACTGTGTTTTTGAACTGCTTAATATTAGTGCCTGTGTGTTTTATTAGATGTGGTTTTAAATAAATAATTATATCTCTTTTACACCAAGCCCTGGTCAGTGTTTGCTTGTTCTACTGTGTTCTTTTGACCTATTGTGAATACTCTGTATACTGCCTAACTCTTCTTGAGGGAAGTCTGACTGCTCAGCCACAGCTACCAAGTGAATCTGTGTGGTACAGACTGCTACCAAGTGGGTTTACTGCCAAACACCTGTAGTCTTAAATCTTTTGCAGTGGTCCCAGAGGGAACTGCACAGGTTTCTGCCTAACAGGAGCAAACTCAATGTTCCTTCGATTAGGCCTTCTGACAGATTTTCTAGACCTTTTAAATCATTAATAACCTTCAAGATGGCTCCTGTAGGTAATAGGGATGCCATGCCTCCTTCCTATACTATCAATCATAGTCCCAATTCCGTTCCATTCTGCATACAGAGAGAGGGTTCCCGACCAATGGGTACATTTGAGGGATGCACAAATATTGCAGTGTTAACTAGTGAGCATAGACCTCTGTTTGTAGGAGATCCTGTTTACTTTGTTTGCGGCAATGAGGCCTATCCATGGTTACCCAGAAATTGGCAGGGTACTTGTTACTTGGGGATATTGTTGCCAGGAGTATATATTGCCACCTCAAAGCCTTTAGAGTGCAATTGGTCAACTTACTCCACTGTTGGCAACTAGGGACCGTTTCCCAATTGTAAAAAACTCTCCTTGGTTTATGTCTCCACAGACCTACTACGTTGGGGTCTGCATTACCTTTGGCTGATATGTTATTGGAAGCAATCATATAAAATTATTCCAGGCCATCCAAGGTTGAGAATATGGTAAAAATGATGATTATTCTCCCTTGCCACATGTATGCTCCTGTACATTATTGTGACCGGAGCTAGCTTGACTGTGTATTTTTCTTTTGCACCCAATTCTAATGTAGCTATTTGTGTGATTTTTCTTTTTTCTTTTTTCCTACAGGGCTGACCATTTTCGGCTTACTTTACATTTATCTGAATGTCAATGTTTTGGTGTGTTATCTTAACTCATTGGGCCTCATTGCAACCCAGGCGGTAAGTTCCCTACTTTACCACCATGGTGTAAACTCAGTTTACACCATGGTGGATGGCGGATTTACCGCCCCATTCCAAGGTGAGTGGGGCGGTAAATCCCCATTCCCCATTTACCCTTCCCCATTCCCATTTTTGCCCCATAGGGCATAATGGGAGTGGGGAAGGCGCTAATTACGGCACCGTAAATTACGGTGCCGTAATTAGCACCAAGGCGGGTTAGCGCCTTGCATTTTAACGCCTGCTAAAAGCAGGTGTTAAAATGGTAATCAGGCATTAAGGGTTAACGGCGTCAATGGCGCCGTTAAACCCTTAACACCTGGGTTGTAATGAGGCCCATTTTGTATGATGTGTTTAACACACAAGGGATAGTACTGTCCTGATGAAGACCGACTTCAACTGGAGTCCGTTAGAAGAACTTCTCCGTCGAAACTACAGTTGCTATGTAATACATATTGCTAGATTGACCTTGTTATTATCACAAATTAAGTAGTCCCTAGGCTAGCGTAGTTGTCATTACATTGTACTCTCCTGTCCAATTTTACCTACATAGGACTATTCCAATGTCTTTCTCATACAGTTTGAACTAACCTGCTTGTTTTGGGTATTCCTATAATGGTGGACTGAATGGCACCTATGTAAAGTTTGAACTAGTCTTACACAAATACATTTGTGAATATCAGCCGCCCCCCCGGCTCACGTGATCCCGTTCACTTGAGCCCAGCGCTCTGTTAATTTCATATTTATAACCTTACAAGCATATTGGACAGTTAGAATACATATAATGAGTTGTTTTAAAAGCAGTATGATGTTTTGTATGTACAGTATTTTATTGAGTAGAACCCAAAATGCATTATGGGTAACAGATTTAATATGTTTTTTATCCATTTACTTTTGAAATAAAAATTATGTATTTTTTCAAATGTTCCTTATGATTTGGGTCTAATTGAGTTCCCCCGTGTATGTCATGGAGGACAGTCAAGCACTAATGTGCTAATTCATGGTTAACTTTGCCTGACAGGATCACTGTCTATAAATGGTATATATTGCCACCACCACCAAAGTTTCTAGAGCTCGTCCAAGGCGGGATGAGAATGGTGATACTCCTTCACAAGTCTTGGGTGATGTTGCAAAATCCTTCGTGCCATTCTGGGGACAGATAATGAATTCCGAGGATATCAGAAGATTAGCAAGGGAATCAGAGAAAACCATCAATAGGACCACTGATATTTTGTACAACATGACACTAGAGCAAAAGGCAATTAGATTAGTAGCCCTCCAAAATAGAATGGAGTTAGACATCATTTTAGCTGAGAGTGGTGGAGTATCCAAAATGGTGGGATTTGCATGTTGTGTTTCTGGACCCGATTCCTCCCCCACCATATTTAAGGCAATTCAGAATTTGCATACCTTAAGCACTGAAGTACATGTCCCAGAGGGACATTGGAATCTAAGTGCATGGTTCTGGGATTTGTTGAGATCTTGGGGTTTGGAAAATGTTCACGGTCTTAATGGTGATGTCAGGTCCCTGGGTAATAGAAGACATTAGGTTAGGCATTACTAGTGTCCATAGTGGCTAGGTAAGGTCAATTGCATTGGAAAGGCATTTCCTTAACTTAACTATAATGTCAGCCAGCAACTATTGTCCCAGCTCAAGATGGTGGAGTACTTCCTGTCCAGCAGTGATTGGTCATTGACTACTGTGATGCAGTTTGGAACCTAAGGAAAGGTTCTAAAATGCCTTTCATTCAAGATCTGTTCATGGATGGTCACAGCGCATCTGAGCTCCAGTAAATTCAAAGAGAAAAACTAAATAAACCTCAGAATACCCGTTATCAATTCATCTGAAAAAGCCAGAGAAGTGAAAATATAATTAAGTGACTAAAGTTATGCAAAAACCAAGTTGTGAGAAACTGTTTTCATATATAATTTAAGTTAACTCAAGTTCTGTTTTTGGAAAGTCATTTAATTTCAAGTATTGCAGAAAAGTCTAAGACTGTTGTGCGACCAATGTAAATAATTTTTGGAAAGGAAAAGGAAATTACAACGTTTGTTTTCTTTATGTGAGCGTAGCTTTGAAATAATTGAATATCAGTTTCCGCATGACTTTTTGAGGCTTGCAGTGTGAGCAGAGGCGTTCGTTTGTGCGTCGTGTGTCGGCCGCATTTGAGGAAAGGACCTGGGGACGTGGGGCGGCGTTGTCATGATGCCTACCCCCGGACATTCAGACCAAGTCCATCAGTCCAGGGAGCAGGCATCCAGACACCTATTAAAAACCCAGCAACCCCGGCTAGGGGCTATCTGGGTACAGTCCTGGCGCCAGGCTCATATATGGGATCAGTCCTGGCGCCATAGGCGCCAGGCTCATATGAGTAAACTTACCTCATGCAGACCATGCTGCATAGAACCCAAGCCAACATGAGGCCTGGAAGGAACTACTTTGTTTCAGGGACTATTTTTTACTCGGGTGTGGTGTTGGGGAACTTCTTACCTGGGACTACTTTGGAGGCTATTTAACCACGCCCGATGAGCAGCACACGCTTCGCGTTATTCTGCATCCTGCAGCGTAACGCTCACCGTGCCTGTCAGTTCAGCATTCAGTCTTCTGCCACGCCCGCCTCGAATGCGGAGCTCCTAGAAAGAAGGGAAATAAGAAGGAAAGGTTACAGCAAGAACATTACCTTCATTCTTCATCTGACCCTGGATCCTTCGCGCATCCGAACAAGGAAAAAGACTTTATTTTGTGCGCGTCGCACCGCCAGCTGCAGCGCCGCGCTATACTTACCAGTCTTCACAGCATCTCCTCGACCCGGCGCTGTTCAGCCATTCATCGCCGAACTCCCGGCACCTAAGGGGACAAAGAAAGACAATAAGGTGAGCCGAGAGAACCAACAAAGACGATTTCTATTATCACCTTAGACTTACCAAGTTACAGCCGGAGATATTATTCTTCTACACGCCACATCTTCTTACGCCGCACCTGTAAGGAGAGAGAAAGCAACAGGCTAAGCACTGGCATTTTTTACCGGACAGTGTTGGGTAACACAGACTCTTACCTAAACGCAATCAGCAGCTACGGGACAACCTCTTCTCGAATCAAGCTGCAAGACAAAGGAAGGAATCGGACAAGAGTGAATAACAGACATTTTGAACTCTTAAGAACCCAATACTTACGGCTCCTCGCCACTTACCTCGGAGTCAATATTCGTCTGGAACTCACCCAATTCCTTCGGACCAGTGAAGTAACTGGTTATCTACGCGCCCCTGCACTCCACGCAGGATGGAGAGCTCATCTTTCAAAACCATAAGGTGAGACTGGTAAAAGGGAATCTCGGAGGTGATTAGTGGGAAAACAGAGGGGGTGTGCTCACTCAATCCACGGGTGGCTAATTCCCTTTCTCTGCTTTCAGGAGAATACTCCTACGGGTCAAGCAGACAAAGTCGAGCAGGCCAGTCCAGTCAGTCATCTCTGCACTACGAGTCACGTTGGCGGAGACCGCAGCTATCCAGTTCCGATCGACGCCCCTGTGGGAGCCAGGTGAGCGTAACAGAACGCGAAGCCTCCCTACAAATTCCCACCCGGGCGTTATGGAGACCTCAGAAACTGACCAACTGGCCCAATTATTAGGGGAATTTAGGGCAGAAGTACATTCCGCCCGCCAAGAAACTAATGCTCTCAGGAGAGAACTGATTGTGTCCAAGGAACGCACTGATGATCTTGCTAGAGAACTGCTGCAAAAACAAAGCTGGGCAAACACCCTTACCTGGGCTCGGGGGGGAACCCAACTCCTGCCCCATCAAGCAACCCTGTGCAAATAGTTTTACCTGGAAATATTCCTTTAGCACCACCCGAATGCTTTGCCGGAGACCCAAAAAGGTTTGCCGTATTTATGAACCAGTGCCGCTTGCACTTTTTATGTAGACCTGGAGCCTTTCCGAACGATCAAGCCAAAGTAGCCTTTGTACTATCGTATCTCAGAGGCAGCACAGCTGATTGGTCAATTCCATTAGTCAACCAGGAAGATCCTCTTCTTCGGGATTTTCAGGGCTTTCAAATAAGCATGGAAAGACTATTCGCCCGACATTTACAAGGACAGGGCTTGGATAACGAACTTTTGTCCTTACGACAGGGTAACCAGGGTCTGCTAACCTGCATCGCAACCTTTAATAGGTTGGTGGTGGAAACCGGATGGCCTGAGGCAAAACGAATTACGTAATTTCATCGTGGACTCCGAGGAGAACTCAAAGATGTGTTAGCTCAAGTAGTGAATCCACCCCAGGATTGCGCTGAATACATAGGGCCTCATATGACGGTAAAAAACCGGTACCGGTAAATCCTTACCGCCTTACTACGAGGTCCCTTTGCGGGTTGGGGGATTTAACGCCTGCTTTTTGCAGGCGTTAAAATCCAACCCGCAAAGGGACTTCGGAGCTAATTACCGCACCGCAAAATTGCGGTGCCGTAATTAGCGCCTTCCCCATTCCCATAGAGCCCTATGGGGCAGAAATGGGAATGGGGAAGGGCAATGGTGGAAGGGGGATTTACCGCCCCTCCAACCTTGGAATGGGGCTGTAAATCCCCTTTCCACCAAGGCGGTGCCGGTATTTTACCGGCATGAGCCATGGCGCTAATAGCGCCATGGCTCACCGCCTACCTTGTAATGAGGCCCATAGACTTGGTGGTCCAGTTAGATCACAGACTTCAGAACAGAAAGGCTGATCGAGCTAAATTTGAGAATCGGGTATTTATTAAACCCAACGTTACCCCCAAGGGAACAGATGCATCAGAACCCATGCAGATCGGGGGTGTTAAAGGACCCTTGACTCAAAAGGAAAAAGAAAAGAGACGACAATTGCAATTGTGTCTGTACTGTGGAACTTCGGGACATTTTCTACGGGATTGCCCTGTTAAACCACCGAAGAAGGTGGTAGGAGTTGCAGACAAAAGCCATATAGAGCCTGACTCAGGAAACTACCACGCCCGACAAGCGTAGAGGTCCGCTTGCCGAGCTTAAAAAAGGACACTCTGACCTTGCACCTAATTGTACCAATGGTCCTTATTGATCCAAGGCAGCCATCACGTATGCATGCAGTGAGAGCATACATTGATAGCGGGGCCATCAAAAAACTACATGGACCACGAATTGGCTACAAGGATGTACCTGCCTCTTTGCAAAAAGACCACAACTGATGTCATCACCACTGTCGATGGGACTGAAATTGCCTCTGGACCAGTAACTCACTCCAGTACAGAGGTGACGCTGTTGGGTCAAGAGGGGCATCGAGAAAGCATTGTGTTTGACTTAATCAAGGCCCCGCAGTTCCAAATAATTCTGGGAATGCCGTGGTTGGAAACACATAATCCTTGTATTGAATGGCGAGAGAAGAGAATGACCTTCCCGGATTGTGCACTGTTAGGCAGAAACCTGGGTGTTACCCAAATTGTCCGTTTACAATTGTTCGAATGAACAATTGACCGAATTTAAAGGGTCACAATTCACCTTTTCACAATTGACCGTATATATATTTCTGAGGCTTGTGGAATCTGCTTAGATCACATGCTGTGCATAGGCAGACATCTAGTGGAAGCTGCGGAGTATAAGAGTTTGTTTTTCGAAACTCGAAAATGGGCGTCGACACAGGGCGTGCCAGTAATACTATCCCTAGTGTGACGACCACTGTACCCAAGATCCCTCACGCGTCTAGGATCCTCAGATTGTTTTTTTCCGCCATACTGGTCGGAAGCATTTTGCGGAGTCCCCTGGCCTTAGCCATACTTTTGCTAGAATTTAAAATAATATTCTATTGACATCCTTTCCCACCCCAACGTCGAACTTCGACACTCGACGCCGGCTGGAGAAGAAATCGACCGTTGGCTGCTGCACGACGGATTTGGGCCTCGGAAGGCCTCTGGCCTCGGCCCGGGCCTGGTAGGCCGCTGGCCTCGGCCCTGCAAGTAGGGAAAGTGGGGGGTGGTACATACTCTACACTCTTGGTATATAGGTACACCTTATACATTTCCTACACTTAACAGCCCGCTGCCTCAAGGTGCGTATGGAGGGTACCCCTTTTCAATTCTGCCCCAAGTGCAATCGCAAATACCCTTGGGTCGACAGGCACGCCACGTGCAATCTCTGCTTGCCGAGGGACCACCCCGAAGCGAACTGCAGAGCGTGTAGTAGGTTTAAACCTAAGACACTTAAGGACCGTTCGACGAAGCGTTGGGCCCACCACGCCAGGCAGGCGGCCATGGCAGCAGAGGGCGCCTTCAGCGATGGCAGCGACGCCGTACTTTCGGACGGCGAGGGCATTACGGCGTCGAAAGACAGCCGAGCGCAGGTGCCCGACCTCGGAAGGTCGTCCGGCAGGGCGGCTATGGGGAAGACCCCCGGCGACACAAGCGCTTCACATACTACACACACTAAACACACTAAGTCCAACCGAGACTCGACGACGTCGAGTTCTCGGAAAGAGGCACAGACAGAACGGTCCGATTCGGTGTCCTCTGGGCGCTCTCGATCAAGATCGCTGCATGACTCCAGGCAATCATCCACTCTTGCCAAGAGTGCCTCGCTCCCTAGGCTAACAGAAGTTCGATCGTCAGAAGACAAAGACGACTTCCACCCCCAGGCCGCGCTCCAGGAGTCGGAGCCCGCAATTAAAGCCAGCGAGGCCCCACGCTCGAAGGACAGGGACACCTCTCCCGATCCTCGATGCCAGGCGTCGAAAAACTCCGGAGCCACTAAGGGACAGGGAAAACATTTTTCTACGCACGGGGAGGGGGGAAAACAGCAGAAGAAACTACCTGTACATTCTTCCACACCTGTGAAACACTCCACCCCCCCTAAACAGACAGACAAGCCCAGGTCTGCTGATAGGTCCACAACCAGCAAAGCTACTCAAGATAAATCCCATAGACTTGCTGAGAGAGTCATTCCCAGTTCCAAAAAATGGTCCAGTGAAGACATAGATAGGGTCATGTCAAGAATGTCTTCTTTGGCTGATTTTTATGATAAAAATCCAGAACATTTCCTCTCGTATGATCCACAAGGGGCCACACCCTCAGGCTCTACTGATCCTATCCCCCCGAGTAAGAAGGCCCGGTTTGAAACTCCAATGAGGTCCGAACCCTTCGAGGTACAACCTTACGCAAGACCATACTCACGGTATCAAGGAGAGGCTTCCTTTTGTGAAGACCAAGAATTTGGGTTGATAGAAGAGCAAACCGGGACGGGCTACTATGGGGATGATGAGGACCAGGAGGAAGAAGAGGATGACCTGGAAACATACAGAGTAGATTCCCCGGTAGAGAACGAAGCCCCGGTTACCGACTCCCCGGTCGATAACCAACCCCTCCTAAATGAGGTTCTCGCTCGCGCAGCAGAACATTTCCACATTGACACCCACGGTGTACAGGAGGAAAGGGACTTCGCAGAAGAGTTAGTGGGAGAGAGGAGGCCTGTTGCCCAGACCATCCCTATCCTTAAATCCATTCAGCGGAGAATAGATCCGTCCCTGGTGATCCCAAACCTCACCAGAGCAGTCAATCCCAGGGTTGAAAAACTTTTCAGGGCAGCTCAGTCTGACCCTCTCTATATAAGAGGACATCTGAACCCAGACTCCCTAGTTGTCACCAACACTCGTAAGAGGGCTGGGACACCCTTGTCTTCGTCAGAAGCTCCTCCCGACAAGGAGAGCAAAAAACTATACGGTTTCGGCAGGAAGGTAGCCTCAACGTCCGCCTATCAAGCAAGGATTGCTAACTCCACCACCCTGTTGGCCAGCTACAACTGCCATCAGTGGGAAGAAGTCGCGGCTCTCATAGCCTCTGCTCCTGAACCGTTAAAGGGCCAATTAGCTCGGATTTCCGCAGAGGGTAGAGCCGTGTCTGGTTGCATTTTGAAAGCAACCTTCGATGCCGCGGACAACGCAGGCAGATTGATAGCAGAAGGTACTGTTATCAAGAGACATGCGTGGTTACGGGAGTCTGGTTTTAAGGCAGAAACTCAGGCATCATTGTTAGACAAACCGGTGGAAGCCGATCTGTTGTTTGGTAAGGCGGTCGAAAACGCACTGAAAAATGCCAAGGACGAATACGAGACACTCAAGTCCCTTGGCCAGTTAACCAATAAACCCCCTAACCAGAGAGGGAATAGTAATTTTCGTCGCCCACGCGGCCAAAATTCCCAGAGAGGATCTAACTATTCCCAGGGGCAGGGTACACAGTGGAACAACAACCAACAGTCTACCCAGGGTTACCGCAGAGGTAATAGGAGAGGTCGTGGTAAAGGCAGAGGCAGCCCCAGCAAGGGAGGCGGCACGCCTCCACCAAAGCAGTGACGCTCAGTTCAGGGTCCCTTCTCACGCAACCCCAGTAGGGGGACGCATTTCAAACTTCACCCAGGCTTGGGAAGGGATCACATCAGACAGATGCGTGCTGTCAACAGTATCCACGGGATATTGTATAGAGCTACTGCAGCGTCCCCGGAACCATCCTCCATGACAAAGAGTACACTCCTAAGAACATCAGAAGATTCTCCTCGAGGAGATCGCCATTCTTCTACAAAAGGACGCGATAGAACTGGTCCCGGGACACCAGGTAAACAAGGGTATTTATTCAACTTACTTCCTTGTGCCAAAGAAAGACTTGACAATGCGCCCAGTATTGGATTACGGCCTGCCAACAAGTATGTCAAGCCCCAAAAATTTCGCATGACCACGCTACAAGAGGTAATCCCCCTCCTAAAAAAGGGGGATTACATGGCAACCTTGGATATGAAAGATGCTTATTTTCATATTTCCATGTTCCCAGCGCACAGAAAGTACTTGCGCTTCAAGGTGGACAGTCGGCACTACCAATTCAAGGTACTTCCCTTCTGGATAGCTTCAGCACCAAGGGTATTCACCAAGGTACTGGCGGGGGCGGCTGCACACCTACGCAGGGAGGCAATCCCAGTGTACCCTTATCTGGACGACTGGCTCATAACGGGGGAAACCCCAGGAATTTGCAGGACAAACATTCAAAGGACTATCGACCTCCTCCACGAGTTAGGCTTCTCAATCAACGAGAAGAAGTCAAGCCTGGTGCCAAGCACCTCAAAACAATTCCTAGGAGCAATCCTGGATACCCAGGAGGGGTTGACCTTTCCTTCAGAAGAAAGAATTCGGAATATACTACTGCAAATTCCGCATTATCAGTCCGGTCAACAAATAACGGTACGCAAAGCAATGCGTTTACTGGGCATGATGGCGTCATGCATTTACCTGGTCCCCCACGCGCGCCTGCGCATGCGTCCCATGCAGGAATGGTTGGCGAAACAGTGGTCTCAGGCAAGTGGTCAGTGGGACGATCTAGTGGTCGTTTCGCCAACACTGGTACAAAGCCTTCACTGGTGGACAAGAGAAAATCTCGCACAGGGGAAACCCTTTTACGATCCCGAAGTACAGGCAGTAGTCCCTACAGATGCATGTTTGACGGGGTGGGGAGCTCACCATCTCCACCACACAGCTCAGGGTCTCTGGTCTCACTCAGTGGCCAAGAACCACATCAACCTGCTAGAGCTTCTGGCAGTATTCAGAGCGCTTCAGGCGTTCGAGCCCCACCTACTAAACCTGTCAGTGCAAATCTGGACGGACAGCACTACAGCCATGTTCTACCTGAACAAGCAAGGAGGGACTCGCTCGCCAAATCTGTCCAAGCTTGCCCAGAAAATCTGGATATGGGCACTCAGACGGAACATCTTCCTGTCATCACAACATGTTCCAGGGGAGCTCAATTCCCTAGCGGATGCTCTGAGCAGAGACTCCCTCCCAGAGGAACACGAATGGGTTCTTCACAGAGAGGTCGTAGAAGATCTCTTCTCTCAGTGGGGTTTCCCCACTATAGACTTATTCGCCACAAGCGAAAACAGACAATGCCCAGGATTTGCATCCAGGTTCCCCCAACCAGACTCCCAGGGGAACGCCCTGTGGATGAACTGGTCAGGGATGTTTGCGTACGCTTTTCCACCAACTCCTCTCATCAGGAAAGTGGTGAACAAGATGAACAGGGAGTCGATGACGCTCGTCCTAGTTGCTCCCATGTGGGCAAGACAACCGTGGTTCCCACACCTACGCAGGATGGCGGTGTGCGAGCCCATCAAACTTCCAGCCTGGTACAACCTACTGTCCCAGCACCAAGGTCAAACAGTGCACCAGCAACCCAACTCAATGAACCTGGCAGCATGGCTCCTGAGGTCATAGAGTTTGGACACCTCAATTTACCACAGAGGTGTATGGACATCCTAAAGGAATCTAGGAAACCAAACACAAGGCACTGTTACTTTGACAAGTGGAAGAGGTTCGTTATCTGGTGCCAGAGTAGACAAATCAACCCAGTTGATTGCACTCCTTCCACTATTGTTACATACATGCTCCACCTGCTAGATGCAGGATTGGTTTTTAACTCACTGAAAGTACACCTGGCAGCCCTCTCGGCTTACACCACTTCCCATAGCAAGGTTTCGTGGTGGAAAGTACCAGTAGTTAAAGCCTTCATGGAAGGAGTAAAGAGACTTCACCCTCCTATTTCAAACCCACCACCAGGGTGGGACCTTAATGTGGTGCTAGCCAAGCTCATTGGCCCCCCTTTCGAACCCATGCATAAAAGCAGTCTCAAACACCTGACTTATAAAACGGCCTTCTTAGTAGCTATTACTTCTATAAGAAGGGTCAGTGAAATTCAGACTCTGTCAGTGCAGGATCCCTTCTTTACTATCCATAAAGACAAACTGGTTTTACGAACACACCCTAGGTTCTCGCCTAAATTTATATCAAAGTTCCATGTAAACCAGTCCATCGAGCTTCCGGCTTTCTTCCAGAACCCGCAAAGCTCGGCTGAGGTGAAACTACACACCCTAGATGTGCGTAGGGCGGTCCTCTACTATGTAAATAAAACCAGACCGCTAAGGAAAACAGATCAACTGTTTGTCTCCATAGCTACAGGCAGAGAGGGGGATCGCGTCTCTAAAGGTGCCATCTCGAAGTGGATTATTAACTGTATCCAGCTGTGTTACTCACTCTCTGAAAAGACTCTGCCTTTTACGCCAAGGGCCCACTCTACTAGAGGCATTGGGGCCACTCTGGCTTTCATTGCAAATGTACCCCTTGACACCATTTGCAAAGCAGCTACTTGGAGCTCTATTCACACTTTTACTCAGCATTACTGCATTGACACCCATTCCAAGGCAGATACACAAGTGGGACAAGCGGTTCTAAGACACTTATTTGCTCATGACCCTTCTCACATCCCACCTCCTTCTTCTGGTACTGCTCGCTAATCTATGCACAGCATGTGATCTAAGCAGATTCCACAAGCCTCAGAAGGGATACATTACTCAACGTAAATGGTATTTCTGATGCTTGTATCTGCTTAGATTCACATGCGACCCACCCTTCCTCCCCTCTGAGAGAAGGCGCATGATTGCTTGTAGTCTTACCTTTCTGTCTATCTGCTTGGATTATCTGTACTCACGCTACTCCTCATGCTACCTCATGTCAGAAAAAATACAATCTGAGGATCCTAGACGCGTGAGGGATCTTGGGTACAGTGGACGTCACACTAGGGATAGTATTACTGGCACGCCCTGTTTCGACGCCCATTTTCGAGTTTCAAAAAACTAACTGTAATACTCCGCAGCTTCCACTAGATGTCGGCCTATGCACAGCATGTGAATCTAAGCAGATACAAGCATCAGAAATGCGGTGAGTAATGTATCCCATATATATATATATATATATATATATATATATATATATATGGGGTTTTGGGCGGGTTTGGGTTGGGTGGGGGGTTGCAGGGGGTTATATATGTTACATATTGACCTTCACAATTCGGTCAATTGTGAAAAGGTCAATTGTCATTCGAACAGTTGTAATACGAACAATTTGTATACAACCAAAACCTGTGCAGTTCCCTTAGGGACCACTGCAAAAGGCTTAAGACTACAGGTGTTGGCAGTAAACCCAATTGGTAGCAGTCTGTACCACCCAGATTTACCTGGTAGCTGTGGCTGAGCAGCCAGACTTCTCTCAAGAAGAGTTAGACAGTATATAGAGTATACAAGATAGGTACCAAAATACAGTAGCACAAGCAAACACTGACTAGAGCTTTGGTTTTAAGTATATAATTATTTATTTAAAGAAACACTTAGAAACACTCTAGCACTATTATTAGTAAGTTCAAAAAACACATTCACTATTATTATATATACATCCCTTATTCCTTATTAGACAAGTCTTAGTTAACACCACTTATTTCCAGAGAGAGGTGAGCGCTTAACTAAAGATGGCACTCCAATAAGTTTAAGAAAAAGGGAGGGAAAAGGCAGAAATTGGGAACAGCACATAACACAATCCTTTAGAAGCACTTAGCAAGGCAGAAAAGTCAAAGGGCCTCATTACACGGAAGGCGGTGATCCAGGGTGCTATTAGCACCCTGGACCATGCCGGTAAATTACCGGCACCGCCTTGGCGGAAAGGGGATTTACCGCCCCATTCCAAGGTTGGTGGGGCGGTAAATCCCCCTTCCGCCATTGCCCTTCCCCATTCCCATTTCTGCCCCATAGGGCTCTATGGGAATGGGGAAGGCACTAATTACGGCACCGCAATTTTGCGGTGCCGTAATTAGCTCCGAGGTCCCTTAGCGGGTTGGTTTTTAACGCCTGCAAAAAGCAGGCGTTAAAGCACCAACCCGCTAAGGGACCTCGTAGTAAGGCGGTAATGGTTAACGGTCACCGTTACCATTTACGGTGGCCGTTAACCATTACCGCCTTCCGTGTAATGAGGCCCAAAGTCTACTTGTGAGCAAAAAGTTCAGAGGCCAGACTCCCTCTTGGAGAGAGTAGAACACTAATGCGCCCAAGATCACACAGTTTAAAAGGCTTGGAAAGTCGTGCAGAGTTCAGAAAGGAATTAGTTCAGTTTAGAAAAGTTCAGTTAGCCAGCCTAGGGCCAACCCAAGTGGTAAGTTGAGGCTTTAAGAGTCACCCCACACAGACCGTTGCGAGGGTGGCCAGGCAGACACAGTACCTTAAAAGTGGAGAGAATCCTTCCGCAAGGGCAGTTGTTCCTGGCAGCGGGTGCAAGTTGCGGCGTCGTCCAGAGGAAGAGATGGTCTCGACGTGGAGGAAAGCTGAAGGTCGTTGCACTGCCAGGGAAGAAACCAGCCGCGGAGTTTTCCGGTAAAAAAGGTACCCTTTTATTTGCGGTAGTGGAAAAACGTGGTATCCCGGTTGCCGGGGTGTTTGGCACAGGCAAGGCAGCCACGAGATGATCCGGGAAGGCGAAAAGGCGGGCAAACTGGTTATCCCCACCAGTCAAAGGAAGAAGACTCTTCGGGTTGAAGATCTCCTCTGTCGTTGGAAGAAGTGGTGAGTCGGTTCAGCAGGGCTCCACCGGTGGCGTCGTCGTTTCAGGTCGGCTCAGCTTCTCCTTCTTCCGATTCTTTGGTCCTGTGGCGACGTCTGAAGTCCCAGTCCCCAAATCGCTGCTTTTATGCAGAAAACCCCCATTCATCAGTCCTAGCTGTCACTCAAACATGCTAAGTGGTGAGCCGGGCGGCTCACCACTGGGCCAATCGCACAAGAGTGCGACTTGAGTTGCCAAGTCAACTCAGTCCAGGGTACCTAAACCCCTGCCACACCCCCTGTGGTGCCCAGACAGAGTGGCACCACTTTTGGAGGCTTTTGTGGAGAAGCCTGCCAAAAAGTGGAACAAAGGGCTCGACTTGGATTGGAGTCACAGAAGCGAACACAAACGCCATTTTGGAACCGAGTTCTGGCAAACAATACCAACCGGTGAAATAATATTAAATAAATAAACCGGCGGTATGTTTGAGGCTATGTTAAAAAGTATTAGCCTCGAACAATGGGAAAATCCCATAGGAATTTGCGGTCAAATATAAAAAGTAGTATCCACTGCCACCAGCCAAAACTCGCTCAGGGGGGACTGGACAGTGCCCCCTCGAACAACAGACCCAGGGGCAATCGAATTGCCCCTACCAGTACGCCCACAATATGATGGTTTGTACTGGTTCTGTTCACAATTTAGGACTAGTAAAGCCAATGGTGACTTTACATGCCCTGGGAGACAGTAGTCAGTCCCAGGGTACGGAGTCTATGTTTGGAGGTCACTATGACACCCCTGTGTTACGGCACGGAGGGTGCGGTGTAACACACATACCAAAAACACATGAAGCCCTATGGAGTAAAAGACCCCATAGCCCATAAAACACATTACGAAGTCAAAGGATATCTCAAATCATGTCTAAGGGCCTCATTACACGGATGGCGGTGGACCAAGGTGCAATTAGCACCTTGGTGCATGCCTGTAAAATACCAGCACCGCCTTGGTGGAAAGGGGAATTACTACCCTATTCCAAGGTTGGCGGGGCGGTAATTCCCCTTTCCCCCATTGCCCTTCCCCATTCCCATTTTTGCCCCATAGGGCTCTATGGGAATGGGGAAGGCGCTAATTACGGTGCCGCAAATTGCGGTACCGTAATTAGCTCCCTGGTCCCTTTGCGGGTTGGTTTTTACGCCTGCAAAAAGCAGGCGTTAAATTCACCAACCCGCAAAGGGACCTCGTAGTAAGGCGGTAAGGGTTTACCGGTACCGGTAAACCCTTACCGCCTACCTTGCAATGAGGCCCTAAGAGTGGGAGAAAAAGAGTCTCACTCTTAGCAGGAGAAAAAAAATAAACCCCAAAAATCCAGCAAAGCTGCTGGGGTACTCACTAGGTTTGGGAAATTAGCCTTAACAGAGAATTCTCCCTAACATGCACACACCTGTTACCCGGAGAAAACCTTGAATAAAGGCTTAAACCAATTGCGCAGTTACCTCAGGAATATCAAGAATTTCAGGATGTTTTCCGGAAAGAACAGGCAAACACGTTACCACCTCACAGATCATACGATTGTCAGATCGACCTTTTACCCGGTGCACAACCTCCATGCAGTAGGATCTACGCCCTTACGAAGCCCGAAAACCTTCATCTACGACAATACCTGGATCAATACCTTGCTAATGGATTAATTTGTCCATCCAAGTCCCCCGCAGCCTCAGCTTTATTCTTCGTACCCAAAAAAGAAAGTGACCTTAGAACGTGCATAGATTACTGCGCATTAAACCAAATTACGGTAAAAAAAACAATACCCATTGCCTCTGATTTTCGAATTACTGGACCAAGTAAAGGATGCTTGTATCTACACCAAGTTAGATCTCCGAGGGGCATATCATCTGGTACGTGTAAAGAAAGGCGACGAATGGAAGACTGCCTTTCGCACCAAGTATGGATTGTTCGAATATCAGGTGATGCCTTTCGGGTTGTGCAATGTACCGGCAGCCTTCCAGTATTTTATGAACGATGTCCTTCGAGAACTCATTGACGTCTGTGTTGTTGTATACATAGACGATATCCTTGTGTACTCCTCCTCAGAATCAGACCATGTTAAGCACGTTCGTGCCGTTCTTGAAAAACTACGCCAGCATAAGTTATATGCTAAATTGGAAAAATGCGTTTTTCACTCTACAGAAGTCGAATTCCTTGGATTTATCCTGACCCCAAAAGGAGTTCGAATGGACTCTCGAAAGGTGGACGCAATCCTCAAGTGGCCATCTCCTAGTTCAGTTAAAGGAGTACAAAGCATGCCTGGATTTGCTAATTTCTACCGCAGATTCATTCCAGAATTCTCACCTATTGTACATCCCATCACAGCACTCTTGCGAAAGAATAAGTGCTTCCTATGGACCGAAGAGGCTGAAAGGGCCTTCCAAGAACTAAAATTGAAATTCACGTCTGCACCTGTTTTAAAGCACCCACGCCCTGAACTTCCATACGTAGTTGAAACTGATGCATCCAGTTTAGCCATGGGAACTGTTCTTTCCCAGAAGGATCCTGAAACCGGCCGACTTCATCCAGTAGCATTCTGGTCAAGAAAATGTTCAGCACCCGAATTAAACTATGCAGTTACCGATAAGGAGTTATTGGCCATCAAATCTGCATTCAAGACTTGGCGGCATTATCTTCTCGGTGCCAGGCATACCATCACTGTAATCACCGATCACAAGAATTTACAATATTTTAAGACTACCAAGGCCCAATCATCACGTCAACTTAGATGGGCCTTGTTCTTCGCGGAATTCGATTTCGTGATTACTTATCGACCAGGTTGTAAAAATGGCAAAGCAGATGCCTTATCTCGTATAGGAATGGGAGAAGCCTATTCGAACCCTGAACCGGTGCCTATAATTTTGGAGAAAAGAATCCTTGGAATAACTACCTTACACACTCTAGAAGAAATTCATTTAAAAATCCAACAACTTTTCGATCCAGCTGCTTTGCAGGAATGGCTAAAGAAAGGCCAAGATTATACAGTTATTGATGAACTACCCTACTATCAAGGTCGTCTATTCCTACCACACAAGGAACTACAAGAACTAGTTATCTCCAATAATCACGATGTTCTGATTGAAGGACACCCAGGAATTGCAAAGACAGAGGCCAAAATCAAAAGACAATTCTGGTGGCCCACCTGGCGAAAAAACGTAAAGTCATTTGTGCAATCTTGTGGTATCTGTGCCCAAAACAAGAGTCTGAAAAAGAAACCAGCTGGTCTTCTTCAACCTTTGGATATTCCGCCTACACCATAGCACACCTTGTCCCTAGATTTTATTACTGACCTTCCCCCATGTAGTGGATTTAACACCATTCTAGTTATAGTGGATCTTTTTTTCCAAAATGGCTCACTTTATTCCTTTAAAAGGGTTACCTTCAGCTTCGACTTTGGCCAAGGAATTTCTTGAAAACATTGTCCGAATACATGGATTTCCTTCTGTGTTGGTCTCTGACTGAGGTAGTCAGTTTATTTCGCAGTTTTGGAGGAAATGCTGTCAATTGGCGCAAATCGACGTGAGGTTATCAACCAGTCATCATCCCAAGACCGATGGGCAGACCGAGAGGACCAACCAGACTCTTGAACAATACCTACGTTGCATGTTACATCAAACCCAAAGCAATTGGAAGGATATTTCATGGATTTCCAAATATGATACAACAACTCTGTACATTCAGGAACCGGACAAAGCCCCTTTTATACCATATATGGACATCATCCTCGGACTTCAGAACTCGACTCGCCCCAACACTTGGAAATGCCCGCAGTGAACCATCTACACACTACTATTAAACAAGCCTTTAAGGAGGCAACTGAACATTTGAAACGAGGAAAAGAAAAATACAAGAAAAATGCAGATCAACATAGAAGTGAAGCTCCACAATACCAGGTTGGGAATCAAGTTTGGCTAGCTACAAGAAACCTACCTCTAAAAGGAACTCAGACCTTTAACCCTAGATATTTGGGACCTTACAACATTAAAGCCATTATCAACCCGGTGGCCGTCAAATTGGAATTACCTTCAAATATGCGAGTTCATCCCGTCTTTCACGTTTCACTTCTGAAGCCAGTACAACCCGGAACCAGGTTAATCAAACCACCTGACCGCATCCTAATAGACGGGGAACCAGAATTCGAAGTTAAAAATATCCTGGACTCTAAGATGGTCAAATCAAGACTTTTTTATTTAATTGACTGGAAGGGTTACGGGCCACAAGAAAGGTCATGGGAGCCTAGTGACCACATTCATGCACCTCGATTGGTGATAAGATTCCATCAGAATTTCCCAGGCAAACCAGGACCAAGGGGAAGAACGACCTCAGGAGGGGACTTGGGGGGGGCGGGGGGGGGAAGTGCTGTCATGATGCCTACCCCCGGATATCCAGACCAAGTTCATCAGTCCAGGGAGCTGGCATCCATACACCTATTAAAAACCCAGCAACCTTGGCTAGGGGCTATATGGGTTCAGTCCTAGCGCCATAGGCGCCAGGCGCATATATGGGGCCAGTCCTGGTGTCATAGGCGCCAGGCTCATATTAGTAAACTTACCTCATGCAGACCATGCTGCAAAGAACCCAAGCCAATGTGAGGCCTGGAAGAAACTACTTTGTTTCAGGGACTATTTTTTACTCTCGGTTGTGGTGTTGGGGAACTTCTTACCTGGGACTACTTTGGAGGCTATTTGAACCATGCCCGATGAGCAGCACACGCTTCGCGTTATTCTGCATCCTGCAGCATAACGCTCACCGTGCCTATCAGTTCAGCATCCAGTCTTCTGCCACGCCCGCCTCGAATCCGGAGCTCCTAGAAAGAAGGGAAATAAAAAGGAAAGGTTAGAGCAAGAAGATTACCTTCATTCTTCATCTGATCCTGGATCCTTTGCGCATCCAAACAAGGAAAAATACTTTATTTTGTGTGCGTCGCACCGCCAGCTGCAGCGCCGCGCTATACTTACCAGTCTTCACAGCATCTCCTCGACCCGGCGCTGCTCCGCCATTCATCGCCGAACTCCCGGCACCTAAGGGGACAAAGAAAGACAATAAGGTGAGCCGAGAGAATCAACAAATAAAATTTCTATTATCACCTTAGACTTACCAAGTTACCGCCGGAGATATTACTCTTCTACACGCTACATCTTCTTACGCTCCACCTGTAAGGAGAGAGAAAGCAACAGGGTAAGCAATGGCATTTTTTACCGGACAGTGTTGGGTAACACAGACTTTTACCTAAACGCAATCAGCAGCTACGGGACAACCTCCTCTCGAATCAAGCTGCAAGACAAAGGAAAGAATCGGACAGGAGTGAATAACAGACATTTTGAACTCTTAAGAACCCAATACTTACGGCTCCTCGCCACTTACCTCGGAGTCAATATTCGTCTGGAACTCACACAATTCCTTCGGACCAGTGAAGTTACTGGTTATCTGCACGTCCCTGCACTCCACGCAGGATGGAGAGCTCATCATTCAAAAACATAAGGTGAGACTGGTAAAAGGGAATCTCGGAGGTGATTAGTGGGAAAACGGAGGGGGTGTGCTCACTCAATCCATGGGTGGCTAATTCCCTTTCTCCGCTTTCAGGAGAATACTCCTACGGGTCAAGCAGACGAAGTCGAGCAGGCCAGTCCAGTCAGTCATCTCTGCACTACGAGTCACGTTGGCGGAGACCGCACCTATCCAGTTCCGATCGACGCCCCTGTGGGAGCCAGGTGAGTGTAACAGGCGTGTCCAGGAAGTTCTTTGTTTCAGCATAATACGGTTTTCGTCTTCGTCAAATCTGAGGAGATTAGTTTGGTGTTGTCAATGAACAACTGTTTGGATAATAAGGCAGCGGTGTTGCGCGATCCTGATTCTGTGGCGGCGTGCGGCTCCAGGTTATGTGTGTGCGCGCATTATAATAGAAGGCAGCGATCTTCTGTGTAACGCGATCCTGTGGCGGCGTGCAGCTCCTACATTAGAAGGCAGCGATCATCTATATTGCGCGATCCTGTGGTGGCGTGCAACATCAGGTAGCATGTGCGTGCGAGCTAAATAATGATTCAGCAGTGTTCTCTAAATAAATGCGCATGTATATTGAAGTGTTCTACATATCTGCAAATAAACCCAATACCAAGACAATAGGACTACAAGTGAACTCAGCAAGCAAATGGCAATTTTAGAATCTAGCAGAAATATCAATTGATTTGATACACATCAATTAGTTGTGCTCAGCAAGCATTCAAAAGCATTCAATACAAGTTCAAATGTTCAATTACTGAAGATTCTTCACTAGAATGAGTTATCCTGATAGTTAATGAGGAGTTTGAAGTCAAAGAATTCAGCAGAGAAAAGCAAGTTAAATATAAAGATTCATTCTTTCAAGAGTCTCTAAGTAAAGAAACAGAGACTGTCAGGTAACAAAGGGTTCTGGGAAAGTACATATTGAAAATGGTAGTGAGTTTTAAACTTAGAATTTAATTATTGCTGTATCATTTGCAGGTATCCAGAGTTCCAAGGTGCCAAGCAGTTGAGGACTCCAGTGTTTTCCTGACCGTTTGTTATTTTCTCCAATTCCCCTTTTCCCCCACTCTGGTCAATTCAATAATTGTTCAATTGATTGTTGGATGTACTGGTTTGAGGGACTAGGTGGGCTAGTCATCTTCTCCTGCATGAGATCAGCGCTGGGACCTGACAGAATGAAAGGCCCGCGTTGAAAAACTTGCCTGAGCAGAGATGGAGCCTGAAGTAGAGGTGTCTTTAGGCTCATTAGCTAGGATGCTTTCAGAAATGAAGGAAATGAAGGAAGAAACGTCAAAGTCAAGGAGAGAGACTACAGAGTTGAGTGATAGATTTAAGGAGTTAAGTGTTTGGGAGGAGAAGAGACAGAAAGACCAAGTGTTTCAGGTTGGAATCCGGAAAGGGAACCACCAGTGTTATATCCAGAAGTGGAGAGTGTTACTGTAGGAAAAATCAAAGTGGTGGAAAAGCATGAAGGGGGAGTTCCAGCAATTACTGTGGTGACTATTCCATTGGCTCCACCGGAGCGGTTCGCAGGGGATCAACAAAAGTTTAAATGATTTCTTATGCAATGTGAATTGCATTTTATGTGTAGGCCTGAGCCATTTCCTAATGAAAGAGCGAAGGTGGCTTTTTTAATATCATACTTGGCTGGTGAGGCGGCTGCCTGGTCAGTTCCTTTGATTGGAAGAGGAGTCAATGAACTAGAGAGTTGGGAGTTATTTAAAGGCGAGTTTAAAAAGTTGTTTGATAGGCGTACTTTAACTCAGAGTGTAGATAGTGCGTTACTTGAATTGAAACAAGGAAATAAGGACTTATCAGTTTATATTACACAGTTTCGAGCATTAGTTTTAGAATGTGCTTGGCCTGAAGAGAAAAGATCTACTCTCTTTTATAGAGGTTTGCGCGATGAATTAGAAGATGCCTTGATGACTATTGTAGAAAGACCAACTTCTTGTAGGAGTTAATTACTCTTGTGTTAAAACTTGATGCTAAATTAAGTGAAAGACGTTTAGAGCGGAGGAGGTCAGGTTCTGAGGGTAATCCTTGGGTACGCAGTGAGAGATCAAAAATAGATGTTGTTCAAAGAGATGTTAAAGTGTCTGGAAGAGAAAGACAGTTTAGACCTCCATTAACAAAAGAAGAGAAGGAGAAGAGGCGGAAGGAAAATCTGTTGCCTCTATTTTGGAGATAGTGGCCACTTCGTTGGAAATTGTCCTAGAACACCTCGAAGAAATTTCACATATACTGGAAGAGGTCAGATGGTGGCAAACACAATTCAGGCATAGGTCCTGAATATTACAATCATTGTATCCTTATTTTGGAAGGGAGGTTTGAAATGTGGGGGTCCTTGTGTTTTAGACTCAGGGGCAACAGGCAATTTTATGGCTAAGAATTTAGCCATCCGCTTAGGTGTACTAGTTGTGACAAAAGAAGTTCCAGTCCAGGTTAGAGCAGTAGATGGAACTCAACTCAGTTCGGGACTTATAACACAAACTACAGAAGTCATTGGGTTGAAAATTGCTGATGAACATAGGGAAAGGATTATTTTTGAGTTAATTGACGCTCCTCAACTGCAAATTATTATTGGCATGCCTTGGTTGACTTTGCATAATCCTTTTATTGATTGGGGTAAAAGAGCAGTGAAATTTAGATCAGAGTATTGCTCAGAACATTGTGTTGTTGATTTGGAGGAGGATGATGTCGGAAGACAGGAGAGTCTGGGAGAGTTTTTGGCTAATGGAGTAACTGAAGAACAGTTAATTGGGGCAGTGGTTGGAATTTTGCCTGAATGCTATCGTGAGTTTGAGTGTCAGGTTGCAACCGCCGGCACGTTTCCCTCGCTCACCTAGTAATAATAAATGAACGATCTCTCATACGGGCATGCGGTTGCACAAAGGACTATTTTGGAGGCACTTGGGGTTGCCGTGGCGACGCTGACACTTGACACGGCTGCAGCCACGTGTCCCGTCTGCTTTCCGCTCGCGTTATGCCCCCGCTGCTGCAATGCCAATATAGTCACGCCCCCTTCCTTCCTCCGGTGCTTCTGATTGTTTTTCTACAGACATCAACAGTAGCACCTCATGTAACATTGAACGCCCGGTTTCTGACCCTTGCCTGTTTTATGGACTTCGCTTGCCTTGCCCTTCTATCTATGCCTTGTTGAACTGCTACAACCCGGACTTTGTTATTGGCTGTGCTTTTTGTCTCGTGATTTCACTTCTTCTTGTTGCTCGTGGACTGATGACCTGGACTGCTTACGGAATGCCTTGCTTTATGGACATTGTTTAATCTCTTCTACAAGGAACTGCGCTGGATATAACATCTCCTAGGCGTACTCGTCCCAGCGGGAATAGGGTATTTTTCTGTGCTGGACTAGAGACTGCCTGCAGCACTTTGGAGCACGAATGTGCTGGACTAGAGACTGCCTGCAGCACTTGTGAAACTTTAGGCGTCCTCGTTTCGGCAGTGTAGGTGGAGTTCTTGCTTCATTGTGGAATATTGGAACTATTTGTTTTTCAAGATTACGTCTTGCTGTGCTGGAGCTACAAAAGAGGTTCTGCTTTTGGACACATAGGTAAGCAAAGGATACTAGTGCCTGGTATTATTATTCGATTCTATTCCAATACTTGGCTTACCGGTGGTGTGTTGTGTTTACCATAGATTTGCTATCCGATTCCATTGCTGGCCATTCTTATCTGCTATCCCAGGATCATCTTGGTTATAGCCAGGTGGGTTACCAACTATCATTTGTGCTACTTGAACCGTCCATCAACCTGTTGTTAACCCAGTGTTTTCTTTGCAGCCATTTGGGGTCCAGCGTGTCCAGCCAACGTCAAATACTCTTTCAACCAATTAAACGCTCAGCCTGTTCTTAAGTACACCTGAGTATTGCATTGGTGGGAAGAACTGATTACTGCACTACGAGTTCAAGAGTACCCCGTGCCCTTCAGGCCCTTGGTTCTGACAGAATCAGAAGCCTTATAGTGGACACAGCTTGGCGACATTGGTCCAGTTGGTAGCTGATTTGCGTGCTGATATGCAGACAGCTCATGACGCCACTCATCGCCGCATTGATGAAATTCAGGCGGGATTGAGAACCGGTGTCACTGGGCCTCCATCAATTGCTGCTGCATCCGGTTCAGGTACGTCTGGAGCCCAGTCAAGGCCAGAAACGGTACCTGTATATATGGCAGCACAGTTCCCATTGGCCCCTCCGGAACGATTCTTGGGCGATCCCAAAGCCTTTAGAATGTTTATAAACCAATGCAGACTCCATTTTTTGTGCAGACCATCATCATTTCCTGACTCG
Organism: Ambystoma mexicanum; assembly: GCF_040938575.1. NCBI lineage: Eukaryota > Metazoa > Chordata > Amphibia > Caudata > Ambystomatidae > Ambystoma > Ambystoma mexicanum. Next base: position 1,348,165 of record NC_090940.1, read on the forward strand.
ACTACCAAGGCTGCGTTTGTCCTGTCTAATTTGGGTAGGACTGCTGCAGTTTGGGCCAGTCCCCTTTTGGAACAGGGAAGCCATTTGTTATTCGATTGCGACGCCCTTATAGAGGCACTTACACGGGTCTTTGACATCAGATACAAATCCCAAGCCACCGACTTAGAGTTACTTAATCTTCAGCAAGGTGATACTCCCTTATTGACATACCTTGCTAAATTCAATCAGCTTGTGGCTGAGACAAACTGGCCGGATGAAAGGAAGGCGGCTTTCTTTTACTCGGATTCACTCAAAGACAGCATAGCCACGGTACCTGTGGTACCAGCCTCTTTTCCTGATTTTTTGGATCTGGTTCTCCAGATCGATGCTCGAAAATCGAAAAGGAAGGGAGAAAAAATGACACTGCCTCCTGTTCCAGTCAATCTTGTGAGCTCGGTCACTGGGAATGGGGAACCTATGCAAATAGGGGCGGTAAGGGGACCTTTGTCCAGAGAAGAAAGAGAAAACCGAAAGAAGAACAACTTATGTTTTTACTGCGGTTCTTCTGAGCATTTTTTACGCTCTTGTCCCAAGAAACCAGTGAAATCAGGAAACGCCAAGGCCCGGCAATAGAAGGAGCCCCTATGCCGAGCACTGATATTCAGGGCTCCATTTTTTCCGTCCCATTCACGATTAAGGTCACCCTTGCATGTCCTGAAAGACAGCCCTGGTCTACCGAAGCTGTTTTGGATTCCGGAGCAACTGGAAATTACATAGATAGCCAGTATGTCCGGGATTGGCAAATACCACTTGTACCCAAGGAACATCCCAAAGTAGTCAATTTGGTAGATGGCACTACGCTTCTTTCAGGTCTGGTAACCGAATCGACTGTGTCTCTGACCTTGATTGTTGACAGATTCCATAGCAAACTTATTTCGTTTGATGTCACTTCTGCACCCCAGTTTCGAATCATTTTAGGCCTACCTTGGTTTAGTGTCCACAAGCCCTATTGTTAACTGGGTTACTGGTTCCATTTCTTTTGTTTCACCACATTGTCTGGATCATTGTGGTACATCAAGCATTGTGCAAGATAACCCATGTCAAGCTCTATTGGAATCTGCTTCAGTGGTCGGTGGCGTCCTCAATACCACCATACCCCCACAATATTTGGCGTTTAAGGATGTTTTTGATAAGGGGGAGGCAGAAAAACTCCCACCACATCGCCCATATGATTGTCCGATAGATCTTAAGGAGGGAGTGAAGATTCTGTTATGCTTACCTGGCTCCCACAGGGGCGTCGGTCGGACACGGACGGCTGCAATCTCCACCAACGTGATGCGTAGTGCAGAGATGACTGACTGGACTGGCCCTCCTAATCTTGTCTGCTTGACCCGTAGAAGTATTCTCCTGCAAGTGGAGAGATGGTTTTAGCCACCCGTGGATTCAAGTGATGGCACCCCCACAGTCCTCTCCACTAATCACCTCCGAAGTGCACTCTCAGCAATCTCACCTTATACTCTTGAAAGATGAGCTCTCCATCCTGCATGGATTGCAGGGGCACGTTGATGCCAGTTACTTCGCTGGTTTGAAGGCGTGGGAGAGTTCCGGAGAGTATTGACTCTGAGGTTCCTGGCGAGGACCAGTAAGTATCAAGTTCAAAGAGTTCAATATGTCCGATGTTCACTCTTGTTCCCCCCTTCCTTCCTTGTCTTGCTGCTGAGTTTGTGAGAAGATGCTCTCGTGGTAGCTGGTGGCGCCCAGGTAAGAGTCTGTATTACCCTACACTGTCCAGTAAATATTGCACGTGTTTAACGTGTTGTTTTCTCTCTCTTTGCAGGTGCGGCACATGAAGATGTGGAGAGTTATAGAATAATGCCTCCGGTGGTAAATGAGGTAAGTCTATGGTGATAAGAGTTATATTTGTTGGTTCTCTCGGCTCACCTTGTTGTTTTCTTTTGTCCCCTAGGTGCCAGAGTTCGACGAAGAAATGATGGTGGCAGCGCCGAATCGAAAGATGCTGCGAGGACTGGTGAGTATGGCATGGCGCTGCAGCTGGAGATGCGACGCGTACTGAAATTATATTCTTTCCAGGTCCGGAGGCGAGATGGATCCAGGATCAGGTGAGGAATTCGAAAATAGGTCGTTTTCTAACCTTGTCCTTTTCTTTCCTCTTTGTTTTAGGAGCTCCAGATTCGAGGCGGGTGTGGCAGAAGACTGGATGCTGACTACAGGCACAGTGAGCGTCACGCTGCTGGATGCAGAATAACGCGAAGCATGTGCTGCTGTTCGGGCGTGGAATCTGGATGCCTGCTCCCGGAGCGGATGTGCTTGGTCCTGATGGGGTCATGGCATCATGAAAGATTCCTTCAGGAAAAATGTACTCCCTTACTATGAAAGAGGATGCCGTATTGAAGGAGTATTTGGATAAGGCCTTGGCTTCTGGCTTCATTCGCCCCTCCCGTTCCCCTGCGGCCTCTCCTTTATTTTTTGTTTCCAAAAAGGAGGGAGACCTAAGACCATGTATAGATTATCGGGAACTTAATGCCATAACTATACGGAATCAGTATCCCCTACCGCTGATTTCTGTTCTTTTGGATCAATTGGGATCCTCAGTGAGTTTCAGTAAACTGGACCTTAGGGGTGCATATAACCTTGTGAGAATACGAGAGGGGGATGAATGGAAAACGGCTTTCAAAACCAAATATGGCCTGTTTGAATATTTGGTCATGCCATTCGGGCTATGTAATGCCCCAGCCACGTTCCAACATTTTATCAGTGACATTTTTCAAGACATGATCGACCGTTTTGTGAACATTTATTTAGATGATATTTTGATCTATTCCCCTTCTCATGAACTTCACGTACAACATGTTACGGACGTCCTACAACAGTTGCGTGATAATAACTTATACGCAAAATTAGAGAAGTATATATTCCATACTTCCGAAGTGGAGTTTTTGGGGTATGACATCACTAGCCATGGTGTACAGATAAGCCAAGTGAAAGTCAAGGCAGTCTTGGACTGGCCAGTACCTACTACGGTGAAAGCCCTGCAGTCCTTCCTGGGATTTGCGAACTTTTATCGTCGCTTAATGAGAATTCTCTTATAAGGCTAATTTCCCAAACCTAGTGAGTCCCTCAGCAGCTTTGCTGGATTTTTGGGGCTTGTTTTTTTCTCCTGCTAAGAGTGAGACTCTTTTACTCTCACTCTTAGGCATGATTTGAGGTATGTCTTTGACTTGTTATGTGCTTAAGGGCTATGGGGTTCCTTTTCACTCCATAGGGTATCATCTGTTTTTGTGTATGTGTTACACAGCACCCTCAGTGCAGTAACACAGGGGTGTCATAGTGACCCCCAAACATAGACTCCATACCCTGGGACTGACTACTGTCTCCCAGGGCATGTAAAGTCACCATTGGTTTTACTTATCCTAAATTGTGAACAGAACCAGTACAATCCATCATATTGTGGAGGTACTGGAAAGGGTTAATTAGATTGCCCCTGGGTCTGTTTTCAAGGGGGCACTGTCCAGTCCCCCTTGTCGAGTTTCTGGCTGGTGGCAGTGGTTACTACGTGAAATATTCCACCGGAATATTCTCTATGGGATTTTCCCGTTGATTTTAAACGCACCATTTTTTGGTGCAATTGTAAAGATACCGCCGGCTTAATTAATATTAAATCACATGTTGGGTCTTTTTGCCAGAACTCAGTTCTAAAATGGCGTTCGTGTACGTCTCTGTAACTCTGACCAGGGTCGAGCCCTTTGTTCCACTTTTTGGCGGGCTTCTCCACAGAAGCCCTCCAAATGGTGCCACTCTGTCTGTGTTCCACAGGATGTGTGGGGAGGGGAATTGGCACCCTGTACTGCATTGCCTTAGCAACTCAAGTCGCACTCTGTTCTGATTGGGCCAGTGGTGAGCCGCCCGGCTCACCACTTTGCATGTTTGAGTGACAGCTAGGCTGTTGAATGGGCGTTTTTCTGCATAAAAGCAGGGCCTTTGGGACTGGAACTTCACAAGTCGCCACAGGACCTAAGAATCCGAAGAGGGAAGAAGCTGAGCCATCTGCAATGACGACACTACAGGTGGAGCCCTGCTGCAACGAACCCAGCACTTTCCCAACAGCAAGAGAAGATCTTCTGCTGGACGAGTCTTCTTCCTATGAGCTGGTGGGATCAACCAGTTTGCCCCTTTCACCTTCCAAAGACGTCTCTTGGTCGAATCGCCCGTGCCAAGCACCCCGGCGGCCGGATAGCCAAGCTTAACCACTTTGACTGCGAATAAAAGGAACGCACCTTTTAACCGGCGAACTCCGCGGCTGGTCTCAACCCTGTACAGTGCATCGACTCTAAGTTTCCTCCTCGACGAGATCCTCTCTTCCCCTGGTCGAAACAATGAACTGCAACCACTACCAGGAACAACTGCCATCGCTGGAGCTTCCTCTCTCTTTAAGGTACTGTGTTCTGCCTGGCCTCCCTTTCCATGGATTGCTAAATGTGACTCTTAAATCCTTGGCTTTCCAACTGGGTTGGCCCCAGACCTTCTAACTTTACTTCTTGAATCACCACAACCTCTTTTGAACATTCTGCAAAGACTTTTAGTGCATTTTAAACCTTGATCTTGGGCACATTTCGCTTTGCTCTATTTAAAGTGGGCCTGGCCTATGAACTTTGGCTCTACAGTGTATACTGCCTTTACTCCCTTGCTTTGAACTCCTAAAAGTGTTCCGAACTGTTTTATCTCTATGCCCTGCCTTTTTCTCTTCCTTCAACTTAACTATTGGAGTGCCATTTAGGTAACGCGCTCACATCTATTTTAACAAATAGTGGTGTCTTAACTCTGACTTGTCGAATAGTTATCAATGGAGGTGTGTATACTTTACCTGACTGTGTTTTAACTTGCTTTTGATTGAGAGTGCTAGTGTATTGCCTAAAGTGTGTGTTTAAATAAATAATTATATATATTTGATACAAAGCTCTGGTCAGTGTTTGTTTGCTCTACTGTGTTTTTAGCCCTATTGTGTATACTCTATATACTGCCCTACTCTTCTTGAGAGAAGTCTGACTGCTCAGCCACAGCTACCAGGTAAATCTGGGTGGTCCAGACTGCTACCAATTGGGTTTACTGCTTACTCCTGTAGTCTTAATCTTTTTGCAGTGTTCCCCAAGGAAACTGCACAGGATTCTGCCTAACAGCTTTATCAGACGCTTCTCCAACATTATAGCTCCTCTCACAGCACTAACAAGTAGCAAGCGTCCGTTCCTATGGAACCCAGAAGCACAAAGATATTTTGATGTCCTTAAGGAAGCGTTTTCCTCAGCTCTGGTGCTACAGCACCCAAATGTCAATCAACCGTTTGTTATGGAGGCAGATGCTCCGGATGTAGCGGTAGGGGCGGTTCTGTCCCAACCTTGTCCGGATACCAGGGTTTTACACCCGGTTGCTTTTCACTCCCGCAAACTCACTCCCTATGAGGTGAACTATACTATTACAGAGCCTGAACTTCTGGCTGTTCGTGAAGCATTTACGGTGTGGAGGCATCACCTTTTGGGAACAGAAACACCAATTCAGGTGTACACTGACTATAGGAACCTTCTTGCTCTCCAATCATTGAAATGAACCACAGCACGTCATGCACGTTGGCATGAGTTTTTCTCCATGTACAACTTTGTGTTGTCTTACCGTCCTGGGATTATGCATTCCAAGGCAGATGCTTTATCTCGGTTACATGGAGAACCCGAACCCCGGTTGCAGGAAGGTACCCTGCTTCGACCAAACCAGGTGATATGTAGATGTACATTGAAACCCTCCGTTAAAACCGCCATCCAACAGTGGGTACTCGGTGGTCCTCCAGAACTGGATCACTATAATATGGATGTGGTTCAGTCCTTGCCGTATGTTCAGGGCAAGATCTACATACCAGATTCAAATACACAATGTATCGCCATGTCTTGGTCTCATGACTCATTGTTGGCGGCACACCCTGGCCCTAAAAAGACTTTGGAATTACTTAAACAGTGGTGTTGGTGGCCTTCCATGTCTAAAGATATAATCCAGTACATTGCAACTTGCGCTGTCTGTGCCCAGTGTAAGATCTCCCCAGCCAAACCCATGGGCCTACTGCAACCCCTCCCCGTACCCGCACGACCCTGGGCTATGATCACCATGGACCTTGTAGTGGAATTGCCTCTGGTTAGGGGTTTTGACACCATTTGGGTAGTGGTGGACAGTTTCACAAAGTTAGCTCTCTTTTTGCCATGTCAGGGTCTCCCCTCCCGTTCTAGCTGATTTGTTTTTACGGAATGTTTTCCGTTTCTTTGGCCTCCCTGACATTATAGTATCTGATAGGGGTGCGCAATTTACCTCTCGTTTTTGGAGACATCTTACTCAATTGATGGGAATCGATGAGAGGTATTCCACTGCCTACCTCCCCCAAACGGATGGACAAACTGAGCGACTCAATGCTACGATGGAACAATATTTGAGATGCCTTATTCTACAACATCAGGAGACCTGGCTCTCAGTGTTGTCCATGGCAGAGTTTGCCTACAACAACTCAGTTCATTCTTCCACTGGGGTCTCTCCTTTTTATGCCATGTATGGACAACATCCTCGTTCCTTACCCTTGGACATTAACTCGTCCTTGGATTGTCCTGCAGTTTGGTCCTGTCTCAGGGACCTGTCCTTGTTACTTACCAGTATTATGGAGCATTTGACTCATGCCCAGGGGCAGGCAAAGAAATATGCGGATCATCATCGCAGGCCGGCCCCGCTTTACACTGGTATGGGTGTCTGGCTTTCAGCCAAGCATCTCCCTATCCCTGGGCGTAAGAGCCTGTTGCCTCGCTTTGTAGGTCCCTATGTTATTAAGGAGGTACTTAATCCTCCTGTGGTCAATTTGGAGTTGCCTCAGACATGGAAAGTACATCCGGTTTTTCATACTTCTGTGGTCAAGCCATGTACTAAGCAGACCAGACTGCCTGTCCGGCCTCCACCTTTATTAGTTCAAGGGGTTGAGGAATACGAGGTCAACGCAATCCTCGACACCAAACTCTCTCATGGAGTGCGTTTGTTCTTGGTGGATTGGAAAGGTTATGGTCCTGAAGATCGCACCTGGGAACCGGAGTCCAACATCCATGATCCCTCCTGATTGTCACGTTTTCTCACCTCCTCAGGTCTGGGGGCGCCTTTGGGGGAGGATACTGTCAGGTTGCAACCACCGGCACGTTTTCCTCGCTCACCTGGTAATAATAAACAAACAATCTCTCATACGGGCATGCGGTTGCACAAAGGACTATTTCGGAGGCATTAGGGGTTGCCGTGGCGACGCTGGCACTTTACACGGCTGCAGTCACGTGTCCCGTCTGCTTTCCACTCACATGATGCCCCTGCTGCTGATGTAACGCCGATATAGTCACGCCCCTTTCCTTCCTCCGGCGCTTCTGATGGTTTTTCTACAGACATCAACAGTAGCGCTTCATGTAACATTGAACTCCCGGTTTCTGACCCTTGCCTGTTTTATGGACTTCGCTTGCCTTGTCCTTCTAGCTATGCCTTGTTGAACTGCTACGACCCGGACTGTGTTATCAGCTGTGCCTTTTGTCTCGTGATTTCACTTCTTCTTGTTGCTCGTGGATTGATGAACTGGACTGCTTACGGAATGCCTTGCTTTATGGACATTGTTTAATCTCTTCTACAAGGAACTGTGCTGGATATAACATCTCCTAGGTGTACTCGTGCTGGCAGGAATAGGGTGTTTTTCTGTGCTGGACTAGAGACTGCCTGCAGCACTTTGGAACATGACTATGCTGGACTAGAGACTGCCTGCAGCACTTGTGAAACTTTAGGCGTCCTCGTTTCGGCGGTGTAGGTGGAGTTCTTGCTTCATTGTGGAATATTGGAACTATTCGTTTTTCAAGATTACGTCTTGCTTTGCTGGAGCTACAAAAGAGGTTCTGCTTTTGGACACTTAGGTAAGCAAAGGATACTAGTGCCTGGTATTATTATTCGAATCTTGTCCAATCCTTGGCTTACCGGTGTTGTGTTTACCATAGATTTGCTATCCGATTCCATTGCTGAACATTCTTACCTGCTTTCCCAGGATCATCTTGGTTATAGTCAGGTGGGTTACCAACTATCATTTTTGCTACTTGTACCGTTCATCAACCTGTTGTTAACTCAATGTTTTCTTTGCAGCCATTTGGGGTCCAGCGTATCCAGCCATCGTCAAATACTGTTTCAACCAATTAAACTCTCAGCCTGTTCTTAAGTACACCTGAGTATTGCATTGGTGGGAAGAACTCATTACTGCACTATGAGTTCAAGAGTACCCCGTGCCCTTCAGGCCCTTGGTTCTGACATTGAGGATGTGTTTAGTGAGCGAGAGGCGAATGAGTTACCACTGCATCGCCCTTATGATTGCAAAATCGAGTTAGAAGATGGGGCCCCAATTCCTTGTGGCAGAATCTATGCATTAACTGAGAGAAAAAATGAACATTTGAATACTTATTTACAAGAAAATCTTGAGAAAGGATTTATTCGTCATTCCCAATCACCTGCGGCATCACCATTATTTTTTGTGCCCAAGAAGGATAAGAGTTTGAGAACTTGCATAGATTATAGGGCACTCAATATGATTACAATTCAGAATCGTTATCCGCTTCCATTGATTTCAATAATGTTAGATGCCATTCAAGGGGCTAAGGTGTTCAATAAGTTAGATCTTCATGGAGTTTATCACTTAGTAAGGATCAGAGAAGGTGATGAGTGGAAGACGGCGTTTCAAACTCGATTTGGTTTGTTTGATTATCAAATTATGCCGTTTGGACTTTGTAATGCACCAGAAGCATTCCAATATTTTATCAATGAGGACTTGCAGGAGTATCTTGATGTCTTTGTAGTTGTTAACATAGACAATATTCTTATTTTTTCTTGGAAAAAGGATCAACATCAAGAACAGGTATGAAACGTATTGTTGAAGTTGCGGGAGAATAATCTTTTCGCCAAGTTAGAAAAGAGCCAATTTCACATGACCCGAGTGGAATTTTTGGGCTTTGTAATTTCACCGGCTGGATTAGAGATGGATTCTAGTAAGATTAAGGCAGTTTTAGATTAGCCAAAGCCCACTTGTGTAAAGGATGTACAGAGCTTCACTGGATTTGCCAACGTCTACCGGTGGTTCATTTAAGATTTTTCGTCAGTAGTTTCTCCTTTGACTCAATTGTTGCAGAAAGGTGTAAAATTTCTTTGGGAGAAGGAAGCTGCAGAAGCATTCCATTTTTTAAAGAGTACGTTTACTTTGGGACCAATATTATTGCATCCTGATGTATTTGTATTTGTATTTTATTGAATTTATATCGCCCTTTACTCCAAAGTGCTTTACATGAGAATAAGTAAACAATACAGCAAGCATGAGATGACAATTGAACCACAACCTGAAAACAGTATAAAGAACAACTTACAAAATTGCAGGGGTGACAAAGGTGTAGGGATGGGAGAGGTGTGCAAGGGAGTAGTAGATGTTAGAGGAGGTAAGAACGGAGGAAAGAGGGAATGCAGGAATGTGAAGGAAAAAGAGAGGAAAAGGAGAGGCTATATGCGAGCAGGGGGAAGGGAGGAAGGATGTAGGTTGGATGGAAAACGTAAGGAAGAGCAGGTGTAAGAGGTGAGAGTAGTGGGGAAGGGAGGAGGAAAGGAACATGGGGTGTTAGGGAGGTGAGTGGAAAGTATAAGATTTTAGGGAAGAGCGAAAGGAAGGGTAGGAGGGAGAAGAGCGGATGTGAAGGGGGAGGCGGTTCCATGGAAGGGAGCAAGGTGTTGGAAAGAGCAGAAGCGGGAGGGGGTGCAGGGTGGAGGAGGAGGAGAGAGTAGGAAAAGATTAGCAGAGCGGAGAGAACGAGAAGGGGTGTAGAAAGAAAGGGGGGAGGAGAGGTAGGGGGGCAAACCCATAGAGTGATTTGAAAACAAGACAGAGGAACTTGAACTTGAGCTGGGAGTGAAAAGAGAGCCAGCCTAGAGAGGTGAGGGAGGAGGAGATGGAATCAAGAGGTGAGAGAAGGCATAGGGAACAGATGGCAGAGTGGTATATGTCTTTAAGAGGGGAGGGATGAGAGGGGGGAGTCTGAAGAGAAGGGAGGAACAGTAGAAGAGCCTGGAGAAGATGAAGGAGGTAATTAAGAGTTTAGTGGCATGGAAGGTAAGGAGGGTCGGATTTTACGAATGTTGTAGAGGTGAAAGCGACAGGATTTAGCAGTGAGAGAAATGTGGTGAGATAGAGAGAGGAGAGGGTCGATATGGAGACCAAGGTGTGATGTGTAGATGATGACCAACGATGTACCAATGATGTAGAACAGCTATTTTTTGTTGAAGTTGATGCTTCTGATTTGGCCCTAGGAGCAGTGCTTTCACAGAGACATCAGAGTACAGGACAATTACATCCTGTAGCCTTCTATTCAAGAAAGTTTTCCAGTGCTGAGAGAAATTACACCATTTCTGACAGAGAACTTTTGGCAATAAAAGCAGCCTTCAGAGAGTGAGACATTATTTGCTTGGAGCTCGACATAAAGTTACTGTACTTACAGATCATCGGAATCTAACCTTCTTGCGGTCAGCTAAAACATTAACGCTGTGTCAGTTAAGATGGTCTATTTTCTTCGCAGATTTGACTACGTGATCACCTTTAAGCCGGGCGACAAAATGGCAAAGCGGATGCGTTATCCAGATGTAATCCTGGAAGTTCTAAGGAAGATACTTTGTCTCCAGTACCTTTGCTTCGAGATAATAATTTTGTGATTGCTGAGATACAAAGGGTTGTGAGTTTGGGTGAACAAGTGGCTAAAGAAATGACTGAAGTGCAAATAATTGACTGGGCAAGGAAGGATCCGGCACGAGTGATCAAGTATGGTTTACTATTTGTGGATGCTAGATTGTATTTGCCAGTTGAAAAGATTCAGGAGGAGGCTCTGCAACTGTGTCTTAATTCTGTGCTTGCTAGACATCCAGGTTATAGAAAAACGTGGGAGTTATTACGTAGAGAATATTGGTGGGCAGGAATCCGTAAAGATACTTTAAATTATGTAAGAACATGTGAAACTTGTGCACGAGTTAAGTCTGTGAATCAGAGACCAGTGGGATTGTTAACTTCTTTACCCATTCCGCCTACGCCATGGCATACCATCTCTCTAGATTATATTGTAGAGTTACCTCTCGACCAAGGTTGCACACTAATTCTAATAGTTGTAGATGTACTCTCCAAGACTAGTAATTTTATCCCTATTAAGGGTTCAGCTACTAATTTAGCACAATCATTTTTACAAAATGTGGTAAGATTACATGGACTTCCCACACAAGTGATTTCTGACAGGGGTTCTCAATTTGTGTCAAAATTCTGGCAGGCATTTTGCAAAGAATTGAATATAGAGATTTGTCTAACTACTGGTTTTCATCCAGATGCAAATGGTCAGACCGAGAGAGTAAACCAAGAGTTGGAAAAATACTTGCATTGTTACCTTAAAACAGATAAGCGTTGGGTGGAGTTAATCTGTTTGGCAGAGTTTTGTTACAATAATACTGCTAAAGATTCTACGAATATGTCACCATTTTATTTAAATCAGGGATTTCATCCTAGGTTTCTTAGAGATGTCAATTTTGAGGAAGTGGAAGTTACAGATGTTGAAGGGAGATTGAGAGCCATGGTTAAGAATGTTAAAAAAGGCTATAGAGGATTTACGAAAGAATAAGTCAGATTACAAAAGATTTGCTGATCATAAGCATAGGGCAGCTCCATGTCATCAACCAGGTGATATGGTTTGGCTTTCCAGTAAGAACATAGCTCTGAAAGGTAAAGACAAGTTTAGTCCACGCTTTTTGGGGCCATTTGAAATGTATCAAGTTCTTCCCCAGTCACTATCAAACTGAAGTTACCATCTAGTCTAAAGATTCACCCTACTTTCCATGTTAATCTCTTGAAACCTTGTATTAAAGGAACTAGATTAACTCTAGGAACAGGCCCAGTTTGTGTGGAAGGTTCGGGAGAGGAGTATGAGGTTCAGGATATTCTGGATTCTAAGGTGGTTCGAGGTAGGCTGCAGTATTTGATAGATTGGAAGGGGTATGGCCCTGAGGAAGGATCATGGGTGGCCAAGCAAGATGTACATTCACCAATATAGATTAAGACATTTCAATTACGAAGACCAGAGAAACCAGGCCCTGGGGAAGGGCTTTATTTGTATTTTGTATTTTGTTTATTTATAGTGCGCCACTTGCCCCGGGGCATCTGGGCGCATGTTTAAAGAGGTGGTTACAAGTTACAGCAAATAGATACACTATACATTTTTACACATATTTACATAGAGTTCAGAGCATCAACAGAGAGGAGAGGGGCGAATCTAAGAATACAGTATAAAACAGTCTGTGTACAATGAGCAGTCGGTAATGAAATTGACAGATGTAAGGCTTATAAAGAGGAGGCTAGGGCATCCTGTTCATGTAACCACAGTTTAGTTTTACCTTTGAAGGCATAGATGTGAGGAACGTTTCTGAGAGCATTGGGAAGAGTGTTCCAGAGCTTAGCCGCGAGGACAGGGAAGCTCGAGCCTCCGGCTGTCTGTAGCTTGAAACTGGGAATAGTCAGCGTATGAGCCTGAGAAGATCTTAGTGGTCTAGTTGCTGTGTGTTGTATGAAGAGCGTGGAAAGGTAAGCCGGGGCTGCGCTGTTCTGGGCCTTGTGTGTTAGAACAAGTGCTTTGAGGGATATGCGGTGAGTGATGGGTAGCCAGTGCAAGTTGCGTCTCGTGTTAGATATGTGGGAACGCCTAGGAACGTTGAGAGCTGCCCTTATGGCGTTGTTCTGCATGACCTGGAGTTTATCAATGTTTCTTTGACTAGTCCCTAGGTAGAGGGCGTTGCAGTAATCGATTTTGGACATGATGAGGGTTCTGGCGAGAATCAGACAGTTCTCCATAGTCAAGAAGGGGCGACATGCTGTAATCAATTTGCAAGTATAGGATGATGCTTAGACAACTGCGTTGGTTTGTCGATTGAGGTATAGAGTCTAGTCGAGATATATTCCAAGTGTTTTAGTGACGTTGGAGACTTTAATATCGTTCCCGTCAATAATGAAGGAATTGAACTTGGGGTCAAGTTTAGTGAGTTTGTATTGAGATCCAAGAATGATTAATTCCGTCTTTCCATCATTAAGGCAAAGCCCATGATGAGCCATCCAGGCTTGAATGACAGTGTAGACTGTATTGAGAGCTTTGGCATCTGTTACATAATCGCCAGTGATAGGGATGAGTATCTGGGTGTCATCCGCATAATTAGTGTAGGAGACACCCAGATAGTCGAGTATATCAAAGAGCGGTTTAGTAAACACGTTGTAAAGTGTGGGAGATACACAAGATCCTTGTGGAACTCCGCACGGGACGTGGGCTGGATCAGCTGCGGCTATGGGAGAGAAGACCCTCATGGTTCTGTTTGCCAGAAAAGAGCTAATCCAAGATGTGGCTGCGTCGGAGAAGTGGGCTGCAATTTTGAGGTGGTGGCAGAGGATTTGGAGATCGACCAAATCAAAGGCAGCTGAAAGATCAAGGAGGAGCAGGAGTGCCAGTTTGCCCTTGTCTTTCAGCTCCTCAATTTGGGTTTTCAAGTCGATTAAGGCTGTCTCAGTACCGTGTCTGGGACGGAAGCCAGATTGTCTAAACCCTAGAAGTTTGTTGGTTTCAAGATAGTCCTGGATTTGGAGATAGGCTGCGCGGTCCAGAATTTTGAGAAGGTAAGGAACTGTGGTGATGGGCCTGTAGTTTGAGGGATTGCTGGGATCAAGATTAGGTTTTTTGATTAATGGGATGACCCAAGCATCCTTAAGGTTGTCAGGTACAATGCCCGATTTGAAAGAGGCATTAATGAAAGAGGTAATGAAAGGGGCAAGATCATGTGCAGCTTCCTTTATGACCGGTGCAGGGCAGGCGTCACCTTGGCAATTGGAAGGCTTAAGCTTAGTTATGATATTTTCGACTTCCTTAATGGTGAGGGGTGAGAAGCTGAAAGGTTTGACGGAGTGTTTAGGAGAAAGGGTTTTGTATGATGGGGGGATACCCGTTGAGTCGGCGAGGTAGCTTTTTTTAGTGTTAATCTTGTCTTGGAGCAAGGCAATTTTATCAAGCAGTGCCTTTTGAATATTGGAGCACCATTCAGTGTCCGGGGTGCATGTATCAAGCGGGGCAACAGGGGACTCCAATTCCTTAAGGATCTTGAAGAGTTCCTTGGTATTTGATTGGGCTTAAGTGATCCTTTTGTTATATACTTCCTTTTTAGCAGCTAGGATGGCTTCTTTGTAGGTAAGGGAGGCTGTGGTGAGGTTGTTTTTGTTGACTAGAGAAGGTGAGCTTTTCCAATGGGCCTCAGCTTTTCTTTTTTCTTTGCGCAGGTCGCGTAAGTGCGGGGTAAACCAGGAATTAAGGTGGAGCCGCGGTTTTTGTTTGCACAGTTTGAGGGGGCAATGGTATTGAGGGCTTTTAGCATGACGCAGTTGTAGGTGTCTACTAGCACTGTGGGGTCCGAGCACGTGGTGGACGCCGAGTTCAAAAGAGGAAGGATAAGTGGGAGTAATTTCTCAACCGTAATATCCTTTTTGTTGCGTGTGGAAGTGGGAGGGGCAAGGTTGGGTTTATCTGTGGGTGGAGTGGAATTAATGGAGAATGATATTTTGTGGTGATCAGACCATGCACATGGCGACACAGAGGTGACGTTAAGCGCACAGTTCAAGTCAGAGACCCAGTCAAGAGTGCGACTCTTGATGTGGGTGGGCTCATTGACATGTTGGGTGAGACCGAAAGTCGGCCAGGACTCTTTCTAGGTCAAAGGCTTTGGTGTCATTCGTATCTTGGTAGCCTAGATTGAAGTCTCCCAATATAATGATTTGCGAGTTGGGCTTAGTACTGGTAGCTAGGATAGATGAAATGTCCTCTGCGAATGAAGAGGTCGGGCCAGGGGGCCTGTAAATGAGATGTATGGTGGCCGTGTGATTAGGAGTGATCGGGGGGGGTACTGTCAGGTCCCTGGGTAATAGTAAACATTAGGTTAGGCATTACTAGTGTCAATAGTGGCTAGGTAAGGTCAATTGCATTGAAAAGGCATTTCCTTAATTTGACTATAATATCAGCCAGCAACTATTGTCCCAGCTCAAGATGGTGGAGTACTTCCTGTCCAGCAGTGATTGGTCATTGACTACTGTGATGCAGTTTGGAACCTAAGGAAAGGGTCTAAACTGCCTTTCTTTCAAGATCTGTTCATGAATGGTCACAGCGCATCTGAGCTCCAGTAAATTCAAAGAGAAAAACGAAAGAAACCTCAGAATACCCGTTATCAATTCATCTGAAAAAGCCAGAGAAAAGAAAATACAGATAAGTGACTAAAGTTATGCAAAAAACACGTTTTGAGAAACGGTTTTCATATATAATTTAAGTTAACTCAAGTTCTGTTTTTGGAAAGTCATTTAATTTCAAGTATTGAAGAAAAGTCTAAGATTGTTTGTTGTGCAACCAATGTAAATAATTTTCGGAAAGGAAAAGTAATTACAACGCTCTTTTGAACGTTCATTTTCTTTATGTGCGCGCAGCTTTGAAATGTGTCCAGGAAGTTCTTTGTATCCGCGTAATACGGTTTCCGTCTTCAGTGTTGTCAATGAACAACTGTTTGGATAATAAGGCAGCGGTCATCAGTGTTGCGCGATCCTGATCCTGTGGCGGCGTGCAGGTCCAGGTTACGTGTGTGCGCACATTATAATAGAAGGCAGCGATCTTCTGTGTAACGTGATCCTGTGGCAGTGTGCGGCTCCTACATTAGAAGGCAGTGATCATCTATATTGCGCGATCCTTTGGTGGCATGCGACATCAGGCAGCGTGTACGCACAAGCTAAATAATAATTCAGCAGTGTTCTCTAAATAAAAGCGCATGTATATTGAAGTGTTCTACATATCTACAAATAAACCCAATACCAAGACAATAGGACTACAGGTGAACTCAGCAAATAAATGGCAATTTTAGAATCTAGCAGAAATATCAATTGATTTCATAGACATCAATTAGTTATGCTTAGCAAGCATTCAAAAGCGTTCAATACAAGTTCAAATCTTCAATCACTGAAGATTCTTCACTACACTGAGTTATCCTGATAGTTAATGAGTAGTTTGAAGTCATAAAGAATTCAGCAGAGAAAAGCAAGTTAAATATAAAGATGAATTATTTCAAGAGTCTCTAAGTAAAGAAACAGAGACTGTCGGGTAACAAAGGGTTCTGGGAAAGTACATATTGAAAATGGTAGTGAGTTTTCAATTTAGAACTTAGGATTTTTAGAAATTTAGGATCCTTTGTAGGTATCCAGAGTTCCAAGGTGCCAAGCAGTTGAGGACTCTAGTGTTTTCCTGACTGTTTGTTATTTTCTCCAATTCCCCTTTTCCCCCACTCTGGTCAATTCAATAATTGTTCAATAGATTTTTGGATGTACTGGTTTGAGGGAATAGGTGGGCTATTCATCTGCTCCTGCAGGAGATCGACGCTGGGACCTGATAGGTGATCCGTGGTATTTTTCTTTTCTGCTGTTTTTGTATACAATGTCTGCCTGTCATATGTTCCATAATAGGAGGATGTTCTGCACAAGTAATAGGTACACTAGGACCTAGGATACAAATGCCTGAAAAAGCGACCAATGGTTCCGTTTATGATAGAGACGGTGTTTCCATGTCCGCCTGCAGGCAGGTGGTGTTAATTCTGCCAAGTCAGACCTGGCGGGAGTGACACCTCCTGCCTCAAGGACTCGTAATCAGCCGGTCCGGAAACAACAGTGGCAGCGGATTTAACACCACTGTTGTTTCCAGACCAGCTGACTTGTAATGAGGCCCGTGGTCTTTGTACAGTCAAAATGATTGAGTAATGCTCTTGGCTTAGGCCAAAAGGAGGGTTTCTCAAACTATATTTGCATAATACTGTCTGATTTTGAACATTGGTCTAAGCGCATTCGCATTTGTGCTGAAAACCGCGTTTAAACAGAACAGAATAGAGTTGACTTCGCCGCCATCTTAGAGCCATCCGCCAATTTGATTCTAACTCCTGCTTTCTGTCCTAAAATGTTAAACTGTGTTTTTGGCTGCAGAAGAGCAAAATGAACTTTGAACTATGTCAACATTGAGGCTGCTGAGAGCAGAATGTTTATCTTGTGCTAAGAAGTCTTGGAGCCCAATTTAACCTCAATTCAATTGTTGTCTGCACCAATAGCTTCATCCTTATACAAACACTGGAACTGAATGCTGAACAACTAAAACTATGTGCCTTTGCAGAAAACCATTGAATTTGTTTCTTACAACTGGACTTACTTTAAGCTGGAGAACCAACATGACCAGACAGAACACAGTTGTAACCATTGTATTTTGTAGACTGGAAAACATCTGAAGTATTTAAAAACAATATTGTTGTATTTGTCATGTGAACTGGGCATGAACCCTTGTAAGATATTAACTTTAAGAAGGGCTGGATGATGTGGCCGGCACAGTGAATAAATAATGCATGTTTCGTGATGTCCAGCACTCTCTTCCATCACAGTGTCTGCTGGTACACACTGTGAGGCGCTTGAGAGCCAGATAGCTATCTGTACTTTGATTAAAAAGTACACTTATAATTCTGAACTCGTGATTGGCGTATTTCATTTTGGTGGTACTAAGCCTCAATATTTCCTTTGGTCTTTCAAGGGAGGCGATCAAAGATCTGCCATCAGGGAAATCCCACGGCCCCGACGGTTTCACAGCCGAATTTTATAAACACTACATCGACAAACTGGCCCCTTATTTACTGCAGGTATACCAGCAGGCGGTTGACGCGGGGTGCTTACCAGATTCCCTCAGAGAAGCAGTTGTGGTGGTACTGTTGAAACTTGGGAAGCCGAGCAATGACTGCTCATCCTAACACCCGATTTAGCTTATCAATCTTCACAATAAGATTTTGGTAAAAATCCTAGGGACCAGACTGTCACTGCTTATGTCGACAATGGTCCGGGCAGACCAGGCAGGGTTTATCCCGGGGCCGTCAACATCATACGGGCTGACAAGAATGTTTGGTCTAATAGCGGCCCTGCCACAGAATGAGCCGCTGTCAGAACGTATTAGGGACCTACATATACATAGGGGATCCAACTATATAACCACAAAGTGGTGGAGCCGTTATACGCAGACGACATGGTGCTGTTATTAAAGGACCCTAGCATTAACCTGGATCCAGTGATGCGAGAAGTCAGCACTATAGCGATATTTTGGGTTTGAAGGTTAACACCAGTAAATCAATCATATTTCCCCAAACAGAAGGGGTAAACCAGTTTAAGGACAATTGGGGCTTCCAATGGGACCCACTACAAACTCGGTACCTAGGGATAACCATAGACAGGGATAAGGAGAAGTTATACCATAGTAACTATGTAACGACCCTAAAAGATGCTAAAAAGGCCATGATTAGATGGAACTCCCTACCACTTAATCTTTACGGCCGGATATTGGTGGTCAAAATGGCCATCTTGCCCAGATTTCTTCATATATTCCTAAATGCACCTATACCAGTGCCTTCAAGATTCTTTCGAGAACTAAGATCAGCAGTAACACAATTTATCTGGGCAGGTAAACAGGTGAGAATCTCTTGGGACAAGATTAAGGCCTCGGTGCGGGAGAATGGGCTAGCATTACCAGAATTTGAGCTATATTATAACGTGGAATGGGCTAGTTTTCTCATGTACTGGTGTGGGACACACAGTGATCGAAGGCATGCGTTAGCAGCTCCAGCAATGTTGTGGTCAGTAATTCTCACTGCCCCGAATCGACCACACAAAACGTGTCACATGATGGTTCTGACATGCAGGGCACGGACCATAATAGAATGTAAAACTAAGGGGGAAGTGCTTTATTCAACTGAACTCCCAGTCCCTCATATCCCGGATGTCCCCCTGACTAGCGAGGCAGGATTGATCTCCCTGATGAAACAACTGAGAGTGGGTAACTTTAGCCAACTATTTCCCAACGGGGAGTTCATAACATTGGAATCACTGAACGAGACGGGGGGAACTATCGGCACTAGAGGTCTTTCTATACTTCAGGCTCCAAGTGACCTTGCAGCGCTTATTTCCATCGTATCCTAGACAAC
The DNA here is from genome assembly GCF_040938575.1 of Ambystoma mexicanum. Classification (NCBI taxonomy): domain Eukaryota; kingdom Metazoa; phylum Chordata; class Amphibia; order Caudata; family Ambystomatidae; genus Ambystoma; species Ambystoma mexicanum. The sequence goes on from NC_090940.1 coordinate 1,367,320, forward strand.
GCCAGACCGCAAACACACTGGATAGCATGGTGAAAGGGACTTTGGGATGCAGGGTTACGTCAACACTGTACACAAAGGCACTGGCCACCAGACCTATAACCGCTGCTAGTCCGAAAGCAGCCCAGGAACGGACACTGGGGAGGAAAATACTAGAGGCAAATTGGTGGTACTGTTGTGAGCTGATTATGAAGGGGGCTACCTGCACCAGATTTAAACTAATTAATTTTAAGTACCTGCATCAATACTATTATACCCCAGCCCGAATAAAATAATTCTTTCCACGCGCTAACCGGAGTTGTCCCAGATGCGGTCAGGAGGCAGCAGACTTCCTCCACATGGAATGGGAATGCGGGGAAATCAGGCGATTCTGGGACCAGGTCTTTGAGGTGATTGGGAGCATTAGTGGGCGGATGATTCCACTGGACCGGGAGCTAGCCCTGTTGGGTTACACAAAGCTAATACCAAAGGCACTAGGAAACTGGTGGGCCTCCTGCTGATACTAGCCAAACGGATGGTGACAATGGTGTGGGGAGGGAGACAATGCCCAGGGGTAGCCCAGTGGTCCAAAGACATACTATATTGTAACAATATGGAGTCTAGGTGGGACAATATGCAAGGTAACCGATAGGGGGATAGGCAAATTTGGGATGCATATACCCTTTATCTACTCAAAGAATCTGACATGGGAAAGGAGGGACCTCCCTCATCGGAGGATACTCCCTAACAGATCAAGTATGAATAATGGGACCTGCTGACGGAATTCCGGCCTACCCAAGAGTAAAGGGTATGCACTTGAATAATACTCACACATGCTGCTTTGCCTCGGGGAAAGGACCAAACGACCATCATAAAGGCCCAAACTACTAGTTAGTACACTCAACCTAGAACTGCTAGGAGACTATAAGCCGTGGCACCAACGGACGAACACCCGAAGTTGGAACGAGGAAGAAACACTTCACAGAATGTACCGGGGGAGGGAGGGATAGAAGGGGGAGTTGATCTGTTGTTGTTCTGTAATGTTTAAAATCCCAATAAAAAGAATTTTTAAAAAAAGTATTCAATTCAGGTGATTCATCCTGGTTCCCCCTCAACCGGGCTCAGATCCCCCCCTTACACAATTAGTCTTCCTCAGCCGGGCTCGGACCAATTATAGTTTGAATTAAACTATTGAACATTTTCGAATGGGCACAGGGTTTAGCTTGACCCATTGCAGGACCACTTCGATCTAAAATTCCCTTTCCACAGTTGCCAACCAGTTGGATACCTAACAGAGACCTTCAAATGAGCACCCATGTGGTGGCAGACCACTCTGTCTATCTTTCTTGGCCTTCAAAGTTCAGTCACTCCTTTGGTTTTCAATTATATTCGTGTTGCTCATTACATACGTTTCCCACACCGTTAGTTCTCTTCATACAATGTTGCTGCTTGCAACCTTTGTTCTAACACAGGCTGGTCTGGTATTGAGTTCCTAAGTATCCTACCTCGTAGGGTGGGGTAAAGGTGTTCCTGGGAAGGGGATACCGAATCTCACCATCTGGTGTCGCACTCCCACTCCATGAAGACCCCTCATCCAGGTGATCCTCCCACACTGGTCCGCCCCCAGGAACTGGATCCAAAAGCGATGGCCGTGTCCTGGCCACCTGGATGACAGATCCCTGAGGACGAGCGGGTGAGACACTGTCAGGTTTCTCACAATGCCCAGTAAAACACCTTGACTTGGCCCCCCAGCACCTCACACGCACACAATTAATGTGCGCCTGTGAGGCGCTTGGGCCTGAGGGTACAGCTATGGCATTTTTTACTGCCCATTTTTTACTGGACACGGTTGATAAAGCAAGCATGATAAGAAGTGTTAATATGAAGCTAGACTGGCATTTCAATGCAGCCAGTCTAGCCTTTTCTTATTGTGGTATGGCATATTGTATTGGGCAGCGTTGGAAAAGCAGGCATGATAAGTGTTATTACGATGCAAGACCAGCATTTTCCATGCAATCAGTCTAGCCATGTTTTACTGAGGCATGGGTATCACTGATCAGGCCCTGGCCTGGCCGACCGCGTTCCTCTCTGATCGACTCTCCCAGTTCCAACTTGGTCCTTCCTTTCCTCTATCTCACTCTCTACCTGTGGTGTTCCCCACAGGTCTAACCTCTCTCCCTGGCTGTTCAATCAATACCTGGCACCTCTCGCCCACCGCATTGCCGCTTTCTGCTCCAACTTTCAGTGCTATCCGGATGACACAGCACGTTTTCAGGCTCCCCTCTGCCACCTCTTCTCTTCTCTCATCTCTGACTGTCTGGCTGCTATCCAGGAGTGGTGTGCCGCCAATGATCTCTACCTTAATGTCAGTAAGACAGAGATTCTCCTCATCAGCACACCTGCACTCTCCTTTCCTGTCACGCTCTAGCCGGCCTCCCACCTGTGAGGCTAAGAACCTTGGGGTCATCTTTGACTCCACACTCTCCTTTTCTCCTCACATCTCTGACATCTCTAATAAGTCAAACTACCAAATGCACCTCCTCAGAGGTATTCCTCCTTTCCTCTCCTTCCCCTAGAAGCTCACAGTCTCTAGAGCTCTGGTTCTCTCTAGGCTGGACTACTGCAACAGACTCTTTCGAAATCTGCCTGCTTCTACTCTCTGCCCTCTGCAACTCATTCAGAGCAGGACTGCAAGACTTGTCTTTGGCCTAAAGCCCAGGGATCCTATCTTTCCAGCACTTAAATCTCTGAATTGGATCCCAGTGGCTGCAAGGATTAAGTTCAAGACCCTCTGCATTGTCCACAAGGCCTTGTGGGGCCTGGGTCCAACTCGCTCTTCGTAAAAACCTTCCTACTCGAGCTCTTTGCTCCTCCATCTCCAACTCCCCCAGGGTCTGTCGCTTCTCCAAGCAACAAGTTGGCGGTAGATCTCTTTCTTCAGCTAGGGCCTCCCTCTGTAACAGCCTACCTGGCTCTCTGACACTTGAAGAGAAACATCTCTAGTTCCGGAAGCACCTCAAGACCTTCCACTTTGATTCTGCCTTCTCTCTTCCTCTCCCCTGCTGATTTCCTGTCTGATACTGCACTGGTCACCTGGCTACCCTCTGATTTCGGGCCCAGGTCCCTGCCCACCCAGTTGCACACCCGCACTGCCTCCTGGCAACCCTTGCACTTGGGTCTGTATCTGTAACCCTACAGTCCCCCTACCTGCACTTTTCGATACCTGCTGCCTGCACTTACCCTTGCAGTGCCACCTGCTGGCCGCACTTCTTATTATTGTTTTGATCCCATGTACAGCACTGCCGCCTCCCCTTTCCCCTGCCACTTTACCCCTCCCCCTTCCCCCTGCACTTGCACAATCTCAATGTCACTTAGCCTAGTAAGATTGTTGTCTTTGTCTTCCCTCTGTTGCTCTCCATTGCCTCGTCACGCCTTGAAACACTTGTGTATAGGAGCGTCACAAATGCCATATCATATCATGTCATTTTGTATTGGGCATCTGTGATAAAGCAAGACGGATCAGTGGTATTATTCTTACTGCGGCATTACATTTTGTGTTAACAAGCATAAATGTTATTATGTAGCTAGACTGGCATTTCAATGCAGCCAGTTTAGTCATGTCTTATTGTGGTGCGACATTTTGTATTGGGCATCTTTGATAAAGCAAGCATGATAAGTGTTATTATGTAGCTCGACTGGCATTTTAGTGCATAGCCAGTTTGTACATGTTTTCATACTTTGGCATGCATTGTTAAGGTAAAGCCAACTGGAGTATGTTCTTACGTGGGGATAATGCCATATATTGGCAGAACAAACATGGACATGTTTTCTTATAGTATCGTTACTGGCATTATGCACAAAGCAAACATGAGTATGTTATTATATGCGAATAATAGGGTATAATGTTGTAGTCAACATGAAAATGTTTTATACTGGCACATATTGTGGGAAAAGGCATCATAAAAAGGTGTTGGAGAAATTCTCCTTTGCACTGTTGGTGACTTGCATCTATTGGAATTTTTAATGAGTTACCCTACAAAACCAATGGCCAGCTGTTTGGCTTTCTACCCAATTTTTTTAAAAAGGTGTGCTTTAAAATGCACCATTTTAACCCATTATTTAAAAAATATATTCTCGGGGTCAACCCCCCAAAATCCCTCTTGATTGATGCGGGCTCCCTCGCTACGCTTGGTCGCTGTGGCATATCTGGGACAAATATTTACGCCCCTTGAGGGAAAGAATTGACCAGCCACCACTGAGAATGTTATTATTATGGTTTACAACAATCTGCTAACCAGTAACTCAAAGAAAACACATACCCGGATCGAGCATAACCAGCCTCGCCAAAATACTGTCACCGAGTTCCATGTGGGACACAGAGCTGGGGTGTCTGAGCTGGACACAGTTGCCGGGGCCCCCTGATGCTTCCTTCTCACTTGTAGGAAGGTCTTTAACTCCTGCAATGGAAAGAATAAACAATTAAGATGTTTTAGTTCATTATAAGAGCTGCTGGTATTACAGTTCTGCAAGTTTCTAGAATCTGATGATGGCGTCCAGCCAAAACAACACCTGAGAAGCTCTCAAAAGCAATCCGTGCCAAACTCGACTCAAGCATCAAACTGTTGTACTGCATATACGACACAGAGCCGAGGGTGTCCATTAACTTCTTTTATTCTCATTCTACAAAACTGGCTTCCCTTTCCCTTTGCCCCTCCCTCATCCCGCGCCCTCCCAGAGTTATGTGGTTTGTCCGTGGCGTGACTTAACTCTTACTGTCCCACAACACCTCCCCTGTGTTTATCATGAACGTTCTCAGCGTCACATTTGCTCAATCAGCCTTGGTGGCCTCCTCACTATTCGATGTGGTCTTCCTGGTGATTCACAGGGTCTCCCGCATGTCCTGTTGATCTACGTCCAGTTGGTCCTCCTTGTCTTTCTGTTCTTCCGCTACTTGCGTACGCTCCAAGGCTTCTGGTTCAGATGTGTGGAGCCGGCAGAAGAACGAGGCGTTTCGAGTTATCTCACATCCATCCCCTGTTGGGGTAACCATTGACCCTTTGATTTCAGTCATGAGGAATGGTTCTGGGTTGTATCGTGAGTCTGTCTTCTTTGGTTGCCTTTGCCATACCAGGACAGGCTCTCCAATTGGCAGTTGCTCTTCCTTTGCTCCTCTTCGCCGGTCTGGCCATTCCTTGGCTTTCCTTTTCTTCTCAGCGTCTCGTTCTCTTATCTCTGCATCTTGCTCTGCAGTGTAGTCTTCCAGTTGCATTAGGCGCATTTGAGGTTTGTATCTTATCATTATCTCTATTGGCGTCTCCCCTGCGGCTTCATGCAGTGTGTTCCGGTAGCTTCTCAGCAGTTGGCACACCACTTGGGGAAAGGGCGTTTGGTCGAGAAGAGCTTTCTGACTAGTGCTCTTGATGGTGGACATGAAGCGCTCCACCACCCAGTTGGCCTGTGGCCACAGGGGTGCGATTCTTTGATGCTGAAACCCTAAGTGTGCTGCAGACTTCATGAATTCGTGTCCTTGGAATGGGGGCCCATTCTCTGCCTTCACAATGTTTGGCACCTTCCATTCGCTGAATAGTTTGTCTATTACTCCTACTATGTGGTGGAAGGCTGTGGACTGCACCTGTTTGACTATTGGGAATCTTGAGTATTCGTCCATTGTTACTAGTAGGTGACCCCTTCTTCTAAGGGACCATAAAAGACCATTGCTACTCAGTGCCAGGGTCCTGCTGGTAGTGGCACTAATTGCAGAGGATATGGGGGGGCATTTGTTGCGGATTTTTTTGGCAGGCTTGGCAGTGTGTTAAAATGTCCTCAACTATTGCGTCCATATATGGGAACCATACTTGGTTTCGTAGGATCTTGCTAGGCCGTAAAGACCCCTCATATGGAAACTAAGGCACAATCACCATATGCTAGTGACACGACAGACACAAGGTTCGCTTTTCCAAACAAGTCTGGTTTATTTCAAAGTATCCTCAGTTGGCCGACTGGGGTCTAACGTCTCACAACGTGTGCACCCAGACCTCGTGAAATGCAAGAGAGCGAGCAACGCTCAAGCAACAATATATATACAAAAACATGCAATCTTTAGAAGGCAATTCAAACCGCCCATAATGTATCTTTTAGGATAGGGTTTGATGATTGACAATCATGACAATCATGACAATTATGACACGTTATGACACGTTATGACAAGTCCCTATTCAGTCTAAATATACTTATTCTAGCAACAGTAGCAGAGACAGTTCTTTGTTATGGAGAACATAGAGCGCTTAGTACAGCAAGGATATCATGTTCGTAGTAGAGAAACATTCCTTAGCACATTATCTATTTGTTTCTATTCATGAACCAGGGGTCAGACAGTTCTGAGGCAGCAAATACCAGTCTCTGCGAAGGAGGACCGCTAGAAAGAATATAATTCATGCTTTAACTGCCTATTGCTACAGAGTTGGCAAGACAGGCCGGCACCTGGGCCTCTGATTAGATGCGGTTTCTGCTCGCCTTCAAGGACTCCATGAGGGAGGAAAACAATGGGCCTCATTACGAGGCAAACGCTCCCGTAATGAAGGGTGCCGGTACGGGACCGGCACCGTTCATTAATGGATGCCTGATTACGAGGTCCCCTTGCGGGACCCGCGCAGAACGTCTGGTCAAACCAGACGTCCTTAGCGGATCCCGCGAGGGGACCAGGGAGCTAATAACAGGCCCGTAATTAACGGGCTCGTTATTAGCTCCCTCCCCATTCCCATTGAGCCCTATGGGGGCTCAAATGGGAATGGGGATAGGTTTCTTCATGGAGGAATTACCGGGTCCTCCAATGTTGGAATGGCCGGTTATTCCTCATTGAGTTAACCCGGAGCTGAAACCTGGTATGGAGGCAGCCATGCCCTTTTCAATACTCTAATGAGGCCCAATGTATTTCTGTATCGTCTAACATTCCTGTCTGTGTTGGCCTTTCAGCATTCAGGCTGTGGCCTTGCCCCGTGCATGAGCTTGGAGTATAGAATACATTTTGCAAAGCATTTTTGACAGAAAAGAAAAAAGCAGAGGGCGGATATTTCACAAAATATACGCCCTTCGGTTACATTGACGGTTCTGTGTTTGCAATGTTTGTCATATGATGCGGTTGGTTTCTGGCCAACATAATACACATGCAATACATACTATAGGGTCGTTTCTGGACTAACAATCTTTTTGGTGTTTGCAGCACCTTGATGTCCTCCGTGTGCTACATTTACTATTGTCTTTATCCAGCCTTTGGGGATCACTAGTCGGTTTCCTTGCAGTACGATGCTTTGTTCCGTGGTGGCTAGTTCTCCTTGTATTTGGCTATCCTTTCTAGCTCTTTGCTGTCCACCTCGCAGTTTTCAAATGGTTCCTTATGGTAGTTCTTCCACCTGCTCATGTTGGTGAGTTTCATGGCTGCCTGTATGGTGTGGTCTGCTCGACATTTGGCAGCAAACAGTGTGATGGTGAACGTCAGTGGAAGTGCGTTCTCTGACAGATAACTGATGTAGTGTTCCGCCTCCTTTCCCATCGTTTGCTATCCTTGCCCTTCTGGGTGCCGAGATAGATAGTCTGCCGGGTTTGCGTCCGCTCCAGGTTTGTGGATGATGCGAAAGTCATATTCCTGGAGCCTGATGTCCCATCTTGCAATACGTGGAGGCATTTTGGAAATGAGTGGCTGATGGTCAGTTATGAGCATGAAAGTTTGCCCTATAATGAAGTGGTGGACATTTTTCACAGGCCCATACGGCCACCAGGCTTTCTCGTTCTGCTTCAGAGTATGACTGTTGGGAATCTCCGTTAGCTCTGTTAGCACACGCGATATATGTCTCTTCCACTGTCCATCCTGTTCAGTTTGTGTGAGTATTGCGCCAAGACCCACCGGGCTGGCGTCAAACGTTATCACTGTGTTTCTCCCCGAATTGAAATATGCTAATTTGCGGTTGTTGACGAGCTCTTGTTTTTATTGCCTGAAATGCTTCTTGGCAAGTCTTGTCCCATACGAATGGCATGTCTTTCTTGAGTAGTTGTCTTAACAGGTCTGTGAGTGTGGCATAGTTGAGAAGATAGCAGGCACGGTATCCTGCCATGCCCAGGAATGAATGTAGTTCAGCAATTTTCATGGGGGACGTTAGGTCAACTATCGCACTGATCTTCTCCGGGTCTGCTTTTATCCCTTGGACTGAGAAAATGTGTCCAAAGAATCTAAGGCTGTCTCTCTTGATGTTGCATTTAGACCCATCTAAGGTTAGTCCCTTCTTGTTGGGGTCGCTGCGGGGGGCATGTGCCGCCCTCCTCGCGGTTTGTTTCACACTCTGGCCACTGTTCTCACCTTCATTCGATGTGGCATTCAGCTGTACTGCCGCCTCCAGGTCCTTTCCACTTCCCGCGGGCAGGCGGGTCTTTCCTTTCACTTTGCCCCATTACGCCCGTTCCAACAGCAGGTTCCCCACTGAGTGCGCCATGCCACTCCATCTGTTCGTCACAGCGCTGTCACACGCGGGGCTATTGCGGCAATCAGCTGTTCCATGGCAGGCCCATGTACCCATGTGACAGTAAATCATGTGGGAATAATGTGGGAAGTGAGTCATAGAAGAAAGACTGTTAGAAAGAAAGTACCACTGCAGCCTGGAATCACCATTAAAGGTGCACATCACTTGTAAGGAATTCACCCACCCCTGAAACACCTTATGTGTGTCATGTCCTACCCCCAGTAAGTGTGGGCAGTGTGGGGACCCCCAGTAAGTGTGGGCAGTGTGGGGACCCCCAGGGAATGCAGCCAATGGGGATAGACACCAATAAGGGCATGCAAAAACAGTGGGTGCAGGAAAAGCACCCTCATTCTGTGGGGGAATCCAGCAACTGCATGAACTGCTGGAAGGTGCATGCGCCCCCTGTGAGGTCAGGAACCCTTAGGGACTGCAGGCATCCCCAGGGGACCTAGGGACTTCGAGTGAGTGCACGGAACCCCCTGAGTGCAGGCATCCCCAGGGACCTCTAGTGAGTGCACGTAACCCTCATCCAGTACAGGAAGCCTCCTGAGTGCAAGCATCCACAGGGAACCTAGGGAACTCTAGTCAGTACATGTAACCCTCATCCAGTACAGGAAGCCTCCTGGGTGCAAGCATCCACAGGGAACCTAGGGACCTCTAGTCAGTACATGTAACCCTCATCCAGTACAGGTAACTCCCAGAGTGCAGGCATCCCAAGGGAATCTAGGGACCTCTAGTGAGTGCATATAACCCTCATCCAGTACAGGTAAACCCCTGAGTGCAGGCATCCCCAGAGAACATAGGGACCTCTAGTGAGTGCATGTAATCCTCATCTAGTACAGGAAACACCCTGAGTGAAGGTATCTCCACGGAACCCAGGGATCTCTAGTGAGTGCATGTAACTATCATCCAGTATAGGAAACCCCTGAGTGCAAGCATCCACAGGGAACCTAGGGACCTCTAGTCAGTACATGTAACCCTCATCCAGTACAGGAAACCCCCTGAGTGAAGGCATCCCCAGGAAACCTACGGACCTCTAGTGAGTACACATAACCCTCATCCAGTGCAGGCATCCCCAGGGAACCTAGGGACCTCTAGTGAGTGCATATAACCCTCATCCAGTACAGGTAAACCCCTGAGTGCAGGCATCCCCAGGGAACATAGGGACCTCTAGTGAGTGCATGTAATCCTCATCTAGTACAGGAAACACCCTGAGTGAAGGTATCTCCACGGAACCCAGGGATCTCTAGTGAGTGCATGTAACTATCATCCAGTATAGGAAACCCCTGAGTGCAGGCATCCCCAGGGAACCTAGGGACCTTTAGTGAATGCATGTAACAATCGTCCAGTACCGGTAACCCCCTGAGTCAAGGCATCTCCACTGTGCAAAGGCAGCCCAGTGAGTACAGACGCCATGATGGACTGCAGATACCCCAAGTGAGTGACAGTAACCTCAGGGAGTGCAGAGTCGTTCAGTGATTGCAGTCACCCTCAGTGAATCCCATCATTCTCAGTGACTGCTCCCCCACCAGTAGTGGGTAGGCAACCCCGAAACCAGAGACTTTGCCAGTGAAGATTGGAACCCCAGGTTAGTGCAGGAACCTCTGGAGTGAGTTGAGGAACCGCCAGTGAGTGCATGCATCCACTTGAAACCCCCTCACCAATCATTCTCTACTCTTCTGGGGTAGCAGTGGCCAAGCAGCCAAGGCACGACTCTCAAGATGGCATGTTGGGGGGGCAGAAAACAGTTGAACACATTATTCCCTTTAATGAACACAAGTTCCATGTTGTGCTTGATACTTTGAGGGACCTAGGGAAGAACCCTGGATATCCACAGGAGCAGGAGAGCAATTCACTTAAGACTATGAAGATATATGTGGGAGGGGTCTCTATCCCCACACGGGTTAACACTGGTTAGATGCAATTAAAAAAAAACACACGATACGTGCTGTAAAATCACATTTCTCTTGATTAGGTCTCACATCCAAGAAAGTGCTCTGATCAGAGTGAGCTCTTGCTAGCTTTGCAGCTCTCAGAGTCCCTGTATTCTTGAAGTCTTCCAATATCACAACAATTCTTTGTTGGCATTCGTTGGTGGCTGTAATTTGGGACTATATGGCTTGTTCTTCTCTGCTGGACCAACTGACCTTCAAGGTAGCAGCGATCCTGCGCTTATCGATCCCCAAGTGATACACTGCAACGCGTGCAAGAGCCAGTGTTGCAATGAGCTTGTGCTCATGGCTGTTTCATTCGCAGCAGTCACAGATGCCACAGCTGATCCAGATGTGGCGGCTCCAGTGTTTCAATGAACACCAAGCGCTAAAGTTCAGCAGGTGAACGCACTGCTACTCTTCAGACCCTCACAGGCAACCTTTCCTCAGAAGTACTGATTAGGTTTACCTCTTGTGCGCCTCTCTACGCTGGTGTTGCTGGCTAAAAGCCTTGGAGTCATCTTCATCAGTGTATTATCATTCCTCCCACAGGAGAAGGGCAAGGGGCCATTTTGGTTAAACGCTTCTTTATTCTAGAGTGCAAAAAGAACCTATGTTGTCCCCAAGTCTAGGATTCTTGGCCCTGCTCTATAGAAAACAATATATAAAAAGGGTGCTCATCTGTACATCCGTTACAAAACAAGCAGGTCCTCTGTCCAGAATCCTATGCTTACCCGAGTTCCGTCCCTACCACAGTAAAAAACACAACTGAACAAAGGGTTCCCTTGGGGCTTGGCCCGGAGCAAAATGAGTGGTGGTTGGCTGCTGACCCCCACCCTGGTGTGCCTCTCGATAGAGGCTCCCCGCCCCAGGGCACAGGCTTAGAAAGTAGGCTGCATGGCTCTCCAGCCTTCTCTTGTCTGCACTGTTCAATTCAGTCAAATGAATGTAGCTTGTCTTTGCTCTCACGTGAGGACGTCTGGCTCGTGTCCCCCACCCCGAATGCTCTCCTTGTATTCATCCCAAGAAAGATCCTGGCATTTTCTCCTGCTGGGCAGTTCTTGGTCCTTACCCCACCTTGGGTGTCGGCTCCTTTCACCACCCCCGCCCCCAGTTTCTGTCACCCTGCCTTGGGTAGTAGTTCCCCTCAACCTATCACCCAATATCGCTTGGGATTTTGTTTCACCCCCTCCTAGGGACTCTGGTCACTCTCACCCCGTCCTGGGTTCTCTGGTCTCTCAGCACACCTTTGGGTTTTGGGTTACCCCCATTGTGGCTCAAACCTACTGTATTAAAGGTTCTGTGTATTATGCAGACAGTGAGAGAAAAGCAGTGAAAATGTTGCCATCTGCAGATCCTTACCCTGAGCGTCCTTCACTGACTGTGCAGATTGACTTCATGTGTCTTACGCATGAATTTTGCCTGGACATTGTCGACACATTCATAGGGTAGGTGAACACCTATCCCTGTGGAAAAGCTTATTCTGTTACTGTAGCCAGTGTGTGTCCTCCCTACTATTATTCTATTACTGCAGCCAGTGTTTGGCCTCCCTACTATTATTCTATTACTGTAGCCAGTGTTTGGCTTCCCTGCTATTATTCTGTTACTGTAGCCAGTGTTTGGCCTCCCTACTATTATTCTGTTACTGTAGCCAGTGTTTGTCCTCCCTACTATTATTCTATTACTGTAGCCAGTGTTTGGCCTCCCTACTATTATTCTATTACTGTAGCCAGTGTTTGGCCTCCCTACTATTATTCTATTACTGCAGCCAGTGTTTGTCCTCCCTACTATTATTCTATTACTGTAGCCAGTGTTTGTCCTCCCTACTATTATTCTGTTACTGCAGCCAGTGTTAGGCTTCCGTGCTATTATTCTATTACTGCAGCCAGTGTCTGGCCTCCCTACTATTATTCTATTACTGTAGCCAGTGTTTGGCCTCCCTACTATTATTCTGTTACTGTAGGCAGTGTTTGGCCTCCCTACTATTGTTCTATTACGGCAGCCAGTGTTTGCTGTCCCTACTATTATTCGATTACTGTAGCCGGAGTTTGGTTTCCCTACTATTATTACAGCTGGTGTTTTGTTTCCCTGCTAGTATTCTTTACTGTAGCCAGTGATTGGGTTCCCTGCTATTATTCTATTACTGCAGCCAGTGTTAGGTCTCCCTGCTAGTATTCTATTACTGTAGCCAGTGTTTGGCTTACCTCCTATTATTCTATTACTGTAGCCAGTGTTGGGCTTCCCTACTATTATTCTATTACTGTAGCCAGTGTTTGGCTTCCCTACTATTATTCTGTTACTGCAGCCAGTGGTTGGTTTCCCTGCTAGCATTCTATTACTGCAGCCAGTGGTTGGTTTCCCTGCTATTATTCTATTACTGCAGCCAGTGTTTGGCTTCCCTGCTATTATTCTATTACTGCAGCCAGTGTTTGGATTCCCTGCTATTATTCTATTACTGCAGCCAGCGTTTGGCTTCCCTACTATTATTCTTTTACTGCAGCCAGGGTTTGGCTTCCCTGCTATTATTCTATTACTGCAGTCAGTGTTTGGTTTCCCTGCTATTATTCTATTACTGAAGCCAGTGCTTGGTTTCCATACTATTATTCTATTACTGTAGCAAGTGTTGGGTTCCTTGCTATTATTCTATTACTACAGCCAGCGTTTGGTTTCTCTGCTATTATTCTATTGCTGCAGCTAGAGTTTGGTTTCCCTGCTATTATTGTAATATTCTATTACTGCAGCCAGAGCTTGGTTTCCCTGCTATTATTCTATTACTGCAGCCAGTGTTTGGCCTCCCTACTATTATTCTATGACTGCAGCCAGTGTTTGGTTTCCCTGCTATTATTCTATTACTGCAGCCAGTGTTTGGTTCCCTACTATTATTAGATTACTGCAGCCAGTGTTAGGCTTCCGTGCTATTAATCTATTACTGCAGCCAGTGTCTGGCCTCCCTGCTTTTATTCTGTTACTGTAGCCAGTGTTTGGTTTCCCTGCTAGCATTCTATTTCTGCAGCCAGTGCTTGGTTACCCTGCTATTATTCTATTACGGCAGCCAGTGTTTGCTTTCCCTACTATTATTCAATTACTGTAGCCAGCGTTTGGGTTCCTTGTTATTATTCTATTACTACAGCCAGCATTTGGTTTCTCTGCTATTATTCTATTGCTGCAGCTAGAGTTTGGTTTCCCTGCTATTATTCTAGTATTCTATTACTGCAGCCAGAGCTTGGTTTCCCTGCTGTTATTCTATTACTGCAGCCAGTGTTTGGCCTCCCTACTATTATTCTATTACTGCAGCCAGTGTTTGGCTTCCCTACTATTATTATATTACTGCAGCCAGTGTTTGGCTTCCGTGCCATTATTCTATTACTGCAGCCAGTGTCTGGCCTCCCTGCTTTTATTCTGTTACTGTAGCCAGTGTTTGGTTTCCCTGCTAGCATTCTATTACTGCAGCCAGTGCTTGGTTTCCCTGCTATTATTCTATTACTGCAGCCAGTGTTTGGCTTCCCTACTATTATTCTATTACTGCAGCCAGTGTTTGGTTTCCCTGCTAGTATTCTATTACTGTAGACAGTGCTTAGTTTCCCTGCTATTATTCTATAACTGCAGCCAGTGTTTGGCTTCCCTACTATTATTCTATTACTGCAGCCAGTGTTTGGTGTCCCTGCTATTATTCTATTACTGTAGACAGTGTTTGGTTTCCTTGCTATTATTCTATTACTGTAACAGTGTTTGGTTTCCCTGTTAGTATTCTATTACTGCAGCCAGTGTTTGGTTTCCCTGTTAGTATTCTATTACTACAGCCAGCATTTGGTTTCTCTGCTATTATTCTATTGCTGCAGCTAGAGTTTGGTTTCCCTGCTATTATTCTAGTATTCTATTACTGCAGCCAGAGCTTGGTTTCCCAGCTATTATTCTATTACTGCAGCCAGTGTTTGGGCTCCCAACTATTATTATATTACTGCAGCCAGTGTTTGGCTTCCGTGCCATTATTCTATTACTGCAGCCAGTGTCTGGCCTCCCTGCTTTTATTCTGTTACTGTAGCCAGTGTTTGGTTTCCCTGCTAGCATTCTATTACTGTAGCCAGCGTTTGGTTTCCCTGCTATTATTCTATTACTGCAGCCAGTGTTTGGCTTCCCTTCTATTAGTCTATTACTGTAGCCAGTGTTAGGTTTCCCTATTATTCTATTACTGCAGCCAGTGTTGGGTTCCTTGCTATTATTCTATTACTACAGCCAGCATTTGGTTTCTCTGCTATTATTATATTACTGCAGCCAGTGTTTGGCTTCTGTGCCATTATTCTATTACTGCAGCCAGTGTCTGGCCTCCCTGCTTTTATTCTGTTACTGTAGCCAGTGTTTGGTTTCCCTGCTAGCATTCTATTACTGCAGCCAGTGCTTGGTTTCCCTGCTATTATTCTATTACTGAAGCCAGTGTTTGGCTTCCCTACTATTATTCTATTACTGCAGCCAGTGTTTGGTTTCCCTGCTATTATTCTATTACTGCAGCCAGTGCTTGGTTTCCCTGCTATTATTCTATAACTGCAGCCAGTGTTTGGCTTCCCTACTATTATTCTATTACTGCAGCCAGTGTTTGGTGTCCCTGCTATTATTCTATTACTGTAGACAGTGTTTGGTTTCCTTGCTATTATTCTATTACTGTAATAGTGTTTGGTTTCCCTGTTAGTATTCTATTACTGCAGCCAGTGTTTGGTTTCCCTGTTAGTATTCTATCACTGCAGCCAGTGTTTGGTTTCCCTGCTAGTATTCTATCACTGTAGACAGTGCTTGGTTTCCCTGCTATTATTCTATTACTGCAGCCAGTATTTGGCTTCCCTACTATTATTCTATTACTGCAGCCAGTGTTTGGTGTCCCTGCTATTATTCTATTACTGTAGACAGTGTTTGGTTTCCTTGCTATTATTCTATTACTGTAACAGTGTTTGGTTTCCTTGCTATTATTCTATTACTGCAGCCAGTGTTTGGCTTCCCTACTATTATTCTATTACTGCAGCCAGTGTTTGGTGTCTCTGCTATTATTCTATTAATGAAGCCAGTGCTTGGTTTCCCTACTGTTATTCTATTACTGCAGCCAGTGTTTGGCTTCCCTACTATTATTCTATTATTGTAGCCAGTGTTTGGCTTCCCTGATATTATTCTGTGACTGTAGCAGTGTTTGGCTTCCCTACTATAATTCTATTATTGTAGCCAGTATTTGGCTTCCCTGCCATTATTCTATTACTATAGCAGTGTTTGGTCTGCCTATTATTATTGACAGTGATATAGGCACTCATTTTAGTGGGCAGCAGGGTTGGGCCGGCCGCATCAGCCCATCGGCCAGTGGCCTATGACCTTTGAGGACCTGGGGGGCCAGTTTTCATGGGGCCACGCCAGGGCAGTTTTTTTTTTGCAGATAAAATGTTTAGTAATTTTGGTAAAACATATGCAGCGCGAGTCCGTGACTCACAGAGTGTCTGCTGCGGGCCACGCGCGGCTTGGCCCAAGCTGGGCCATCATTGAACCGTTGTGTGGTTTCTATTGCGCGGCTAATCGGTTACTGTGTCGGAAGCGGCCTCTGTTTCTCCATTACTGTGCAGATTGACTTCATGTGTCTCACGCATGAATTTTGCCTGGTCATTGTCGACACATTCATAGGGTAGGTGAACACCTATCCCTGTGGAAAAGCTTATTCTGTTACTGTAGCCAGTGTGTGTCCTCCCTACTATTATTCTATTACTGCAGCCAGTGTTTGGCCTCCCTACTATTATTCTATTACTGTAGCCAGTGTTTGGCTTCCCTGCTATTATTCTGTTACTGTAGCCAGTGTTTGGCCTCCCTACTATTATTCTGTTACTGTAGCCAGTGTTTGTCCTCCCTACTATTATTCTATTACTGTAGCCAGTGTTTGGCCTCCCTACTATTATTCTATTACTGTAGCCAGTGTTTGGCCTCCCTACTATTATTCTATTACTGCAGCCAGTGTTTGTCCTCCCTACTATTATTCTATTACTGTAGCCAGTGTTTGTCCTCCCTACTATTATTCTGTTACTGCAGCCAGTGTTAGGCTTCCGTGCTATTATTCTATTACTGCAGCCAGTGTCTGGCCTCCCTACTATTATTCTATTACTGTAGCCAGTGTTTGGCCTCCCTACTATTATTCTGTTACTGTAGCCAGTGTTTGGCCTCCCTACTATTATTCTGTTACTGTAGCCAGCGATTGGCTTCCCTACAATGATTCTATTACTGTAGCCAGTGTTTGGCCTCCCTACAATGATTCTATTACTGTAGCCAGTGTTTGTCCTCCCTACTATTGTTCTATTACGGCAGCCAGTGTTTGCTGTCCCTACTATTATTCGATTACTGTAGCCGGAGTTTGGTTTCCCTACTATTATTACAGCTGGTGTTTTGTTTCCCTGCTAGTATTCTTTACTGTAGCCAGTGATTGGGTTCCCTGCTATTATTCTATTACTGCAGCCAGTGTTAGGTCTCCCTGCTAGTATTCTATTACTGTAGCCAGTGTTTGGCTTACCTCCTATTATTCTATTACTGTAGCCAGTGTTGGGCTTCCCTACTATTATTCTATTACTGTAGCCAGTGTTTGGCTTCCCTACTATTATTCTGTTACTGCAGCCAGTGGTTGGTTTCCCTGCTAGCATTCTATTACTGCAGCCAGTGGTTGGTTTCCCTGCTATTATTCTATTACTGAAGCCAGTGCTTGGTTTCCCTACTGTTATTCTATTACTGCAGCAAGTGTTTGGCTTCCCTGCTATTATTCTATTACTGCAGCCAGTGTTTGGATTCCCTGCTATTATTCTATTACTGCAGCCAGCGTTTGGCTTCCCTACTATTATTCTATTACTGCAGCCAGGGTTTGGCTTCCCTGCTATTATTCTATTACTGCAGTCAGTGTTTGGTTTCCCTGCTATTATTCTATTACTGAAGCCAGTGCTTGGTTTCCGTACTATTATTCTATTACTGTAGCAAGTGTTGGGTTCCTTGCTATTATTCTATTACTACAGCCAGCGTTTGGTTTCTCTGCTATTATTCTATTGCTGCAGCTAGAGTTTGGTTTCCCTGCTATTATTGTAGTATTCTATTACTGCAGCCAGAGCTTGGTTTCCCTGCTATTATTCTATTACTGCAGCCAGTGTTTGACCTCCCTACTATTATTCTATGACTGCAGCCAGTGTTTGGTTTCCCTGCTATTATTCTATTACTGCAGCCAGTGTTTGGCTTCCCTACTATTATTAGATTACTGCAGCCAGTGTTAGGCTTCCGTGCTATTATTCTATTACTGCAGCCAGTGTCTGGCCTCCCTGCTTTTATTCTGTTACTGTAGCCAGTGTTTGGTTTCCCTGCTAGCATTCTATTACTGCAGCCAGTGCTTGGTTACCCTGCTATTATTCTATTACGGCAGCCAGTGTTTGCTTTCCCTACTATTATTCAATTACTGTAGCCAGCGTTTGGGTTCCTTGTTATTATTCTATTACTACAGCCAGCATTTGGTTTCTCTGCTATTATTCTATTGCTGCAGCTAGAGTTTGGTTTCCATGCTATTATTCTAGTATTCTATTACTGCAGCCAGAGCTTGGTTTCCCTGCTGTTATTCTATTACTGCAGCCAGTGTTTGGCCTCCCTACTATTATTCTATTACTGCAGCCAGTGTTTGGCTTCCCTACTATTATTATATTACTGCAGCCAGTGTTTGGCTTCCGTGCCATTATTCTATTACTGCAGCCAGTGTCTGGCCTCCCTGCTTTTATTCTGTTACTGTAGCCAGTGTTTGGTTTCCCTGCTAGCATTCTATTACTGCAGCCAGTGCTTGGTTTCCCTGCTATTATTCTATTACTGCAGCCAGTGTTTGGCTTCCCTACTATTATTCTATTACTGCAGCCAGTGTTTGGTTTCCCTGCTAGTATTCTATTACTGTAGACAGTGCTTAGTTTCCCTGCTATTATTCTATAACTGCAGCCAGTGTTTGGCTTCCCTACTATTATTCTATTACTGCAGCCAGTGTTTGGTGTCCCTGCTATTATTCTATTACTGTAGACAGTGTTTGGTTTCCTTGCTATTATTCTATTACTGTAACAGTGTTTGGTTTCCCTGTTAGTATTCTATTACTGCAGCCAGTGTTTGGTTTCCCTGTTAGTATTCTATTACTACAGCCAGCATTTGGTTTCTCTGCTATTATTCTATTGCTGCAGCTAGAGTTTGGTTTCCCTGCTATTATTCTAGTATTCTATTACTGCAGCCAGAGCTTGGTTTCCCAGCTATTATTCTATTACTGCAGCCAGTGTTTGGGCTCCCAACTATTATTATATTACTGCAGCCAGTGTTTGGCTTCCGTGCCATTATTCTATTACTGCAGCCAGTGTCTGGCCTCCCTGCTTTTATTCTGTTACTGTAGCCAGTGTTTGGTTTCCCTGCTAGCATTCTATTACTGTAGCCAGCGTTTGGTTTTCTTGCTATTATTCTGTTATTGCAGCCAGTGTTTGGCTTCCCTTCTATTAGTCTATTACTGTAGCCAGTGTTAGGTTTCCCTATTATTCTATTACTGCAGCCAGTGTTGGGTTCCTTGCTATTATTCTATTACTACAGCCAGCATTTGGTTTCTCTGATATTATTCTATTGCTGCAGCTAGAGTTTGGGTTCCCTGCTATTATTCTAGAATTCTATTACTGCAGCCAGAGCTTGGTTTCCCTGCTATTATTCTATTACTGCAGCCAGTGTTTGCCCTCCCTACTATTATTCTATGACTGCAGCCAGTGTTTGGTTTCCCTGCTATTATTCCATTACTGCAGCCAGTGTTTGGCCTCCCTACTATTATTCTATTACTGCAGCCAGTGTTTTGGCTTCCCTACTATTATTATATTACTGCAGCCAGTGTTTGGCTTCTGTGCCATTATTCTATTACTGCAGCCAGTGTCTGGCCTCCCTGCTTTTATTCTGTTACTGTAGCCAGTGTTTGGTTTCCCTGCTAGCATTCTATTACTGCAGCCAGTGCTTGGTTTCCCTGCTATTATTCTATTACTGAAGCCAGTGTTTGGCTTCCCTACTATTATTCTATTACTGCAGCCAGTGTTTGGTTTCCCTGCTATTATTCTATTACTGCAGCCAGTGCTTGGTTTCCCTGCTATTATTCTATAACTGCAGCCAGTGTTTGGCTTCCCTACTATTATTCTATTACTGCAGCCAGTGTTTGGTGTCCCTGCTATTATTCTATTACTGTAGACAGTGTTTGGTTTCCTTGCTATTATTCTATTACTGTAATAGTGTTTGGTTTCCCTGTTAGTATTCTATTACTGCAGCCAGTGTTTGGTTTCCCTGTTAGTATTCTATCACTGCAGCCAGTGTTTGGTTTCCCTGCTAGTATTCTATCACTGTAGACAGTGCTTGGTTTCCCTGCTATTATTCTATTACTGCAGCCAGTATTTGGCTTCCCTACTATTATTCTATTACTGCAGCCAGTGTTTGGTGTCCCTGCTATTATTCTATTACTGTAGACAGTGTTTGGTTTCCTTGCTATTATTCTATTACTGTAACAGTGTTTGGTTTCCTTGCTATTATTCTATTACTGCAGCCAGTGTTTGGCTTCCCTACTATTATTCTATTACTGCAGCCAGTGTTTGGTGTCTCTGCTATTATTCTATTAATGAAGCCAGTGCTTGGTTTCCCTACTGTTATTCTATTACTGTAGCAGTGTTTGGCTTCCCTACTATTATCCTATTACTGCAGCCAGTGTTTGGCTTCCCTACTATTATTCTATTATTGTAGCCAGTGTTTGGCTTCCCTGATATTATTCTGTGACTGTAGCAGTGTTTGGCTTCCCTACTATAATTCTATTATTGTAGCCAGTATTTGGCTTCCCTGCCATTATTCTATTACTATAGCAGTGTTTGGTCTGCCTATTATTATTTTTTTTTTTGTAAACTCTTTTTATTAATTTTACAAGATAACACACAAACCATCCCCCCCCTTCCCTCCCCCCTCTCCCCCCGGCAACAAGCTGAGTCCTTACACCCTCCATTCCCTCTTAAACGAGATAAGAACAAAAAACAGCAAAACACAATCATCGCAAATCCAAAAGCCTCAACCGCTGCGGACACCACATCACCTTGTAATCGTTACATTGACAGTGATATAGGCACTCATTTTAGTGGGCAGCAGGGTTGGGCCGGCCGCATCAGCCCATCGGCCAGTGGCCTATGACCTTTGAGGACCTGGGGGGCCAGTTTTCATGGGGCCACGCCAGGGCAGTTTTTTTTTGCAGATAAAATGTTTAGTAATTTTGGTAAAACATATGCAGCGCGAGTCCGTGACTCACAGAGTGTCTGCTGCGGGCCGCGCGCGGCTTGGCCCAAGCTGGGCCATCATTGAACCGTTGTGTGGTTTCTATTGCGCGGCTAATCGGTTACTGTGTCGGAAGCGGCCTCTGTTTCTCCATTACGACATACGTGAGGTGCGGCTTGACACGTTTGTTGGTGAAGGTCCTTTCCTCGGAGCCTGTGATCCAGATCCCGGCTGTGCGCGGCTGAGGCAGCGAGAGAGTGAAGCTGCCTGCCGGCTCCCAGCTGACTCCCGACTACCCGAGACTCCCGATTACGAGCGAGTCGGAGCCGTGCAGATTGAATCGGCAAGCTGACGGTGAGCTTGGTTGAAGCTGGGAACGCTTGCGGGAACGCCCACGGGAGCTATCGGCTCGCGCACAGGATTGCTATGGGTTCACTTGGCTGACTGCGGATGAGAGAGTGAGCGAGCATGTCAGCGATCGACCACAGTGGCTGCAAGCTGTGGCAAGCGACGGCAACTTGGGCTAAGTGATTCTCTTTAGCCCTTGAAGTGTAGCCTGCTACAGTAGGGTGTGAGCAGAGCGATATTGCCTGTAGAATAGCAGAGAATATCTGCTCCCACTACTGGCCTTAACAGAGTGACCTAGTGATAAGCGTAAAAGCTTGTGATATCACGGGGAGACTGCGAGGTATTCTTTTTGAATGAGATATCCTGTTTTATTGTTGGGAAAGGGAAGAGAAGCTCGTGAGTGTGACAGCTGTGAACTGCCATAGCCCTTGAAGCCATTATAAAACCCTGTACAGACCATGGGAATGTGAGAGGTATACTGCCATATCCCACGGTCTGCTCAAAATCCCAAATTGCCGGACACCGGATGCCTATTGCCTCTAGTGTATATCTCTGCCGGGAAAATGCCGGGAAAGGCGGCTTATCGTAATAACATGGCAGCGACAAGAGGGAAGAAACCCTATGGCTTACGGTCCAATAAAGGGACCACTGATACAAGCCTGTGGCCCCCCCAAAATGGCCCATTAGACGCCTATTTCCCAAGTAAATCGGGGGAAGGAGAGGCTGTGACTGGCACCAATAAAAATAATGCATCTCAGTTAGAGGGAGAAGGCAGTTACCTCCCCCTAGACGTAGACAATGATTCCCTCCTGCAACTGTGTTATGCACTACAAGAACGTGTAGGAACACAAGAGGGGAAATCCGTAGGCGAACAGCCCCCGGTGCATCTAACAAGTAGTGACATTGTAGCAGACAAACAGGTAGGGAAAGGAGACATGGCATTTCCACTGGAAGAGCCCGTGGATACCCCTACACCAAGGGAAAATGACTCCCCAATTCTGGTATCCTCAGCATCACAAACTGAGACTGCTCCAAGCATTCCCATACCTGTTTTCACACCTGTCTCAGCCCCAAAGGCACCACGCTTGTCAGCCAGTCCCAATATGGCGTTTGACTCAGCAAATTCGATATGTGAACCTGTGCAATCAGAATATAGCACACACGAAACTTCACAATCGGGAAATGCTACACTGAACGTTGCCATCAAAATATTATTAAAACTTTGTGGGACGATGCATGAGGACTTAAAAGCACAGGGTGATCCTAGCCCTCCACAAACTTCTAAGACCGTCTAATAAAGCACCCATGATCCCCTGTATTGATCTGAGGGATATACCGGCAACAGAAGTACCACAAAATAATCAGGACAGGGCAAACCAACCAAAGATGGCGGAAAAGGACCCTACTGTCCAGGAGGAGAAGGGTCCACCAGGGGAACATGAGGAGGAACCTGGAATGGGGGGACACCCTTCCAGGAAACAGAAGAGACTGGCGAATAAATATGCAGAGAAACTAAATAACCCTCCGCCCCGAAATTCTACCCCACGTCCTCCTGGCAAAAATATATCTAAGAAGCAGCGTAAACGTGCAGCACGAAGAAAAAGAAGATCGGCCCGAACAGTGGATACGCTGAAGAGCTGTCTTATGGAAGAACAACTGGCCCAGGCAAGCCAGCACTCTGCTGTTCAGTCGGTCTCCTATACTTCATCTGGCCAAGATGCATCCCAAACGGTGCCAGTACCAGTACAGGAGCCGGTTGTCTTACCTGCCCCCCCCTGATGCAATAAACTTGGGGGGCGGCAGAGTGGAGTCGAACTGGGTTGACATTAAAAATGTGATATCGCCAGTAGAGAATGGTAAACCTGGCAAACAGTTGAACCGACCTACACTCTTTGCCCTATTTTCCAAAATACCGTCGCTAAGAATCCTAAATTCCAATGATGTGGATTTTGTGGAACCCTCACGAATAAAAGGAGGGAAACATACAACCATCCATTGCTGTCTCCCAGAAACTGCATCGATGATAAGGGCAAACCGATCATCGCTTGAATATCTGGGATACGTGTTGGATGTACCCATTCTGACAGAGTCGACAGCCGAAAATTGCCAAAAATGTAAGTGTGCATTGTCAACTAGACCGGCATCAATAAAACCAACAAAAACTCCACAAAGGTTTACTGATGAGCAAGGATGGGAATCGCTGCAAGAAATGTTTGCTCAGAAAAAGAGGATGATCCTCGACTGTCACTAGCTGGAACACGAGGGGCTTTAGCCATTGGATGAATGAGGGCCCCTCACGTGACCTACTTTTGACTAATGAATTATTCCTATTGCAGGAAACGTGGGTAACTTTTGATCTGGAATTCGATGGATATACAACCTATCAAAGCATGGCTATAAGGGGAGAACGGGGAAGACCAAAAGGGGGCTTGTTAATAAGTGCTAAAACTGCCTACAACCCTAAACTGATCTACCAAGATAGCCCTGGAGGTTACATCTTGGAGATCCAGATTAGTCCACCAGGTGGTTGGGCTGGATGTAAAGAAGTCCTGATCATTAACATCTATGACCCACCTGGGGAACTGATTATGGAAGCCCTAGGAGATAAGTTGGATGCATTGCTAACTACCTGGTGTACGGGGGAAGAAGCGACTGCTGTTATATTTGGCGGAGACCTGAATGCCAAATGCCTCGATCCCGAGGGATGTGGTAACTATCCCTTTGTCCAAAATATCAGCGAAATATCCTTACACCAGAGTAACAATAAAGGGAGACTCTGGCTTGAAATCCTCAAGGAATGGAACCTGACCATTTTAAAGGAGGGATACTCCGGGTAAAGAAACCTGGGCAGTAGGAAAAAAGAGTTCTGTTCTGGACTACATGGCTGTCTCTGAATGTTTTCTGAATTATGCTCTGCACTTAAATGTCACGCTGAATAACTACAGTGCCATGGTACTCTAACATTAAGTATGGAGGGAAGTGGGGAAAGGGCAGAGGGGGGTATATGTAGAGAAATTATACCTAACCATGTGGGAAATAAGATTAGGTGGACCCAGCGAAACATCGAAAAGATGACCAGTGTAACTTTCCCCAACTATATTAACATCAAACAGCTAATGTGGGGAAAGAGCCCTGAAGACATTTAATGTTGGATAACTCATCTTACCCATTCATTATTTAAAGGGAGTCCTGTTCCGGGGCTGAGTTGGAATATGAAGGGTGCCCTAACCTTTGATATAAACATAAGAGACTAGAAACGCATTATGCAACGAGCCCTTCGAAGTATAAGACTAAACAAAATCGCCCAAAGTGATGAGGGTGCGGCAAAATCCGAGGGAGTAGAAATAAAACGAAAACATCAGAGGTGGCTTCGAGGGTATCGCCAAACTCAAAAAAGAAATCAGTGGCAAAAGCTTGCTGAAGCGCTTTGTAGTAGGGATAGTCGCAGAGTTTGGCAGATACTGGCCCAGGCAGGGGGAGAACAGAAACTGAGGGTCCTCAATCCCATTCCAGCGGATGTATGGGTGGAATATATATCAAATAAATTCTACAAAGAGAACATGAGCACCAGCAGTTGCTTGGTGGGTGTAATAACATGGCCCCTCCCCTTGAGCTAGAAGATCATAAAGCAATCTATTATGAATCTAAAATCATCTAATGCCCCGGGCCCAAATGGACTAGCCAATGCAGTTCTGAAGAAAGACCCACATAATTGGGCCCAGCTACTGCTTACTCTGTACTCCAGAATATGCAGAACTTGCCAGATACCGAGCTCCTGGAAGAAATCTGTATTAATCCCAGTACACAAAAAGGGGGAGCGGACTAAACCAGCTAATTATCAACAACTTTCTATGCTGGACGTCACTAGTAAAATATTCAACACCTTGGTACTTAAGGAAATAGAAAAGTGGGTCACGGATAACCACATCCTTAATTATGCACAAACGGGTTTCAGACCGGGGTCTAGTACTACTCATAACATCAGGGTACTTGACCAACTAATTAATAACACCACGAGCATCTAAGACGCTACGTTATACATCGCTTTTGTAGATTTTAGTAGCACTTTTGACCTAGTGAGGCGGAGCATCCTATGGACTAAATTAAAGGCCATGGATTGCCTGAAGTGGATCCTAAACATACTAATAGCCCTGCATAGTAATACCTCTACTAGGGTCCGCCTAAATGACCAAGGCGATGTAACTGATAAAATCATCATCAATATGGGGGTAAAGCAGGGCTGTGTAACTGCGCCAATGCATATAACATATATATAGCTGATTTATTGGATCCTATGGCACTAAAATCTAACTGCACCCCCAAATTAGGGAAGATTCCCATAATAGGAATGCTGTATGCGGATGACTTGATCCTTCTGGACTGTCCGATGGCTGGTATAAAAAACATGTTGAATGAATTAGTAGATTATTCAACACAGATGGGACTTGTAATCAATGTGGAGAAAACAAAAATAATGACAATAGCTCGTAAGGGACCTGGCCGTACTGGCATAGATACAAAGGTGGGAACAATTGAGGTGGTAGAGCAATATCCCTACTTGGGACTAGACTTTAGAGCACCTAAAGATTATGATGCCATAAAAAAACATAAGATACGAAGAGCAAAATTACTCACCCTCCAGGCTTGCAAATTTGCAAAGGGCACTGCAGGTTTCAGTATGGCTGGTATATTGAAACTTTACCAACAATGTTTTGTACCCGCCGTATTATATGGCTTGGAGGCATTGGCTATGCAAGATCTTACATGGCTAAACATTTTGGAAGGCCATTATTGGCGTATGGTGCTTGGCTTGGGTCCCTCCTGTTTGATCCAATATCTTCGTCTAGAATTGGGCCTCACTTCCCTGAGAGGTAGGGCACTTCGTGCGCGGGGTGCCTTTTATCTGAAATCTCGGGCAGAGCCCTGCTGTAAATTATTGAATCTGGCAGGGATAAATTATGAGCTAGAAAAACATCCACATGGCCTGAACTACAAAGAGCTGAATGAATCACTCTTCAGGGAGATTGATTGGCCCTATGAAAAAATGATCAATTTACCTTATATCCACCAAAAAAAGGCATTTGAGGACAAGTTGAACAAGTGGGACTGGTGTGCGAACTCAGACCACTTGTCCAAATTGAAAGGATATGAGGCGGTCAGGTATGTCTCACATAGATATTTAAAACCTCAGCCCTATCTGTTATTAAGCCCGGCCCCCGACGTAAGGCATTTCCTACTAAAATTGAGAACCAATCAGCTACCGGTTCTCACTATCATAGGCCCTTGATTGAAGTTCCCCCGGCAGGCCAGGCTATGTCGTATTTGCCAGGGGCAGGAGCACTGGAAACTGCTAGACACGTACTAACACTTTGCCCAAAAATAGGCCCTATATACACCTCTCTTCCAATTTCCCACCCCACCACCCTAAAGTACACCAACCCTCACCTACTCCCCACTCCCCCGACCATGACCCCACCCGGCCTGAACTCCCAATTCACTCCAAAAAGAAATTGCCCTCCCTGTACTCCCAACTCACCCACCCTGCCTGGGCTCCCATGGATCTGACGCTCTCCCACACCCACCCCTCACCTTCCCTACTCTCTCACATCAATCGCATCCCATCTCTACTCCGAACTTCCCCCCACTCTGCCACACTCTGTTCTGCCTGTCGCGCGCCACTCTAGGTTCCCAACACACCCCACCAGCTGAGACCTACATGTGCCTGCCCCCGCCTCTCCTCGAATATACCACACCGCCCCACCTGCCACACACCGTGCCCCAACTCTCTCTCTCACAACCCCTCCCGATTTCCCCCATTTTCCATACTATCCCCTCCCGCCTCTGTCCCTCCTGATAGTACTCCATACTCTCGACACGTTACCATCATCCCATCCCCTCCCACCGCCTCCCTCAGCACATCTCAATCCACTCTTGGCCCCACTAACACCTTACTCCCCAGAGTTGAATCCTCCAGACAATGTCTGCCCCCTCCCGCCTCTTCTCACCCCCGTTACTCTCCGTTCCTTATCTGCCCGTTTCTATTCGCGCCTCTCCCCCATCACCCTGCGTCCGCCACATCCCTGATTAGTTCCTTCTCCCTCTTCCAACAGTTTGCCCCCTCTTGTCTGGCCCACCACCCCCTCCCCCACCTGCTCCTTCGTCTGGCCTTGTTTTTAAAGCCCTTCCCATTTTCTGACCCCAACCTGTTTCTAATCCACACATGTTTCTAACCCACCCTCCCCAACTGCTTCTAACCCCTCGCGCCCGCCACGTTTCTGATCTCTACCTGTTTCTGTCTGACACCCCTCATTGATGCAACATGTTTGACTTCCACTTCTACCGCTTGTAATATGTATAAATTACATTAGTTATACAGGTTTTGGACCAGATAAGCAATTATAATTCATTTATATCTTACACCGGCCAACCTTCTGATACACCAGGACTTTGTTTCGTTGTAATCTACAGATGATTTTTGACCCCCCTGGTGTGTCACTCCTGGGTCAGACCACTGCTGCTACATAGTGGCACTCTTTTTTGTATATATACCCCTCATTCATTGCCATGCTTCCTGGCCTCTGTTCATTTCTATCTGTACAGTGGTCCATTTTATTTCTAAAACTATATTAATGCAGCTTCACCTCCTTTCATGCTGCCCTTCCCACGCCCCTCCGCCCCCTCACTCATATGCGCCTCTGCCCCTTTTTTCCTCATTGCCTTCTCTTGACTCCTGCCCTCCAACCTGCTCTCCTGCCTATTCCTCTTGCGCATGCCACACTCGGCCCCTCCTTCTTTTTCTACTCTCCATCATTTCGTCTACAAGGTCCTTCATTTCACGCCTTCCTTCCTCACTCGTATGTCTGCCCTAATTCCCTTTCCTATACATCCTTCCCCACCTCATCCTCATTGAGTTCGGCTTCTCCCTCTGCTCCTTTCCATTCCTCTTCCCCCAAACCTACACACTTTACTTACTCTGCCCAATCTTCTTGCTCTCCCCCATCTTCCTAAACTCTCATTCCCGACACTCCCTCAAACTTAACAATTTACCCGCTCTCATTTCCAATGCCCAAGTTGCCTCACCCATCACCCCTAACTAGCCCCCTCTTTTGCTCTTTCTATCTCATTATGAACACACTTAAAACAGCCACTGCAAGAGACTTTACGTTTCATTGCGGTCCAGATGTTGGCGTGCATGCTTCCTGATCTCATGTAAACGTAGCACTGGATATGTTAATGTTATGTAGACATCCACGTTCTGTATACACAACTGTTAATTGCTTTCTCTGACACAAGCATTGATTTCCATGGAGGGGAGGCACACCGGCGGCACTCTGCTCTGGCTCTTTCAAACAGCAGCAATTTAGTTTAAGCTGGTGTTCTTAAAGGCCATTGATGTGCAGCGGCGTGGAATTTGTTTTCTGGGTTTAACAGATTTGCTAAGCTGTGACAAGCCGTGTGTGCTGTTGTGTGTGTTCTATAATATGGCCATGCACTGTCGCTAGCCTCGACAAATCGTGTCTTGCCTTCAAACGTGTCACTGCATCTGTGGGTCCCCCAGCAAGTTACGACTCCATCCATTGCAGCCTGATCACTTATTTATTATGGCTGGCTACTTTACATTTTCTGGTGAAAAGTTTTGTAATTGGTTATTTGTCTTTCTTGTTCTGCGTTTGTTGTTGCCATATGCCCACGTAGTCACATGTTATTTTAGGCCCGCCCGCCTTTACTTAAGTTGACCCAAAATATTTATCACTAAAAACGTAATTTGGTATTTTAGAAACGTTAGTTGGGCTGCTGGTGGGCAAAGGGGGGCTTTAGAAAGCAGTGTGTTCCGTTTGTGTTGTTGAGGGCAGCCATCCTTTATCACTACGCTACATGCACGCGCATCTTAGAATTGTTTCCTATCTGTGCATGAATGACTGTGCACTGAAAGGGGTGAGCTTGGGTGCAGCATGTTAACGCCTCACCTTCTGTCACGAGGCCACTGACTTTCTTGCACAAGTAACAAGTTGTGGCCAGACTTGATTTTACAACTTGCTCTTTTAAATGTCTTTGGCCCTCATTCCAACCCAGGTGGTAAGTTCCCTACTTTACCACCATGGTGTAAACTCCGTTTACACCATGGTGGATGGCGGATTTACAGCCCCATTCCAAGGTGAGTGGGGCGGTAAATCCCCAATCCCCATTTACCCTTCCCCATTCCCATTTTTGCCCCATAGGGCATAATGGGAGTGGGGAAGGCGCTAATTACGGCAACGTAAATTACGGTGCCGTAATTAGCGCCAAGGACGCTTAGCGCCTTGGTACTTAACGCCTGCTAAAAGCAGGCGTTAAGGTGGAAATCAGGCGTTAACGGTTAACGGCGACGACGGCGCCGTTAAACCCTTAACTCCTGGGTTGGAATGAGGGCATTTGTGTGGAATAATTCATGTTGCTGGGGCCTGTGCAAGGTATGATTTTCTTTGTGCTGGTACAATGAGGCACCCAAGTTCTGTTCCGTATAGGGCCGTTTTACAGAATCATGCAATGGTATAGCGCTTGCACTTGGACAAAAAATGACCCATGTGCAAAAGACATAGGGCCTCATTACGACCCAGGCGGTAAGTTACCGCCTGGGTCGTACCTTTACCACCATGGCGTAAACTATGTTTACGCCATGGTGGTTGGCGGACTTACCGCCCCATTCCGAGGTTGGCGGGGCGGTAAGTCCCCAATCCCCATTTACCCTTCCCCATTCCCATTTTTGCCCCATAGGCATAATGGGAGTGGGGAAGGCGGGAGTGGGGAAGGCGTTAATTACGCCACCGTAAATTACGGTGGCGTAATTAACAACAAGGTCCCTTAGCGCCATGGATTTTAACACCTGCTTTTAGCAGGTGTTAAAATCCATGGCGCTAAGGGACCTCGGAATCAGGCGGTAAGGGTCGGCGCTGTTTACGCTGCCGTAAACCCCTTACCGCCTGGGTCGTAATGAGGCCCATATTCTTTTAATGCATCTTTGCACCTGGGCAAATTCTGCACCAGTGCTGGGACTATGGCAAACATTGTCTTGGTGCAGAAATGCATTGGAAGGATATGTTTCTTGCACTGGGGCAATTTTGACCATTTATTTATTTATTAGCCATACTTGTTATTTTACTTGCTCTGGTGCAATCATTCTCTACGAGGCCTGGTTTACAAAGCATGTTGGATTGTGCCCTTGTAAAAGGCTGTTTATCAGCCCCATGTTCTTGTAACGCGAAGACTGGTCCATGCTGCTTTTGCATTTTACCTTTGTCAGTGTCAGCCCGTTCCACAGAGGTCTAGATGTTGGTCAGACTAGTGTTTGCCGACAGCTATTAGGACCGAAATGAGGCTTGTAACGCGGTATAGAGCTGACTGTTTTTGCTTTTTATGCATTTTCAAATTTCAAGCACAAGCTTATAAAATGTCATGGCCAGCACATTTTTCACACATTGCCTTGCCCTTCAACAGGGAAAATATCAGTTCCACAACTGTGAGCTTATGTCCAAAAAAAAGGTTTCTTATTAAGCAGATGCGTCATTGCACACGCATTATGCAATGTGAGTGGTAAACACGTATGGTACCAGCAGCAATGTGCTAGTTCTGAGACCAATTAGAAGAGTTTCAAGGGCCGAGCAATACAGGCCATGTGCTTCACACTTCACCTTGGTCCCCGCATCTGTGGGGTCCAATGTCTCACCGAGCAGTTGGGTGCCCGCCCGAAACTGCTCCAAGCGAGTGGGTTACTTGTGTAGCACAACTGTGCCTTGAATCAACGCACATCGCCTCTGTGTCCTGTAAATAGGTTTCCTCACACAAGGCATTTATGCAGGTCTGTCTGCAGAGTAAACCAGTCACTTTGATGCAATCTTGTACAGTTTGAGGCATGCAGAGAAGGCCTAATACTATTGCGAGCAGGAATGATAGCAAGTATGCCCCTCTCTATCGCTTCTCCATCTCTCTCTCTCTCTCTCTCTCTCTCTCTCTCTCTCTTTCTCTCTCTCTCTCACTCTCTCTCTCTCACCCCCTTTCCTTCTCTCATCACTTTCTATTTCCGAAGGCTGCAATTATGTCTTACTCTTCTCTCTCTCTCTCTCTCTCTCTCTCTCTCTCTCTCTTTCTCTCACTCTTTCTCTTTCTCTCTCTCTTTCTCTCTTTCTCTTTCTCTCTCTCTCTTTCTCTCTCTCTCACCCTCTCTCTCTCACTCTCTCTCTCTCTCTCTCTCTCTCTCTCTCACCCTCTCTCTCTCTCTCTCTCTCTCTCTCTCACCCTCTCTCTCTCTCTCACTCTTTCTCTTTCTCTCTCTCTCTCACTCTCTCTCTCTCACCCCCTTTCCTTCTCTCATCACTTTCTATTTCCGAAGGCTGCAATTATGTCTTACTCTTTCTCTCTCTCTCTCTCTCTCTCTCTCTCTCTCTCTCTCTCTCTCACACTCTTTCTCTTTCTCTCTTTCTCTTTCTCTCTCTCTCTTTCTCTCTCTCTCACCCTCTCTCTCTCACTCTCTCTCTCTCTCTCTCTCTCTCTCTCACCCTCTCTCTCTCTCTCTCTCTCTCTCTCACCCTCTCTCTCTCTCTCACTCTTTCTCTTTCTCTCTCTCTCTCACTCTCTCTCTCTCACCCCCTTTCCTTCTCTCATCACTTTCTATTCCCGAAGGCTGCAATTATGTCTTACTCTTTCTCGTTCAGCTGAGAAAGTGCACCCACACTGCTGTGGCGGATGTATCTGTATAGATTATATACACCTTCTCTCAGCCAATCAGAATGCTCGAAATGCAGTCGATAATTCCGTATGGACCTCATTCCAAACTTGAGCAGAAGCCTGATAATTAGCACTTTAGATTCTCTAAATTAATAAAGAGCAGCTAAACACAAAAATGTATGATGTCTATTGTTGCTCGCTCATTCTTCATTAAATTAACTTAACAAGTTACTTGTGTGTACTTATTTTTGTTCCCAAAAATAAAAACATTTGCCTTTTTACCAACTCCATGTGCTAATACCCTTGTAGTATTTGGGTCATTTTCATTTCCAATAATAATCAAATGTTAACTTATAGCCCTCCAGCTCCATGTTTTAACACTTTTATTGTCCCTGGCTGTGACTGTGTGGAAGGCATGGTATCAGACGGTGAAGACAGACACATGTGATCACAGTTCACGAGTGTTTATTGAACTTCAATGGGTTGGGTGAACACCCACCTAACCCTAAATCTAAGGATGGGGGCAAGCTACGAGCAGCAGATAATAATAACTCAGTCCTGGTGGAGTCTCTGTCGAAATCAAAGGGCCTATAGTAATAAACCTATTGCAGGGCAAGTTGCAACGTGCTTGCCTTGGAAGCAAGACGACACGAAGCAACACATGGGCTTGGTCCGTGGCGCTTAGAAACCTGTGGGTATTAAGCGCGTTATAAATAACCAATCATATCATTTACCGTAATAATGCACTAGACACCGGCTACAGGATTTAGAGGCCTCTGCCATGCAGTGTATGCTAGCCCGGGAGTGACGCGGTGTTAGTTTCATCATCACCCTTATTTATCATTGGCAATTCTATACCATCAGCAGAAATGCCAGATAGTAATACATACATTTAAGAATAAATGCAAGCACCGAGTTCAACACTCAGCAGAGCATTGCTCCATCACCTGCTGTTTTCCTTCTTTAGTGAGACCTCTAGTTTTTACAGTATATGACGTAACCTAATTCAGCCAAAAGCCATGAACTTCATGTGTAAGAAGGACATTGGGAGGGTCAAGCGTGGGTAAATCTCACGTCACTGCCAGCCATTAAGAACAGCAGCAAACCCTTGTTTTTATAAAGCCTGCAATTCAGCTCTCATTCTGGCTTTTGACTCCATGTGCCAACGCAGTAGTTCGACCATTATTAAGCATTGAGCATTCTGCTCACTTTGAAATATTTATTGGATAAACATGCCCTTTGCTGCGTTCACATCTCACCCCATCGCAATTTCCCAGATAATAGCCATTAAGAAGTGCTATTAGGCAGAAGGCTGCTGCTGTTCTGCAAGAGAGGGAACAATTCAGCGAAAAGACTGGCGCATTAATATTTAACTGAAAATAGCTTAGAAATTACATGTCTGCATAGAGTAAACCACACTGTTAGAAGCAGAGTTTCAACTTAGTGGAAAAGCTCTATTGCGGCACAGACAACGCCAGTCTGGAAATTCTTTAGCAATTTGCATCCTCCAAATGAAACAAGGAATTCTTCAACACGTCACAAATCATCCTCTATTGTTTTTTAGATCGTTTTGACAATTTGTATACAGCCTTTATGGACCTGGATGCTCGTGACGGACTATCTATGGTTTAGCCCCTAGCTATTGGGGGATGCTCATATCTTTGTTGCAAGCCATGCACTGTATTTATATGATATATACTGTGTTTATTGGGTTTTCGTTATCTTTACTTGGTTTCTTTTTGCAGGCAGGTCGCTGTTCAAGTATCCACTCTAGTCAGGCCTTAGCGCGGAGCTACCGGCAGCAGCCAGCCCGGTGAGCCCATCCCTGTGGGTAAGTAACCACTAGTGACTGTACATCTTCAATGCAGTGCAATGTAAGGTGGTCCTGTATAGCATGACTCAAGACCACTTTGGCAGCCTTTATTATGCACACCTATTGTCTCCCCTCAGAAGCACGGCCACCCTAGGCTCCAGTCCAGCCTATAAGCAGCACAGTGACCAGGCAGAACTCCTATCCTATTGCTCCTCTTTCAATCTGGCCACGTTTTGTTATTGTGAATTTACATTTCATCCAGACCTAATGTGTGCTAGGGCAAAAGGAAAACCTGGATTATACCTCTCACAAACACTGGGGAGGAGGGTAGGATTATTACACAAACGTGTGCATTTGTGTGCATGCAGCAGGAATTCACTTGCTGTATGCCCCCTTGGTGTTTTTCATAAGTTAATTACAATGCTGCTTTCCTTTTTGGCTACTATTTCTTTGTGAGACGTCATATCATAATACATGGTCTAGGCCACTGCTTGCCTGGAGAAATAAAATGCATGCATCCAGTTCATTTACCATGGCATGGGGCTGGATTATTGTTAGACTCAGCATTTTATAGACGCTGCTGGATATTGTTCTCTTTTTTGGGAGGGAGGTTATGCTGAGGCTGAGGACAGTCAAATCTGAAAATGCTGACAAGCACTTGGTTCCTCTTAATGAAATGATATTTTGGATGTTGGCACTGGCAGCCAGGTTACTTAGACCTACTGTGATAAAGGTAGGAATCAGATGCACAATTAAGCTAATTTTATTTTTTAGGAGCGAAATGGATTCCAAAAAAAGAAAGGGAGGAGCGGAACAACTAAGAGAAAAAAAGAAAAAGCAAATTGAAGAGGAAATCCGGCAAAACAAAAAAATTGAAGATCTGTTTACAGGTCAAACCATCAAAATTTCACGTGGTGGTATTGCTGGGAGAAAAGTGGATGAGGGTGACCAGCCATCTTCTTCAGGTACAAGTGTTAAACCTGGTTCTTCACTGGACCCATTAACAAGAGCTCCACATGTAAGAAGACTAGAAGCCAGAGTCTCTGCAGTTATTGAAGACATCTCAACAGAGGCAGATGCTGCAGCAACTACAATGACATCAATCATTGAAGGTGCCCCCCGAGAGGAAGTGTCAGAATCAGGTCTGCCAGAAATACTTGAGGCTGTCCTCCTCGAGGGGGAAGTGGCAGCCGGTGATGGTACCAGTCTGCCACAAACAATTGAAGATTCCCCCAAGGAGGAAGTGTCAGACACAAGTCTGCCAGAAATAATTGGAGACAACATCATCCCCCCAGAGGAAGTGGCAGGTACTAGTAATTCGGAAGAATCTTTATCTGCGTTACAACATACTGAAGACTCAGGGAATGGGGGTGTGACGCACAGAGCACGGAAAGATGATCTACAGGTGGCAGGCTATTTGTTTCAACGTCCAAAACCAGATCAACTTTCCTTTTTCTTTCAGCAGCTGTCGCGACCCTCAGCCCTGACCCCCACTGGCAAGCCCACAAGCCAGGTGGGATCAGGGCTCGGATCTTTAATAAGGCCAGACTTCCACTTTTCAAGCCCTCTTGGGGCCAGTCCTGGCACCTTTGGCACCAGGCTCATCAGTTGGAAGAGGCATCTGCTCAAGGGACTATTTAATTAAGGCTTTCAGCCAACATGGAGGCATCCACATAGCTAGGTTCCTAGAACCAAGCTATGCGGTCTAGTGTTTTGGGTGTGGTGGCCTAGGGACTACTTTACCTGGACTACTTTACAGTGGGTATTTAAACCACACCAAAACAAGAACACACGCTTTGCGTTACTTTGCTTCTAGAAACGTGACACTCACCGTGTCCAGCTTCTCGTGAACCCGACGAATTCCGGACCTGCAGAAATAACAAAGAAACATCGTTAGCAGCAGAATATTACCTGCAATCTTCATCCATCTCTGCTCACAGCTCCTGGGCATCTCTGTTGGAGGAGTTTGCCACCCGGATTGAGGGACCTGAGAAAAGGAGAAAGACATTAACAGAGGTACTAGAGACATTACAACCATAAAAGCGTTTAAGGACTAACCTGGCTGGCTACTTCTTGACCGGCACTGCTCCGGAAACCCTCTGCGCTGGGTACTCTCCGCGACCTACGAAAAGGGACAAACACAGGTCAGTGAGGACAAGGCTCGCTGCGCTACGCAAAGCGCCTCCTTACCGCATCATAGCGCTATAGCGAGCCATCATCTCCCAGTGAGAAGCAGCACATCCCGTTCTCCGAGAGGACACTCCACGCCCCTAGAGGAGATAAAGAAGAGACATTAGAACCGACAAAAGGCATGCAAGAAATATGACACCATTAATTGCAATAAGACCTTCCTGAAAGACACTACAAGGGCCGCAGTCAGTGAAGTAACTGGACCGCCAGCGCCCACAAAAGCCCACGCGCCCCTGCCCAGAGAGCAGGATGGAGAGCCCACCGATTCCGACAACCAGGTGAGAAGGGAACCTGGAGGGGCTGGAAATATAAGGAGGTGGGGGATTAAACTGCTTACCTTGGTCGCCCAGTCCTGACATAGTCTTCATTCTCCAAGCAGAATTCCCTCGACACCGAGGCCACAGGGGGACCATTAGGAAGTGCATCAGCGACCAGCTGGCTGGGTGGCGTCCCCGTGGATACCAGGTGAGCGTAACAGAATGCAAAGCCTCACATAAATAATCCACCTGGGTGCCATGGGAACACCAGAAATTGAACAATTGGGCCAATTGTTGGGGGACCTTTGTGCTGAGGTTCATTCAGCCCGACAAGAGACTAATGCACTCCGGAAAGACTTAATAGTGACCAGGGAGCTCACCGACGAAATCAGCAGACAATTCTTGCAATCGCAGGCAGGGCAGACTCCTCTGCCTGGGGGAAATCCACCAATGCAAACTCCTGTTCCACCATCTCATGCCCCCACACCAGTACAGATCACGCTGCCTGGAACAGTTCCCCTGGCACCACCAGATAGGTTTTCAGGGGACCCACGGAAGTATGTAGCATTTATAAATCAGTGTCGCCTTCATTTCCTTTGTCATCCTGGGGCATTTCCAAATGACTAAGCTCGGGTGGCTTTCATCCTATCATACTTGAGTGGAAGTGCAGAGGATTGGTCAGTGCCGTTGGTGACCCATAACGATCCGTTGTTACAGGAATTTGGGGGGGTTGCAGAGAGAGATGGAAAAACTGTTTGCTCGCCATACCCAGGAACAAGCAGTGAATAACAAACTTTTATCCCTCCGGCAGGGAAACCAAGACTTGTTAACATATATTGCAACCTTCAGTAGACTGGTGGCTGAAGCCAGGTGGCCAGAGAACAAAAGAACCACGTTATTCCATCGAGGCTTACGAGTTGAATTAAAGGACGTCTTGGCCCAGGTAGTTTATCATCCCAGAGACTGTACCGAATTCATAAATTTTGTCGTGCAGCTAAATCATCGTTTGCAGGACAGAAAAGCAGACCGGTCCAGAGCAGACTCACTAATAGTTTATGTTCGGCCTAAAGACAATGCACCATGGGGGGGGGCAACGCCATAGAACCCATGCAGATCGGAGGATTACGACCTCCATTAACAAAACAAGAGTGGGAAAAGAGGAGACAACAGCAACTTTGTTTGTATTGTGGAAAACCAGGACATTTCCTGAAAGACTGCCCAATTAAACCCCCTAGGAGAACAGTTGGGGCCACAGAAAAGGAAGACGGTAAGGAATTGGAAAACTACCAAGCTCGGCAACCGTAGAGGTCAGTTGTCGAGTGATGAGAAAGAGCCACTGACCTCACACTTTGCGATACCCGTAATCTTAATAAACCACCAACAATCATCAAAGATGCATGCCGCAGAGGCATACATCGACAGCGGAGCAGTTGGGAACTATATAGATCAAGAGTTGGCAGCAGAGATGGGGCTCCCTTTGTGTTCTAAATCTACCAGGGACAAGGTGACGACCGTGGATGGGATGGAAATCGCCTCCAGGCGAGTAACCCAGTGCACAGCAGTAGTAACCTTGCTGTGCCAGGATGGGCATCGGGAGTGTATCTCGTTCGATCTAATAAAGGCACTTCAGTTCCGGTTGATACTAGGGATGCCATGGTTGGTTGCTCACAACCCTTTGATAGACTGGCAGGCACGGAAATTAACCGTCTCCAGCAACTGCTCCACAACCTGCTACTCTCCTGACCCGAAACCCAACTCCTGTGTCTCCAAAGCTTCCAGTATTAAAGCCTCTACCTTGGGAGTAACTAATACTTTGCCAGATGAATATCGTGACTTTCAGGATGTATTCCAAAAAGACCAGGCTAACACGCTGCTGCTGCATAGGCCTTATGATTGTCAAATCGACTTTGTTCCTGGGGCACAAATCCCATGCGGTAGGATTTACGCTGTCACCGAGCCAGAAACCATTCACCTGAAAACCTATTTGGACCAGTACCTCGCAAACGGATTCATCCGCCCATCTAAGTCTCCAGCAGCCAGTCCTTTCTTCTTCGTACCAAAAAAGGAAGGGGACTTGAGGACCTGTATTGATTATTGCCCAATAAACCAGATAACTGTGAAGAACCGCTACCCCTTGCCTCTTATCCCGGAAATGCTGGACCAAGTCAAAGATGCCCAAAGCTATAGCAAATTAGACCTTCGGGGAGCATACCACCTGGTCCGGGTCAGAAGTGGAGATGAGTGGAAAACCGCTTGCCGTACCAAATATGGCTTGTTCGAATATCAAGTCATGCCCTTTGGCTTGTGTAACGCTCCTGCCGCGTTTCAATATTTCATGAATGATGTCCTGAGAGAACTGATTGACGTTTGCGCCTTAGTATACATAGATGACATCTTGATCTACTCAGCCTCAAAACAAGATCATATCAGGCATGTTCGTTCAGTCCTCACCAGCTCCGCCAACTTCGTTTGTACGCAAAGCTGGAAAAATGCTTTTTTCACGTCACCGAAGTAGAATTCCTTGGTTTCATCCTTTCGCCGAAAGGCATCAGAATGGACGTGCATAAAGTGGACGCAATTTTAAAATGGCCATCACCAACATCTCTGAAGGGAATACAGAGCAAGTTAGGCCTTGCAAACTTTTACAGCCGATTTATTCCAGACTTCTCTCAGGTTGTGCACCCGATCACGGTATTGCTATGAAAAAGCAATAAAAAGTTCGCTTGGACTGAGGAAGCGGAAAAAGCCTTCCAGGAACTAAAACAAAGGTTCACCTCTGCTCCAATCCTGCGGCACCCGCGTCCAGACCTCCATTATGTCATAGAGACTGATGCTTCCAGTATGACGATGGGAGTGTTCCTGTCACAGAGGGACCCAGAAACCGGCCAGTTGCATCCTGTGGCCTTCTAGTCAAAAAGGTTTTCACCTCCGGAATTAAATTACACTATCACGGATAAAGAACTCCTAGCCATCAAGTCCGCTTTTAAGACGTGGCGGTACTATCTTCTGGGAGCTAGACATACCATTACAGTGATCACTGACCACCGGAACCTGCAATATCTCAAAACAGCCAAAGCCCAGCCTTCACGCCAGTTATGGTGGGCCCTCTTCTTCACCGAATATGACTACGTAATCACCTTTTGACCTGGGGTCAAGAATGGAAAAGCTGACGCCTTATCTCGAATGGGCATTGATGAAACAGTATATACAACTCCAGACCCGGTACCCATCATACCTGAAGACAAACTCTTGGGCATCATGACAGCCTTATCACAAGCCGAATTACGGGACAAAATTTGTCAGTCAATGAACCCGGATGCTTTCCTTGCATGGTAAACTCAGGGGGAGCAGTATTGCATCAAGGATCAGTTGCCTTACTTTGGAGATCGGCTATATGTACCCGAAAAGGAGTTGCAACAGCATATCATTTCAGGTTATCATGACTCCCTGATCGAAGGACACCCTGGAATCGCTAAAACTTTAGCCAAGGTAAAGAAAAACTTTTGGTGGCCTACCTGGAGTAAGGATATTGTCCAGTATGTTCAATCCTGCGGCGTCTGCGCGCAAAACAAATCACAGAAACAGAAACCATCAGGTCTCCTACAACCACTGGACATCCCTCCTGCTCCATGGCACACTCTTTCCCTCGACTTTATCGCGGATCTGCCACAAAGTCAGGGCTTTAACACCATTCTTGTAATCGTGGATTTGTTCTCAAAGATGGCACATTTCATTCCTCTTAATGGCCTCCCGGACGCATCCACTCTAGCAGGAGTATTTCTGGAAAACATTGTCAAGCTGCATGGCTTTCCATCAGTTCTGGTCTCCGAGGCAGCCAATTTATATCCAATTTTTGGAGAAAATGTTGTGCGATGGCTCAGATTGATGTCCGGCTATCCACCAGTCACCACCCCCTGACAGACGGCCAAACTGAGAGGACCAACCAGACCCTCGAGCAGTATTCGCGGTGCATGCTGCACCATGAATTAAGAGATTGGAAGGATTTACTGTGGATAGCCGAGTACGCATATAACAACTCCGTACATTCTAGCACAGGCCAAACTCCCTTTTACACCTTGTATGGCAGACATCCACGTACGTCAGAACTAGACCTTCCTGCCAACTTGGAAATGCCCACAATAAAGACTCTTCATACAACCATCACTCAGGCGTTCAGAAAGGCAAAGGAACATCTTATTCCTGCAAAAGAAAAACAAAAGCACTTCGCCGATCAGCATCGGAAAAAGGCTCCAGTCTATCAAGTAGGAGACCAGGTTTGGTTAGCCGCCAAATACGTCCCCATCAAAGGGACCCGGACCTTCCAACCTCGATATTTGGGACCCTATACCATCAAGGCAATTATCAACCGAGCCGCTGTCAAGTTAAATCTACCACCTAATCTACAAATCCATCCGGTATTCCATGTATCCCTCTTAAAACCAGTACAACCCGGTACACGGATCAAAACACCACCTCAACCTATACTAATAGATGGAGAACCAGAATTCGAAGTTAAAGGCATCCTGGACTCTAAGTACTCTAGAGCCAAATTGTACTATCTCGTCGACTGGAAAGGATTTGGGCCTCAAGATAGGTCCTGGGAACCCAGATAAAACATTCATGCACCACGTCTGATCAAGAAGTTTCATAGAAACTTCCCAACCAAACCTGGACCAGGCAGAAGACAAACCTTGGGAGGGGCCTTGGGGGCCAGGGGGGGAGTGCTGTCACGACCCTCATCCCTGACCTCCACTGGCAAGCCCACAAGCCAGGTGGGATCAGGGCTCGGATCTTTAATAAGGCCAGACTTCCACTTTTCAAGCCCTCTTGGGGCCAGTCCTGGCACCTTTGGCACCAGGCTAATCAGTTGGGAGAGGCATCTGCTCAAGGGACTATTTAATTAAGGCTTTCAGCCAACATGGAAGCATCCACATAGCTGGGTTCCTAGAACCAAGCTATGCGGTCTAGTGTTTTGGGTGTGGTGGCCTAGGGACTACTTTACCAGGACTATCTTACAGTGTGTATTTAAACCACACCCAAACAAGAACACACACTTTGCGTTACTTTGCTTCTAGCAACGTGACGCTCACCGTGTCCAGCTTCTCGTGAACCCGACGAATTCCGGACCTGCAGAAATAACAAAGAAACATTGTTAGCAGCAGAATATTACCTGCAATCTTCATCCATCTCTGCTCACAGCTCCTGGGCATCTCTGTTGGAGGAGTTCGCCACCCGGATTGAGGGACCTGAGAAAAGGAGAAAGACATTAACAGAGGTACTAGAGACATTACAACCATAAAAGCGTTTAAGGACTAACCTGGCTGGCTACTTCTTGACCGGCACTGCTCCGGAAACCCTCTGCGCTGGGTACTCTCCACGACCTACGAAAAGGGACAAACACAGGTCAGTGAGGACAAGGCATCGCTGCACTACGCAAAGCGCCTCCTTACCGCATCATAGCGCTATAGCGTGCCATCATCTCCCAGTGAAAACCAGCACATCCCGTTCTCCGAGTGGACACTCCACGCCCCTAGAGGAGATAAAGAAGTGACATTAGAACAGACAAAAGGCATGCAAGAAATACGACACCATTAATTGCAATAAGACCTACCTGAAAGACACTACAAGGGCCGCAGTCAGTGAAGTAACTGGACCGCCAGCGCCCACAAAAGCCAATGCGCCCCTGCCCAGAGAGCAGGAGGGAGAGCCCACCGATTCCGGCAACCAGGTGAGAAGGGAACTTGAAGGGGCTGGAAATATAAGGAGGTGGGGGATTAAACTGCTTACCTTGGTCACCCAGTCCTGACATAGTCTTCATTCTCCAAGCAGAATTCCCTCGACACGAGGCCACAGGGGAACCATCAGGAAGGGCATCAGCGACCAGCTGGCTGGGTGGCATCCCCGTGGATACCAGGTGAGCGTAACAGCACCATCCAATTCAACCTCCCAAACATAGATGCATTAAAGCAAGCTTGGCCTTTTGGAGAAAAGATGGGGGAAAACGGTATTGGTTAAGTTACTCTGAAATACAAAAGGCCCTTTTTTGCGCAGTTTGTTTAGCGTTTACTAAATGTGGAGAGAGGGGTCTTTTCACTAACAGGATGAAAAACTGGAGACGTCTTTACCAGCGCATTGCAGAAGATGAGGCAGGCCAAGGTCACTGGAGGTGCACAGATTCATATTTTGTTACGCTCACCTGGTATCCAAGGGGACGCCACCCAGTTGCGGGGACTCTGGTACCCTTCTCAGCCACTCCCTGGTATTATCAGCGGGGAAGTTCTGCCTGGAAAACAGGTGGGCAATGTTCAAGACTGGGCAACTGGGGTAAGAGCCTCCCAACACCCGGTATGCCCGCAACCCCTTCCCCGGACCTTTCCTCACCTTGTTATGGGTTTTGGCGTGCTCTCCGTCCTGCCTTCTTGGCAGGGGAGCGTTGTCATTGTGGGGGAGAGCGATCTAGTTACTTCACTGATGCTCCCCTTAAAGTCTTTCAAGTAGGTCTTAATACTGTTATACTGTAAGCCTTTCTTGCACTAATGTATTTTCTCTCTCCTTAGGTGCGCGAAAGTTTGCGGTGCAATGTTGGCTGAGTTTGGAATCACCGGCAGGTGATGGTGTTTCGAGAGCGCCTTGATGCTGTAAGTAGGCGCTATGTGCAGCGCTAAGATGCCTTGCCTTTTCTAATAATGTCTTTTCTCTCTCCTTAGATGCGCGGGAGTTTGCGGTGGAACGTTGGCTGAATTCGGAATCACCGGCAGGTGATTATGGTAAGAGCGCCTTGATGCGGTAATTAAGCGTTATACGCAGCACCCAAATGCCTTGCCTTTGCTAACCCGTTTGTCCTTTGTTCCCGTAAATTGTGGTGCTCACCAGAGCAAGAAGTTCCAAGGCGGTGCTGGTCGATGGGCAACTCGAGAGTTAAGCTGCTGGTACAATTGTGAGAGTCTAATGTCTTGTTTTTCTCCTTTTGCATGTCCGACGATCCGGGAGGCTCGCTGTTCCTTGGATGCTGTTTGCAGGAGCAGAAGGCAGCTAGCGGTGGAATCACAGGTAAGCTGCTGCGAATAAATACGTTCCTTTGTTTTTCAGGTGCGGTTCTTCCGAGGTTCGCAGATGCTGCTGGACACGATGAGCGTCACGTTGCAAGATTGCAAAGTAACGCAAAGCGTGTTCTCCAAATTGGGCGTGGTTTAAATAGCATCAGGAAAATAGTCCAGGTAAAGTAGTCCCTAGGCTACCACACCCAAAACACTATACCACATAGCTGGGTTCCAAGGAGCCAAGCTATGTGGATGCCTCCATGTTGACTGGCATCGAGTAAAGTAGTTCCCAAGCTCAGTCTACATTAAGTATGATCCTGGTGCCAAAGGTGCCAGGACTGGCCCCAAGAGGGCCTGGGCAAAGGATGCTTTAGCTTGTTGGGGGCCCGAGCCGAGACCCCTCCTGGTCTATGGGCCTGCCTGGGGGGTTTTAAGAGGTGGGTCATGACAGCACTCCCCGCCCAAGGCCCCTCTCAAGGCGTTCCTTCTGTCCGGCCCTGGTTTAGTTGGAAAGTTGCGATGATATGTTTTGATCAGACGTGGTGCATGAATGTTTTCACAGGACTCCCAGGATCTATCTTGGGGTCCAAACCCTTTCCAATCGACTAGGTAATATAACCGTCCCCTCGAATACTTGCAATCCAAGATGCTTCTGACTTCAAATTCTGGTTCTCCGTCAATAAGTATGGGTTTTGGTGGTGTCCCAACAGTGTACCGGGTTGCATTGGTTTTAATAGGGACACATGAAACACTGGGTGAATCTGCAGGTTAGGTGGTAAGTCTAGTTTGACGGCTGCTGGATTGATAATTGCCTTTATGGTGTAAGGCCCTAAGTACCTGGGTTGGAAAGTCCGGGTTCTCTTGATGGGTACAAACTTGGCAGCCAGCCAAACCTTGTCTCCCACCTGATAGTCTAGGGTCTTTTTCTGGTGTTTGTCGGCAAATTGCTTTTGCTTTTCTTTGGCAAAAAGAAGATGTTCTTTGGCCTTTTTGAAAGCCTGGGTGATGTTGGTGTGAAGAGTTTTAACTGCTGGCATTTCCAAATTGGTTTGGATATCTAGTTCTGAGGTACGTGGGTGTCTACCATAAAGAGTCTAAAAGGGGGTTTGTCCAGTACTGGAGTGCAAGGAGTTGTTATATGCGTATTCGGCTATCCATAACAAATTGATTGATTGATTGATAGATATTTTATGTCTATCGCGCTCGTACACAAGTGTTTCAGAGCGCGACAAGGCAAGGGAGGGGGACAGGGGAGAACAAAACAGCAATCTTACTAGGCCCAGTGACATTGGGAACGCGCAAGTGCATGGAAGAGGGGGGAGGGGAAAAGTGCATGGAAGGGGGGAGAGGTGGAAAGTGCGAAGCAGAGGAGAAACAGATAAATAACAATTCATAAATAATAAAGGCAACAAACAGTGGTAATGCAGCCAGCAATTTGCAAGTGCTAGGTTTAAGGCAGCAGACAGGGTAGGTCCGATAAGTGCAGGAAGAAAAAGGGGGGGCTGTATGGGTACAGATACAGACCCCAGTGCAAGGGGTGGCCCGGAGGCACTGCGGGAGGGTGACAGGATGAGCAGGTACCTGGGCCCAAAAGACAGAGGGTGGCCAGGTGCACGGTGCCAAGAGAGAACAGATCAGC
This sequence comes from Ambystoma mexicanum, assembly GCF_040938575.1. Classification (NCBI taxonomy): domain Eukaryota; kingdom Metazoa; phylum Chordata; class Amphibia; order Caudata; family Ambystomatidae; genus Ambystoma; species Ambystoma mexicanum. The sequence goes on from NC_090940.1 coordinate 1,412,012, forward strand.
AGGGGAGAGGGGGAGAGAAGGCAGAAGAAAAGAGGAAGGTCTTGAGGTGCTTCCGGAACCAGAGATGGTTCTCGTCAAGTTTTAGAGTGGCAGGGAGGCTGTTCCAGAGGGAGGCCCCAGCCGAAGACGGAGATCTACCCCCAGCTCGTTTCTTAGAAAAACGACTGACCCAGAGTGAGTTGGAGGTAGAGGAGCAAAGAGCTTGAGAGGGGAGGTATTTGCGGAGGGATAGCTGAAGGTATTTTGGACCCAGGCCCCAGAAAGCCTTGTGGACAATACAGTGTCCCTCAGTTCATGGTGTAAAATGCACCATAGGTATTGTTCGAGGGTCTGATTGGTCCTCTCGCTTTGACTGTCAGTTTGGGGGTGATGGCTAGCGGATAGCCTGACGTCAATTTGTGCCATTGCACAACATTTTTTCCAGAAGTTGGAGATGAACTGGCTCAATCGGAGATCAGGACTGATGGGAAGCCATGTAGTTTTACAATACCATCCAGGAACACTTTGGCCAGAGTGGGTGAGTCAGGGAGGCCTTTGAGTGGAAAAAAGTGTGCCATTTTTTAGAACAAGTCCATGACTACCAGGATGGTGTTAAACCCATGACTGGGAGGTAGGTCAGTGATGAAATCGAGGGAGAGAGTGTGCCAGGGAGTGGGAGGAATGTCTAAAGGTTGCAGAAGACCGGAGGGTTTTTGTTTTTGCGACTTGTTTTGCGCAAAAAAACTCTGCAGGACTGAACATATTGGATGACATCTTTACGCCACGCTGGCCACCAGAAATTCTGTTTTACCTTGGCTAAAGTCTTGGTGATTCCAGGATGCGCCTCGATCAGGGAATCATGATAACTAGCAACAATTTGTTGTTGTAAATCTTTGGTGGGGACATACAATCGATCCTTAAAAAAGGGTAAGTGATCTTTAACAGAATATTGCTCTCCTTGCGTTTGCCATGCGAGGTAGGCATCTGGGTTCATGGTTCGTTGAATCTTATCTCTCAGTTCGACTTGGATTAAGGCCGTAGTGAGGCCCAAGAGCTTGTCTTCCGGTATGATGGGGACTGGGTCCAGGGGCGTATACGCCAAATCATCAGTGCCTGTACGAGAGAGTGCATCAGCTTTTCCATTCTTGACCCCTGGTCGAAAAGTGATGACATAATCGTATTCGGCGAAGAAAATGGCCCACCGCTATTGGCGTGAAGACTGGGCTTTAGCTGTCTTAAGGTATTGCAGGTTTCGGTGGTCTGTAATAACCGTAATGGTATGTCTGGCCCCTAAGAGGTAGTGCCGCCAGGACTTAAAGGCAGATTTGATCGCCAAGAGTTCCTTGTCTGTGATGGCATAATTCATTTCAGGGGGTGAGAATTTCCTTGACCAAAAGACCGCTGGATATAGCTGGCCCGTTAGTGGATCTCTTTGCGAGAGGACAGCTCCCATCGCTGTGCTGGAAGCATCTGTTTCAACGATATAAGGAAGATCGGGGCGAGGGTGTCGCAGGATTGGCGCGGAGGTGAACCTTCTCTTGAGTTCCTGAAAAGCTTCCTCTGCTTCTTCGGTCCAGGCAAATTTCTTGTTATATTTTCTTAGCAATACGGTGATCGGGTGTTCGATCTGTGAGAAGTCTGGTATGAACCGGCGATAGAAGTTTGCAAAGCCAAACATGCTCTGTACCCCTTTAACTGACGTTGATGATGGCCATTTCAAAACGGCGTCCACTTTATGCAGGTCCATTCTGATGCCTCCTGGAGTAAGGATAAAACCCAGAAACTCAACTTCGGTGACGTGAAAAAAGCACTTTTCCAGCTTTGCATATAAACGATGTTCTCGGAGCTTGGAAAGAATCGAACGGACGTGCTTGATGTGATCTTGTTTTGAAGTTGAGTACACTAAAATGTCATCTATGTACACAATCTATGTACACAAGGGCGCATACATCGATTAACTTTCTCAAAACGTCATTCATAAAATACTGAAACACTGCAGGAGCGTTGCATAACCTAAAGGGCGTGACTTGATATTCGAACAAACCATTATTGGTGCGGAAAGCAGTCTTCCATTCGTCTCCGCTTCTAACCCGCACCAGGTGGTACGCTCCTCGAAGGTCTAGTTTGGTGTAAATTTGGGCATCTTTGACCTGGTCCAGCATTTCTGGGATGAGCGGCAAGGGGTAACGGTTCTTTACAGTGATCTGGTTTAATGCGCGGTAGTCAATACAAGTTCTTAGGTCCCCTTCTTTTTTCGGTACAAAGAACAAGGGACTGGCTGCAGGGGACTTGGATGGGCGGATAAATCCATTTGCGAGGTACTGGTCTAAATAAGCCTTCAGATGAAGGTTTTCGGGTTCCGTGAGAGCATAGATTCTACCGCAAGGAACTTGAGCACCTGGAACAAGGTCAATCTGGCAATCATAGGGCCTGTGCGGGTGCAGCATGTTTGCTTGATCCTTCTGGAATACATCCTGGAAGTCTTGGTATTCCTCAGGTAGGGTACTTGTCACTCACAAAGTTACCACTTCTGGATTCGTAGAGATACTGAAAGCAAGTTTCTGTTATTGGTAATAACAGGCTGGAGAGCAGTTGTTGGGAAAGGTTAATTTTCTTGCTCGCCAGTCAATCAAAGGGTTGTGAGCAAATAACCATGGCATCCCTAGTATGAGCCGGAATTGAGGAGCCTTGATGAGATTGAACAAAATAAGTTCTCGATGCCCATCCTGGCACAGCAAGGTTATCTCGGCTGTGCACCGGGTTACGGGTCCGGAAGCGATTTCTGTCCCATCCACCGTGGTTACCTTGTCTGTAGTCGGCTTGGAACACAGGGGAAGCCCCATCTCTGCAGCTAGGTCCTGATCTATATAATTCCCAACTGCTCCACTGTCGATGTATGCTTCAATGGCATGCATCCTTGTGATCGTTGGTTGTGAGGTCGGTGGCTCTTTTGCCTCCCTCGGCAAACTGACCTCTACATTTGCAGAGCTGGGCAGTTTCCCGACTGACCCTCCTTCTCTTCAGCTTTTTCCGTGGCTCCAACGGACTTCCTCAGAGGTTTCACTGAGCAGTCCTTCAGGAAATGCCCTGACTTTCCACAGTACAGACATAGTTGTTGTCTCCTTTCATCTCGCTCTTGTTTTGTTAGTGGGGGCCGTACTCCTCCGATTTGCATGGGCTCCGCAGCAGTTTCTTGCACTCGGGTTACATTGTCTCTAGGCCGAGGGTCCATTTTAGAACAGTCTGCCGGTGGTCCAGTTGCACAACCAAGTCTATGAATCCAGAACAATCTCAGGGAGGATTAACCACTTAAGGTAGAACGTCTTTTAATTCACCGCGTAAGCACCGGTGAAACAACGTGGTTCTTTTGTTTTCGGGCCACCTGGCTTCAGCAACCAATCAGTTGAAAGTAGCAATGTACGTTAACAAATCCTGATTCCCCTGTCGGAGGGAAAGGAGTTCATTGTCCACAGCTTGTTCTCGGGTATGGCAGGCAAAGAGTTTTTCCATTTCCCTCTGAAAGTCTCCAAAGTTATGTAATAAAGGGTCATCATGGGACACCAATGGTACCGACCAATCTGCAGCGCTGCCACTTAGGTACAATAAAACAAAGGCTACCTGGGCTTGGTCATTTGGGAATGCTCCCGGCCTGCAAAGAAAATGAAGGCGACACTGGTTCATGAAAGCTGTGTATTTTCGTGGATCACCAGCAAACCTCTCCGGTGGTGCCAAAGGAACTGTACCTGGTAACACAACTTGTACCGGAGTCGAGGCAGTGGAAGGCATGCTAGGATTTTGCATCGGTGGGTTGTTGTAGAGGTGTCTGACCCGCTTGTGATTGCAAGACTTGCCTACTGATATCTTCGGTATGCTCTTTAGTCACCAATAAGTCTCTCCGGAGAGCGTTAGTCTCCTGTCTGGCAGAGTGAACCTCGGCACGAAGTTCTCCCAACAATTGGGCCAATTGGTCTAATTCTAATGATTCCATGGCACCCAGGTGGATTGGTTTATGAGGCTTCACTTTCTGTTACGCTCACCTGGTATGCACGGGTATGCCACCCAGTTGCGGGGACTCTGGTACCCTTCTCAGCCGCTCCCTGGTATTATCAGCGGGGAAGTTCTGCCTGGAAAAACAGGTGGGCAATGTTCAAGTCTGGGCAACTGGGTTAAGAGCCTCCCAACACCCGGTATGCCCGCAGCCCCCTCCCCGGACCTTTCCTCACCTTGTTATGGGTTTTGGCGTGCTCTCCGTCCTGCCTTCTTGGCAGGGGCGCATTGTCCGTGTGGGGGAGAGCGATCTAGTTACTTCACTGATGCTCCCCTTAAAGTCTTTCAGGTAGGTCTTAATGCTGTTATACTGTAAGCCTTTCTTGCACTAATGTCTTTTCTCTCTCCTTAGATGCGCGAAAGTTCGCGGTGGAACGTTGGCTGAATTCGGAATCACCGGCAGGTGATTATGGTGCGAGCGCCTTGATGCAGTAAGTAAGCGCTATGCACAGCGCCCAAATGCCATGCCTTTGCTAACCTGTTTGTCCTTTGTTCCCGTAGGTTGCGGTGCTCACCAGGGCAAGATGTTCCAAGGCAGTGCTGGTCGATGGACAACTCGAGAGGTAAGCTGCCGGTACAATTGTGAGAGTCTAATGTCTAGTTTTCCTCCTTTTGAAGGTCCGACGATCCGGGAGGCTCGCTGTTCCTTGGATGCTGTTTAAAGGAGCAGAAGGCAGCTAGCGGTGGAATCACAGGTAAGCTGCTGCGAATAATGATGTTCCTTTGTTTTTCAGGTGCGGTTCTTCCGAGGTTCGCAGATGCTGCTGGACACGATGAGCGTCACGTTGCAGGATTGCAAAGTGACGCGAAGCGTGTTCTCCAAATCGAGCGTGGTTTAAATAGCATCAGGAAAATAGTCCAGGTAAAGTAGTCCCTAGACTACCAGACCCAAAACACTATACTGCATAGCTTGGTTCCAAGGAACCAAGCTATGTGGATGCCTCCATGTTGACTGGCATCGAGTAAAGTAGTTCCCAAGCACAGTCTACATTAAGTATGAGCCTGGCGCAAAAAGGCGCCAGGACTGGCCCCAAGAGGGCCTGGGCAAAGGATGCTTTAGATTGTGGGGGGCCCGAGCCGAGACCCCTCCTGGTCTATGGGCCTGCCTGGGGGGGTTTTAAGAGGTGGGTCGTGACATATATGTTGAACTTTTCAGCGGTCAACATAGGCGGTTTACTCTTTCACCGACAGAAACAAGCTCGAAGTGAGCAAATCAGAAAAAGGAGAGACATATTGGAGTGCATTATTGACGTTGTAAAAGTCATTGGGAAAAGGGGGCTCCGTTTTCGTGGGAAATCAGAGTCCATGTCCGAGCTGGATAATGAAGAGCTGGATCATGGCAACATCCTTGAAATCCTTCTGCTCCTAAGTAAATATGACCTCTAAAGGGACATATTGAGGACATTCAAACCAAATCCAAAAAGAAAACTGGGCAAGGGCGGGGTGCTTCTGTGACCTTCATGTCAAACACTACAGTTGGGTATGTGATTGAAGCCATTTCCAAACTGATCAAAATGCTAATCTGTCAAGAAATAACAGAAGCAGGGATATTTTCCATTCATATAGACTCAACCCAAGATGTGAGTGTTACTGATCAGTGCTCTATAATTATTAGATATGTTACTGACACTGTACATGAACGCCTGCTAGCAGTAACCAACTGCACTTTGTCTACTGGAAAGGGGCTGTTTGAGTTGGTTCAGAGTGTTATTAAAGATAATGGTCTGGACCTACGCAAGTGCATTGGGAATTCAACTGATGGTGCATCCAATGTGCAGGGGCGGTACGATGGTCTCACATCCTGGCTAGTAAGGAATCCCCAGGTCAAATACATGTCTGGTGCTATGCACATGTATTCAATCTTGTACTTGTAGAAGGGACACAAGTATCAAATGAATCCACGTCTTTGTTTGGCCTGTTAAACTCCAGTGGTGTTTTTTTCAGGGAGTCCTACAAAAGGATGGACGTGTGGCGTGAGATGTCTATGGAAGGCCGCACAATCCAAATAATAGGAGAAACAAGGTGATGGGCAAAGGATGCAGCACTACGGAAAATGTTTGGCTCCTTTAATAACCCCAACAAAGCAATGTTCATTGATGTGGTTGTTGCACTCAATAATATTGGCTCAAATACAGATAAATTCAATGCAAACGTCCGCTACCAAGCTTTAAACATTTCTGAGGCTCTGTGCAAATTCCAAACAGTGCTCACAGCCCAGTTATTTCTTAGAGTATTTAATTCGACAACCCCATTATCTAAGTACCTACAGGCACAAAGAATGGTCTCAGACGCTAAAAATGTGCTTGCTGCACAGTGAAGAAATTTTGATTCTGTGTATTCTGCAGCTGAAAAATTTGCAGAATGGGCCAACGTGGGCTTGGAAGAGAGAGGCTATGATAAAGGAGTGGAAACTGCACTTCCAGAGGGAAGAGTGTCCCACAAAAAGAGGATGCCTGGAATGAGTGCAAGGGATGAGCCAATCACCTTGGCTAAAGACCGGTTTAGAGTTACTGTACATAATGTCATTATGGACAACATTCTTCAAAGCCTAACTAGTCGTTTTAAAACCGACTCATCTCTTGCCGCAGATATAGCATACCTCGGTCCCAAAAATGTCAATGAAAGTCCCGACAATGCTTTTACAAATATGTGCTCCTTGCTTGAAAGACTGGATGACTCCATAACGCTACAGGGGTTAAGGGAAGAACTCTCAGACTTTGCAAGCAAGTGGACTAAACTGAGGAGGACACTACCAGAAGAGTATGCCTTTGAAGCCCTACATAGTGAAGATTTTGGAGAGCTACCTTTAGCACAGAAATGCAATACATGCCGTAACTGTGCAGTATGTTGCTATGCAATTCTAAAAAGGTATGAACCTTTTAGTAGTGCTTACCGGCAATTGTATTTGGCATACAAGTTCATCTTGACCTTATCTTGCACACAGGTAGCATGCAAAAGAAGTTTTTCAAAACTGAAGAATATTAAAACCCGCCTAAGAAACAACCTCTGCCAGGACAACCTCGAAGCCTTTATGCTCATGTCTGTGGAGCGTAATGTGCTTGTCCAATTGCAAAATCCAGACATAATCGACCTGGTTGCACATAAAAGTACATTGTTACAGGAACTCTTGATTGAGTGATTTCCAGGATTTTCATGAAGCTGGAAGCAGGATTTCCAGGAGCTGTGGACCCTGTCACAGAACTGTATGCAAAGTTATGTTATTTTATGAGTTGTATTGTTATTGTTTCATCATTTGGCTGTACTGCTTATGAAATGCAACTTTATTTTCATTACTGGTGTGAACAAGTAGACATGCTTTGAGTCTGGTTCTGCAAAATAAGTATTTTACTATGTGATGATGATGTTTTTTTAAAAAAAAGAACAAAAGGAATGTTATCACTTTCTCAAGCGTTTACACAAAACATAACAACATACAACAGACACATGAACCCTCCATAAGTAGCATTTTCTGTTAGTCGTGAATTGACGTGATTCACGGATGATGGTTTGAGGGCCACTTTTTTGAGGTGAGGGGTGGGCCACTTTTTGAGGTGAGGAGTGGGCCACTTTTCTGAGGCGAGGGGTGGGCCACTTTTATTTGGGTGTCCAGGCCTATTTCTTGTCCCAGTCCGACCCTGGTGGGCATTGTGACATGCTAAGGTCATGATCTTGCCAAAGGGGTGGAGAGGGACCCTTCCCAACCAGGGTCAGGAAGCTTGCTAAAAAAAAACTCAGAATCGGGTGTGGCCGAGGTATGCGAGGCAGGAAATATCATCACTAGTAACTACACCTCCCAGTGCATTTCCCCACTATGTCTCTTTCTATCCCATTGCAGAACTACATCTCTGACAATGCAACAGCAAGCAGTTAAGAAATCCCAGACTGGAGACAGGAGAGCGGAATCAAGCGCCACCAGAGAAAGAACTGAAAATATCCACATCAAACAAAAACGGAACATCCAACCTTACCATTCCAGACTGTTACCAAGCAAATGGGAGACCAGCACGGCAGGAACTCGGAGTGAAGAGAGACTGAAGGGGTACAGGAGAGACACAGAAACCCTCTAAAAACAAAATGGACATCAAAACTCAGCAACACTGGGGGAAATCCACCGGAAGACTAAACACACTCCATCCCTGGCTTCTACCACACCAGAGGCTGTTTTAAAAGCCATGCTGGAAAAGTGGGAGGGGCCTATAGGGTGTTTTAAAGCCTTTCACTTGTGTAATCATTCCACTCGGGAAAAGGCACACATTGATTGGTGCAGAGGATCAGGTGAGCATTGCAGGCAATGGGAAGGGGAGGATGGCACAGAACCAGCAAGCCTGCACTACAAAAGCAGACAGCAGGAGAGGCAGAGAGTTGGTTGTACAGTTGAGGTCACAAGAGGAGCTGAAGCCAGACCAAGAAATTAGTCGGAGGACTGGCAGAGGCCAAGAATGTTGGTGGCATAGTTTAAAAAAGGTGAAGTATTTGAGAGAGCGAGTGATACCAGTTGGGGTTGAGTGGGCAGAAAGTGGGGGAGAGAGAAAGAGAGAGAAAGAGACAGAGAGAGAGAAAGAGAGAGAGAAAGAGAAAGAGACAGAGAGAGAGAGAGAGAGAGAGAGAGAGAGAGAAACTAATGAATATATATATATATATATATATATATATTTTTTTTTTTTTTCAGTAAAAAAACTTTGTTAAAGGGACGTTATGGTTAAGTTGCGCTACTAAAAACCTATGAAATTCAGTGAAAAAACGTTGTTAAAGGGACATTATGGTTCAAAGTAAAACCGAAAAAGCCCTGAAATTCGGCAGTTATGGTAAGATAAGCAACCATAACTCGCGCCGCCACCGTGCACTGCTAACACTAACACCCAGGACATCAAAGATGACTTCACAAATGTCATTGATGACATCACTGATGACATCACGTGGCTGGCTCTCCCTTTTTTCCTTTCCTGACATATCTAGGCCACATGATTTTCTTCAGTAACAGTCAGGAACTAAAAATTGTAAATTACTATATTCGTAGACTTATCCTTCAAGTATGTTCTTAGAATAATTCCCTTATGGTCCAGTCATATCATATGAAACATATACATAGGAGAAGTCACAACAAATTATCAGTAGATTTATCAGCACTTTCTGATACTTTTGATGCTTTTTTATTACTGTACTTTCCCTGTATATACTCATATTTTTATATATTGTGCTCACACTATTTTCCTTAGGGTCCAGACACATAATGTGATATATATAGATAGGGTAAGTAACAGCTTTGAAACAGAGCAATCATTTCTCTGCATAAAGGTAATCAGTTAGGTTATGAACACGTTCTGCTACTATTGCTGTTTCTTTTTCCTACTTCAACTCCCTTGTATATATTCATATTTGTATGTGGTGTTGTCTCTTTGTGATTTGTGTATAATAATGCAATTATGTAGTAAGTGGGTTTTATTACCTACTTATCACAAGTTTCACTGTACGTAAAACTCTAATATGAAAACAGTTATCATTTCACTATTGAACATGGCAAGCTCATGAATATTGCACCTCCATCATGTATGCTGCACACAATGCCTATGTTTCTACATGAGTACCTTAGTATACTGGATTGAAGTTAATAATAGAATGCTATTTATATCAATGCACAGCTTAATGCACTGATTAGCACTTGATATTTATTCCAATAATCTTTGACACTTTTTTTATTAACATTACACTAAGAATCCCTTGTACAGACTTTTCATGAAAGGTAAATGCACATGTGATGTCATCAGTGATGTCATCAATGACATTTGTGATGTCATCTTTGATGTCCTGGGTGTTAGTGTTAGCAGTGCACGGTGGCGGGGCAAGTTATGGTTGCTTATCTTACCATAACTGCCGAATTTCAGGGGGTTTTCGGTTTTACTTTGAACCATAACGTCCCTTTAACAACATTTTTTCACTGAATTTCATAGGTTTTTAGTAGCGCAACTTAAACATAACGTCCCTTTAACAATTTTTTTTTACTGAATTTCATAGGTTTTTAGTAGCGCAACTTAACCATAACGTCCCTTTAACAAAGTTTTTTTACTGAATTTCATAGTTTTTTAGTAGCACAATTTAACAATAATAACTTTGACTTTATGTAAATATATTATGGAACATACTGAATCCATTCTACTGAATTTGACGGTCCGCAGACATGTTTGGACAACAGTACCACCACCTAAAAACTCTGGGGAGGTATGTGTAATAGTTATATCATAACATAGGAACATTTAACAAATTCACAAAGCAGCACACACACAAAGTATATGTAGTAATACTTAAAAAATGTTACCCATATATGTAACACACTAACCATTCATGTAAATACAATATGTTTTAAAATGGAATATACCAAAAGAAGATAAAGTGGCTTCCACCATAATTACCTCACAGACGCTCCACAACCAGCAGCAAGACCAGACGTATACACTACTGATTACAAATCTCACCAGACATAGTAAGTGCACTTCTTTTTACTCATATATTTATAAACTTTCTATATTAGAAAAAAAAACATATTACTTTTTTGTTTTCTCACAGAAATGTGTAGTACTCTCGACTGGCTAGAGGAGCATTTCCCACGAGAGGAAATGTTAGAAAATAGTCCACCTAATGGTACACACTTTACTATATAAACCAATTAATAAATATTATTTTGTATACATTTAACATATACATTTTTTTTATTACAGACCATACAAAAATTCCATGCATCTCACAACAACAATCAGAGGATATCACTCTACAGCAGATTAATCAAAAAATGGACGACCTTATGCAAAATTTTATGGATTTGAAAAACTTTGTGGAAAATTATGTGAAACCCCCTACAGCACACCCTTGTCCAACCTGCACTTGTCCCCCTCACGCTTTCCCACGCAGTTAACCCCAAACCCTGTCTATGGACCAAAGCGTTTCGATGAGCTTTCCTTCCCTTCTTCACCTGATCCCAGTTATCTAGATATCCCTAATTCTCCTGTTTTTGTTTCCGTTTCTGCCCCACCTTCACAGTCATAATTGTATATATATGTGAAATAAAGTTACTTTTCTTATATTGTGTTGTAATTACTTTCAGTTCCTTGTGATAAAACCAATTTAAGTGTCCACGGACACCGCGGTTGTTCGGAAATGTTCGTAAAGAAACGAAAATGTAACTGTCCTGAGGACACTCCATCTGTCCGTAATGTTCTCATGCAAGTTGAAAATGTTCTAAGAACACTCGTAGTGTCCTGAAATGTTCGTAAATAAACGAAAATGGAGGTGTCCTTAATAACACTATGCCTATTCGTAGTGTTTGATAGCAAGCAGAAACTGTTCTAAGAACACTCGTGGTGTCCTGAATTGTTTGTAAATAAATGAAAATGGAGGTGTGCTTGAAATGCTATGCCTGTCCGTATTGTTAGTAAATAAATTAAACTGTGCTAAGAACAAACGGCTGTCCGTAACTGTTCGTTTTACATGTGACGCACTTTTAATTAAGTCAGGACCCGAACACTGTCCGCAGAACATCAACACGCATGCGCAAAACAATGTCTGTACATTGGGTGTCCTGCGGACGACCGCTACCTTAGCGAACATGCTCACAAAACAATCATGTGACCGCGCCCACGCTCATCTCGTGCTCTAAATGCGGACACTGTTCATGTCCCCGACCAGTTTAAAAGTACATTTCCAAGTAATCCACAATATTTCTCATTAAAAAATCACCATAGCACAAATCCCACATACTAATCCTAACTTTCCACATAGTTTTGGTGACTTTTTGAACCTTTTTTGATGTTCGATCTGTCTTGCGGACGGCGCGCATGTCCGCGACCCGCGCACAAGCACCCCGATATAAGACCACGCCCTAGAGCGCATTCTCATTGTGTTTCTGACTATTCCACAGAGCACACTGCATTTTGCTGCATACTTTGCAGATTTTGAGATTTCCATCTCCAAGCCTATGACATCCATGGCTCGACTATTACCACATGGTGCTACATCTGCCTCAGCACCACCCCCACCCCCTCCACCACCACCATTTCCCCAAGGGCCTGAAGAGGGGAACAGGAGTGAGGATACAGAGGAGGAAGAAGAGGATGACGAGAATGAGGTAGAGGAAATCCCTACTACCCGCCGTCAGCGTGAATCTTGGGTGTGGCGGTTGTTTACCGTTCATGGAAACGGTCCTAAGTCTCATGCGAACCGTGTCACCTGTAATGAGTGCAAAATGGTACTCAGTCGTGGGAAGCATGGTTCGTATAGATTTTGGACCATACCATGAAGCGACACCTGCGCTCATTCCACACTGGGGCCATTCGCAAGGTTGTACCTTGCGAGAAGCGTAGTAGGTTGATTGCCTCTACTTCATCCTCCGTTCCTGATCCTGTCACCACAAGGAACACCTCTGTGGGACAGCGTCTTCCTCAAGCTGCCTCACAGGCCATACAGAATTCTGATGACCCTTACCTTTCGAGGGTCACAGTTGTATATGTGTACTGTGACACAGTACTCTGCAGGGGGGAGCGACTTCGGAGTGCTTTTGAGACGATCGTCTCAGAGCACCAGAAGACCTGCTCACTACCCAAATAAAACCCACTCTACATCTTCCTCTCTCAGCTCGCCCTTTCTTATCCCTTTGGTTGGTGTCCCCCTCCCTTTACCCTCCTTTCCCTCCTCTCCTAGTGTGTTGTGCATAAAAAAGAACAAAAAAAATACAAAATAACAAAAATAAAAAAAAGGCTCTTTTCAGAGCCGCCTTTCACAGTTAAAAAATAGAAGTGAAGATACATAAAGCATAGCCATTTCCATTTCGTGAAAGTCCACGGACGGTCCTCGAACAGAAAAACAATTGCATTGCTACCCTATTGAAACCAATGCATTTTTCTCTAACAGGAAGTGGTGGCTCTGAAAAGAGCCTTTGGGAGGTGTTTGAATGTAAAACATTTTAACTACATAAGACGTACTTCAAAACTAATGCTGCATTTCTAAAAAAGGTCGCAATGCATTTTGTACATTTCTCAGAAAAATCTGATTGCCAGCATAAGTAAGATGGACTCCATCTTTGCAAACAATGTATGTACTACGAAACAAAATATTTTCATTGTTAAAAGAGGACATGCCAAAATCTCTTAGGAAGGCACAAACAGCCTTATTAACATTACGCCTTGCTTTCCCCATTTGTGGACCACATGAGAAAGAACGAAGCCACACTTGTCTCTGCGCAATCCGTGAAAAAAACTATTTTAGAGTTTGGAAACATGTCTATTATCTTCTGAAGTCCTTCTTTCATTGCAAATTGCAAAGAAATTCCAGACACATGTCCTAAACTGTTCCCTCCACAATGAATTACAATTATGTCTGGATGTTCCTCTATCTTCATAGTTGCACAGAGAGGTAGTAAGTCCAACCACTTCATTCCACGCACTCCATGCCAGTGCACTTCCACATGTGGGAATCCAAGATCTATAGATACTCAACAGCTTTCTGCATGCACCTTCAACCAATGAATCCACGAGTCTCCCAAAATCCATACAATCTGTGTTTTGAAACACTCAGCCATAGCTATCTGTTCTTCTCTCTGCAAAAACAATATCTGAGAAAACCTCTCCTAGCACAACACACTCACTAAACTTTACTGACCAATCCCTTGCTTCATCCAATCTCATTTCCATACCTCCCCTCCCCAAATTCCCCGGATGTAATACGTGGTGTCCTAGAACTACCACCATGTCCACGAACGTATCGTAACATGTACAGCCCTTCTACCATTTCGATTTCACTCTCTGTGCCATTCCCTCATTGGATGTAGCTAAGCAATCACATGACCATCCACCAATCAAATCCAATAACTCTACATGTAACTGCATCATCATAGAGCAGCACTACAAATGTACGGTGTATCTCTCGGAGTACAAGTCTCATAATATTGACAACCACGATCTACGAGAAATACTATACAAATCTCCAATATTTCTAGTTGCAGCTTGGTCCATATCCATATACATGAACAGAAATTACAGGTATGCATATTTTCTACACAGTACATGAACACATTTTCTAACCGACTTTTACCTTCTATAATCTGAAAAATGAATGAACGATCATTGTTTCATTGTCCTAAAATGACCTGTCACTTACAAACCTTTATATCGTTTAATTTCTTCATACACACACACATGCAAATACTATTAAACTAACATTTTTGAAATAAAATATATACACGACATATAATCACACAATATAACATACACACTCTATGATCAAATCTCAAACAATAATATTTGTACAAACACATAATTGGTTTTAATTTTTTTCGTTTATATAAGTACTTACATACATTTATATAGGACAAGCAGACAGTGACATTCACTCACTGTTACGTGCAAAAGCAGGCTATGACGCATAGCTCTCAACTCACACGTTTTTGGTGGGTGTGAACCGCCTTGTAAAGGACTGACTCACCCGCCAAGCCTCCTGCACGCCCATTCATTCCAATGGGCGTCTCACCCACCAAAAACAAAATCAGATGATTTCACCCGCCTTTGCGACCACATGGTTGAGAGCTATGATGACAATGACTCACTATTACGTGGAAAAGCTTAGTTACAAGAATAGTGGTATACGTTGGTAGATTATGAATTCCACAAACCATAGTAAAGATATTTTCTTTCCTACTCTTAGTCATAATATAGTTTTAATGGTTTTCAGGAAGGCGCTGAGCATTTCAATTTAAAAAAATCTATGTCTAAAATGAAAACAGTGCTATATAGCAACCGAATTACTAATTTCTTTCTTTTACAATTGCAGTGAAGCCCATTCTCCTGAATAGAAGCAGCCGATTTTGATTTACAAAGAACAACTAAGAAACAAACTACTCATTTTTGAAAAAAAAGTAAGTAGATTGTTACCATAATATTTGATTTATAACTCACACGCACTGTACGGTGCATTCATGGTATTTCTGTGCCTAAAAATAGAGATTCTGCACCATTCTGACCAAAAATCCCCCCCGTCTTAAACAGTGATCTCCTGTCAGAATGGTCCTCAAATTCCTATTTTTCGGCACACAAATTACCCAACTCAGCCGCTAGAATGTAGATGTTGTAGAACAAACAACTGTTTTAATTGTATAGCTTTACCTATATTATTTATTCTTCTCCACACCACCGGCTTACTTTTTTCTGTCATCCGAACCCCAGTTTAGTAACACATTAATTGAAGAATACCCATCCCTAGTAGTTCAACTTCCCAATTCACAATCACACACCATTACATACATCTTTATCATCTTACTCAAACAATCATGCACACAACACACATGCATTGCAGAAAACCCCAACCCATACCTTCTGTATTTTTTTCAACAGACGCTAAAGAATGCCCACCAAAAAGCAACTCTGTAGAAAGGGACGCAGAAGTAGAGCAAATGAAAAGAAAAGTCTCCAACATAAACACCCATCTATAGCAGAATTTGTAAAAAACGTTGAAACGCAAGAGCTAATACAGTCATGTTGTGAAACAGAAGAAGTTTCTAGTGCAAAAACTTTACCTCCTCTATCACAAAGTAAAACGACCCAAAAAACTATTAACAGAAAATCAACTATCACTACAAATAAAACGTCTTCTATAAATCTTGATATAGTACAAAGTAAGCATACCAAGAAAAGTATATTAGCCAAAATGTTCCGTCACAAAGTCCTTCAAAATCTGATAAAAACAGGAGAGAAACCAGGTTCAACACTTCAAACCTATCGTAGGAAAGTAATCTTAGAAGCGTTGATAGACAGCGCAATTCTTCTCAAAAGAAACTTATTTATTGTTGTGTTAAACAGAATTAAACCACTAACAAAACTAATAACTACATTTCAAAAAAGACTTCTCAATAAACGAAATGTGAACAGAAATAACTTCTTAAATATCTGTGGAGGTGAATGGAGTCACACTACAAGCACAGAACCATACTTTAATGAAGAAGCGTACAAACAAAAGCAAACAAATACAATTGCCATACATAGCAGTGGTCGAGGTTATGAAAAAGTTAATAATACCATAATGGAACAAGAAGTACTCCTTCCAAAAATATGCCCTGAAAACTTACCCCTCCATTCGATTGAATCAGAACATCTAATTTACACATGGCCATGCACGTCAATGTGTAACATTGCCAAAAAAATGTTCACATTTTTACGCCTATTCCTCAATCAATATGTGAAAAGCAAAGACAAAATCAAAATTAAAATACTGCAAAGCATGGATGCTTGTCCAGTATGCAAGCACACAGGACTGCAAGGACATTCGTTGGCCTGCATATCAGGAGCTACTTGCAAAACAACCTTCCATGATATCAAAAGGATATCAACACATCATGCAAGTATAAGAAATCTAGTTTATAAACTGTATTATGCAAAAAGTCCTGCTTTAGCACTAGGCAATTTAAATAACATTCTTCTACATGGTACACCAAAAGACCTACTAGAAGAAATCGAGTATATACAGAAAAAATATTTTGGAAATGAAACCCACTTACAAGATGAATTAGCTGTCAACCAACTTCGTAACAAATCTGCACATGGCAACCTTTCACTACACACATACAAAAAAGAAATACTAAAATTTCAAAGCACTTCAGCTGAAGTACCAAACCACGTGTGTGTATGTTGCCGCAGAACATGTTATAAAAGTAACACAAAAACTATAGACCTTTCATACAAAATAGAAGACAATGAAGATTCTAAATGGTTTGAATTAGCTCCCTACCTTATAGCAGAAAACAAATACGAAATAACTGACCCCATAATACTTTGCAGTTACTGCACTACCAAACTTGACAACAACCAAACTCCTTCACGTGCTATCTCAAATAACTTGGAATTACATCCACTACCAAAACTCCTTCAACAACTTAATTTATATGAGAGCATCATAATTCAAACAGTTCATCCATTTCAAGCAATAATACGCCTTCAACCAAAAACTGCAAAATTACCTCCCTCTGAATTAGTGAAAGGTATTTGTGGAAAAGTAGTGTATTTACCATTAGATCTAAAAGAAAATGTGCACACTCTAGAAGTGCAACGTCCAATGCAACAATCTTTAATTATCTTGGTAAATGGAGTGCCTACAAAGGACAAACAAATTTGGCAACAACTGGTAGATTTACATAAAGTTAGAGAAGCCCTGCAATATCTCAAAGAGAATAATGATTATTACAAAGAAATTATTATCGAAGAAAACTTGAAAGATACAACTGAAATAATTCAAGAGACACAAGAAACTGGTCAATTTGAGCTCCTAGATCCTGCTATAATAGCAAACACTTCAGACCATTATACAATTCACCCATTGCACTCTAATGACACCATAGAAGATGCACTGGAAACATACCAAATGCGTCAAACAAAAGGATCACCAATCAGCATATGGGAAAAAAGTATAGAAGCACGTGCTTTTCCTCTATTCTTTCCTACTGGCAAAGGAGGAAGATACGATAATAGACCTGTTCAAATATCAGCATCAGAATATCGCTCATTACGAATGTATTCTGAAGATCCCAGATTTCGACAAAATGTGGAATACATATTCCACCTACTCTCTGAAAGTGAACTAGCAACTTTATGTTACGGAGTTGCACACATATTAAAATCAGGATCACACTTTCAAAATATGACAGCCACACAATTATTACAAAAAGTTCAACAAAAAGATGAGGTTTTACAGGCAAATCTTACAAATCTATTAGCAAATATGCGAGGTACTAAAGAGTACTGGTTTCGACGCCATGGAGATGTACGTTGTATGATCAGAAACCTTGGCCCACCCACTTGGTTTGTTACATTAAGTTGCGCAGAATATGCATGGGAAGATTTACATGCTTTCCTACGCATATCAAACGAAAACAAAACAAACATAGATATACTAACACCTGGAGAACTTTGTTCTCAGGATCCTGTTAATGTTTCTAGATATTTTCACCATCGCTTCATTGCTATGCTACATTTTATTTGTAATAAAACTGTTCCTCCCCTTCGAGAAGTGCAACACTTCTTTTGGGGAAAAGAATACCAAGCCAGAGGAGCGCCACATGTCCACATGCTTTTATGGATTAAATATGCTCCTAAATTTGGTCAAGACAGTGATGCCACTGTTTTACAGTTTATTGAAAAATATGTCACTTGTGAAATTCCATCAGAATCCACAAATAGTGATCTTCATGCAAAAATATTACAATTCCAAAGACACAAATGTGGCAAATATTGTTGTCGCAAATACAAAAACAAAGGGAAATACTACACCAAATGCCGATTTGCTTTCCCTAGACCAGTTACAAATACAGGTCAAGTGAACAACCTCATGTCTTCAGTTAGACATAGTGTTAAAGGTAAGTCACCTAAAAATACATATTGCATAAAAAGAAAAGAAGAAGAAAAATATATCAATGATTACAATGCAATCATTGCCCACTTGTGGAATGCAAACATAGATGTTCAGTACATTGCAGACAATTCTACTGCAGTTGCACGATATGTCACAGCATACTTAACCAAATCAGAAAAGACAGAGCTCCAAGACCTCTGGAATGACCTGTCATCAGATAAAATAGTGTCTCAGAAATTATACAGCTTGGTCATAAAAATGCTGTCCCATAGAGAATGTGGATCCTATGAAGCAGCTGATCGATTAACTGGTACTGCATTGTATGGTAAATCTGCAAATATAGTATGGCTAAGTCTTGGTCCAGCTAAATCTAGAAAAAGAGTTCTAAAATCATACGGAGATATAGAAACAATAGCCAAACATGATCCCAACAGCCAAGACATTTTAAAAAACAATTTATTGGACACATACTACCCAAACAGGAGTACCAATTTGGAAACCATGTGTCTATACCACATAGCCCAAAACTACACATACAAAAATAATATAAAACCTAATGAGCAAAACCGTAAATACAAAGTGACAAACTGTGATGGCAGCTTAGTAAAACTCACCAAACCAAATTTAATTAATCATATCAAATTGTCATTAAAGACTCCTCAACATAAATAAATATATTACATGTCCCTGCTACAACTCTTCAAACCATGGAGAAAAGAAGAAGAAATACTAGATACCTATGACTCATATGAAGACGCTTTCAAAGCCAATGAAAGCAGTATAACTGATGTAAACTTTGCACAGTACAGAACAATGTTGCACAATGAACAGCAACACGAAGAGGAACTCCAGGCCCAACTAGATAAGGACACTCCCGACAGTAGTCAACCTTCTGTCACAGGAAGCCAAGAGCCACTGGGAGAACCACTAATAACAAATGAGGCAGAATTAGCTATGATAGAAGCAGAAAACACCATGTGTCACTATGAAGATAAAGAAGACTTAACTACACTACAATCAAAACTGAACAAAGAGCAACGTAGCATTTTTCAAGATATAACAAAGGAAATTGCACATGGTGTGCAACATGAAAACAAAGAATGCACCTGCCAAAATTACAAACCTATACTATTGTATGTCAGTGGTGAAGCTGGTTCTGGCAAAACATTCCTAATCAAAATCATCAGTAAGTTCCTTCAACAATTGACAAACAACAAACTGTCAGGTGTTGTCACTGCCCCCACAGGTTTAGCTGCCTACAACATAGGTGGTGTCACTTTACACCGATTACTACTCCTGCCAGTAGAACACCAAAACAAGTTAGATTATTACAAACTTTCTGCAGAAGCTGCAATGGAAGTACGCAGAGTATTGAAACAAATGAAAATGCTACTAATAGATGAAGTGAGCATGGTGTCCAACCTAATGTTGGCTTTGATTCACCTCAGATAACGAGAAGTACTCAAAACAAACTATGAAGAGCTCTTTGCAGGAAAACACATCATTGTTTTCGGAGATCTTCTTCAATTGACACCTGTAAAAGGTGAGCCTATTTTTAAAACATTAGGACACAAACTCTGCCGTAAAACTGTTGGCAGAATTGGAAATGTCAACCTTTGGCAACATTTCCAATACAGAGAATTAACAGAAAACATGCGCCAATCTGCAGATCTCACTTATGCCAACATCTTAAAAAGTATCAGAGTTGGTATACTTTCTAGAGAAGCAGAAGCAATATTGAAAACCCGGCACATTCATGCACTTTATGGTGATAATGCATGTGCTACAGATGTTATGGAACAATTAGCCCACAAAAATGTCAATTGTATGGCCTTAATGCCAACTCTTGCAAGCTGTTTCAAATTCAATGAAATAATGTTAAGCAAAGAAATGCAACCAATTATAGAAATTAGCGCCACAGAAAAACTAGATGTACATGGAATGACACTACCCATGTGTGACCAAGCCACAGCAAGACTAAATAGTTTAGAAAAATCAATCTCAAACACAGCAGGCTTGGAAAAGATATTAAAATTATCCTTAAATTGCAGAGTAATGCTTAAACGTAACCTTGACGTGGACCAAGGACTAGTTAATGGAGCACTGGGTACAGTTGTTGGCTTTCAAACATACCCACATGACAACAAAATTCAGTTTGTCAATATTCTCTTTGACAAACTTTCAGAAGTAAAAAGAATAGGACGCTCAACAGCTCGATTCCTTCTCTTCAAAGACATGTATGTACGCAGAGAACAATTTTCTCTAACTCTTGCATACGCAGTCACCATTCATAAATCACAAGGTCTTACTCTAGACAAAGCAATGATAGACATTGGTAACACAGTCTTTAAAGAAGGCATGAGCTACGTAGCACTGTCACGCCTACGTACAATTGACGGTCTATTTCTAATAAACTTTGATGCAAGTAAAGTAAACGCTGATATTCCTTGCATTTTAGAATACAATAGACTTTGTTCACTATACACCCCCCATCTACAAACATATCCTGTTCCACAAAAAGGAAAATGTTCTAAAAGAAAACTAAATCAAACAGAAATGCAACAGGATGTCACTGCAAATCCTCCAAAGAGACTAAAAGAAACTAAAACTTCAACAAGTACCACAAGCAAAAAAGAATCAATTAGGGAAAGTAAAACAGGTACTTCTTTAAAGAAGGAAGACAAACTCCAAAAAAAGCAGTTATATACAGAACTACCTGGACCATTTAAATTCTCAGATATAGTTGGTGTAAGTTGCTACGCAAATGTAGCAATGAATATTCTATTTCAATTACCACCAATTGTTGACAACATTTACTTACACAGTACAGACCCATTGTGTTTGCAAATGTTAGTACTTCACAGAAATGCATCAAACAATCCTGACAACACGTATAGTGTTTTTGGAATAAGACAACAATTGGACTACTCTGCTGGAATGGTGAAATTCACTATAAACTCACAGGAAGATCCACAAGAATTTCTAATGTACTTACTATTAGTACTGGAAAACAAAAACATACCTATAAATGAAATCTTCCAGATTTCATACATGTGGAAACATACATGCACTGTCTGCAACAATGTGACACAAGAACAAATCCCCAATGAGCGCTTTGTCTATATATCAATTGTGAATCGGTTCTATTTCACCAACTTGTACAAAATGCAAACCACGGTAGATTATGTTCTACCTGCAATTCGGATAATCGCTCCACGTTACTAATACAAACACATAGTAAATACGTAATACTAATGCTTCTACGTTACAATGCAGATGGTACGAAAAACAACTGCAAGCTGACTGGATTCACACATGGTCAAATATCACTTGGTAGGAAAACCTTCACAACAATAGGTATAATCTACCACGCAGGAGCCACAACCAACTCAGGGCACTACACTGCATATATAAAAAAAAAATGTAGATGGTTTGAATGTAATGATAGTACCGTTACTCTAAAGCAGAGATTACCAGCTAATCTTACAAAAGCGTATTTAATGTTCTTAAAACCAGAATTTTATAACTGAACTGTACTTAAACCTTAAGTACACTTGTAGTAAAAAAATATAAACTGTCACAATATTTCAAAACCTATCTAACTGCCCAAAGATTCTACAACAACTAATCAGATAAATTAATACCACTGAAATAGAGCAAAAAATAGACAGTTTATAATACGCCAATTGGTTCTAACTGTCCCAAAATTTACAAATATGCAAACAGATAAATCAATACCACGAAATTATATCAAAACATAAACAGTTAGAACACGCCTACTGGTATCTAACTGGGCCAAAATTTTACAATATCCAAACAAATACCTAATATCTTACTGCTCACAAAAACTGGAACAATCCAATGCATAAAGCATTAGGCAGAAAGCACAAGTAAACGCGGAAAACAAACAAATAAATAAACTGTAGCATAACAGAAAAAGGGTTTTTTTTTTTAATCCAACATGGATTTTTTTTCTCCCACAGACTCAATGATTTTAGCAACAAACACAGAAACTTTGCACATTGCACAGTACTCTGGTTTGTAATCTACTAAATATGAGGGTCAATAAGAAAAACATGGACTCCCGTTACTAAACCAAATAGTACGTATAACAAGATAAACAAAACCATCGCAGCATATCACACCCATACAAGCTTATAACATTGTTCCTTATAAATTAGTTTTTGACTCAAAGTTAAAAGCCACTATGGGTGTGATATGCTGCGGCGGTTGTGGCCAGGGCATACACTCTTGGGTGCATGGCCAAATTATTGTACTATCCCAAATTACAAGATTATAATTACTGTACTTCTATGATGCATGCTGCAGCCATTGCCTATGTTTATGCATGATTAGGTTCCTGTATTAACAACACTCCAATATAAGGTTTTGTTTAGATGACTCCATTCTTTAACAGATTAAGTAGTTCATGATAGGTCTCCCGATCACCCCTGACATCTTGTCACCAACATTATAAACACAATCCCGTGTAGGGACTTTTCATCAAAATTTAGTTCATATGTGTTATCATCAGTGATGTCATCAATGACATTTGTGATGTCATCTTTGATGTCCTGGGTGGTCTTTGCAGTGCACGGTGGTGGTGCAAGTTATAGTTGCTTAGCTTATCATAACTGGCGAATTTCTGAGGTTTTTCGATTTTACTTGTAACCATAACGTCTCTTTAACAAAGCTTTTTTGTTCAATTTCATAGGTTTTTATTAGTGCAACTTAACCTTAACGTCCCTTTAACTAAGTTTTTTCAGTGAATTTCATACTTTTTTCCTAGTGCACCTTTATTCTGCTACAACTCTCGCATATTGTACCCCCCCATGTAGCAGCTATGGAGTCCGCCAACAGTGCTGTAGTCCGCGGACATCAAGCGGCATTTGCAATGCTTAAATTCAATAGGGAAGACCCAAAATAGATGCATCCATCAACCAACAAACAGATTTGCCTAAAATCACAACTAATGTTTACAAGCGACTATATCTTTTTGTACAAATACTCACGTTTAAAAATACGAATAGTTTTTTTTTATGTAATACACATTGCAATGGAATGCACCAATCACAAACCATAACTGTACATTTCATAGAATCTCCTCAGCACAACTCTGGATACAGATTAAGAAACACCAGGTGCTTACTGGACAAGACATTCTCACTAAATAGTAAGTGCATTCTATTTATTTCTCTTTTATTAGCTTTCATTACATAAACCTGGGTTATGAAACATAAGCCCTTTTTTATCTCACAGAAAAGGCCAGCACACTTGAATGGTTAGAAGAGAACTTGCCCAGAGAAGAAATGAGCGATGATAACATCCCCAATCGTTACAATAGATATTTTACTCTCAACAAATAATGTACTTTGTACACACCTTACTTAAATAATTATTTCTATTTCTCTTACAGTACATATTTTTCTTAATGAAAGCATGCCCAGGTTTGATCATTTACAGTCCCTAGAATCAGAAAGAGAAGGCTTATCCCCGAATGTAACTACTGAAATCATGAACTTGTCAAAAGAATTGGATAAACTAAGTAATAACTTTAAAGAACTTCTACACTACTTCAAGAATCATCTGATGAAAAATGTTCCCTATCACTGTCCTTCTTGCGCCAGTCCCCCTTGTCCCCACCAATCATCCTCATCAAATTCTGAACATTTTAATCAAAGACGATTTGATGAAACCTCACTCCCTTCCTCCCCTCATGATTACTGTAAAAAAATTCCTAATCCTCCCATTTATGTTTCCCATTCCAATACCCCATCCCTTTCTTAAATCAAAATATTTGTTGTACTATGAATGTTTTGTTTATTGTGTGTTGCTCCCTTGTTTTTATAAAACTCCCTCTATGAGTCCGCAGACAATGCGACGGACCGGACAGGCAGAATGTCTGGACATGTCCGTGTTCATATGATGCACTTTTAATTAGTCCGCGAACACCGCGCCTGTTCTACGGACACCCGGCACATATGTGCTGAAATTTCCCACCTGAACGGTGCCCGACGTCGGGTCATGGACATCATCATGTGATCACACCCGGGCGGCGTGATGGCAGTGTCTACAAACTGTGTCCGAAGCCGGGGACAGTTTGAAAGTGCTTTTCCAGCCAATGTATGCTGATTCAAGCTGAAATGTTACCCTTGCACAGCTCCCAGACCCATTCTACATTGATATGGCAGCTTTTTACAACTTTCCAAGGCATATTTTTGACTCTTTAGTCCGCAAACTGCACAACTGTCAATTGACGATTCCTCTAAAGGGACCCACCCATTACTTTTCCTCATTCTCAATCTGGCTGTCCAGGAGAGAGCATCTGGACAACACCTGCTTTGCAAATCTCTGAAAATCTGCAGCAATGGCATCTGCTATGGCCATCTCTGCTACCCAACCACCCCCACCACCACCACCTCAACAACCTGGAGGGCTTGGAGAGGGGAACAGGCACAGTGATACAGAGTAGGATCGAGAAGAAGAAGAGGATGAAGTGGAGGAAGTCCTTGTCACCAGTACTCGGAGTGAGTCCTGGGTGTGGCAATTTTTCATGACCATTGTTAATGTCCCAAAGGTAAGCAAGGTTCGATGCACTGAGTGTACTCAATCGCGGGAAACCTGGCTTGTATTCCTACGGGACTACTTCCATGAGACGCCACATCAAATCGGCCCACCGCAGTGCTCTGAGAAAGGCGATACCATTCTCAGGTAAGAGCAGGTTGACTTCCTCTACCCCATCATCTTCATCTGCTCTGGTCACCACAAAGGATACTCCTTTGGGGAAGAGGATCCCAGCGGCATCTTCACAGGCCATACAGAATGCTGTTGACCCTTAACTTTCGAGGGTCACAGTACTATGCATGTACTGTGAATCATCGATCTGTAGGGAGAGCAGTTTCAAAGTACTTTCGAGGCTGCAGTCAAGGAGCATGAGAAACACTGCCACCTACCTGATTAAGGCACACCCAACATCTTCCTCTCTCCACCTGCCCCTTCGTCCCTGTGGTTGATGCCCCTTCCCTCTCCTACCTTGCATTTCCTGAGAAAAATGCCAAACTAATTCAAAATTGAATAAAAACAGAGAAAAGGTTCTTTTAGGAGCCATCCTTCACAGTTAAAAAATAGAGGTGAGAAAAAAAGTCACAGGCCCCTGTGCAGCCTGCATAGTCCGTGGGCAGCGCAGTAGTCCACAAACATCTTAAAAATTCAAGGTGTGGGACAGTTGCAATCATTGCAATTGTTTTGCACTCAAAAAGGATAGCTCTTAAAAAAACTGTTTTTTTATTGGCTTTTATATTTTTTTATTTTTGGTTTTACATACTGAACTAAGAAAACATTTCACTGATTTTCATTATTTCTTCTTGTTAGGGAGAATTCTATGTAAAGGCTAATTTCCCAAACCTATTGAGTCCCCCAGCAGCTTTGCTGGATTTTTGGGGTTTATTTTTTTTCTCCTGCTAAGAGTGAGACTCTTTTCTCCCACTCTTAGGCATGATTTGAGAATGTCCTTTGACTTTGTATGTGTTTAATGGATTATGGGGTCTTTTACTCCATAGGGCTTCATGTGTGTTTGATATGTGTGTTACACAGCACCCTCAGTGCAGTAACACAGGGGTGTCATAGTGACCCCCAAACATAGACTCCATACCCTGGGACTGACTACTGTCTCCCAGGGCATGTAAAGTCACCATTGGCTTTACTGGTCCTAAATTGTGAACAGAACCAGTACAAACCATCGTATTGTGGACGTATGGGTAGGGGCAATTCGATTGTCCCTGGGTCTGTTGTTCGAGGGGGCACTGTCCAGTCCCCCCTGATCGAGTTTTGGCTGGTGGCAGTGGATACTACTTTTTATATTCGACCGCAAATATATTCCTATGGGATTTTCCCATTGTTCGAGGCTACCACTTTTTAACGTAGCCTCAAACATACCGCCGGTTTATAAAATTAATATTAATTCACCAGTTGGAATTTTTTGCCAGAACTCGGTGCCAAAATGGCGTCTGTTTTCGCTTCTGTAACTCCAAACCAGGTCGAGCCCTTTGTGCCACTTTTTTGGCGGGCTTCTCCACAGAAGCCCTCCAAGTGGTGCCACTCTGCCTGGGTTCCTTAGGAGTGGTGGAGGGGGTTTTAGGCACCCTGGACTGCGTTGCCTCGGCAACCCAAGTTGCACTCCACTCTGATTGGCCCAGTGGTGAGCTGCCCGGCTCACCACTTAGTATGTGTGATTGACAGCTAGGCTGCTGAATGGGGGTTTTTCTGCATAAAAGCAGGGCCTTTGGGACTGGAACTTCAGAAGTTGCCACAGGACCTAAAGAATCCAAAGAGGGAGAAGCTGAGCCGATCTGCAACGACGACACCACCGGTGGAGCCCTGCTGAACCGAACTCACCACTTCCCGACGACAGAAGATCTTCCTCCAGGAGAGTCTTCTTACTCTGAGCTGGTGGGGATAACCAGTTCGCCCTCTGTTCGTCTGCCTGGATCATCTCATGGTCGAATCCCCTGTGCAAAGCACCCCGGCAGCCGGATAACCACGTTTTTCACCACTACCGCGAATAAAAGGGTAGTACCTTTTAACCGGAGAATTCCGCGGCTGGTTTCTTCCCTGACAGTGCAATGACCTTCGCCTTCCTTCTCGTCGAGATCATCTCTTCCTCTGGACGAAGCCGTGACTTGCACCCGCTGCCAGGAACAACTGCCCCCGCTGGAACGTCCTCTCTACTTAAAGGTACTGTGTCCGCCTGGCCGCCCTTTCAACGGTCTGTGTGAGGTGTCCCTTAAATCCTTGCCTTTCCAACTGTGTTGACCCTAGGCTGGCTAACGTGACTTTTCTGAACTGATCTAACTCCTTTTTGAACTATCTGCAAAGACTTTTAAAGTGTACTTCAACTGTGTGACCTTGGGCACATTCCGCCTTGCTCTCTCCAAGAGTGGGCCTGGCCTATGAACTTTTTGCTCTACAGTAGACTCTGCCCTTTCTGACTTGCTGTAATTCTTCTAAAAGTGTTAGTATTGTGTGCTTTCTAATTCTGCCTTTTCCCTCCCTTTTTAACTGACTTATTGGAGTGCCATCTTAGGTTAAGCGCTCACCTCTGTCTGCAAATAAGTGGTGTTTTAACTAAGACTTGTTCAATAAGTAATCAGGGATGTATATATATTAATAGTGACTGTGTTTTGAACTTGCCATATTAGTGCTAGTGTATTTTTACAGGTGTGTTTTTAATTAAATAATTATATACTTTTATACCAAAGCTCTGGTCAGTGTTTGCTTGTACTACTGTATTCTGGTATCTAATGTGTGTGCCCTATATACTGCCTAACTCTTCTTGAGAGAAGTCTGACTGCTAAGCCACAGCTAGCAGGTAACTCTGTGTGGTACAGACTGCTACCAAGTGGGTTTACTGCTGCCATGAACTAAGAAAACATTTCACTGATTTTCATTATTTCTTCTCACTCACAAAAACTGCTTCAAAGCATTTTGAATGTTTTCCACAAAAATCTGATTACCGACATCAGTTAGATTGACTCCATCTCACTGAAAAAGGTTGGCCCTATCAAATTTAAGGTTTTCATTATGAACAGTGTCATGCCAACATTGCGAACAAAAGCACACACAACTTTACTGACATTGCGCCTCACTTTTTCGATTTGTGGACCAAATGAACTGGAACACATCCACATCTCTCTATGGGCAATTCGTGAAAAGAATATTTCCTTCAACTTTCCCAATGTCGCCTTCATTGCAAACTGCAAGGAGATTCCAGTCACGTTCCCCAAACTATTCCCTCCACAATGAATGATAATAATGTCCGGATGCTTCAATGAACCATATTTGCACAAAATGGGAGCAAGTCCACCCACTTCATGCCACACACTCCGTACCAGAACACTTCCAATTCAGAGAATCCAAGATTTTTGGCTATTCCACACTGCTCAGCATACGCCTTCACCCATTGGACCCCAGAGTTCCTCAAAATCCAAACACTATGCCTGCTGAAAGATATTGCCATTGCCATTTTCAACCCTCTCACAACTCCTACTAATGAAATTGCTGCTACCCTCTCTTCCTGTACACCACAACCAGGTAACCTGATTGGCTAATCTCCCAATGTCCGCGGACACCACGACAGTCCGCGGCCTCTGCAGTCCCCTTTCCATGCCAGGCAACCCCAAAAGACCCAGATGTGTCATGTGCCGTCCGCGGACTGCTGCGGTGTCCGCAGACAGATCATCCAATTGAAGGGGATGGGGAGGGAAATTAAACACATTGTAAGTTATTTAATCTTTAGTGGTGGCTCTGAAAATAACCTTTTTCTTTTTTGTGCGAGTTTGTTAACAAACACCTTTTTTACTATTTTGTTTGCTTTTGTTTTTTTCACTTACAGGAACCTCTTCAATGCATTCATAAAATTGTAAAGGAAAATTGCACTTCTGACATCTGTGAAGTGAACTCCATTTGAACAAAGAAAATTCACACCCTGAGAATTTATATTATCATTCTCAAAAGATGAAATTCCTGCAGCATACAAAAAAAACAGATACACCTTTATTGACAATCTGCCTTGATTGTTCAATTTGAGGACTGAAAAGTTTTGTTGGATATCTCCATGTGAGTCTCTGATTTATTTCCGAAAGAATAATCTGAGCAGCAGGAAACAGTTGCATTAGGCTTTTAAAGAAATCCTTCCGCACAACTTGCAAAAACACTGGAGTCACAAACCACAAACTGTCCCCTCCACAAAGGACAGCTGAATGAAAGCAAGCATGTCCAGTCTGAGCCTCAAACTGCATGCCAGGGAACGTCCACTCCTGCCAATCCAATATTTCCAAGGATGCCATGATTATCAGCATATACCTTCAGTGACTGAATTGAAGAGTCCCTCAGAATCCACACATTCTGCCTTCTCGAACACATAGCCATAGCCATTATCACTGCTCTCACAACTCCTGCAAACAGAACTCCTACTACCCTCTCTTCCTGACAGCACACCCAGCAAATCTGATTGGCTACTCCTCACAGTCTGCTTTCCATGCCAGGGATCCTCAAAAGATCCAGATGTGGCACATGCCATCCACAGACTACCGCGTTGTCCGCATATCCGCTAACAGAGGGAAGCCCTTCTACCCTTTCCACTGTTCTCAACAGTCCCTCATTGGCTCCTTTCAAAGAGTCACACATCCATCCACCATTCACATCCAAAACCTGTACACCTGACCCTGTCATCTCACTTCAACACTTCAGATGTAAACTTGAACTCTCAGA
Source organism: Ambystoma mexicanum (assembly GCF_040938575.1). Classification (NCBI taxonomy): domain Eukaryota; kingdom Metazoa; phylum Chordata; class Amphibia; order Caudata; family Ambystomatidae; genus Ambystoma; species Ambystoma mexicanum. The sequence continues at coordinate 1,441,685 of NC_090940.1, forward strand.
GTACATCTCTCCTGTTAATGAAAGACATCTGCATCAAGAACTACTGTAAAACTCTCCAAGCATTTTCTCTTTTTAACCACTCTAGCAAATGTCATGCAGTGCAACATTCATCACCTGCTCACATGAAACAGCAAACAATTAGAATGCTCTGTTTCTTTTTACAAGCATTTTGATGAAAGTTAAAAAAAATGCATATGTGCATGTACAGCAGCACTGTGTTACTTTTCCATAAAATAACAGAAAACCGGATGAAATAGACCTGAAGACCATTTTGAAGTGGCACTTAGTGCCTTACAGTTTAATATGTTGACAGCACATGCATACATCCGAACATCACCCATTGCAATGTATAAGTGCTTCTTTAGTCTTTCTTTTTTCCTTTGCATTCTGTCACTTCCATTTCACTTCGCCCATTATAAAACTGAAACTACTATGCAAAGAAAAAAAACACGACTGAACTTCAAGATTCGAAACTGTAACATGTATATCAAATAAACATATGAAATGCTGTGCTTTTCCAAATATTCTTTGGAAGCCTTTCTAAGAACATTAAAAAATGCATATCTGCATTTCCAGCAGCACTGTATCACCTTTTCATAAAAGAAAGTAAAAGCAAAAAAATAGATTTTTACACCATTTGTAATTCGCACTCAGGTTGTGCTAGTTTAATATATTAACAGTACATGTATTCTTCCTAAAATAACCCATTCAAATCTTCAGTCGCTTATGCAGTCCTACTTTTTTCTCTATATTCTGTGACTTGTACTCCAACTTTCACAATGGTAAAAGTGGAACTACAAGTCCCATAATGCAAACAAAAACTTGAGCACTACATAAACACCTACAAATTAGAATGCATCATGTTGGCAAGTATGCATATACTCCTAACACATTAAACTTATACACTCCCACTGCCATTTAAAAGTGTACTACAACTGTTTTCCATGAACTTTCCTCTCTTTTACAAAATCTTACAGAGCTTCTGTAACTGCACATTTCTTAAATTTCATGAAAATTCTCCTAAAAGCAACCATTTTTAATTGTCCACCAATTTAATTAACTTTTTCCACCACTCTTCCTTCCATTGTAAAAGTAAACCTTGCTTCCTAACAATGCTTCACCATTACCACATATTCCCACTAACTTTCTTTTACAATTACAGGAACGAAACACATCACTGAAATCAAAAACCGAAAAAACTAATACCCTTTGCATCCAACAAAATAAGCACACTAATGTACTAGGTATATGTATGTAATTATAGCAGCACAGTTCCACTATATATACTACCCCAGACTACTCTTTTGAAAGCAATGTTTCTTTCACTCAAACCCATTATATTCCATGGTTCACACTCCTACTACTCCCATCTACATACCACAATTGCAACACCCACTCTGTTCCTCAAGACAGCGCAATCACCCTACAGATTCCATCATACCACCACTGGCTTCCTCACTAACCCAACACCATCACACCTCTGTACACTCGTATTCTCACAACCTTCTCAACCACACCTAATATACCATCTCACAATCAAACAGCACTATTCATCTCTACAATCACACCCATGCACCATGCAGGCATATACATTGCACAACTTCCCAATACAACCTTTCTCTTTTCCCAACAGGCACAACAAAATGCCTACTAACAGCATCTCCATAGAAAATAATGAAAAGGTAGAGCAGGTAAGACTAGAAGTACACCATATAGTCATCCACCTCTAAAACAATTGATAGAAAACAGTAAAACAAATGAGCTAGTAACCTCACCCAAGAAAACTAAACCAACCACGACTAAAAAAGGTAAGGCCCCTCTTGCAAAAACAAAAAGTAAAACATTATGTACAAACAAAAGCAGACTTGCGTGTTAACGTAGTCACGGTAAAGCAATCCAAAAAAACTATGTTACAAAAGATTTTCTACCGTAGAGTTCTTCACAATCTTATAAATATATTTCAAAAGTCACAATCTTCCTTTAAAAACTACCGCAGGAGAGTAATCCTGCAAGCTCTAATTGACACCGCTTTTCTACTGAAGAGAACATTTTTATATTGATTTTAAACAGAATGAAACCACTAACTACATTACAACAAGTACTTCTAAACATGCACATTGTCAATATAGAGACCTTTTCAAACTTCTGTGAAGGTGAATGGATGCACACAAGCAGCACAGAACCATACTTCATTGAAGATGTTTATAAACAACAACAAGAAAAACCAATTGCCATAGACAATAGTGGTCGAGGGTATGAAATGGTGGAACAAACCATTATGGCAAAAAAATAACCTTATAGAAAAAAGTCCCCAACTAACTTTGAACCAAATGCTCCTTTCACCCAAACCATCCAGTGTACAAATGGACATGCAGCTCAATATGTAATGTACTGCAACAATCCTTTAAATCTTTGACATTTCCTCAATCATTATGTAAAACTGAAATAGAAAAGTAAAATAAAAACTTTACAAATCATAGACTCCGGTCCAGTGCACAGTCACACTGATCTGCGAGGACAGTCTTTAGCCTGCATTTTAGGAACTGCTTGCAAAAGCACTTTCCACCACTTCAAAATGTTAGCAACACACCATTCTTCTATACAGAACCTTGTGCATCGACCATACTATGCAAAAAGTCCTGCTCTACAACTGCACAATTTAAATAACATTCTCCTACATGGAACAGCCAAAGAACTCCTTCAAGAAATAGAGCACATACAACTTAAATACTTTGGAACTGAAGGTGACTTGAAGAATTCTCTACCTTCAGAAAAAATTATCGAAAACTCATAAACACCAACATCCTAATAAAGACATACACAAAAGAAATAGCTAAGTTTCAAAACACATCTGCTGAAATACCAGACCAAGGGCCTCATCACGACTTGGGCGGTAACAGTAACGCTATTAGCGCGGGCGGTATTAGCCCTACCGCCGAACTCCCCGGCGCTAATAGCGCCGGATCACGAGTTTGGCGGTGATGTAAGTCCCCATTCCCCACTGAGCCCATTCGGGAATGCCCCATTCCCCATTGGGTTCAATGGGGAATCTTCGCGCTAATACCGCCGGCGGATTTCCCGCCGGCGGAAATAGCGCGAATTTTCAGCGGATTTCCCCCCAGCTCAGAGCTGGGGCGAAATCCGCCGAAGCCCTGATTTGGCGGACCCTTAAATCCGGTGGTAATAGCGCTACCGCCAGATTTAAGGGTTACCGCCGAAGTCGTGATGAGGCCCCAAGTATGTGTCTGATGCCGCAGAACATTCTATAAAAAGAACACAAAAATAGTAGATGTAACCTACATAATAGAAGACAATAAAGAATCCCAATGGTTCCAATTAGCTTTATATCTAACAGCAGAAGTTAAATACAAATTAACTGACCCCTCAAGAATGGGCATGTCCTGCAACACAAAGCTTGACAATAAACAAATGCCATCACATGCTATCACTAATAACTTAAAAATATTCCCACTTCCAAAAGCTCTCCAGCAACTTAACTTGCATGAGAGCATTATAATACAATCAGTACACCCATTTCAAGCTATACTACGCCTTCAACCAAAAATAGCCAAATTACCTCCATCTGAGCTACTAAAGGGCATCCGTGGCAAAGTAGTATATTTACCATTAGATCTAAAAGAAAACGTTCAAACTCAAGGACTGCAACAGCCAATAGATAGATCTTTGATTATCCTACTTAATGGTGTGCCAACAAAAGACAAACAACTTTGCAAACAACTAGTAGACTTAAACAAACTTTGACAAGCCCTACAATATCTAAAAGAAAATAATGAATACTTCAAAAGATATAAACATAGAGGAAATCTTAAAAGAAACCACCCCCATTATTCAAGAGTACCAGAAACTGGCCAATTTGAATGTGTAGATCCTGGTACAGCAGCCAACATTTTAGACCAGTATACCATTCACCCACTGCATTCCAAAGACAGAATTGATTATGCATTAGAAACATCTCAAATGCTTCAAGCCAAAGAATCCCCAATGATTATATGGGAGAAAACTGTAGAAGCGCGTTCTTTTCCTCTTCTCTTTCCTACAGACAAAGGATGAAGATATGATGAAAGATCCACGCAAATTAGTGCATCAGAATATCGCTCTTTACTAATGTATTCTGAAGACCCCAGATTCAGGCAAAATGTCAAATACATTTTCCACCTCCTCTTCGAAAGTGAACTAGCAACACTATGTTATGGAGGTGCACACATATTAAAAACAGGCTCTAACTTTTTAAACATATCCGCTACCCAACTCCTTCAAAAGATAAAAGACAAAGATGACGTTTTGCAGTCAAGTATCTCTTGGCAAACATGCATGGTACAAAAGAATACTGGTTTCAACGTCACGCTGGTGTACGTTATATATAACCTAGGCCCACCCACATGGTGTATTACTTTAAGTTGTGCAGAGTATGCATGGGGTGACTTGCACGACTTCTTACACACTGCAAACCAAAATAAAGATGTAATAGACATAAAAACACCAGGAGAACTCTCTTCTCTTGACCCTGTAAATGTATCAAAGTACTTTCACCTTCATAGCCATGCTGCACGTTATCTACAATAAAACTACTCCTCCACTCAGAGAAGTGCAATACTTCTTTTGGAGAAAAGAAAATCAATCCAGAGGAGCACCATCACTTCCATCAGGCGCATCGAGGCGAGAGCTGCATTTGAAAGACCCTCCTGGGCCTTGATTTTTTTTTATAAAATCCTGCGCTGAGCCCCCTGCACCCGCGTGCACCCTTGATTTTCCCCGACCCTAGCATGGCCCAATTTCCCCTTCCTGACCCTCTGCCCACTTCCCAGCCTGCCCCCTCCCCTGATAGGCTAGCTTGCTCCTCTTTACTGACCCTCCCAGGGCAGCCTTCTGCCTGTGCAGCCCCTGCGGCTGAGGGCTCTAGGCAAAGGGTGGCTCCTACAGAGGCAGCTCCACATTGTGTCCGCAGGTGTCAGCCGGGGAAGCCAGTGGCCAGCCGTCAACGAGCGGTAACTAGTAAGGTAGGAGTGGCCATGGTAAGGAATAGAGCCTTCACTCTACCCTGATTACCCTACCACATAGCAACCTTACCTACACTAGAATAATATTGTGATTATTAGCCTGTGTCACGCTGGACTAGCGCTGTGACATTAGTGAAAGTATTTAAAGCATTTAAATTGCATTGTGAAACCTAAGCCTTTTCCCACTATACAGCACCCTCAGACGTAGGTGTGCATCTGTCCGGTAATTAAATTGCATTGTGAAACCTAGGCCCTTTTCCCACTATACAGGACCCTCAGACTTAGGTGTGCATTTCTCTGGTATTTAAACTGGTCAGATCTGCTCCTTCCTTTCTGAGTGGGAGGACCTCACCTCTTCCCTCCTAGTCTTGACCACTCAACTCCTCCTGCTTGGAGACTTTAACATCTACATGGATGCTTCCTGTCATTCCTCTGGACTCTTTCGCAACCTCTGCGACTCTCTCTCACTCTCTATCCTACCCTCTGCCCCAACTCATTCTGCAGGGCACACTCTGGATGATCTGATCTCTACAGACCCTCCCCTTTCGATCCCTCTCACCACTCCTCTCTCCTGGAGCGATACTCTTCTCCTTTCCTCTCAGCTCACTCTCTCCACCCCTCTGGCCAAGCCAACTCCAGCACTGCCACCTACCTTCTTGGTTATCTGACCCATGAAGAGTGTGTCAGTTGAGGCTTTCGCCACCACTTTCTCACCCCCCCCCCCCCCGACTCCCCTTTCGGCTGACTCACACCCTGACATAGCCCTTTCCATGCTCCACTCTGCTATATCTGATACTCTTGATGGTCTTGGCCCTGTCATGTAGATCTGCTTGAAAACCAAAGGTAAGTGCAACTCCTGGTATGACTCAGACCTCCTCACCCTTAAGCAAAAGTGTAGGGTGGCTGAGAGGAAATAGGGTGTTTCCTGTATATCCTCTGACAAACTGGCCTGCTGCCTGCTCCAAAGGCAATACTGGCTTGCTGTCCGCACCAAGAAGAGAGCCCTCATCCAAGCTTACGTCTCTGTGGCATCCAACAACTCGGCCGAACTCTTTGAAATCTGCAAGGAGCTGGCCAACCCTGCTGCAGTCTCTACCTTCCTTTCATCTCTAAAACTCTCTCTCCCTCTACTCCCCTCTCTTCCTCTGGCTCTTCTATGGCCACTTCTCCTCCCTTCTTCTCTGCCTTCCCCCTGTTCTCCCCAGGCAAGGTCTCCAGACAAGTCTGATCTATGAAAGTCTCATCAAAACAGGTTCTCCCCTGTTCCTCTAAAACCATCAAGGACCACATTGACACCCTGGCTCCTGCTTTGGCTGACTTCAGCAACCACTCCTTCACCACTGCAGTCTTCCTTTCTTCATCTAAAGCACTCCCTTGTGCACCCTCTTCTTAAGAAACCCTTGGCCAACCACTCCTGTCCTGCTAACTACCGCCCAATCTCCACCACTCCTTTCCTGGGCAAACTCCTGGAAAAGCTGGCCATCTCCCAGCTTAATCTTCACACTGAATTGCTTGGTTGTCTGCATGACCATCAGTCTGGCGTCAGAGCTGCCGGAAGCATGGAAACTGCTCTCCTGAACATCTGTGAAGACCTGCTCTCCAACCTTGTATCCAATACCCCGTGTCCTCATCTTACTTGATCTCTCTTCAGCCTTTGACACGGCTAACCATGCCATCCTACTCAACCATCTCTGTGATAACCTGGGTATTACCGAACAGGCCTGTGCCTGGCCATGCTCTTTGCTCTCTGATCGATCCTCCAAGGTCAAATTGGGGTCCTTCCTCTCCTCTATCTCTATCTCTACCTGTGGTGTTCCTCAGGGGTCTAACCTCTCTCCCTGCTGTTCAACCAATACCTGGCACTTCTTGCCCACCACATTGCTGCTCTCTGCCCCAACTTTCAGTGTAATGCGGATGACACTCAGCTCATTTTCAGGCTCCCTTCTGCCACCTCTTCTCCTTCTCTCTCTCTGTCTGTCTGCTATCCAGGAGTGGTGTGCCGCCAACAATCTCTGCCTTAATGCCAGTAAGACTGAGATCCTCCTCATGGACACACCTGCTCCCTCCTTTTCTGTAGCTCTCTGGCTGGCCTCTCTTGGCCCTCTTCCTTCTCCCACCTGTGAGTCTAAAAACCTCAGGGTCATCTTCGACTCCACTCTCTTCTTCTCTCCTCACATCTCTGATGTATCTAATAAGTCACACTACCGGCTGCACCTCCTCAGAGGTATTCTTCCTTTCCTCTCCTTCCCCCAGAAGCCCACTGTCTCCAGAGCTCTGGTTCTCTCGAGGCTGGACAACTGCAACAGCCTCTTTATAAATCTACCTGCATCTACTCTCCGCCCTCTGTAACCCATCCAGAACAGGACTGCAAGACTTGTCCTTGGCCTCAAGCCCAGGAATCGTATCTCTCCAGGACTGAAATCTCTGCACTGGCTCCCAGTAGCTGCGAGGATTAGGTTAAAAACCCTCTGCATTGTCCACAAGGCCTTCTGGTGCCTGGAGCCTCAATACCTCCAACTCTCGCTTCCTAAATATCTTCCTTCTCGAGCGCTTCACTCATCCGCCTCCAACTCCCCCAGGGTCAGTCGTTTCTCCAAGCAACGAGTTGGTGGTTGATCTCTATCTTTGGATGGGGCCTCCCTCTGGAACGGCCTCCCTGAAACTTGAGGAGAATCATCTCTGATTCCGGAAGCACCTCAAGACCTTCCTCTTTGCTTCTGCTTTCTCTCCTCCTCTCCTGTGCTGAACTCCTGACTGAAACTGCACTGGTAACCTGCCTACCCTCTGATCTCGGGCCCAGGTATCCTCCCCTGCCAGTTGCACACCTGCACTGCCTCCTGGGCAACCCCTGCACTTTGGGGCTGTTTCTGTATCCCTAAGGTCCCCTAGAGCTCTTGATACCTGATGCCTGCACTTATCCCTGCACTTGCCACTAGCTGGCCACTCTTTTCTACCTATTGTTTTATTTATTATTTGTTTTTTTTTCCCGCACCCCCGCACTTTTCCCTTTCCACCCTCCCCTGAACTTGTGCGATCTCAATGTCAGTAAGATCGTTGTCTTTGTCCTCCCTCTGTCCCCCCCCTTGCCTCGTCGCGCCTTGAAACACTTGTGTATAGGCGTGTTATAAATACCATATCATATCATATCACAACCTTTGATAGACTCAATTTGCGTGGTATGAGTAAGGGGAGAAATAGGACATTGCATAGCGCTTTTGATATGGATATTTTCCAAAATAAGAATGCTTTAGAAAAAGAGAGAGCTAAAGTCAAGAAGCAGGATGATCTCTCTAAATCAATGCAAAAAACAACGGAGGGATTCCAAGCAAAATAATTACCCACGGCCGTGCCTGGAAAAAGCACGTGAAAATAGACCAACTAAGAGGCCGGGGTATGAAACCTAGTTTGGGTAAAGGGACAAGACTGGATAAAGTTCAAACATTTAGTTACTAATACAATTAAATCCACATAAAACACATCACACACTGGGAGGTGAAAAAATTCAATTCACATCCTATACATCATTGAAAAATTGATTTAATTGAATAAAATATACCGTTAGGATTATAAAATCTCATGATATATCAAAAACATAAAGATAATAAAATACATTTCAAAACATACTAATACATATGTATCAAATGGTATTCATTCAAATTAATGTGCAACACAACCAGACTCAATCACATCACCAATCACTCCATCCATACTAAACTCATACAAAACTAGAGTGCATACTTCAAAAAAACAATAATAATCTCAAAAGTGCACGAAAAGTGCACCAATATCAGCAAACTATTTGCAAAAAATATTCTAGTACCATAGATGAATTACAGTTAGTAAAAAGTACTGTACTACTAGAAAATCAAGTGTCTGAAAATAGGAAACCTTAATATGTCATCTCAATTGACAATAGGATCAACACAAAAGAAGACCAATCATAAAACCGACATGTTTTTTTCCATCTTCATAGTTGAAATAGTTCAGTGGAAATTCATCAGGGTAAATTGAGGTCTGAAGTCTTCGGTGGTGAATGGTACTGGGCAGTTACACAACTCTGTATACCAGTCTTGGCCTAACACCCAAACAAAGGAACAAAAAATTACTAATCTCATATCAATCCATTCAATGAGTTCAGTAAATGCATGTGTTATGCTCTATCAATGGGCATAAGTGCAAGATCAAAATGACCTTAATAAGAAAAAATGCACCTACAAACGGTCAAATGCAAGTAATGAGCAGACCTTCAGGGCATAGGAATAAAATTAATAGAATTCAAGCCCAATGTGCATTGTAAGAGAGCAAGAAACAATTAAAAATATCCCATAAGTGATCTGGAGAATATTGGTATAACACCGGGCTCAAATATACCACTACTCGAACGCAATGGAATAGTACCTAAACTCGTAGAATAGAAATGAATGGCTTAAATTGCATTCATAGTGATCCGGTCAAAACATAGAGGGCACAATAACAATTGATATTGGTTTATCAATGGAACCAAACCCCGAGCCCTCCGTAGGGAAAGGAGGAGTATCAAAATGGTACTATAAACTAGGGACCAAAAAATGGTGGCACCCAGAATGTCATTAATATCACATGAAGAATGATGAAGATAAAGCACACTTACTGGCTAAATCGGTATCAACAGAAGGTAGTATAAAGTTGAACCGTAATATATCCAATCACATAGTTGAAGGGAAATGTCATGTAGAAGAGAGACGCTGCTTTAAACGTATGTCACCTCTGACTGTTCACCATGCCTGGTAAACAATAAACCCATGGGCAAAACTGCCATCACTAGATTGAACAATCAGTAGAACAAAACAACAAAAGAACAGAAAGTGACATCATGCAATCCCTGTCGCCAGCAAGGCTGTGTGCAGTTACCGTATCAGCAGATGTCGACAAACGAAAGTAATAATAAAACTCATGCTTTGAAGGAGCTGCTACACCGTAATGTCAGAGACAGAAGTCGTAAGCCCATGTGAAAGGTGGACCATGTAACATGTGACACGGTAATTCAAAACACAAACAAAGGAACATATGCCCAAGTACCCATGGAACAATCCTGCAAGAAACGAATGCGTGGCCACTGTGACACCGTAAGCAGTTGAAACATACCATAAAAAATCATTGTAAAGTCATGTCCTTACCGAAAACTAGCATCCGACTCCCGTATGTGCCGCGAATGAAAACAACCTCTCTGAAATAAAAGAGGGACTGATAAGATACAATGTGCCAGCTCAATATAAGCCGCACAGCATCATGGTATCGATCGAATGAAACCACACAACCGAGTGAAGTACGGGCAGCCATTATGAAAAGGTGAAGTAGGACGCACTGTTAAGTAGTAACAAAGGCAATTAAAGGACACGGAAAGCAAAACAAAACACCGTCTACAAACAGTATCCTGGTGAAAAGATGTAATGCACCAACACAATTCTATGCATACTCAAATGAACCACATTAAATTCAAAATAAATTCAAAATAAATGCAGAGATTGGGGACATCTTTCCCCGTGCCCATAATTATAAACCTCCAAAATAAACAACAGAACACGGAGTGACGATGAACATGAATAGTTCATGTTGTAATATAATCACAACCCAAAAACTAGAATCACAGTACCAGGTCTAGTTGTTCGTTCAGACCAATCAAGTAGCTTTTGGTTAAAAATATTAACCTCATTTCTTCTTTCATCAAGATACTTCTGCTGGTAATACAACCATTTGTAGTGCGTATCTTCTTTAAGATTGTCCATTGTAGATCTTCGCAGTCATGATTGTTAATCAAAAAATGACCGACCATGGGAGCTGAAATGGTTTTGTTCCTAATACAGCTCTTATGTTCAGTGATACGAGTCTTCACTTTATGTTCAGTTTGTCCAATATACAATTTCGGACAAGAGCACCAAATCGCATATATTACTCCACTGGTGTTGCAATTAGTGAAGGCATGTTGTTGCCAGGGTGTCCTAAGACCAATATCGACAGATGTGGTACGTTTAGTTGATGAACAGCATTTGCAGTGTCCACACGGAGTATGGCCACTAGGTCTAGTAAGACCCCATTGTTCAGTGATGGTAAGTTGTGGTTCGGACTGGTTGCTGATATCATTCCTGGTTAAAAGTTCTTTAAGATTGCGACCACGTTTAAACGCACATCTAGGTGCAGAAATGGGGTTTTCGCACTTAGATAAGAGATGCCAGTTCTTCCTAACTATACTCACAATCTTGTGGGACAGAGGACTGTAAGTACTCACAAACACCAGACCATCAGGATCTGGTGCGACAGATTTGTTCTTATACTCTAAAAGGGCTTGTCGATGGTTATTGGAAGCCCTTTTAAGAGAAAGTTTTACAATTTTACGAGGGTAACCTCTTTGAATGAGATTCTCACTCAAATTGGCTGCTTCTTCGTAGAATATATCGAGATTGGTACTATTCCTCTTCAACCTCAAAAATTGACCAAAAGGAAGGTTATCACGAAGTGTTTTAGGATGGAAACTGTCATACCTTAATAACGAGTTACGGTCAGTGGGTTTGTGAAACGGTTTAACTTGTAACGTGTTATTGATGGTATTTACTTCAATTGTAAGATCTAAAAAGTCAATTTTGTGTCTGTCATGATGGATCGTGAACTGCAGGAAAGGATTGATGCCATTGAGCCAGTCAAAAAAGGCCAATAGTTGGTGTTCATTTCCATGCCAGATCATCAACACGTCATCAATATACCTTTTCCATAAGGTCTGATGTTGATGAAAAATGTTGGTCTCACTGTAGATGCTTTGAAGTTCTACTGAGTTCACATACAGAATAGCTAGGGTCGGAGCCACAGCCGAGCCCATGGCTGTCCCATGGATCTGTTGGAAAAAATGATTGTTGAATTTGAAATAATTTTCCGTAAGAGCTAATGTCGTACACCAAAGTATAAACAAATTGGGAGTCATACCAGGTGTGAGTTTGGACAGCAGTAATTCTTCAATCATATCTAAAGTAGATGATTGTGGAATCTTAGTATATAATGAGACCAGCATTTAAGATGGCGGATTTGTAGGTGGAGGCTGCTGAGGCGAACTTGTCTTTAGTGGAGAGAGAAGGGGCTTTTCTGCAGCTAGTTTCTGCAGTTCTTTTGACATTGCGGAGAGCCTTTAATTCTGCTGAAAACCATTTGTTGGAGTGGGCAATGGGTTTGGATTTTCGTTGTTTAAGAGGAGCTATCTGGTTGAGAGCTAGTTCTAGGGTATTGTTATATAGGTCTACAATGGCTGATGGGTTGTCATTTTGCGTAGGTAGATTAGTTTTACTGATAGGCACGAGAAGAGGTCTAAGGTTCTCTATAGTGATGTTGCGGTTATTTCTGGAGATTATTTGAGGTAGCCTAGTGGGTAGTGTCGATGCTATGGATCTGGGTAGAGAGAAGGTAATAAGGTGGTGATCAGTCCAGGCACAAGGAGTGATGTCGGTTAGTGAGAGATTGCAGTTGGCGTCTGCAAGCCAGTCCAAAGATCTTCCTTTTGTATGTGTAGGTTTATTAATGTGTTGGGTGAGGCCTAGATGAGTAATGGTGTCATTAATGTAGGTGGCCTGATTGTCATTGGGGTCATTAAGTCCCAAGTTGAAGTCGCCCATAATGATGATTTGAGATTTAGGTTTCAGGTTGGTAGTGAGTAAGAGAGCGATATCTTCTTCAAAGGTGGAGGGGGGTCCTGGAGGTCTGTATATAATGTGGAGAAGGATAGTTTAGGTGTCAGATAATGGGAGTTTGATGGATAGGAGTTCGGCTGAAGGTAGGGTTGTGCTAGTTACTTCTCTGATGTTTAGGGTGGATTTTGCAATAATTGCTATTCCTCCTCCTATTCCATTTTTTCTGTCAGCTCGGATGATGGTGTAGTTATCCGGGGTGGCTAGAGCTATAGTGGGGCCGGCTGCTGGGTGCAGCCAAGTCTCCGTGATAGCGATAAAGTCTAGGTGGTTGGTGGAGATAATGTCGGCGACATCAGTAGCGTGGGCTACCAATGAGCGTACGTTGATGAGAGCTCCCTTGATGGAGGTCAGTGGAAGGCTGACTTTCGTGTGTGGTGGTGGGTGAGGTGTTGCAGGCTTGTGACTCGGTGGAGTGTCAGTAAGTGAGGTGGGCTGCGTGAGATTCCTAGCCTGATTAGTGAGCATTCTGGTGAGTTTTACATCAGGATTAGTGCGATGGCTGAGTTTAGCAATTCTAATCATGGTCGGTGGGTCTGCGTTCAAGAAGGGGGTAGAGGGTACAACAAGGCGAGAAGCTAATCTTGTATTTCTAAGAGGTGTGGGACAGGGTATTAAGGGTGTAGGTGGGCTGGCAAATCTGTTTATCTAGTCCGCTGGAGATAGTAAGTCTGGGTAAAGTGGTGTGGTTGTGTAGGCACAGTTCTGAAGTGAGATATTCTGGAACAGAGGGAGGAGAGTAGCCATAGTTAGAGTGGCACCTCTAAGTGAGGCCATCATGGGTAACTTGGCTCTGGAGATAGAGGGAGTGAGGTTCATAAATTATTAGCAAGAATAGTTTGTACGTTCAGCTAACGTGTGTGTGGACACTAGTTAGACGTTTCAATGGCAATAACATGGGCATCAAATCAAATTGCAGTCAACTCAAATTGCAGTGTGCAGAGGGCAGTGTGGAATGCAATTCAGGGCGCAGGGCACCTCTAGGCTAGTCAATGCAATTTACAAATGGGCTAAATGCAATTCAAGGCGCAGGGCACCTCTAGGCTAGTCAATGCAATTTACAAATGGGCTAAATGCAATTCAAGGCGCAGGGCACCTCTAGGCTAGTCAATGCAATTTACAAATGGGCTAAATGCAATTCAGGGCGCAGGGCACCTCTAGGCTAGTCAATGCAATTACAAATGGGCTAAATGCAATTCAGGGCGCAGGGCACCTCTAGGCTAGTCAATGCAATTACAAATGGGCTAAATGCAATTCAGGGCACAGGGCACCTCTAGGCTAGTCAATGCAATTTACAAATGGGCTACATGCAATTCAGGGCGCAGGGCACCTCTAGGCTAGTCAATGCAATTACAAATGGGCTAAATGCAATTCAGGGCGCAGGGCACCTCTAGGCTAGTTGATGCTAAATAAAGAGACATTTGGGTGCGTTGCATCCATTGAGTGTCGTAGTACATCTTAGATAAAGTACATAGTGTAATAGTGCTGCTGAGCAGTAGGCGCTAAATGGCGCAGTAGGGCGGGAAGGCCAGGTATAACAAGACATGCAGGGACATCACCCACAAGACGCATTTGGCAGTGGGAGTAGATGAGTAGGGAGGAGGATGACAATGCACGTGATTCAGGCTAGGGGCATGGTCATAGCAGTCAGGCTGTATAGGCATAGGCAGGACCATCAGTACATGTTGAGAGAGTGGTCACACGTATGTGCACTGAGGCAGGTTTGGGCTACTGTGGCAGTGCAGTGTCTGAGGAGGGATGGAGGAGTACTAGCTAGCAGTTAGCTAGCAACGAGCACAATGAGCCAACATGGCTAGTCTGAGTGGAGGCAGGGCGGTTGCACCGCAGGATGGAGTGACTACACAATGTAATGACAGGCCATATCTGAACAGTTAGCAAATAAACCTCGGTAATGCCGCTTGCACAATTAGGCAGAGCACTGGCACGCAGTGAGAGCTCTATTAAGCGAGGGGGTACATACGGACTAGGATGTGACCGAATATCAATCGGAGCATCCCGACTAAGTTCGTATGTCGGTAGGAATGAAGCGGAGTGCAGACAGTTCGAATAGGTTTACTATGTAATTTGTCTTAGGGTTCGAGGCAGCGGTTCCTTGTCTTGCAGTCCTTTATCTGTCACATGGAACTTGCTGTAGGCGGAGGGCTGGGCGGCAGAAAAACGGGCAGAGAGTATGGGCGAACGGCAAGGAAGGCTGAGGACAGGCTTGGGACAGGACGCCTTTGTGGTCCTACCTTCGTGGAAATGCCGGCTCCCGCCTCCCGGTTTCTATTGGCCCTTACAAGCGGGGCAGCAGCCACTCAGTGGCCACATGGAGCTCAACACAAGAAGCTAAGGTTCTGTTTAACAGAAACTTCGGCGGGCGGCCATCTTGGAATGGTGGAACCGCATGGTCATCAATGAAGGTTCACTCCAAACGGTTGTAAAGGCAAGCAAGAGCTGATGGCCAATATATTTCACTCTTATATGCAATTAGGGCAATTGTGGAAGCAGAATTCGGCAGATATTCGGCATCAGTGGCAGTTGGTAATTTTCGTGCGGTTGTGCAGCACATTAAGCCTTAAGGCTTACCTTGTATCACAATGTGCCTGCACAGCTTCTCCATTGGCAGGGACTGCTCCAGCAGTGGGAGAAGGGGAGCTCCTGCTCCTTCAGGTGGATAGTGGAAGTAATTAAAAGGTGGATAGTGATAGTAATTAAAAGGCTAAAAACCTCCAAGGCACCTGGCCCGGACGCTGTGCCAAACGTAGTGTATAAATCTAATCCCCTGTGCTGGGCTCATTTCCTGGCCCAATAGTTTGATTAAATCATGGCACGGGGGTGATCCGAGACAGCTGGCGAGAATCTATCATGTCCCTGTATACAAAAAGGGCGGAGAAACCAAACCCACTAACTATAGACTTCTTGCGATGCTGGATACGAGTGCCAAAATCTTTGCCACATTGTTATTAAAAAACAGACTAAATGGGCAGAGGAGACTGGACACCTGCATAAATGTCAGACAGGCTTTCATAAATCCCATAACAACTGTGCCCTGCAATATATGATTGAGAACACTAAACATTGTGGAGAAAAATTATATGTGTGCTATGTGGATTTTTCAAAGACTTTTGACACTGTGTCAAGTCAGAAACTTTGAATAAGCTTGAGACATGGGGCTTAGAACCTAAGCTACTGCATTATGTCAAGGCCTTGTACAGCGACACAGTAGTTTCATTTCACTAGAAGCAAATTTAACGTGCAAAGTTCCAACTAACGTTGGACTAAAACAGGGATGTGTGTTGGCACCCCTCTTATACAACGTGTATATGTCGGACTTTGACTTAGGTGAGGAATTTTTCCCCCCGCATAGGCAATGACCCAATCCCATGGCTCTGTACACGGATGACACAATACTAATGGATCATACACCTTTTGGACTCCAGCGTAGCCTTGATGCACTGACTCACTACGCTGGGTAGAATAATTAGTTAATTAATTTTTATAAAGCTAAAATCATGGTGTTCGAAAATAGAGAGAAAGGTTAGACTCCTTTAGTTGGAAGCTTAATGGTAAAAAGCTTGAAGTCAGTAATCACTATATCTACTTGGGGATCCCGATTAATGTGGCACCAAAGATCTCATATTATGGGAACTATGTTATTCCCTGCATTCTAAAGAAACGGTACCTATTAAAACGGTAGACTGTCAGTGTGGGTGGAAATAACATGGAAGGCGCCATAAAGAAAGATATCAAAGTAGCACCGTCCTGGCCTATTGTGTGGAATGGAATTGCTCTTGGCCAGATATACAACCTTTCTAGATAAGCTGGAAGGGAAAATCCTAAAATCTATGTTAAATGTACCAAAAGGGACTCCTATAGAGGGTCAGTACGATGTGAGATGATCCTCCACTCCCTTAAGGCACACTGGTTACCGAAGAGTTGTACGCTGCATTGCTCTCTTGTGGTCAGAACAAAAGAGGACAATACAATAATGGGGACAGTGTATAAAAGACTACAAGTACAACCCTTACATTTCTTTCTGAGTTGCTTACACAAGAAGGAATGGGAACATTGCAATAATATAAAGGTTCCTTTAGAGGCGATATTAGAAATACCCGAATATGAGAAGCAGTTAAAGATGAACAATTGGGCATGGGACAGAGTTCAGTGGATGCAAAAACCTTCTAAGAAAAGATGATACACAGAATATACCCAACAGGGTTTTGTGATCAATAGGCAGCCTCCTACCTGTTGAAACCGTGCAATAGGAAAAGGGGGGACTATATCACCTACCTACGATTAAATATTCTACCAATATATGAATACACGGGTAGGTGGATAGGAGTCCCCCATGAAGATCGTAGGTGCAGATTAAGTAAGAATTTTGTTGAATCCGCTCGGCATATATTAACGCAATGCTAAAGTCAAAATACGAGAAGGCCTATGCATCTATGGTAGCGGAGATTGGTCTCATAGAGGGAAATCAATTTTGGAGTACCCTATATGGTGCAACCTCTTTGACCTTAACGGTTTCAGTCTACTATGTATGGATTGAGGTGGTAAAATTGCTATTGAACAATAAGTAGAGAGTAGAAGAAGTGGTTCAATAAGTCTGGTGCTATAACCTAATGTGCTCCCCCCAGTAGGGGAGATTGAATGAGATATTTTAAATTGTTGTAAATAGCCAGTCTCCTGGATGACTATGGAATATTATTATAGATTATGACCTGGATTATTATGTTGGTTTTTAAAGATGGAAAATTATGTGTTAGATGTATAGATTTTAATATTTTAATTATTACTATACCGTTGGATTGTTAAATTAATTCTCAAATGTTTTCTTGTATTAAAAATGTGTGCTTAAGGTTTTATTTTGTAACCAAATGCACAATAAATTTAAAAAATAAAAAATGTTAAAAAAACAATCTGCCTGGTATACTCTCTTGCCAGGACTTTCTCTTGTGCTTCGCTTAACACAGTTGCAACTTGAATCTTCCTGGTATACTCTCCTGCCAGGACTATTTCAGGTGTCCACAATGGCAATGCTGATGGGTTGACCAGAATGTTTAACCGACCTGCACATGGACCCCACTATCCGGGGGTGGATTAGTTCCCCCTGTCCTTAGTCTGGGAGTAGTGAGTGTTTGGAAAGATTTCATTGATGTGCAATTCTCCCTCCATTTATGGACCCCCCAACTTGTTGCTTTTGTTTGGCTAGCCTAACCTGACGTTTTCCAATGGAGCCCAGCCTTCACCTGAACTCCTCTGGGCTTTTGCTCGCTTGTTATGGGGAAACTGACACGTCCTTCAAGCTGCCAGTACTAGGAAACTTAGTTTGCCTTAGTCTTTGACTATGTTGCCATTCCTTGGTAACTTGTTAACAGTGTGGGGTACATTTACCAGCCTCAACAGAAATTCCCTGCATCACAAAACTGAATTTTAACATTCATCCAAAAACGGCTGTGCTTTGTCTGCTCGGCACATGTGGGGTGAGATTTTGAACCCAGTCACCCCAAGAATGGCTGCATTTTGTTTTCCTTCATGTGAATCCAGAGAAAATAACCAAATTCAGAATGGCTCTGCATTGCTGTTCTGTCATTTAAAGACTCAAGGCTGCGCTAGGAAATGATCTGCATTCAAGACGGCATTGCACTTGTGCTTCATTTCATTTAAACCTCACACAGTTTGCAACATTAAAACACAGCCCTGCCTGTGTATTTCATTCAATGGCCAGAAAGTAAGACCACCCCACCCAGAACGGCATTGTTTTCCTTCATAAAGTCCAATAAAAGCAAAGAATTCTGTTTCAAGTCTGCATGGCTTGGATTTACTTTGAAATAAACCAGCACATGCAAATTACTGCCAAGGAAAGTTATAGCATGGCTCTCTGTCTTGCCTCGTGTCAATTACCAAGAAAGTATTTGCAGCATATCTTTGTGTCCAGAAACTGACCATATCTTTAAAAGCCTTTCTGAAGGTAATGCAGAGGAAACTGTGTATGGTGGAAACCGCATTTTGTGAAATCAACATGTAAGAAAATGAACACATTTTCAGGGCACTGACAGTGTGATAATTACAGGTTTTACCAGACTGACCATCAGGACGGCCATCAAATACAATGGAGATGACTGGGCCCTGTGTTTTTGGCCCAGAGGTGTGATTTCCTCTGCATTCACTCCCAGCACCCACTGGAGGACTTCAAAAGGGAATCATGGAAACCCTTGTCCAAGCTGACCTAGGAGGAAGACAGCTTGGCTGGTGGTTGGAAAGACCGCCCACATTTGGGACAAATCCAACCCATTTGATTTAAATACCTTTTCATATTAAGACATTTCTCCCAATGCCCTGAATAAGCAGTAATGTTATATTATGCCAGCATTTTATGTGAGTTATGGACAAACCCAAAAGACTAAGCACTTGTTCCTAGCACCTGGTGAACTGGAATGGCAGGTAAAATGCAATTCTGGGTGAAGCATAAATGCCATAGAAATTAACATTAAACTTGGGGAAAATATGCCAAATACTATTATGCATATGTGTAGCCATTTGCAGAATTTTAGATATGTTTCTCCAGAAAATGGCAAAATGGTGCCAAAGGATGAAGCAACATCGCACAGAATTGGCATTTGAACTGACCAATTCCTTGTAAAATATGGGATCTACCTATCTGATATTTATGATGGTGAATATTGTAAATATATAAAAACTTTATTTTTCGATTGCAGTTCACAATACACAAGCATGAACCACTCCGTGGTACTGGATATACATATTATACACTTTGTTTTCTCCCATACATATAACTATATATTAAACGTATGTTGCTGGAATCAAGGCACACATTTCAGTCGGTATCATCCTCTTCCGGGTTAGGTGGGGTGGTGAGAAGGTAAGTCCTGAACGCTGACCAAATGTCTTTAGGTCTACACGGTGAGGGGACCAGTCCTATGTACGTTTCTTCACATTCGTGCATATATGCCAGTGATTTTAAGAATAGTTCTGCACAGGGGGAATGAGGACTCTTCCATTTTTGCAAAATACATTTTTTGGCCACCACACATGCGACATTGAATAGCCTCCTAGTTTTTTCTGGGAATTTTCCGATGTCGCCGAACAGATATTTTTGGGGGGTAAGTTGTGCGGGAACTTGCGTAATGTCTTCCAGTATACGTGCTACTGCCTTCCAGAATCTAATTATTTCAGGGCAGGCCCAGTACATATGATATGAGTCAACTTGAGGGTTATCGCATTTGGGGCAGTTCGTGTTTGTGGACTCCTTGAATTTAGCCATCTTGAGAGGGGTATAGTGAAGTTCATTGAGCATTTTTAATTGTATGAGTCTGAGCCCCGCATTGAGGGAGACCTTTTTTGTGAGGACGCAGTACCTGGACCATGTTCCTTCCTCTATTGTTTTACCCATGTCCTCTTCCCAGGTGGACTTTATATAATTGGAGGACTTTGTGTGTGTTTGGACTATATTGTACAGTGTGGAGACGCCTATGTGAGGCTGTGAGTGAAGTGCCTGGTAAAAGGGGTGCTCGGGCAGCTCAGCTGGGTATGACGGCCAGCATTTCTTGAACGCCGCTTTCATACGGTGATATTGTAACGTGACAAGTTGGCCCCTCCCCACTGTGTCAGCGAAGTCTTCGGGGGTGAGGAAACTTCCATTGGGGAACATAGCCTTCATTGTGATGTCATAGTTCGGGATCCAGGCTTTCTGTATACCAGGGTCATACGAGGGGGCTATGCCCAGAAAGTTCCACAATGGAGCTTGGGAGTCATAGGGGATATCGATGTGGAGGCACTTGCCAATTTCAGCCCAGGCTGCGATCGTGCAAGCTACGGGGTCAAATTTGCATTCGTCTTTGTAAGATGTCGCAAAAATGATGGATCGCAAGTCCGTTGGGCGGACCGAGTGCCGTTCAATGGGGACATGTGGTGCTTCTGTTGTAGGGTTCTGCCAGTATTTGGCATAATGAGCCTGAGACACAAGATAGTACAGCTCATAATCGGGCGCAGCGAAGGCCCTCGTGTCGTAGGGTTCCACCAGTTTTTCCCATTTGAGCCTGTTAGCCCCCCCGTTCCAACTGAAGGTGGTTGACAGAGACTGCAGGTTTTCAAAAAAGGGTCTGCCTGGCCATATCGGGACGTTATTAAAGATATATAGGAGTTTGGGGAGGATCACCATCTTGAGTACTGCTATCCGACCAGCCAGTGATATGGGCAACCTGGACTAGATCTGGAGTTTAGTGTGGATCGTCTGTAGTGTGGATTCGTAGTTGTCTATATATAGTGACTGTTTGTCTCTAGATACAAGGATTCCCAGATATCTGATGTAATTCGGGGACCATCTTAGACCGTGTGTGCGTGAAGGGCAGGGGGTGGACTGTGTCAATGGGAAGATTTCAGATTTGGCTGTGTTGATTTTGTACCCTGAATGTAGAGTGAAGTCCTGTATTACTGCCAATATGGGTTCCAAGTTGTTTTCCGGTTTGCATATATACAATAAAGCATCGTCCGCATATAATGAGATAGATTGGTAGCTGCCGGCCAATTTGATGCCCCTCAATTCTTGTTCTCTTCTGCTTGCAGCCGCCATTGGTTCGATAGTGAGTGCGAACAGAATGGGAGAGAAGGGGCAACCCTGTCTGGTGCCCCGATGTAAAGTAAAGTGAGTAGAGTGGGTGCGGTTTGTTAGGACCATAGCTTTTGGAGAGGTGTAGAGCAGCCTGACGCAGTGTGTGAAGTACGGGCCAAAGCCGAATTTTTTGAGGACCTCGAACATGTATGCCCATGAGACAGAGTCGAATGCCTTCTCAGCGTCCAACGAGACGGCCGCTGCCTGCGCATCAGGTTTGATCTGGGCCATAATTCCGAACAGTCTACGCAGGTTCAGGGCAGTGGATCTCGTTGGGATGAAGCCACATTGATCAGGGTGTATTAGGGAGGTCATTTTAGGGAGAAGTCTGTTTGCAAGCACTTTCGCGTATATCTTGGCATCTGTATTTATCAGGGAGAGTGGGCGATAGGACGAGCGGTCGTGGGCCGGACGTCTAGGCTTCAATAGGACCGTTATGACTGCATCAGTTATTGACTCTGGGAGGGAGCCGGAGCTCAAGGCTTCCTCCCATACATGAGTTAGAATAGGGGATAGTATTGTTGTGTATGTTTTATAGAGGTCCGAGTTTAGGCCATCAGGGCCTCGGGTTTTTCCAGCTGCCAGTGCTTTAATTGCCTCAGCGATTTCCTCCTTGGTTATTTCCTGTTCAAGGACAAGGTTGTCCTCAGGTGAGAGGGTAGGGATGTCTATCTCGTTCAGGTATGTTGCAATGTCTACAGGACTCCGTGTATCATGATTTGCGTATAGGTTGGAGTAATATTTAGCAAATTCGGCATTGATTTCTTCCTCTGTGTGTACGGGATCACCGTTGTCTGTCATGATGCTAGCGATGGGGGCATAACTGTGTTCGTTTCATAATATACGTGCCAAGTGGTGTCCTGCTCTATTTCCTTCACCGTATCTATGGGCCCTGGTCGGAGTGGACATGTATTGTAGTTCTTGGATTGCAAGCTCATTAAATCTAAGAAGGTGTGCATTGATATCAGCCAATATGCTTTTGTCATGTGTTACACTATAGTCGTTTTCAAGAGTTTTCAGGTGTGTTTCGGTCTTATCCAGGTTGGATTTGACACTTTTCAGGAGGCCAGTGGTTTTTGACATAAGATTACCCCTCACCCAGACCTTAAACATTTCTCACACCGTAGCCCATTCCCCCACAGACCCCGTGTTCAGCTGAAAGAATTCCTCCATCTCAGTTTGCAGCGATTCAACCACTTTGGGGTCCTTCAGGATATTTGGGGGCATTCTCCAGCGCGGGGACGGATGTTTAATATTCTGGAGCGATATCTCAAGCGTGACTGGGGAATGATCAGAAAGTGTACGGGGAGAATTTCGCAGCTCACCACGGAGCTCAGCAGGAGAACGGATATGAACCAGTAGTCTATCCTGGATTCAGAGTCATGGGCTGACGAATAGAAAGTGTATTGACGGTCTGTGGGGTGTACCCCTCTCCAGGCATCAGTCAGCGCCCTGTTCTGTAGGGCCTGATGGATGGTGTTAGCGGATCTGGTGAGTGACCTTTGTCGACTGGAGGACCTGTCCAATAGCACATCTAGGATAGTATTAAAGTCTCCACCCCACAGCACCCATTTGTCAGTTGTGTCGATTTCGGTGAGGAGATGGGCATAAAATTCGGGGTCGTCCGTATTTGGACCGTAGGAGTTGACCAGCACCAATCTCTCCCCCGCCACCGTGCCCCACACCACCACATATCTACCCAACGGGTCGGTTTTACTTTTTTCGGAGATGAATCCCAGCGATGGATGTATCAGTGTGAGGACACCCCTGCTCTGCGACGAGTATTCAGTATAATACCTGTTGTTACCCCATTGTTTCAAAATCTTCTCGTTAGTCTCTCGCAGAGCATGTATGCCCCCACTTTGCTGGATTTTGCTCTATTGTTCAGACCCTGGATGTTCCAAGTTAGCAGTTTAAGTGACAACCCGCTGGAAGTGTGGGGTTTCTGTGCCATGTCGATAAATTAAAGACAATCTTGGGAGAACAGGATGACTATTTGGGGGGATCAGTGCATGACTTGTGACTGCATTTTTAACATTAAACACAACCGTAAACTGTTTCGCAACATGCCCAACTGGGGCTTTGGACTTAAACGACCATACCTCTGGCCGGTTAAACAGACCCAACTTCCCGGTTCCCACCCCCACCCACACCATCTGGCCCAACTTGATGATGAACCCCATTTAAGACCCTATGGTTTCACTCGTGGAGGGGGGCGAGTGCTGCAACACCGCTTTCGTAGCCAAGCGCGTCTCATCCGACTGTCTTTGAATGTTGGAGAATAATAGGAAGCACAAATAAAAGAACAGTTCTGCCTGTCTTTGGTGAAGCGAGAATGAACGATTTGTTGGAGGTAGAAGGTGGTTCATTGCTGCAGTCGGACAGTATGCCATGTTGATTACTATACCGGCTGCTGAAGGAGATTTTGATCAGGTTCGTTCCTACCAGGAGGTAGAGGAATAGCGGATTCCACATAGGCCAACGCAGCTGCCGGAGAATCAAAGAAGTGCGCACGTCCGCCATGTTGTATCCGTAGCTTTGCTGGAAACAATAGCGCATATGGAACCTGTCTCACCCGCAGCTGTCGTTTGATGGATTCATAGGAGTTTGGACTCCCGCAGAGAAGTCCGGATATATGTGTATGTTGTCGTTGCCGTGTCTCAAAGGGCCCTTTTCCCTTGCCAGCCTCAGAACTGCGTCTCTGTCTCTGTAATTTAGAAGCTTTGCCACTATCATGCGGGGGGTGGCCCCGGTTTGGGCGGTGGAGCCAGGGTGCGATGTGCTCGTTCGACCAAGAATTCTGGAGAAAAGGAGTCAGCGCCTAGGAGGGTCCTCAGTAGGGCTTCGATTTGGGTCTCCATCGGGCCTTTGCAAAAGGATTCTGCTAAGCCGACAATGCGTATATTGTTCCTTCTCGACCTCGACTCCAAGCCATTACACTTATCGCGGAGTTTATTCATTTCGCTTTTCAAGACAGCAATGTCATGAGTGTTTTGGTTGGTCGAGCCTTCGTTCGCACTTATTCTGTTTTCGGCATCAGTGATTCTAGCACTTTCTTTATCTACCCTGTCTTTGAGGGAGCCTATCGTGGAGACAATATCATCCAGTTTGACATTTATCGCCAGGAATCCGTTCTGGACCGTCGTCAAAAGATGGTCAAATTTGGAGTCTTCCGTAGCAGGAAGGTCAGATGTTGTCGATGGGCCCGAGGCCTCTGCGGCTGCTTGTGAGTTCGTGAAAGAATCCATCGGCCCGGTCTTCCTGCCTTTGAGCGCGTTTTTTCCAGGCATCACACGGGTGTCCACTTGTTAATATCCGTTGTAGTGAGGATTGTGGATGGCCACTGGGGGATGGTTCGCCTCGGACTGTGGGTGGGCCTGCTGTAGTAGTTAATCTCGAGGCCGTGATGTGATACAAGGGTACTGTCGGCCCCGGGTCCTAGGAGGGCACAGTGCGTGGGGTGAGCGCTGCGGCGTGGATCGCGTTTAATTCAACAGGAGATTCCCTTCAGGGGCCCGCGCGCAGTCACCAAGCAGGGTTGTTCACAGTGTCCCACTCCGCTTCCCTCGTTTGCCCTGTCCACAGCAGGCCCGCACCACCCGCACCGCGCGGTCGCGCTCACAGCCCGGCCACAGGATTAGCGTCTGGGACGGCACATTTACTTTTTCGTTTCGTTCCCCCCCTTCTTTATGACGGCGTTCGATATCAGCAGTAGGGGTTCCACCCGACCAGGACCGCCCAGGGACGTGCATGAGAATACAGGTGATTGAAGCACCGGGGTGGGAGGACGGGGCAGGGAGTATGCAGCTCAGGTCACAAGCAAGGCACTTCTCCTACCAGGAAGGACACCGTCCTCAACGAGCGAATGTTGTTTCCTATCGGGTGGCATTCGAGGCAGTCCAGGTACAGGGAGTCCGTTCCCCCTGCGGAGCCGGACCCGTCCACTGCAGGGCCCGCGCTCCACCCAGAGCCACGGCACTCGCGTTGGTTACTCTGGAGCTGAGGAGCGGCCCGGGGCCACCTGTCTGCCACCCCGTCCGTATCTGGACACGCCGGGTCCGATTTCGCCCGTTGTTTCTCCCGGTGGGTGCAGGATAGGTGCAATGGTTGAATCCACTGGTCTGGTAGCGCGGATGAAGGCAGATAGAGGATATAATTTTAAAAGGATAATACGCCGGAGAGGAGCTCCACTCTTAGGCGGCCATCTTGTTGCGCGACAGCGCTCCCTTCCCAGCTGAATATTGTAAATATGAAGTTGTGTCGCATAACTCATTTTTGAGAGAATTAGGCTTGCAAGACCAAGGGAGTCATAAAATGCACACACCTAAGGTGAGGTCACTTCCTTTGAACCAATCAGCCCAGAGGGAGGAGGCGACACCAATAGGCCTGGCCTATCGCATTCAGGGGGTAAGTCCAGGGTACTTCCCCCCCATATTGTAAAATTATCTGATGTCATTCTGGCTATATAAGATGTAGACAGGGAGACACAGGGGGATTCATCATTCAAAATTAACCCTTCAAGATTCCAAGACTCGAGATCCAGATCCAGGCAGAACCACCTATCCAGACCCAGGCATACCCAATAATCCAGGGAGAAAGAAGGAAAGGCAACTGATACCCTTTAGGAGAATCCAGTGACCAGACCTTGCCCAGCTGTTCCCATCCAGGAGAGCCCAGCTGACCCAGTAACCAGATCTCTTGACCCCGCTGCACATGACCAGATTCTTGGCCCCGCTGTCCAGAGACCTTGCTGGCTGTCCAAATTGCCCAACTAAAGTGTACCTTGCACGTATCACATCAACCAGTACCCAAAAAGTGCATATCCCATTCTTTTACCTTTCATCCTGTTCAATCCTATTACAATCCCATAAAAACCCTAGTCATTTTCTGAATTGCCAGTATCCTCTGTTCACCCTTTCCCTAGAAGAATCTGTGTTTAGTCTATATCTGTTAGCATATTTCTTTTCTATTTCCTTCAGTTATCTGTGTAAATCCCTAGTATCATTCAGAATAAATTATTAATTCCTCATTGAAAATTCCCGTTCATTATTGTTGCACTTCGAAAGTAACAATTTTGTCGAATGTTTTTACTAATTATAGCCTTAAAATATAGTGTCAGTAGAACTAATCATTGTGCTAACAAAACCGATTTTGCCCATGTATTTTGCTTTTCTTTAAAATCCGACTTGCATTTCCCATAATAAAACCCATACAATCATCCTATAAAGAGTCATTCCTTCCCCTCAGTATCCTGTCTGTTCTGTGTCTTTGTTTCCCACCCCAAAAACCGATTTCCGATTTTGCCTGCTAAGCCCATTTTCTAAGCTGTTTGCCAGTTTAAAGCCTGTTTGAAATAAGAGTTTGAAATACTGCCAAGTGTGATTTTTGTTGCACTGTTTTCCTCCCCAAATTCAATCTTCTCACCTGTGTTCACGTAGTTTTAGTGCCCTGCTCAGTAGCCTGTAAGCTTCCATGGGCCTCATTACGACCCAGGCGGTAAGTTACCGCCTGGGCCGTGACTTTACCACCATGGCGTAAACTACGTTTACGCCATGGTGGTTGGCGGACTTACCGCCCCATTCCGACCTTGGCGGGGCGGTAAGTCCCCAATCCCCATTTACCCTTCCCCATTCCCATTTTTGCCCCATAGGGCATAATGGGAGTGGGGAAGGCGTTAATTACGCCACCGTAAATTACGGTGGCGTAATTAACTCCATGGTCCCTTAGCGCCATGGATTTTAACACCTGCTAAAAGCAGGTGTTAAAAGCGCCATGGCGCTAAGGGACCTCGTACTCAGGCGGTAAGGGTCGGCGCTGTTAACGCTGCCGTTAACCCCTTACCGCCTGGGTCGTAATGAGGCCCCTTGTCTCTTCAGTGCAGCCAGACGCATTTCTGTTCTATTTATCCTACCGCAAGTTTAACTTTATCCGTAAGTAACCAGTGAAATCCGAGTATGCCATTTTGCTCATTTTGAGGGTTTTCATTTTGTGTTTTGGCCTCCCATTCTGGGGTGGTGGTTTGAATTTAAAAAACTCTTCTTTCTGACTTGCCACTGCTTGCCATCCACACAGAATTTAGCTAGAAGGTGTTTGGGGGAAGTGTTGCAGGGAGAGTGTATAACCTATGGGCCATCTAGGCTTGTGAAGAAAAGTGATTTTATTTCCATTTCTATTTAAGGTTTATGTAGATGATGTCAGAAAGTTGAATTAATTGTATCATAACATTTTGCATTATATTGTCAAAACACGATTGTTGCCCTAAATTTTGTTTCGCTCTGATTTTTAAAAATAAAAAAATGTTTCTTTGTTACACACCGGCCTGGTTCATGGTCCATTGCGACAGAGGGTGTTTGTTAAGGTGGGTGTGAGACGGGTTGGGTGCCTGTTCAAGAACGAATCCAGGGTTCAAATAAAAATAAAAAGACGTTTTATTGTGCGTCACCTTCAGTGTCAGGGGAAGAAGTCTCTGGCTGGAGTTTTCCGTGTCCTAAAATCCATTACAACTGTGCACAATGTACCCTTCAGTAGCGTGAGCTGGGGTGTCTTTTTGTTTTATGGCCCTAAGACACCCTCAAAGGATTTTTTGGTGATTGTACGAGTGTGCCTGGGACAAACTGGTGGCAGCAGTTACTTTTCAAAATGTTTTACTTCTTTTTACTGAGGCAAACCACATTTACTGCATTTGGCTCAAGACTATATGGCCAGGTCCGAAAATGGATGAGCCACAAATCTTGTGTTCTGTCTCATGGCCATTTTGTCCCTTGCCTCTACCCAGGTCGAGTAACACAGGTTTTCCTTATTTGGGCATGCAGCCTCCCGCGAAAACCCAGGAAGCAGGCTGCGACTGTCTGATCCCAATCAACCAAGATTGGCCCATGACTGGGATGCCTGCAAGAGAGCAGATCTTCAATTGCAAGTCCTCCATTTTGGCACAGAGCTAATCTTGGATAAGAGAAGGGGCTCTGCATCCATTCCAGGTCTATCACCTGAGTTCTCACTGAACTACAGAAGGATCCAAGCCTCCTACAAACAGACTTGTAAAACTGCTGGCGATGCTTTGGAAGATTTTGGTACCCTTCGCCCTCTGCTGTCCCGTCAGACACCGGCTTTCTTCTTCGATCAAGAAGGACTGCCAAGGTGCTTCGCCCCTTTGGAGTAGTGGGAACAACTACTCCTGGCGCCCTCTGCTTAACCACCAAACGAGCTCCTTCAGAAGTGTTCCCGGGCCATCCAGTGAACTGTCCAGCCCTACCTCAGGGTAACCTGCAGCACCGCTGCCATCTCAAGTGCAAACCAGAGACTTGGGAAATCGCTTGTTTGTGGTTTTGTGCATTCTCCCACCAGATTTCGCAGGCCTAGCTCCTCTGGGCCCCGAAATGGGAGAGTGCAGAACGCTGCATGCATCCACAATTCCTGCATCACTACCTGGTGGTGACGGTCACTATAGATCCATTGCTTTCTTCTCTCCTGTGCCCTGGACCCTGCTGCACTGGAATTTTCTTCATACCTCCTTCGCAAGCTGACAAAAGGCAATTGTCCCGTCACAGGCGATCATTCTCCACCACAGCCGCTTGGTCCTAGCTAGTTGTCGGGGCTTGTACTGTTGAGCACAAGGCTCCCCTCTTCTTAGGGCTGAACTAGAACGTTAGGGAACACACTCTGAAGAATTGCCTAACTCAACCCCTTTCTTTGCAGGTTGTGGCTGTGTTTTCCACTGTATCGCATTAGGAAAAGTAAAGTATTTATATATTGTATAGTTTAAGGATTTGTGTGATAACTGTTTTCTCCTTGCTTAAGTTACTTGTGTCTATTTGGTCCGGCCGACAATAAATATATAGATATTTTTCATATGCACTTATCTAAGAGTAATTTGTGGTTCGTTGCTGTGTGTGCTCATTGTGGGCTTCCGATCACTCTCGACCCTCCTGAGACTTAGTCTGACCAGCTGCCAATCTACCTAGATTGGTCTGGTTTGTCCAGAAGGTTCCCCTGTTTCACTAAACAGAGGGTGGCCTGTCAAACTTCTGCCCATCAGGTCAGAGTTTAGATATCCATCTTAACACTTGCGTGCTGGTATTCCCTGAAAATAATAAGAAGCACTGGTGAGCATTTGATCTTAGAGGTTAAGTCTGGAGCTAAGGGTCTGCAATGACACATGCTGGAACATGGGGGGAGGGTAGCAATCGGGTCCCTCTCAGCTGCCACCCCCTTTGACAAGGTGTTAGGCGGAAACCTGTGCAGTTCCCTCTGGGACAACTGCAAAAGATTTAGGACTACAGGTGTTTGGCAGTAAACCCACTTGGTAGCAGTCTGTACCACACAGATTCACTTGGTAGCTGTGGCTGAGCAGTCAGACTTCCCTCAAGAAGAGTTAGGCAGTATACAGAGTATTCACAATAGGTCACGAGAACACAATAGAACAAGTAAACACTGACCAGGGCTTGGTGTAAAAGAGATATAATTATTTATTTAAAACCACATCTAGAAAAACACACAGGCACTAATAGTAAGCAAATCAAAAACACAGTCACTAAAAGATATACACTCCCTTAAAAGAATATTAGACAAGTCTTAAGTAAAGCTCCACTTATTTTCAGACAGCAGTGAGCGCTTAACGTAGAAGGCAATACTATTTGTATTTGTAATAATTTGTTTTAAAAAAGGGAGAGAAAAGCAGAGAATATAGTGAAACAGATCCCAACACGTTTTTCACGAACACAACAAGAGAGGAAGGCAAAGTAACACCGTGAATTCAGAGTCAGTAGGCCGGATCCGCTTTAAGAGGATCAAAACGAAATGTGTCCAAGGTCACACGGTTGCAGTGCACAAAAGTCCAGTTAGAGGGTCAAGGCAGCCAACCCAGTCCAGAAGGTTAAGGGGTTATTATTACCTTGTAGCAATCTTTAGAAAGGGAGGCCTGGCAGACACGGTACCTTAAAGGGGTGAGAATACTCCAGCAGGGGCAGTTGTTCCTGGCAGCGGATGCAAGTCGGTGCTTTGTCCGGGGGAAGAGAGGATCTCGTCGGGGAGGAAGACAGGAGTCCGTTGCACTGCCAGGGAAGAAACCAGCCGCGGAGTTTCTCAGGTAAAAGGAGCGGTCCGTTGATTCGCGGTCCAGCGGTAAGTGGCTATCCGGCTGCCGGTGTGCTTGGCACGGGCAATTCGACCACAAACCGGTCTGGCTTGCGAAGAGAAGAAAGTAAACTGGTTGTGCCCACCAGTCAGGGGAAGAAGCCTCTCCAGCCGGGAGATCTTCTCTGTCGTCGGGAAGTGGTGAGTCAGTTCCGCAGGGCTCCACCGGTGGTGTCGTCGTGGTAGGTCGGCTCAGCTTTTCCCTCATCAGATTCTCAGGTCCTGTGGCGACTTCTGAAGTTCCAGTCCCCAAAGCCCTGCTTTTATGCAGCATACCCCCATTCACTCAGCCTAGCTGTCAATCAAACATGATAAGTGGTGAGCCGGCCGGCTCACCACTTGGGCCAATCACACAAGAGTGCGACTTGAGTTACCAAGGTAACTAAGTCCAGGGTAAACCCCCTCCACACCCCCTGTGGTACCCAGACAGAGTGGCACCACTTTTGGAGGCTTCTGTGGAGAAGCCTGCCAAAAAGTGGAACAAAGGGCTCGACTTGGGTTGGAGTCACAGAAGAGAACACAAACGCCATTTTAGAATCAAGTCTTGGCAAAAAATACCAACCGGCAAATTAATATTAATTAAATAAACCGGCGGTATGTTCAAGGCTATGAGAATTAAATAATTAAAGTTGGTAGCCTTGAACAATGGGAAAATCCAATAGGGAAATATTTGCGGTCGAATATAAAAAGTAGTTTCCACTGCCACTAGCCAAAACTCGATCAGGGGGGACGCAGACGTGCCCCCTCGACTAACAGACCCCGGGGCAATCAAATTGCCCCGACCAGTACGTCCACAATATGATGGTTTGTACTGGTTTCTGTTAATAATTTGGGACTAGTAAAGCCAATGGTGACTTTACATGCCCTGGGAGACAGTAGTCAGTCCCAGGGTATGGAGTCTATGGTGGGGTGTCACTATGACACCCTTGTGTTACTGCACGGAGGGTGCTGTGTAACACACATAGTAAAAACACATGAGACCCTATGGAGTAAAGGACCCCATAGCCCATAAAACACATTTACAGCCAAAGGAACACCATAAATCATGTCCAAGAGTGGGAGAAAGAGTCTCACTCTTGGCAGGAGAAAAAAACAAACCCCAGAAATCCAGCAAAGCTGCTGGGGGACTCACTAGGTTAGGAAATTCAGCCTAAAGAGAGAATTCTCCCTAACACAAGGCCAGATTATTGCCCTTGCCACAATAGCAATAAAGAAAATATCTTCACTATAAAGCAAGGCAAAACTGCTGGCTTTGTTAAATCTTTTTCCTACCTTTGCACAGAAATGACGCACATGCAGGATACCTACCAATCCTACCTGTCTGGCAAACTATTGTCCAATCTGTATCACTCCTTTCCTGGCCAAACTCCGTGACAAGCTGGCTATCTCCCAGCTTACTCTCCACAACTGAATCTGTTGGTTGTCTCCATGACCATCAGTCTGGCTTCAGAGCTGCCAGAGGCACGCAAACTGCTCTCCTGAACAATTCCAACCCTCTGCATACACCTCTCAAACTCTAAACAAACACAACCACAACTCAATAGCACAACAAACCGCACAAACTTCACTACACCGCAACAACAAAACAAACCACAGGTAGACTCGCACAACAGCACACGATGGATACTGAACGGAAAGTACCCCAAGCCCAGCCAACGGTGTTAACCAGGCTGCGGCTGCCAACGGCACATCACTGCTCTTTTGCACTTTTCCCACTTGTTCCCACTAACTCACCCCCCGTTCCATTTTCAGAACCGTCAGGGAACCAGGGGACCACTCCG
This sequence comes from Ambystoma mexicanum, assembly GCF_040938575.1. Lineage (NCBI taxonomy): Eukaryota > Metazoa > Chordata > Amphibia > Caudata > Ambystomatidae > Ambystoma > Ambystoma mexicanum. Next base: position 1,473,960 of record NC_090940.1, read on the forward strand.
GTGGTGATAGTGCATGGTACAAATATCCTTTAACATTAACATTAACATCAGTCACCCTTGCACTGACTCTGGGCCTGCCACGCACTTAGGGGCTGAAACTGTAACCCTACAGTCACTTGTTTTCCTTGCACTACACAGAGCCGTACTGCCCTGGCTGCAATTACACAGAGCATTGCTGCCCTGTTTTCCCCTCCCCTCTTCCTTGTACCCCCTCCACTCCCTTCCCGTTGCAGTTCTCGTTCTCGCACTTGCACGATCTGCATGACACAAGGCCTAGTAAGATTGTGTGTCTTGTCCTCCCTCTGCCTTCTCTCCCTTGGCTTGTCGCGCCTAGAAACTCTTGTGAACAGGTGTGTTATAAATTACATATATCATATCATTGTCAAAGACACTCTATACAAAAAGATAATGGACAAACTCCAATGGCCTGACACTCTGCCTGCCATCACTGCCAATACCGCTAGTGTGGACGCGCTCACCGCCCTCATCAAACAGAAGTACCCTGATTACCTGTATAGATTGCAAGACTATTTTATTAAATACTCTGGCATTGCTAACGCTGGAGACCAAGCACAACCTGCTCTTGTCTCGTACTTTGTTAGTGATCTCTGTTAGGCAGAATCACATGCAGTACCCTTTGGGAACACTACATGTAATTAAGACTACACGTGTAAGCACAGTTTCACCTTTGATAGAAGCCTGTACTACACAGTAAAGCGGTAGCGATGGCTGAGCAGCCAGACTTATCTCAAGAGTTTAAGTGAGCAGTAGAACAAGTTACACAAAGGACCAACTAATACAGTGATTCAAACAAACACTTAGTCAAGGTTTCTTAGTAAAAGAATATACATTTATTTACTCAGTCAGTTAGAAAACATTACACTAGCATAAGCAGCTCAATATTACGCACTAATAAACCACAAAAAATACAACCGGAAAGGAAATGAACAAGTTTAGCTCCCCTGAAGTGGGAGTAACATGGCACTTCAGATACTTAATAAAGACGAAAAAGACAAGGTTATAAGAATAGACAGCCCAAATACATTCACAGGCAGGGCAAAGGGTTTCAGTTAACTACAACCAGCAATTCTTCTCAATAGGCCTGGGCCAAAGTCAATGGTTCAGAGTCTTTGTATAGGATAGCACAGTTCTGGTAGATAACGGTTAAGTCTTTGCCACAGAGTTTAGAAGAATTTGGCTAGACGAAAGGTTTGACGAATGTTTAGGGAAGGACGAGCCATCGAAGTTGAGGAAAGTTTCACGCACTCTCTCAATGGCCAAAAAGATTTCCAGACCGCGTTTGCAGAGTACCTTGTTAATGAAGAAGAGCTGCAGCTGAGGCAGTTGTTCCTGGCAGGTCGAGCAGGTATGATATGATAGGTTATTTATAACGTGCTTAATACCCAGAGGTTTCTAAGCACGGACCCGGGGATTGAACCTGTGGTGCTCCATGCCGTCTTGCTTCCAAGGCGAGCATGTTGCCCCTGAACTATCCTCCGGTCTCACTGTTCCTGAGCTTCAGCCATGGGGACAACAAGGAGGACGTCGGGAGGTTCCTGCACTGCCCAGGGAAGAGGCCAAAAGCTGTATTAAGACATTGGTTTAAGTTGTGAGTGCCTTAAAGTCCACAAGCTGGCTTCCTTCCCCCTGGCTACCCAGTTTTCAACAACACTCTGATGAAAATTCGGCCAGTTGGGGATGGTGTCCAGGTGGCTTGCGATTTGGTTGTTCCCACCAAACTCAAGGGAAGAAGTTAACCTTGAAGGGATTCTCTGTCAATGGAGGTTCAGGCAATAAAGACCTGCAGCAGGGCTTCACCGGTCGTCCAGGAGTTGCAGCAGTTCTCTTCCTTCAGCTCGTCTTCGGTTCTTTCGTTCCAGTGGTCGACTCTGCTTTCCAAGTGCCAGAGACCTGGCAAACACAGACCCCGCTTCCTCCAAGGAAAACACTTTATCGATCTCAGGGCTGTGTTAGCGTATCCCTCTGTTATCAAAGATGCTCTCATTAAAAAAATAAGAAATAAATACACAAATTGGCTGAAAAATCACAAAGCCCAGCTATACCAACGAGATGTCGCCAACATGCTATCCGCAATTGCTTCTAAGAATATGGCTAAATCGTTTTCCATCATAAACCAATCTACACATGGTCCACAAATGGCTACTCAATTAAGTAATGTTTCTGAGGACAAGTGGATATCTCATTATAGTGAGCGTTTTTTCACTCCCTAAGAACTCTAGAAGTTTTTAATCTTTAAATTCTCCCAAAAACTCCTCACTTTCATTTGATAAGGATGCTAATTTATTTTACATCAATAAAAAAAGTAATTCAAAAGCTGTCGGCCCTGATGGTCTGTCTAATTATACAGAACGCTGGGCCTCTATTTTATTTAAGATTTTTTCAGCTATAAACTTAACACAATCTTTACCCAAGTCTTGGACGCTTTCTATAAGACTACCAGTCTATAAAAAAGGCGACCGCCAGAGTCCCTCTAGCTACAGACCAATTTCCTTGCTAGAAGTGTCAGGTACAATCTCCTGCCATCTATTATTAAGAGAATTATATGAATGGTCATCAACATATCATCTCATAGACCCATTTCAGGCTGGATTTGTCTCCGGTCTAGGTAGCATCCCAAACATATTTATCCTCAATTTGATTAAATCACACTTTGTAGTTCGGAAGCAATCACTTTATTTAGCATTTCTAAACTTCAGATCAGCTTTCAACTCCATAGATCGCACCTTGCTATTCAACAAAGTAAAAGCCCACAACTGTCCTTCATCCGTGCTTGCACTTTTTATGCAGTTCCATCAGGAAACATCTATGCGAGTTAGATTAACACTACATGGAAAACTCTGTGTTCTGATTTCCACTCAAAGAGGCCTTAAACAGGGCTGTACCCTTGCTGCCTTCTTGTTTAACTTCTTTATATTCGACCTGGGAGCAAGTTTAGCAGATGCAATCGGAGATCCTCCTAATATGAGCATGCAAAAAATAAGGTACTTATTGTATGCAGATGATCTGGTGTTGCTATCGCAAACACCAGTAGGGCTCCAAAATATGCTTCATAAGCTTGCCCGTTATGCACATGACAATTTGGTGATAAACATCGATAAAACCCAGATTGTGGTCTGTAATAATAACACCAACCACAAACGAATCGGTTATAAATGGACCCTACAGGGGAGTGAATTAAAAATATTTCCTCAGTATAAATATCTAGGGGTGTCATTTACTAATTCTAGTAAGGGCGTCATCTATGAAATTGAATTGAAAAGCAAACTGCAAGGGCTGATATCCCAGGCTAAATTACTTGTGTACAAATTTGGTAAATTTTCAATTAAACACATAATGATATTTTATCGCAGAAAGTCATCCCGACTTTACTATGGGCCTCATTACACGGAAGGCGGTAAGGGTTAACGGTCACCGGTAATGGTACCGGTGACCGTTAACCCTTACCGCCTTACTACACAGTCCCTTTGGGGGTTGGTACTTTAACGCCTGCTTTTTAGCAGGTGTTAAAAACCAACCTGCAAAGGGACCAGGGTGCTAATTACGGTACCGCAATTTGCAGTACCGTAATTACCACCTTCCCCATTCCCATTATGCCCTATGGGGCAAAAATGGGAATGGGGAAGGGCAATGGGGGAAGGGAGAATTACCGCCCCGCCAACCTTGGAATAGGGTGGTAATTCCCCTTTCCACCAAGGCAGTGCCGGTATTTAACTGGCATGGACTAAGGTGCTAATGGCACCTTGGTCCACCGCCTACCGTGTAATGAGGCCCTAGGTGGAGCTGAAGCTATGTTACCCAGAAAGTGTACGTTCTGGGACGTGTTAGAAGCCAAATTTTGGAGACAAGTTTTAAGGCTACCATCTTGTGCCCCGTTACCATTGATATGTTTCGAATTGGGATCTTTAGCAATGTATTCTCAAGTTTTGTGGAAGCAGTGTGCATTTCTGAGAAAATGTTTTTTGAATTTAGAAACATCTAATGTTTTGGGTATTGCAGCTTATCATCTCTTAAAATCTGAAAATGCTCTACCACTCAACTGGCGTAGAATTGTATTCAATGCCTTAGCAGATGCTTCTGTATCTGTTAAAATGATGATTTTCAATCCGGGGCGTGCTAAGATCAATATTTTCCAATATGATTGGATAAGTAATAACTCTAGGTGTCTTGCATATAAAGACTTTGATGTTTCTCTTTTTGGGCATAAGAAATTTAGATCTATGGCCGATTACTTGCTTAAATGCCCTTCACCACATATACACAGACAATATATGCGTTTTAGATTTAATCTCTGGCATACGCGAGAGGTATTGTTTAGAAGGAAGCAAATACCTCTGAATTCTTGCCGCTTCTGTCTAAATGTCTCTCAAATTGAGACTTTACAACATCTAATAGTTGATTGCCCCATGTTAAGAACAATGCAATTGAGTTTTTTTTTTTTAAAACCTTGCTTTTAATGGCCCAATGGACCCAAATGACATATGGAAACTGATCTTTTCAAGCCCTAGATTGGGTGTTAAAGTAGCAATAGTGCATTTTCTTAAAGCAACATTACCTTACCATGAAGACTAAACATTACTTTATTCGGATCTGTTATTGTTTGATCGAGACTTTTGGTCTTGTATTGGGTTTTTGGGTTCACTATATGTTTTTGTCGGTTGAAGTGATTGAATATGGGGTTTTAATTTGTGAATATGGAGTATTTTATGTGGTCAGTATGTAATGTACTTATTTTATTGTCAAAAAAATAAATAATGTGTAATGGTAATTTTATTGTATTTGAAAAGTTGATTTCATCAACTAACCAAAAAAAAAAAAAAAAAGTAACAGGCCTAAGCTGGCCCGATGCTCTCCCTCTCATTTTAACGGGCATTAGAAATACTGGTAGCAGAACGCCTGGCCTGTCAACACATAAGATTCTAATGGGCAGACCCAGGAGGATGCCAGTTACTGCCCCACTGGCTCCCGAACTATGTAATCTTCAACTGAATGATGATCTTGTGTCATATTGCAAGAAAACGAATGCTCGTTATCAGTGCTCACTTCAAGCAAATACAAGAAGAACATCCTCGTCCACCTGAAGCACCGTGACACAGCCTCCTGCCAGGAGACTGGGTGGTCCTGAAGGTTCATCTGCAAATGTCTTCCATCCAGGTCCAGCTGACAACCCACACCGCCCCACCACAATATAAGTATACCTACCGGTAGAAGTAACACTCATGTGTGGCAACGACAATGTCGGCTCTTCCTTTCCTTGACTATCCCCAGGCCTACTCGCCTCATCCATTCCTTAGTGACTCTAAGCCTACCACAGATTTTGGCCCCCTGGGCAGATATCCAAGATTCCGTGCTGAGACACACCTATCTCACAGTGTTTGACTGCACCCACATGGAACTGAGCATGATGTAATATGAGTATTAGGTTGCCACTATATAGCACATTCCTATGCCCTGTGGTCTTTACCCTGTCCCAGGGACGACCAAACGGGGGGTTGATGTGGCAGGATTATCCTGATACAATACCTCCTAACAATCACCCTCCCCACTTTAGGCCCTTGATCAGATGTCTTAGCCTTGTCTTAGCCTGGGCCTCTTGCTACACCTGGCTATCCTGTCATGCCCACACCCCGCCTTGGCTCGGCAGGCCACAACCTAATGCTGCCCTCAGGACTCCAGGAGACACCAGACCAGCTCCCGGTACCTTTCCATAGCTGTGTACAAATACCACCTTATAAAGAGTTTTCAGTTCTTTACACCAAAGTTGCTTATTGATTTTGCTACACACGTTACCCTGCATGTAACCGCAAGGCTTCTTCACAAATGTCTGCTTCCTAGTATTACCAAATGTCTACAAACGTCATGGAAACTTGCCATGTGATATAAGATAAGCTCTGACCCAACACCGGCAGAGAGAGCTCTCTGTCTGACAACTGATTACACCTGTCACTTGTCATTCTGGAATACTGTATTTTGCTGTTTGTCTTTCTCTAATAATAACTTGGTTTGCCTCTCAGCTGTGTCCTGGCTCTTCATTGCTATAAGGCATCTCCCTGCCTTGGGGACTTCCGTATCACTGCTGACATAGACCACTCTCATTGATCCTAAGTGTGCCTCTGGCCACATCCCCAGGACACTGGACGAATCCCCCAGAGAATGAGTGCCCCCTTATTGATTCACAAATGCCACTGCCGATACACTGTCTGTCCACGCATAACACAGACCGCTCCGGCACTCTGCTGTTTCCTGGCTCTTCATTGCTGCAGGGGTTTCCCCTGCCTTGTGGACTTCCTTATCACTGCTGATAATGACATATCACTGCTGATAATGACAACTCTCAATGATCCCAAGTGTGCCTCTGACCACATCCCCAGGACTCTGGACAAATCCCCCAGAAAACGAGTGCTCCCTATTGATTCACAAATGCCACTGCTGATACAGTGTCTTTCCACGCATAACACAGACCACTCCTGCACTCTGCTGTGTCCTGGCTCTTCATTGCTGCAGGGTTTTCCCTGCCTTGGGGACTTCTATAGTATTCCAGTCCATTACTTCATTACTGTGTTTGGGGCACCCTGCCTGCGCATGTGTGTGAGAGCGTGTGTGTGAGAGAATGTTTACATTGAAAAGGGAGAAAGATTCGAGGAGCGCGGAGAGAGGAACGGGTGAACTGAGCGAGTGAGAAGAGTGCAGGGCACCGGGTCTCATTTACTGCATACAAAATAAACTTGGAGTTGGAGCTGTACTCACGTCTCGCTTGGGTTTGTGTAAACACTTCATTTGGCGGTGAGGATGGACCCGGCATCGTCCGCATCCACGACAGGAAGGAAGTGAAATATACAAGGAGAGCGGTTGCTCCAAGCGAACGTTCAGTGTTTTCTTGTGCTGTTGCTGGGTATCTCAAATGTAGCAGGATCAGAATGGGTCGGCTCCTTTGATCCAGTGGAAGTTGTGCCTTACAGAGAGGCTCAGTCTACACGCGCGCGCGTGTGTAGGGGAACAATTCAATTGTTTGGCAAATTAGAGGAAAGGACATTAAAAAAGTCACGCACGTCACGTGACGTGACTCCATTTTGTCACACACACGGAAGTCAGGCAGAGTTGTTGCGAGTCACGCTTCATCTTCGTCCCAGTACTTTAAAAAAAAAACATTTCTTTCTCTTTGTAAATCGGATGCAGTTTTTATCATTCACAGGATTTTCAGTTGAAAGAGGCATGAGATACTAAAGGTTACTCTCATGTGAAATATGAGTTGATGGTCAATGGATTAAACCTTTTCATGTATGGTTGGCGAACCGTAGAAGGAAATTTTACATTTACACGTTATACAAAGTCTGGTGAAAGTTAGCTCGGAAGTGAGTCTCAGTCTTTAGTTTGGAGGAAAGTAATCATAGTCATCAAGTGCAGTTTTGACTATGCAAGGCATTAGTATTCAACCTCCTGCGAGTTTTCTTCCAACTCCTGGGCAACCTACAGTAGTTTGGTCCGAATGGAAGGAGTTTTGGTTGAATTACATTCAGACAATGGAACAAGAAGGACTCACTTCTGGCAAAAAGAAACTTTTGCTACTCCATGCTTTAGGTTTAGAAGGCCAGAGAAAGTATAGAGAGCTTCCAGAATTGCCAGGAGATGAAGCTGGTGATGGTGATGAGCATGATAGAGCCCTGAGACAATTGGACAAATATTATGTGTTAGGCAGAAACCTGTGCAGTTCCCTTGGGGAACACTGCAAAAGATTTAAGACTACAGGTAGAGCAGTAAACCCCTTTGGTAGCAGTCTGTACCACCCAGATTTACCTGGTAGCTGTGGCTGAGCAGTCAGACTTCTCTCAAGAAGAGTTAGGCAGTATGTAAAGTATACACAATATGTACCAAAACACAATAGCACAAGCAAACACTGACCAGAGCTTGGTTTCAAAAGTATATAGTTATTTATTTAAAATACACATAAGTTAAAAACACTCTAGCAAAAATATAGTAAAAGCACTTCAACACAGTTATAATGAAAGTAGATTCAATCCTTTCTCCTATCTAGACAACTCTAAGTAAACACCACTTAATTAAAACAGAGGTGAGTGCTTAACGTTAGATGACACTCTAGTAGTTTCCAAGAAAGGGAGAGAAAAAGCAGAAATGGGTTAGACACACCACTCTAAGGTCCAGAGCACTTGCAATAGGCTTAAAGAAGAATAAAGTCACAGGTGAGCAAAAGTCACTAGGCAGGGCCCACTCTTAGAGTAGCCGGAGCGAAAATGTGCCCAAGATCACACTGTTAGTTAGAGATTCAAAGTCTTGCAAAGAGTCAAAAAGAGGTTAGAGTGGCTCAGAAAGTTTAGCCAAAGTGTCCCAGGCACTCCCAGGTTCGAAAGCCGGGGACTAAATCTACCCCGTACAGTCGGTAGCAAGGGAAGCCAGGCAGAACACAGTACCTTAAGCGGAAAGGATCCTCCAGCGGTGGCAGTTGTTCCAGGCAGTGGCAGCAGGGCTCGACGTCGGTCAGGGGAGAAGAAGTTCTCGCTGAAGAGCAGAAGAAGAGGGTCGTTGCACTGCCCGGGAAGAAACCAGCCGCGGAGTCCTCCGGTTAAAGGGTTGGTACCGACTTTCGCGGTATGGGGGTAAAGTGTGGTATTCCGGTTGCCGGGGTGCTTGGCACAGGCAAGGCGGCCACGAGATACCTCAAAGAACGGAAAGAAGGCGAAAACTGGTTGTCCCCACCAGTCAAGGGAAGGAGCCACTCCGTTAAGAGTTCTCCTCGGTCGTCGGGAAAAAGTGGTGAGACGGTTCAGCAGGGCTCCACCGGGTGGTGTCGTCGAAGCAGGTCGGCTCAGCTCTTCCCTCGTCGGATTCTTGGTCCTGTGGCGACTTCTGAAGTCCCAGTCCCCAAAGCCCTGCTTTTATGCAGCAAACCCCCATTCACCCAGCCTAGCTGTCACTCAAACATGCTAAGTGGTGAGCCGGGCGGCTCACCACTTGGGCCAATCAGGACGGAGTGCGACTTGAGTTACCAAGGTAACTCAGTCCAGGGTGCCTAAATCCCCCTCCACCCCTCCTAAGTACCCCAGACAGAGTGGCACCACTTTGGAGGGCTTCTGTGGAGAAGCCCGCCAAAAGTGGAACAAAGGGCTCCACTTTGGGTCAGAGTTACAGAGGCGAACACCAACGCCATTTTAGAATCAAGTTTTGGCAAAAAGTCCCAACCGGAGTTATAAAAATAAATATATAAACCGGCGGTATGTTTAAGGCTACCGTAAATAATTAATTAAATGTGTTAGCCTAAAACAATGGGAAATCCCATAGGGAAATATTCGCGGTTGAATATAAAAAGTAGTTTCCACTGCCACCAGCCAAAACTCGATCAGGGGGGACGGAGACGTGCCCCCTCGACTAACAGACCCTGGGGCAATCGAATTGCCCCAGCCAGTACGTCCACAATATGATGGTTTGTACTGGTTCTGTTCAGGATTCAAGACTAGCAAAGTCTTTGGTGACTTTACATGCCCTGGGAGACAGTAGTCAGTCCCAGGGTATGGAGTCTATGTTGGGGAGTCCCTAGGACACCCCTGGGTCACGGCACAGAGGGTGCTGTGTGACCCACATCACAAAAATACATGAGGCCCTATGGAGTAAGAGACCCCATAGCCCATTCAACACAAGGTTTAACCAAGAAAACACACTTCAACATGTCCCAGAGTGAGGGTAAAAGAGTCTCACTCTTGGCAGGAGAAAAAAATTAAACCCCAGAAATCCAGCAAAGCTGCTGGGGGACTCACTAGGTAGGGAAATTCAGCCTAAACAGAGAATTCTCCCTAACACTCGCCCCCCCCAGACTAAGGGACAGGAGGATTTAATCCACTCCTGGATGAACCTCATACCTCTAGTCGATGATATACATCCTAGAGAGTCCATCAGCATTTTGATGGTGACACCCTGACCTGTGCTCAATGGTGAAATCAAACCCTTGCAGGCAGATTGACCATCTCAATAGTTTTGGATTTTCCCCTTTCATTTGCATTAACCATCTCAAGGGTTGGTGGTCAGTCTGAATAGCAAAAGTAGAACCATACAAGTATGGCCTAAACTTCTTCAGTGCCCACACAATAGCAAAGCATTCTCTTTCGATAGTTGCCCACCTTGTCTCAGGATCCTTCAGTTTCCTACTGATGAAGCAAATGGGGTGCTCCCTACCCTTCTCATCCAGTTGGCTTAGAACTGCACCTATACCTACATTGGAAGCATCAGTTTGTACAATGAAAGGTTGGTGGTAGTCAGGAGCTCTCAATACTGGAGCCTGGCAAAGAGCTCTCTTCAGTTTTTCAAAGGCCTGATTGCACTCCTCATTCCATTTTACCTTTTTAGGGAATTTGGGAGAGGAGATTACATTCAGTGGAGAAGCTATGGTCCCATAGTTCTCAATGAAATTCCTGTAATACCCAGTGAGGCCTAGAAAAGCTCTCACTTGGGTTTGAGTAGTTGGTGTTGTCCAATTTTGTACAGCTTCAATCTTGCTGGGCAAAGGCCTTATTTCTCCACCTCCTACCTCATGTCCAAGGTAGACCACTTTACTTTGACCAATCTGGCACTTACTGGCTTTGATTGTCAAATGGGCCTGTTTCAGAGCCTGCAACACATGTCCTAGGTGGTTCACATGTTCTTCCCAGGAGTGGCTGAAGACTGCAATGTCATCCAAGTATGCCATGCAGAAATCTTCCATCCCAGCCAGAACTTGGTTCACCATCCTTTGGAATGTGGCAGGTGCATTTTTCAGTCCAAAAGGCATGACCTTAAACTGGTACAAGCCAACTGGGGTTGAAAATGCAGTTTTCTCCTTGGCATGGTCTGTCAGGGCTATTTGCCAATAGCCTGACGTCAGGTCAAATGTGCTGAGGTACTTGGCTGCACCAAGTTTATCCACCAACTCATCTGTCCTGGGCAAAGGGTGGGCATCAGTCTTGGTGACTGCATTTAGAGCTCTATAGTCCACACAGAATCTCAAGTCTTTGGATCCTGCCTTTGGTACTAACACAACTGGGCTAGACCATGGACTAGTAGAGGGTTCTATTACCCCGAGATCAAGCATCTTCTTGACCTCTCCTTTGATGTGGGCTCTGATATGTTCTGACATTCTGTATCCTCTGCTTTTGACTGGCAGACAGTCACCAGTGAGTATCTCATGCTGGCCCCAAGGGGTCAAGCCTGGTGACAGTGAGAACAGGGAGGCAAACTGATTTAACATAGATTTGCACTCCTCTTGTTGCTCAGGTGTCAGGTCTGAAGAGAGATTGACTCCTTCAACTTTTTCATCTAAAGGTACACCTCTGAGGAGATCAGGGAGAGATTCACTCTCTTCCTCCTCTGCAGCTGAAGCTAGGAGCAAGGCTCCTACATCAGGTCTGGAGATGTAGGCTTTTAGTCGGTTGGTGTGGAAGACTCTAGGAGCTTCCCTGGGTCTGCCCAGATCCACCAGATAGTTGACCTCTCCAAGTTTTCCCACAACCTTGAAGGGTCCCATCCATTTGTCTTGCAAGGCCCTCTGCCTTGTTGGGAGCATAACTAGAACTAGCTGGTCTTGAGTAAACTCAACCATGTTAGCCTTCTGGTCGTGCCAATGTTTGACCAGGGCTTGACCAGCTTTCAAGTTGTCACTTGCTTCTGCCATCATGTGTGACATTCTCCTCCGGAGACCTATCACATAGTCAGTCACTCTGACTGGCTTGAGGGGAGGAGCACCTTCCAACCCCTCCTTAATCAGGGCCAATGGACCTCTGACTGGATGGCCATAGAGAAGCTCAAAGGGAGAATAACCTACTCCCTCCTGAGGGACTTCTCTATAAGCAAAGAGAAGGCATGGCAGTAGAAGGTCCCACTTTTTCTTAAGGGGTTCTTCCAAAGCACCTATCATGCTCTTCATGGTTCTGTTAAACCTTTCAACCAACCCGTTTGTCTGAGGGTGGTAGGCGGTTGAGAACTTGTAGGTAACTCCACAGGTTTTCCACATGGCCTTCATGTAGTGGGACATAAAGTTTGACCCCCTGTCAGAGATTACCTCCTTAGGAAACCCAACCCTGGTAAAAATACCAAGGAGGGCCTTAGCCACAGCCGGAGCTGTAACAGTCCTCATAGGAATGGCCTCCGGGTACCTAGTAGCATGGTCTACTACAACAAGGATAAACCTGTTGCCTGAGGAGGTTGGAGGATCAAGGGGACCAACAATGTCAATCCCTACCCTCTCAAATGGGACTCCCACAACTGGGAGAGGCACTAAAGGTGCCACATTCTTGGAACCAACCTTACCAGAAGTCTGGCAGGTATGGCAGCTCTTACAATATCTATCTACTTCGGCCCCCATCTTTGGCCAATAAAAGTAGAGTGAGAGCCTTTCCTTGGTCTTCTTGAAACTCAAGTGGCCAGCCAAAGGTATCTCATGGGCTAGTTGTAAGAACTGTTGTCTGTTTTCCTGTGGGACTACAAGGCGTTTGTAGTCTCCAGGTTCAGACTCAGTGGGTTCACTGTAGAAGAGGCCATCTTCCCAGTGCAACCTATACTTCCCAGGCTCTTGCCCATCAGCTTGAGAAGCTGCCTGGTGGCGGAGACCCTCCAGAGTTGGACATTCTCTTTGCCCCTTACGAAAAGCTGCCCTGCTAGGCCCACCTTCTGCCAGTAAAGACTGCAGCTCAGGATGGTCCTCAGGGTCCAAATCTCCAATAAGGTTGGGGCCTCCTTCTAGCTCTTCCTCAGAGTCTAGCTCAACCACACAGGGTTGTACCTCCCTCTCAGCCTCAGCTGGAGGTGGAGTTACAGGTGTAACTTTGGACAACCTAGGGGAAGTCCTTGTTGGAAGCACTGGAGTGCTTGCTGCTGGCTTTTTCCTAGGAGTCTTGGGTTGCCCCTTTGCTCCTGATCTGGTAGTTACTGCAGTAAGTTGCTCCAGTGGTAGAGGAGTGATTTCTGTCATCATCTCCTGAGATAACCCTCTCAGGGTTTTCTCCCTTGCAGGTTTTGTGAGTTCCTGAAACCTTTTGCTAGGAGGTCTGGGGGTATGAGATACAACTCCAAGAGCTTTGAGGTCATTACCCAACAGAACCCTACCTGGCACTTCACATTGTACACTGACAGGTATTTTTACAGCCATATCATTACATTGGATGAGAACTGGTAACTGGGGACACATCTGCACAGGCCCACCAGCTAACTTGGTGAGGCATTTGGGTGCCTTAGCAACATCCTCTGCCTTGAAAAATGATTCATCCACCACAGTTATGCTGGCTCCAGTGTCCCTAATGGCAGGAGTCTCCTGACCATTCACCTGGACACTGTCCTTATAATACTCTTTAGTATTATCTGGGATAGAGTTATAGACATCTAAATTCTGTTGCTCCCACAACCCCAGAGAGACTAAAGAAACACTAGCTGAGACTCCAGTGGGTTCATCAGCTAGTAATAGAAAGTTTCCACTTGCCATGGGTACTTCCTCTTCTGGAGCGAAGGCTAAGGAGGCAAGCTGGACCCCTGAAGGTTTACCCTTACATCTGGGATCTCCTTTCACATGGTCAGTAGCCTTACAAACAAAGCATGAGCCAAAGGCTCGCTGGAATGGAGGCTTGTTCTGACCTCCTTCTGGTCTGGGACCAGAAGGTACACTAGCCTGATTTGGTTTCCCTTGTGGCTTACCCTTATAGTTTTGTTTGGGGCCCTCTTTGGAATTTGTAGTATTAGAATTCTCTTTGGAGTCCTTCTTAGACTGTTTTTCCCCATCCTTCTTCTGAGTTACCCCAGAATCCTTGTGAGTGGCCCTGTTGGCAACCCACAAGTCAGCAGCCTTAGCTAGCTTCCGGGAATCTAATTCCCTGGAATCAGCCAAGTGTTGTCTGAGCTCAGGAGAGCAGGCATCATAAATAGTCTCCAACATAAACAAATTCTTCATACCTTCATAAGTGTTCACCTTGTAACCCTTAATCCATCCCTCTAAGTTTTTCAAACATTCATTCACCCAGGTAGCCCAAGGGGTACCATCATGCTTTTTGAGGCTCCTAAACCTCTTAAGATACTGGGAAGGGGTCTTCCCAAACCTAGCTATCAAAGCTAGTTTCACACATTCATAGTCCTTCCTATCCTCCTCCCCCATCTCCATTACCACATCAGTTGCAACAGGGGGAAGCCTAGAGAACAACCAGGTGAGTAAGTCATTTCCTGTGATGTTCTGGAGCCCATGATTATATTCAAACAGAGACAACCAATCCAACACATCCAACTTAGGCTCATACATACCAACCAATTCTTTAGGCATCCGGGGTCTTTTAGGACTGGAACTTCTAGAGGAGCCAGAGAGAGAAACATTCTCAACAGATAATTTCTTCATTTCTAAGTCATACTTGAGCTCCATTTCCCTTAGCCTTAGTTCTTTGTCAGTTTGAGCATTCAGTTTCTTATACTCCAATTCTAGCTTCATTTTCTCTAGTTCAAAGTACTGAGGACTAAATGTGGGACCTGGTAAAGGTCCAGTAGGCACAGCAGGTAGAGCAGGCAGAGGCCTAGGGGGGACAGTTACAACAGCCTCACCCTCCTCTTCTGACTCTTCCTCAGAAACATCAACATTTTGTTCCATGTTAACTTCAACACTGTCATCTACAGTTGCTGGAGTGGTAGGTTCCTCTGAACCATCACCCAGACTTTGGTTAGCTAACAATCTTTCAATCAGCTCCATTTTCTTGCCCTTAGTCAGGAGATCCTTATGTTTACAGAGCACTCTTAAACAATCAGCAGTTTTGGCTGCAAGGGACTCTTGACTATAGCTTTCTATAACTGACATGTTAGAGGTTTTACTTTTTCAGTGCTAAGCTTTGTGGTTAGTTGCACTAAGGTATCTAAAGCACAATAAAATGTATACTCAATACAAATCCCACCGCTGTACACCAGTGTTAGGCAGAAACCTGTGCAGTTCCCTTGGGGAACACTGCAAAAGATTTAAGACTACAGGTAGAGCAGTAAACCCCTTTGGTAGCAGTCTGTACCACCCAGATTTACCTGGTAGCTGTGGCTGAGCAGTCAGACTTCTCTCAAGAAGAGTTAGGCAGTATGTAAAGTATACACAATATGTACCAAAACACAATAGCACAAGCAAACACTGACCAGAGCTTGGTTTCAAAAGTATATAGTTATTTATTTAAAATACACATAAGTTAAAAACACTCTAGCAAAAATATAGTAAAAGCACTTCAACACAGTTATAATGAAAGTAGATTCAATCCTTTCTCCTATCTAGACAACTCTAAGTAAACACCACTTAATTAAAACAGAGGTGAGTGCTTAACGTTAGATGACACTCTAGTAGTTTCCAAGAAAGGGAGAGAAAAAGCAGAAATGGGTTAGACACACCACTCTAAGGTCCAGAGCACTTGCAATAGGCTTAAAGAAGAATAAAGTCACAGGTGAGCAAAAGTCACTAGGCAGGGCCCACTCTTAGAGTAGCCGGAGCGAAAATGTGCCCAAGATCACACTGTTAGTTAGAGATTCAAAGTCTTGCAAAGAGTCAAAAAGAGGTTAGAGTGGCTCAGAAAGTTTAGCCAAAGTGTCCCAGGCACTCCCAGGTTCGAAAGCCGGGGACTAAATCTACCCCGTACAGTCGGTAGCAAGGGAAGCCAGGCAGAACACAGTACCTTAAGCGGAAAGGATCCTCCAGCGGTGGCAGTTGTTCCAGGCAGTGGCAGCAGGGCTCGACGTCGGTCAGGGGAGAAGAAGTTCTCGCTGAAGAGCAGAAGAAGAGGGTCGTTGCACTGCCCGGGAAGAAACCAGCCGCGGAGTCCTCCGGTTAAAGGGTTGGTACCGACTTTCGCGGTATGGGGGTAAAGTGTGGTATTCCGGTTGCCGGGGTGCTTGGCACAGGCAAGGCGGCCACGAGATACCTCAAAGAACGGAAAGAAGGCGAAAACTGGTTGTCCCCACCAGTCAAGGGAAGGAGCCACTCCGTTAAGAGTTCTCCTCGGTCGTCGGGAAAAAGTGGTGAGACGGTTCAGCAGGGCTCCACCGGGTGGTGTCGTCGAAGCAGGTCGGCTCAGCTCTTCCCTCGTCGGATTCTTGGTCCTGTGGCGACTTCTGAAGTCCCAGTCCCCAAAGCCCTGCTTTTATGCAGCAAACCCCCATTCACCCAGCCTAGCTGTCACTCAAACATGCTAAGTGGTGAGCCGGGCGGCTCACCACTTGGGCCAATCAGGACGGAGTGCGACTTGAGTTACCAAGGTAACTCAGTCCAGGGTGCCTAAATCCCCCTCCACCCCTCCTAAGTACCCCAGACAGAGTGGCACCACTTTGGAGGGCTTCTGTGGAGAAGCCCGCCAAAAGTGGAACAAAGGGCTCCACTTTGGGTCAGAGTTACAGAGGCGAACACCAACGCCATTTTAGAATCAAGTTTTGGCAAAAAGTCCCAACCGGAGTTATAAAAATAAATATATAAACCGGCGGTATGTTTAAGGCTACCGTAAATAATTAATTAAATGTGTTAGCCTAAAACAATGGGAAATCCCATAGGGAAATATTCGCGGTTGAATATAAAAAGTAGTTTCCACTGCCACCAGCCAAAACTCGATCAGGGGGGACGGAGACGTGCCCCCTCGACTAACAGACCCTGGGGCAATCGAATTGCCCCAGCCAGTACGTCCACAATATGATGGTTTGTACTGGTTCTGTTCAGGATTCAAGACTAGCAAAGTCTTTGGTGACTTTACATGCCCTGGGAGACAGTAGTCAGTCCCAGGGTATGGAGTCTATGTTGGGGAGTCCCTAGGACACCCCTGGGTCACGGCACAGAGGGTGCTGTGTGACCCACATCACAAAAATACATGAGGCCCTATGGAGTAAGAGACCCCATAGCCCATTCAACACAAGGTTTAACCAAGAAAACACACTTCAACATGTCCCAGAGTGAGGGTAAAAGAGTCTCACTCTTGGCAGGAGAAAAAAATTAAACCCCAGAAATCCAGCAAAGCTGCTGGGGGACTCACTAGGTAGGGAAATTCAGCCTAAACAGAGAATTCTCCCTAACATTATGCTCCAGAGACTAATGTGGCAATCAATAGGTACAATTATCTACACAAGTGTTCAGAAAGAACAGGAAACATAGAAGTGTATGTCTCAGTTTTGAGGTTGCTGGCCCGTACGTGTCACTTTGGAAATGGAATTACCCTGGATGAATTAATCAGAGATCAGATTATAATTCAGACAAAGGACACGCTAATTCAAGATAGGTTATGGATGGTAGGGAACCCATCATTACCAAATACTATTGCCATTGCAAAAAGAATAGAGCACAGCCAATTGTGTTCTAAGGAGATGAAGAACAAAAAACAGGAAGCTACTCAGAGCATGTTACAGACCAGTGGCAAGAATACACAGGAAGTGGAAGAACAGGGTCTAGTAAATGCTGTGCGCACCAGAGATCGAGTTGATTTCGCCACGAATAAAGGCAGCAGACCCAAAGGATCGGAGACCAAGGGAAATTTCTCTAAAGGGAAGTTTTGGACAAAAACTGAAACCAGGTCCCAGAATCCACAGACAAGAGATGGCGACAGGTGTTTCAGTTGTGGTAGGGTAGGCCATTATGCTTACTCCAGGAACTGTCCTGCAATTGGGCAAAAATGTGGAAATTGCGGAATCAAAGGACATTTTGCAGTTACTTGTAGACGAAAAAAAAATAATTTCAGCAATTCAAGAAGAGGAAGAAGAATCCGATGAAGAGAGTGTATTCGTGATACATGAACCACCTGGAGGGGGAATTCAAATGTCCAAGTTGTGAGGTCACTCTAGACAATTGGAAAGTGAAAGTAAAAGTTGATAGTTGTTTGCCTTGGACTATCATTACAAGAAAGACTTGGCAGAAATTGGTTGCAGAAGGCCTCAGGTGCAAATTGAGAGCATCGGATATAAGGAATCCAGGTGGATTTGAAGGATCGAAGATACACATTGTGGGTTGGTTTTCAAGCATTATTCAGTTCAAGGACAGGCGTGCTCAAGTGAAAGTATATGTGGCTGAAAAAGGTGTAAACATAATAGGTTGGAGAGACCAAGCAGGTTTGAGAATAAGGCTGGATCTGTGTGAAGAAGAACACATTTTGATAGTTAACAGTAGCAAAGAACAAAGTAAGAAAACTGCATCAACTCCTGACAATGAATTACAAACAAGTTTGGGATTATTGAAAAATGTTGCCCATAGGATACGTCTCAAATGAGGAGCAGTTCCGGTAATACACACGAAGGCCAGACCAATACCATTTGCCATTGTTGATAAAGTTGAACAACAGTTAGGAAGATTAGAGTCAGAAGGGGTGATTGAAAAGATTGAATCTTCACAGTGGGTGAGTCCCATTGTTGTAGCTGTAAAGAAAAATGGAAAACCAAGAATTTGCGTGGACTTGAGATGTTAATAGGAACATCATCACAGATATATTTCCTTTGCCAATAATATCTGAGATGTTAAACCATATTGGGGATGCAGATGTATTTTCAACGTTAGACTTATCGAGTGCATATCACCAGATATCACTTACAGAGGACTGCAGAGACATCACAGCATTCATCACACCATATGGTCTTTATAGATATAAGCGGATGCCTTTCGGATTGGCATCTGCAGCAGCGGTTTTTCAAAGAGTTATGACTCATGTTCTAAAAGGTTTAGCCGGAACATTGGTATACCAAGATGACATTATTGTTTTTGGTAAAGGTTCTGAAGAACACGATAAAAGATTGAATGAGGTGTTAACAAGGCTGAATGAGGTGTTGACAAGGCTGAATGCTGTTGGGTTAAAAATAGAGCATAGTAAGTGCAAGTTTAAAGTAAAAGAGGTAGAGTATCTGGGTCACATGGTGAATGGTAAGGGGTACAAGCCTAGGTTAGAGGCCATGAGGGCGATTAGAAATTCACCCAATCCCACTAATAAGGATGAGCTCAGGTTGTTTCTTGCATTGTGTGAATATTATAATAAATTTGTTAAAAATGTTGCCAGTGTGACTGAACCCTTGAGGAGATTAATGAAAAAGGATTCTAAGTTTCAGTGGGGTGATGAATGTAATAAAGCAACAGAATGTATAAAATCTGAAATTTGTGGAGCTGTGGAATTGGGAGTGGTCGTCTTCGCGAGACAGACCAGAGTCACAGTGGATGCCAGTGGCAGTGGTTTAGGAGCGGTATTGTCGCAGATTGCGGATGATGGTTATGAAAAGGTTATAAATCGTGCTTCTAGAGCGATCTCAGATACTGAAAGTAGGCATTCAGTTATTGAAAAGGAATTGTTAGCTTGCGTTTGGGCAGTTAACTATTTTAGAAAATATCTATGGGGAAGCAAATTTATAATACAGACAGACCATAAACCTCTGCTTGAACTACTTACTGTGCATGGGATGTGTAAAGTTTCTCCGAGGTTGGCTAGATTAAGCCTCAAATTGCAGGATTGTCATTTTGCAGTAAAGTATGTGCCTGGGAAAAGAAATGTAATAGCTGATTACTTATCTAGGTTGCCTGTGATAGATGGTAACAAGACTGCGAAGTGGTAGCAACTGTTTTTGAAGTTACATCAAAGGAAACATGGTTGAGTGAACTTAATAAGGATGATATGTTACAAAAAGTCATGGAATATACCAAATCAGGTTGGCCTGAGAAGAGGTTAGTTTGTAATGACTGCATGAAGTTCTGGGAGATTAGAGATGAATTCTCTGTTGAAGATGATTTCTTAGTAAGGGGGATACATTAATTCCTCCACAGTTTAAAAGCCGTGAGATGATGGAATTTGCCAGATGTTCAGGAGTTGAGTGGAGATTTTCAGCACTTTATCACCCACAAACTAACGGGTTGGTGGAGAGGTGCAATAGAGTCATTGTCGAGACAGTGGAACTAGCGTTGAGAAACAATATTTCTGTTGATGAGGCACTTAAAGAGAAATTGAGGAGTGTGAGAGTTTGTCAGGAGAGATACAGGAAGGTCGCCATTTGAAATGATGAGAGGGAGAGTACTGTAACGCTCACCTGATTCCCGCAGAGGCGCCGGTCTTGACTGGGTGAATGCCGTATCTTCAAAGGTGATGTGTAACACACGGTTGGCTCTTTGGGCTGGACCTCTGTGCACTGTATGTCTGACTCGAAGAGTAAGATGTCTGCAGATAGAAAATATGGGATTAATGAACTGGGGTTATTGGGTGCCTCTCTCCTCTTCCCTTTCTCTTCTCCTGTAGAACCCCAAAGGTTAACACCCTCACCTTAGGTAAGTGAACGCCGAGCTCTCCATCTGCCTCGGGGCAGGGTGCCGTAACCAGTTTCTTCACTGGATAAGGGTGCAGGCCTCTTGACCTCAGAGGACTGCTGTCCGTCGTTAACTGCACGAACGGTAAGTTCTGGCCACTTCAAATGTCTTAAAAGTCTTTTGTAATGATATCTCTTGTTTTGCAGGGTTCCGGCGATGGCGGATGGCGGGCTGATGAGAGTTGAGGATCGAACTCGCGTGAGGAATAGAAGCGCCTGGAAGCACGTAAGTAAGCGCTTGTAGCCTGCTTCACGATGAGCACTAACTGTCCCTTTTATCTTGCAGGTACAAGTTCGGAGCTTTAGAGAAGCTGAAGGGTGCTGGAATACCCACTGGATTCGGCGTGGGAAGGAGTAATGGCACGTGAGTAATAAGGTTGCCCAATGTCTTTAAACGCACCTTCTTTTGTCTTTCAGATGCGAGATGCAGCGCCGAAGGCCTCCGGAGCGTGCGAAGAGCTGGTAAGCTTTTGTCTTTCAGATGCCGGAATGCAGTGCGAAGACCTCCGGAGCATGCGAAGAGTAGGTAAGCCTTTGTCTTTCAGATGCCGGAATGGAGCGAGGCGTTGGTGACAGCCGATGGACCAGGTAAGAGATGCGCTGCCACAGAAGACCGTAGTGCTAACCTGTTCTTTCTTTGTCTTTACAGATGCTGCTGAAGACTGGATTCCAGGATGGTAAGCCTTTGTTCCCTTAGGCCCAGGATCAGAAGCAGAAGACACGATGAGCGTTCTGCTGCAGAGAATGCAGAATAACGCAAAGCAAGATTCATCCATCGGGTGTGGTTTAAATAGCCTCCTGTAGTGCTTAGGTGTCTCCTTCCACAGCCACGCCTAGGTAAGAAAAGAGTTCCTGCTTTCCAGAAGAGTTCCAGTGTTCTGAACCTAGGGAGTGGCTCCTGCCCCACCCAACAGGAAAAGTAGTCCCAAACAGAAGAGGATCAGGGGTTCAACTGGCAGGTAAGTAAGCAGCATGGTCTGCTGCATGTAAGTCCACCCAAGCATTATGAGCCCGGCGCTTCCAGCGCTGGGACTGGGCATCTTTATGAGCCTGGTGCCACTGGCGCCAGGACAGGGTCCAAAAGGTCCCAATTGGGACTGGCTGGCACTCGGAACCGGGGTTATGGGTCTGCTTCCAAGGGAGTCGGGCAAGTCCTGATCTTTTGGAAGCAGAGATCATGACAGCACCCCCCCTCAAGGCCCCTCCCGAACCGGGCTTCTCCGGGGGTTTGGGCTTGTTAGGAAATGTTCGATGAAATCTTTTGATTAGACGAGGCGCGTGGACATATTCTGCAGGTTCCCAGGATCTTTCTTGGGGACCGTAGCCTTTCCAGTCAATCAGGTAAAATAGTTTAGATTTGGAGATCTTGGAATCCAGGATGCTTTTGACTTCAAACTCGAGTTCTCCATCAACTAGAATAGGTTTTGGAGATGTAGTTAGTCGGGTTTGAGGTTGCACGGGTTTTAATAGAGAGACGTGGAAGACCAGATGTATCTTCATGTGAGGGGGCAAGTCCAACTTGACCGCTACTGGATTTACTATGGTAGTGATGGAATAGGGACCAAGGTATCTTGGGTTGAATGTGCGTGGTCCTTTTAGAGGTAGATATTTGGTGGATAACCAGACTTGATCTCCTACTTGATGTTGGGGGGCTTCCTTCCGATGTTGGTCTGCTCCTTTCTTGTATTGTTCTTTAGCCCTTTGAAGGTGAGAAACGGCTTCCTTAAAGGCTTGGGTGATTGTAGAATGCAGGTGGTCTACTGCTGGTGTTCCAAGATCTTGGAGTGGATCCAACTCCGAGGTTCGAGGGTGACTACCGTATAAAAGAAAAAACGGGGTCTTCCCAGTTCCCGAGTGGACAGAGTTATTGTAGGCATATTTGGCTATCCAAGGGATATCTTTCCAAGTTTTTTCAGTTTGTTGTAGCATGCAGCGCAAATACTGTTCCAGAGTTTGATTGGTCCTCTCGGTTTGTCCGTCGGTTTGAGGGTGGTGGCTGGTCGAAAGTCTCACATCAATTTGAGCCGACCGACAGCAACCTCGCCAAAAATGAGAAATAAATTGACTACCTCGATCCGAAATTAGAACTGAAGGAAAACCGTGCAGTCGGACGATGTTTTCGAGAAATTCTCGGGCCAGAGTTGCTGCTGTTGGTAAGCCTTTGAGTGGAATGAAATGCGCCATCTTGGAGAATAGGTCCACGATTACTAGGATCGTATTGTATCCGGAGCATGGGGGTAGATCGGTGATGAAGTCCATAGAAAGCGTATGCCAAGGGCGAGGCGGGATGTCAATAGGGCGTAAGAGGCCGGCTGGTTTTTCCTTTTGACTCTTGTTTTGGGCGCATACTCCACAGGACATTATAAGGTCTCTGATATCTTTTTTCGAAGACGGCCACCAGAAGTAGCGCTTGATCTTTTTCGAGGTCTTGGTCATACCGGGATGTCCTTCCATTAAAGAATCGTGATAACAAGAGATTACATTTTTCTGTAAATCTGTGCTGGGCAGGTATAACCGTTCTTGGAAATATAATAGGTTTTCCTTCACCGTAAAGTCCTTTCCCTGCAGATGCCAATTCTGTATGTCTGCTGGAGTCACCAGTAGCCTGGCTTTATCCTTAACTTCCTCTATGGATTGTGTGGCGATTACACCTAGAATTCTTTGTTCGGGAATGATAGGTACAGGTTTAGGATTGATCAAATGTTCTTCCACTCCCATCCGAGAAAGGGCATCAGCTTTACCGTTTTTTGTACCAGGTCGATAGGTAATTATGAAGTCAAACTCGGCAAAGAATAGTGCCCAACGGAGTTGCCTAGAGGATTGAGCTTTTGCGGTTTTCAAATATTGCAGGTTTCGGTGATCTGTAATCACAGTAACGGTGTGTCGGGCCCCCAGAAGATAATGCCGCCAAGCCTTAAAGGCGGACTTGATAGCTAGAAGTTCCTTATCAGTAATAGTGTAATTGATTTCAGGAGGCGAGAATTTGCGGGACCAAAATGCCACGGGATGCAACTGATTGGTTACTGGGTCCTTTTGTGATAGAACTGCCCCCATGGCAAGGCTCGAAGCATCAGTTTCAACGATGTAGGGGAGTTCTGGGCGAGGATGTTTTAAGATCGGTGCAGAGATAAATCTAGTCTTCAAATTCTGGAAAGCTTGTTCCGCCTCGGTAGACCATTCAAAACGTTTGTTTTTCTTTAACAAGGCGGTGATGGGCTGGACTATTCGAGAGAATTCGGGGATAAACCTGCGATAAAAGTTAGCGAAGCCTAACATGCTTTGAACACCTTTTACGGAGGATGGCGATGGCCATTTTAGAATTGCATCGACCTTCTTTGAATCCATACGCACTCCGCTAGGTGATAATATGAATCCCAAGAATTCAACTTCAGTCACGTTGAAAACACATTTTTCCAACTTAGCGAAAAGTTTGTGTTGACGCAATCTCTCGAGGACCATTTTCACGTGTTTCCGATGTTCAGTTTCCGATGAAGAATAAACGAGGATGTCGTCAATGTAAACAACAACACACACATCTATGAGCTCTCTGAGGACATCGTTCATAAAATATTGAAAGGCGGCCGGGGCATTGCAAAGTCCGAAGGGCATGACCTGATATTCAAATAGCCCATACTTGGTGCGGAAGGCCGTCTTCCATTCATCGCCCTCTTTTACTCGTACCAAGTGGTAGGCTCCTCTAAGATCCAGCTTTGTATATATGCATGCTTTTCTGACTTGGTCCAGGAGTTCAGGGATCAAAGGTAACGGATATCTATTCTTAATGGTGATCTGGTTCAGGGCGCGATAATCTATACAAGTTCTAAGGTCCCCTTCTTTTTTTGGAACGAAGAACAAAGCTGAGGAAGCAGGGGACTTGGAAGGACGAATAAACCCATTCGCTAGGTATTGATCCAGGTATTGTCGGAGGTGAAGATTCTCAGGCTCAGTGAGGGCATAAATTCTACTACAAGGAGGAGTAGATCCAGGTATCAGGTCTATCTGGCAGTCATAAGACCTATGAGGAGGTAGAGAGTTAGCCTGATCCTTCCGGAAAACATCTTGGAATTCTAGGTATTCAGGAGGTAACTGAGGAGCCTCCGAGGAAATTGCTGCCAGTGCAACACCAGGTCGAGGGTGACAAGTAGAGACACATTCTGGAGACTGAACCGTTCTTGCTCGCCAATCGATCTGAGGATTGTGCTTCTCTAACCAAGGAATTCCTAGAATAATCTGGAACTGGGGGGCCTTGATCACATCGAACACGATCTTCTCATGGTGTCCATCTTGACTTACTAGCGTCACTTCTTGGGTGGTATGCGTTACTGGTCCGGAGGCTATCTCCGTACCATCCACCGTAGTAATGACGTCCTTTACAGCCTTTGGACAAAGAGTCAGATTCATCCTCAAAACCATTTCATGATCCACATAATTGCCGATGGCACCGCTGTCGACGTAAGCTTCAATCGCATGTAATCGATCCGGATGTTCAGGGCTAATGAGGACCATAGGTATCACGAAATGCGAGGTCACGGAACTGGTTTTAACGCTCGGCAAGAGGACCTCTATTCTTGTCGGGCGAGGTCGTTTCCCTGCTCAGAGTTTGTGACCCTGGTAACTGCAGCTCCTACTGCCTTCTTGGCTGGTTTCACCGGACAGTCTCGAAGAAAGTGCCCCGAGTTTCTGCAATAGAGGCATAATTGCAGCTGTTTTCTCCTTTCCTGCTCCTTTTGTGTTAGTGGTCCTTTCAGGCCCCCTATTTGCATGGGTTCCCCGGAGTCTACTCCTTTGGTAGGAGTTGGTGGTTTGGAAAATACTCGAGCATCAAACTTGGAACGATCGGCCTTCCTGTTCTGCAGTCTGTGGTCAATTTGAACGACTAAGTCAATATAGTCCGAACAGTCTTGCGGGGGATTCACTACTTGGGCTAAAACATCTTTGAGCTCTCCACGTAGACCTCTATAAAACAGCGTAATCCTTTTGTCCTCAGGCCATCGAGTTTCCACTATCAGTCTGTTGAAAGACGCAATATAAGCCAAAAGGTCTTGATTACCCTGTCGCAATGAAAGGAGCTCATTGTCCAAGGCCTGCCCCTGTGAATGTCTTGCAAACAGTTTTTCCATACTGAGCTGAAAAGCTTGAAAATCATGGAGAACCGGATCATCTTGATTAACTAGAGGGATCGACCAGTCTGCCGCATTGCCACTAAGGTACGAAAGCACGAAAGCTACCTTAGCTTGATCAGTTGGAAAGGCTGCTGGCCGGCATAAGAAGTGCAACCGGCACTGATTAATAAATACTGCAAACCTCTTTGGGTCACCAGAAAATCGTTCGGGCGGAGCCAGAGGTACATTCCCAGGTAGGTTGATCTGCACTGGGTTCGTAGAGGATGTTGAAGGAAGATTTGCCCCTGATGCGGGTAACGGAGTTTGTCCGGCTTGTGACTGTAGCAATTGTCTAGCGAGATCGTCTGTTCGTTCCTTGGAAATAATCAGTTCCCTTCTTAGAGCATTCGTTTCCTGACGGGCTGCATGCACTTCTGCTCTTAGTTCCCCAAGTAACTGGGCTAGCTGGTCGGTATCCGAGGTTTCCATAGCGCCTGGGTGGGAGTTTTGCGATAGGCTTTGCGTTCTGTAACGCTCACCTGATTCCCGCAGAGGCGCCGGTCTTGACTGGGTGAATGCCGTATCTTCAAAGGTGATGTGTAACACACGGTTGGCTCTTTGGGCTGGACCTCTGTGCACTGTATGTCTGACTCGAAGAGTAAGATGTCTGCAGATAGAAAATATGGGATTAATGAACTGGGGTTATTGGGTGCCTCTCTCCTCTTCCCTTTCTCTTCTCCTGTAGAACCCCAAAGGTTAACACCCTCACCTTAGGTAAGTGAACGCCGGGCTCTCCATCTGCCTCTGGGCAGGGTGCCGTAACCAGTTTCTTCACTGGATAAGGGTGCAGGCCTCTTGACCTCAGAGGACTGCTGTCCGTCGTTAACTGCACGAACGGTAAGTTCTGGGCACTTCAAATGTCTTAAAAGTCTTTTGTAATGATATCTCTTGTTTTGCAGGGTTCCGGCGATGGCGGATGACGGGCTGATGAGAGTTGAGGATCGAACCCGCGTGAGGAATAGAAGCGCCTGGAAGCACGTAAGTAAGCGCTTGTAGCCTGCTTCACGATGCGCACTAACTGTCCCTTTTATCTTGCAGGTACAAGTTCGGAGCTTTAGAGAAGCTGAAGGGTGCTGGAATACCCACTGGATTCGGCGTGGGAAGGAGTAATGGCACGTGAGTAATAAAGTTGCCCAATGTCTTTAAACGCACCTTCTTTTGTCTTTCAGATGCGGGATGCAGCGCCGAAGGCCTCCGGAGCGTGCGAAGAGCTGGTAAGCTTTTGTCTTTCAGATGCCGGAATGCAGTGCGAAGACCTCCGGAGCATGTGAAGAGTAGGTAAGCCTTTGTCTTTCAGATGCCGGAATGCAGCGCGAGGCGTTGGTGACAGCCGATGGACCAGGTAAGAGATGCGCTGTCACTGAAGACCGTAATGCTAACCTGTTCTTTCTTTGTCTTTACAGGTGCTGCTGAAGACTGGATTCCAGGATGGTAAGCCTTTGTTCCCTTAGGCCCAGGATCAGAAGCAGAAGACACGATGAGCGTTCTGCTGCAGAGAATGCAGAATAACGCAAAGCAAGATTCATCCATCGGGTGTGGTTAGTGCTTAGGTGTCTCCTTCCACAGCCACACCTAGGTAAGAAAAGAGTTCCTGCTTTCCAGAAGAGTTCCAGTGTTCTGAACCTAGGGAGTGGCTCCTGCCCCACCCAACAGGAAAAGTAGTCCCAAACAGAAGAGGATCAGGGGTTCAACTGGCAGGTAAGTAAACAGCATGGTCTGCTGCAGGTAAGTCCACCCAAGCATTATGAGCCCGGCGCTTCCAGCACTGGGACTGGGCATCTTCATGAGCCTGGTGCCACTGGCGCCAGGACAGGGTCCAAAAGGTCCCAATTGGGACTGGCTGGCACTCGGGACCGGGGTTATGGGGCTGCTTCCAAGGGAGTTGGGAAAACCCTGACCTTTTGGAAGCAGAGATCATGACACGCTGGTGCTCCGCTTGTCTAGGGTTAGGGTAAAGCCCTATCTAGTTCTGAACACCTACAGATTTCCTTAAAATGTGTGTCATTTGCTTTGCAAATGAAATGTGTTCAGTTTTCTTCGCTCTGCATTTTTCAGACTCTTAAGATCTATACAAACAGGCAAAAGATTGCTCTGTTTCAATTTTTAAAAAGTGAGCACCGTTCGCCGGTATTCACGGCAACGTACTTTGCATCCATGTTTAGTTTTGTGGTGCAAACTTTGTTGTAAATAAGGAACAACTTTCCACTCTGGTGAGTAAAAAGGTGTAGAGCTAAAAGACAATTTTTTTCATTTGTTGCCCCATTCCTAGTATAAGGGGTTCAGTGGTTTTAAAATATATCACCCACATTCTTCAGGGCCACAATGTAATGAGAGTGTATCTCGGCACAATCAACACCCTCGCGAGGAAACAGCACTAACACATGCGTCCATACTGAGCAAGAACCTCCAGACTAACCCCCTGCATGTGATACCATTAAAATAGAAGGGTTGGGGGTTGCGTGTGCCCTCCATCTCTCCTGAGGCCTAACTCAGCACCGCCCTCCGTCCCTCCTTAGCCCTCACTCAGCCCCACCCTCCGTCCCTTCTTAGCCCTCACTCAGCCCCGCCCTCCATCCCTCCTTAGCCCTCACTCAGCCCCGCCCTCCGTCCCTTCTTAGCCCTCACTCAGCCCCGCCCTCCATCCCTCCTTAGCCCTCACTGAGCCCCGCCCTCCATCCCTTCTTAGCCCTCACCCACCCCCGCCCTCCATCCCTCCTTAGCCCTCACTCACCACCGCCTCCATCCCTTCCTAGCCCTCACTCTCCCCCGCCCTCCATCCCTCCTTAGCCCTCACTCACCCCTGCCCTCCATCCCTTCTTAGCCCTCACTCAGCCCCGCCCTCCATCCCTCCTTAGCCCTCACTCACCCCTGCCCTCCATCCCTTCTTAGCCCTCACTCAGCCCCGCCCTCCATCCCTCCTTAGCCCTCACTGAGCCCCGCCCTCCGTCCCTTCTTAGCCCTCACTCAGCCCCGCCCTCCATCCCTCCTTAGCCCTCACTGAGCCCCGCCCTCCATCCCTTCTTAGCCCTCACCCACCCCCGCCCTCCATCCCTCCTTAGCCCTCACTCACCACCGCCTCCATCCCTTCCTAGCCCTCACTCTCCCCCGCCCTCCATCCCTCCTTAGCCCTCACTCACCCCCGCCCTCCATCTCTCCTGAAGCCTAACTCAGCCCCGCCCTCCGTCCCTTCTTAGCCCTCACTCAGCCCCGCCCTCCATCCCTTCTTAGCCCTCACTCACCCCACCCTCCATCCCTCCTTAGCCCTCACTGTGCCCCGCCCTCCATCCCTTCTTAGCCCTCACTCACCCTCGCCCTCCATCCCTCCTTAGCCCTCACTCAGCCCCAGCCTCCATCCCTTCGTAGCCCTCACTCAGCACCGTCCTCCATCCCTCCTTAGCCCTCACTGTGCCCCGCCCTCCATCCCTTCTTAGCCCTCACCCACCCCCGCCCTCCATCCCTCCTTAGCCCTCACTCACCACCGCCTCCATCCCTTCCTAGCCCTCACTCTCCCCCGCCCTCCATCCCTCCTTAGCCCTCACTCACCCCTGCCCTCCATCCCTTCTTAGCCCTCACTCAGCCCCGCCCTCCATCCCTCCTTAGCCCTCACTCACCCCCGCCCTCCATCCGTCCTTAGCCATCACTCAGCCTTGTCCTACATCCCTTCTTAGCCCTCACTCAACCCCACCCTCCATCCTTTCTTAGCCCTCACTCAACCCCGCCCACCACCCCTCCTTAGCCCTAACTCACCCCACCCTCCATCCCTCCTTAGCCCTCACTGAGCCCCACACTCCATCCCTCGTTAGCCCTCACTCACCCCCGCCTTCTGTCCCTCCTTAGCCCTCACTCAGCCCCGCCCTCCATCCCTCCTTAGCCCTCACTCAGCCCCGCCCTCTGTCCCTCCTAAGCCCTCACTCACCCCCGCCCTCCATCCCTCCTTAGCCCTCACTCACCATCGCCTCCATCCCTTCCTAGCCCTCACTCTCCCCCGCCCTCCATCTCTCCTTAGCCCTCACTCACCCCTGCCCTCCATCCCTCCTCAGCCCTCACTCAGCCCCACCCTCCATCCCTCCTTAGCCCTCACTCAGCCCCACCCTCCATCCGTCCTTAGCCATCACTCAGCCCCGTCCTACATCCCTTCTTAGCCCTCACTCAACCCCACCCTCCATCCCTTCTTAGCCCTCACTCACCCCCGCCCACCATCCCTCCTTAGCCCTCACTCACCCCACCCTTCATCCCTCCTTAGCCCTCACTGAGCCCCACACTCCATCCCTCGTTAGCCCTCACTCACCCCCGCCCTCTGTCCCTCCTTAGCCCTCACTCAGCCCCGCCCTCCATCCCTCCTTAGCCCTCACTCAGCCCCGCCCTCCGTCCCTCCTAAGCCCTCACTCACCCCCGCCCTCCATCCTTTCTTAGCCCTCACTCAGCCCCGCCCTCCATCCCTCCTTAGACCTCACTCAGCCCCGCCCTCCATCCCTTCTTAGCCCTCACTCACCCCACCCTCCATCCCTCCTTAGCCCTCACTGAGCCCTGCCCTCCATCCCTTCTTAGCCCTCACCCACCCCCGCCCTCCATCCCTCCTTAGCCCTCACTCACCACCGCCTCCATCCCTTCCTAGCCCTCACTCTCCCCCGCCCTCCATCCCTCCTTAGCCCTCACTCACCCCTGCCCTCCATCCTTTCTTAGCCCTCACTCAGCCCCTCCCTCCATCCCTCCTTAGCCCTCACTCAGCCCCGCCCTCCATCCCTTCTTAGCCCTCACCCACCCCCGCAGTCCATCCCTCCTTAGCCCTCACTCACCACCGCCTCCATCCCTTCCTAGCCCTCACTCTCCCCCGCCCTCCATCCCTCCTTAGCCCTCACTCACCCTTGCCCTCCATCCCTCCTCAGCCCTCACTCAGCCCCACCCTCCATCCCTCCTTAGCCCTCACTCAGTCCCACCCTCCATCCGTCCTTAGCCATCACTCAGCCCCGTCCTACATCCCTTCTTAGCCCTCACTCAACCCCACCCTCCATCCTTTCTTAGGCCTCACTCACCCCCGCCCACCATCCCTCCTTAGCCCTCACTCACCCCACCCTCCATCCCTCCTTAGCCCTCACTGAGCCCCGCCCTCCATCCCTCCTTAGCCCTCACTCACCCCCGCCCTCCATCCCTCCTCAGCTTTCACTCACCCCCGCCCTCCATCCCTCCTGAGCCCTCACTCACCCCCGCCCCCTTCCCTCCTGAGCCCTCACTCAGCCCCGCCCTCCATCCCTCCTTAGCCCTCACTCAGCCCCGCCCTCCGTCCCTCCTAAGCCCTCACTCACCCCCGCCCTCCATCCTTTCTTAGCCCTCACTCAGCCCCGCCCTCCATCCCTCCTTAGACCTCACTCAGCCCCGCCCTCCATCCCTTCTTAGCCCTCACTCACCCCACCCTCCATCCCTCCTTAGCCCTCACTGAGCCCTGCCCTCCATCCCTTCTTAGCCCTCACCCACCCCCGCCCTCCATCCCTCCTTAGCCCTCACTCACCACCGCCTCCATCCCTTCCTAGCCCTCACTCTCCCCCGCCCTTCATCCCTCCTTAGCCCTCACTCACCCCCGCCCTCCATCCTTTCTTAGCCCTCACTCAGCCCCTCCCTCCATCCCTCCTTAGCCCTCACTCAGCCCCGCCCTCCATCCCTTCTTAGCCCTCACCCACCCCCGCAGTCCATCCCTCCTTAGCCCTCACTCACCACCGCCTCCATCCCTTCCTAGCCCTCACTCTCCCCCGCCCTCCATCCCTCCTTAGCCCTCACTCACCCTTGCCCTCCATCCCTCCTCAGCCCTCACTCAGCCCCACCCTCCATCCCTCCTTAGCCCTCACTCAGTCCCACCCTCCATCCGTCCTTAGCCATCACTCAGCCCCGTCCTACATCCCTTCTTAGCCCTCACTCAACCCCACCCTCCATCCCTTCTTAGGCCTCACTCACCCCCGCCCACCATCCCTCCTTAGCCCTCACTCACCCCACCCTCCATCCCTCCTTAGCCCTCACTGAGCCCCGCCCTCCATCCCTCCTTAGCCCTCACTCACCCCCGCCCTCCATCCCTCCTCAGCTTTCACTCACCCCCGCCCTCCATCCCTCCTGAGCCCTCACTCAACCCCGCCCCCTTCCCTCCTGAGCCCTCACTCACCCCGCCCTCCATCCCTCCTTAGCCCTCACTCACCCACACCCTCCATCCCTCCTTAGCCCTCACTCACTCCCACCCTCCACCCCTCCTTAGCCCTCACTCACCATCCCTCCTTAGCCCTCACTGACCCCCGCCCTCTATCCCTCCTTAGCCCTCACTCAGCCTCATCCTCTATAGCCCTCAGTAGGAGTGGTAGGGCCTCACTACCCCCCAGTCCCCCCCCCCCCGGCCACCCCTTCTACCACACCCCCCCACCCCCTGGCCTCCCCATCCATCCGGGCAGAGCAGGGTGTCTGGAAAACATATCAGTTAAGTCTTCAGGGGGGCAGAGGGACAAGCAGGGCAGGCGTCTGTCTCCTGTTGCTGCCCCCTGGATTTGTCCCCCTAGAAAAGCTGTAATCGCGTGATTAATCTCACCTGTCCTGACCCCAGCAGAGCTCGCCATGCTGCCCCTCACACTGGCACGGGAGAATAGGGGGGGCACTAGTCACCAGCCACCGGAGGGAGGACTCTGCTCACCAGCCACCAGAAGGGGGGGGGAACCAGGAGTGGATCAGGCCCCCGGTCATTAACGCCTCATAACCCCTTGGAATTTACCGCGCACTGCTGGCGGTCCGGAAAGGACGGGGTGGTCATTAGATGGAGTGGAGATATCCGCCCCATCTGCCGAGATAAATAATGTGGCAGTGCGAGCTCCAGTGGTTGAGATCCACGCCGTGGTTTCCTTCCTTCTCTGGCAGGAGGAGGCGGGGTCTGTGTTTGGAAACTATTTGGGAGTTTCCTGTCTGCACAGAGGCAGCTCTGCGGGGTCCCAGGGTGGGCCCATGGCTTCTCTGTAGGCTCCAGAGAGCGTGCTGTGGATCCACTGCTGCAGTGATATGGCAGTGTGCAGACACCTCCAGAGTGTGGCAGTGATATAGCAGTGTGCAGACACCTCCAGAGAGATTGTGTGCTGTGCATCTAGTGGTGCAGTGATATGACAGTGTGCAGACACCTCCAGAGAGTGAGAGTGTGTGCTGTGGATCTAGTGCTGCAGTGATATGGCAGCGTCCAGACACCTCCAGGGAGTGAGAGTGTGTGCTGTGGATCTAGTGCTGCAGTGATATGGCAGTGTGCAGACACCTCCGGGGAGTGAGAGTTTGTGTTGTGGATCTAGTGCTGCAGTGATATGGCAGTGTGCAGACACCTCCATCCAGAGAGTTTGTGCTGTGGATCTAGTGCTGCAGTGACATGGCAGTGTGCAGACACCTCTGGGGAGTGAGAGTGTGTGCTGTGGGTCTAGTGCTGCAGTGATATGGCAGTGTGCAGACACCTCCGGGGAGTGTGAGTGTTTGCTGTGGATCTAGTGCTGCAGTGATATGGCAGTGTGCAGACACCTCTGGGGAGTGTGAGTGTTTGCTGTGGATCTAGTGCTGCAGTGATATGGCAGTGTGCAGACACCTCCAGATAATGTGTGTGTGCTGTGAATCTAGTGCTGCAGTGATATCGCAGTGTGCAGACACCTCCAGAGAGATTGTGTGCTGTGCATCTAGTGGTGCAGTGACATGGCAGTGTGCAGACACCTCCAGAGAGATTGTGTGCTGTGCATCTAGTGGTGCAGTGATATGACAGTGTGCAGACACCTCCAGAGAGTGAGAGTGTGTGCTGTGGATCTAGTGCTGCAGTGATATGGCAGCGTCCAGACACCTCCAGGGAGTGAGAGTGTGTGCTGTGGATCTAGTGCTGCAGTGATATGGCAGTGTGCAGACACCTCCGGGGAGTGAGAGTTTGTGCTGTGGATCTAGTGCTGCAGTGATATGGCAGTGTGCAGACACCTCCATCCAGAGAGTTTGTGCTGTGGATCTAGTGCTGCAGTGACATGGCAGTGTGCAGACACCTCTGGGGAGTGAGAGTGTGTGCTGTGGGTCTAGTGCTGCAGTGATATGGCAGTGTGCAGACACCTCCGGGGAGTGTGAGTGTTTGCTGTGGATCTAGTGCTGCAGTGATATGGCAGTGTGCAGACACCTCTGGGGAGTGTGAGTGTTTGCTGTGGATCTAGTGCTGCAGTGATATGGCAGTGTGCAGACACCTCTGGGGAGTGTGAGTGTTTGCTGTGGATCTAGTGCTGCAGTGATATGGCAGTGTGCAGACACCTCCAGATAATGTGTGTGTGCTGTGAATCTAGTGCTGCAGTGATATCGCAGTGTGCAGACACCTCCAGAGAGATTGTGTGCTTTGCATTTAGTGCTGCAGTGATATGGCAGTGGGCAGACACCTCCAGAGTGTGAGTGCTGTGCATCTAGTGCTGCAGTGACATGACAGTGTGCAGACACCTCCAGAGAGTGTGAGTGTTTGCTGTGGATCTAGTGCTGCAGTGATATGGCAGCGTCCAGACACCTCCAGGGAGTGAGCGTGTGTGCTGTGGATCTAGTGCTGCAGTGATATGGCAGTGTGCAGACACCTCCAAAGAGTGTGAGTGCTGTGGATCTAGTGCTGCAGTGATATGGCAGTGTGCAGACACCTCCAGGGAGTGAGAGTGTGTGCTGTGGATCTAGTGCTGCAGTGATATGGCAGTGTGCAGACACCTCCATCCAGAGAGTGTGCTGTGGATCTAGTGCTGCAGTGATATCACAGTGTGCAGACACCTCCAGAGAGATTGTGTGCTTTGCATTTTGTGCTGCAGTGATATGGCAGTGGGCAGACACCTCCAGAGTGTGAGTGCTGTGCATCTAGTGCTGCAGTGACATGGCAGTGTGCAGACACCTCTAGAGAGTGTGAGTGCTGTGGATCTAGTGCTGCAGTGATATGGCAGTGTGCAGACACCTCCAGAGAGTGAGAGTGTGTGCTGTGGATCTAGTGCTGCAGTGATATGGCAGCGTCCAGACACCTCCAGGGAGTGAGAGTGTGTGCTGTGGATCTAGTGCTGCAGTGATATGGCAGTGTGCAGACACCTCCAGATAATGTGTGTGTGCTGTGAATCTAGTGCTGCAGTGATATCGCAGTGTGCAGACACCTCCAGAGAGATTGTGTGCTTTGCATTTAGTGCTGCAGTGATATGGCAGTGGGCAGACACCTCCAGAGTGTGAGTGCTGTGCATCTAGTGCTGCAGTGACATGGCAGTGTGCAGACACCTCCAGAGAGTGTGAGTGTTTGCTGTGGATCTAGTGCTGCAGTGATATGGCAGCGTCCAGACACCTCCAGGGAGTGAGCGTGTGTGCTGTGGATCTAGTGCTGCAGTGATATGGCAGTGTGCAGACACCTCCAAAGAGTGTGAGTGCTGTGGATCTAGTGCTGCAGTGATATGGCAGTGTGCAGACACCTCCAGGGAGTGAGAGTGTGTGCTGTGGATCTAGTGCTGCAGTGATATGGCAGTGTGCAGACACCTCCATCCAGAGAGTGTGCTGTGGATCTAGTGCTGCAGTGATATCGCAGTGTGCAGACACCTCCAGAGAGATTGTGTGCTTTGCATTTAGTGCTGCAGTGATATGGCAGTGGGCAGACACCTCCAGAGTGTGAGTGCTGTGCATCTAGTGCTGCAGTGACATGGCAGTGTGCAGACACCTCCAGAGAGTGTGAGTGCTGTGGATCTAGTGCTGCAGTGATATGGCAGTGTGCAGACACCTCCATCAGAGAGTGAGTGCTGTGCATCTAGTGCTGCAGTGATATGGCAGTGTGCAGACACCTCCAGAGAGTGAGTGGGAGTGTGTGCTGTGGAGTGGATCTAGTGCTGCAGTGATATGGCAGTGTACAGACACCTCCAGAGAGTGAGTGCTGTGCATCTAGTGCTGCAGTGATATGATAATGACAGTGTGCAGACACCTCCATCCAGAGAGTTTGTGCTGTGGATCTAGTGCTGCAGTGATATGGCAGTGTGCAGCCACCTCCAGAGAGTGTGAGGGTTTGCTGTGGATCTAGTGCTGCAGTGATATGGCAGCGTCCAGACACCTCCAGGGAGTGAGAGTGTGTGCTGTGGATCTAGTGCTGCAGTGATATGGCAGTGTGCAGCCACCTCCAGAGAGTGAGAGTGTGTGCTGTGGATCTAGTGCTGCAGTGATATGATAATGACAGTGTGCAGACACCTCCAGAGAGTGAGTGCTGTGCATCTAGTGCTGCAGTGATATGATAATGACAGTGTGCAGATACCTCCATCCAGAGAGTGTGTGCCGTGGATTTAGTGCTGCAGTGATATGGCAGTGTGCAGCCACCTCCAGAGAGTGAGAGTGTGTGCTGTGGATCTAGTGCTGCAGTGATATGATAATGACAGTGTGCAGACACCTCCAGAGAGTGAGTGCTGTGGATCTAGTGCTGCAGTGATATGGCAGTGTGCAGACACCTCCAGAGAGTGAGAGTGAGTGCTGTGCATCTAGTGCTGCAGTGATATGATAATGACAGTGTGCAGACACCTCCATCCAGAGAGTTTGTGCTGTGGATGTAGTGCTGCAGTGATATGGCAGTGTGCAGACACCTTCAGAGAGTGTGAGTGCTGTGCATCTAGTGCTGCAGTGATATGGCAGTGTGCATACACCTCCAGAGAGTGTGAGTGCTGTGGATCTAGTGCTGCAGTGACATGGCAGTGTGCAGATACCTCCAGAGAGTGAGAGTGCTGTGGATCTAGTGCTGCAGTGAAATGGTAGTGTGCAGACACCTCAATAGAGTGTGAGTGCTGTGGATCTAGTGCTGCAGGGAAATGGCAGTGTGCAGACACCTCAATAGAGTGTGAGTGCTGTGGATCTAGTGCTGCAGTGATATGGCAGTGTGCAGGCACCCCCGGAGAGTGAGAGTGTGTGCTGTGGATCTAGTGCTGCAGTGATATGGCAGTGTGCAGACACCTCCAGAGAGATTGTGTGCTGTGGATCTAGTGCTGCAGTGACATGGCAGTGTGCAGACACCTCCAAAGAGTGTGAGTGCTGTGGATCTAGTGCTGCAGTGACATGGCAGTGTGCAGATACCTCCAGAGAGTGGGAGTGCTGTGGATCTAGTGCTGCAGTGAAATGGCAGTGTGCAGACACCTCAATAGAGTGTGAGTGCTGTGGATCTAGTGCTGCAGGGAAATGGCAGTGTGCAGACACCTCCAGAGAGATTGTGTGCTGTGCATTTAGTGCTGCAGTGATATGGCAGTGTGCAGACACCTCCAGAGAGATTGTGTGCTGTGCATTTAGTGCTGCAGTGATATGGCAGTGGGCAGACACCTCCAGAGTGTGAGTGCTGTGCATCTAGTGCTGCAGTGACATGGCAGTGTGCAGACACCTCCAGATAATGTGTGTGTGCTGTGAATCTAGTGCTGCAGTGATATCGCAGTGTGCAGACACCTCCAGAGAGATTGTGTGCTGTGCATTTAGTGCTGCAGTGATATGGCAGTGGGCAGACACCTCCAGAGTGTGAGTGCTGTGCATCTAGTGCTGCAGTGACATGGCAGTGTGCAGACACCTCCAGATAATGTGTGTGTGCTGTGAATCTAGTGCTGCAGTGATATCGCAGTGTGCAGACACCTCCAGAGAGATTGTGTGCTGTGCATTTAGTGCTGCAGTGATATGGCAGTGGGCAGACACCTCCAGAGTGTGAGTGCTGTGCATCTAGTGCTGCAGTGACATGGCAGTGTGCAGACACCTCCAGAGAGTGTGAGTGCTGTGGATCTAGTGCTGCAGTGATATGGCAGTATGCAGACACCTCCATCAGAGAGTGAGTGCTGTGCATCTAGTGCTGCAGTGATATGATAATGACAGTGTGCAGACACCTCCATCCAGAGAGTTTGTGCTGTGGATCTAGTGCTGCAGTGATATGGCAGTGTGCAGCCACCTCCAGAGAGTGTGAGTGTGTGCTGTGGAGTGGATCTAGTGCTGCATTGATATGGCAGTGTGCAGTGCATCTAGTGCTGCAGTGATATGGCAGTGTGCTGTGGATCTAGTGCTGTGGTGATATGGCAGTGCTGCAGTGATATGGCAGTGTACAGACACCTCCAGAGAGTGAGTGCTGTGCATCTAGTGCTGCAGTGATATGATAATGACAGTGTGCAGACACCTCCATCCAGAGAGTTTGTGCTGTGGATCTAGTGCTGCAGTGATATGGCAGTGTGCAGCCACCTCCAGAGAGTGTGAGTGTTTGCTGTGGATCTAGTGCTGCAGTGATATGGCAGCGTCCAGACACCTCCAGGGAGTGAGAGTGTGTGCTGTGGATCTAGTGCTGCAGTGATATGGCAGTGTGCAGCCACCTCCAGAGAGTGAGAGTGTGTGCTGTGGATCTAGTGCTGCAGTGATATGATAATGACAGTGTGCAGACACCTCCAGAGAGTGAGTGCTGTGCATCTAGTGCTGCAGTGATATGATAATGACAGTGTGCAGATACCTCCATCCAGAGAGTGTGTGCCGTGGATTTAGTGCTGCAGTGATATGGCAGTGTGCAGCCACCTCCAGAGAGTGAGAGTGTGTGCTGTGGATCTAGTGCTGCAGTGATATGATAATGACAGTGTGCAGACACCTCCAGAGAGTGAGTGCTGTGGATCTAGTGCTGCAGTGATATGGCAGTGTGCAGACACCTCCAGAGAGTGAGAGTGAGTGCTGTGCATCTAGTGCTGCAGTGATATGATAATGACAGTGTGCAGACACCTCCATCCAGAGAGTTTGTGCTGTGGATGTAGTGCTGCAGTGATATGGCAGTGTGCAGACACCTTCAGAGAGTGTGAGTGCTGTGCATCTAGTGCTGCAGTGATATGGCAGTGTGCATACACCTCCAGAGAGTGTGAGTGCTGTGGATCTAGTGCTGCAGTGACATGGCAGTGTGCAGATACCTCCAGAGAGTGAGAGTGCTGTGGATCTAGTGCTGCAGTGAAATGGTAGTGTGCAGACACCTCAATAGAGTGTGAGTGCTGTGGATCTAGTGCTGCAGGGAAATGGCAGTGTGCAGACACCTCCAGAGAGATTGTGTGCTGTGCATTTAGTGCTGCAGTGATATGGCAGTGTGCAGACACCTCCAGAGAGATTGTGTGCTGTGCATTTAGTGCTGCAGTGATATGGCAGTGGGCAGACACCTCCAGAGTGTGAGTGCTGTGCATCTAGTGCTGCAGTGACATGGCAGTGTGCAGACACCTCCAGAGAGTGTGAGTGCTGTGGGTCTAGTGCTGCAGTGATATGGCAGTGTGCAGGCACCCCCGGAGAGTGAGAGTGTGTGCTGTGGATCTAGTGCTGCAGTGATATGGCAGTGTGCAGACACCTCCAGAGAGATTGTGTGCTGTGCATCTAGTGGTGCAGTGACATGGCAGTGTGCAGCCACCTCAATAGAGTGTGAGTGCTGTGGATCTAGTGCTGCAGTGAAATGGCAGTGTGCAGACACCTCAATAGAGTGTGAGTGCTGTGGATCTAGTGCTGCAGGGAAATGGCAGTGTGCAGACACCTCCAGAGAGATTGTGTGCTGTGCATTTAGTGCTGCAGTGATATGGCAGTGTGCAGACACCTCCAGAGAGATTGTGTGCTGTGCATTTAGTGCTGCAGTGATATGGCAGTGGGCAGACACCTCCAGAGTGTGAGTGCTGTGCATCTAGTGCTGCAGTGACATGGCAGTGTGCAGACACCTCCAGATAATCTGTGTGTGCTGTGAATCTAGTGCTGCAGTGATATCGCAGTGTGCAGACACCTCCAGAGAGATTGTGTGCTGTGCATTTAGTGCTGCAGTGATATGGCAGTGGGCAGACACCTCCAGAGTGTGAGTGCTGTGCATCTAGTGCTGCAGTGACATGGCAGTGTGCAGACACCTCCAGATAATGTGTGTGTGCTGTGAATCTAGTGCTGCAGTGATATCGCAGTGTGCAGACACCTCCAGAGAGATTGTGTGCTTTGCATTTAGTGCTGCAGTGATATGGCAGTGGGCAGACACCTCCAGAGTGTGAGTGCTGTGCATCTAGTGCTGCAGTGACATGGCAGTGTGCAGACACCTCCAGAGAGTGTGAGTGCTGTGGATCTAGTGCTGCAGTGATATGGCAGTGTGCAGACACCTCCATCAGAGAGTGAGTGCTGTGCATCTAGTGCTGCAGTGATATGATAATGACAGTGTGCAGACACCTCCATCCAGAGAGTTTGTGCTGTGGATCTAGTGCTGCAGTGATATGGCAGTGTGCAGCCACCTCCAGAGAGTGTGAGTGTGTGCTGTGGAGTGGATCTAGTGCTGCAGTGATATGGCAGTGTGCAGTGCATCTAGTGCTGCAGTGATATGGCAGTGTGCTGTGGATCTAGTGCTGTGGTGATATGGCAGTGCTGCAGTGATATGGAAGTGTGCAGTGCATCTAGTGCTGCAGTGATATGGCAGTGTGCTGTGGATCTAGTGCTGTGGTGATATGGCAGTGCTGCAGTGATATGGAAGTGTGCAGTGCATCTAGTGCTGCAGTGATATGGCAGTGTACAGACGCCCCATCACTGGGAGGCAGGTCCGCCTTAGTGGAAGTGCCTGGGACCCTCTACCCATCCAGGCTGCATTTCAGGAGAGTGTAGCTGGGATAAGTCTGCAGCAGCAGGTCACGTGTCGAGCCCAGTGGTGCTGCTCTCCGTCTTCACTAGTGCACTGTTCGGAGCTGCAGCTCAGCTGCGCCCAGGGGAGACTCCCCAGCAGTGCCCGTGGGTCTTCCTGGCTGGAGTGGGACTGGGCTTCTAGGCGCTCTCGCGCAGCATCTGCGAGCTCAGCTTTAAGGGATGGATTCCATGGAATGAGGAGGGCAGACCTGGGAGCTGGTCTCCAGCTTGTCCCTGAAAACTGTAGAGGTCACATTGAGGTCAGGCTGCACCCCTTCCTACTGTCCGCTTTCTTTCTGGGTGCAGACTCCTATAGCCTGCATTCGCATAGCACAATGGGTGTGGTGGGGGAGAGGACAGGGAGGGGGTCTTACATAGAAATGTACTTCCGCCCAGTGCCCTTAATGCAAGGGCAGTGTTTGGAGACTCTAAAGGGCAAACTGACCCCATTCTGTGTTACATCAGCAAATGGTCTATGATTTAGGACTGGTTTCTGAGGACGCTTTCTTGGTATCATTTTGGTATATTTTGTTCTTAATCTTGATACATGTTAGGAAGTGGTTTATGAATCATGTGACCGTTTTACCTGGTATTGCCTTGTCTATATTTACATCCGGATTCTCATATGTGCACTTTTATGGGTTAAAGTGTTTAATGCCCGCATTGTGTCGTGTATATTATAGGCTAAAGTGTTGCAGCAGGCATTATAATAACATTGTTCAGGTGAAGGGCGCAGGCTGTCTGTGGCCCGCGGGTGAAGGGCGCGGGCTGTCTGTGGCCCGCAGGTGAAGGGCGCGGGCTGTCTGTGGCCCGCAGGTGAAGGGCGCGGGCTGTCTGTGGCCCGCAGGTGAAGGGCGCGGGCTGTCTGTGGCCCGCAGGTGAAGGGCGCGGGCTGTCTGTGGCCCGCAGGTGAAGGGCGCGGGCTGTCTGTGGCCCGAGGGTGAAGGGCGCGGGCTGTCTGTGGCCCGCAGGTGAAGGGCGCGGGCTGTCTGTGGCCCGCAGGTGAAGGGCGCGGGCTGTCTGTGGCCCGCAGGTGAAGGGCGCGGGCTGTCTGTGGCCCGCAGGTGAAGGGCGCCCGCAGGTGAAGGCCGCAGGCTGTCTGTGGCCCGCAGGTGAAGGGCGCGGGCTGTCTGTGGCCCGCAGGTGAAGGGCGCGGGCTGTCTGTGGCCCGCAGGTGAAGGGCGCGGGCTGTCTGTGGCCCGCAGGTGAAGGGCGCGGGATGTCTGTGGCCCGCAGGTGAAGGGCGCGGGCTGTCTGTGGCCCGCAGGTGAAGGGCGCGGGCTGTCTGTGGCCCGCAGGTGAAGGGCGCCGGCTGTCTGTGGCCCGCAGGTGAAGGGCGCGGGCTTTCTGTGGCCCGCAGGTGAAGG
Organism: Ambystoma mexicanum; assembly: GCF_040938575.1. Lineage (NCBI taxonomy): Eukaryota > Metazoa > Chordata > Amphibia > Caudata > Ambystomatidae > Ambystoma > Ambystoma mexicanum. Next base: position 1,515,406 of record NC_090940.1, read on the forward strand.
GCGCGGGCTGTCTGTGGCCCGCAGGTGAAGGGCGCGGGATGTCTGTGGCCCGCAGGTGAAGGGCGCGGGCTGTCTGTGGCCCGCAGGCGAAGGGCGCGGGCTGTCTGTGGCCCGCAGGCGAAGGGCGCGGGCTGTCTGTGGCCCGCAGGTGAAGAGCACAGTCTGTCTGTGGCCCGCAGGCGAAGGGCGCGGGCTGTCTGTGGCCCGCAGGTGAAGGGCGCGGGCTGTCTGTGGCCCGCAGGTGAAGGGCGCAGGCTGTCTGTGGCCCGCAGGTGAAGGGCGCGGGCTGTCTGTGGCCCGCAGGTGAAGAGCACAGTCTGTCTGTGGCCCGCAGGTGAAGGGCGCGGGCTGTCTGTGGCCCGCAGGTGAAGGGCGCAGGCTGTCTGTGGCCCGCAGGCGAAGGGCGCGGGCTGCCTGTGGCCCGCAGGTGAAGAGCCCAGTCTGTCTGTGGCCCGCAGGTGAAGGGCGCGGGCTGTCTGTGGCCCGAGGGTGAAGGGCGCGGGCTGTCTGTGGCCCGCAGGTGAAGGGCACAGTCTGTCTGTGGCCCGCAGGTGAAGGGCGCGGGCTGTCTGTGGCCCGCAGGTGAAGGGCGCAGGCTGTCTGTGGCCCGCAGGCGAAGGGCGCAGGCTGCCTGTGGCCCGCAGGTGAAGGGCGCGGGCTGTCTGTGGCCCGCAGGTGAAGAGCACAGTCTGTCTGTGGCCCGCAGGTGAAGGGCGCGGGCTGTCTGTGGCCCGCAGGTGAAGGGCGCAGGCTGTCTGTGGCCCGCAGGCGAAGGGCGCGGGCTGCCTGTGGCCCGCAGGTGAAGAGCCCAGTCTGTCTGTGGCCCGCAGGTGAAGGGCGCGGGCTGTCTGTGGCCCGAGGGTGAAGGGCGCGGGCTGTCTGTGGCCCGCAGGTGAAGGGCACAGTCTGTCTGTGGCCCGCAGGTGAAGGGCGCGGGCTGTCTGTGGCCCGCAGGTGAAGGGCGCAGGCTGTCTGTGGCCCGCAGGCGAAGGGCGCGGGCTGTCTGTGGCCCGCAGGTGAAGGGCACAGTCTGTCTGTGGCCCGCAGGTGAAGGGCGCGGGCTGTCTGTGGCCCGCAGGTGAAGGGCGCAGGCTGTCTGTGGCCCGCAGGTCAAGGGCGCCGGCTGTCTGTGGCCCACAGGCGAAGGGCGCCGGCTGTCTGTGGCCCGCAGGCGAAGGGCGCCGGCTGTCTGTGGCCCGCAGGTGAAGGGCGCAGGCTGTCTGTGGCTGTCCGTGGGGGTTGTGGAAGCATTGGGCATATCTGGGTGGGGCAGAAATGAAAAGAAATGAAGTCTTCTGAAGTTAGCACAGTCTGCGTGGGAAGCAAAACAGTCCACCTCCTTGTGCTTGAACCCACGGTTACTGCCCTCTGAGTCACCCCTCACATTTAACACTCTGCTGGATCTACGTGACTGGTTTTACCTCTGATGGTGGGCTCCCCCACTCCCCCAAGTTTTCGGTTGGTGGGAGCTGTAACCCTGGCCATAAGCAGTGCAACACAACCTGATCAAGTGTGCCTGGGAGCTGTAACTATGGGCGTAAGCAGAACAACACAACCTGATCGAGTCTGTGTGGGAGCTGTAACCCTGGCTCTAAGCAGTGCAACACAACCTGATCGAGTCTGTGTGGGAGCTGTAACCATGGCCGTAAACAGTGCTAAACAACCTGATCAAGAGCAGGTGGGAACTAAAAACCTGGCTGTGAGCAGTGCAACACAACCTGATCAAAAGCAGGTGGGAGCTGTAACCATGACAGTAAGCAGTGCAACACAACCTGATCAAATGTGTGTGGTAGCTGTAACCATGCCAGTAAGCAGTGCTACACAACCTGATCGGGAGCAGGTGGAAGCTGTAACCGTGCCAGTAAGCAGTGCTACACAACCTGATCGGGAGCAGGTGGAAGCTGTAACCGTGCCAGTAAGCAGTGCTAAACAACCTGATCGAGAGCAGGTGGGGGCTGAAAACCTGGCTGTGAGCAGTGCTAAACAACCTAATCAAGTGTGCATGGGAGCTGTAACCATGACTATAAGCAGTGCTGCACAACCTGAATGAGAGCAGGCGGGAGCTGTAATCCTGGCCATAAGCAGTGCAACACAACCTGATCAAGTGTGCGTGGGAGCTGTAACCAGTGCTACCCAATGTGTGGGAGCTTTACCTATGGCTATAAGCAGTGCTACACAACCTGAACAAGTGTGCATGGGAGGTGTAACCATGCCAGTAAGCAGTGCTACACAACCTGATCGAGAGCAGGTGGGAGCTGTAACCATGGTAGGAAGCAATGCTACACAACCTGATTGAGAGCTGGTGGGAGCTATAACCATGGCCATAAGCCGTGCAACACAACCTGATCAAGTGTGCCTGGGAGCTGTAACCATGGGCGTAAGCAGAACAACACAACCTGATCGAGTCTGTGTGGGAGCTGTAACCATTGGCGTAACCAGAACAACACAACCTGATCGAGTCTGTGTGGGAGCTGTAACCATGGCCGTAAACAGTGCTAAACAACCTGATCAAAAGCAGGTGGGAGCTGTAACCATGCCAGTAAGCAGTGCAACACAACCTGATCAAGTGTGTGTGGTAGCTGTAACCATGCCAGTAAGCAGTGCAACACAACCTGATCATGTGTGTGTGGTAGCTGTAACCATGCCAGTAAGCAGTGCTACACAACCTGATCGGGAGCAGGTGGAAGCTGTAACCGTGCCAGTAAGCAGTGCTACACAACCTGATCAAGTGTGCGTGGAGCTGGAATCTTGGCTGTAAGCAGTGCTACACGACCTGATCAAGTGTGCGTGGAAGCTGTAACCCTGGCAGTAAGCAGCGCTCCATGACATGATGTGCATGGGAGCTGTAACCATGGCCGTAAGCAGTGCTAAACAACCTGATCGAGAGCAGGTGGGAGCTGAAAACCTGGCTGTAAGCAGTGCAACACAAACTGATTGAGAGCAGGTGGGAGCTGTAACCATGGTAGGAAGCAGTGCTACACAACCTAATCAAGTGTGCATGGGAGCTGTAACCATGACCATAAGCAGTGCTACAAAAATTGATCAAGAGTGCTCAGGAGCTGTAACCCTGGCTGCAAGTAGTGCTACACAACCTGATCGAGAGCAGGTGGGAGCTGTAACCATGGCTGTAAGCAGTGCTACACAACCTAATCAAGTGTGCATGGGAGCTGTAACCATGACCATAAGCAGCGCTACACAACCTGAATGAGAGCAGGTGGGAGCTGTAATCCTGGCCATAAGCAGTGCTACACAACCTGATCGAGAGCAGGTGGGAACTGTAAGCATGCCAGTAAGCAGTGCAACACAACCTGATCAAGTGTGCGTGGGAGCTGTAACCAGTGCTACCCAATGTGTGGGAGCTTTAGCTATGGCTATAAGCAGTGCTATACAACCTGAACAAGTGTGCATGGGAGGTGTAACCATGCCAATAAGCAATGCTACACAACCTGATCGAGAGCAGGTGGGAGCTGTAACCATGGTAGGAAGCAATGCTACACAACCTGATTGAGAGCTGGTGGGAGCTGTAACCATGGCCATAAGCAGTGCAACACAACCTGATCAAGTGTGCATGGGAGCTGTAACCCTGGCCATAAACAGTGCTACACAACCTAATCAAGTGTGCGTGGGAGCTGTAACCCTGGCAGTGCTACACAACCTGATCGAGAGAGGATGGGAGCTCTAACCATGGTAGTAAGCAATGCTACTCAACATGATCGAGAGCCGTTGGGAGCTGTAAACATGGTAGTAAGCACTGCCACACTGCTTACTACCACAGTGGATCCAGCAGATGGGAGGTGTGATGAATTGCATAGATTTGTCCCTTGTCCACAAGAAGGGCGATACCTCCCCACGTGAGGGTAGGGAGGTGAGCCCGCTCTGCAAATCCTGCCTAGGCGTAGAGGCAAGTGGGACCTCCCTGGGAGAGACTCCCACTGGGTGACAAGGACTACTATGACACAGTCGTGATGTCACTTACCCTATAAATAAGTCATTCCGCCTCAAATCAGGACTCTCCCGACTAAATCCTGAGGTGTGCAGCTGTCAAAATCTGGAACCATACTTGCAGAGTTTGTTTGTTTGTTTATTTGATAATGCGCTCCAAGCCCTTGGGCAGCTGGGCGCAACAATAGAAGTAGACTGGAAACCTAGTTACGGTGCCTGACACAGGCTATTACAAAACAGAGGTAACTTAAAACAAATGATACAAGTGATACAGTACATATAGGATCAAGATGGGTAAGCTTAGAAGAATACCGTCTTAACATATGTATAACATAATCAGCTAGATAAGGGTGAATATCGTTACATATCATTGTTGTGCAGCCATTTGAGAGCTTTACATCTAAATCTAGTGTAGGGTAATGGGTGTCTGAGGTCAGGTGGGAGTATGTTCCATGATTGTGCAGCTCTAACAGAGAAGCTAGATCCACCCGCTGTGGTAATTTGAATCTCGGGACTTCAAGTAAGAAGGTGTTGGCAGATCTCGTCAGTCGGTTTGAGGGTCTCCAGTTGATTCCTTCAGCTAGGTAGGGGGGTGCTTGATTGTTGAGGCATTTGGATGTGAGAGAAATAGTATTAAGGAGGATTCTGTCCTTTATCTTTAGCCAGTGGGCCTCAGTCCGGTGTTTGGAGATATGCTCTCTACGTGGGATATTCAAAGCTGCTCTTATTTTGTAATCTCTGGAGTTTGTCAATGACCGACTTATTTGCATCTGAGTATAGGGCGTTGCAATAGTCCAGTCTGGACATGACAAGGGCATTGACCAAGGTGAGGCAACTGGCACTGGACATGAATGGTCTGGCAGCACGGATGAGTTTACACGTGTAAGTGGTTGTAGAGGCGAGGGAGTTCACTTGCTTTTTAAGGGTGAGAGCTGAGTCGAGGTAAAAACCTAGAGTTTAACCTCTCACATAACCTTAATAGTATTATTGTCGATGTTAAATGAGGCATAGTCCGGGGTGAGTTTGGTTAGGTTATGGTCTGATCCGAGGAGCAGGATTTTAGTTTTATCGTCGTTCAGGCAGAGGCCATGGGTGGCCATCCATGCCTGAATGAGGATGTATATTTTATTCACCAAAGCCATGTCCACTTCATAGTTGCCCGAAAGGGGTATGAGGATCTGGGTGTCATCTGCATAATTTGTTTCGGTGACACCCAGTCTGTCCAACTTGTCGAACAATGGCTTGGTAAAAATGTTGTACATAGTGGGTGAGACACAGGAGCCATGTGGGACTCCACATGTAATTTGGCTGGGATCGGCACAGGTAGAGGTGGAAAAGACTCTCATGGTCCGGTTGGCTAGAAAGGATTGGACCCATGCTATAGCTTCCCCTGTGAAATTGGCAGCAAGCTTGAAGTGGTTGCATAAAACTGCATGATCCACCAAATCAAAAGCTGCTGACAAGTCCAGTAGGAGTAGCAGCGCTGTTTTCCCACTATCCTTGAATTCCTCAATTTTAGTTTTAAGATCTATCAAGGCTGTTTCAGTGCCATGGAGAGGGGGGAAGCCTGATTGGCGCGAGCCTAGTAGATGGTTAGCTTCTAAGTAATCTTGAATTTGGTGATAGGCTACTCTATCGATGATTTTTAGTAGGAAAGGTACAGTGGTGATAGGCCTATAATTAGTTGGGATGGATGGATCAAGGGTTTGTTTCTTAAGAAGGGGGAGGACCCAGGATTCTTTTAGGTTAGCTGGCACTGTGTTGGATTTGAAAGAGGAGTTAATGAGCTTCGAGATAAATGGGGCTAAATCTCTGGCTGTGTCCTTTATTATTTGAGCTGGGCAACTGTCGCCCTTGCAGTTGGAAGGCTTCAGTGAGAGGATAACCTTTTCAGTGTCGATGATGGAGATAGGTTTGAAGCTAAAAGGGGGGATAGTATTAGGTTCAGTCACTAGAGGTGCTTGTTGAACAGTAGGAGAGAGGGCGTCCTTTTTATTAGTTATTTTAAGCTGGAGGGTGGAAATTTTATTCGATAGGCATTCTGTATGTAAGTGCACCATATCTTGTCCTTGGGGACCGTGTCAGGTGGTTGGATGGGGGATTCCATTTCCCGGAGGATGGTAAAAAGTTCCTTGGTATTAGATTTGGCATTAGTAATTCTGTCATTGAATAAATGTTTTTTTGTATTGATAATTTCTGTCTTGTAATATTTGGTGAATTGGGTTAAGTTAATTTTGTTGTCGTCAGTAGGCAAATTGCGCCAGATAGTTTGGAGTTTTCGTTTCTGCTTTCTAAGGTCCTTAAGTTGGGGTGTGAACCAAGCATTAAGGTGGGCTTCTTGTTTAGCTTTGCGTAGTTTGGGTGGTGCAATAGTATCTCGTGCATGAGACATGGCTTTATTAAAGGTCTACTAGGGTGTCTGGGTCAGTGTTGTTCTCCAGGCCATTGATAGTCGGCAGGAGGAGGGGGATGAGTTTTTCTGTAGTAATGTCTTTTTTACTTCTGGTGGGGAGTGGTGGTATCATTTTGATAATTTTAGGGCTGAGGAGTTCAAGTGTGGCAGTGAAATTTATTAGATAGTGGTCGGTCCTTGGTTGAGGGATGATGTCAGTAATGATTATGTTGCAGTTAAGTTCAGATACTCAGTCAAGGGTTCTACCTTTAACATGTGTGGGGGTGAGGACTTTTTGGGTAAGGCCGTGGTCGTTTAGGATAGCTGTTATAGAGAGGGCATTTTGATTATCTGGCTCATTGAATCCAATGTTAAAGTCGCCCAGCAACAGCGTTTGCGAGTGATTTTGGGTATTGTTAGCTATGAGGGTGGTAAGGTCATCTTCGAAGGTTCCCAAGGGACCTAGATCAAGTGAATAGTTAGCGTGCGGTTATTAGAGAGTTGCAATTTTGCTGAGAGTGCTTCGCAGGAAGCACAGGGAGGTGAGGTGGTGAGTCTGATAGGCAAAGTAGTTTTAGCGATGATGGCTAGGCCACCGCCTTTAGCATTGGGTCTATCTACTCTGTGGATCTGGTAATTGTCAGGTACGGCTAGTATCAGCAAGGGTCCTGCTGCCTCGTGGAGCCAAGTTTCTGTTATGGCAAGGAGGTCGATGCTGCTGTTGTTTAGCATGTCAGCAATTTCAGTTGCATGGGCTACCATGGATCTGGCGTTGATAAGGAATCCAGTAAGTGATAAAGTATTCTTAGGAATAGGGTGGCTTCCAGATTTATCTGTGTGCTTGTTTCGACTCGGGTGTTTCTTTTTATGAAAGTGAGTGGGATTCGGGGTCAGAGTTGAGGGTTTCGTGGCTTGAGTTTGCTTATTCAAGTGCGTCTGTATAGTTGGGGATCTAACAGTATTGTTTGCGCTATTTCTTTTGGGTTCATAAATGCAAGGTAGTCTTGCCCTAAGTCTCAGGTTTCTGTCTGTGGGGGGGCTAGTGCTGTAGGTAGAAAAGGCCATGATTGTAGTTAGGAGGGTCAGGGAGGTCAGGTTTCTACACATGGTAGTTAGAGTAGTTAAATGGTTCAAGTTACTTCCCTTACTTCGCTAGGATATCTGGCTAGGGTGTCGCAATATAGATTGCGGGTGGCTAGTTATAGCCAGGGGTTCATCTAGTGATATGGTTCATGATAGTCAAGAATCACAATATGAACTAAAATGCATGACTTAGAGTAGTTAGCAACGTGCAAGGCAGGCGACCCAAGGGTCTTAAATAGGTAACAGGATGCAGTGGCAAGCTACCAAGAGGTCTCGGATAGGTCACAGGGTGCAATGGTAGGCGACCAAAAGGGTCTCGGATAGGTCACAGGGTGCCATGGTAGGCGACCAAAAGGGTCACAGGATAGGTCACAGGGTACAGTTGTAGCAATGCGGCAGTCTAGGCAGTACTGAGTGAATGAGTGGGCACATTCATAGCAGAGGCACAAAAGGCAAAGCAGATACCAGGCTCGCAGCAAATGTGGGCATATCAGGCAAAGAGCAATGCAACATACATGGGGCACCAATCAGTAGTGAGGCACAGCAGGTTAGGTTATGCAAGTACACTACACTTACATCAAGTAAGGAGCAGTGCAGAGTACACAAGGCACCATTCAAAAGTGTGGCACGTCAAACAGGCATTGCACCTCGAGCATTATCAGGCAGAAGAGCGATGTAGCATGCATGTGGAGCAGATCAGAATATGTGCGCAGCAGGTTTGGATAATGCAGGAGGTAGGCAGACTAACTCAAGAATCGAGCACATTAGTCTGAGGCAGGCGCAATAAGGGAGCATTGCAGGTAAAGCATAGGCAGTATGGCAGGTGTTAAACAGGGGTGCTGCAGGTGAGCACGTTGGTAGCAAACTGGGGGCGAGCACTATAGACGGTAAGGAGAGCGCTGTATCTCAGAGTCAATAAAGTACATTAAAGGTGGTGCAGGTAGCGTGGATTACCTTCCATTGCAGGTGGTCAAGCACTACTGGTTGAGTTAGCCGGAGGGGCACTAGAGGCAAGATGAATTGCAGAAGTTTTTGGGCATAAGGACGTCGCCTGGCTGCGTGGCTGCGCTCGGTCAGCTCAGTCAGGCGGATGGCCTTCTCTCTGGGCCTTACCTCATTGGCCGGCTCTCGCCTGCCAGTGATTGGAGGCACGATGTGTTGCCAGTCAGCACCAATCCGGAGGCAGGATGCAGGGTGCAGGTCAGGCAGGCATTCAGGACAAGGTCAGGCGCGGGGGGCCAAAGCACGGCGGCCATCATTAAATTGTCTGACAAACGAGTTTCGAGTGGAATGCAAACACATGGGGAATATGTGCTTGGAGGCTGCAGGTAAGTAAGGTGAGCAGCCTTTGTAGAGTATAGCAGACAGGTGCTCTTCAATAAAAGCGATTTTAGAGCGGATGAGGCGAAGATGTGCTGTGAGGATAACGAGGGCTCTGAGGCAGCTGATATTATGCCTGGAGCTTACCTCTTCCTCTCTGCATCTCGGGGGCAGCGCGGGCTGCTCCTACAGCGGGCTCAGCGACGGTGTGAGAGTGAGGCCTAAATCTTGCAGTGGAGCCAGAAGATGTAGTAGCTGATGTGGGACCCCTTTTGAGGACAAAGAATCCTTGACTGACCCCCTGGCTGTCTCAGCAGTGGTGCTCTGATGCCCTCTTCAGCCCTCTCCTGTAAGTATCAATAGCCGAAGCCATAGGTTCAATAAGCCCTATGCTTTTCAGCATTGCAATAGAGATTCCCCCATTGTAAAATCCCCTTTCTCATTTGTCTGTGCATTTAAATCATTTTCCTGTTGAAAAATCTGTTATTTGTCTGTGGCTTGTAGTCATTTTGCCATTGAAGGATCCTTTATTTGTCTGCCATTGAAGCAATTTTCCCTTTGAAAAATCTTTTATTTGTCTGTGCATTTTAGTCATTTTCCCACTGAAGAATCCCCATTTGCCTGTGTAGATCCTTAGTATATTTTTCGCAGTAAATCAATTAATTTCCCCATTTATTTCACGGGATTGGGATAGTTGGAATTCAAAAGCAACTATCTCTTCCTAGTGCATTGTGAATTGTCATAAAAGTGCTGCCAAAAAGAAGTAATCCCATTGTGAGATGAAAACAAATGTCTCCTTGTGTATAAATTGTGCCCTGCTAGACGAATTTCCATTTGCAACTGTATTTTCCCCTGGCATCTGTTACCTTAACCTAAAAACGGATGTTTCTATTGTAAGCTGCCCCATTCCCCGAGCTGCCTGTCATTGTAAGCATCAGTGCAAACAAATTCCCATTTGCATTTTTCTTTTTCATTGCCCACGTGTTAAAGCTCCTAAAACCCATTTTCCTGGGTCTATTTCTATTTTCCCTGCTGTGCTCACTAGTATTCTCTAAAACTCTGACTGTCTCCCAAGTGTAAGTAAACAAATGTCCTTCTACTCTGACCCTAGCAGATGTGTTAAGTCATTAAAAAATCAATTCATTGTGCTCTAAAACAAAATGTCCCCTTCTTTGCTGGTTCCCCATCTTGTGGCTGTGGGCATCACCCCAACATTGATTCATCCCCTGTATTCCTGTGCCCTGCCACTGCCTTCCATTCAAAGGAATCAAGTCCTATTGATGCTGGGGGGTTGAGTGTCGGAGGGGGGAGTGCTTAACCTTCATGCAATCCTTTTGAGTTGAATTGTTTTTGTCTTGCTTTGTCATTAAATAAGGAAGTAGTATCACAGTATATTTTAACCTGGTTGCTTTCTAGAATCTTTGCATTGGTGTTGCCACAACACCATGTAATTTTTTTATTCTGTTTTGCATTAAATAAGTGTTAGGCAGAATCATATGCAGTACCCTTTTGGAACACCACACACAATTAAGACTACACTTGACAGTACAAATTCACCTTTGGTACAAGCCTGTACTACACAGTAACGTGGTAGCGATGGCTGAGCAGTCAGACTTATCTCAAGAGTAAAGTGAGCAGTACAAGATAGTTACACAAAGGACAGCAATTACTATGATTCAAACAAACACTAACTCAAGGTTTCCAAGTAAAAGAATATACATTTATTTACACATCAATTATAAAATATTTCACTATTATCAAGCAGTTTAAAAATCACAATCTTAATACACTACACACCACCCAATGAATTCTGGACAAGTTAAGCTCAAAATGAAGTGTGAGCAAAATGGCACTCCAGCAATTAAAAAGGGAGGGAAGACAAAGTTAGACAAAAGTTGAGCAGCACCAACAAGTAAGTAAGCAGGTCAATCTAGAAAGAGTAACTCCAGTGAGGAAATCAAATCAAGCGGCCAGGGCCAAAGTCTTTGCAGAGGATCAAACAGTCAGAGTAGTTCGCGGTTAAGTATTTGCCAAGAGTTCAGAACGAAGCTGGTGGGACGAAAAGTTACTTTAAAAAAATAGAAGGACAAGCCCTCGGATTGGCAAAAGATTTCAAGCACTTTTACCATGGTCGGACGGAACGAACGACCGGATTTGAACAGTACCTTAAATGGAGAAGAAGGCTGTAGCTGAGGCAGACGTTCCTGGCCGGTCCTGCAGGCTCACAGTTCCTGAAGCGACTGTCGGACTGACACAAAGTAGGAAGACTGGAGGGTCCTGCACTGCCCAGGGAAGAAACCAGCAGCAGAGCAAAGCAACAAATAAAAGGTGTGCTCCTTAAAACCCAAGCAGGGACCGGTCCTCCTGGCTATCCGGTTCACTGTAGCTGTGCACAGCAAATTCGACCAGAGGAGGGAGGCCTGGCTTGCAGATTGGCGAACTGGTTGGGCCCACCACCTTAAGGGGAGAAGATGTCTTGCAGATCTTCCTTGTCATCGAAGTTTGGAGATTGGAACCCGCAGCAGGGCTTCACCGGGAGGTTCAGTCGTGGTAGAGGTCCACTTCTGTCAGCTTCTCTTCAGTTCTCTCGATCCAGTGGCGACTCTTCTTTCTCAGTCCCAGAGACCTGCTTCTTATGCAGTTTTCCCGCATTCACACAGCCTGGCTGTCAATCAAACAGCAGGGTGGCTGTCCCGGCGGGACAGTCACCACAGCCAATTACACCAAGTGCAACATGGGTCTCCAAGGAGACCCTGTGCAGGGAGTCTCAAACCCCTCCCTCACATCCTGTCCCCCTCAGACATTCATGTGCCTAAGGAGGGCTTCTGTGCAGAAGCCCGCCAAAGGTCGGCGAACAAAGGAACCAAACTTGGTTTAGCGCACAGAGTAAAACACGAGAAAGACTTACAAAAAGAAATGGCAAATTAACCCAGCCAGAACCAAATAAAAGTAAATGTGGTCCAGCGGCTTTAAGTTCGAGGCTACAAAGATAGCCTAAAACAGTACCAAGGCTATTTAAATAAACCGCAGTAGGAAAAATATGTTAGATACCACTGCCACCAGCCAAATCTTAATGAAAAGGTAACAAAATAATATTCCATGAGAAACAGACAAAAAGGGATAACTAGTAACCCTTTCCAGAGCTCTATGTACGATAGTTCGTACTGGGTCTGTTGATTTAAAAAGACTAATAAAGTCAATGGCAACTTTACATGTTCTGGGAGACAGTAGTCAGTCCCAGAAAATGGAGTTTGAAGTGGAAAGTCTGAAAAAGACAACCCTGTGTCACTGCACTGAAGGTGCTGTGTAACACACAGTAAAAAGATGATGCCTATGGAGTAGGCGAAGCTCCACAGTCTATGAACACAAAAAATGTTAAACACACACAGCAAAACACATGTAAGAGTGGGAAAAAAGGCTCACACTCTTACCAGGTGAAAAAATGAATCCTAGAAATCGAGCAAAGCTGCTGAGGGACTCAGTAGGTAAGGGGAATGAGCTATTCTTCAGAATTCTCCCTAACAATAATAAATTAATAAAATATCTATTGATAACACACCGACCTGGTTCCTAGTCCATTTGACACGGGGTGCTGGTGGAGGTTGGGTGCGAGACAGGTTGGAGGCCTTCTTCAAAAATAATCTATATTGTAAAAGTGTTTGTATTGTACGCCACATTCATTGTAGGGGAAGGAGATCGCTGACTTACTTGTGCCGTGTAATATACTGTGACAAATTTGGGGACTCATATACCGGTATTCAGGAAGTGTTTCACCTGTGACAGTGCAGTACAGCAGGCTAGCCCATTGAAGATATTGTTACATTTAGTGGATAGAAAGCTGGGTGCATGGTGAAAGCGCCAGCCTCACTTGTACCCTGGGTGGCAGGGCTGCATGTCTAAATTAAATATTGTGAATACAAACTGGGCAGGTGCCGGGTTGAGAGCTTGCCCTGGCATAGAGAACCCACCAGGTGCAGAACACACTTCACATTGAGCATCGTAGAAATTAACCTGGCTAGGAAGCACCTTATATTCAAGTTGTTCATTAAAGGGGAATGGGCAGAACAAGAACATGAAGCCTGGCAATCTAGAATGATGCAACAGGTGACCTCTATAAATATGGATGTGTGGCAGGACAGTGGCCTGTTACATCAAGCCCTGACATATTTTTATATGACACAGACTGTTAGGGAGAATTCTCATTTCATGGCTAATTTCCCCTACCTAGTGAGCCCCTCAGCAACGTTGCTGGATCTCTGGAGTTACTTCCTTCCACTTGGTAAGAGTGTGAGCTTTTCACCACTCTTACTTGTGTTTTGCTATGTGTTTTTACCTGTTTTTGTGATGGTGGACTGTGGAGTACACCACTTCAGTAGCCCCCCTCTTTTGTGTGTCACACAGCACCTTCTGTGCAGTGACACAGGGTTGTCGTTCAGACTTCCCACCGACTCCATTTCTGAGGCTGACTACTGTCCCCCAGAAAAGGGTAAAGTTACCATTAACTTTACTTAGTTAAATTAACCACAGATCCAGTACACCCCATTTTACATGGAGTACTGGCTGGTGGCAGGTGGATCTACCCTAATTTTCTACCGCGGTTATCTTATATAACCGTGGTAATATTGTAGGCTATTGTGTTAGCCTCGAACTTAAACCCGCTTGACCAAATACTTTTTCTTTTGGCTCCGGTGAGGTTTATTCGCCATTTCTTTTTGTTAAAATCCTTCTTGTGTTTTACTTTGCGCGGCAAACCAGGTTTACCTTCTTTGTTCACTGTCTTTTGGTGGGCTTTTGCCAAGATGCCCTCCTCACGGCACCTGGGTGTCTAGGTGGGCTGAATGTGAGGGAGGGGTGTAGTCACCCCCTGCACAGGGTATCCTACGAAACCCAAGTCGCGCTTGTTCATGATTGGCTGAGGTGGCTGTCCAGGCTGGACAACCCCCCTGCTGTGTGATTGACAGCCAGGCTGTGTCAATGGGGGATTTTCGCATAAAAGGCAGGTCTCTTGGGCTGGAAGTCAGAGAGTCGCCACTGGAACTACAAGGAACCGAAAAGAAGCGGAGGAGAGGTCGACTGCTGCAACTATCCCAGACCGGTGAAGCCCTGGTGCAGTCCTGAGCTATCTACCCTTCAACGAGTAAGAGGAGATCCAGTCTGAGTCTTCTTCCCTTGAGCCTGGTGGGGATAATCAGATCATCGTCTTCAGCCAGAGGTCGCCTTTGTGGTCGAAATCGCTGCACACTGCTGTAGTGGTCCGGATAGCCACCTGAAGAGCCTCTCCTGTTTTTAAGGAGCGCACCTTTTATTCATTGTCGCTGCTGCCAGCCTCATCCCTGTGTGGTGTAGACCCCCCTTCATCGTCGTCCTTCGTGATGAAGCCAGGAATCGTGGGTCTACAGGAAACTACCAGGAACAACTGCCGTGGCACCAGCTTCTTCTTTGAAAAGGTACTGTGTCCTGCTTGAGGAATTTTGGGTGAAATCCCTATTTCTCGCTTATAAGGCTTGCCCTTATTTTTTCCCTCCTTCTTATAACTTTTGCTTCCGAACATTTGACAATATCAAAAGTACTTTTGGCAACTTTGAATCGCGAACTATCCGACGTGTGATCCTCGACACAGAAACCCGGTTTCACTTGACACTGGCTCCGGCCTCTTAACTCTTGTACTTCTGCCTATGAGTGTTATTCGATTCTGTTTGCCTACCTAACATATTGCCTATGATTTTTGCCCCCAACTCTAGCTCTCTGGGTATCTCAGGTGCTAAGTGTATTTTTGCCCCGTTAGCATTTCTTGCCACGGATACGTGTTTATTTAGTAGGCCGAACTGTCAAAAAGTGATCGCAATCATATTCACGGTAACGTGTATTGTTTCGTATCACCGGTTCTCTCAAACACAGGGTATTTACCTTGATTTATACCATACAAAGTGAATTGGTCAGTTGTAGTGTATTTAACGTGTGGTTTTAAATTTAATAGAAGTGTTATGTTAATAACAAATGGTTTAAAAATAAATGTACTTATATTTTTTACCTGAAACCTTGAGTCAGTGTTTGCTTGAGTCACAGTAATTGTGGTCCCTTTCTGTAATCTTTGCTACTGCTAATATACTCTTGAGATAGGCCTGGCTGCTCTGCTACTGCTACCACTTTAACATAGTAGTACAGACTTGTACCAAAGGTAAAACGTGTATTGCCACCTGTAGTCTTAATTGTGTGTAGTGGTCCCTAAGGGCACTGTACAGGATTCTGCCTAACACAGACCACCAGAGATGAGCAAATTAAAATGGTATAGTTCACTGCATATATGCACTTCCATATAATGATAATGGAAGAAAGATACCAGGAGAGTGTAGCCTCTGTGATAAATCAAACTGAATTATTGGATCAAGTACAGAGAGATAAGGCAGGTAGAGGAGCAAGTGCTACAGAGCCAGAATTCTGAGTTAAAGTTAGGCAACATCATTCAGCAGCTAAAGGATGGGTTAGTGGCACAGCAACAAATGAATTGGCAGCGAGAGTCTCAATTTTCTGCCCTAAGAGAGGAGTGTCAAGAAGGGGATGAGAATCTGAGAGTCAACTAAAATTGATTTAACAAGTGGTGCATAATAGTGCCTGCCAAGAGGACTTGTGTACATTTCAAAATCTGATTAAGCAATTGAAAGATGAGAATAGCCAGTTGATTACTAAAGAGGTCAATTCTCAGTGGGAATTCGACCAGGAACCTCAGAAGTTGAGCGGTGTAAAGCAGCACAGAGATCACCTTAGTGAACAGAATTGCACATTGTGTCAGGAAAACGATGCCCTGTGCCAGGAAGTGTGCCAGTTAAGGACAGACCTGGAGAAAAGTGAAGCATGTTTTCAGGAACTGACTAACATAACAGTAGAGAATGAAAAATTAATGGGACACTTAAGGCAAGTAGAATTGGATTTAGAGCAAGCAGCAGAGACCAAAAGTGCACACAGTGAGGAGATCAGTCTCCTGCAAAAGAAGTCTGAGTATTTCCAGATAATACAAAATTCACAGAAAGAAAAGGAGTCCCTTTGTGAGGAAAACAAGGGACTCCATGAACAAGTTTGAGCACAAAGCAACATCATAGAAGCTACTCAAGCCCTGGTAGCAGAGCCCATAGCTCAGGCCTCTATCTAGCACCAACAGATAGAGGCTGAGAAAAGTTAGGGTATGGAAGGGCAACCCATGACCATGGTGCTATGCCCTCCTTACCAGGGGCCTCAAGCCAACTCATCACATTATATGAACAAGGCGCTGCAAACTTCATGTCTACCAGTTCACAAGAACAGGGAAACACGAGGCAGCTGGACTCAATTTGGCCTAGTATGACTGAGCCAGAAGGCCAGTCCCTATTAGATACTGATGGACGCGCATCGTTATTTAGGTTTAAAAGATATCTTGGCAAATACCTCTGACCAGGAGGACTCCTATGATGAGAGGATCAGGGAGTTAGACTGGCAGAGACACAGGTTACAAAGGGACCATCTGCTCCACTTTGCAGATAAAGAAGAATCAGAGTTCAGGTCTCAAAGGGGCATCTTCAAAACCTCCATCCATTCAGGGAGGTGGGGGGAGTTCTCCACCACACCCGGAAGAAGGGAGGATAAAAATGAGTACTCCCCTGGGTGAAAGGTGGACCCCAAGGGAAGTGACCCAGAGAGCCCACAGTACAGCAGGGGTGTAGAGACCAGACCCCGTCATTCTGGTAGGGATTCTCAGTCTCAAAGAATCAGGGAGCGCCTAGAGGACAGGGAAGGGACCACAAATAGTAGCAGCTCTGAGTCTGAGGGCAAATGGACTCAGATGAAGCGGAAAAAAGGCTGCCATGCAAAAGATAACTCTTGAAAAAGACCCAATTTGGCAAATATGAGCCATCAGAAACTTCATGACTCCCTACCACAAAAATGACAAGTACTCAGTCTGGGAGCATCTGGAGCTGTATGATGAGATGATGACGTCATTTGGCATAAAACATTACCATAATTCCATGGAGTTTGTCAAGTGGACATTCCCCCTGGAATACTCCAGCTTCTTTGCTGGGCTAGAGGATCAAAATCATTCAAGATGTTCTACCTACAAGGTGGCCATCTTGAAACACTTCTCCATGCACAAGAACCCTCAGGAGGCCCGCAAGGCGGCCTACAACCTGCAGTGCGGAGAGGATCAGGCACCTAGAGAGTTTGTGCAGGAACTAAAGCAGGCATTTGCCCAGACCGCTAGACGGGTGCGCACAAATAGTAGGGAGTTTAACAATACTTATGTTCATGCCCACCCTAAATATATCATGACACAACTGGTTAGGGACTTACATGATCAAAGTACCCTGGATTGGGTAATAGAATAGACTACCCGGATCTATGAAGTCCATAAGCCAGTGGAAAACTAAAATTATCCAAAAAATCCCAAACCATCTAACACCCCTGCTGCTGCTTGGACCTAGAAATGGGGTGGGGTCTAAAAATACTCCTCCCTCTAATAAACCAAATGAGAGGCAGAGGAGACCCTTTGATCAGTCCCAAGCGGGTGGTAGCCAGGCAGGGTAACACACAAATGCGTCACCTAGCTCTGCCACCTATGCCACCTATCCATCATGCAAGGGTAATAGACCCATCTTGGGGTATGTATGGACTCCCCCGGCACAAGTGGGTGGGGGTCCAATCAGGTAACTGCAGCCCCTGGGAAACGTTCCTCCAAATTTCCAACAAAAGGTCCCTCCAAACTTCCCTCAGGAAGAAAGAAATATTCCACCCTCCAACTTAAGTTTCTTCCCCACGTACCCTCTAAACCCAAGCTTCCAGAATAATCCTCCTCTCTCTCCCCACTTTTAGGATTCTAGACTCCCGAAATCAGGGACAAGGGAGCCCAAGGATGGAGGGCTACCAGGGAAACCCTCAATACCAGAGCTACTCCGGGAGAAGGGACAGCTACCCTTCCCAAGAGCAGCAAAGGTATGACTCTAGATCCCCGTACCAACCGGAGAGGATATCCCAACTGGAGCACCAGGTCCAAAGTCTGACCCAAGACCTGAGTCACATGTTGAGGGCTCAGCAGCAGGGCCCTCAACAGAGAAGTGGTCACCATCCCAGGTATGACAATTTACCATTCCCCTAAAAATAAAGCGAGGACAGAACCTCCAAAACTCAGATGCTTACATAAATTTGAATTATCACCTTCAACAGCAGGGGTTGTATTTTAACCGGACACCACTAGTTGACTTAGAACACGACACCATTCAATATTGGTGGATAACAGCGACCCTAGGAGTATCATTCTGGGTGCAGACACCTTTATTGGAATGGCGGTTGATGCCCAACATTTCTCCATTGACTTAGGGAATGAGATCATGCAACAGATTCCAAATAACTGCTACAATTGTGGCGATGACTTACCTCCAGAAAAGATTTTCACCCAACAAGGGAGGAATTTCTTGATGTACTCCTCCAGCCCTTGTGCGGAGGGGGGGGGGAGAGTTGGCCTGAGACATCAGGAAGGAGGAGGTGGTATTTCAGGTCAACAGTGACTGCCTCTCCTACTTGTAACCTCCTGTCCAGATCAACACCATAACAAGGGATCTCTCCCACAGTACCTTTAATAAACCGTTACTGGGGATACTAAAACCCAATGGAGGCTTTGCGCAGACCGTAGGGAGTTAAACAAAGGGGTCCACATCTCCCGATGGCCTCTTCCCTAGAGGATCAAGGATCAAAGGTGTATACCGCTGTTAAAATGGATTTCTGAACTCTGACCTGGTGGGCAGAGGTTCAGAAGGCCAGCCTAGTTTCTTGGAACAGGGCAACTTCTGGACAAGCCAGACCAATCAAGCTAGCTATGGCAGGTGGTCAAGACTAGGTCTCAGGAGGGGTGAGGGTGACTGAAGTTCCTCAATGAGCACACAGAGCAAGGACACTTACAAATTACTCCCAGACAGGAGTATATATCAAATATATAAACACATTTATTACAAGGCCGTTGTAACTCAACACATAGTAAAAGAAGCACAGCAATACTGCTAAAAAACACAATTCTATCAATACAAGATATATACAAGACCATTGGGGTCTAAAGGGTTAACAGCGCAAAATATGTCCACAACCTAGAAGGGAAGGAAACAGGCAGTGCAGGTAGTCTTTAGTCTCCTTCGACATCAAACACCCACCTAACTAATAGGCAGTCCAAGCCCTAAGAAGAGGGGAGCCTTGTGCTCAATACATGCAATTCAAGCTCATGTGGTTGTTCCAATGGGCAAAATGGGGTCTCTTCAGGGGTCTCTAGCAGCTCAGGAAGGTGGGTGAGGCGATGAAAAATAGATTCCCACTATTCAGGGAGGACCTCCACTTGAAGGCAGAGGCAGTTCCAAGGTTCGGGAATAGTTCACACTAGCAGTGGAAAGGAGAGGGGCCCTCAGGGGCCACTCATGCGTAAAAATGTATGGGCCTGCTAGGGGCCACCAGTTTGGGTTAAGGTTACTCACCGGCTCCAGGTGCACTCGACCAAACTTCGTCAGTTGAGTCCACTGTGGTTGTAGGTTCAAATGTGACAAAAAGGACGTCTCTGCGGCTTTCAGTTCCGAAGATACAGTGATGGTTTCCAAATGGGACAGTGGCGATTTCTCCGCTCCTGATGGTTGGATTAGGCCAGTTTCACTTCAGCAGGCTTCAGGGGGAAGAGGGTCACAAATGCAGCGCGCCTACGAAGATCATTGCCACGGCTGGGCAACATGGTAACCGTGTTTACTCCGGTCCAGGCCCACTCTTCCCACTTCAGACCTGGGAATGCCAAGTGTTCCCAATTCCGTGTGAGGGTGCCGGAGACACAGAGCTAGCATAATGCCAGGTTTCGAGGGCCTCCTCAAAACGGCAGCAGAGACAGAGCAAAGGCCCTGCTTAAGCTGGTCAGCCCACTGGTTGGCCCAGGAACACTTCCGAGAAGGCTTACTTGCAGGTTTTGGTGAAGATGACGAGAATAGTTGGTCCCACTATTCTAATGGGTCAAAGCATCTTCGCAGACCTTCTAGGATGACCAGATACAGAGGGTCCCACGGAACGACAGCAGGCTCAGGGTAAAAAACCTTCCAGTGGTTCACCAGCGGTTCCTCGACTCAGCTTCTTAGTTTCAGGATACTTGGATCCTATCCTTCGTTCAGTGAGAACTCCAGAGATTGATATGGTATGGGTGTTTTTGGCCTCCTTTTATCCAGAGTCTCCTTCGTGCCAAAATGAAGAGGACCCAATGAGAGATATGCTCACAAACACACTCCATACGTGGACCAATCACGGACCACGGTGGTCTCAGGCATTCACAGCACTCCAGACTCTCTGGCACCCAGGATGTGTATTGGGGACAGACACCCCAGCCCACATCCTGGAGGCACACACACAAGGCATGCAGAAGCCTGTGAAAGCTTGAAGTTTTGCAGGAAACTGCATGACCAAATAAGAACTGACCTGGGGAAGGCAAAGGGGTAAGATGGCCAAAGGACACCTATTCATGCCAAACGCGGTAATTGCTGTCTAAATGGCAGGAAAGGGTTAAAATTATATGAAAAGATAAGCTGCCACGCGCCGTGTCCATGACACATCTGCACATCTCCTAAAAAGTCTATCGAGAGTATCTAAGGCCTTTAGAAATGACTAGGAGACCCAAGTGCACTGTACTGGAAGGTACATTGTGCACTGTTATATGTTGCAGAAAAGTTTCAACATTGGAAAAGGACTAAGGGAAACAAAGTCTCCCAGTACTGACTGTCTTAAGGGCATGTCAGTTTCCCATTAAAAGTGAGCGAAAGCCCAGAGGAGTGCAGCTGAAGGCTGTGCTTCTCTGGCAAAGTCAATCTATGATGTTTAAACAGCAGCAAAAAGTTTGGGGTTGCTCAACTGGAGGGAAAACACGTAAATATGAAATGTTTCCTAACAACTGCCATTGACCTGACCAACAGTTACTGGACAGTACCCGTGCGTAGGGAAGACCAGTAAAAGCTAGCCTTTTCCTTCGGGGGCAGCAGTACACGTGGACCCAAACCCCCTTTGGATATATAAACTCTGGCAACTAATTCAACACCTTCCTGCATAAGGCCATGCCCGACTTGGGTGAAACGGGAACCCTGGCCTATGTAGATGATGTTTTAATCAAAAGCTCAAACGTGGAGAAACACATAGCCGAAATCCGATATGCTCTGACCCAATTGAAGAAAGCTGGAGCGAAACTGGCCTTCCAGAAGGCTCAGTGGTGTAAGACCTGCGTGAAATTCCTAGGGCATGAAATCACCCCTGAGGGTTTCAGTCCCCAGAGGAAAAAGGTGGAAGCATTACCAAAATTAAAAGACCCTACGACTCTGCATGAATTACAAATCCTTCTTGGACTTATGAATTATAGGAGGAAGTTCATAGAGAACTACGCAGAGATCATGAGACCCTTGGTCCATTTACTAAAGGCCGGGG
The DNA here is from genome assembly GCF_040938575.1 of Ambystoma mexicanum. Taxonomy (NCBI): domain Eukaryota; kingdom Metazoa; phylum Chordata; class Amphibia; order Caudata; family Ambystomatidae; genus Ambystoma; species Ambystoma mexicanum. The sequence goes on from NC_090940.1 coordinate 1,536,590, forward strand.
TCGAGTGGGGTCCAGAGCAAGCTGAGGCAGTAAAACAACTCAAGAGAAGCTTTTCACAAGCGCTTTGGTTAGCTTAACCCATAAAAACAAGGAGTTCTTCTTGGAGATGGGGTTCTCAAATACTTGCTTAACAGCAGTATTATACCAGAAGCATGACAAGGTAAACAAACTCATCTCGTATGCGAGTAAGACTTTTCCTCTGTGGAGGAAAAATTCAACGATTGTGAAAAGGCACTCCTGGCAATGGTGTGGGCATTGAAAAATGACCACCCGTTCATCCTAGGGGAGCACATTATTGTCGAGACTCCTCACCAGCCCTTGCAATATCTCCAAAGTGACAGAATCCGGGCATGGAATGCAAGTAATTCTAGAATTACTTCCTGGATTCTTTTTTAATGCAAGGTCAGATATGGCCAAAACAAGAAGAGTCCCCTCACGCAAGGTTTGGCTGACTTGCATGACTGTGCTCAAGAAAACTGTCTTGTGGACGAAGGTCTAAAACCCCAAGACAACATGAAGGCATACCCAACTTCCCCGCACAAAGTCTATGAGGAAGACACGTGCCAGGGAATACCCACAATTTATGTTGATTGGTGCTCCTACCATGTTGACAACAACAGGGAAAAAGAACCGTTGGCTGGCATTGGGAATTCCTGGGTGAAAGATGCCTGGTGCCCTCTGCTGGGTACAAGATCGGTCCCCAAAATAGTCAGGTGGCAGAGTTGATGGCGGTACATCAGGCCATCCTCACTGCCGTGCAACACCAACTCCACGAACTAGTCATAATCACTGATTCAGATTGTGTCTGGAATGTGTTCATGGGGCACCTGATAAATTGGAAAAACTGAGGCATGCTATGTGCCAACAACAAACCACTCAAGCATGGGAAATTAATACAATCCATTGATGATCTGGTCACCTCTAATGAGATGACAATCTACTGGAAAAAGATAAAAGGTCACTTCAAAGTAGAGGGACCAGACAAAACCGGAAATGACTTGGCTGACCAATTGGCCAAAACTGGAGCCATCCACAGGGATCGAGTCCCTGTTGGGGGAAATCCAGGTCACTGCTGTCACCAGGTCCCAAACACTTGCCCAAAATGAACTCTCAACTGCCCAGTGGAGGAAGGAAACCCCAGATGCTGTTTTGATTAGGGCACAAAAAGGGGATCTGATTATTGGGAAATGTTATCAATACAATGAAGACCCTGTGAACTTTCCTCTGATGAATACCGATTATATTGGGAAAGAGGACCTCAGGGTGTTGATGAAGTTTTCCAAAATGTTCTGAATCCAGGACAGTTTGTTGGTATGGTGATCCATCTCTGGATGTGACCAGTGGGTGGTACCTACCTCATTCCGAAGCCTGATGCTAAATCATGCCCATGACACGGCCACAGCCGTTCATAGGGGGTTTCAAACAACCTTTTAAATCTTGTGAGAGATCACATACTGGCCACACATGGGTCAGGACCTTGAACAATACTTAAAGGAGTGTCTTGTGCGTGTGCAATTTCAGCCAAGTTCCCTCACACACCAAGCTCCCCTACAGAAAAGGGGAATGACACTGCCTTGTCAGATCTGCAAGTAGATTTCATCAGGCCTGTGATTCGCTCCTGTAGAGAAAACAAGTACATGTTAACCATGACATGCTTGTTTAAAAACTGGGTGGAATGTCTCCCGGCCCCAAATTGCAAGGCAGAAACTGCCTGAAGCCATCAAAGAGCCAGGTGGGGGGTTTTGTGGGGTGAAATGACCCCTGAATGCAAGACATAAGAAGGCCAGAGTCTGTTATGAGTACTCCCCAAATTCTCAGGCCTGTACCGAAAGTGGAAATGAGGCCCTGAACTTTCCAAGCGAAAAGGAATGGAATTAAGCATCAAAAGATGGAGATGCATAAAAATGTGAATTGCCTTACATAAGGAAAAGACACATGGCAAAAACTACAGTCCACAGAACCCTAAATGGGATGTCAGCATTGCGACCTACAGTTGCAGTGAAGCAGAGTGCATTCTGACAGAAACATTTTATTTAATGTGTAAATCCCATTTTTCCCTATCAACTAAAGACAGGCTCATCAAAATGTGTGCGAGATTGGTAAAAACATGAACTTGGTTTCTGTCATGCAGAGAGACTGTGCTGGGTTCAATTGCTGCAGAAAATGAAGGCCTTTTCACAGATAAAAGCCACGACAATTCCATTTCAATTGTGCCTTTGAAGTGACACGTTGCAGAACCAGAATTACACCAAAGCCACTAAAAGTGTGATTATGATGTTATTTTTTTTGTAACAGATGCAAGGGAAAATTCTACAGTGACGATTTTGTGTGCTGCAACTGTGCACTTTCTAAAAAGCTTATTTAAAGGTAAAATGGGTTTAAAATGAAGGCCATGTTGGCTGATTGGTGGCAGGCATAATCTTGGTTTCGTGTCGCTCTACTGGCAAATGTGAAACTAGATTCTAATCCTCAGGTTTCCATGGGGATGTAGGCCTGGTTTCCCTTCAAGCATGAGTGCTCTACAGTTTTTTAGGATCCAAACCACTTAGGATGAAATAAAATAGGCCTTAGCTAGCAATAAGCCCTTGAAACTCTGAGCTAATTTAAACACAAGACCCCCTCTTGACGTCACAAACAGGAACAGACCCATTCCAAGGGAGGGGGCCAGAGTTAATGAGCAGTTTCACTTACATTGTGCAAAATGGGAGACATGCTGTTTGTGGTATAACCGTGGAAATATCTGTCGCACAATATTCATGTTAGGATTTCTGAAAAGGTGTCGGACAGGCGCTTCTGGTCAACCAAAAATGATTTTGGTGGCACCAACATACCAAACGTTATGAAGAAAAACTTAATGTGGCCCTCTGTATGAATGGAAGAGAAATACAAATTTGAGAATACCTGTAAAACGTGATCCATATTCCGCCCACCGTATGCCATATTTTTCACTAATATAGTTCGGGAGTAAATCAGAAAAATTGTATCTTTGCACGAGTAGGTTGCACAGACATCTGACAAAGATTATGGGATTCACCGAAAAAAATAGTGTTAAAAAATGCCTTCATATGTGATAAAATATGGAGATTAAGGGCATTTGTCATGCAGTGAGATTTCCATATGCAAAAACCAGACTCAGCCCCCTGTCCAAGTAAGATGATGGATAGGTCTCTTCTTCTGGGTTTCCCAAAACACTCCTATCTTTTCTGGACCTATCAGCCCACAGATGGGAGTGAATATTTAAACAGTGCCCTATCCATTCTGCGAGAACTATGACACAGTCGTGATGTCACTTACCCTATAAATAAGTAATTGTGCCTCAAATCCGGACTCTCCCTACTAAATCCTGAGGTTTAAATCCTGCAGCTGCCAAAATCTGGAACCATCCCAGCACAGTGAGGCCTTGTAACGCTCACCTGACTCCCACAGAGGCGCTGGCCTGGTTCGCGCTGCTGTGACCTCTTCAAAGGTGATGCGCAGGGTTTGGAAGACGGACTGGACCGTGCCCCCAAATCTGGCTTGTCTGGCTCGCAGAAGTATCCTTCTGTAGGTGAAAATAGGGGATTAACTGTCTGCGGAGTAGTGCAATCAGCCTCCCACTTTCCCCTCTCACCCTCCTCAAAACCCTTCTGTGATTCCTCGTAGCGTCTCACCTTAGGGTCTGGAAGGACGAGCTCTCCATCCTGCTTCTGATGCAGGGGCGCGTTGGTATCCAGTTATTTCACTGGATTTTCGGATTGGTGAGAACCAAACTTGCTTGGCTTCCAGGTAAGTTTTTTGATAAGAGGTTCCCCTTGTGTCCATGCATTAATGTACTAATGCTAGTGTCTTTTTCCCCATAGGGGCCGGGGTACGGAATGCCGGGGAACAGGCACCGACCCGAGATGAGAGGTGAAATCCTTGTAGACATCAGGTAAGTCTTTAATGAGCGTTTTTTGGTAATGTCTTTTCATTCGCTCATTAACGCTGATGTCTCTTTTTCCCCTTAGGGGCTGGAGTCCGGAAATGCCAGGCTGCGGCGCGGACCCGAAATGAAGAGGGAATGAATCAACAGGTAAGTCTTAACAAGGAGAATTAGCTTTCCTCATTCCCTTCTCTCTCTCACCTTTTGTTCTGGTCTTTTTCTCCCTAGGCGCTGGGGCGTGACTGCGAATCCGGATGATCGCTGCTAAACATGGAGGCGCCCTGTAAAGGTGAGTGGAATGCGGCGCTGCAGCGATCGACGCGATGAGCTTTTAAATAAAAGTCTTCCTTTTCAGGATTGTCGGCGAGATGTCTCCGGGATGCGGATTTTAGCAGGTAAGGACTTTTCCTTCTACTGTTCTCTTCTTCTCTTCCTTTGCAGGTGATCCAGGATGCTGGCAGGCGTGGCAGAAGTCAGGATGCAGGAGCAGACACAGTGAGCGTCCAGCTGCTAGATGCAGAACAACGTGAAGCACGTGTGGCTGTTCGGGTGGGGTTTAAATAGCCTTGGAAGAAGTTCCAGGTATGTATCCTTCCTCCAATCAGGTATGTATCCTTCCCCGACCACGCCCGGATGGTAAATTAGTCCCACAGGTAAAGTAGTTCCTTTCAGGCCTCAAGGAGGCCGGGATCCTGCAGCATGGTCTGCATCAGGTAAGTGCACCCAAGCACTTCCATAATGAGCCTGGCGCCATAGGCGCCAGGACTGATGTCTTTTATGAGCCTGGCGCCATAGGCGCCAGGACACTGTCCAAAGGGCCCCTATATGGGGTTGCTGGGTCCTTCCTTGGGGACTGGATGTCCGCTTTCGGGGACGCAGGGCTTGAACCGGCTCCCCGGGAGCGGGCATCATGACAGCACTCCCCCCCAAGGCCCCTCCCAAGGTTGTTCCCTCTGGGGGTTTTGCTTTGTCTGGGAAGAGTCGGTGGAATTTCCTGACTAATCGAGGTGCATGCACATGGTCGCTGGGTTCCCACGACCTCTCCTTAGGTCCGTACCCCTTCCAATCAATTAGGTAGAACAGTTTAGACCTAAACATTTTTGAGTCTAAAATGTTCTTCACTTCGAATTCAGGCTCCCCATCTATTAGAATAGGTTCTGGAGGTTTGAGTAGTCGGGTTCTGGGTACCACTGGTTTCAGAAGTGACACATGAAAAACAGGGTGAATTCGCATACTAGTTGGTAAATCAAGTTTAACAGCCACTGGGTTAATTATTGCCGTAATAGAATAAGGTCCCAGATATTTTGGGTTAAAAGTTCGAGGCCCTTTGAGTGGTAAATGCCTGGTAGCTAACCACACTTGATCCCCAATCTGATATGGAGGTGCTTCACTCCGATGTAGATCAGCATTCTCCTTGTATTTTCTCTTGGCTTGTTGTAAATGTGTAGTTGCCTCTTTGAAGGCTTGGGTAATTGTAGAATGCAGATGTTCTACTGCAGGCATTCCGAGGTTCTGAGATGAGTCAAGGTTTGAGGTTCGAGAGTGATGCCCAAACAAAGTATAAAAAGGACTGTGCCCAGTTCCAGAGTGTACCGAATTATTATATGCGTATTCGGCTATCCAAAGAATGTCTTTCCAGTTGCTTTCAGATTGCTGTAACATACACCGTAAGTATTGCTCAAGGGTCTGATTTGTCCTCTCGGTCTGACCATCGGTCTGAGGGTGGTGACTGGTCGATAATCTTACGTCGATCTGCGCCATTTGACAACATTTGCGCCAGAAGTGGGAAATGAATTGGCTTCCCCGGTCAGAGATTAGTATAGATGGGAATCCATGTAGCCGAACAATATTTTCGAGGAATTCTTTGGCTAGGACAGAAGCTGAAGGTAAACCTTTCAAAGGAATAAAGTGGGCCATTTTGGAAAACAAATTACCAGAATAGTATTGTACCCCGAACAAGGAGGCAGGTCCGTAATAAAATCCATTGATAGGGTGTGCCAGGGTGCTGGCGGTATGTCTAGAGGTTGAAGGAGACCGGCTGGTCTTTTCTTTTGACTTTTATTTTGGGCGCAAACACCACAGGACATCACAAAAGATTTTACATCTTTTCGCCAAGAGGGCCACCAAAATTGTCATTTCACCTTTTCCTCTGTCTTGGCAATACCGGGGTGTCCCTCTATTAATGCATCATGATAACCGGAAATAACTAGTTCGTGTAATTCCTTATGTGGCAGGAATAAGCGTCCTTGAAAATAAGGTAAACCATTATCTATGGTAAAGTCTGATCCCTTTTGTATCCAATCCTGTAAGGTTGTAGGGTCCAGGAGTTGTTTCACTCTGGCTTGAATGTCTTTAAGCGTCTGTAACAAAGTCATGCCTAGAATCCTCTTTCGGGAATTATTGGTACAGGTTCTGAGTTTGTATCAGATTCTCCCATTCCAATTCAGGATAAGGCGTCTGCTTTGCCATTCTTGTAGCCAGGTCGATAGATAATCACGAAATCAAATTCAGCGAAAAACAAAGCCCATCGGAGCTGCCGTGATGACTGAGCCTTGGCGGTTTTCAAATACTGTAAATTCCGGTGATCAGTGATCACTGTGATGGTATGTCGAGCGCCAAGCAGATAATGCCGCCAGGCTTTAAAAGCGGACTTAATGGCTAACAGTTCTTTGTCCGTGATTGCATAATTAACCTCGGGTGCCGAGAATTTTCTGGACCAAAATGCCACGGGATGCAGTTGGTTGGTTTCGGGATCTCTTTGGTACAGGACAGCTCCCATGGCTAGGCTGGATGCGTCAGTCTCGACGACATAAGGGAGATCTGGACGCGGGTGTTTCAATATAGGTGCAGAGGTAAACTTAGCTTTTAAATCCTGAAAGGCCTGCTCGGCTTCTTCAGACCATTCAAAACGTTTATTTTTCCTCAAGAGTGCAGTAATTGGTTGTACCACACGTGAAAATTCCGGGATAAACCTGCGATAGAAATTGGCAAAGCCGAGCATGCTTTGAACCCCTTTTACAGAGCTAGGTGATGGCCATTTGAGGATGGCATCCACTTTTCTTGAGTCCATTCAGACTCCTTTGGGTGTCAGGATGAAACCTAGAAACTCGACTTCTGTGGTATGGAAAACACATTTCTCCAATTTAGCAAATAGTTTGTGTTGGCGCAGTTTTTCAAGTACTGCCCTGACGTGTTTTCTGTGATCAGATTCCGAAGAGGAGTACACCAGAATGTCATCGATATGTACGACAACACAAACATTGATGAGTTCCCGAAGGACATCATTCATGAAGTATTGGAAGGCAGCCGGCGCGTTACACAATCCGAAAGGCATCACCTGGTACTCAAATAATCCGTATTTAGTACGGAAGGCAGTTTTCCATTCATCGCCTTCTTTAACTCGTACCAGATGATAAGCCCCCCGGAGATCTAACTTGGTGTATATGCAAGCGTCCTTCACCTGGTCAAGGAGTTCAGGGATCAGAGGCAGAGGATAACGGTTTTTAACCGTTATCTGGTTCAATGCGCGGTAATCGATACAAGTTCTAAGGTCGCCTTCTTTTTTGGGCACGAAGAACAAAGCCGAGGATGCCGGGGACTTTGACGGGCGAATAAAACCATTAGCTAGGTATTGATCCAAATATTGTCTCAAATGCAGATTCTCAGGTTCGGTAAGGGCATAAATCCTGCTACAAGGGGGTTGTGCACCGGGCACCAGATCGATTTGGCAATCGTACGATCTGTGAGGAGGTAACGTGTTGGCCTGTTCCTTTTGGAAGACGTCCTGAAAGTCTTGGTATTCCGGAGGTAGTTGCATGGAGGCAGAGGTTACAGATGCTAGATTAATCTTCAGGTTTTCTGGGTAGCAGGTTTGTGTACCATCCGGGAAGGTTATTCTCTTAGCTCGCCAATCAATTCGAGGATTATGTGTCTCTAACCAAGGGATTCCAAGAATAACCTGAAACTGTGGAGCCTTGATTACATCAAACACAACACCCTCCCGATGGCCGTCGGGACCAATAAGAGTCACCTCAGTAGTGGAATGTGTTATCGGTCCAGAGGCAATTTCAGTTCCATCGACTGTGGTGATGACATCTTTGCTGGTTTTAGGACGGAGAGGGAGGTTAATCCTAGAGACCAATTCACGATCCACATAGTTTCCAATAGCCCCACTATCGATGTATGCCTTTATTGCATGCAACCGCTTAGGCTGTTCTGGATCTACGAGAACCATTGGCACAATGAAATGCGAGGTCTGAGAGTTAGTTTTCAAGCTCGGCAAGCGGACCGCTACACTTGTCGGGCGGAGTCGTTTCCCAAAACAGAGACTTCATGGTTTTTATCAGCGGCTCCTACCGCCTTTCGGGGCGGTTTTGCCGGGCAATCTCGTAGAAAGTGTCCTGAATTCCCACAATAAAGACATAATTTTAACTGCCGCCTCCTTTCACGTTCCTTTTGAGTTAAGGGTCCTTTAACCCCTCCAATTTGCATAGGCTCAGAGACATCAACTCCCTTGGGTTTAGCATGGTTCTTGACCAACACCCGGGTCTCAAACCTGGACCGATCTGCTTTTCTGTTTTGAAGTCTGTGATCCAATTGGACCACTAAGTCTATATACTCTGTGCATTCTTGGGGCGGATTTACTACTTGGGCCAAGACATCTTTAAGTTATCCGCGTAGGCCTCGATAAAACAACGTGACTCTTTTATCCTCTGGCCATCCCGTTTCCACAATTAGTCTATTAAAGGTTGCAATATAGGATAGGAGGTCCTGATTGCCCTGTCGCAGGGATAGAAGTTCGTCATCCAGAGCCTGCCCCTGAGAGTGTCGAGCAAATAACCTTTCCATGCTTGCTTGAAACCTTTGAAAATCACGGATAATCGGGTCATCTTGAGTAACCAGTGGAACTGACCAATCGGCAGCGCAGCCGCTGAGATATGACAATACAAAGGCTACCTTGGTCTGATCATTAGGGAAGGCCCCAGGTCTGCATAGGAAGTGCAAACGACACTGATTCATGAATACGGCGAATCGTTTGGGGTCCCCAGCAAAGCGTTCGGGTGGGGCCAGCGGCATGTTTCCAGGTAGATTAATCTGCACAGGTTTACTGGAAACCACAGGAGCGGGGTTCCCTCCGGAACCGGGTAGAGGAGTTTGCCCAGCTTGACCTTGCAAAAGCTGCCTGGCCAGGTCATCAGTTCTTTCCTTTGATATTATTAATTCCCTCCTGAGGGCATTAGCCTCTTGATGAGCAGCATGTACTTCGGCCCGTAATTCCCCCAGTAATTGTGCCAACTGATCAGTCTCAGAACTTTCCATAGCGCCTGGGTGGGAATTTGTAGGAAGGCTTCGCGTTCTGTAACGCTCACCTGACTCCCACAGAGGCGCTGGCCTGGTTCGCGCTGCTGTGACCTCTTCAAAGGTGATGCGCAGGGTTCGGAAAACGGACTGGACCGGGCCCCCAAATCTGGTTTGTCTGGCTCGCAGAAATATCCTTCTGTAGGCGAAAATAGGGGATTAACTGTCTGCGGGGTAATGCAATCAGCCTCCCACTTTCCCCTCTCACCCTCCTCGAAACCCTTCTGTGATTCCTCGTAGCGTCTCACCTTAGGGTCTGGAAGGACGAGCTCTCCATCCTGCTCCTGATGCAGGGGCGCGTTGGTATCCAGTTACTTCACTGGATTTTCGGATTGGTGAGAACCAAACTTGCTTGGCTTCCAGGTAAGTTTTTTGATAAGAGGTTCCCCTTGTGTCCATGCATTAATGTACTAATGCTAGTGTCTTTTTCCCCATAGGGGCCGGGGTATGGAATGCTGGGGAACAGGCACCGAACCGAGATGAGAGGTGAAATCCTTGTAGAAATCAGGTAAGTCTTTAATGAGCGTTTTTTGGTAATGTCTTTTCATTCTCTCATTAACGCTGATGTCTCTTTTTCCCCTTAGGGGCCGGGGTCCGGAAATGCCAGGATGCGGCGCGGACCCGAAATGAAGAGGCAATGAATCAACAGGTAAGTCTTAACATGGAGAATTAGCTTTCCTTATTCCCTTCTCTCTCTCACCTTCTGTTCTGGTCTTTTTCTCCCTAGGCGCTGGGGCGTGACTGCGAATCCGGATGATCGCTGCTGAACATGGAGGCGCCCTGTAAAGGTGAGTGGAATGCGGCGCTGCAGCGATCGACGCGATGAGCTTTTAAATAAAAGTCTTCCTTTTCAGGATTGTCGGCGAGATGTCTCCGGGATGCGGATTTAGTGGGTAAGGACTTTTCCTTCTTCTGTTCTCTTCTTCTCTTCCTTTGCAGGTGATCCAGGATGCTGGCAGGCGTGGCAGAAGTCAGGATGCAGGAGCAGACACGGTGAGCGTCCAGCTGCTAGATGCAGAACAACGCGAAGCACGTTTGGCTGTTCGGGTGGGGTTTAAATAGCCTTGGAAGAAGTTCCAGGTATGTATCCTTCCTCCAATCAGGTATGTATCCTTCCCCAACCACGCCTGGATGGTAAATTAGTCCCACAGGTAAAGTAGTTCCTTTCAGGCCTCAAGGAGGCCGGGATCCTGCAGCATGGTCTGCATCAGGTAAGTGCACCCAAGCACTTCCATAATGAGCCTGGCGCCTATGGCGCCAGGACTGATGTCTTTTATGAGCCTGGCGCCATAGGCGCCAGGACACTGTCCAAAGGGCCCCTATATGGGGTTGCTGGGTCCTTCCTTGGGGACTGGATGTCCGCTTTCTGGGACGCAGGGCTTGAACCGGCTCCCCGGGAGCGGGCATCATGACAGGCCTAAATCTTGCAGTGGAGCCAGGAGTTGTAGTAGCTGACATGGGACCCCTTTGGAGGACAGAGAGAATCCTTGTCCCAGCTGTGGTGCGCTGATGCTCCTTGATGCCCAATTCAGCCCTCTCCTGTTAGTATCAATATCCCAAGCCATAGGTTGCATATGCCCTATGCTTTTAAGCATTGCCATAGAGATTTCCCCATTGAAAAATCTATTTTCTTATTTGTTTGTGCATTTAAATCATTTTCATGCTGAAAAATCCATTATTTGTCTGTGCCTTGTAGTCATTTTCCCATTGAAGAATCCTTTGTCTGCCATTGTAGCCATTTTTCTATTGAAGAATCCTTTGTTTGCCTGTGCATTTTAGTCATTTTCCCATTCAAGAATCCACATTTTCCTGTGTAGATCCTTAGTATATTCTCAGTAAATCAATTAATTTCTCCATTTATTTCACGGGATTGGGATAGTTGGAATTCAAAAGCAACTATCTCTTCCTAGTGCATTGTGAATTGTTATAAGTTATAAAAGTTCTGCCCAAAAGAAGTAATCCATTGTGAGCTGGAAAACAAATGTCTCCTTGTGTTTAAATTGTGCCCTGCTAGACGAATTTCCATCTGCTACTGTATTTTCCCATGGCATCTGTCATCCTAACCTATAACATGATTTTTCTATTGTCAGCTACCCCATTTCCCCGAGCTGCCTGGCATTGCAAGCATCAGTGAAAACAAATTCCCATTTGCATTTTTCTTTTTCATTGCCCATGTGTTGAATCTCCTAAAACTGATTTTCCAACTCTATTGTGTGCTGACTAGTATTTTCTAAAACCCTGCCTGTCTCCTAAGTGTAAGCAAATGAAGGTCCTATTCTGTCCCTAGTAGATGTGTTAAATCATTAAAAACCAATTTTTTTTCATTGTGCTCTAAAAACGTAATTTTCCCTTCTTTGCTGGTTCCCCATCTTGTGTCTGTGGGCACCACCCCAAAATTGATTTGTCCCCTGTATTCCTACTCCCTGCCACTGCACTCCATTGAAGGTAATCAAGTCCAATTGATTTTTGGGGTTCAGTGTCGCAGGGGGAGTGCTTAACCTTCTGTTAGGGTTGATAGTTATCTGACATTTACTCATAGCCTGATGACTTTTAAGGCTCCTTATCGTCACGCAAAATGTGCTAACATTCTCTGCTAAAGTCTCCGGGAGGAGCAGCTTCCAAGAACTTCCTTGCAACAGTTATAAGTCAGCAGGGCTGACGCTGCACTGCTCTCCATGTCCTTGGGTACCTGGGTGTGGGGCACGAGAGTGGTGGGGACGCCCTCATTTCTTGGGTTCCTCAATCCCATCCTCGTCGCCAAATTATGTTGTGACCCTAAGTGGGGTCTACGGGTCAAAGGATACACTGGATGCCAGGAGATCTTCAAGTTACTTTAATCAGATGTCATCAGGAGATTCTTCAGATAGTTACAGGATCAGAGCGGAGCCCACTGGCTCCCACCACCCAGACTAAATCATCTCAACTGCCCTGGGTGGAACACTCACCACACAACACTCCATTCATGACATCACCACTCAAGCACCCAGCATACATGCAGGCAGATAACTAGCAACCCTAACACCTCTCTTCCTTCAGCCAAGAACCCCCTAACACCTTCATGCAATAATTTTGAGTTGAATTGTTTTTGTCTTGCTTTGTCATTAAAAAAGGAAGTAGTATTACGTTATATGTTAACCTGGTTGCTTTCTAGAAGTCTTTGCATTGGTGTTGCCACAACACCAGTGGCTGTTGTAATTTGTTTATTCTGATTTGACATTAGAAAATAAATTAATAAAATATCTATTGATAACACACCGGCCTGGTTCCTAGTCTACTGTGACAAGTGGTGTTGGTGGACGTTGGGTGCGAGACGGGTTGGAGGCCTCCTTAAAAAAAAACTATATTGTAGAAATAAAAAGCGTTTGTATTGTGCACCACATTCATTGCAGGGGAAGGAGATCCCTGACTTGTTTGTGCCGTGTAATATATCGTGACAGTAACCATGGCAATAATCCTTGCCTCGCAACCAGATCAAGAGCGAATAGGTGCTCTAAACACAATTTAAAGCAGGGCCACATTACCTGATTGATAGCGGATGGTAGCTGTTACTACTTTAGTAAGGAGTGCTACACGATCAGCTCAAGGGTGAATGGTGCTATACCCATGGCAGTAAGCAGTGCCATATGACCTGATCGAGAGCAGATCAGAGCTGTAACCATGGCAGCAAGCAGTGCCACATGTTCTGATCGAGGGCGGATCGTAGCTTAACCATCGTAGTAAGGAGTGCTACATGATCTGCTCAAGGGTGAATGGTATTGTAACCATGTTAGTAAGCAGTGCCACATGACCTGATCGATAGCGAATGGTAGCTGTAACCATCGTAGTAAGGAGTGCTACATGATCTGCTCAAGGGTGAATGGTGTTGTAACCATGTTAGTAAGCAGTGCCACATGAGCTGATCGATAGCGGATGGTAGCTGTAACCATCGTAGTAAGGAGTGCTACACGATTAGCTCAAGGGTGAATGGTGCTGTAACCATGGCAGTAAGCAGTTCCACATGACCTGATCGAGAGCAGATGGGAGCTGTAACAATGCCAGTAAGCAGTGCTACATGACTTAATCAAGGGTGGATGGGAGTTGTAACACAACCTGATTGAGAGCGAATGGGAGCTGTAACTATAGTTGTAAGCAGTGCTACCCAACCTGACCAAGAGTGGATGGCAGCTATAACCATGGCAGTAAGCAGGTGCCACACTACCTGATCGAGAATGGGTGGTGTGGAGTTGTGACCGGGTAGGGCATATTTTTGGCCTCCCTCTGGAGCAGCCTCCCTACCTCTCTCAAACACGACTGGTTCCAGAAGCAACTCAAGACCTTCCTTTTCACTTCCACTTTCCCTCTTCATCTCCCTTGCTGATGCACCCGACTGCTCCATGCACTGGTCACTTGGTCACCCTCTGTACTCAGGCCCAGGCTCGTACATGTCCAGTTGCCCTCGCCCTGCCTCCAGGCTCCCCTAGCACTTATGGTCTGTATCTGCAACCCTACAGTTCCTTCTCTCTGCACTTATGAGCCACTCGCTGGCTGCACTTTACTTATTGAGCTACCTGCACTTCTCCCCTCCCATCGCCCCCTCGGCACTTCTCACCTTCCGCTTCCCTGCACTTGCGCGATCCGAATGACAATGCCTTGTAAGATCGCTGTTTTGTCCTCCCTCTGCCCCCCCCCTTGTCTTGTTGCACTGTTAGGCAGAATCATATGCAGTACCCTTTGGGAACACTACACACAATTAAGACTACAAGTGTCAAGCAGTGTCTGAGCAGCCAGACTTATCTCAAGAGTAAAGTGAGCAGTACAACAAGTTACACAAAGGACTAACAATCACAGTGATTCAAACAAACACTTACTCAAGGTTTCTTTGTAAAAGAATATACATTTATTTACACAGTCATTTGGAAAACATTCTACTAGCAAAAGAAGCTCAATATCACACTTTAATACACTATAATACACAACAAATCAGTTTCTGAACAAGTTCAGCTGGCACTTCAGTTACTTTAAAAAGGAGTAAAAAGACAAGGTTATAAGAATGAACAGCACAAATACTTTCATAGGCAGGGCAAAGGGTTTCAGTTCACTACAACCAGCAATTCAATTCAATAGGCCTGGGCCATAGTCAAAGGTTCAAAGTCTTAGATAGGAAAGCACAGTTCTGGTAGTAAACGGTTAAGTCTTTGCCACAGTTCTTAGAAGAATTTGGTCAGACAAAAAGTTAGATGTTGGTTTAGGGAAGGACGAGCCTTCAAAGTCGGGAAAGGTTCACAAACTTTCACTGCGGCCGAACAGAGTTCTGCACCGCACTTGCACAGTACCTTGTAAGTGAAGAAAAGCTCTAGTTGAGGCAGTTGTTCCTGGCAGTTCCTGCAGATCTCGCTGTTCCTGAGCTTCAGGCCTGGGGACAAGAAGAAGGACGTCAGGAGGTTCCTGCACTGCCCAGGGAAGACGCCACAAGCTTGGCAAAACGTCAGTTTAAGGTGTGAATGCCTTAAAGACCACAAACTGGTATCCTTCCCACTGGATTTCTGGTTTTCAACAGCACTCTGATGAAAATTCCACCAGGATGGGGACGGTGTCCAGACGGCTTACGAGTTGTTTGTTCCCACCAAACTCAAGGGAAGAAGTTAACCTTGAAGGGCTTCTCTGTCATCGGAGTTTCAGGCAATTTGGACCTGCAGCAGGGCTTCACCGGTGGACCAGAAGTTGCAGCAGTCGTCTTCCTTCAGTTTGTCTTCGGTTCTTTCGTTTCAGTGGTCGACTCTGCTTTCCAAGTCCCAGAGTCCTGCTTTTAAACAGTTTTCCCCCATTCATTCCAGCCTAGCTGTCACTCACACAACAGGGTGGCGGTCCTTGCCGGACAGCCAGCCTTCCAATCACGCCAGAGTGCATTCAGGTCTCCTAGGAGATTAAGCACAGGGAGTTTCGAACACCTTCCTCACATCCTGTCCACCCCAGACACTTAGGCGCCAGAGGAGGGCTTCAGCACTGAAGCCCGCCAAAGGCCAACGAACAAAGGGACCAAACCTTGTTGGCGCGCAGAGATAAACACAAGCAGGACCTTTCCAAAAAGAAATGGCGAAAAAAGTTGACCCGAGTCTGTTTTTACAGACAGGTCTTGGGCACCATATTGGAAAATATGGCTGACCGGATTTTTAGCTACTGGTGTTCACAGTCAGGAAAAATCATGTTTTTTTGTTTAAAACCACTGCCACCAGCCATTTAAAGTGGGAAAGGGTAACATTTGACTGTTACATGAGTGTTGTGACTCAGGGGATGCTAGGCAACCCCTCCAGAACTCTCTAGGAAGATAGTGTGTGCTGGGTCAGTAAATTTAAAGAGACTAGTAAAGTCAATTTAACTTCACATGCTCTGGGAGACAGTAGTCAGTCCCAGAGAAGGTATTTACACCTTGGGGAGTCAGAAAGACACCCTTGTGCCACTGCACTGAGGGTGCTGTGTGACACACAGAAAAAAGAGGATGCCACTGGAGTCGTTTTAAACTCCATATCCAAAGAACACAAAAGTAAAACACACATCAAAATACATGAAAGAGTGGGAAAAAAGGCTCACGCTCTTTTCAGGTAAAAAATAAAATCCTAGAAATCCAGAAAAGTTGCTGGGGGTCTCAAAAGGTAAGGGAAATTAGCACATTCTTGAAAATTGTCCCTAACATGCACCTAGAAACACTTGTGTATAGGCATGCTATAAATGCCATATCATATATCAACACAGTAATCAAATAACAGCACTAACACAGTGACTAGGTAGCTTGCACTGCCTTTCGATTTACGGCGCTTGTGCGTGCTTTCATTCCTCCTCCATGCACCACATCTGGACCTAGCGTCAGGACGTTTGTTGTCTCCTTCACAGCACCACATCCCTCTAAACTTAAAATAAAAACCCATCAAATACAGTCATAGTCCCTTGTCCTTTTAACTCACAGTTGAGCGATGTACGCCATGTAGGACACATTCTCGGAGCTTTGGAGTGCTGTTTGGGGTTTGTGGCACCCTCTGACTTGGCAGTCGCCTCTGAACCTCAGTCGTTCTCTCATTCTCTGTTTTCTCCTTCCTCCAGTGATTCCTCAGGCACTTTGCCTGGCGGCTTCTCTCCACATTCGGGATGGCACCTTCCAAAACTGGGATTTGTTACTTGTCACAATCTCATTCTCTCATGCTGCTGTGACCCTCCCATGCTCGTTCTGCACTACGGTCCACGGACGGGCCTTGTACACAACATCATCTTCTTGGAGGGGTTCTGTTCTGGACTAACACAGTATCTCCAGCGTTGAGGTCACAGTATTGTGCTCGTCGTGCAACGCTTTCTTTCTCATTATGAGTCTGCCGCATTCTCTTCACTTGGTCGTGATCAACTTCTGTGGCTGTCGCGCTCTGATCTATGGGAGGTCCTACTTGGATCGGGACCGCAAACATAAGAGCAGCAGGACTTACTTGAGTTGCTGAGTGAGGGTCTGTCGGTACGAGTGAAGGAAACTGTATACCTCCGGTGATGGTCGCTGCTGGTCCTTTGCTATCTGCCCCACTTTGTTTATGGACCCCATAAATCTCTCGGAATCCCCATCGGCTTGCGGCCAGCACAGCGTAATTCTTTGGTGGTGCACCTTCAGATTATCAAACCGTTGTTAAGGGTGGTCCATTGTCACTCTTACTACCATGGTCACAGCTCCCATCCTCTCTCAATGAGGTTGTGTGGCTCTTGATCTTGTTTGGTATTCCATGAATGGCAAAGATTTCTTCTAAAGCTCTTATCACGGATAGCGCATCCATAGACCTCACTGTTCTACTTCTGGATAGCGACTAAACTCATCCCTTGCCACTAGTAGGTAGGCTATGTTTGCCACAGTGCAGAAGTCAACACTGACTGCGTCCCATCTCTGTTGAGTGGGTTTGCTCCTTGTTCAGGTGGTGCTTGATGCTGGGAGGATTGGCACGCAGCACATGCTTCTGTTAGTGCCATGACTTTTTGATGTATGTTCGGACGTCACGCTCAGGACTTGCGTTTTCTATATGCACATAGTTTAGTTAGGTCTTGGTGAGCGTTCTGCTGGCAAATGCTATGGGGTGTTTTACCTTTTCTCCCTCTCCCATTCGGCTTGCTTTTGTGTTAGGTCTCAGGGGGGTCGCTACTGTGGCTAGATCTGGGATGAGCCGGCCACAATCTGTGACCATGCCCATAAAGCTTCTGACCTCCGATGCTGATGTTGGGGCTTCGCTCCTTTTATATTGGCCACTTTCACGGGGTCTGGAGATACGCGTCAACCAGCAGTTCCTTACCTCTCGCCGTGTTGAAAAGCCATTTTGGCTTCTGTCATTAAGGACCTTTTTTGATCCTCTGAAATGCATCTTCTTACCTGGCGCCCCACTTCCATTCAGCTTCCTTCCGTGTTAGGTCTCCCAGGGTAGCCGCTACTGTGGCTAGGTCAGGGATAAACCGGCCACAATATGTGGCCATGTCCATAAAGCTTCTGACCTCCGATGCTGCTGTTGGGGGCTTTGCTCCTTTTATGTCAGCCACTTTCGTGGGGTCTGGAGATATGCTGTCTGCGTTAAAGATGCACCCAAGAAATGCAAGCTCACTTTTTCCAAACGGCGGTGACCGTTAACCATTACCGCCTTACTACGAGGTCCCTTAGCGGGTTGGTGCTTTAACGCCTGCTTTTTGCAGGCGTTAAAAACCAACCCGCTAAGGGACCTCGGAGCTAATTACGGCACCGCAAAATTGCGGTGCCGTAATTAGCGCCTTCCCCATTCCCATAGAGCCCTATGGGGCAGAAATGGGAATGGGGAAGGGCAATGGCGGAAGGGGGATTTACCGCCCCACCAACCTTGGAATGGGGCGGTAAATCCCCTTTCCGCCAAGGCGGTGCCGGTATTTTACCGGCATGAGCCATGGCGCTAATAGCGCCATGGCTCACCGCCTTCCGTGTAATGAGGCCCACTGTATACAAAAGTGCATAGCAGGCTTTATGATTAGTTGGCAACCCCATCCAACCTTGGACTTTCGGCTTGTTTAGCAGCACGTGAGTGAAATGAAACCCAGGTGCTCGAGATGCATCCATTCACTCCTTGTATTCCAATGATTCCATTTTATGTCATCGACCTGATCCTTAGCCAGGGCCTTCAGTTTGTAGTTGACCTTGTAGTCTGCTCACTGTTCTTGAACATTTGAGGGAGTATGAGCAGACTGCAATCTCTGTCTGGGTTTTAATGAATAGCCCTTGTTTTCGACTTCTGAGTCACGTATTGGGAGACCACGATTTTGTCCATTTCAGCCTCTTATTCAAGACTATTTGATTTTATTAAACATGGTGATATGATATGATAGTTTATTCATATAGCGCCAATACACAATGTATTTCAAAGCGCTTCAAGACAAGGCAAGGAAGAAGGGAAAATACAATTGCATTCTTACAGGCCACAAACAGTAAGGATGTAAAATTAACTATCATACTTGGCCTGACGACATTTCAGATAGTGCAAGAGCTAAGACATACATAAGGAAGGGAGGGAGAGAGTGGGAAGGAAATGGAAACAGACAGCCGACTACCGTACTAGGCCTGACGACATTTCTAGTAGAGCCAGAGAAAAACAAAAAGGTGAGGGAGAGGGGTGCAGAAAGGGAGGGGAGGAACAAAACAAGCGACTATCGTACAAGGCCTGACAGCATTGCAGATAGTGCAGGAGGGGATAGGGGGGATCCTCTAAGGGGAGGGGGGAGGTGACAGACGAGGGACAATTCTGATAGAGTATGTGCAGAGAAGAACGTAAGGGGAGGAGGAGAGGAGTACTAACACAATGTTGCAAGCCAGGATACAAGATGAAGATGGGAACAGCATGATTCAGGGCCACCATGAGTACAAGATGGAAAGGAGGTCCAGAATGAGAGTTGAATCAGTGAAGTCCATAAGAGTCAAATCCAGCATTGGCCACCAGATGGTAATGGCGAACTAGAATGTATCAGGACAGACTACTGCAGAAGTAGGTTGGAGGGGTAGGGGGAACAGCGTAGAAGAATCAAGCAAAACAGGCAACACCTGTGTGCAAGAAGGGGGGGCACAAGGGAACATCACAGGGGGAGACCAGAGGGGCTGGGGATGGCCTCTGGGGACAGAGGGAGTAAACACATGTTGATGCATGCTAACCCGTGTCTGAGCATGGGTTTGGGTACTGGGTCCTCCTGGTCTGAACAGGTCTAAAAAGGAATTGCCCTTGATCTAAGAGTAAAGAGCAGGAAAGAAGAGGCAGGACTAAGAAGGTGGGTGGTGCTTACGCCAGATGACCTAGATCCATGTGCACCTACTCCCCATCTGCAAAGGAAAAGAGGCTTGAGGGCTCGTTACGTAGAGAAAAAGAGCAGCAACCAGGAAGGCACCAGGTGGGCGGGGCTTGCTAAGTGGGGGGAAAAAGAGTGGCAACCTGGAAGGCAACAGGTGGGCGGGGCTTGCTAAGTGAGGAAAAAGAGTGGCAACCTCACCAGGTGGGTGGGGCTTGGGCCAGGTGACCTAAATCCACATGCACCTAATCCCCATCTGCAAAGGAAGAGAGGCTAGAGCGCTCCTTAAGTAGGAGAAAGAGCAGCAACCAGGAAGGCACAAGGTGGGCGGGGCTTGCTAAGTGGGGAGAAAGAGCGGCAACCAGGAAGGCACCAGGTGGGTGGGGCTTGGGCCAGGTGACCTAAATCCACATGCACCTAATCCCCATCTGCAAAGGAAGGGAGGCTAGAGTGCTCCTTAAGTAGGGAAAGAGCGGCAACCAGGAAGGCACAAGGTGGGCGGGGCTTGCTAAGTGGGGAGAAAGAGCGGCAACCAGCAAGGCACAAGGTGGGCGGGGCTTGCTAAGTGGGGAGAAAGAGCAGCAACCAGGAAGGCACAAGGTGGGCAGGGCTTGCTAAGTGGGGAGAAAGAGCGGCAACCAGGAAGGCACCAGGTGGGTGGGGCTTAGGCCAGGTGACCTATATCCACTTGCACCTGCTCCCCATGGTGCCATTACGCTCTATGGCCTTTAGAGACTTGCTCACACCACATCACGTAGGCTTTTGTCCTTGTGATTGTTCAATACTTGGCACTTGCAAATGTCCTCGTCTCTCCTGATCTTAGCAGAAATATGCCTTATGCATGTGGTCTGTTCATTCGACTCCCTTTGTGCCTTGCACCCATCCCTCGAAATAGTCTCCTTGACCCCAGACCAAGGTACTCCCTTATTCTGGACATGAAACAGTTCTTCAATTTGCAATCCTAGGCTTGTCTTTTGAGGTAACAGGGTTGATTCTTAGCACAGGCCATCATCCAGTTTCTTCCAATAGCCGTCCTAAACGTTGTATATATACACACCTCCTTTTAGCAAGCTTCTATATACCTTTTCTACCTTGCATTACAGCGCATTTACACTTATTGGTAAGCATGTTACTAGATCTTCTTACATTCATGATTACTTTGTCTTTAGATGCATGTTTCTCTTAGTGTTTCCATTACATCGTCAGTTTCAGGTATTTTCATGTCGTTTTGGCATAAGTTCATACATCTTTCTTATGACATTATTCTGTCATCATCAGATTTTACTTAGAGTTCATCCATATTACTCATAGCAGCATTCTGGCATCTTGGTAGTGGGCATCCTTTCTGGTAGCCTCCTCCTGCTTCTACGTGCGGGTATAATCTGAATGGCTGCCTGAGTGCATGTCATCTTTCAGACACTCGATGCAGTATCGGAATGTTGCATGTATTCATGAATGGGTTCCCAATTGTAGCTCACCATCTGCTACTCCAATAGGACGGCGTTAAGGGGGGGCGGTTGTTAGGGAGAATTCTCTGTTTAGGCTGAATTTCCTAACCTAGTGAGTCCCCCAGCAGCTTTGCTGGATTTTTTGGGGTTTATTTTTTTCTCCTGCCAAGAGTGAGACTCTTTTACCCTCACTTTGGGGCATGATTTGAGTGTGTTTCTTTGAATCTAGATGTGTTTAATGGGCTATGGGGTCTTTTACTCCATAGGGCTTTATGTGTTTTTGTGATGTGTGTTACCCAGCACCCTCAGTGCAGTGACACAGGGGTGTCATAGGGACCTCCCAGTATAGACTCCATACCCTGGGACTGACTACTGTCTCCCAGGGCATGTAAAGTCACCATTGACTTTACTAGTCTTAAATTCTGAACAGAACCAGTACAAACCATCATATTGTGGACGTACTGGCTGGGGCAATTCAATTGCCCCGGGGTCTGTTAGTCGAGGGGGCACGTCTCCGTCCCCCCTGATCGAGTTTTGGCTGGTGGCAGTGGATACTACTTTTTATATTCAACCGCGAATATTTTCCTATGGGATTTCCCATTGTTTTAGGCTACTATCTTTATTTAATTATTTACGGTAGCCTCGAACATACCGCCGGTTTATTTAATTAATATTAATTCTCCGGTTGGTATTTTTTCCCAAAACTTGATTCTAAAATGGCGTTTGTGTTCTCTTCTGTGAATCCAACCCAAGTTGAGCCCTTTGTTCCACTTTTTGGCGGGCTTCTCTACAGAAGCCCTCCAAAGTGGTGCCACTCTGTCTGGGGTGCTTAGGAGGGCTGGAGGGAAATTTAGGCACCCTGGACTGAGTTTCCTAGGCAACTCAAGTCGCACTCCATCCTGATTGGCCCAAGTGGTGAGCTGACCGGCTCACCACTTAGCATGTTTGAGTGACAGCTAGCTAGGCTGAGTGAATGGGGGTTTGCTGCATAAAAGCAGGGCTTTGGGGACTGGAAGTTCAGAAGTCGCCACAGGACCTAAGAATCTGTCGAGGGAGAAGCTGAGCCGACCTGCCACGACACCACGAACGGTGGAGCCCTGCTGGACCGTCTCACCACTTTTTCCCAATGACAGGAGATCTCCCGCCGGAGAGCCTTCTTCCTTTAACTGGTGGGGATAACCAGTTACACCGTCTTTTCGCTTCCCGACATATCTCGTGGCCGCCTTGCCCGTGCCAAGCACCCCGGCAACCGGGATACCACGTTTTACCACGACCGCGAAACCAAGGTACCACCTTTAACCGGAAAACTCCACGGCTGGTTTCTGCCCTGGTAGTGCAACGACCTTCATCTTTCCTCCAAGTCGAGATCTTCTCTTCCCCTGGACGACGATGCAACTTGCACCCACTACCAGGAACAACTGCCACCGCTGGAGGATCCTTCCCACTTAAGGTATCGTGTCCCGCCTGGCTTCCCTTGCTACCGACTGTACGGGGTAGATTTAGCCGCCGGCTTTCGAACCTGGGTTAGCCTGGGACACCTTGGCTAAACTTTTCTAAGCCTCTCTAAACGCTTTTCTGAACCCTCTGCAAGACTTTCTAAGCCTAGTGTAACTGTGATATTGGGCGCATTTGTGCTCTGCTCTCTCTAAGAGTAGGCCCTGCCTTTGGACTTTGGCTCACCAGTGACTTTTTGCTCTCTGCCTCGCTAACAGTGTTCTGGAATCGTAGAGTGGTGTACCTCTTCTTATCCTGTCTTTTTTCCCTCCCTTTTTCACAAACTTATTAGAGTGCAATCTAGTTAAGCGCTCACCTCTGTATGAAAATAAGTGGTGTTTTACTGTGATTTTCTAATAGGGAAAAAGGGGTGTATATATCATAATAGTAACTGTGTTTAGAATATTTTACAATAAGAGTGCTGGAGTGTTTCAACTGTGTGTTTTTAAATAAATAATTATATACTTTGATACCAAAGCTCTGGTCAGTGTTTTCTTGTATTATTGTATTTGAGTGCCTATTGAGTATACTTTGCATACTGCCTAACTCTTCTTGAGGGAGGTCTGACTGCTCAGCCAAAGCTACCAGGTAAATCTGGGTGGTACAGACTACTACCAAGTGGGTTTACTGCCAACACCTGTAGTCTTACATCTTTTGCATTGGTCCCTAAGGGAACTGCACAGGTTTCCGCCTAACAGATGGTAAGGCTGGGGTAATGGGGTATTGAAGCTGTGAAAGTTGCGCCAGAAAAATGAGTGGGGGGAGGAGAGACAGGTGATGTAGGAGGTATGGGGAAGATAGAGGCAAGAAGAAGAGAATGATCAGAAAGATAAACAGGGAGAGATGGTGAATCAGAAACGGACAGAGGAGGAAAAGAAAATCAGATCCAGATGGGACCCAGAAATATGTGAAGGGACAATGGGGAGAGGAGAAAGGAAGTAAGAGTCCAAAATGGCAAGAAGTGGAAGTGAGGCGTGAGTAGAAGCAAAATGAAGATTAAAATCGCCTAGAAGTGCAAGAGGACCAGCCAATGGGGAGATAGTGGAAAGGAGACTGCAATGTCATCACAGAATGAGTTAACAGCTCCCGGAGGGCGACAGATAAGCAGGAATGAGATCGGATAAGGTTTAGAAAAGGTAGTGAGGAAATATTCAAAGGAGGAAAATATAGGAAGTAGAGTTCAGGAGGATGAAGCAATTACATGGTTTGCCCAGTATAGTATTCCAGTTCCTCTGCCACGACCAGAGGTACGAGCAGTATGACAAAAGAAGGTATCAGCAGTGGTTAGGGAAGCAGCGACTGTGGTACTGAAAGGAGGAATCCATGTCTCAGTGACGCAGAGGAAGTGTAGGTTGAGTCTCAGAAATAAGTCCAGAACGAATGAGGATTTATTGCAAAGTGATCTACCGTCCCATAGACCAAAGTCAACAAGGAAAGGATTAGCCGTGCAAGGGGGGTAAATGAGAATAAGCTGGTCGTGGTGGTGATGTTAAAGCAGAAAGGGCTGCCATGAGCTGCATCAGGAAGACAGAGTTGTGGGTGGATGTCTGAGTGAAGGTAGATGGAATTGCGTGCCATCCCCATGGACAGCCGCAGACAGCGGGGTCCAACTTATTCCATCATCACCTGGCTTCAAGCAAATGTTTTAAAGCCGACGAGCGGGATGAGAGCGAGACAAGGCGGCGTGTCCTTCAACATTGCCTAATGTTGCTAAACAACTAAACGCTGATGTTTCCTTCTGGAGGAGCGGGCAAGCACTTCAGGCGGTGGCTCTACTTCTGTACAGCGGATAATCCAAGTGGTGCCGTGTGTGCCCTCACAACCGGGCTGATGTTGAGCCTACAATCCTTGCTCCCACGGACCTTGGTGTAATGACAATCACTCACCCTGAAGCAAGGGCCCTGCTGCTGCTGACGATCTCACTGTTTTAACAAAATTACATTTTAAGAGTAA
This sequence comes from Ambystoma mexicanum, assembly GCF_040938575.1. Lineage (NCBI taxonomy): Eukaryota > Metazoa > Chordata > Amphibia > Caudata > Ambystomatidae > Ambystoma > Ambystoma mexicanum. The sequence continues at coordinate 1,561,034 of NC_090940.1, forward strand.
AAATAATTTGCTTTAGCAAGACGTAAATAGTATTCGACAAGCAACTGTTGTACCCCCTGATGGGGGGGGGCAAGAGCTTCCCGGTCGTGGCTGCCAAACTCTGGAACAATCTCCCACCCGCCCTAAAAAAAAACGGCCCACTGGACCTTCCGCAAAAAAATTTAGCCTGGATCTTCAACTAACACAGTTCCTCACACGACTCATCACTCATCCTAATGCATTTCCCCTTTTCTTCCCCATCCCCTCTTCTTTTTTCCCTCAATTTAACTATGGCCTAGATGTCCGTGGGCTTTGTGTGCTGTAATTAATGCAAAAATAAAAGTATCTCCTTCATCAGAACACTGGATTTATTTAGTGTATTCCCAGTCAGACTATTATAAATATTAAACAAGTTGAGTGTCTTATTTTTCCCTGTAATTATATGATGTTGCACATGCAGGGCAGCCTGAGGGGTTTTCCAAAATTGACCAGTGAAGGCCAGAGGCCGCCCATGTTAACAGGCTGCCCGCGGCCTGCCTCTCGGGCCTCGGACACCGGGAATTGAATGAGCACTATATCCTTGGACAAGCACTGGTTCCCAGGTCCATGTCTCCTGGAACAAACAATGCAAAGCCACAAATAAACTCAAATCAGCTTGGGACATCCAGATGCTTAGCTTGGGTCATCTAGATGCTCGTTTGAGCCCACTATGTTCCAGGGCAAAGTCCTGCCCATGAGGCATGAATCGGCAATAGCGGTAGCAGTGAGAGCCTCATATGACCCAGGCTCTGGCATTGAGGAAGTTCTAGGGAGTCAATCCACATCTTCCAAGCCCTTTTCCAATCCCAGGGCCCTCTCTGCTGCCTTTCCAGCTCCTTGGAACCTTTGGGCCAGTAGATTGTCAGGATGTGAGGCTCTCATGGTGATTCTAGAGCAAGCCGGGGGATAAAAGCACAATTCAATGGATAACAGGTCATCCACCGGTGAGTCCCTGGCCAGTGCCACCTGGATGCAATTATCGGCACCCTGCGAGAGCAGCAAGTAATGTCCTCATCTATGATTGATTTGCACCCTCTAACAGAGCACATCCAGTGTATAGCCTTATTAACTAGGGACTCTTGGCTCTCAAAACCTTCCCTTGACAACAGTGGCACATTGTACATGTAAACGCAACTACCCCCTTTGTGTGGCAACCTCAGAAGATTACGCATGTCTACAGAATGGCCATTTGGGCCCCTTCCCAAGGGTCCTCTGAGAATCGGGAATCTGTCCATCCCCATACCCCAGATATTGGTGGTGGGCTCATTGTGAACAGAACTCGGCATAAGGGCGCGCAACACAATGGTCTGCCCGCCATGGTAGGGGTTTGGATTCTATGACAAGACTGGAGGCGAGCATTATGCTTCATCTTCATTTATTTCTACTCTTCAGCAGTTCAACAAAACATATATAAAACCATGAAAAGTGCAAAACAAACTTTTCCATTTTTTTTTTTTTTAAACTACAACACCCATGAGTCTCTGTAGTCCATGCTCTTTCCACCAGTCATGACCCACTTCCTGTGCTTAGACTCCTCTTCTTTTACTGCTCTTCAAGCAGATAAGTACCTTTTCTCCACTCTCTGTATGGCAGGGATGAGTTGACTGTGTTTGAGTGGGAGATTATTATCAAACGAGTTAAGGCACAGCTGGTGTGTGTAGGAAGAGATTGTTTTTTTTTTTTTTTTTAAAAAAAAAAGGAGATTTAATTTTGATATTTACAGCACGCATAGGCGATTTTATTCCGACGTGCACTCGCGTACACGTGTGCAGCCGTAACAGCGGATTCATATTAGGCGAGTTGCGGGCTGTAGAAGCTGGTTCGCGAGGCTGGCGACCCCATGTCGCACGCCCGGCACCGCAGGGGTACAGTCAGGCCTCGCGAACTACGCGGCACGGGCCGCTTGACACTCGCGAGCCGGCCCCCACCCTCGGGTAGGAGGAGCCTGCGCTCGCGAGTCTTACAGGACTGCCAGACGGCTCTCGCAGTGGTAGCCCCCACCCGCGGGTGGGCGGAGCCTTCCGAGGACGTGTCGCGCATTATATTCTGCGACGGCTTTGGATTTACACGCCAACAGCGCGTTTAAGATGCCGCATGGTTTAATACGATTCCCCTGAACAAGGGAAGCGCCCAGACCTTAGCGATCGTATCGATCGGGAGCACCGTATTTAGGAAGTGCACAACACACGGCAGCCCACGTGATTTGTATAGCTAAGGATAACAGACTGCAGACTCTGATACTGCTTCTAGCAGAAGATCGGCGCAACTGAGGAGAGAGATAACTCTCAGGAGCCACGAAGCTGTGGACAAACAAGGTACAGCCACTGAGAAAGTAAAAAAAAAAATAAAAAAAAAAAAGAAAGAGAATAAAATATAAGAGAATACAAGTAGGTAATTCTACTGTCTCTATACCATCAGGAGGGAGCAGTGGGCGTGCTAAGACACCTGATTCAGGTAATTTGGCACACAGCACAGTTTCAAAATGTCAGAATTTGAGTGGAGCGAGGAGGAGCAGTCGCAGGACTTCGCTGCCAGCTTCAAGCAAGTGCTGGGGAGCTCCCTTATTGATGCAGTGGCAGAGGGCGTTAGGCCCCTTCAAGAAAGGCTGGAGACGCTGGAAGCTATGCTTTCGCGGCCTGATGACAGCACCACAGACCGGAAGCGCACGCCCACAGATCCCTTGATAGAGGGACACAAGGGGAGTAAGTTAGCCCTCAAGAGGAAAGCCTCTGTCGACCCCCGGGGCTCTTGGGACGGGGCAGAAGATGAGGCCCAAGAGGTGCCTGATGCGTTCGCAAAGCTGAAAGAGGCATATCTGCGACGCCAGGCGGTGCCAGACCTCGTGACCCCCTCTCCAGGGGAGGACAATGCAGGAGAAGACCCAGGCTCGGAAGATGAGCAGGGAGATGATCAGACCTTGCAAGGAGACGAGGAGACCGAGGAGGACTGGGTCAAGCCCAGTGGGGGCAAGAGAGCTCGGAAAGAAAAACACCTTATTGATGCTCAAGATGATATGTTTGACCCGGACAGCATTCGGAATCCAAGGTCCACCGAGTGACAGCCATCCCCCCGAGTAGCTCAGTATATGGCGGCTAGACTGCGCAAGCCATTGGACAAGGAAGTGAGACAACGGCTGCGTGCAGAGTGTCCACGACCAGATCTCCCTGGGAAAGTAGCAGAGGCCCCGAGCTCGACCCGAAGATGCTGACCTTCGAGTCAAAAACGAATAAGGATCCCCGCAAGGGTATCGATAGGTCCTGGAAAAGCTGCCAAGAGAAATTATTAGACCTGACAGGGCCACTGGCGAAAATCATGGACCTCGCAGAGAGGTCCAAGGACACAGGTGAAGCAGTGGACCCGGAGGCTCTCGCTGGATGGGCGCAGAGAGCGGTCTGTCTGCTCGGGAATGCAAATTGTGCCATCGCCTCAGAGAGAAGGAAGGGTCTATTACTCAAGATAGATTCGAAGCTCAGCGATCTATCATCGTATGAAGCGGGAGAAGGGGCCCAAGGCCTTCTATTCAGAGAGACCTTTGGGAAGAGATGGGCCGGTTCGTCGGAACATACGCCTCCCTAGAGAAGGCCCAGGCATCGATCCGCAAAATTTTCCCGAATAGAGTTTTTGGAGGGACCGGCCGCGTTCGGGGTCGTGCCGCCGGTCGCAGCCAAGGAGCGAGAAGACCCCATAATCCCAGAGCACAATACTGGGAGAACAAGAGCCAGGATACATTCTTCCCGTCCAGAGGAAGATTTCCGAGAGGTCGCAGATCCAGGGGATCAGGCCGAGGCCAAGGATTTACGCCAGGTGAGAGCGATTCAGTATCCTCCAGTAGGTGGGAGGACGCGCATGTTTTTAGAAAGTTGGCACGAGATTTCAAGCGATTCGTGGATATTGCAGACCGTCAGAGGACTGCAGCTAGATTTTATAGAGACCCCAATTCAGCGGTACAGGCCACAGGGCCAGAGACTGGCGCAAGCGGATCAAGCATGGCTAGATGACGAGATCGCGCAGCTAGCACTCAAGCAGGCGATAGAGAGATGCGCAACGGCGCCCAAATTCGTGAGCAATATGTTCCTGGTGCACAGGAAAGAAAAGGTGCGCCCAGTTATAAATCTCAAAGAGCTGAACGGATGGATCATATACCGCCACTTCAAGATGGAGGGCATACATCAGCTCAGAGACTCCCTAAGAGAAGGAGACTGGCTGACGCATGTAGATCTGAAGGATGCGTATCTCACGGTCCCTGTACTCGAGGAGTACAGACCTTACCTAGCTTTCCGCTGGCACAAGCAGTTCTGGCAATTCAAGACAATGCCATTCGGTCTTGCTTCGGCACCCTGGGCATTTACAAAGCTAATGAAACCAGTAGCAGCAGCGATCAGAGAGAAGGGCGTCAGACTGATCATCTATCTAGACGACCTACTGCTGCTAGCAGAAAATCGAGAGGTGCTAATATACCAAACGAGATGGGTACAAGACCTTCTGGTATCGCTAGGATTTCTGGTGAACATAGAGAAATCAGATACCATACCAGCACAGAGGCTAGACTTTCTAGGGTTTGTGCTAGACACAAAGAAAGCGACTCTGGAGCTGCCAGCTCGAAAGATGAAAGACATAAAGAGGGAGATCAGAGTATGCCTAGAGAGAAGACTGATATCCCTCAGGACATTGGCGAGGATAGTTGGGCTATTAGCAGCATCTATTCAGGCCATATTCCCTGGACCTCTACACTACCGAGCACTACAGAGGTTGAAGATAAAGGTACCTCTAGATCAAGACTCCATTACAGAGCTAGAGTGGTGGTTAAAGAATATGGACGCCTGGAATGGGCGTGCCATATTCGGAGACAAGCCGGATCTGATTATAGAATCAGACGCCAGCCGGCAGGGCTGGGGAGCCAGATGCGGGAACCTACAGACCGGAGGCAAGTGGAGCGAAGAGGAGCTCCAGCTTCACATAAACTGTCTGGAGCTCCTGGCAGGATCTTTCGCGATCAAGGCTTTCACAAGAGGAAGAGTGAAGTCTTGTGTGCTGCTGAAGATGGACAACATCTTGGCAGTAAGGTATATAAACCACTTAGGCGGCACGAGGTCCAAGATGCTGGCGGAGTTAGCGAAGGACTTCTGGCACTTTTGCCTACAGTCAGAAACGTCAGTGACAGCAGAGTATCTGCCGGGCTCACTGAATGTAGTAGCGGATTGGAACTCTCGTTACCTGACAGACTCCAGTGATTGGAGACTGGACCCAACAGTGTTTCGGAAGCTGGACATGAGGTGGGGTCCATTGCATACGGACTTTTTTGCCTCCCGGCTCAACGCTCAGACGAGTTTCTATTACAGCTGGAGGCTGGATCCGGGAGCTCTAGGGATGGATGCTTTTCTGCAGGAGTGGACAGGAGGTCCGCATTACGTTTTTCCCCCCTTCGCGATGCTGAGCAGAGTTCTAGCGAAGTGTCGGAGGGAGAGGGCAGAACTGGTATTAGTAGCACCCTTGTGGAAGTCTCAAGTGTGGTTCCCAACGTTAATGGAGCTAGCTGCAGACGTACCCAGAGTCCTCCCCGACGGAGAGCGACTGCTCACGGACCCAGCTGGGTCGTGTCATCCTTTGAGAGTGAGAGGGACACTCCCGTTAGTCGCGTGCAGGATATCAGGAGACGTTGGGCTCTGCCAGGAATTTCGGAGCAGGCTGCGCAGCTTATCGCTGAATCCTGGGCTCCTTCCACTAGGAGGAGCTACGACGCAGCTTGGGCAAAATGGACAAGCTGGTGCAAGAACAGAAGTGTTCATCTCGTTTCAGCACCTGTAGTGGAAATACTAAATTTTCTAGCGAACCTATTGCAGAACGGAAGAGCTTTCCGTACGATAGGAGTATACAGGTCAGCTATATCAGCGGGACATACACCAATAGAAGGGGTACCGGCGGGGGAGCATCCCGCGGTAGCCAGGCTCATCAGAGGAGCGAGATTCAGAGTGCCACCAGGGCCCAAGTATAGTACAACATGGGACGTGGCGACAGTGTTACGATTACTATCAGACTGGCCAACATATAGATACCTTTCTCTCAAACAGCTATCAGGTAAATTGGCTATGCTATTGTGTCTGATCTCATGTAAACGAGTGTCAGACGTTAAGGCTCTAGAGATTAATAGACGGGTCTTCGGACCGGAAGGAGTTACTTTCTCCATAGTCAGGAGGACTAAGACAGGCACCCTCACAGTCCATTACCCTTATTTTCCAGACAATTCGAAATGGTGCGTAGCACGATGTATTAAAGAATACGAGATCAGAACAGCAGAAAATAGAGCAGCTAGTACTACTCAGTTGTTAATAGCGCGTAGGAAACCTTATCACGCTGTAGCATCAGCTACCATAGCCAGATGGGTCAAAGAGGTCATGTGCGCAGCAGGGGTGAATGTGGACACGTATGGAGCTCATTCAGTGAGAGGGGCAATGGCTTCGTCAGCCGCAAGAGCAGGAGTGCCCTTTGAGTGAAATAATGTTGGCAGCAGATTGGGCGAGCGATCGTACATTTAAAAAGTTTTACTTTAAGCCAGCAGAGAGTTTGGCTAGTACGGTCTTGGGGAAGCTTTGAACAAGCATAATGCTCGCCTCCAGTCTTGTCATAGAATGTAGATTACCCCTGCTATCTGCGCAGGGAGTATTAATTCTATTAAAGACTAAGGAGGCAAGCATTAAATTCCCGCCCGAATAATGTACTGTATAAAATGTTGATGCATTTATATGTGAGAGTACAGTACATAAGCACCACCCTAAGATTTCCTATTATGTTTTCATAGGGGAAGAGCAGAAGAATAACTGAAGACAGGGTCGTAGAGAAGAATATCAGGAGGTCGGGAGTGCACCGGCAGTTGAGTTTAAAGTTCAGAAGAGTCTTCGCACCGTTGACGAGGATCAGTTAATGGACATGAGTGAATATCAGAGCGAGTAAAAGCAGAGGAGGAGTCTAAGCACAGGAAGTGGGTCATGACTGTTGGAAAGAGCATGGACTACAGAGACTCATGGGTGTTGTAGTTTAAAAAATAAAATGGAAAAGTTTGTTTTGCACTTTTCATGGTTTTATATATGTTTTGTTGAACTGCTGAAGAGTAGAAATAAATGAAGATGAAGCATAATGCTCGCCTCCTTAGTCTTTAATAGAATTAATAACTCCCTGCGCAGATAGCAGGGGTAATCAACATTCCATATGTTTTTTGATGGCATCACTAATGGAATGGATAGAGTGGACGGAGTGGACAGAATGGATAGAGTGGACGGAATGGATAGAGTGTATGGAATGGACGGAATGGATAGAGTAGACGGAATGGATAGAGTGGACAGAATGGATAGAGCGGCTGGAATAGATAGAGTGAATGAAATGGACGGATGGAACAGATGAGATGGGTGGAATTGGTGTAATGGATTAATTGGATAGAATGGATAGAGTGGATAGAATAGATAGAGTGGATGGAATAGATAGAGTGGACGGAATAGAGAGAGTGGACGGAATGAATGGGGCAGAAGGAAGGATGGAATCGATGGGGCGGACGGGGTGGATAGGAGGATGGAGTGGATGATCTGTGAACATTGGCCCGCACCAGATCCTGACGGGATTGTGAACGTTGGCCTGAGTCGCTTCTGGATGGAAGTGCAAACGTTGGCATGTCCCACACTTGGAGCTGTGAACACTAGCCTGAATCCCATCTGCATAGAAATACGAATGTAAATGTAAACATGCCCCACACGTGTATCACTGTGTACCCTGCCCCCTGTTGCTATATATCCGTATCCCCTCCGCTTGCTGTAACCCCAGCCCTGTCTGTATGTGTCCATATGTCGCTCTGTTCCCTGCCATCCTGTTCACGTGCATGGTCTCAGGCGCTTTAAAGACATCATGTCACATGACTACGCTTACTCTCTACTAAGCGTAGTCTCTTTCGCACCTTGAAACACTTGTGTATAGGTGCGTTACAAATGCCATATCTTATCATATCATACTATACACCATCATTCAACTAGAACACAGCTATATCCCCGATTAATTCAGCGTAGCTGTCCACATACGAATATGACCACATGAACACCTCATCACCCTAATAAAACGCAGCTAGCTGAAGCACATTCCGGCCTAGTTTGCTCACATATGCGTCCTTCAGGCCTAACGCAGCCAGAGCCCAGTCCAGGTGTTCACCCACCAGACCGCACACATCCAACTGATATCCCCTGCACCACACTTAACGCTAGGATTCAGCTACCACACGGCAATTACATAACCTGCACACACATCCGGTTCACCCACGCACCCTACGACACCATCTCTCTCTACTGACCAGAACTATGGTTCCCGAGGGCGTTCAACCTACCAGCGCTTTGAGGTCACACCAATGATATATAGATCGCTATATAAATGCCAAGTAACATAACATAATTGGTTTCGACCAGTCCCTACCAGTCCATGACCCCTGTTGGTTGGGTGTTCCTCCGGGGATGTCATTTAGGGGAAGCCAGAGGTCGCATTTGCGACCCCTGCGGTCTCCCTTGCTACCCCTATTAAAAATTATGTAAACATATTTTTTTTATTTTTTTACAAATTGAAGCTCCTGGGCTGTGGCCAAAGCCACGTGCCTCTGTTTCTAGAGTGGCTGGATTTCTTGTTCAGGCTTCTTTAAATAACAGGGGGTTCCACAAGTGTAACACTTTGAGTAGTGACCCTAAATTATAAACAATAATTGCTAGACTCATTAGTGATTTATTTCAGGCACACTTCGGGGGGGGGGAAGGGTTCACTGATTTAGTCTGTTGACAATGCAGACAAATTCACAATGCAGACAAAATCCTCCAAAAAACATTTAGAGTAGAATAAGCATCCGTTTGGACTATGTATTTTGCTTTTCACAATATACATATGGTGATCCATTCTTGTATGAAAAGTATATCACCTTACAGTGATATTGTAACCATATATTTCATAGTGTACTTAGAAACAATGCTATGTGATGCCACTTTCTGTTTTCTCAAGGGGCAAACAGTCATGTTCTATCGCTTCCCGTGATGTGACTTTGGGGTGGGGTCATATGATATCACCTCTGGTGATGTCATCAGAGGTGAGGGATCATGTAATATCACTTCTGCTACCCCTGGCATTTTGGTGAAATGACGTCCCTGTGTTCTTCAGTGGACCACTTTGGGGTGTGTTAATATTATTCTCCCTAGGGCCAGCCAAAATGTTCCCTGTTTTGGGAGTGGGGCCATCCAATGCACTGACCATTGGCCTCTGAACACTCATCCCACTTGCAAGGTTCCCACCCTAATTTAGCCCCTAGCTGTTTAACAAGGGCCATCAATTCTTGTATACTCACTTCCAGGTTTGTGATCTCCAGAGAAAGTTCTACCGGGGGAAACCCTGCCATCACCCACTTCACTCGCCAGATTTGGTGATTCAATTCTTGTAACTAGTAGAGTCAATGGCAGGAAGCTCTACTGACCATTTAAAAGTAGATAACCCAAGAACGGCCTCAAAAGTACAAATTACTTGCCTCTCCGTGATGTTCTGATGGACCTTCCTTCCACGGATTCCCCATCTGATATCCATCTCCTAGCAGCTCTTCCTAAAACTTTCCATCACCAGGGAGTGCAGCATAGCTCTGCCTGATGACCCTATGCGTCGGACAGGATATAGCTGGCGCCACGCCCCATGATCTCAGTTCCACTCCTTTTCCATGCACTGCGAGACTGCAGAACCAAGATATACTAGTTATCTGCCAAGAGGGGCAGGTAGGGTGGGCGATTACGAATCTGCGGGCGGAACGTCCATCAGAAAGAGCATCACAGAGCATCTGGCATGGATTCAAATGCTCATGAACATTCTTTGTGGTCAGGCTGGGAATCCTCTGTAAAAAGAATATCAGTTTCGCTTTAGCCTGAAAAATGCATTTCTCCTCTAAACCAATCACTGTCCTTTGGTCATAGTGCCTCCATCCAATGACAGCTGTCTCCCTAAGTTCCACCCCTGTAGGCCATCTTCATATTTGGTAAAGCACAAAGTTTCAGTATGAACCAAGAAGAGCCACAGAGGGGCAGGCGGGAGGATTCCCATGTGAATCTGTGCCAGACCCATGCTAGAGAACAGGAGTTACAGGTAAGTAACTTTTTCCTTCTACAGCGTGGTGTCCGGCATGGAATTGCATGCTCATAAAGACAATGACATAGCAGTATATATACACAACCACAGGAGGTGGCAAGGCTCAACGGAAGCAATTCCGTTACACCTGGGAACATACTCACCTCAAACAATATGTTGCGTAGCACCGTTTGGCTAACCTGGGACTCCTCCCTGGAATCCCCGTCGATGCAGTACAATCTTGGGAAGGTGTGTGTGGAGCTCCAGGTAGCAGCCATGCAGATGTCGAGCAGGCGGACACCTGTCGTCGCTGTGATGGCTCTGGTGGAGTGGGGCTCTCAGCCAGCCTGGTGGCTGTCTGTTGTCTAGAGGATGGCCGTGTATTATGCAGCCATAGAGCCACCTGGAAATGGAAGGCTTAGACAGGGCCTTCCCATGATTCACAGGTCCAAAATTCACAAAGAGTTGAGATGTCTTCCAAAATCCCTATGTGCGTGCCACATAGAACTTCAAGCAATGTCCAGCGAATGCAACGTCATTTCCGCCAGCGTAGAAGGATTCGGGAATAAGATTGGCAAAACCAAAGGCTTGTTGAGATGGAATTCGGACAGAACCTTCGGCATAAAGGTGGGGTGGTTCCACAGCACCACCCGAGTAGCATGGAAAGACGAGTACGGCTGCTTGCAAGAGTGACTGGATCCCGGCGACCTGCCTGGCCGAGGTGAGTGCCACCAGGAACAAAGTCTTCCATGAGAAAAACTTCAAAGGGGCCCAATCCATCGGTAAAAATGGGGCTTCCATGAGCTTAGTCAAAACCATGTTGTGCTCCCAAGCTGGAGCAAGAGCCTTTATGGGTGGGAAAGTCCTGAAAAGAATTGTGATGAACTCCTTGACGAGCCTGTGAGACCACAGGGATGGCGTACCCGGCGATCTGGTGTAAAGGGATATGGCTGCCAGATGCACCTTGATCGAGGCATGGGCAAGGCCAGTCTTGACCAGGGAAAGCGGATACGGAAGGAGCTGCAGAGGAGTGACTTGCGACAGCATAATCTTCTGAGTCCTACACCACACAGAAGTGTTTCCACTTGTGGCTGTAGCATGACAATATAGAGGAGGCCCTGGCCAAGATCTTCTTGCATTCCAGCCCAAGCTCTAGGGTTGCAGAAGCCAGGACGTAAGGTTCAGTGATGCTGGGTCGTGGTGCAGTATCGTTCATCTTCTCTGGAGAGAGGTTCGGGAAGTGAAGGCAGCCGAATGGACAGAGCAACTGACAGATGTAGCAGGTCCTGGTATCGGAGCTGCCATTAGCCACGCCAGAGCTATGCGTATCATCCTGCAATGACATAGTCAGAGTGTGCCGATTACAAAAAGCAGGAGAGGGATCAGAGGAAACACATACAGGAAGAGCCCCTCCCACGGGAACAAGATGGCATCCTCCAGATCCCTCAGCTGAGAGAACCTGCTGGTGAACCGCTGGCACTTGGAGTTGGCCACTGTTGCGAAGAGGTCAATCCAGGGTTGGCCCCACTTGGGGAAGAGAAAATTCACTTGATCCTGACAAAGCTCCCACTCCTGACAAAGCTCCCCTCTTGGCAGGACTGCAGCTCCCTGCTTGGCGAGTCTGCAATGGTGTTCTTGGTGCCTGCCAGCTGAAAAAGGGATGAGGAACATTTCCTGAAGAATGGCCCAGTGCCATAGGAACTGAGCCTCCAGGGAGAGCACCGTACAGTACGTCCTGCCCTGCTTCTGTATGTAGAACATGGTGGAGGTGTTGTCTGTGAAGATCCTCACTACCTGCCCCAGTAGTTGAGGCAAGAATGACTTGAGGAACCAGTAGTCCACAGGGAGTTCCAGAACGTCAATGTGAAGGTCCTTTTCCTCCAGGCGCCAGAGGCCTCTGGTGTGAGACTGTCCGGTATAGCCCCCCATTCTTCCAGAGAGGTATACGTGGTGACCATGGCCTGGTACAGTGGGATCTGATAAGGAGCCCCTTGCGTCAGATGTGGGCGCACTCCCCATCATCCTAGTGCTTGTTGGAAATCCTAGTTGAGGGTGATCTTGTCCGTCCACGAGCTCATGACTAGCAGCCACTGCGCATCCAGGAACTTCTGAAGAGGCCTCACCTGGAGTCTGCAGAATGGAACGAGGTGGATGCAGGAGGAGATCATGCTCAAAGTGACTTGACGGCCCAAACTGCCACAGATACAGCGGACGACATGCACTGTGTACCTTTCCCAGGATGGCCGTCACCCTCTCCTCCGAGGAGGAAGCCAGGCATGCGACCGTGTTGAAACAGGCGCCCCGGAACAGAGCGTTTGGTGATGGCTCCATGCAGGACTTTGGATAGTTGATGGAGAATTGTAGGCCCACTCCTCGTCTTAGACACCAAAATATAAAGAAATATGACAAACCCCAGTGGGGAATGAGACCAGGAGGACAGGCTGCAAGAGTTTCTCTTTATCTAAGAATTGGCATTCGGAGAACTCTGCTGACCGAGAGCGCTCTGGCAAACATTACAAAGATGGCAGCTTAAGTACGACTATCGCGTCATACATGACATCATTGCATAGGGGACTACACAGATACTGGATTGGGTATAACAGTTGGATAAATATGTAATACATGATGTTGCTTCCGCTGGATTGGTCGTTCAGTTGGCGGGAGGATTCATACCACATGGTCCAGCTGCCTGTGTCTGGCTGGGGTGAGGGTCAGGTCACGATGATGCAGGGCAGGCCCTAGCTAATCTAACATAACATTGTTTCAAACATGCACTAAATAACAGTTACTGAGACTCCTTTGAGCAAATCATCATGACAATAAAATCTAAGGTTACACTAACATCATTATTTATTGGGGTCTTATGAAGCTTATCACAACTCGGGGGCATTCGGTTCTGCGGGGATCATTGATCATGAGGCAGGTCTGGTCGCATCAAAGTGGTTAGGGGCACGCTGACATTTGTTAGTTCTACGGGACAATATATAGTGACAGAGGTGGGCTGGTGTTAGTAAGGGCACACTGGGGTGGGCATCACACAGAGGTTACATATCTGGTACATCAAAAGAATACCTCTCGGGGGCCATGAGGTTACTTTGGCAGTAATTTTCCAGCATCGGGGGTGTAAGAAGGCACGGCATATTTGTGGAGATGGATGAGTTCGCAAGGCATGGTCTGAGCCAGTTCACACACGGTACAGTGACCTCAGAGGAAGGGCGAGGTGTTACATTTGTTTTTGTTGCAATTACCTCCGGCTCAGGCGTGAAAATGAAGCTGCGCGGCTTTTGGACATGGGAAAAAGGTGGGGGCCATTAGGAGCGCCGGCCGCGGCGCTGCGAAGGGGAGAGAGAGTTTCTTGTAGTATCTCAGTGAGGCCTAATCCAAAGATGGAGTCGGAGGTGTCCAAGATGGATGCCGAGTGTCTCTAAACAGCCCCTCCTGCGTCATCAGCACGTGGGCTGGTTATGTACACAGGGGCAAATGGAGGCTTCCCCCACTGTTGGCCGACAAAATGGAATGTACCTTGGATGGAATGGGTGAGGGGGGGCCTGACTGGCCCGGCCACTCCCACACAGAATCTAAGCTCCGTAAGAAGGAGACTGGTCTCTGCAGTGTGCTGGATTGCAGGCACGAGAGACCCGGGAGCGGATGAGCCAGTCGTCCAGATAAGGGCAGACGTGGATGCCCTTGAGGTGTAGATGTGCTGCCACCAGAGCCCAGCACTACGTGAACACCCAAGGTGCTGACTTGAGGCCGAAGGGAAGGGCATTGAACTGATAATGTCAACCCTGGACCACAAACCAGAGGAACGTTTGACGTTTTGGATGAATGGGAACATGACAGTAGGCATCCTACAGGTCCAAGGTCACCAGGAAATCCCATTCCTCCAGCAACCAAGCACGTGCTGCAACGTGACCCTCCTGAACATCTGGCACTTCAAATATTTTTTGAGGCGCCTAAAGTCATGGATTTGCTGTCACCCTTCTGACTTTTTCCATACCAGAAAGTATCTGAAGTCCTCTCCGGAGCCCAGAGGCGCTGGGAGATGGGTTCTATTGGCCCCTTAACATAGCCTGAACCTCCTGCAGCAGCTGGGCCATGTGTAGTTAGTGACACCCCACAGGCGGAATTCGAGGACACCTCTGTTGGAATTCCAACATGTGCCCCTGGCGAAGAATGTCCTAGACCCATTTGTCCATGGTGATGATCTTCAACTTGTCGACAAAATTCACTAGCGGGCCTCCCACTGGGGTTTGAAAGTGGGAGGCCCAGATCCACAGCCGGTTCAGGACTGCTTCGGTGTCTGTGTCCTGGCCTCTGGGTGACAAGGCTGGTTTCTGCTGCCGTAGGCCTGTGTGCATCCTCTGTAGAATTCCTGGGCCATGAAACAGGAGGGTTGACGATAGGGGGTGTTATACCCCTTGGAGGACCGGTCTAACAATGTCCCCAGCGAGCACGCCGTTTTAGTGTTAATCATCTGGAGAGACTGGTCTACAGTCTTGCCAAATAAATTGTCCCCATCAACGGGCATGACCACCACCTTGGACTGGACATTCGCCCTGAAGTTAGTGGCCTTCAGTCAGCCTTGTCGATGGAGGGACACCCCGTTGCCTATCTGGCAGAACCTGGTATCTGCGATGTCCAGTGCCACTGTGAAGGCGTGATCCAAAACCACCTCACCTTCCTGGAACAGGGCCAGGGCTTCTACCTTCTTGCCCTCTGGCAGGAAGTCCAAAATGGGTTCAAGCTTATACCACAGCTCCCTGTCATAGTGGGATAAGATGGTCAGGGCATTAGTAGTGTTGACGGTGGCGGCTGCAGTGTAAATGATGTGCTTTCCCACGGCATCAAGCTTCTCCTGGTCTGGAGGCACCATGGCTGAAGATAATGGGTTTGACGAGTGCTTTTTGGTGGCGGCAGATACCATGGAGTTTGGAGAAGGCTGTGATTTCTAGCACCTGGGAACTGAGTCTGGGACCCTCTACTTCTTTTCCAGCTTCTCTTGGGTGGAGCAGTATTTGGCATCTTCATCAAGGCCAAACCTTCCTCCTGGACATCGAGCAGAGGAATTGACATGGTCTTCTGCCTGGATTCCCAGTGTTGGAAAAGGAACCCCTCCTTGTTTGTCTCCTCTGGTACCAAATGGAAGAGGGCGGAGGCCCTCGAGACCATGGCCCGAAAGGAACAAACCTCATCCGGTAGCGAATCACTGACTGGCTTGTCGGCACCCAGCAGCTCCCGATCTGCCCTGATATAGACAGACTCATCGGTATGAGTCGCGGTAGTGTCTGTATCCATGCCGGTGTCTGTGTGGGGGGAGCTCCTCTACCACAGGGGTCAAAGGCTGATGCAGCAGTGGTGGCAGTGTCGGCTGACATCTCAGGCCTGACAGGTTCCTTGGATTACGATATGAAATGTGCAGGGTCATAAGAATATCCAACGACATGTCCCTGGAAGTTAGTTGAGGCGTGAGCGGCACAAATAGAGACTGCTCCGGGCTGAAGCACCTCCTTGGGATACATGGAGGATCAGGCACCCCCCGTTGAGACCCATCCATGGACATGGTACCACTGCCCCCTTCGTGGTCTGAATTGTTATCCTCAGGCAAGTTATCATTGGAGCTTGTGTAGATGTGCACAGGCTCCTTCAGAGAATCCCTTGGCATCGTCAGGGGGAGGGGGAGCTCCATGGGTGGTAGCCGCTCCTTGGCCTTACGTGACTCTTTCGGGAGTGAGCGACGATGGGTACCGTCAGGGAAAATTTCTTTTACGACTATTATACCGCTATATTTGTGGACCACCCAAACGTTTTGCTTTTGTTGACCTGCCTTTTGTCAGTGGATCACAGCCTTCAGCTGCTCTCAACTGGGCTTTCGTGCATCGTTACAGGGAAACTGCCATTTCCTTCTGGCTGTCTTTCGACTTGGTTGCCACTTATGGTATCATTTTATCATTGCGCAAAGTACAATACTGTTCCGTGCAATGGGGCCTTGTGCGTTCTGGCCCTAATCATCCACTAAGGATTTTTTGGTGACCGGGCAACATGCCTATACATGCACTGGTGACAGCAGAAGCTTTTTCATGTAATTTTATAACATTTTACCAAGCCATGCCACGCTTAGAGCATTTGGCTCATGACTGTGGCTAGTGTTCATCATGACCCTGCCACAAGGCCTGTTGTCTACTCCTTTGGCCTTCCCCCTGGTCTTTGTGACCCAGGAATTCTTTATTTGGGCATGCAGTTGCCTGCAAAAGCTACTTCTTTCATGGGCTACTGCAGGTCACATGTATACAAACCCAGGCAGTGGGCTAGGACAGTCTGGTCCCAATCCACACTACTGGTGCCAGAATGTCTGGTGTGCCTGAGGGCATTAAAGCCGCAGTGGTCCCCGATTGGACCATTGCTGGCGTGCATGTGTGGGGCAGATCTTCTCATTGGCTGACCGCGTGTGAGCACTCGCCGGATTTGTGGATATGAGGAGGGGTCCTGAATGCAGACCCGCAGATCAGCAACCGGTCCGAATCAACTTGAAGACAGAGCCAGGTATCCAGAAGAGCTGAGCAGATTCAGGGACTACCTGGAAACATGAAGAAGGTTGGCAACCTGAGCCCGCTGTTGTCCGAGTAGAGCCCTGCATTGCGCTCAATCTCCGAAGACCTCTGAAGGTGCTGCAAACCTTTGGAGTGGTGGGACCAATCACTCAACGCCTCCTGGTTGCCCTGCAACATAGCTTGTTCGGAAGTGTTCCAGAGCCATCCAGTGGACTGTCCAGCTCAAACCTTGGCACCCATGCAGGAGCGTTGTTGCATAGAGTTTTGCCTAAAAATTTTGGGGAATCCTAGGTTGCACTGCAAAGCACCTGTTGAACGAATTTCGTAATCCCAGCTGCTTTGGGCCGCAAGAGAAAAGCATCCATCAAATCGTGAGATTTGGGTGCCCCTGCATCACTGTGCGACAGTGACGTTCACTAAAGGCGGTTTTTCTGCATTCCTTCTTGTGCCCAAAGACCAGCTGCATCAGTATTTTCTTCATTCTTCAAGAGAGAGGAGAGATACAGCTCCTGTTAACCGGGCCCGACTCTGCAATTTGAAGCTGAATCAAGGGCAGAAAATTGAACCTCTGGTGATGCCCTACAGACTTGCCAAGTTTGGATCCAAACCGAGCTAAAGGCGGCAAGTACTGAAACCACTAACCGGTGGCCCCTTGTTCAATCATTGTATTTTACGCATAGAGGATCCCTTGCACTCCTCCCTTTGGCTTGGGTAGTCTCTGCTTCCTAAAGTCCTCTGAAAGTTGGGAATAGCTTTGTTCATTGCCGCAGATCCTCCCCCGACTCTTGGAACCTGTTTTTGCCCTCCAGAATCCTGTCACTAACTTTGCCAGCTCCTTAGAAATAGTACTTTGTGACTTTACGCATGACTGACTGCTTTTACGCGCGCATCGAACATTGAGTACATTGCTCCATTCATCGTAGGGCTGGATTTATAAAGTTAGGGTTATCCGTCTCTGAAGACTGTCTATGCTATGTTTGCCTGCCCTTTTCCCTTACAGGTCTTGGTGGCGTTTAGCACTTTACCCCATTAACCTCAGTGACTGTATATATTTTACAAAGTGTGTTTGAGTGGTGTTTTAATGTGCCTTTCACTATCGACTTGCATTTTATCCTGGCCTGAATTGTATATTTTCGTATACTACTGTCGAAGTAATTCTTGGGGTCTTGCTTTGTGTGTTCATCAAAGTCCTAAGATCACCCCCACTGCTCCTGTGACTTAGCCTTGAATGTTCTCCAAGCTACCATGAATTGGCCTAGCTATCTTCCCAGAAGTGTTCCTTGTTTCACTAACCAGGGTGGCCTCCTAGATTTCTGTTCATCAGAGCAGAGTTTAGAAATCCATTCCAACATGTACCCCCACGTTCACAAGGGCAGCAGCAGACCTCGGAGCTGCTGCAGAAGCTGTACGTCGTGGCGGCAAGGCCGCTTGTGGGGTTGTTGTCGTGATCGTAGAGACCACTGTTGTTGCCAGGCCCCCTTTCGACGAACTAGTGATGGTAGTCAACGGGATCGTCGAAGTGGATGCCTGTGCTTTTGTCAACGGGATGGTGATAGTTGACAGGGTTGTGGTCGTAGAAGGGGTGGACGTCCTGAAAGACAAAACAGTCAGTCATGGACTTGGTCGCTGATGACGTCGACAGGTGGGGGGGGGGGCAAGAGGAGCCACCCTAGGACTTCTCCCTTATAGCCTTGTCGGTGGACAGCAATCGAAGCTTTGATGGGGTCTAGGACTTCCTCTTGGAAGGAGCACCCCAAACCAGCAGGCTCGCTGTGGACAGAGACTGGGAACGTGCCGTTCCCAAACTGGGTGATGCATCCGCAGCAACCCCGGTGGGATCCATAGCATGGTGCTTAGCCTTCTTTTGGACCTTCAGGGACGGGGAGCCCTCAAAAGACCTCAACCTCTTCTCAATGGAGCATGCTTGTGAGACAGGCCAGTCCTGGCTGAGGCATGACCATACTCGAGGCCGCGTTGGATGCCATTCCCCTTTTGAGCCATGCCACTAACCTGCTGTAATGGTCCTTTAGTTTTTCCTCGGAAAACCACAGCAACTCTTGCATCCTTCCTAATCGTGGTCTGGATGAAGGCAATAAAAGCACTTGAGGTGCCAATCCTCAGAAATTTCTAAGTCCACATTTCACACATACCTTGAGATTAGTCTCTTCAGATACAGTGGAAGGTGCGAAGTAGGCCCAAAGCTGGGCCGTTGACTTGAATAAAGAACTGGCTAAAGTAGATCTTCGCAGACAGCAGATCCCCACTGGCGGTAGTCTAACTATCGACAGCGCAGCAATCTGAGACAAAACCAATACATTTATCTGAAAAAACTTGAAAAATGCAAAAACCTTGAAAAGCAAGATGAGGGGATTCCCAACATTGAAATGTGCGGTAAAAATCTGAAGATGGCCAACAGGGGCAGAGTTTAGGGAGACGACTGTCATTGAATGGGGGCAGTATGACAAATGACAGATTGGTCTAGAGGAGAAATGCAGTTTTCAGGCTAACGTGAAACTGCTTTTCTTTTTACTGAGGACTCCCAGCCAAACGATGGGGAATATTCGTGAGCATGTGAATCCATGCCAGACATCATGCTGGATAACAGGGATTTGACGCTGCAGAGCCGAGGTGGTGGCCATCCCTCTGGAGGAGTGAACCCTGTGGCCCTCAGGCACCTCCTTGTCAGCAAGATCATAGCATTATGAAATGCTATGAATGAGCCATTGGAGACAGGGTCTGTTTGTTCACAGCCCTGCCCCCTCGGGCACTACGATGATAAAAAAAAAAGCTGTCATCTGACCTGGTCCCCCTTGTCCGAGAGACGTAGAACGTGAGAGCCCACGCAGGATCCTGCAATGGAAATGCTCTTCTGCCTTGGACGAATGATGTGGAGGAAAGAAGACCGGCAGATGGATCCTTTGAGAGGCATGGAAGTCCGAGACCAACTCTGGAAGGATGGTCCCCCTCCATGTCACCTTTCCTTGGAGAAAACCCAAGTATGAAGGTTCAACTGGCAACAACTTAAATGGGGAGGAAACCCGGTATACGTTTAACTAAGATAGGTTAGCAACGTATACTCTGTCTGAGTCCGGGAGGACAAAGATCCGTGTTTAAAGAGGAGACAGAGCTATAATGTAGATGCCACACATATAAAGGGCTCCCAGAGTAGGGGAACCACAAAGGGACCAGTCGTGGTTAAAATGATAAACATCAGATTTAATAGAATTATGACCTAAAAAGTGATTAAATAGTGTGGTCCACAGTACATACAATTCATAAACATTTTAACATATATCAAACAGTCGTTACGTCATAAGCTAGAATTAGCTAATTGACAGTGTATCAAAAACAGGGATACACTCAACATCAAGAGGTACGCTTTACAGAAAGTGCAACGTACTCTACAGTAATTAGAATCAGTATGTCAAAAAACTTAATAACTCTGGTGCCAGTACAGAGTATTAGCTCGACATGTTTCAGTTCCTACAGTTATTATGGAACATTCATCAGGAGATATACAGGTGACCACGTAACCAAGACAACATTTAAAAACGAAATGATGACATTTGAAGTATTCGTAGCATCTGCAAAGTAAAGAACAAAAAAAGCGCAAAACATGAGCTTCAAATTAGCCATTATTGTTGCATGTTCAAAATACATGAACCAAGGCATCTAAATAGAGGGAAATAAATACCTCCACTGATGCCTGTGGGTGCTCTCTACTCGAAAGGTAGTAGGCGGTGTAGAACTGAGGGTCGTCTCTACCTAGGATATAGAAAAAACATCCAAATGAGCGCTGAGTAGTAGCTCACTAAAAAAGCAGGATATGTGCTTAGTGTTGAGACTTGAGTGTCGTGTAGGCAGTAGAGGCCTCCGTCCCCAAATGCCGCACAGGGAGAACTTAAAGCAACTCTCTGTGCAGCCGTTGAGGTCACAGGCGAAGATGTTCAAATGTCCAAGTCCGGGAACGCGAACCTCTGGGACCCCACACTGCTGCAAGAAAATGCGGATTAAGTACCAAGCAAGAAACAGTAACTACAGTATTAGAATAACCGGAAAGGTCTTACCAATCAGGGTCAAGGAGGGGATGAGGAACCTAGTGGAGAGGTCCGGGACCCACGTGGACGGCAGTACCCCAAGAGTAGTAGGCTCAGTTGTTCGCCTGTCAGCAGGAGCTGTGGAGCTGTGGAACTGTGAGGCAAGGAGTTCAAAGAACCAGGGTGCAAAAGGGTGATCCAGGAGGCAGTCCAATAACAGTCCGTGGTCGAGAGCCGTGTATCACTGTGCAAACAAATCCGAAGGGGTAAATCCAAGAGGAGTCCAGTAAAGCAGGCCAGGTCGATTCCGTGAGTGATCCAAAGATGATTCAAAGTCCGTAGCGCCAAACAGAATGCAGAGCACAGCTGAGAAGCAACGAATACCCAGGTTTCCGGGTTTATGTACTCGCGCTTCTGGTCACGTGATGCGTGGCATGGTCACGTGATCGGGCAAGAGCATCACGTGAC
The DNA here is from genome assembly GCF_040938575.1 of Ambystoma mexicanum. NCBI lineage: Eukaryota > Metazoa > Chordata > Amphibia > Caudata > Ambystomatidae > Ambystoma > Ambystoma mexicanum. Next base: position 1,582,224 of record NC_090940.1, read on the forward strand.
CTCACAGTCCCGCGATGCGGAAGCTCAGGGTTAGCCCTTCGCGATCCTATGCGCCAAGGCAATTGCCAATGTAGAAACGGCCGTAGTCTGACAGCCGTCCTATTACGGACCAGGCGCGGGTGTGCCCGCAAGACGTGTGTGAGTCCACGTGAGTCCCGGGGAAGGGGGGAAGTGAGAGAAGGGCGGGACTGGGGATGAGGGAGTGCCCTGGGGACCGCATGATGAGGGATCGTGACAGAACCCCCTCCCAAAGGCCCACGACCCCGTGGGCAGGAAGGGTGATCCCGGTGGAAGCGAGCCACCAACCGGGGAGCGTGGACATCAATAGCAGGAACCCAAGAGCGCTCCTCCGGACCATAACCGACCCAATCAACCAGGTATTGCAAGCGCCCCCTGCAGACCCGGGAGCCCAGAATGGAGGAAACCTCATACTCGTCTGGGGAAGCCAAGGACACCGGGGCAGCAGAGGCGCGCAAGCGGGACGGGGCCGGACACGGTTTGAGAAGGGAGACATGAAATACAGGGTGTACCCTCCAAGAACCCGGGAGAACCAGTCGGTATGTGACAGGGTTGATAACCCGGGAAACCACATAGGGACCCACAAAACGGGGCAACAACTTCCTACAACCCACTAGCCTCAAGTGACGAGTGGAAAGCCATACCCGGGAACCCACCGAGAAAGACGGAGCCAACAGCCGTTTCTTATCTGCCTGGACCTTCATGGAAGACTGAGCCTCACGGAGATGTAAAGCAGTCTGGTCGTGGATAGAGGACAAATCCCTAAGACAGGCGCTGGCGGCCGGATTGGTGGAGGCCGCAAGGTCAGGGATCGGTAATGTGCGGGGATGTTGGCCATAGAGAACATAGAAGGGGGAGAACCCAGTGGATGCATGAACCGCATTGTTATAAGCGAATTCAGCGTGTCGGAGGGCACGCAACCAAGAGCACTGTTGTTGCAGGATCAGACAGCGGAGATATTGTTCCATTGTTTGATTAGTCCTTTCGGTCTGACCATCCGTCTCCGGGTGGTAGGCCGAAGAGAACCGGACATCGATACCCAACAACCTAGTTAGAGCGCGCCAGAAGCGAGAAGTGAATTGCGATCCCCGGTCTGATATAAGGACAGAGGGTAACCCAAAAAGACAAAAGACGGTATCAAAGAACAGGGTGGCCAGGATGGAAGCAGAGGGGATACCCTTGCAGGGGATGAAGCGTGCCATCTTCGAGAAGGAATCCACCACCACCCAAATAGTGTCGTAACCCTGTACCCGAGGGAGTTCCGTGACAAAGTCCATGGTTACCGTATGCCATGGTTTCGGGGGCACTGGTAAAGGGAGAAGCAGGCCTAACGGGCGACCCCTACGGGTTTTGCATTGTGTACAAATGGTGCATGTATTGACGTAACAATCCACGTCCCTCTTCATGCCCGGCCACCAACACCAACGCTTCAGGAGGGATAACGTACGGCGTTGGCCAGGATGACCATTCACAGGGGCATCGTGCGACCATTCCATTGCCATGTTGCGTGTGTCGGCAGTGGGCAAGAATAGGCGGTTCAGCACAAACGGGAGGCCATCCTGGAACACCGGATCCCACTCAGATAGTTGGTCGGGATGTAAGGACACCCACTTGCGTACTGCGTCCACTAAGGGCATCGAGGGAGTACATAGACAAACGACCTTAGTGTCGTCCAACATTGTGTTAGGGTATACGGGAAGAGAGACCCCCCCGGGAGAGCGGGACAGCGCATCGGCCTTGCCGTGTGCGGAACCAGCCCGATGCCGAATTTGGAAATCGAATGCTGCGAAGAAAAGGTGCCACCTCACCTGACGGCTGTTAAGGCACTTCAGGGAAGCCAAGTCCTGCAGGTTCTGGTGATCAGTAAACACCGTGACTCGATACTTGGCGCCCAAGAGATGGTGTCGCCACACGCGGAAAGCATCCATAACCGCCAACAACTCCTTCTCGGTCACGGTGTAGTGTGACTCGGGGGTGGTAAACTTGCGGGAATGAAATGCAACAGGGTGCAGACGACCCGTGGCCTGACATGCTTGGGATAAGACAGCACCAAGAGCGAAGGAGGAGGCGTCAGCTTCCACGATAAAAGGGAGTTCAGAGTCGGGATGCTGAAGAACAGGGGCTGTGGTGAAAGCAGTCTTCAGTGAATCAAAGGCCTTCTGTTGTGTATCAGACCAAAGGAAGGGAACTCTAGGACTGGTTAATGCAGTGAGGGGAGACACGATAGAAGAAAACCCAGAGATGAATCTCCTGTAGAAATTCGCAAAACCCAAAAAGGACTGAAGGGCTTTCAGGTTCGCAGGAATAGGCCAGTCCAAAACCGCTTTAACCTTGGAGTGGTTCATGGACAACCCCCCGGGAGTGATACAGAACCCGAGGAAATCAACATTACCAACGTGGAACAGGCACTTTTCCGGTTTGGCATATAGTGAGTGTTTCTGCAAGCGTGTTAACACCTCACGGACGTGTCGCACATGCTCTTCCAGGGATTGAGAAAAGATTAAGATGTCATCGAGGTAAACCACGACGTAAACATCTAAGATATCGCTCAGGATATCATTCATAAACCTCTGGAAGGTCGCCGGGGCATTACACAACCCAAAGGGCATGACTGTATATTCGTATAGGCCGTACCGGGTACAGAAAGCGGTTTTCCATTCGTCCCCGGAACGGACGCGGACCAGGTTGTAGGCTCCGCGGAGGTCCAGTTTTGTAAAAATGGTAGCGTGTGTGAGTCGGTCCAGCAAGGGCGTGATGAGGGGAATAGGGTACCGATCTTTCCTCGTGATAGCATTCAGGCGTCTATAATCAACACATGGGCGTAGATCGCCTTCCTTTTTCGGCACAAAAAAGATAGGGCTGGCTGCAGGCGAGGTGGATGGTCGTATGTGCCCTAAGCTCAAGGACTTCCTAATGTACTCCTTGAGAGTCATTTCCTCGGATGGCGAGAGGGAATAGATCCGCCCCGTGGGAACCACTGTATCAGGGAGTAGATCGATGGGGCAATCGTACGGGCGATGTGGAGGCAGTGTTTCAGAGGAGCCACGATCAAAGACAGCTGCGAAATCTTGATAGACCTGGGGAACGTCTAGTGCCACTAACCCAACTACGTGTTCTGATGGTGTATCTTGCGGATCCTGTACTGTAAGATGAGCTATAGCCTGGGCAGGATTGTCGCTGTGTGCGTCTGTGGGAAGACAGAAATGCTGGCAGACAGCCGACTCAAAATGAACCAAACCCAATTTCCAATCAATGAGGGGATTATGTTCCTGAAGCCAAGGGATTCCCAGGATGAGCCCAAACTGTGGCGTGGTGATAAGGTCAAAACTAATGGTCTCCCTATGTCTGGATTGTATTGTTAATAGCAAAGGGGCTGTTTGTTGTTTGACTGGGCCCGAAATCAAGGACGAGCCATCTACAGCCTGTACCGGTTCAGGCCTGGTCTTGGTCAAGAGGGGCAGGTTTAACAAACGGGCCAAGGAAATGTCGATAAAGTTTCCCGTGGCCCCAGAGTCAATTATCAGAGTAACAGGATGTGAAACGGACGCTGTGGGCTGTAGAGTGGCTTGTACATGAATGGGCCGGATACGCCCGAAAGAGGGTGTAGGGTTCGGGGTGTCTGTGGTATAGCTCGATCCCGTCCCCGGTACTATGATCGAGCTATCTGAAAACCCTGTGGCTTGTTTTTGGGACGACGTGGGCATTCCTTAACAAAATGACCTAGGGTGCCGCAGTAGTAGCAAGCGTTATCCGCCCTCCTGCGTTCCCTTTCCAAAGGAGATATCGGACTCCTGACCCCTCCGATCTGCATGGGTTCTTGGGAGGAGTCAGAAGAAGGAACTGACATGGGAGAAGTGGAGGAGTGAGTGAAACCTGCTTCCGCTCTTCTTTCGGACCTACGTGCGTCCACCTGGAGTGACAAGTCAACCAGATCTCGGAATGCAGTGGGTAATGAGGGTACTACTGATAAGGCGTCCTTCATAGGGTTGCTGAGGCCCCTATAGAAGACGACTGCTTTCTTGCCCTCTGGCCAAGAGGTTTCAGCGGATAGCTGGCTAAAACGGGTTATGTATTCAATGAGAGAACCCCTACCCTGGCACAAATCCAGAAGTTCCAGATCTCGAGATTGGGCCTTGTGTCTAGTATCAAAAACCCTGGACATCTCGGTGACGAGGAGATCGAAATCATATAAGGCCGGGTTATCGTTCTCCAATAAGGGGTTGGCCCATGCAGCGGCAATCCCAGCCAAATGGGAAAGGGTAAATGCCGCTTTCGTGGTGGAATCTGGAAAAGCCTGAGGCCGGCACAGGAAATGCAACTTGCATTGGTTCAGGAAGGTCCTAAATTTCTTGGGATCCCCGTGGTATCTCTCAGGGGCCGCCAATGGGAATGGAGTAGGTAGCATCATGGGAACGGGATTCTGGGGAACAATCGGAGGTGGAACAGGTCGAGAAACAGAGGGTGTGTCTCCGAATTCTACATCTGGGGGTAAAGGGTGTCTGGCACTTTGTATGTGGTCGAGACGTTGATGGATAGCCGTGTTGGCTGCCGCCATATCGGCTCGTAGCACTGTAATGGCTTGGACTATAGCAGACATGGGGTCTTCAGCGTTCCCCTCCATTGCCTACACGACTATAGGCTTCTCAGTCTGTTGAGACTTGAGTGTCGTGTAGGCAGTAGAGGCCTCCGTCCCCAAATGCCGCACAGGGAGAACTTAAAGCAACTCTCTGTGCAGCCGTTGAGGTCACAGGCGAAGATGTTCAAATGTCCAAGTCCGGGAACGCTAACCTCTGGGACCCCACACTGCTGCAAGAAAATGCGGATTAAGTACCAAGCAAGAAACAGTAACTACAGTATTAGAATAACCGGAAAGGTCTTACCAATCAGGGTCAAGGAGGGGATGAGGAACCTAGTGGAGAGGTCCGGGACCCACGTGGACGGCAGTACCCCAAGAGGAGTAGGCTCAGTTGTTCGCCTGTCAGCAGGAGCTGTGGAGCTGTGGAACTGTGAGGCAAGGAGTTCAAAGAACCAGGGTGCAAAAGGGTGATCCAGGAGGCAGTCCATTAACAGTCCGTGGTCGAGAGCCGTGTATCACTGTGCAAACAAATCCGAAGGGGTAAATCCAAGAGGAGTCCAGTAAAGCAGGCCAGGTCGATTCCGTGAGTGATCCAAAGATGATTCAAAGTCCGTAGCGCCAAACAGAATGCAGAGCACAGCTGAGAAGCAACGAATACCCAGGTTTCCGGGTTTATGTACTCGCGCTTCTGGTCACGTGATGCGTGGCATGGTCACGTGATCGGGCAAGAGCATCACGTGACCTCACAGTCCCGCGATGCGGAAGCTCAGGGTTAGCCCTCCGCGATCCTATGCGCCAAGGCAATTGCCAATGTAGAAACGGCCGTAGTCTGACAGCCGTCCTATTACGGACCAGGCGCGGGTGTGCCCGCAAGACGTGTGTGAGTCCACGTGAGTCCCGGGGAAGGGGGGAAGTGAGAGAAGGGCGGGACTGGGGATGAGGGAGTGCCCTGGGGACCGCATGATGAGGGATCGTGACACTTAGGCTTAGCAAATAGCGAAACTAGTATCGCATAAAAAACATATGAAAAGGTGTCCGGGTGAGAGAAACCCAGTGCTGAGAGACAAAACGAATTATCCACAGTGTGCCCCATATAATTCCAGAAGTTGAGAAGAAGTCGGTGACTAGAACCTAAAGAGGTAGTTCAAGGTATAGTCTCTAATCTCGTGTGTTTATAGGAGACAGAAGGGGGCTAGTAACACTCAAAAGTAAACAACTACCCCACAGGCAATACCTTCAAGTTGGCAGTAAGAGTGTCAGTCGTGACCAAATCCGACAGCCCCAGGATATAATCCTGCCGCCAGCGCTAGTGCTGTGTGGATAGTACGGAGAGTGCCGTCTGTTATGCGGGCAGCAGTGCAGCAGGACTGGGCGACCGATGTGCGAGTGGTAGTCAGGGAAATACAGTAGTCCTACAACTATGTTGGAAGAGAAAAGAGATGTAGAGCAATGTGGTTAGTCATGGCAGCCATCATGGAATGGCTCAGACCGGACAAGGAATTAGTACACTAGGTAGCACACAGTCTACAAAAAACGATGGTAAGGGATCAAGTGAGTGTAAACGATTATATGTTGTACCATTCAATAGATTCGTTAAGACCCCTGATGTCACTCTGCAGAGTATATATCATCTTTTGTTCCATATAAAGCAATTTTTTCTCCCGGGTGGCATAGTTAGATCCTTTAAGTGATAACAATATTGTCCATTTGAAATCCTCGTGATGATGCTTCAGAAGATTGAAATGTTTCACCATGGGGGCATTTTCAGTTCTGTTCTTGAGACAGCTCCGGTGTTCCATGATACGAGTTTTGGCTTTGCGGGTTGTTTTCCCTACATAGTGCAGTCCACATTTACAAGTGATCAGGTACACCACAAATTCGGTGTTACAATTAGTCAAGTTTTTCTGTGTCCAGAGCTTTGACAGGCCAACATCTACATTTTTAGTTATAGAGGTCAATTTACAGACCCCGCACGAGCCACAAGGATAGTGACCGGTAGGTTCAGGTAGACCCCATAGGCAGGGCTTTAAGTGGAGTAAGAAATCGAGGGGGGGCCCTCATTTGGGGGCGTGGCTTGTGGGGGGCATGGCCTAAAACGTACGCAAATCGTAAGGTATGCACACACATGTATATGCATGTTATATATCTGTGTGCATACCTATGAAATATGTATTTCTATGTTTAGAAAAGATGGCTTGCAAAGTACACAAACCATAATAAGGTACGCACACAGATGGGCGCCTCTATGGCTCCGAGTGTTGCTAACTTGTACGTAGAGACCTTTGAGAAAAGCAACGTCTAGAGCAACCTCAATCCCTATAGTAATAACATCGTGAAGTGGAGTCGCTACATTGACGACATCTTGGTCATATGGAGAGGCACCTTGACTGAAGCTAACAATTTTTTCAACTGGCTTAACAATCTTAATCCTCACCTTCAGTTTACTATGACGTCTAGTAACGAGTTTATTAATTTTCTCGACCTAACCATTTTTGCAACCAATGGAGTCTTGAAAATTAAGCCTTATCATAAACCCACCGATAAAAATTCTCTTCTTGATTATTCCAGCCATCACATTAAACATCTTCCTGATAATCTTCCCTTTGGCCAGTTTTTACGCCTTAAAAGGAATAGTTCTATGAAAGAAATTTACGAGGCGGAGGCGAACACTCTCGTGAAAAAACTGAGACAGAGAGGGTACCCTAATAAACTGGTGAAAAAATCAGCCAAAAGGGCTTTTAATAACAACCGAGAAGCACTATTGGAACCAAAACCTGTTAAACCTAAAGATGATCGTATTGTGTGTGTGAATACCTTTTCTAACCGGAGCTTTGAGATCACCAACATCATTAAGAAGAATTGGAAAATCTTTCAAACGACCTCCCCCTCTATGAGTGTGCCGATCTTTGCTTATAAAAGGAGCACGACGATAGGTAACAGGGTTAGTAACAGCAAACTTAAACCTATCCCTATCCAGGAACCCAGATTAACCACCCTATGGGGTCTACCTGAACCTACCGGTCACTATCCTTGTGGCTCGTGCGGGGTCTGTAAATTGACCTCTATAACTAAAAATGTAGATGTTGGCCTGTCAAAGCTCTGGACACAGAAAAACTTGACTAATTGTAACACCGAATTTGTGGTGTACCTGATCACTTGTAAATGTGGACTGCACTATGTAGGGAAAACAACCCGCAAAGCCAAAACTCGTATCATGGAACACCGGAGCTGTCTCAAGAACAGAACTGAAAATGCCCCCATGGTGAAACATTTCAATCTTCTGAAGCATCATCACGAGGATTTCAAATGGACAATATTGTTATCACTTAAAGGATCTAACTATGCCACCCGGGAGAAAAAATTGCTTTATATGGAACAAAAGATGATATATACTCTGCAGAGTGACATCAGGGGTCTTAACAAATCTATTGAATGGAACAACATATAATCGTTTACACTCACTTGATCCCTTACCATCGTTTTTTGTAGACTGTGTGCTACCTAGTGTACTAATTCCTTGTCCGGTCTGAGCCATTCCATGATGGCTGCCATGACTAACCACATTGCTCTACATCTCTTTTCTCTTCCAACATAGTTGTAGTACTACTGTATTTCCCTGACTACCACTCGCACATCGGTCGCCCAGTCCTGCTGCACTGCTGCCCGCATAACAGACGGCACTCTCCGTACTATCCACACAGCACTAGCGCTGGCGGCAGGATTATATCCTGGGGCTGTCGGATTTGGTCACGACTGACACTCTTACTGCCAACTTGAAGGTATTGCCTGTGGGGTAGTTGTTTACTTTTGAGTGTTACTAGCCGCCTTCTGTCTCCTATAAACACACGAGATTAGAGACTATACCTTGAACTACCTCTTTAGGTTCTAGTCACCGACTTCTTCTCAACTTCTGGAATTATATGGGGCACACTGTGGATAATTCGTTTTGTCTCTCAGCACTGGGTTTCTCTCACCCGGACACCTTTTCATATGTTTTTTATGCGATACTAGTTTCGCTATTTGCTAAGCCTAAGCACATATCCTGCTTTTTTAGTGAGCTACTACTCAGCGCTCATTTGGATGTTTTCTTTATATCCTAGGTAGAGACGACCCTCAGTTCTACACCGCCTACTACCTTTCGAGTAGAGAGCACCCACAGGCATCAGTGGAGGTATTTATTTCCCTCTATTTAGATGCCTTGGTTCATGTATTTTGAACATGCAACAATAATGGCTAATTTGAAGCTCATGTTTTGCGCTTTTTTTGTTCTTTACTTTGCAGATGCTACGAATACTTCAAATGTCATCATTTCGTTTTTAAATGTTGTCTTGGTTACGTGGTCACCTGTATATCTCCTGATGAATGTTCCATAATAACTGTAGGAACTGAAACATGTCGAGCTAATACTCTGTACTGGCACCAGAGTTATTAAGTTTTTTGACATACTGATTCTAATTACTGTAGAGTACGTTGCACTTTCTGTAAAGCGTACCTCTTGATGTTGAGTGTATCCCTGTTTTTGATACACTGTCAATTAGCTAATTCTAGCTTATCACGTAACGACTGTTTGATATATGTTAAAATGTTTATGAATTGTATGTACTGTGGACCACACTATTTAATCACTTTTTAGGTCATAATTCTATTAAATCTGATGTTTATCATTTTAACCACGACTGGTCCTTTTGTGGCTCTCCCAATGGGAGCTCTTTATATGTGTGGCATCTACACTATAGCTCTGTCTCCTCTTTAAACACGGTTCAACTGGCAACACCTGGAGCTCACTCACCCATCTAGCAGAAGTGATGGGGACCAGGAAAGCCACCCTAAATGTGAGCAATCTTAACAATGAAGGGGCTCGAACGGAGCGCCCTTTAAAAACATTACATTTAAACCCCACCCTGCGACAACAAATGGCTTAGGGGAAACCTCTCAGGAATCGTAAGATTGTGGGATCATGAAATCCTTGCTCTGGGGTCCTCTTGAAAATCAAAATAGCTGCTAGATCCCCCGTCACCGTACCGATCTTCAGGTCCGTCCAGTCCAAACACTGAAGGAATTCCAACACACAGGATGAGGATCAAATAAAGGGTCTAGATCCCTCCGCGAGCACCAAGTCAAAAACCTCAACCCGGCAGGTAGAGATGCCCCTAGAGGCAGATCTTCTAGAAGAATGGAGTACGTCCAGAACATCCTCTGACAGAGCCCATTCCATATACCATAGATTTGAAGGTTCAGGCTGTAGCACCCCCCTGGCCCCTAGTGTGAGGTGGTCAGTCTTCTTCAGCAGGCACCAGCGAGGGCTGTGGGCCATATACAGAAACTCTGGGTGCACATTCGCTGGGCCCAGTCTGGAGTGATCAAGATCATAGTGGACCCGAACCGATGTAGTCTCCTGAGAACCTGCAGTATGACTGAATCAGTGGGAATGCATAGAGCAGGTAGAAATCCCACTCAACTGTCTGGGCATCCCGCAGAGCTTCCTGACGAGGGGACTCCCTGGAACAGAACCACTCGCACTTCCTTTTCAAACTGGAAGTGAAGAGGTCCACTGGAGGAGTACCCCAACGGGAGACAAATCTGTTCCAGAACATCTTGGAGCTCCCACTCATGGGTGGGGAGGGTCGAAGACAGTCTGCTAAGTTGAACCAGCAACCCATTTTCCTTTTTGGACAGGAGGGCTGCAGTCAGACAGGCTTTTCTCCAGGACCAGAACCACAATCGCATTGCTTTTCTGCATAGAGTCAAGGAAACCACATCACATGGCTTGTTGAGGTAATAGTGTTGCCAGTCAGGACTAATGGTCTTCCCCATCACAGAGGGGGGAAAAACCATTGCAGGTATCCAAACAGTCCCTCTGACAAGATGGTCCGATATTGGTCCCGGAAACTACGACTACTGTGAGCTCAGAAGCCACTGCAGCGACCTTGTGCGCTGTCAGGCCTCTGGCACCACAAGGATGCAGAAGGCCATAAGACCTAGCAAGTGCAAAAAAGCTGAGGCTGGAACATTTGTCTGCAGCTAAAAGACTTGGACCATTGTGTAGATGTTCGCCATTATGTTCTCAGGAGAGAATCCCAGCCCAGGCGAGTGTCCAAGACCTCTTAGATAAATGGGGGGGGCTGGGATGGCAAAACCTGAGACCGCCTGAAGTTCAGGGAGAAGCCCAAGCTTTTCAACAGGCTGCATGTCCGGTACAAGTGCGTCAATGCTAGTACAGGGAGGGGGCTCGAACGACCCAGTCATCCAGATAGGGAAAACCATTAATGTCTTGCCACCACCACTAGTAGCAGCTTGGCGAATACTTTGGGTGCCGAAGATAGTCTGAACGTTACGACCTTGAACTGGTAGCGAGTTCTTCACTTTGAATCTCAGGTACTTTCTGTGCTTGTTGTGGATGTCCACATGGAATCAAGCATCCAGGAGATCCAGGGAGACTAGCCAGTCATTTATGTCCAGGGCTGGGGGATCTGTGCTAGAGTGACCATCTTGAGCTTGTCCTTGCGCAAGTTCAAATTCAAAAGCCACAGATCCAGGATTGGTCTGAGACCACTGTCCCCCTTCGACACCATAAAATAGTTGAGTACCAACCCCTGCTTCGTTCCGAATAGGGTACCAGTTGTATGGCCCCTTTTTCCAGTAGCTGACTGATCTCCAGCAGGAGAGGATCCAGAAGCAAGGGTTGGTGGCATGGGTGAGTGTCTGGAGGCAAAAGGCAAAGGGGAGGCAGTGTCCCTGCTGTTTGACCTTTAAGGCCCAGGTATCCGAGGTGGTATCTTTCCCATCTTCCCGGACAGGGATATTCCGCCTCCCACAAGGGAATGATGGCAGAATTCCACTTCAGAGAGGCTTTGCTCCAGGGGTTGAGAGGGCAGAGTGGAGGTGGAAGCACCTCACATGGGAACACAGCAGCCCCTACACAGATAAGGACAGTGCTGTCCTTGCGTGCCCAATGGGGCCTGGACTCTGCGCACATAAGTGGTGAAGGGGTAACCTCTACCCCTGCTGACAGGGCTTGCAAGTTTCTGTTGCTGGACTGCCAGCCCCAGCAACTTCGAGGTCGCCTTAAAGGCTTGGAATGTCTGCAAGGACTCATTGGTGCCGCAAAGTTCATGCCATCAAAGAGTATATCCAGAGGTTTCTCCTTATGTCCTTAGCAAACTTGCACGTCCTGAGCCAAGAGAATCACTGCAAGACCGTGGCCAACCTTCTTGCTACGCAGTCTGAAGTATCCAGACCAGACTTCTGTATATGATGGAAGGCTTCCTTGTTGTACCTGATAAAGACATCAAAGCCTTCACGCATCTCCTCCAGGGATGGGCTCCGATGCCTCTGTCATGACAGGCCAAAGGAGGACTTGGCCAAAGAACATGAGTTTATACACAGAGATCAAGGCTCAAAGAGCCATACATCTTTCCCCATGCATACAGTCACTTGCTATCCCCGTCAGGGGGCAAAGCTGGGAAAGCAAGGGTTTTAAGGTTATCCTTATTGGCCTGTACCACCAAGATTTCTGGTGAAGCATGGGCAGAAAGTAAAATGGTAAGGGTGCCGGCCTGTGCTTTTTCGCCAGGTTGCGGTGCACTGAGAATTAAAGCTGGTTTGGCCCATTGTTCTAGAACTGGCCCTCTACTGCCTGAAAGGCAATAGTGTCTCCTTCTTTGGACTCTCATCCAGGATTGTCTGTCAGTTCGTACTGCACCTTTGGAAGTGAAGGGGCAGATAACTAAGGTGTCAACCGCCTTTGCCATCAGGTGTTGGAAAGCAGCCTGAGGTTTGACCGAGGTGGCAGAAGGTAGTGTGTCAATTTTAGACGAGGTGTCCAAGCCACTTGCTTCCTGCAAGTCGGCCTCCAAGGTCCACCAAGATCTCTTTTTCCTCCCATAAAACTCTGAAAGTCCCCGACTTCCCTAAATGTTCTCCAAATGGGACATGTATGCTGTCCTGGGGAGCTGGAGAAATACCCTTACGACTCCAGTGTTGGTTGGTGCCAAGAGAGGGACACGTGGTCAGAGAATCGATGTCTGGAGGTGAAACGGTGTGACCTTTGGACGTGACCTTGTTGAGTCTGCTTATGGATTCCCTGCCGGCTCCTCCGAGCACGGTAGGATCCATGGGCTTGGCTGAAGCAACTGGCACTGTGGCCCCCGGCACAGGGGCCTTGGTGAAGATGACAAGCATCTTCATCCTGAAAACCTCCCATTCATCAGGGGTAGAGGACTGAGTGGGAAAAGTTACCCATGGGGCCTCTGTTCAGTGTGAGGTTCCTCCTCTTCGTCGAAGAGTGCTGCCTCGACGAACCCCCATGGGACCTTTACTTCTTGCCGCGTTTTTGTCTTTCTTGCCCTTTTGGACTGGGGACCAGTCCTCAGTGCCGCCGTGTGGCCCCTGGTTACTTCCAACGGGTCTGCACATCAGCTCTCCTTTTGGAGGAAGGTAAAAAGTTTAGATTCTCATTCTCTAAGCCCCTTTGGAGGCTTTGATTGGCCCCATGAGGAGTCCTGCGTGTTGTGATCTTAACAGACAGGAATGGCATATGATGTGCGGATCCAAAACGGACATTTGATGCCCGCAATCCACCCACGGTTTGAAACATGAGGACTTTGTTGGATTCAGCATTGATTCAAATAACAAAGAACAGAAGCGAAAGATTCAGGAGGAAAATACAATAAGGTTTAAGAGCAGAGTGCGCGGAATAAAGGAAGTGGAGGTCATGGGGCACATACTGCAGAGGCGATGCAGAGCTGCGCTCTGCCCCGTGCCAGCAGACAATCTTCTGAAGAGCAGCTGCGCTGGGAGATAAATATCAAAGACGAGGAATCCTTTAACAGTAAGGTTGGGTATAGATTTACAGTGCACTGCATGAATGACTCTTTAGCGTTTCAAACTCTTACATCTATGCAGCTAATTAGGCACATTGATAGTGTATATAGGGTCTTGTGATCCCCCTGGGAGAAAGGCAATCTCTTAATACCAACCGCGCACCAGAAGTTTGTTTGCATTTCCTTGCATGTGTTCAAAGTTACAATAACCAAGCCTTTCTTCCTTAGTGGACTTGGGGTAGGATAACCTTTGCTTTTTCATCCCACAACCATTTCCTACAAAGGTGCACCACAGTGATCTTGAAATCAGGTAACAGGCAGATGAAGTGTCAGGAAAGTATATTGCTGTGCACACCTGCACCCGTCCCCCAATCGGTGCGTTAGGACCACCCCCCCCCCCCATGCAACTCCTGCACCAAACAGAGGAAGGGAAGGCAACCAGAGCCCGCTTGAATGCCCAAACCTCCAGCAAACTGATGTGTTAATGGGCTTTCATTAGGGACCAAAGTCTGCTCACCATCAGGTCTTTTCAGGGAGGCCCCCATACTTTCAGGAATGCATCCATGGCAACTGTCAGGTGGGTCCCATTCTGCCAGAGCAATGACCACTTCAGAAGGCTCGCTGTAGGGACCATCATATGAGGTCCTACCACATGAAGCCATGACATGGTGCCCCAGAACGGAGACCACTGACAGCAAAGTAGCTACTGAAATGACCGCACCAGCAACTGTACTATCAAAATACATGAGGCCATTAAACAACCCGAGTAGGTGCAGAAAAGCCAAGAATGAACTTTTATTAACAGATCCTGTGGGGATCAGATCCAAACATCTGTCTCTGGCAATCCACCCAGTAACAGATCCTGTGGGGATCAGATCCAAACATCTGTCTGGCAATCCACCCATTAACAGATCCTGTGAGGATCAGATCCAAACATCTGTCTCTGGCAATCCTCCCATTAACAGATCATGTGGGGATCGCATCCAAACATCTGTCTATGGCAATCCACCCATTAACAGATCCTGTGAGGATCAGATCCAAACATCTGTCTCTGGCAATCCACCCATTAACAGATCATGTGGGGATCGGATCCAAACATCTGCCTCTGGCAATCCACCCAGGGCCTGAGGCCCAAGGCCAGCTTACAAAATGTGTGACCAAAGGAAGTGAGGTCATGGGGCGCTGGGGCTCCATGTATACTTGCCCCAAAGTCACATCCGGCGTGGGGCGTGTAGAGGCACCGAGTAGAGCCAAAGGTGAGCAACGCTGCACCCCCTATAAGTGAAAACACTTCTGATGGCAGCTAGTGCTTTAGATACAATATCAGATGCAGAATCGTGGGAGGAAGGAATCCATTAGAAAATATATGATTACAAGTTGAATTGGGGATGACTTGTCAATAGGGAACAAAACAATTTCCTATCTACAGAATGTAAAGCATCTTATTTTAATTGGGCTGCCGTCTCATCTTGCCCAGGCTGCAGGAAGCATACGAGTGCCCTCTGCAGCACAGATTTGAAGCCCAGCTATAGAAAAGCAACCAGAAAATATGACAGATTAGTTTTCCAAGTGGATTCAAGCAGTAGGTAGGTGTGGACATGTGGGCGCCAAGGAACCAATGCTTAAATGTAATCAATGAATGGTAGGGACAGGTCTCTGTTAGAAACATGCATTTTTGGGATCGAAAGTAAAAAAATAAAAATAAAAAAATAATCAGGTATAAAATATTCAACCACTTCACTTTCGACCAAAAGGAAAGTACAGCAAGGACATCCCATGCATGGTACTGGCACTGTAAACCAGCGTGCACTTTATAAAGGCAACTTGTGACGATTACTTACCAAAAAAAGTACCCTTTGTGACCTCAGAACAATTCATCATAGCGATGTGCAACTACTCCTGGCCTCGAGGGGCGAAAACCAGAGGGGGTTTCAGGAGATCCCCCCCATAATATCCATGGTAAATAATGTGCATACATTTAGAATCATTGTACGCAAATTTATCTCATGAATATTAATGAGGGATATCCTGAGCCTCCAACAGGTTTCCAGCCCTCGAGGCCTGGCGTTGGACAACCCTGACCTAGCAGATGGTCTCCGACAAGTGTGCATTAACTAGTGGGTGACTGCAGAGAAGACTTGGTCGCTCCACAACGCAAATCACAATACATACTAGCACTTAACATCGATGTTCCAAATCTTGTGATCCTATTCAATTAACCACCAGATGCAAAATGCGCATCCCAGTACATGCGAGCAAGAAAGGGAACACTAGATGTATTATCACCCAACCATGGTTATGGTGCAATTCCTTCAGGGAAGAGAGGAGTTCAGAATCTCCTATATATCAGTCATCTGTCCTACGCTTGAGTTCTCACATATTTCAGACTTCTTTCTGCAGATGCAATGATGTGGAAAAAGGACTCCATGTGAGCACCATATTTGATCCCAGTCTTGACTAAGAATGAAGAATCACAAAATTAGAAATGAAAAAGCCAATTCAATGTACTATTCAGGTCCCCATCGCAGAGTGAACTAAAGATTGCACACGCGTCAGGCGGGGATTATTGTGGTAGAAGGTGGCGCTGTAGTGCTAGTTATGTATTATAGCTGACACGGCAAAAAAGGATTACAATTCAAAAACTACCAAGAAAGCTCTATAGTGGCACTTTAACTTGAGCAAGTATCACTTAAGATGCATTTGAGTACATTTGCCAGTTTTCAAGCATTCCAACGAATAGTGTACCAAAGCAGGCTTCCTGTTCATGGGAGTAAATGCACTGGATGTGAAACCCCTATTCCAAGTAAGGTGCCTCCCATAACACATCCTGCTTACGGGCATTTCCTACCCATCAACCCCTGCTGCAGACATGACTACTCCACCTCCAGAGAATCAAGAACTTAACTTGATCTAAATACAAGATTAATATGAATACCCATGAACAATACAAAGAAACCAATTAAATACAAACTAAACAAAGTGTAAAAATATAGATTTAGAATTTGTGCTAAAAACATTTGCTTAAAAGCAGCATCAGTTAGAACATAAAGGTATACAAATATAAAACATTTAAAAGTCCACTTGGCTTGGAGGGTTTCCCCTTCATTTCATGAACACGTTGAGGTTCAGTGTGCAATATAAAACACATTTACAAGTGCCAGTGGGTTTAGAAGACCATGATGTTAAAGTCCAATAAATCAAAGTAAAGGAGGGAGCAACTTCCTTTAAAGGATCAGTCACTCGTATGGAATGCGGGGGTCCTCCTTCAGGAACAACAGCAGTGGCCTTTTGCCTTGATCCTGTAAAGGATCATTCAATCGTATGGAATGCGGGGGTCCTCCAGCATGGAACCTTGGCCAGTTGCCTTGATCCTATAAAGGATCAGTCACTCGTATGGAATGCGGGGACCTCCTGCAGGAACAATGGCAGTGGCCAGTTGCTTTGATCCTGTAAAGGATCATTCACTCGTATGGAATGCGGGGGTCCTTCTGCAGGGACACTGGCCAGTTGCCTTGATCCTATAAAGGATCAGTCAATCATATGGAATGCGGGGACCTCCTGCAGGAACAATGGCAGTGGCCAGTTGCTTTGATCCTGTACAGGATCAGTCACTCGTATGGAATGCGGGACTCCTCCTGCAGGAACACTGGCAGTGGCCAGTTGCCTTGATCCTGTAAAAGATCAGTCACTCGTATGGAATGTGGGGGTCCTCCTTCAGGAAGACTGGCAGTGGCCAGTTGCCTTGATCCTGTAAAGGATCATTCACTCGTATGGAATGCGGGGGTCCTCCTGCAGGGACACTGGCCAGTTGCCTTGATCCTATAAAGGATCAGTCACTCGTATGGAATGCGGGGACCTCCTGCAGGAACAATGGCAGTGGCCAGTTGCTTTGATCCTGTACAGGATCAGTCACTCATATGGAATGCGGGGGTCCACCTTCAGGAACATTGGCAGTGGCCAGCTGTCATGACCCGTGACCCAAAACCCCACTGGCATGGTCACATGCCAGGCAGGGTTAAGGCTCAAGGTTCACTTGGGGCCCCAAGGGCCTTGCTCCATCCTCATGGACTCTCCTGGAGTCAGTCCTGGCATCTTTGGAGCCAAGCTCATATTCAGGGTGGAACACTGTCTTGAAGGGACTACTTTTTCATTGGAAGCCTGCAGCCTACATGGATGCACCCACACAGCCTAGTTCCTAGAACCAAACTGTGCGGTGCAGTGTTTTGGGTGTGATAGCCCAGACTACTTTACCTGGACTTCTCTACCAGGGGGGCTATATAAACCACACCCAAGCTACAGAACGTGCTTCGCGTGGTTCTGCAGCCAGCAGTGTACGCTCATTGTGTCCAGAGACCAGCACCCGGCAATCCTTGAACAGCGGACCTGCAGAGGAGACAAAAGAACATCATTAGCAGTCTCTGCTTACCTGCACCTTTCCATCCGCCGATTGTCCGTCTTCCTGTTGCTCGCGGTCTTCCATCCAGATGGCAGCATCAACGGGACACCTTGCACTCTCCAGAACGAAACACCTGGAAGGAGAGAGAAAGAAGGACAGCGTTATACAGGTTCCTCACAGCATTTACAGCAGTAAGCAAGAGAACCTCATCTGCCTAGGCATTTCTTGGCCGGCGCCGCTCTGGAAATCTCACACGCCCAGAAAAGACCATTGCGACCTGAAAAGGAACAAAGAATACATGTTAGCCAAAGAAGACATTACTGCGCACACTTCGCGCTTTACCTACCATCGGTCATACACTCCTGCATCCATCATCCTGGTAGGAGCCCGATCCAAGCTGCGTATCCACTGAATCTTCGTGCATCTAAAGGGGAACCTATAAGGAAAAGACTTAAATCGCAAGAAAGGAAAGCAAGGACATTTTAAGACTGCGATAACCAGACTTGCCTCTTAAGAGACACTTGAATGGGTTGGCACCAGTGAAGTTAACTCGTCGCTCAAGCCAGCAGAAAACTACGCGCCCCTGCACAGAATGCAGGACGGAGAGCACGCCAGACATCATAACCAGGTGAGAAGTGGGCCATCAGATCGAGTCCAAGGGGCAGGTGGGAGGAAACTAAATCCGTTCCTAAGTCCAGTCCTCCTGTGTTTTCAGTTCCCGACCTCCAAAGAAGGCACCATTCATAAAGGGTCCAGGGTGAATCCGGCGACCAGGGCATAAGGGCGACCCCGTGGATACCAGGTGAGAGTAAAACCAGTTGCCTTGATCCTGTAAAGGATCAGTCACTCGTATGGAATGTGGGGTCCTCCTTCAGGAACACTGGCAGTGGCCCGTTGCCTTGATCCTGTAAGGATCAGTCACTCATATGGAATGCGGGGTCCTCCTTCAGGAACACTGGCAGTGGTCAGTTGCCTTGATCCTGTAAAGGATCAGTCACTCGTATGGAATGCTGGGGTCCTCCTGCAGGAACACTGGCCAGTTGCCTTGATCCTGTAAAGGATCAGTTACTCGTATGGAATGCGGGGGTCCTCCTGCAGGAACACTTACAATGGCCAGTTGCCTTGATCCTGTAAAGGATCAGTCACTCATATGGAATGCGGGGGTCCTCCTGCGGGAACACTGGAAGTGGCCAGTTGCCTTGATCCTGTAAAGGATCAGTGTTAGGCAGAATTCTGTGCAGTGCCCTTAAGGACCACTACACACAATTAAGACCACAGGTGGCAATACAAGTTTACCTTTGGTACAAGCCTGTACTACTTTGTCAAAGTGGTAGCAGTGGCGGAGCAGCCAGGCTTATCTCAAGAGAATATGAGCAGTAGCAGAGATTACACAAAGGGACCACAATTCCTGTGACTCAAGCAAACACTGACTCAAGGTTTCAGGTAGAAAAATATAAGTACATTATTTTTGTAAACCATTCGTTATAAACACAACACTTCTATTAAACTTAAACAGAAACCACACGTTAAATATACAAAAACTAACCAATTCACTTTGTACAGTATGTCTCAAGGTAAGTACCCTGTGTTTGAATGAACCAGTGTTATGAACAAAACACGTTACCGTGAATACGATTGCGATCACTTTTTGACAGTTCGGTCTACTAAACAAACGCGTATCCGTGACATGAAATGCTACCGGGGCAAAAACACACTTAGCACTTGAGATACTCAGAGGGAGTTGGAGGCAAAAATCACACACTCTGACTTCTAGCCCAAGAGACCTGCCTTTTATGCGCAAAACCCCCATTCACAAGGCTTGGCTGTCAATCACCCAGAGGGGGGGTTGTCCAGCCCGGACAACCACCTCAGCCAATCATGGCAAAGTGCGACTTGGGTTTCCTAGGATAACCTGTGCAGAGGGTGACTACATCCCTCCCTCACATTCAGCCCACCTAGACACCCAGGCGCCTGGTGGAGGGCTTCTGAGCAGAAGCCTGCTAAAAGACGGTGAACAAAGAAAGCGAACCTGGTTTGCCGCACAAAGTAAAACACAAGAAGGACTTTAACAAAAAGAAATGGTGAATAAACCCAACCGGAGCCAAAAGAAAGACGATTTGGTCAAGCGGGTTTATGTTCAAGGCTAATATAATAGCCAAGAACAATACCACATTTATCTAATATAATCGCGGTAGAAAAGTTAGGGTAGATACCACTGCCACCAACCAAGTCTAAATGTTAAAAGAGCGAAACAATGCTCTAGGAGGTACAGATGAAAAGGGATACGAATTAACCCTTCCCAGTACTCCATGGAAGCTGGGGTGTACTGGATCTGTGGTAGATTGACTAAGTAAAGTTAATGGCAACTTTTCCCATTTCTGGGGGACTGTAGTCAGCCTCAGAAATGGAGTCGGGGGAAATCTCAAAGACAACCCTGTGCCACGGCACTGATGGTGCTGTGTGACACAAAAAAAGAAGGGGGCTACTGAAGTGGTTTACTTCAGAGTCCACAACCATAAAAACAGAGAAATACACATGGCAAAACATGGTAAGAGTGGGGGAAAAGCTCACACTCTTACCAAGTGGAAAAAAATAAACTCCAGAAGTCCAGCAAAGCTACTGGGGGACTCACTAGGTGAGGGAAATTAGCGATAAATGAGAATTCTCCCTAACACTCAGTCACTCGTATGGAATGCGGGGGTCCTCCTTCAGGAACACTGGCAGTGGCCAGTTGCCTTGATAGTCTTGTTGGAGTGCAACTGGCATCCCACAGGCGAGAGGGGCTGCTACAATGTGGAATTTGAGCTTGGGCGCTTGTCATGACTGTGCAATACACGGCAGTATCCAGCCTTCATCCAATTCTTGAGCAATGCCGCCTGTCTCGCTCAGTCGCCTCCCACAGGATACCCAGCATGAGGGCTGTCAAGAAAAGCAGAAGTTAGACTCCTTAGTTTGTGCAGTGTATTTCATTGTAGGTGAAGCATTAGTTTAATAGGACTACTACTAACAAATGAGTGAATTTCCAATTCTATCATCTGGGATAATACAGATTTACCTACACAGTAAGTAAACATGCGTACAGACTACACAGTTTATGGTTGGTTTATGGGCCTAAAGCAGCTTCAGCAATAACAAACTTTGGGTCCATTTGAGTTCACTACGGTCTCAGTAACCGAAGTTAAAAAAATAATCTCTAGTCTTAAACCATCTAGATGTCAAGGCAACATTTGCCCAGCCACAGTTATCAAGGAAGCGGTAGAAGAGCCCCCTCCCTTCATCACCTCCCTAACAAATGCATCCTTCGAAACAAGCACTGTCCAGTCCTGGGTCCATCCTCTATTAAAAAAAAACACTAGACCCTAAAATCCCCACAAACTACCGGCCTATAACCACGGCACCTTTCTTTCTCAAAACATTGGACAGGGCGGCCAACCTACAAATACAAAACCACCTCAAAGACAATCCTTTGGGCCTATGACAATCAGGCTTCAGACCAGGCAATGGCACAGTCAGCCCTTCTAGGTTTAAAAATCCAAAGGGATGAACTTAAAGATAAGAGGGAACTTAGCGATCCCCCTTTTAATGGACTTACCCGCAGCCTTTGACTTGGTCTACCATAAAATCCTGTGCAAACATCTGACATTAGCTGGTCAATTTTCTGATAAAGCCACTCTATGATGTTATAGGTTATTTATAATGCGCTTAATACCCAAAGGTTTCTAAGCGCGGGCCTGGGGATCGAACCTGTGTTACTCCGTGTCTTGCTTCCAAGGCGAGCTCGTTGCCCCTAAGCTATCCTCC
Organism: Ambystoma mexicanum; assembly: GCF_040938575.1. Classification (NCBI taxonomy): domain Eukaryota; kingdom Metazoa; phylum Chordata; class Amphibia; order Caudata; family Ambystomatidae; genus Ambystoma; species Ambystoma mexicanum. Next base: position 1,603,837 of record NC_090940.1, read on the forward strand.
TGAGACGATCCAATCCTTATCTAACAGAACAATGAGGGTATTCACCCCATCTGCACCTGTTGAACATGCCCCAGTATCGGGCGGAATACCTCAGGGGTCCTGTGTTTCTCCGACACTTCACAACATTTTTACTAAGCTCCTGTTCGACCATTTCGACAAATTGGGTGTCACCTACAATAACTATGCAGATGACACCCAAATCCTTATTCCCATCTCTGCTTCCTATGACACGGATACTAAACTACTTAATGCTACCTACCAAATTATTCAGGCGTGGATGGCTATCCATGGCTTATGTCTCAATGACGACAAAACAGAGCTACTCCTTACTGGATCTCAGATCTCAGAACAGACTTACCTGTACCTCAAAACTTATCAATGCCGCTAGACCCTTCCTCTCAGAAAGTTGCATAACTCTAGCCAGACCCCTCACATTGTCCAGACTGGACTATTGTAACGTCCCGTACGCTGGCACCAACAGTCGCAACTTAAAAAAACTCCAGGTATTAACAAAACAATGTCCTGAGAGTAGCTCTCAATATCCTGAGAACCAGTCACAAAGCAGCTGCAAGACAGAATGCCAATTGGTTCCCAGTGCCAGATAGGATCACCTCCAAAACATTATCACTTACTCATAAATGTCTTTCGAATTCAGTCCCAAAATACCCAAATAATAAATTCTCGAAAAACCAAACCAACAGACCTATCCGGTCCACAGAAGCCCACCTCCCAACCATACCAAGATTCAAACTACAAAAAGAAGGAGGCAATAGTTTCCTAGTACACGCGGCGAAACTTCCCTGCCCCTAACATTAAGAGAGGAACAATCCTACTGCACCTTTAGAAAAAAGCTGCTCGCCAGGTGTAGCAATATACATTGCTGCTCGCCCAGGTGTACCAATATACATTGCTGCTCGCCCAGGTGTAGCAATATACATTGCTGCTCGCTCAGGTGTTGCAACATGCATTGCTGCTCGCCCAGGTGTAGCAACATGCATTGCTGCTCGCCCAGGTGTTGCAACATGCATTGCTGCTCGCCCAGGTGTAGCAACATGCATTGCTGCTCGCCCAGGTGTTGCAACATGCATTGCTGCTCGCCCAGGTGTAGCAACATGCATTGCTGCTCGCCCAGGTGTAGCAACATGCATTGCTGCTCGCCCACTGCTCGCCCAGGTGTAGCAATATACATCGCTGCTCGCCCAGGTGTAGCAACATGCATTGCTGCTCGCCCAGGTGTTGCAACATGCATTGCTGCTCGCCCAGGTGTAGCAACATGCATTGCTGCTCGCCCGGTGTAGCAACATGCATTGCTGCTCGCCCACTGCTCGCCCAGGTGTAGCAATATACATCGCTGCTCGCCCAGGTGTAGCGATATACATTGCAGCTCTGGCCTACGATTGTAATTACACTGTCAATTTCTACTGTACTATGTCTTGTTACGAATCATTACTGTATGATTAATGCCAATCCTATCTGTAACTAACGGCAACATAAGAATGTTTTGTACTCACTATATCACTCTGCACTGAAATTGAATGTAACCACGATGCACCCAGATACCTACGAGTTTGCTGCGCTATATAAATACAATTGTTCAAGTTGATTATTGGCAAATCAAGTTATGAAGGCTGGCTTCTTCACATGAGCATTCCTATGGCTGCTCTTTCCCAAGCCCGACTCCACAGTCACTGGGTTGGTCTAGTGGCAACACCACAAGTCTTACAGATTATGCCACATGAAGGCTTCAGAGATCGCTAAATGCAGCAGCTAAACTGCCACGTACCCACAGCTCCCTCGCATTGCTTGAGATACCGGCTGAGAGTCAAAAATCGGGTTTTTACATCTCTGTTTATTGTGCCCTCCCTAGAGTAGGCTATTTCACCACTCTGAATGCAAGCCTCAAGTTCTCCTCTAGAACTCGACACTCAACGAAACTGCCTCTGTTAAACACACCTTTTTGCCAATGTAGGATTGGTGGCAGGGCTGTTCAACATCAGAATTCCATTCCACCCATTTTTTTGCATCAGTCTTAACACTGATTATTCTACAAGAATCTACTTGCACTAGAACAAGCTACAGACCCCTTACATTGGTCCCGTTTCTCCCAAAAATTAAGAAAGGAGCTCAAAACCCGTCTTTTAAAGAAATTCTTTTCCTGTTGACCCATTGTTGGCCGCTCCCCTTCCCACACCACCATGTCACTCTGCTTCCCTGCTGCTTGCTAAGTTGTCTTTGCCCGTTGACCCATTGTTGGCAGCTCCCCCTTCCCACACCACCATGTCACTCTGCTTCCCTGCTGCTTGCTAAGTTGTCTTTGCCCGTTGACCCATTGTTGGCAGCTCCCCCTTCCCACACCACCATGTCACTCTGCTTCCCTGCTGCTTGCTAAGTTGTCTTTGCCCGTTGACCCATTGTTGGCCGCTCCCCTTCCACACCACCATGTCACTCTGCTTCCCTGCTGCTTGCTAGGTTGTCTTTGCCCGTTGACCCATTGTTGGCAGCTCCCCCTTCCCACACCACCATGTCACTCTGCTTCCCTGCTGCTTGCTAAGTTGACTTTGCCCGTTGACCCATTGTTGGCAGCTCCCTTCCCACACCACCATGTCACTGCTTCCCTGCTGCTTGCTAGGTTGTCTTTGCCTGTTGACCCATTGTTGGCAGCGCCCCTTCCCACACCACCATGTCACTCTGCTTCCCTGCTGCTTGCTAGGTTGTCTTTTCCCGTTGACCCATTGTTGGCAGCTCCCCCTTCCCACACCACCATGTCACTCTGCTTCCCTGCTGCTTGCTAAGTTGACTTTGCCCGTTAACCCATTGTTGGCAGCTCCCTTCTCACACCACCATGTCACTGCTTCCCTGCTGCTTGCTAGGTTGTCTTTGCCTGTTGACCCATTGTTGGCAGCACCCCTTCCCACACCACCATGTCACTCTGCTTCCCTGCTGCTTGCTAGGTTGTCTTTGCCCGTTGACCCATTGTTGGCAGCTCCCCCTTCCCACACCACCATGTCACTCTGCTTCCCTGCTGCTTGCTAAGTTGACTTTGCCCGTTAACCCATTGTTGGCAGCTCCCTTCCCACACCACCATGTCACTGCTTCCCTGCTGCTTGCTAGGTTGTCTTTGCCTGTTGACCCATTGTTGGCAGCGCCCCTTCCCACACCACCATGTTACTCTGCTTCCCTGCTGCTTGCTAGGTTGTCTTTGCCTGTTGACCCATTGTTGGCCTCTCCCCTTCCCACACCACCATGTCACTCTGCTTCCCTGCTGCTTGCTAGGTTGTCTTTGCCTGTTGACCCATTGTTGACCGCTCCCCTTCCCACACCACCATGTCACTCTGCTTCCCTGCTGCTTGCTAGGTTTGTGCTGTATAACACCATGTATTACGTGGAAATGTAGCGCAAGTAAGCCTAAGCAGCAGCATTTTACTGGAACTAAATTAGTAAAGCCAGAGTGCAAGCAACCATTTCAGGAGGCACAGCCAAACCAGTCATTCAAAAAAGGATACACCAGTCTACCCAGTTCAGATCTATGCAACTAGATTAAAATTATTCCCAGAGTTTCATCATAAACTCAATGACGGTGACAGTGACCAGAGGACCAGAGGAGGGTTGAACCTGCAGTCTCTGCATTAGCAAGTAGGCAATGCACAGCCTAGCACTTTGTTGGGGAGCACTTACCACATTAACCAGGCATTATGCTGCCCAAGTAAGATACAAAAAGGCAAGCACCCTGCCATAAAGACACCCGATGCAAGAGGGTCTCTCATGGGCAACACGCTCCCCTTGGGAAAAAGATTATGATATGCTACGCAGGTTCCATACCCGATCCCACGCTTAGAACCTCGTTCACCATTAAGCACTGTTAGGCAAGATTTGGTGCAGTACCCTTTGGGTGCACTACAACAACCTTGACCTCCTGGCAATAGGAACCCAACCTTTGGTATAAGTCTGTACTACACAGGTTGGTAGTGTGGCTGAGCAGCCAGGCTTATCTCAAGAGGGGTCAGTGTGAGCAGTCGGGGAATTACACCGAGATTCACAGTGACCAGTATCCAAATAAACACTTGCACTGAAGGTTTCTTGATTAAACAATTATTAATTTATTTAACAGTCAGTTTGAATCAGCCTTCTTCAGAAGAGGCAATATAATGGTAACACACAAATACACTCCAAAATACAAACTCTGAGTTTCTCTAAATCAGCAAGTACCCATTTGGGATGGCACGCAGACACCTTCTACACCATCAGGTGACTTAAATAGGTAGGACACTGGACATTAATATATCACTGGTACATCTAGAGCAATACTGAGATGAGTGTCAAAGAAAAGTGATATTAGAATAAAACAAGAGATCACACAAATATTCTGAAGCAGGTAAGTACTTTACAAACCCCCAATGCAAAGTAAGTTAACCCCTTCCTGGAAGGAAGGCAAAACACAATCAGAGAGGGGAAGAGTCATTCAGGGAGCCAGGCCAGCCAATGTCAATTGAGCAAAAGTCTAAGTGAGCTGAAAGCACTTCTTGTAGGTAAGTAAAAGTCTTGCACAATGTTTTAGAAGTCTTTGCAGAAAAAGTAGAATCAATGTAGGGTCAAAAGCTGAGAGGCTTGTGAGGTAAAGAAGCTGTAATCAACTCTACAGAAGCAACCAAGACAAGTCTCAACTGAGAACAAGCAAGGCTACACAACAAGAGGTACGTTTACGGTTTTAGACTTACAGTACCTTTGGTTAGAAGAAATGGTTCTAACTGGCCTTTCCTTTGCAGCTCTGCAGATCCTGCTGTTCCTGGGCCCCAGTCATGGGGACAAGAGGGAGGACTTCTGGGGACTCCTGCACTGCAACGGGACGGTCAGCAACAGCAAAGGGCAAACTTCAATTTAGCTGCACTTTGTGGTTTCAGATCTTTGCGTCTCAGCAAATAGCAACACTGCAGTTCTCGCATACCACTTCAGAAATTCCTCGCATCTGGGGTCCAGCACTCTGTTGAGGTGGCTCAGGCTTGGTCGGTCCTGCTTCAAGGGAGTCCGGAGGATCTTCCTGAGGCTTGGGTCTGAACTTAACAACAATGCACTCAATCTGGCTTTCCACTCCCTGGCACTTTGGTTCCAGCAGCAGCAGCAATGGAAGTACAACCAGCTCGGAGAGGATGTCCAGATGCGTTCACTTTGGGGTTGATTGGTCCCACCAACCAAGGGGAGAAGTCGTCCTTGCAGGCCTTCTCTAGTCGAGGTGAATTCGGAGCAGGGCTTCACCGGGCAAACCAGGAGTTGCAGCAGATGGCTCTTCCAAGTTCTTCGGATTAATTCGTCCAGTGGTCAACTCTGCCTTCCAAGCTAAAAAGCCTTGCCTTTTATGCAGGTTTCTCCAATTCATTCCAGCCTAGCTGTCAGTCACACAGCAGGTGGCTGTCCTCCAAGGACAGCCAGCCAACCAATCACCTTTGGGTGCATTCCTGTAACCAAGGGGATTAAGCACAGGGAGTCATTCCAGCCCCTGCCAGACACGCTGGAGCCAAAGGCGGGCTTCACTCATGAATCCCGCCAAAGACAAAATGAACAAAGGGACCAAGCCCGGTTTGGCACGCAGAGCAAATCTCAAGAAGGACCTTTCCAGCAAGAAATGGCGAAAAAAGAAAACTTGGGCCATTTTGACAAAATGGCCACCCATGGGTGCTTTACTACAGCTGTAATTGCAGCCTGCAGTAAAAACACACAATGGTAGTAAAAAGTAAACCACTGTCACCAGCCATTAATTGTAGAAAGGGTAACATAGAAATGTTACATGGGAAACTAGACAAAGGGGATACTAAGGAACCCCTCCAGCACCCTATGGTAAGATAGTGTGTGCTGGGTCTAGAAAGTTACACAATGTAAGCAAAGTCAATTTCACTTCACTGCTCTTGGAAACAGTAGTTATCCAAGAGAAGGTATTTAAACCTTTGGAAAATGTAAGAGCCACGCCACTGAAGGTTCTGTGTGTCACAATGTAAAGATGATGCCTATGGAGTTTGTCAGACTCCAAAGTCAAAAGAAACAGAGTCCAAATCACAGAAAAATACATGAGAGGGTGCGAACAGGGTCTCTCTCTCCAGGTTAGAATTTTTAAAGTCCTAAAGTCCAGCAAAAGTGCTGGGGATCTCTAAGGTAGTAGAGCAGAGGCGTTGCTGGGGGGGGGGGGCTAAGGGGGCTATAGCCCCTGATCTTTTGGTTGTAGCCCCGGATAGAATCTCAGGAGATAGAACCAAAAGGCTAGCTAGCCTTTAAAGTGATATGAGAGAAACAAAGTAAAGAGCATTCGCGTGTACGTCAACACGTCCTGAGAAAGGCTCTAAAGAACAGAGGGACTATTAGAAAGTGTAAAGGAGTTGTGCGAGGTTCAAGCAAAGGGCGAATTGGAAGGTCAGTCAAGGGGAGCTGCGCTGAAAAGGAAAGGCAAACCGAGACCCCGGAAAACTTGTCTGTGAAATGTAAAGTGTGCCTGGGGCGTGAGAGCCGGGGGTACGATCTTGAGAGGCCTGGGTATCTGAGTGGACCTGCACAGGGCCGGAGAATACTGTGCGTTTGTCGAAAGTCTGATGCATAAAATTGCTGAAAGTTGTGAAAACATTTGCCAAGAAAGAGTTGTTGTCCCGCATAGGGCTGAAGAATACTATTCGTTTGTGGAAAGTCTCCAGTGTGAAATCTAACAAGTGGTTAAAAAGTTTGGGGAAGGGAAACCCAATGTTGAAAGAATAACCAATACGAGAACCCGAGAAGTGCAAGTTATAAACTTCCTGAAGAAAGGTTACTAAGAGGGACTTTCGAGTCTGTGTAGAAAAAGTCGATTGTTAACTAAAAGAACTTTGATCTTTGTGAAAAGAACCTTTGAACTGTTGTTGAAGTTAAAGAACTTTACTCAAACCCGAGTGGCTCAAGTTTGGGGAAGGGAGCTTTGGAACAGCTCCAGTCCCATCCTGATATATACTTTGACTCGCCCTTTAGTTTGGTCCAATCCTTTGCACATTTTGTATTAGAAGTAGTGAGGGCAAGAATAGGTTTGACAAAGACAGTTATTGTTTTGACCGACTTGACTAATTTGACTTTAGTTCATGGTAGAGACTACTTCCATTGTAGATATAGGGCAAGTTAAGTAGTCTCCAAACCCCTTCTTGTTAATAAAGGTTTTGTAAACTTGATTCCGTGTGACTGTCTCATGATACCATGCCTATCTCAAATGTTAAAGAAGAAGTTATCAAAATTGTGCCATTCAATAGGGAGAAACTGGCTGCATTGTCTTCCTCTGGCTCTGCTCAGCGTTAGGAACGAGCCAGGCAGGGATCGCCACTTGTCCCTGCACGAAATAGTGATGAGAGAAGGTTGCACACACCAGTCGCTCCTGCACAAACTACATCAGATGCACACAGGGCAGCTGAGATTTAAGGGGAGGAGTATCAGGGGTATTTGAGGGATATAACAGAGTGTATAAAGATGACATCTCAACAGCTTGCTCCCAAAAGAGAAGTAACAGCTGCCACGCCTACGGTCAGCCCAACGTCTCTACAAGCGCATCAGCGTTATCCTTGGGATCTCATTTACGTGCAGTCCTTCATGAGGCCTGTTTAAGGTGGTATATGCCACCCACTCTGCTGTCTGAGTGGGTCAATTTAAATGTAGTTTGGAAAACTGTCACAGCTCCACTTTCAGCGCATACCCAAGAAAACTAACATCAAAAAAATGGATTTAGTGCATTTTATGATAAAACGGATGCAACAAATGCACAAGGACAGTAACTCTTTCCTCACAGCCGCCACGATTAAGACATTATATAATGTTGTTACATATAACGGATGCATATAAAGGGGGGTATAGCACTAGCACACAGAAATGCCAAACATGGGGATGACAAGACATCGAAGGGTGGCAGAAAATAGCATTGAATACAATGGGCCTCATTACGACCCTGGCGGAGTGGGTTTACGCCAGCGTTATTCGCGGCGGACCCGTCCGCCCTACTACGAGTTCCCGTAGCGCCATGGAGCGTTTTCCGCCTGGTTTTTCCGGGCGGAGAAATCCATGGCGCTACGGGACCTTGTTGTTAATTACGCCACCGTATTTTACGGTGGCGTAATTAACGCCTTCCCCACTCCCATTATACCCTATGGGGCAAAAATGGGAATGGGGAAGGGTAAAATGGGGGATGGGGATTTACCGCCCCGCCAAGGTCGGAATGGGGCAGAAAATCCGCCAACCCCCATGGCGCTATCGGCAGCTTTCCGCCGTGCTCCATGGTGCATTTTGCACCGCGATTTCCGCCAGGGTCGTAATGAGGCCCAATGACTATAAAGGAGTTCTTTTAGATAGCGTTGCGGTTGGGCATCAACTCGAAATAGAATGTGGTACAATTATAGGAGGGAGGTGGGAAGAGCAAAGTCAAATGAGAGCTGCTATATTTGTTCTTTTAGACACTATGCAATAGGCTCACCCAAACTGTGTAACCTGCAAGAAATGCCACCTATTATAGCCCAATGTTTAGTGCACCTTGTTTCAAGGACACGGTCCAGGCAACCATAATGGACAGAGATGAAAGTTAGTGCGCCAAGAGCAAAGACCAAGCACTTTGTCAAATAAGACCATTACTGAAATTGAAAGGTGCACTGTTTTCAAGAGACAGATGGGTAAAAGGAATAGTGAGCTGTACCGTGGGGGCTCTACTGGGGTTCTCAGAGGATGTAGTGTCACGTGTCGATCAGAAATGTTCTAAAACTTAGAGTACCCATGTGCCGGATCCTACATGGATCAAACTGAACAGAAACCAGTGAAGGTACACATACTGACACATTTTTCCTTTTGCTTCAGAGGAAATGGCACCGTACCTGTAGACACAAATACACAATTCAAAAAGAGAATTTATTCTGGACCCGACAGGTAGCACCGCCACACTGATGGACCTTGACTGGGTGTGCGGACATAATGCTTATCTCCATTATCCCGCAGACATTTACTACTTCTCTCCTTCCATCTGGCATCCAAACTGCAGCAAATGCAAAGTGGTTGCAGATCACAAGGTGGGAGATGCTCCAGATAGCGAAGCAGGCAGCGCAGGGTCAGAATTCCTTGAGAACATAGCTGCGGCTATTTGTCTTATGACCCTCCAGAACGATATGTTCTGGATTTACTTGCAGCTATGGAAGGGTGTGTGTGCAAGAAAATAGGATATTCTTTCTGTGTGTACATACGCCCAAATGATGCAATGCATCCCTGTCCCAAGCTATAGAGGCCCTTCACAACCTGTGTATTTCTATTGAGAAGGAAGCAGGAGTGAGTGCTGACTAATGGCTGGATTCAGTATTTTCCTGGGGCCAGTCATGGTTAGGGATAGCCGTAAAAACACCAGATCCTATCATTGTCCTTTTTCTGTAATTTTTGTTTGTGCCAGATTGGTGCTGCCTCAAGACCCTGCCTAAAGGTGCCATGATGATGGTGTCAACAGGTAAAGCTGCTCCCCTCATAAGACGTGTACAGACTGACTAAGAAATGAGATGGCATCATAGAGCCAAGGACGGTACGGATAGAGAGGGCAAGAGGTCCCCCGGGAACTTTGACACCCCCCACAACCTGATCCTGAAAATTACGTAGACCACTGGGTGGATTACGCCAGAAGAATATGCCCAGATCGGGGTATATTTACGCAGTGTGTGTAAGATATGGGTGCCCAAAGACAAACTATAGAGGAAGGGAAGCTGAATTAATTAATGGATTATTAACTTAAGGGGGAGTGTTAAGATGCAAGTGCAACAATCTATTCAGGCAAAGACATTTAGGCTGCAAAATATATATTAGCAGACGTATTAGGGGTAGCAGTTCTGGTTGGGTGCGGCAGAATGTGCAAGTATCATTTGTAGTTGCACATTCTGCAGCACCCAACCAGAACTGCTACCCCTAATACGCCTGCTACAATATAAAGTATCATTTGTAGTTAGTTAGCTTTGACACATTAGAAGCACCATATAGTACAGAGAGAGCAACAATGTATTAATGTTGCAGATGCTGAGGTTATACGTAGGGTGATGTGCAGTAGAATGTGTAGTGACCGTAGTTTATGGTGTGTATTGAGGGACGTGTAAGCAGACAGCCGAAGCGGGTAATGAGTAAGGAATGGAGTGTGAAAGGTAGTGTGCAAAGGCGAGGTTGAGGCCTGTGCATCCAGGTAGCAAGAGTTCCGCCATATTGGATTCCAAGTCACGTTATACAGTGAATGAAAGGCAGACCAGATGAGGAGCTGTCAGTCAATCCTGAGACTAGTTCCTCTTTCTTCCCCCCACACCCCCAGAGAGAAGTTGTGATGTGAAGGTCACAGCCAGCCGTTCTCCTCAGATAACTAGCTACTTGGTCCCAGCTGCAGGGCTATGAGGAGTTGGGAACGGACTACTGGGGTCAGGGAGGAAGGGTAGGGATGTGCCTTTGAAGGTTAAATTCATGAGAACAGGGCATGGTTTGTGATGCCAAAGGGGCCTAGTGAAGATTTAGAATACTACTGCCCTCACTTGAAGAGCTGTCAACCCATTTGAACTGCAGCCAGCTGTGCTCCAAGGATGAATAAATATGTGAAATTCAGATGCAAGCAGTGATGCCTCAATCACGTCATTCGTGGGCACCTGGGTTCTCAGAGCGATAAGGGAGGAGACATGGTAGCGCTGTACCGTGATTTGGGACGGGGAGGAGCAGAGGTTATGCCAATAAATGTAACTATAAGGTTGAGGGATCTCTGCGTGTGCCACAGTGTCTAGTATAATGAGGCCCATTGTATTATCAAGCAGGGCTGGCCTCGCTATTAGAGAGAGATCTAACCTCTCTCCCTGGCTGTTCAACCAGTACTTGGCACTTCTTGCCCACCGCATCGCCGCTCTCTGCCCCAACTTTCAGTGCTATGCGGATGATACCCAGCTCATTTTCAGGCTACCCTCGGCCTCCTCTTCTCCTTCCCTCATCTCTGACTGTCTTTCTGCTATCCAGGAGTGGTGTGCCCCAATGACCTCTGCCTTAATGCCAGTAAGATTGAGATTCTACTCATCGGCACACCCACTCCCTCCTTCCCTGCAGCTCTCTGGCCGGCCTCTCTTGGCCCTCTTCCTGCTCCTACCTGCAAGGCTAAAAACCTTGGGATCATCTTCGACTCCACACTCTCTTTCTCTCATCACATATCTGACGTCTCTAAGAAGTCACACTACCAGCTACACCTCCTCAGAGGTATCCTTCCTTTCCTCTCCTTCCCCCAGAATCTCACTGTCTCTAGAGCCCTGGTTCTCTCGAAGCTGGACTACTGTAACAGCCTCTACCTAAATCTGCCTGCCTCTACTCTCCGACCTTTGGAACTCATCCAGAACAGGACTGCAAGACTTGTCCTTGGCCTCAAGCCCGGGGACCGTATCTCTCCAGGACTGAAATCACTACACTGGCTCCCAGTGGCTGCGAGGATTAAGTTCAAAACCCTTTGCATTGTCCACAAGGCCTTCTGGGGCCTTGGGCCAAAATACCTTCAACTCTCTTTTCCTTAATATCTTCCTTCTCAAGCTCTTCGCTCATCCGCCTCCAACTCCCTCAGGGTCAGCCGCTTCTCCAAGCAACGAGTTGGGGGTAGATCTCTCTCCGCAGCAGGGGCCTCCCTCTGGAACAGCATTCCAGCCTCCCTGAAACTTGAGGAGAACCATCTCCGGTTCCGGAAGCACCTCAAAACCTTCCTCTTTGCTCCGCTTTCTCTCCCCCCTCCCCTGTTAATATTACTGAAACTGCACTGAATCTGCAACGGGGCCACACACCTATCCCGGTCCGTGGCCCAGCCACTCTCCCCTGCACTGCCTCCCTGGCAACCCCTGCACTGCGGGACTGTCTGTATCCTTACAGCCCCCCCTTCCCAGCACTTATCTGCACTTACCTTGCACTTGCCACCAGCTGGCCCTTATTATTTATCTTGTTTCTACTAAACCTGTACTGCACTTCTCCTCTCCCTTTCCCCTTGCACTTTTCCCTTCGCCCCCACCCTGCACTTGCGCGATCTGAATGACACCTGGTCTAGTAGGATCGCTTGTCTGTCTCCCCTTGTTCCCCCCCGCCTCGTCACGCCTTGAAACACTTGTGTATAGGCGCGTTATAAATGCCATATCACATCATTCACACTTTAATCAGGACCCATCGGAGGGGTGCAGATCATGTGATGGTCACGAGTATTCTACTTATTAGGGAGACCTATTAGTGAAACAATACACATGCTAACCAAAGTAAGTTTCAGCAGTGTTGATGTAATAGGTCAAGTGTGTAGGGGACTGTGTTTAGATAATGTGTGACCAATAGAGTAATGGACTACAGGGGGATCATTTCAATTGTATAAAGGTGGTAGCCAATGGGGAGCGCAGGATTATGTTGTAATTTTTTATGCATAGTTTTGTTAGTTTGCATTTTTCCACTATAAAAGATGTGAGTTCTTTGGGTGTGACAAGCCGTTTCATTTCAGTTCCATGGGACCGTCTGACACTTTTGCATGGAATAAAACTGTTTTCCTTGCAAGCAGTGCATTGATTATTTAGGCATTTTGGGATTGGTTTTTACCGTCCAGGTTTTGGGTCATTCTCCCTACATTTTCTTTTTGGCATTAATGTTGCTTCACCTATGTCAACTGTAATCTCATTGACTTTACAAGAACAGCCTTGAAGGGTTGCATGTGGTACGTAGGCCAGACATTGTGCAGTATTGATTTACACCTGAAACATTGCCAAGATTAAACTATATAATTCCATCTAATTTGCATATTGCAAATCATTAGGGAGTAGTTTCTTACCTGTAACGCCATTTCTCCACCGTTTGTATCTTTCATGGATTCACATGCTGTGAATATTTCTATAACTTTGCGTTTTCCTATGGAAAACTTGACACTTGTGTCCTATCGATTCTTTTTGGGTGCTTCAGGCTACACCAATACAACGTCTGCTATAAATAGCCCCGCCCCCGCAGCTTCCCTTCAGATTTTAACCTCCAAATTAGAGGGAACCCGAACCAAGGTTTGCCTGCAGGGCGAGGCCGGCACATGTGAATCCATGAAAGATACCAACACTGGAGAAATGGAGTTACAGGTAAGAAACTACTCCCTTCTCCAGCATTGGATCTTTCATCGACTCACATGCTGTGAATAGATTACATAGATTGCATAAACAACGAGTGGAGGTGTATCACAGGCAAACCATATAACATCCATTGACATGCAGGAGAACCAAAAACTCAGCAGGTAACAAACATAGAAACACCCCCGAAGCCGCGGGGCCTACGTTACTGAAACAGGTGTTGGAGGACTGCCCGTCCCACCTGCATCTTCCACATGTTGCTGCCCCAGACAGTAGTGCCTGGTGAAGTTATGCGAGACAGCCCAGAAAGCCGCCATACAAATGTCCACTAGCGGTATACCAGACCATAGCTCCGCCAACGCCGTAACTCGTGTAGAATGGGCCCTATGATGGCCCCCCACCAAAGGCTTGCCAGCCTTAGCGTGACAAAAGGAAATGGTAGACGAAAACCCAACGGGAAAGTCCTTGTTTAGAAATAGCCCGTCCCTTGGTGGAGGGACCAAAAGTGACAAACAACTGGTTCGACCTCTGGAAGTCTCGAGTACGATCCAGATAAAATTTCAGTGCCCTCTTAACGTCCAGAGAATGCAGGGCTTGTTCCGCTGGCGTGGACGCCTTAACAAAGAAGCTGGGCACGGCAATAGAAGCAAGTTTGTGAAATTCCGATGGCGCTTTTGGGATAAAGTGCGGATTAGTAGCCAGGAGAACCTTGTCCCTCAAACCTTAGATAGGGAGGATCAATGACCAGTGCCTGCAACTCAGACTCCCGCCTGGCTGAGGTAATGGCCACCAGAAATGCAACTTTCCATGAGAGGAACTTCAGGAAGCCGTCGACAGGGGTTCAAATGAAGGTTATCAGCGCAGAAAGAACCAGATTTAAACTCCACCCCAGTGCAAATTTCTTCTGCGGGGGAAATGTCCAAAACAGACCTTTCAGAAAATGTTTAACCAAACGATCACTAAACAGCGGAGCAGCATGGCGCTGTCCCGTGAACCTAGAAATCGCAGCCAAACGCACCTTGATGGATGATAATGCCAGGCCCCCCTGTGCCAGATGTAACAAGTATGGGAGAATCTGGGCCGTAGAAACATCCAATGGCTGTATCTCTGTGCGACCCTCACACCAGACACAGAATCTCGCCCATTTTTGACCATACGATACATTGGCGACACTCCTGGGAGATACCTAGATAACCAAACTCAGAGTGGTCAGGATCCATGCCGTCAGGCTGAAAGATGCCGGATCGTGATGCCACACTCTGCCGTTGTCCTGAGACAGGAGATCCTGCTCCACTCCCAGACGAAACTGTTCCTCCACCGACAGCTGAAGGAGATCTGAAAACCACATCTGCCTGGGCCAGAACGGGGCCACCAAAATCACCTTGCAGTGGTACTTCCGCATCCACTGGACAGTTCTCTGAATCAGCAGAAACGGGGGAAACTCATATGCGGGGGAATAGACCCGTCCATGGGAAAGAGAATGCGTCCCCCATCTACCCTGGCTGATCCACTCTGCTGGCAACTCCGGACACTGTTGTCCACCGTGGCAAATCAGTCTATCGTAGGAAACCCCATTTTTGGAAGCTTCTTGCCAGCTGCTCGGTCTTCAGCCTCCACTCGTGCAGCTGACTGATGTCTCTGCTGTGCGTGTCCGCTTGCACATTCAGAACTCCCAGTAGATGGAAAGCAACCACCTGGATCCCTTGAGCCAGAGACCAATGTCAGATCTCCTGGGCCTCCCTTGACCGGATCCGTGAATGCGTGCCGCCTTGCTTCCTCAAGTAGAACATTGTGGTGTCATTGTCCGGCAACACCCTCACCACCGTTCCACGAATGCTAGGGAGAAACGACTTCAGAGCCTAGGGTACTGCTCTCAACTCGAGCACATTGATATGCAACGACGCCTCCTCCCGAGCCCATAGGCCCTGCACCTGGGACTCGGCGAAGTGCACCCCCCACTCCATCTGGGAAGCATCTGCCATGATTGTGAACTGAAACTCTGGTTCCAGCAGGGTGATGCCCCAGACAAGATTGGCTGTACAAGTTCACCACCGAAGGGCCTCCACCAACCCTTTGTCGATGACCAGTTTGTCCGACCACAACTCTGCGACCACCTGTCTGCAAGGAATTCCTGTACTGGTCTCATGAACAGGCAGCAATTTTGGACGAGCGGAATACATGACGCCATGGACCCCAACAGGGACATATACCTGCGGACCGTGACCACCGTCCCACGGCCCCATTCGCCTGCAACTTTCCCACTCTGTCTTTGGAAGGCTTCACCAGGTTATCCAGAGTAAGAAACTGGGCCCCAAGAAACACCAAGTCCCTGGATAGCATCAAAAAGGATTTTTTTCCAAGTTGACTGCAAATCCCAGTAGTTCTAACAGACTCATGGTAGCCATGAGGACTCCCTCGTCTGCCCCAGCGACACACCCCTTACCAACCAATCGTCCAGGTAGGGGTACACATGATGGCCCTCCCTGCGGAAGAAGGTAGCCACCAGAGCCAGACACTTTGTGAAAGTTCTGGGAGACTTCAGGTCCAATTGGAGGACACGCCCCCCCGACCACAAAACGCAGGAACTTGCGATGGTTTTTCCACATCGGGATTTGAAAGTAGGCGTCTTGCAGATCAAACAACGCCAGAAACTCGCCCGGCTGCACCGAGCAAATAACATCCTGAAGAGTGAGCATCTTAAACTTGAGGCATTGCAGAGTCTTCTTTAGGGGCCAAAGATCTAGAATAGGCCTCCATTTTCCGTTCTGCTTCTTCACAACGAAATACCGGGAGTACACCCCATGGCCCCATTCCGAGGCCAGAACTGGTTCTATCGCCCCTTTTTCTAGCATGAGAACCACCTCCTGCCGCAATACAGGAAGATGTGGCTGCACGCCATAAACATGCGGAATAGGTACCGGAGGACGACAAAATTCCAACGAGTGGCCGAGGCGTACTGTGTCTAGCACCCAACGGTCTGAAGTGATAAGTAGCCACTTGTCGACAAGGTTTGCCATCCTCCCTCCGAGCAATTGTCCAGCATGGCAGTCATTGTTGAGACTTGGACGGTCCCCCTTTGACAGCCGAGGGTTGACAAGCTTTCTTGCGTCACGCTGGAATATCCCTGCCCTTCTGAGCCGACTGGAAAGAACGCCTATATCTTTGAGAGGAGTAGCTGGAGCGCCCGTAACTCCGATCACGGGAGGAGGCAAACCAGGCACTTCCAGAGGCCCCATGAAAACTGCGAAAGGAGCAAAAAGAACAGCCACTATGCAGGCAACCCAAAGACTTGGCCGTCTCAGTATCCTCTTTCATCGCCTTCAGGGCTTTGTCAATCTTCACCCAGAATAAGTGTTCACCCTCACAGGGCATATCGACAACCTTATACTGGACTTCGGGGCAAAAATCAGTACACTCAGCCACGCCTGCTGTCGAAGAAGCACACCATTGTTGATTTGCTTAAACCTCAACTCTGCAAGGTCCACAGCAATATTGATGCTGTGGTTGGAGGCCTCCTCCCCCTCACGTACCAACAGCATAGCTTCCTTCCGGTGTTCAGGAAGATCAAGAATCGGAGCGAGCCGGTGCTACAACTCCCTATCATACCTGGCCATAATCCCCAAGGAATTAGCAGCTTTAACCATGGTGGCCCCCACCGTCGGGACCTTCCACCCAAAATTGTACTGCTTTCTGGCCTCACTCTCCGGAAGCGTAACACACTTATGTTGACTTCTGGCCTTACGGCTAGCCACCGCCGACTCGGGCACAGGCTATGACACAAGACATTTGGGGGTGGACTCAGGAGACTTGAATTTCTTTTCCAGACGCCCCTTCACCAATGGCTCAGAAAATGGGTGGTGGGGCGGTGGGGTGGTGCATTGTGCGCAGGCCCTTCTGCCACACATGGTAGAGAATCAGAACCGAGAAGACAGCTTTACGTTGCTTTCCCATATGGTCGAAGAGAAAGCAGTCCTTAAATTCCTCTTCAGGCAACAGACCAAACGCCTGACACGCTTTCACCATCTTGGCATGGAACGCACCAACATCATCCGGAGGCAAAGGCTGGGCCGGCTCCCGGGTGGATCCACCTCAGGATCTGTATACCAGGCATCATCCCTTGTCATCAAAGACGACCCCGTCAATAGGGTATCCCATGGAACACTCTCCGGATTAGACTCTGGCAATTCCCCTTCTTCAGGATGACTACAGGACCAGTTGAGCCCCACCGGTAGCGGCAATGGCAACCGCACCGGAGGCGACCTCCGAGGAGCCTCACGAGGAACATTCTCAATCACCGGAGCCGACGGGCTCAGAAGGGGAGGAAGACTTGCATCCATTTGGCCCAAAAATGACTGGAGCGAATTCAAAACTAGAAAGGACAGCAGGGATTGAGGATTCACCAACAGGTAAAGGGGCATCCCAGGCCCCACTCCACTCAACGTCGACGGCCGGCCACCTTGCAGACTCAGAGACGAAGGATCAAACGGCGGCTCTTTCATCCTCCATACCAGAAGAAACTGAATACGCCAGCAGATCCAGCTGCAGAATGTCCTGAGGAAGCAGGGACCCAATACCACCCGACTGCCACAGACCTTCTGACAGCAACAAACCTTCCGAATCCATGTGCGCTGACGACAACAGCACACCACTGCCAGTCACCATCTTGGACGGAGCCAATGACACCAGCGTTGATGACAGAAAAGCAGATGAACCAACTCCATTGACGCAGGAATCTCCGTCGACGGCGCTCTCGTCATCAGCACTGTGGACTCCACGGCCGTAGATTTCACTGGAGACCCCTAATGTTTGGAAGACTAACTGGAACGGTGCTTTGAAGAATCCCGGCGGTACGAGGACAGATTATCTTTCAACGAGGAGTGCTTGGAGGAAGACTCCGTGGGCTTCGGCGGCCACTTGTCCGACACTTTCGACTTTTCGGGCCTACTACCAGACCCCTTGGACTTGTCAGGCTGATCCAACCTGGACAGGGAGGAGGCACTCGGCCCTTTCGAATGATGCGACTTGGACATAGAGGACTTGCCACCTCCACCCACCTCCGACGATGGCAACACTGTCCATTGCATCTTAGCGGGAAGTTCTTCCGCCACCGCCTGCCGGTGCACCGAAGCCTTCTCCCCCCGCACCGAAGACTGGCTCCGGGCCGAACCCACCTCCGAAGCTGGGTACATGCCCTCATTCAGCCAAGAGATGAGCCGGCGGTTATGATCGCTCAAAGTCTTCTGCTAAAACCCCGACATATCTCGCAGGCATTCCGCTGAATGCTGGGGGTACAGACAGTAGACACATTTGAAATGGCAATCCCCTCATAGACCTTCTTGAGGCCGCAGGTAGTACAAGGCCGAAACAGTGATTTCTTCTGGACCACAGAAAACATTGTAGAGATTAATTGAAAAGCACGTGTAAAACAAGAAGCAACACAACGGGATCCAACAGTTTTGGAGACGGTTGGAATCTAAAGGGAAGCCGCAAGGGTGGGGCTATTTATAGCAGATGTCCTATTGGTGTATCCTAAAGCACCCAAAAAGAATGTCGATCGGACACTAAAGTGTCAAAGTTTTCCATAGGAAAACGCTAAGTTAAAGTTACCGAGGTTTCCCAGCTTGACAACAGGAAATATTCACAGCATGTGAATCCCTGAAAGATCCAATGCTGGAGAAATTATATTCAGAAAATTCTCTTGAACCATTCCAGAGTGAATGCTTCACAGAGCCAAATAATTCAATCTGGCGTCAATCAAAGGTAAAACAGGGACAGTTAAGAGCTATACCTCCTTCGCCTTTTGTGGTAATGTGACCCGATGGAAGACTGCTCTTAAGAGGGGTGTGAAGTTGAACCAGTAGTGACCCAAACACAGGATCACAGTCCAAAATAAAGGGAATATCCAATCAAGGAGATATATATATATATATATATATACATATATATATATATATATATATATATATATATATATATATATATATTGAAACAAAGACTGCAAAGTCTTGTGTTCTTAGAAGCTGCACTCCCATCCAATTTCGAAATCCAATGGCATCCAGCACTTGTTGCCCAACGAAAAATTCAATCGTAGACAACCAAACTGCACAGCAAAAATTTGCATTAAAAATTCAGCTTTAAGAAATATAGCAGTAAAAAATGGCTTCCCAGTAGCAAAGGAGGCTAACTGACGCGTTTCGCCACACTCCTGTGGCTTGCTCACAGTAACTCTGCCCTGTTGTGGGAGCTCATTTAACCCACGACACTACAACAGACATGGAAAAGGTGACTTAAAGAGATGCTATTTTTGCATTCGGCCATCTTTGAAAGTGCAAAAAGAAGAAGAATAACTTGCAAAGTGCAAGTATATCACAGTATCAACAAAAAATTGATTAATTCCAACACTGGTAAATTTCACAGAAAGATAATATATTCAATCTAAATTCTGTGAAAATATTATAATTATTTATAAAATCCAAGTTTCAATGTTGTCAGCATGATTTATCGAGTAATAGAAGAATTATAATAATCAGCCTAATAACGCTGTGTATGCTAAAATCAAATTTGCATAGCCACATACACGTAATTAAAATTCCATTTTCTAAATCCATATGCGAGACCATAAGACTGAGATACAGTTGCTTGGTAATGGTTTAACATGATGTAGTTCTATATAAGTAAAACCATTGTTAAAGTGCTAGTGCATAGTGCAATGACATTTGTCAGCCGGTCAAGTGGCACAGCGAGTAGAGCGCTCGCTTTGACACCCGTGCAGAGCCTGTTAACGCAGGTTCGAATCCCGGCGGGGCCAAACTCAGCCTTTCATCCTTCCGAGGTCGATAAATGAGCACCACACACCGTGGGTAATAATAAGCAGCGCTCGGATACCTGAGGGTTTGTAGCGCTATATAAAAGCCTAATTATTATTATTATTATTATTATTATTATTATTATTATTATCTTTGATGTCCTGGGTGTTACTGTTAGCAGTGCACAGTGGTGCGGGCAGTTATGGTTGCTTAGCGTACCATAACTGGCGAATTTCAGGGGTTTTTCGGTTTTACTTGGAACCATAATGTGACGTTTGTATTATATCACGTTTGTAAAAAATATTTAAGTGAATTTCACAGTTTTAGTAGCGCAACTTAACCATAACGTCCCCTTAACAACGTTTTTTTTTGTGAATTGTACGGGTTTTAAGTAGGACAATTTAAGTATAAGGTCTTGTTAAGAAAAAAATGTTGTACTGCATGTCACAGATTTTCAGTAGGGCAACGTAACCATAACGGCCATTTAGCAAGGGTCGTTTGGTAAACAGTATACACCTTGCGAAGAATGCCACATGAAAGTATGCTGGCATACAGCACTGTGACATGTCCCGGAATCAGTACACACTTAACTGTACAATCTATGCCTCCTGGGCAGTGTGGAAATAGATTTTATATTCATGTAGGAACGTCCACCTTCAACATTTGCCGTACACAACGCAAACACGTATTGGTATGCAGGGATTACCAATGCACTACACATTATATATCGTTAGCAAAAGTTGTACTTATCTGAAAAAGACATCAGCTAAAGGCATCCTTCCAACCTAAGAAACAGCAGCACTGGTGTAATGTGAAAGCATAAGAAACAGTGGCGCTACCTTGCACATAACGGATAAAATTTGTCGCTGTACGTCTACCGACCCATATTACCGTTTGTTGCCTTTTTGCTCATTGCCGTTCGCAAATTCCCTTTTTGCCTGCCGTGCCAAAAAATAAAGCCACCCGTAAACAAGGATAATAATGCGTTAATAACAACCTTTCACAGTGTAATGAAAAGAAAAAAAAAATTGCATACACTCCAAGTACTGCATTTTCTCAGTAAAGTACATAGACGCAATCATCTTTGCCAGTAATAGTCTAAATTAGCAAAGCAGTAACGTGTGCTACTGAAAAGGACGATTACTTGTTGTAATCCGGGGCGGCTTTGGCAGCTCGGATTACAAAACGAAATCCTCTTTCAAGATGGCCACCATAGAAAGGGAAGGCAGTTATTGCATACATAGCCCCTCTTCCCTTTCCATGGTAGGCTGCAAAAAGCACAAGTATGTGACGTGACGCAGCACTTGTAAATAAACATACAGCGACGTACAACCTAATAACTTACATTTGGAAATAATACAGTGGAATGTAAAAGAAAACGTGACATTTTACAGTTTGCAAAGTAGGTTTATTTAACAAGAAACTGGCAGAGACCATCGGAGTAAGGCCATTTCAATGCAATCATAACAATGCTTGCAAGGGCGGCATTGCAAATGTGGAAGATCAGGAACACTTTTTTTGGCATACACAACGATTCCCCACAGCGATTTCCCAAAAGTTGTCATGACCTTGAGCCTACAGCACCATAAATGATGTGACGTTGCTCCGAATAGCTAGTTCAGTGTATGAACAAAGCAGACACAGTCTCATTCAACATAATTGTTATGGACAGGCAACCCATCACCAGCAGTTGCATTTGCCGTCCGAAGAAGCCCTCACTCGGCAATTGGAAACCATGGCACGCACAGTACAGCAATATGTACCTAGACGGGAAAGGTTACAGAAAATACGTGTTAATAACCAACCTCTACCATAACATTTCAAAAAAGACACAAACAATGTGCAAATTACTACACAAATGTAGGTGTTCAAACATGACATTTTAATAAAATGTTACTAATGTCCATGTGTACCTATAGTGGCAGGCTACAAACGCTGAGATTTTGCTAGCGCCGTAAGAGAAAAAAAATGCCAACTACACAGGAAGAAGATAATTCAGTTATGAAATGAAAAAGAATGGACAATTAAAAAAAAATTATGTCTCATGATTTCAAAGACGACCAAAAAAACATGCAAAGGTATATACAAAGCTATGTGGACAAAGTTAATGTTTCAAATAAGAAATATGAATGCTAAAAAAGAATGAGTGCAGTCATATCCTTCAAATGTACAGCCTGGGCACTCTGCAATATACGGAAATTATATTGGCACAATTAGATGTGCGGTAATGTAACAATAAAGCGCGGTTCGCTGTAGAGTGGGCAAAAGTAATCTTACATAATATTTACTGCCTCCATTCTGTTTGTGCAAGTCAGACACCAATGTATTCGCATCGAAGAATCTTCGTATACTGATATTCCATGTCCCTTACAAACTTTGGCCATGCACCCAAGACAGTACATTCTCCCCACAACCATCTGAAATGCTAACATATACTATGGGTGTATGCATTGCTGTAATGTGATGTGGTGGGTCTGGCCAGGGCCCAGGGTTTTAGGAGTATGGTGTATGGGCTACAGCCTGCAGCCATGTAACCAAAACTCTACATCCTGCCCACAACCACCTCAGTGATGTGCAGTAGTGCGGGTGTATTGATAGGTGTGGTTTGCTTCACTTGTTCTGGCCAGAGACTGCACTCCTAGCTGTATGTCCATAGATATTACAATGTGTGGGTGTGCACCGGCTTATACCTCCAGCACTTATAACTTTGTTCTTGGGTGCTGTACACACTCCCCACAACCATGTAATCGTTAAGCAATACAACAGGTGTATCCATGGTTGTGACATGATGCAGTGGTTGTGGCCAGGGCCTACAGTCTTGGAAGTATCGCCTTCGGCCTACGGCCATGCATCCAAGACTCTAGGCCTTGGCCACAAACACCGCAGCATGTCATAACCATGGTGGCGTACTAATCAATAACAGACCCATAGGAAAATGTAATGTAATAACAACATGTACTCAATTTGAATGGTCACTAACCACGCGTGTTCTTCTAACATTTTCAAGGTGCCTCTACACAGCACGGACTGAAATACTACCCTTATTACACACCTCATTTTCTGCATGTACAAGTATCCTGAACAAGGCGGCAATGGAGAATACATCATTAACAGTTTCTGCCCAAACAAGTACAGTATTTCAGCCATTTGTTACTCTCTGAACCTCCCAAAGCACTGTAAGTGATCAGAAGAATTTCCCAAACACCATTTCGCATGGCGAATCCATCATTACCACCTGCCGCCCAAACAAATACAGTATTTAACCCATCTCTTACTCTGATCCTCCCCATGCACTGTAGGAGAGGAAAACAGTTTCTGAAACAGAATTTCGCCTCTGGTGGCGACCGCGCTGTCTTCGGATCCAAGATGTCGGGCGCATCCACACATTCTGACGCACATCACGGCTCGCTGTAGCCAATCGGCGAAGACGTTGCGTGTCCATGGTCATGACGCCACCCCCCTGGCCAATCGGTATCTTGTCCGCAGAGCGAACAGGGAAGTGTGACCGCGGAGTGGACATAGATATCACTAATTTTTTTAGACATATTTTTTGGTAGTTTTAAAGCTAACTACTGGACGGATTGGCACCAAATTTACAAAAGCACGCTTTTGGGACCAAGCCCCTGCCCCTGCTACAAATTTGGTGACAATCCGTCCAGCGGTTTGGGCTGTAGGCGTGCGCAAAGTTTTTCCCCCATTCAGTCTATGGGAAAAAAGACGTTTTGGGACCCCCCCTATAACTTTTCTCCCCCTGGACCAAACATCACCAAACTTTGCAAAAAAAAATCAGAGTGCCCGATATACTTTTTCTGCAAAGTTTGGTGAGGATTCGACCAGGGGGAGCGGTATTATAAGCCACCCAAAAAATGCTAATCCTATGGAAACAGCAACTTAACCATAACTACAAAGCCACTACTGTGGCTGGGTAATATATATACTTAAACTAAACACACCACCTGTAATAGAACAAATAGAAAATACTGTACAAATTCCCACCTTGAAGGAAGAACGGAGAAGATGTAAGAAGAAACTAGATCTCTGAGCTTGGTTCCAGGGGTGGTAGCAGAATTATTAGCTGCAAACAGGATATGTCGATGTTGAAATCGGTGTGATTGTGACCTAATCAGTCTCTAGGGCCAAAGTGTACCGGGGGGAGAGGGGGGCAGTTCAGGGGCAACAGTACCTGGATTCAGTTCTCGGGGGGTACCAAGTAGGGGTGAATGTGGTCACTCTGTGCAGCAGACGGGGTGCTCTCAATGACACAAGGCAGAGCAACCCCAGGATTGCTTTGTAGTTGAGCCAGGCTTTAGCCACTGGAAGGGGTCAATGAGTGACTCCAGCGGTTCGAGTCGGCAGGCAACGATTGTTGAAGTGGTATCTTTGGGGGCATCAATTAGGTGGCAATTCACAGGCTATCTGGGCTGAGCCATGGTTGTAACCCCTGGTCAGAGTGTGTGAGACTCAATGATTCGGATCAGGTCCCGGCATCGAGTAGTGGATTCAGGCCTAGCAGGTGACGGGCTTGGCTACGGCAAGAGGCAGCATCAAGCTGGTTCGACGTTCAAGCAATAGTTCGACTTGGAGAAGCACAAGCGTCAATGCCAGCACCTGCCCTCTTGTACACGGAGCAATAAACATGGAGCTACCGGTTCGGTAGAACAGAAAGCTTCGACTGGCCACCTGCTGTGAAGCCTGCTCTGGGGGAACTCGAGGACAGGATGGTTGTGTTCAGGGTCTGCGCAGAGTGGTAGGTCCTTGTCCACAGCAAAGGTCACTCCCGATGTGCCCCGAGAGTGTGGAGGGGCAGACATTCCTTCAGCCTTGGTTAGATCCTTCAACTCAGGAGGAGGGCTTTGAAAGCACATCTTTCCCAAAGAAAGTCCAATGAGTTCATCGGGTGAATCTTCGTGTCTTGAGAGGATCCAAGATAATTGAAAGTAGCAATGGTAGCCCCCTTCCTTTAAAGGCAAATTCTCCAGGTGATTGGACTAGAGCTAGCCTGAGTTAGTAGTCCAATCCCTGTTCTTGAAAGGAGTGGGCTTTGCCCTTCTCATGTCACACCCAAAGTGCTTTGCTCCAGAGGAAGTGGAGGGGACAGGAAAGAGACAAGATGGTGGACGTCTTCTTCCATTGACCAGGGCCCTCCCGCCTACTCTAAATCTGCCCCTTCTCTTTAAAAACAAAGGCCCTTAGAGATGCAGCACCCTGGTGTGAGGCTTCTCCTTT
This sequence comes from Ambystoma mexicanum, assembly GCF_040938575.1. Lineage (NCBI taxonomy): Eukaryota > Metazoa > Chordata > Amphibia > Caudata > Ambystomatidae > Ambystoma > Ambystoma mexicanum. Next base: position 1,628,957 of record NC_090940.1, read on the forward strand.
TGAATGGGTGTGCTCCTTGGATGCCCGGGCCCAGGACAGCTGCCTCTGGTGTCAGAGATCAGAGAGGAGGCCAGGTCCGCCAAGTTCCTATCATGCCATTTAGCGGTCTCCAACCAGCTGGCTGACCGTAATATACATCACCTTTCACAACAGCGCTGACCGACAGGAGCAGACATGTGCGATATCAATTGGGATGTGGGGGCCAGGATCATAAGTAGTACCATGCCTAAATGCAGACAGCTTTATTTAGAGTTTACACTGTCACGAGCGCGGGTTACACATGATAGTCGTAGTTTTAGTACCAGGGGCAAGATCTTAAATGCTGCCCCTGTGCGGGAGAAACTTCTGTCAATGCAGCTGTGAGTGGGCATCTTCTGACCTTTGAATCTTCTCTACGCCACAAGCAAATAAGGTGCTGCAGTTCAGGCTACTGATGCAGCAGGGCACACATACATTATGCTTTTGGCATGGAGTTGATTAAAAGGGTAATCTGGTTGGCAGATTACCCTTTGGGGGATGAATTACCCACATCATTTTATGTATTAACACAAATAACAAACAGGCCTTTGCACCCTTGCCAGATGGCAATTCCTCGAACTGTGTACATTCTAAAATGTGATGGGCGTCATGCTCAGGAAATTTATCAAAGGGGACTGAGAAACCTGAAGGTGTCTCACTCACTAGTCCCCGCGGATCGGTCATCCAAATGGCCAGGACGCAGCCATCGCTAATGCATCCAGTTCCTGGGGGTGGAGCAGTGCAGGAGGATCACTTGGATGAGGGGTCTTCTGGGAGTGGAAGTGGGACACCAAAGGGTGAGACGCTGTATCACCTTCCTTATGCCACTTTTTCACAATCCTGCCCAGTAGGATATTAAGAAACTCTGCCCGCCCCTTTTCCAACACAAACTCTTTCTCACACTGTGAGCGACAATGGACTAAGACCACAGCCGTTTGCCCAAAGTGTCCCAACACAAGGGTCAGGCAGAGTCAGGCAACTGCAGACAACTACACACACCTGACTGACCTTTCAATTTCCCATAGAGATACAAGGCGGAGCATGAGAGCACACTCCGAGCAAGGCTCAACACACGAGGAAGCAGCTTTTCCAGGAAGGCAGTTCAAACAGAGGAGAAAGGCGACGAGACCTGAATGAATGTCAAGGAGGGAGTTGCCCTGGACTTTTTCTACCCAGACCCGCAAAGCCTCGGACAAAGAAAATATTAGACCAGGAGATTGCAGCTGGCTAATGGTGTAATGGATGTCAGTGGTACATGGAACCCTCCGGCACTGATAGCCAGGGCGGAGAGACACAGTTTCCATTGTGGTACCGTCCTTGACTCCAGCGGCAGACGAAACGCAGAGTTCAGCACAGGCGGTGAGTCGGAAGAACCCTATAGGGGACCGGACTGTGTTGGGCTCAAGATTGCAGTGGCAACATTAAGAAGATTAATAGACCAGTCTTTTTGTGAACGACCTTGGTACCAGAGAGTGGTCCGGCGCCATGTGGGCACTCATCTGAAGGTCTTTAGCTGGTACCATTCTCCAGAACAAAGTGAAAATGGAATTACAAAAGTATTGAATCAACTAGTACCAGAAGGCCCTAGGGAAGGCCGGCGTGAAGTGTCAAGGTAGTCATACAAGGGTCAAGCCAAACCAATTGTACAAGTTTTGAAGATTGTGAAATTGTGAACCGGACTGAGGGAACTTTGAAACAGCTGTTTGGGCCAAGCTGAGGCGAACGACTTGCAAACAGTTTTTTGTGAATCCCGCACTTGCCATAGGATGACAGAGTGACCCGGTGAGACGTGATCACCCTTCGAAAGTCTGTTTAAAATTGGCAAGTGCTTTGGAAGGTCTGAGCCCGGATGAGGGGGACCCAACTTAAACATTGTGAGGTTGTTTAAAAAGACATTGAGACTTTTGAATATTATAAATGAAGAGATTGTGATTGAAAGGCGGTAGTGAACCCGACGGAGGGACAGCAAGAGAAAAGCAAAGGGAAATGAATTCCACTCTGAAGAAGCCAAGCGAACTACATTGTGACAACAAGTAGTGTTAGGCAGAATTATATGCAGTACCCTTTGGGAACACCACACACAAGACTACAAGTGACAGTACAAATTCACCTTTGGTACATGCCTGCACTACACAGTAAAATGGTAGCGATGGCTGAGCAGCCAGACTTATCTCAAGAGTAAGTGAGCAGTATCAATAGTTACACAAAGGACAGCAATTACTATGATTCAAGCAAACACTGACTCAAGGTTTTCAAGTAAACGAAAATACATTTATTTCACTCTTCAGTTGTATAACATTACACTATTATAAGCAGTTTAAAAATCACACTCTTAATACACCACACAGCTCCCAATAAGTTCCAGACAAACTAAGGTCACAAAATGAAGTGGGAGCAAAATGGCACTCCAGCAATTTAAAAAGGGAGGACAAAACAAAGTTAATAGATATTAAATCAAACCAACAGGTAAGTACTCAGGGCAATTGAACAAGAGGAACTACAGAGATAGAATCAGGTAAAAAAGGCTTAGGGCCAAAGTCAATGGGTCAAAAGTCTTTTGCTCAAGATCACACAGTTCAGGGTAGTTCGCGGTAAAGTTCGTGGCACGGTTTCTGGACGAGGTTGGTTAATACAAAAGTTAGTTTAAAGAGAAGAGAAGGACAAGCCCTCAGTTTGGAGAAAGATTTCCAACACTTTCACCGCGGTTGAACGAAACGAACAACCGGATTTGCACAGTACCTTAAAAAGGAGAGGAAGCTGTAGCTGAGGTGGGCGTTCCTGGTAGTTCCTGCAGGCTCACGGTTCCTGAAGCGACTGTCGGACTGACAAGCAGTAGGAAAACTGGAGGGTCCTGCACTACCCAGGGAAGAAACCAGCAGCAGGGCAAAGCAACGAATAAAAGGTGCGCTCCTTAAAACCCAGGCAGGGTCTGACCTTCCTGGCTATCCGGCCCACTGTAGCTCTGTACAGCAAATTCGACCAGAGGAGGGGTCCTGGCTTGCAGTTTGGGCAAACTGGTTGGTCCCACCAGCTCAAGGGAAGAAGTTTCCTGGAGGATCTTCTCTGTCGTCAGATTCTGAAGATTTGAACCTGCATCAGGGCTTCACCGGGCAGTTCAGTCCTTGTAGGGGTCCCCTTCTATCAGCTCCTCGTTGGTTCTTTCGTTCCAGTGGCGACTCTGCCTCTGCAGTCCCAGAGACCTGCTTTTTATGCAGTTTTCCCCCCTTCATACAGCCTGGCTGTCAATCACACAGCAGGGTGGCTGTCTTGGCAAGGACAGTCCCCTTAGCCAATCAATCAGGAGTGCGACTTGGGTTACCAAGGGAACACATGGCAGGGGTCCAAAGATCCCTCCCTCACATCCTGCCTACCCAGACTTTCAGGCGCCTTAAGGAGGGCTTCTGTGCAGAAGCCCGCAAAAAGACAGCGAACAAAGGAATCATCCCCGGTTTGGCGCGCAGAGAAAAACACGAGAAAGACTTTAACAAAAAGAAATGGCGAATAAACCCAGCCAGAGCCAAAATAAAACATTTGGTCAAGCGGGTTTATTTTTTAGGCTAATAATAGCCTAAAACAATACCATGGTTATATAAGATAACCGCGGTACAAAGGTTAGGGTAGAGACCACTGCCACCAGCCAAGTCTTGATGTAAAGGGAGCGAAACAATGCTCCAAGAGGCACAGACAAAAAGGGATAGGAATTAACCCTTTCCAATACTCCATGTAAGATGGGGTGTACTGGGTCTGTAGTTTAAAGTGACTAAAGTAAAGTTAATGGCAACTTTACCTTTTCTGGGGGACAGTAGTAAGCCCCAGAAAATGGAGTCGGTGGGAAGTCTCAAAGACAACCCTGTGTCACTGCACTGATGGTGTTGTGCAACACACATGAGAATATGAGGCCATGAAGTAGGTGAGGCTCCAGTGCTCAAGATCACACAAAAAGTGAAAGCACACACAGCAAAACACATGTAAGAGTGGGAAAAAGGCTCACACTCTTACCAGGTGAGAAAAATAAATCCTAGAAATCCAGCAAAGCTGCTGAGGGACTCATTAGGTAATGGAAATTAGCCATTTATGAGAATTCTCCCTAAGTATGAACCCGACTGAGGGACGTCAAGAGAAAAGCAAAGGGAAATGAATCCCACTCTGTGAAGAAGCCAAGTGAACTACATTGTGACCACAAGTATGAACCTGACTGAGGGATGTCCACAGTGAGTGGCTGGTCTGAGCCTGACCGAAGGTTCGGAGCCGGGCTGAGGGGGATCCAAGGGTGATGGGTAGGCGCCCGATGTGAAGGTTAGCAGAAAGAACTATTGTTTTGGCATATCAGAGAATTGGCATGAGAAGAGACTTTGGTACATAAGGCCCCGATATAGAGTAAAGAAACTGTAGGCTGGTGCCAGAGAAGCCCAGGAGTGTGCTGTGCTCAAGAGTCCTGCCTTGTCCTGTGCTAAAAAATGTAGGGAAGGGAGACCCCAGCCATAACATCGTGACCTATCATTTTGCGAATACTTCTTTCTTTTCTTGTGAACATTATCCCATACTATTTCGTAGCATGGCGGTAAAGATTGGCAATAGTTTTTAGTATAGGCGCTTTGACTAGACTCTACTAGGACTGAATTATTTGATGGATGTAACTTGCTCCCATCTTAGATTAAGGTTTAGATTGGGCGTTTATCGCACCCATTTTACAGTTTAAATAACACCCTTGAAAATGTGATCACTTGTGTCCGTCTTATTTTGATACCATGCCTTCCTTACAGGACCCAGAACATGAAAGATATGTCTCCAAGAAAGCACAAGTTAAAGTAAAGCGATGAAACTGGCAATTATAAGGGGGCTTTGAGAAACGCCATCACTTCCCATTGCACACTTTGCATACACCAGTAGATGGGCGACACTGAGAAATGTAACAGCTATCATTTATCTTGCAATACTGTTCTTGCCACAACATATATTGGTGTGAAGAAAGACATGATCCACCACCAATTACACCATCACCATAATGACGCTATTTTAGTTTAAATAACACACTTTTATTGCAGGTGTGTTTAGTAGCACAGTAAGAGCTCCTATCAACATCTATATACACAAATATGAACCTCGAGTACGCAAACACATATCTCTGCAGCAAGTGCTTAACTCACCGAGTTTCTTCACCATGGTGGAACTCAAACTTATCAATCATCATTTCAACTTTGATTATAGCATTATATTAATATATTCCCCTAAATTAAGATGGAATCCCCACAAAGGTTGTGCTGTAGTGAATGCACAAACTGGGCATTTTGAGGTTCACTTGATCCGAACTTAGTTGCAATACCTCATCAGCACAATCAACATTGTCATGATGTATTTAAGTCTTTATAAAAAGTGTAACATCTTTGCCGGGTAGCCAGGTGGAGGCCCCTCCCACAGTGCAACATCTCAGTGTATGCAGGCACATAGATCACACCTGTCCTGCCTGTTATCACTCTCCTTTTGTTGTCAGCCATCACCTTAGCAGACGCGGATTGAGATTTACAAGGTGCTAATGGCTTGGGTATGGATGCCAGCCCTGCACCAAAGATGAACTGTAACAGGCATGCTGCAAAGCGCACACTCGCAGAGAAGTAAGCATGTCAATGTTTTTTGTTTTTCAGAATGATTGGCAACATTGAGGAGCAGGGACTAAGGCGAGATTGCAACCAATGTCTGTTCTAATTTGTACAGCTCCTCCTACAACAGTTTGACACATAATTGCCAAAGAAAATAATCTCAATGAAAGCCTTCACACACCAAAACATATTTATTGCACATTGGGTCAACATAATTTCCATTACTATTACTTTCCTGTTGCATCTGAGGACACAGCCCGTCGCCTGCTTTTGTTTTCTCTTGGAGACACGGGGAGACAGGGAGGTCACCCCAGCCAATAACTGCTAATCAAATGTGCCATGGCCTAGAAGTGGCCCAGTATCTGGCCCAGCATGTTCCCAGCTTATGTGCTGTACAAGGCGATATGCAAAGAATTAGCAGACAAAGACATGATTTTGCTCTTACAGCATGCTCTGCGAAAACTATACTCGGGTGCTTTCAAAATTGCTACCATCTCAGGCTATACATTCCTGCTTTCTGAAACCATGCACTTACTTCCAGACCCCGTGGATGGTGGAGTCCCCTCACTGTGTGCCTTGCAGAATCAAGTGCTCTGAGGCGCTGCCACACTAAAGTGAAGACCTGCCAATGCTCTCATCAGGCTCCCTCCCCCAAAACGAAGATCGCATTTCATCCTCAAACAAACATTCTTCCATCCGAGTCATGTTATTTTGGGCACTTTAAACTAACCTGGTACTGAAGTAATCAAGGGTTTCAATGCTCAGCAAAACGGTACTCATTGTATGTGCCTCTGAAAGGATGAAAGGCTGAGTCTGCCCTGGTGGGGTTCAGAAGCAGTCTTTTGCAGGTTACAGAGCTCGTAGCCCCAATTCCTTTAACTTTGTGTATATTTTTTGTACACTGAGTAGGTTATTACAAAACCAACGTAATGTAAAGGGTGAACTGCCTGTATCCTGCTGGATAAAAGCAGATATTTGAGATTGATGGAGGCAGGGCCCCATCAAACATGTGCTAGCCCACGTATAACCATCTCTCCTTTGGGCTGTGGAGGTCAAATTAGAGAATCCTTGGTGTGACGGGACGATAATGGCACATGGCAGCACAGCAGCTAGCCGGTCAGATATTACAGCGAGTAGAGTGCTCGCTTTGAAATCAGTGTAGTGCCTGCTGACGCAGGTTGGAATCCCGGCAGGGCCAAACTCAGCCTTTCATCCTTCCGAGGTCGATAAATGAGCACCACACACCGTGAGAAATGGGCAGCGCTCAGATGCCGGAGGGGTTGTAGCGCTATATAAATAAAACAAAAAAAGCAGCTGGTGGCTAGTTCCCCATCACATTCCACATATTTGGACTTTTAGACACAGGGGGATGCAGAGATTGGTCCAGAATAACAATGTGCTGATCGGGTACGGAAGCTAGGATGCATCTACAAATGTCTGCATGCTAACCTCAGTAATGCAAACAACTCGGCCAAACATCCCAATTCATCGTCACTGGGACTTGGCAGCAGATGCCAAAAGTGCTATGCAAATAACCTACAACACACGAGGAACCCTCACCCCACAAGCTGCCCTACGAGGTCCGGGGCAGTTTGTCCCTGTGACTGGCACCCCACTTGTGACGGCCCTGCATGATGATGAATGTACGTACCTTCCCGTTGGGTAGATTTTCCTTCTTGAGTGAATTTCTCCCAGCTTTGTGAGTCCCCCAGCATTTCTCCTGGACTATTGATTTCTGGACTGATTCACACACTCACTCATACTTTCTCTGATATTGGGAACCGTTTTTATCTCAGATTTTTTTTAATGGTTCGGGTACTTACATTTTATTACTACCGCACGCAGCACTTTCTGTGCAGTGCTGCTAGAAGCTCCTTGAGCTTTCCTTTTTATTTTACCTATTTTAACACATGTTGGCAGGGGGGACACCCTTTTGTACCTCCTGTATTTTATTTTGTGAGATCAGCACACCCCACCTTATGTGGAGCGCTGCAGGGAAACCTGGTCTCTCTTCTCACTGTTGCGCTAACCTTTAGTTACTGTTACAAGTTCATCTGACAGGCTGTTGGCAATGTACCTTTTTTCAATGTATTTTGTGGCTGTAGCTTTCTAAAACTGGGCCATGATGACTTGGTCTTACTTGAGGAAAAGCAAAGGGGTGATGGCTGGAAGGTTTAGAATGAATCGACCTCTGGCATTGCTCTGGGCAACCCTCCAAACCATCGTTATTTGCCGGCCAAGCCATTACAGAAGGGAAAAAGAAAAAATGCATAGCAGGCTTGGTCCCACCCCCATGCCTGCTGGGCCTAGCGACCCAAGCTACTCCTCACTGATGAGGCCCAACAAGGCTGAAACATGTTTGGGGATGCTCCTGGTCTCAAGCAGAGGGGATGTGACCAAGTAGTTCAGGCTCGACTGCCCCTTTTGGGATGGGACCAAGCCTTATTTGCATATGGTCTTTCCCCTTCTGTAATGGCTTGGCAGGCGAAGAATTGCTGTGTGCCTGCCTGGAAGCAGTTTGTACTGGGAGTCTGGCTGTCCGCACCCCCCCTCCCCCCACCACCAAAGATTGAATAAATCCCTGTCTGGTGATTGTTGGGCTCTGCCAGTTTTACTGTGTAAAAAGACAAGCGTCCTGGAGCAGAAACTCAATCGATCACTGGAACTGAAGACTATGAAGACTGAAGGATGTCTGCAGCCACCTCCAGTGACCGCCAGAGCTGTCTCAGTAATTGCTGCTGTCCCGACACCAGCTTCTGAACCACAGGGAAGCCCCGAAGCGGACTTCCTCCCTTGGACAGTCCCAAGACTGACTGCATTTTGCACCCTCCCTGGAAGAGCTGCAACCTCTACGGCCAAAATTCACCAATACACGGGGTCCTCTGCCATTGCATTGCAACGTCAAGCAAAGCGCTGCTTTGTCTGAAACTTTGCAAGTATCTTCCTGGTACTCCAGAGAATGGACACCACTCCCGAAAGTACCCACAGTCGAGACAAGGAACGAGAACCGGAGCAAAGGCAACCGCACGACAATTGCCCCTTCACCCGAGCCTTGAAAAAGCTGCCAACGAGCCAGTGCTGCAAAGATCTTCTGCTGGGAGTCCAGCTGCTCTACAGCAACCATCAGATCCATTGCAAGTTCTTTTCTTCAGTTGCCAAGACCAAGAAACCTGAGCCGGGGTCTGCCGTCGCTTCTCCTTGGGGACCGTCTTGCTGCACAAGCTTCTTCACTGATAAGGTACTGTTCAACCCCTAGTACCTACCTGGGGCCTGCTTTGTTGTTCCTATGCTTTGGAGGGTTGCAGTTAAGCTGCTACTCGCCTTCGCTCCTAGGCCTACATTGAGCTACATGGGGTGGACAACCCGTTGCACTCTACTAAAGAAACTGAACCGCTACTCACCTGAAAACTAGAAAAAATCTGTGACTCTGCCTGGTCGTCTGCTTACCCGACTTTCCATACTCAGTCCTTGGTCCCCAATGACACCCCAGGACTCTGAGACTTACCTAGAATAGGGTTGGACTTCTTAAATTGAATTAAGTTGTACAAGTTGGTCTTTAGATTGCATACTTGTTTCTTAAGTTTCTACCACTTTTATTACTTTAAAAGTGCTCAAGCATTCTTATCCTTTTTGATATAGCATATATTCTGTGTTTAATGCTACTTTGTGATAGTACTTACTGTCATAAACCAACAGGTTGTCTCACCATTTAAACCCTGAGGATCTTAGTCAGGTGGTTAGGACACAGCCATCGCCTTTGGATCCAGACCCTGGGTGTGGACAAGTGCGGGAGGAACACCTGGGTGAGGGGTCCTCAGGGAGTGGGGCTGAGACATCAGATGGCGAGACATAATATCCCCTTTCCCATTACCCGATCCCATCCCACTAAGCCAAGGAAGAGAAGGTCCGAGATTAGAAAGACCAACACCCATACATTACACTGGACATGTCCCACTAATACGGTCAGGCAAGGTCAGGTACTTACTGCAGTTAGGTACACCTGGTACCCATTAACTCTCCCACACAGATAAAAGGTGGAGCACAGACACACTGAGCAAGGTGATGCACGAGAAGTAGCAATTCTTCCAAGGCGGCGGCGAACCAGGTGGTACAGAGCAACAGGCCGAGGGGTGGAATTGAGGAGTGGAGAAACCTTGGGCACCCCAGTGAGAGCTCATTGCCTCCGAAGGACCTTGAAGGCCGCGCAGGAATACCCAATAGGAATAAGACTTGTTTTGTGCTTCCAAGAAACCAGCCAGCCTCCTGGGTGAACAACAGAGTTGGGGAGGCGAAGCAGCAGTTGTGTTATCAGCCTTGACTCAAGATCAAAGCCACAAGCAAAGAAAAAGAAATGACGCAACCAGTGAGTCGATGAAAGCAATGAGAGGCCGGTCTGTGTTGAAGAAGGATCGTAGCAGCAACAATGCGGCCCGCGAAGGTTGCGCGTGTGCCAATAAGGTGCAAGAGAAAGTTAAGCAATGAACTGTAAAGTGAATTGGCAAAGACTATAAGGAGTAGCAGAGTGGTCCTACGAAAAGGAGATTGACCATTCAAAAGTCTCTGCGAAATGTTTGATGCTGTAGAAACGGCAAAGTGAATGAAAGACAATGAGAAACAATAAGTGAAGTTCAAAATACTGAACTGTTCGATTTGATCCTGGCCAAGGGAAACCTGGATGTGAAAGATCTCTTTAAAATCTTAATGCATAAGCTAGGTGTACCAAGAGGCTTTGGTGTAGGCGGAATGATGTCTAAGAAAAGGTCGGAGTGGTCATGCTGAGGTATCTGTCAAATCCTTGCACATTCAAACGTCTTTGACAAAGGAAAATGCTACTGAAGCTTGGGGAAAGGAACCTCTACAAAGTACAATTGAGAGGTCCGAGCCCCACAGAGAGCCCTGTGCTAATTTGTGAACTTTGAAGATGAGAGGACCGAGCCCGACTGAGGGAGACCTGCATGGAACTGTAATAAAGAAGGAGATGAACTTTGGTGAACAGATATTAAATAGCTTTTTCGTGGAAGGCCAAGTAAGCCCTGTCCACGTCTTGAACTGCATCCTTGTGTCTGAAGCCAGAGTGTGTGTCCGGGTCCAACTGTATTTTGCACGATAGCTACGCAAACGTTGCTTTGCAGCTCCTTTTTGCGGCACTAGTGGTTGCCATGGCATTTGGGCTGACGTCGCACATACAACAAACATGCCTCAACCTTTGCGCACTCGCATCAGGTACAACCTCCTGTCACCATGCTTACCAGTCACGAGGTGCAATGTCAGCACGTTGTACACCCACTCACAGGAACAAAGCCCGATCCTGCAATGGCACTGGTGCTTCTTGTAAGGAAGGCATGGTATCAACAGTAAGACAGACAAGTGACCACAGTTCAACTTCAAAAAGCGTTTGAAAGACGGCCATCTAATCCTAAATGTACACATGGGAGAAAGCTACGATAAAATAATAACAGTCCTAGTGGTGTGTTAGGGCCTATACTAATAAACCTATTGCCAATCCTCATCTCTAAATACTAACAGTGTGGGAAACAGGCTAAAGTATGGGCTTGCAATATGTGGGGAAAAAGTGATAGCTTCAAGCCCTACGAAGCTATAGAAAATCACAAAACAAGGTTTTCCCGTTTGCTCCAAAGCCTAATGATAATGATATATGATATGATATTTTATTTGTATTGCGCTCATACAGCGCGACAAGGGAGGGGAACAGGGGAGAACACATCAACGATCTTACTAGGCCCAGTGATATTGAGAACGCGCAAGTACATGGGGAAAGAGGAGAAAGTGCATGGACGGGGGAGAGAGGAGAGTGCGTAGCAGAGGAGAAAAGATAAATAATAATAAATACAAAAAGTGTTATGGCAGCAGACTGGGTAAGTCTAAATAAGTGCAGAAAAGGAAGAAAAAGGGGGGGCAGGGGAAGGTATGGGTACAGATACAGTCCCCATTTCAAGGGATGGCCAGGTGGCAGTGCTGGAGGGTGGCAGGGTGAGCAGGTACCTGGGCCCAGGGAACAGGGGGTGGCCAGGTGCACAGTGCCAAGAGAGCAGATCAGCAGGGGAGAGGGGGAGCGAAGGCAGAAGCAAGGAGTAAGGTATTGAGGTGCTTCCGGAACCGGAGATGGTTCTACTCATGTTTTAGAGTGGCAGGGAGGCTATTCCAGAGGGAGGTCCCAGCCGAAGACAGATCTACCCCCAGCTTGTTTCTTTGAAAATCGACTGACCCTGAGGGAGTTAGAGGAACAGGAATGAAGAGCTTGAGAGGGGAGATAATTACAGAGGGATAGCTGAAGATATTTTGGACCCAGGCCCCAAAAAGCCTTGTGGACAATGCAGAGGGTTTTGAATTTAATCCTTGCATCCACTGGGAGCCAATGGAGAGATTTCAGAGCGGGAGAGATACGATTCCATGGCTTGAGGCCAAGGACAAGTCTCGCAGTCCTGTTCTGGATTATTTACAGAGGGCAGAGAGTAGAGGCAGGTAGATTTAGGAAGAGGCTGTTACAATAGTCCAACCTGGAGAGAACCAGAGCTTTGGAGACCGTGAGCTTCTGGGGGAAGGAGAGGAAAGGCAGAGTACCTCTGAGGAGGTGCAGTAGGAAGTTTGACTTTTTAGTGACCTCAGAGATGTGGGAGGAGAAGGAAAGTGTGGAGTCAAAGATGACCCCAACGTTCTTAGCCTCGCAGGTGGGGGTAGGAGGAGGGCCAAGAGAGGCTGGCCAGTGAATGAGGGGAAAGGACGGTGGAGGTGTGCCAAAGAGGAGGATCTCAGTTTTATTGGCATTTAAACAGAGATCATTGGCGGCACACCAATCTTGAATGGCAGTTAGACACTCAGATGAGAGAAGAAGAGGAGGTGCCCGAGGGTAGGCTGAAAATGAGTGGAGTGCCTTCAGCGTAGCACTGGAATTCTGAGCAGAAAATGGCAATGCAGTGGGCAAGGATTGCCAGGTATTGGTTGAAAAGCCAGGGCGAGAGGTTAGACCCCCGGGGAACGCCACAGGTAAAGAGGAAGATAGATGAGGAAGGACCCAAGTTGGATCTGGGAGGGTCAATCGGAGAGGCAAGAGGTCAGCCAGGCCAGAACCTGATCAGTGATACCCAGGTTATCACGGAGACGGTTGAGCAGGATGGAGTGGTTGACCGTGTCGAAGGCAAAGGAGAGATCAAGTAGGATGAGGACAGAGGGAATGTTAGAGTCAAGGTTGGAGAGCAGATCTTCACGATTGTTCAGGAGAGCAGTTTCCATGCTTCTGGCCGCTCTGAAGCCAAACTGGTGGTCATGGAGACAGCCAACAGAATCGGAATGAAGGTTAAGCTGAGAGATGGCCAGATTTTCCAGGAGTTTGCCCAGGAAGGGAGTGATGGATATAGGGCGATAGTTAGCCAGACAAGAGGGATCAGCTGTGGGTTTCTTGAGGAGAGAATGCATAAGGGAGTGCTTCAGAGGGTAGGGGAAAGATCCTGAGGCAAAGGAGTGGTTGCAGAGATCGGCAAGGGCCAGAGCGAGGGTGTCAATGTGGTCCTTGATGGTTTTAGAGGAACTGGGATGAACTTGTTTTGACGAGGCTTTCATAGATTGGACTTGTTTAGCGAGCTCATCAGGGGAGAAGAGAAGAAAAGAAGAGAAGGAGGGTGGGGAGGTAGTAAAAGGGGGGTAGCAAGCACAGACAGAGGGACTAGGAGGGGGAGGGGCAGAGAGGGTGGACAGGATGTCTTGGGTTTTTGAGATAAAATGAGAGGCAAGGGCATTGCACAGAGCCTTGGAGGTAAGAGGAGGGGTAGAGACTGCAGCAGGGTTGGCCAGTTCCTTGCAGATTTTAAAGAGTTCGGCCGAGTCGTTAGATGCCGCAGAGACACAGGCTTGAATGTGGACTCTCTTCTTGGTGCGGACAGAAAGTCGGTATTGCCTTTGGAGAAGGCGACAGGCCAGTTTGTCAGAGGATGAGCAGGAAGTCCTCCATTTCCTCTCAGCCGCCCTACACTTACGTTTAAGTGTAGCTAGGTCAGAGTCATACTAGGAATCGCACTTGGCTTTGGACTTCAAGCAGATCCTCATGACAGGGGCAAGAGGATCAAGAGTATCGGAAATAGAGGAGTAGAGAAGGGACAAGGTTGGGTCTGGGTGTGAGTCAGCCAGAGGCAGAGGGGGGGAGGGGGAAGAGAAAGTGGCAGCGAAAGCCTCAACTGACACACGCTTCATAGGTCGGATGTCCGAGAAGGTAGGTGGCAGTGTGGGGGTGGGCTTGGCTTGGGGGGGGGAAGAGAGGGAGAGCTGAGAGGAGAGAAGGCTGTGATCACTCTAGGAGAGAGGAGTGGTCAGAGGGATAGACAAGGGGAGGCCAGAGGAGATCAAGACATCAGGTGTGTGACCTGCTGAGTGCGTCGGCCCAGAGGGGAGGATAGAGAGGGAATCGCAGAGGTTGCGAAAGAGCAGAGATGAGGGACAGGGAGAATCGAGGTGGATGTTGAGGTCACCAAGGAGGAGGAGTTGAGTGGTTGAGGCCAGGAGGGAGGAGGAGAGGTCTGCCCACTCGGAGAGAAAAGAGGTGATTTGACCAGGGGCCGGTAGAGAGTAGCAACAGTAAGAGTGGCTAGGAGAGATTGAGAGCCTGCAGACGAGGCATTCGAAAAAGGAATAAATCCTAGTGGGAATGATAGTGGCAGGGATCCATTCAGAAAAGATCAAGGCTACACCCCATCCAGGCCGAGTGGCTCTGGGTGCAGAGAGGATCTTGTATCCTTCAGGGAGGAGAGTGTCAAAGCTCGTGACAGAGCTGGCCATGAACCAGGTCTCTGTGAGACCAAGGACATCGAGGTCAAGTTCTTCAAGGAGGAGACAGATGTCAGAGGAGTGTGACAGCAGAGCGAGAGTTGAGAGTGGCAAGATGAAGGTTGCCAGCCTTAAAGACGTTCAGGGGAGGGGTACAGATCAGAGGTACGCCCTGCGGAGTTGTGGAGGTAGCCTGAAGAAGGGACAAGGAGGAGGGAGGAGTGGGCACAGTAGCCAAGGAATGAGAGGAGGGGACAGCTGGAGATGAAAGGAAATTGATGAGGCGAGGGAACCGCCTATCGAAGGAGGAGATTGGCCTGAAGACCTTGTACCATGACGGTGCCATTTAGGTAGACATTAAGGATGACTCTGGAGGAGTCAAACGAAGCCATGAGGACATCCCAATGAGTGCCACCATTAACGGGAGAGGAGGAGACAGGACAGAGCACAGAGATCACATGGGGGGTCCATAGATCCGGCAAAGGAACATCAAAGAGGATGTCGGTGAGGGTCTGTTTGGAAGAGGCGATGGAATAGGTATCAGCGATAGGTAGACCAGGGTTAGAGGCCAAGATATCCTTTTTAAACTTTTTCTTTCCAGACTTAGTGAGAAGGGATTGCTAGCTCATAGAGAAGCAGTTGGAATAGATGGGAGAAACAGAAAGCACTATGAGTTTGAAAAGAAGAGGCAGAGGGAGGAGTAAGCAAGTACAGCGGTAAAGAAACAGTCACTGGGCTAGTAGCTAACAATCAAGGCAAACGTTAAATGCAGATACAAATACACCAAAATTGTCTTACAAGGTAAATGAGTGCCCAGTAGTGCCTAAATAATCATTAGCTCAAGTAATCATAAATTTAAGGGTTTTTATTAGGCCGAGTACCTGATTGTAGCAAGGATTGTTTTGAGGTAATGGTTGCTAACCTATTCAAGAACATTGGATGGTGCCCTGATTATTTCAGGGGAACAACCTATAAAACCCTGAAACTTCTCTTTACAAGAAAATCTAAGTGTGGGATTGGGTCAGTAATTATACCCACCTGTGGAGGCATTGCATAGTCACACCTATGTGGCAGGAGTAACACATAAATATCTTCGGCCACAGCAGTATTTAAGGCAGTGCCCGAATTTGGCAGTTCTGTTTTTTTCACCTGAGATTGCGCACCAGCCAAATGTCAATCTTGGCATTAATTGGGGCACAACTGGGGTTCCCTTAAAAGATAGGTATTGTCGTATATGCAGGAATACAGACAGAGCCGAGACCGCGAGACACATTATAACGGAATGTGCTGCCTTGGGTGTGGAATACATGACAACCCTAGGCCATCTGGTCCATGAATACGACGATATTAAGCGGCACGATCTTTGGAATTACTGCCTGAATAGAGACCATGAAAGAGTTCACGTTGCCTTGTACCAACTGTGGGGAATAGTTAAAAAGCGTCTACCGTTGTGATTTAGATGGTAAACCTACAGGTTAATATGAGCCTTTATCCTCCTGATAAAGTTTTCACATGGCTCACATGGTTTTGTATTCCTCAGGGTTTTTTAATGCATGATGTTTTAATGTTAAATGTGAAATTAAATGGTTTCTCTTGAGGTTGATTTTGAGGTTTTTAAAAACGACAAATGAAAAATTAAAGATGAAGTTTAAATAATTCTAATTACAAATGTATAAAAGTTAATATTTCATTTTTAAAGAAATATATATAAATATATATAAAAAATTAAGCCTTTGCCATCACATCAACAAAATAATGCCCAAAAGAAAGTAAAATTAAAAGTCCATACAGACCAGTGGCAATCCATTGATGGGTCACAACCAAGCATGGTAGTCATAAGGGATATAAAGGAACACAGGAACAGAAAAAACAAAAATAGAGATCAGATATTCGCTAAACATTTTGCATCTCTCTTCTTTACATGTACAATCATTAGCCAAGTATTTACAATACTTTTAGTCCTATTAAATCTGTCAATGATTCATATTCAAATGCTATCTATTAAGGCAACGTTCGAGAAGTCCACCAACAAGACCTTTTGATTAAATTGTGATTCTGCCACTCAAAATACTAATTTACCCCAAGAATTGTGGTGTCCAATCTTATGGTTTAACCTACATAGTCAAAACTAGCCCAAAAAAAGATTTCTCACCCAATGGTCCACAGTGCAAATGTTCAGCTATGGTCACTTATATCTGCAAGTCTTCCTAAATTCGAATTAACAATCTGAAAGATATTTTCCAAGTCAAACTTGAATTGCAAATTATTCAAATACTAGTGCTTGAATTGGATTATCCTTGCACCTAAAATAAGCCTTAAAAAAGTCGCTTCACGCCAAATTTCCAATTAATCAATCACTAACTTCAGAATAGTCAATACAATGCTTCTTTATCACCAACCCTAGAAGCAAAATAAAGTATGCACAATGTTTTTCCCTCTGTAAGGTTCCATGCCTTGACTAGTATTCTCATAAACCAAGTACAAAAATGCAACTTCCGTCCCGCTAGAATCCAGACATACTTAAAATGAATTCCAAGATATATCCATCCTCTATAAAGCAACACACCTACATGCAGATGTAGCCAATACAAGCTTCTCCTATCAAATTGTTTACTTATAAGAGTCTTCTCATTCTTCATGCCCAGTGTTCTGTGTGGGGCAAGAGCGCCATTTTGAAAGCAGCCTCCTTATAAAGGCTCAGGAGAAGCGTGTCCTCATTTGAACACGCCCCTAGTTAACATAAGCAACCTTACGAGCAGCGCTCGATGGAGTGCCTCAATTACCACTCATATCATTTCTATATCCATGTAGCCCCTTCCTAGTTCTAGCGCATGAAACTAACCTCTCCACATGCCATGATCTTTAAAAAACGATCTCTTTCTAATGGCTAAAAATTGCCATGTTGTGGACTGGCTGTCATTTGGTTTTGAAGGTTGTATTGCGAGTGCACATTGTCTTGTGCTGCAAATTAGTGCAGACTTTCTAATAAGTAAACTAACCATATACTTTTACAGTTAAAGCTCCAAAGGCAATTATCTTTTGCTCCAAATTAACGGACACTTGCCCGCTTGTAAAAGGCAGGACTTTCTGTCCGCATTCATTAGAAACCTACCACGTGCTGTACTCCGACTTGAACTAAGTAACCATTTGCTGATGCTGTGACACAGTGAATATATACGCCCCCACTAGGCTTGCTGTCTATAGTTGGCCTTAAAAATGATGATCGAGACTTAAGATCCTACTCATTATGGACAAATATTAGTATTCATTGATCATAAGATTGATCCTCCATAATACTACAATATGTATTCAAAATACTGTTGGCCTCAGCGTAAAAGTGATTAGTATGTAATTGATCAAATTCTCCCCCTAAAACAGGATTAGAAAATGCTAATTACTATTAGTCAAACCCTGGAATCTACCTAAATCGTGGTCTTGAATATTATGATCAATATCCCTCAGTGCCAATTCAATGTTTACAAAATAAACAACATTTCTGTATCCAAATTCAATCCTTTTAGGACTGTTCTATATTTGCAAATAAATGTTGCCTCCAATGCAATATAAGAGGGTTTTAAAACTGCAAGTTTGAGTCTTAAGTCAGGAAACGGTTTGGAATAAACACTAACAGGAGCAAGAGAGATTTACAAATAAGGAAGTTCCTAATGAAATAATGTCTGGGACAACACAAAGATGTGGGGTTTTCCCAAAATGAAAACGTTTGAAAATCCAGTAGGAGTCCTTGTCCCTCCAGCAGAACATTGGCCAAAGATGTGGCCCACAGAAAGATCCAAACCCTAATCTTAACATGGCCTACACCTCCTAGCTAACCCCAAGCTAAACACACAATGCAATGGAAGGCTGGAAATCCCCAGCCATGAGCGTGACAGACAGGCTGGGAAATCCCCAGCCATGAGCGGAACAGACAGGCTGGGAAATGCCGAGCCATGAGCGGAACAGACAGGCCGGGAAATCCCCAGCCATGAGCGGAACAGACAGGCCGGGAAATCCCCAGCCATGAGCGGAACAGACAGGCCAGGAAATCCCCAGCCATGAGTGGAACAGACAGGCCGGGAAATCCCCAGCCATGAGCGGAACAGACAGGCTGGGAAATCCCCAGCCATGAGCGTGACAGACAGGCCGGGAAATCCCCAGCCATGAGCGGAACAGACAGGCCGGGAAATGCCGAGCCATGAGCGGAACAGACAGGCCGGGAAATCCCCAGCCATGAGCGGAACAGACAGGCCGGGAAATCCCCAGCCATGAGCGGAACAGACAGGCCAGGAAATCCCCAGCCATGAGTGGAACAGACAGGCCGGGAAATCCCCAGCCATGAGCGGAACAGACAGGCCGGAAAACCCCCAGCCATGAGCAGAACAGACAGGCCGGGAAATCCCCAGCCATGAGCGGAACAGACAGGCTGGGAAATCCCCAGCCGTGAGCGGAACAGAAAGGCTGGGAAATCCTGCACCTAATAACAGAAGAGTCAAGGTAATTGACAAAGGCCTGTGTCATTAATAATCCAGATAAAACAGACCGCAATAAACAATGACGGGGCGGCCCGCCACAAATAATCACGCTGACTCTCGATTAAAAGTCCAAGGGTGTTTTTTAAATTAAATTGTCAAAATAGCCGTTAGTCTTCTCCTGGGGTCTAAGGGACTGGGGAATAGTGGGCTCTAGGGCTGTTCCTTTGCTCTCTCGACTTTCCCCGGGCTTGGGACGCACCTCCGAATCCCAGACGTCCCTATCGGGCGGTTAGTAGTCTACCGATCGGTAAGCCCCGTCTCTTCTTACTACAACTAAAAAGTGTTCTCCTTAAATCGTTGGCTATCTGTCTCCCTAGGTAACTTCTAACTCTCCCTCTTCTATCATTGGTTAGTTGCTGGGAAAATAGTGAATGGTGTCTTCTTTCATCCAGCGTCACTTACACTCCTTCCACAACCGCCCACTCCTGACCCTTCGCTGGACAAATCCCTTCCCACTGTTCTACCACCAGGCCATGGTTCCTTCAATCTCACACGCAGTCTTTCCACCTGCACCCTTATATCTTGCTTCCTTTTCCTACTCCTGTTCTTAAGACTGATATCTCCCACAATCCCTCTACCTTGGTTCCCTCTTCTCCCTCCTTCCCCTCACTCCACTTCTCGGCCACCTACTATTCCTCTAACCCTAACTCCTATTCCCCTCCATACCAATAGCTACTCCTTGTCTCCCACACACTGTCACTCTTCCCGCTACTTCCACTCCGCTGCTACCACTACTGCTCTACCTTACAGGTCACTCAGGGATGTGATGCCCTGCACATCTCTCAATATTACCAACCCCCAGGCATATGGTGCCATGCTCACCTTCTGTACTAGCCCCCGTTTGACCCTCAGGAACTCCCAGGAATATGGTGCCCTGGTCACCTTCAGTTCTAGCACCTGTGACCCTCAAGGACTCCCAGGGATATGGTGCCCTCCTCACCCAGGGATATGGTGCCCTGCTCACCTTCTGTACTAGCCCCTGTTTGACCCTCAGGGACTCCCAAGGATATGGTGCCCTGCTCACCTTCTGCACTAGCCCCTGTTTGACCCTCAGACTCCCAGGGATATGGTGCCCTGCTCACCCAGGGATATGGTGCCCTGCTCACCTTCTGTACTAGTACCTGTTTGACCCTCAGGCACTCTCAGGGATATGGTGCACTCGTCACCCAGGGATATGGTGCCCTGCTCACCTTATGTACTAGCCCCTGTTTGACCCCCAGGGACTCCCAGGGATATGGTGCCCTGCTCACCCTTCTCCTAACTCCCACTCTACTGCTAATATCTTTTGCTCGCTACTCCCACCACCTACTACCTCTGCCACTATGACTCCTACTCGAAGCTCTACTGCTCACACTTCTCACACAAACTCGACAGATTCCCCCTCCTTAATATCCTCTGCACTCCAAAACGCTCTTGCCTTCACTGCTCTCTCGGACGTCCTCAACCAACTAACACACACTTGCACAATCACACAGGCTTCCTTAAATACCCCACCCCCTCCCAGGATTCGCCACTTAACCAATAGATTACCTGGCTCCAGAGGGTGCGACAGGAAAAGGCCAAGGCAGGGCTTAAAGGGGGTAGTAAGCCCTGCCCCTTTTCCAACATAGACCCTGCTGGGGTCCTGGGATGCTGGAATGCTGCCCAAGCCTACAGGCTTCCAGAAACAACAATTACCCGAATCCCTGGTGGTGTAGGGGGCCGAGGCCTCATGGGGCCTTTTCATCAATAAAATATGATCCCTGGTGGATTAGTGGCGACGTCTCCATGCGGGTTCCAGCTGCTAGTTGCCAGCTAGAGCTGCGTTCCATTGCCGGCCGGTGTTGTGGGTGGGGGCCTGCCCACATTCACACACATGGGGTTGGAGTGGGGTGGGGTGCACACTAGTGGGGTTGGGTGCCCCCCCCCTCACACTTCCCTTTCTGATAGGGCCACTGAACTGGCCCGTCAGCACCAAAAGTCTCCACACTCGCGTCCTTCTCAGGCTTGACAACAGTTTAAAAATAATGAGCACCTGGCATTCAAGGGCTGTTTGTTTCTTTACTTAATCTAAGAGAAATGTGTCTTAACACTGGGGAATTATTATTCTCCTCCGTGGCATTCCAAACCTCCCTTTGCCACAGTAACCTTGGCAGGAGTCGTGCAGCTCTATCCAAAGCTCCCTTTGGCACAGTAACCTCAGCAGGAATCGTGCAAGCCCTGCATGTGCTTTTGCCTTACGTTTCTTCAACCTACACACTGATTGCACAACAGACACAACCCCTCCAACCCCCCACGCCCCCGCCAAGGACACCACCCAGAAGAACCACCTGCCCTAAAAGGTAAGCTTAGATGGCTCAC
The DNA here is from genome assembly GCF_040938575.1 of Ambystoma mexicanum. Lineage (NCBI taxonomy): Eukaryota > Metazoa > Chordata > Amphibia > Caudata > Ambystomatidae > Ambystoma > Ambystoma mexicanum. The sequence goes on from NC_090940.1 coordinate 1,650,216, forward strand.
ACAAAGGATGTACACTGCGTGCCGATCACAGAGCAGCAACAGCATGAAAACCACCTCACATTTCCCGACCAGGGTTCCAATTCATTCCTCTGCAACTCTCGTCGTCAGCCCTTGGTGGTGTTCAATATACCATGTCTTGTTCTGCCGTACACCGGTGTACCCCTGCCTCGGCCATCCCTCCAACATGGCCTAAGACTCGATCTCACCAACAGGCACTGGAGTACCTGCTACTCCCATGCCACGGCCTCCCATTGGGCTATGCAGATTCATTTAACCAATCCTACAGCTGCAAGTCTGGAGGCCAGCCCCCCACAAAGGCCCTCACTAAATGCTCCTGTCTGAGCATGTAGGAGCTATAGGAGACTCCGCTCTCACTATGCTCCTTGATCCTCTCCCCACTAATATCACCAGAATTCAATCCCCATCACCGGATAACTACACACAGGTAACGGCTCACCTCCTCGCAAACCTTCCAAGCCTGTACTGATTCTCTTTTGTGTATGTAGCCTTCACCTCACTTACATCCCACCATGCAGGCAGCCCACTAGGAATAGGCCCTACCAGCATTGAAAATTCATCTCACCGCGCTACACTTTGAGACTTGATCGCTAAACATGCACTTTTCATTTACATATTTTTCGTTCAGCTCAATTGATTTACTCGTTCGTGTGTATGACGTCAGTCTCACTCTTTCAAAACATTTGCAGGCCCCTGACCCCCCCATACCAGTTTAGCTGTTTTAATCACTTACTGGCCCCTTGGCCTTTGGCCACAAACAAATCTGTGTCCTCAAATCCTTGTAGACCCTTGACCCTATACAGATTTAGGTGTGCCTCAATGCTTACTGGCCCTGCGGCCTTTATCAAATCTAGGTGTGTTCTTAAATGATGCAGGCCAGTCTCACTAGCCCAGACCCACCTTTCATACCATAGTCGACAGACCCCAGTACTACTCACACTGGCTAGCCCCTTTCCTGACTGGGCGCACCAAGCTATTGATACCTCAGAGCTAACAAACCGCTCCAACAACTACCTGCCACCACCAAATGCAAACACCTACTCTTTGAAAATGGCACCTGTGCTGCCAAACTTATACGACATCACCACCTTCACCCTTCCTTCCTCAGGCATGGCCAACCCTCACTACCACAAACCGGCAAACTACTGCACGTAAGGCCGCCTTAAATACTAAGAAACCATGCTCCCTAGAAAATAGAAACAAGCGACTAGCATCTCGTCTAGCCACCAGCCAGCAGCACCTCCCAACAACTATCCTGTACATCCATCAGAGAAACCAATGACTCAAAACTAGAACTAAGACTCCCCTTCTACTACAATAACAACACTCCTTGAAGAGAACCATCTCACCTCTAGGTTTAAACCCTCACACAAGTCCCTCTGAGCACACACTCTCGTACTAAACCTGTCGTGGCAATAAGGCGCAAATCTCTCACTGCTGCGGAATTTACAGCAAAAATTGACACCCCTCCCAACCCCACAACTAAAATGGTCACCACCGCTGATGACCCGGAAACAGATGCCACAATACATCTCAAGGGAGCCCTCATTGATGCCAGATCCCTCCAGGCCCATGCCCTAGACATTACAGTTCTCATCACTACCAACAACCTGGAATTCCTAGCAATATTTGAAAGATGGCTGCACCCAGCCTCTGACCCCACCCTTTCCTTAGCTATGCCAGAGGGATATACTAAGGAAAGATTGAGATCCAAAGGAGGCGGAGAAGCCATCATTGCCAAAAATAGCTATCCCGTCAGAAATTCCTAACCAGTCTATCCCATCTGGTGAATTGATCTCACTCAAAATCTCAGTATTGGCCATAACTACCTTTACGATCCACCTCATTTACAAACCCCCTGGCCTTCTCTCCTTTGAGGAAGACATTGCACAACTCCTTTCAACCAACACTAAGCACTCATCCAAAATCATAATTTTGGGAGACTTCCACTTAGGTCTCAACGACCCTTCAGACCCCCAAGCACTAGCCCTTGCAAACATCATCGAAGCTCAAGGCTTCTCTCACCCAATATCCAACCCTCCACATGACATAGGCTGCATACTAGATTGGCTAGCAGACCACAATTGCCACACCAATATTGTAGCCAATAATCCATGTCCTTGGTCAGACCACAATGTCATATTCGCCATCAACGATATTGCTCAACTAAATATCCCACCTCAATCAGCCTTAGATGGCCTCAAGAAATGTTCTAAACATCACTCCTGAGAACATACTCATTGCTTCGACCACTAACAGCCCTCCCACAGACCAGCACTGACTCCACTGCGATGGTCTCGCTTTACAACCTAACGCTCCAAGCAGCCGTTAAGTAGCTCCCTTAGGCATCCGTAAACCCACAGCCCACTTAAACTGCTGGTTCACCCCAACTCTCAAAGCTTGCGCTCCTCAAAAAGAACCGCAGAGTGTGCCTGGACAAAAACGCCCTCTCCTGCGAACAAATTACACTTCAATGCTTTGGGCCAAAGAGTATAAACTAGCCATACTGCAATCCAAAGGCAACTCATACAATGAGTGAATTGCAAAAGCAAACTCAGGCACGAAAGAACTCTTTACCATGCTACGCAAACTTGAAACCCAAGCCCCCTCCGCCAGACCACTATCAAATATTTACCCTGGTGTGTAAATATCCCAAACTCCATCCTTGACAAAATCTCCCTAATCCAAAACAAAATCACTGCAAAGAAAACTAAACTTACCCCAGCCAACCCCAACCAGCCACCCACATCCTATAGCTCCACGCCCAGATTTGAATTCACCCCTGTAACCACCACAAACTACCAAAAACATCAAAGGCCTGAAACCTTCCACATATCAAGGAGACATTTGCCCAGCTTCCCTCATACAAGACTGTGCCGGAAAACTGGCCCCCCTTCATCACAACCCCGATTAAAAACTCCTCGTCTTCTAGCAATGTACCGGAAAATCTTGAAGTGTGGGTACTCCCACTTCTTAAAAAACCCACACTGGACCACAATGTCCGCACTTATTACCGCCCTAGTATACCAGTACCTTTCCTTCTGAAAATACTTGATAGAGTGACCTACCTGCAAATTCATAAATACCTGGAAACGCATAACCTCCTCGGCCTCCGCCAGTCTGGCTCCGCCCAGTTCATGGGACGGAAACCACCTCCTAGACCGCAAAATCCAGACTCATGAGATCAAAGACAAGGGTAATCTAACCATCCTACTCTGACTCTACCTCATCAGCCTTTGACTTGGTAAATCAAAATATTTTGTCAACACCTCACCCGAGCTACCCACTTTTCGACCAAGGCCATAAAATGGATAGAATCCATCCAGTCCAATCGCTCAATGAGAGTATTCTCAACCATCGCAGCAGCACCCCTAATCACAGTCACCTGTAGAGTACCACAAGGCTCTTACGTCGCCAACACTTTACAACATTTTCACGAAGCCACTGTTAGACCTCAGACAAGCTGGGTGTCGCACTATGCAGATGACACCCAATACTGCTACCCATCATCAACATCCACGACATGGAGTACACTTCATTCAGTGTGTTGGCGTCAGCCATCCAAGCCTAAATGGTGCAACACAAGCTCTGCCTAAATGACGAGAAAACGGAACTACTCCTCGGCACCCAATCTCGGCTGAATAACCTCCCCGACTCTCATAAATCCTTCACCATTGACGGAAACATCACTGTATTCAAAGAGGTAAAAACCTTAGGAGTATATCTAGACTCCTCTCGCTCCCTAACTAGGCAAGTAAACACTCTTGCTTCAGCCGCAGCCTACAGAGCCAAATTGATCAATGCCAGCAGACCATTCCTCACCTCTGACAACTATCACCCTCGCCAGAGCCCTTATACCGTCTAGGATGGACTACTGTTACTCCCTCTTTGCAGGATCAAACTCGCACAAAACTAAATTACAAATCATCCAGAACAATGCTCTAAGAGCTGCACTCAACATCCCTAAAACAGATCACATCTCATCAGCTAGACACAATATCCACTGGTTCCCGGTCAGGGAACATATCCCATTCAAAACCTTATCTCTGACCCACAAATGTCTATCAAACAGTGCCCCGATCTATCTAGCCAGACAAATCTTCAAGGCCCAATCCAGTAGACCTATCCGATCGGCCTACACATGCCTCCTAGCCATCTCCAGATACAGGAGCCAAAAAGCTGGTGGCTGTAGCTTCCATGTGATTACGGCCAGACAATGGAACTCCCTGCCTTTGGTGCTTAGATCCGATCCCTCCCTTTGGTCCTTCTGCAAAGGCCTTAATACCTGGCTCTTTGCACAGGATACCTAGAGGAACGACCTGTACCATTACCAGTTACCAGCTATATATATTATGCTATGCATACAACGCTCCGACTGTATAACCGCAGCCACAACTGTAATATGTAACTTGCAATATGTAATTAACGCAACCACCACTCGTATGCAACCAGCGTCCAGTTGCCTCTGGGTTAGGTGCGCTTTACTAATATCAAAATAAATAAAATAAAAAGATTATGATTGCTAGGGTCTATTGATGCAGGTAACATTCTTCATGTCTAAATGCACATTTTGACCTAGTGGTTGTGTATCTTTATGGCAAGTGCATATCTGCTGCGTCTAGTGCGTCTACGTGTTAGTTTTTGCAGAAACGTCCCTTGTTCTCATTTTTGGTTACAGCATCTTCATTTCTGCTAAAGCTTGCAAGTCAACTGAATACTGAGGAAGGAGCGTGTCCCCTGCAAGAGAGCAGGGAAATGTAGGAAAAGAAGGAACAGTACTGAAGTCACCCAGACGTTTACCAAGTACAGCAACGTGAGTTGATGGAACGTGTATCAATTGCTGAAGTCAATGTCCAGGTATCAGGAGTGCCTAACCCGACAGCATAAGGACGCCTAATGACTGAGGTGGCCAGTCTCTAGTCCCAAAGCAGCCACCGGACCAGACGGCACGTGGACGCCTAAGCAAGGTCCAAGCAATCCAGAAACAATATCTGGAGAATAAAAACAAAGCAGGGGGAAGAAGAACCAGTTCAAAGTCAATGGAACCAAACATAGTGTATCCGATCCAAGAGGGCAAAGCACAAACAAAGCAAATCAGGAATCCATTAAACAGTCCGTGTTCAGTATCCAACGGGCAGCATAGTACCAGGCGAAGGCAAGGGAATCCGTAATGCAGGAGCCGAGGTCAGGTCAATGTACTGGCAAGAGAGGTACAGAGGAGAGAGCAGAATCAATCCGGAAAACGAAGCAGAAGGTCAAAATTTCAGCACAGAGATAAGTAACACAACCAAAGGGGCAAGAGGATCAATCCAGGAGACAGGCAAGGATCAAGGAAACAATTACTGCAACAAGAAGGAACGGATGTCAAGAGCTTAATCAGAAGCGGCGTCGAACAACTTGGAGCAGCTTAAGAAGCCGAAGTCACGTGACACTAACGCTGCATCACGTGAACAAGCATATGAACAGGCCGCCAGCGTTTCCATGACAAATGCCAACGACTCAGCATCGGGAGGCGTGCTGGAGTGAAACGCCGAAATGAAGATGACAAACGCCGGAGGACCCTAGGGGAAGCCAAGTGGGACGAATTCCTACAGCGCGATGCTCCTGTAAGAGGCAAGACGTTACTAATGCCCTTGCCAACAGAACTGTGGCCTCGCTTCTCAACAAACTCAAAAGGTTCAACTTAAGTCACTGCATGCAGAGCCAACCTATACTGAAATGGCCTCTTGATAACAGCTCTTAGCCAATTCCCTCCTGTGGCCACTGCCATCCTAACCGCATCCATCAAGGTGCGGTTAAATCTTTCTACACAGCCATTAACCTGGGGATGCTAAATAGCAGTTGTCACCTGTTCACCCCCATATTTCTCCAGAAACAACTTTAACTCCTTCAATATTAGTGGAGTCCCATAGTCTGACAGAGGCAAATGGAAAACCTCCCTCCAAAACGACGGTTCTAAGAACCTAATGATACTGCTGTTGCTTGCTTTCAAAACACATACCTCCAACCACTTGGACAACAGGTCCATAACAACCAACCGATAGATGTCCTTGGCTTCTCTGATGTTAAACTGACCGAATAAATCAAGAAAAATTTCATCCCATGGAACCTTATACTGTCCCTCACCTTCATGGGAGGTTTGTGCACCTCAAGACCCTTGTCACCTTCCACACAATCCGAGCAGCTTATAGAAGACATGGTTATATCATGGTCAACACCTGGCCACCAAAAGTCTGCTCTAATGATGCCCTTGATCCTTGCCAGCCCCAAATGTCCTTTATGACCCTACTCGGACAGCTTTTCTCATGCCCTGGGGAACAATAAACGTATGTCCTCTGCATAAGTATGAATCTTTCACACAACTCGTTCCTTCGCCGTCTCATCACCAAGCGCCAACCGACTCCTTCTTACCAGATCGAGAACCAACTGATAGGACTCGCCCGCAAAGCATGCTGTATCCCAATCACCTCTTGCACCAGAAAGATCGCTGCAAGCTTTTCAAGATCTTCCATTTCAGACTCACCACACCCCTGTTCACTCGCTGCAGACCTGGAAAGAGCACATTGCTCTTCCCCTGAAGATGCTCCATGTGATACTGCAGGACCTGCAAACTGCTGACCCACTTCATAATCCTCCTAGACACACCTTCTAAACCACCCTTGGTAAACAATGCTAATCAAAGGTTTGGGATCCGTCTGAATGGTGAATTCACAGCTCCACAAACATACTGTGAACTTGTTAACTGCCCACATATATGCCAAAGCTTTTTCCACCACGGAACACCTCCACCTCCTTTAAACTTCTGGAAGCAAACACAATGGTCAATAACTCTCCATGCCATTCTTGCATTAACAGTGCCCAGACCAGTGTCACTGGCATCTGCATAAATTACTGTATTACATTCATCCACCAACCCCAATAACGCAGGTGCATTGACAATGCATTGTTTGACATTGTCAAATTCTTTCAAACATACATCATCCCATCGAAAAATGTTTCCCTTCTTGGTGAATTTCCTTATGTTCCTGGTCTTGTCTGAAACATTTTCAATGAATTTACTATAACATTCTACAAGACCCAGAAAAGAAGACATCATTCTTATTCTTTGGACATATCATGGCCCTGATTGCTTCCACTATGTCATGTTTTGGCCTCACCCCTTCTCCAGAGATCTCATGTCCCATATATGTCACTTTGCTTGCCCTGAAGATGCAATTCTCCCTGGCAATTGTCAGGTCGGCCTCATTCAAAATTTCCAACACCCTCTTCAGACGACCATCATGCTCTTTCACATTCACATCACAAACCAAAACATCATCCGGAAAACATGACAGCTTTCCTCACTGCCCAGTAAGCGATGATTGACAATCTGAAATACACTTGCTGCAGATAAACCAAAAGGCATCTGAACAGCCCAATAAGTGTAACGAATGCTGTCTAGTCCATTGAGTCTTTGTGAAGCTCAATTTGGTAGTAAGCTGCTCTGAGGTCCAAAATAGAAAACACCTGAGCCCCAGCAACACCTGTTACAATGTCACCAATCTTGGGTACAGGAACGTTTTCTGCCACCACATTGCTGTTCAGATTTCACAGGCCTATGCAAAGTCTCACCACACCATTCGGTTTCCTCACCACCACTGTAGGACTAATCCATTCAGAAGACTTGGTCTTTTCCACAATGCCTTCCTTCTCTATCCTGAGAATGTCCACCTCCTTGGGTAAGGCCAACGGCACCATTCAAAGTTTGGATGAATTGGGAATCACTCCTTTTGTTGAGTTTAATGTGATGAACAAATCCCTTGAGGCATCCGAGTCTCTTCACAAATACTCCTGGATTTGAGTCTGTAATATCCAAGGGATTAATATTGTGAACCCCCATACTTTGAACAGCAAGAACTTGTTTGGGATGACGTGCATCTAAGCAAATAGCCAATTCTGCCCAATTGTCCCAGGACAACTGTTCACCTTTGCTGGCTACAAATATTACTCTCCTGGCTCTCCTCAGGTGTGGCATTGAATGGTCACTGTATGCATCTGCTTTCAGGTTCATGAAGTGGACAGCATGCACATTTGCTTCTCCATACTTTCATGCCCACGAGGGTGTAATCCACCCCACCGTCCACAAGCATGGTTATTCCCACTCCATTCTTGGAACTCATGGCATAAGGCTTGCTCCTTCTTACTCTCCCCGACACAGCTTGAATGGAGTCGATTACCACTTTTCCCACACCTTCGTATTCACCCCCTTCATTAGCTTCTCTTATCTGACCGAATGATTTGAAGTTCTTGCAACAGCGGGCTACATGACCCTTGCCTCCACACTCCCAACATACTATGTGGATTGCCAGAGTCGTCATCATAGGCCAGGTGGTTACTGCTGCCACACCTCTAACACTTCCTGCTCTGTGTGAGATTCCCTAGAGGGCCCCCATGTCCGCCCCGTGCTCGTGTTTGGCGCGAGAAAAGGCCTCATTTTGGTATTTCTCTTGTCATTCTTTCTTCCCATGGTCGGCACGTGTTTCGGAGATGCCTTAGTGGTTTTGTTCATTGCTCCTTCATCGGGTCCTGTCTTGTGGTTCTCTGAGTGCTTGTCACTGAAGTGCCTTGATGCAGCTCAGTGTGCGCTATACATTTTGCCATCTCAATGGCCCTCCCCAATGTAGGATTGCCTTCTTTCCACATCTCTTCCTGTTTGTCATTTGAGCACTTAATCATTAGATGATCCCAGAGATGTTGTTCTTGGCAGTGAGTAAATTGGCACTTCACTGCCAAACCCCTCACAGTTGTGAGGAACTCCTCAATGGATTCACCCACCTTTTGCTCCGTGGGGGCCTAGTGATAGTGTGTCAATATAATGTCCTCCTGCCCTTCATAATGTTTATCAAGCTGGGCAATAGTTTCTCATATAGGCACGTGCTGTCTTTGCCGCCTCCCCTGTGTCCGCAACCATCCAGACTGAGCTCCTAGATCCTGTTGGCGTGGTTCACAGTGGCTGCTTTACATTCTTTTTTAACTCTCGGACGCACGCGGATTGGTGTGGAGCACGAAGCTCATTCAAATCCTTGCCGGATGCCAGAATTCCCGCCCTCCCACCAGGAAGTGTAGAAATGCTGCGGGGCGCGTGCAGTTCTGCAGTTCGGTGAGAGTGCTGTTCGGAGAGTGCTTCCTTCTCTGTCTGCGCAGCGGAGTGAGGAGCGAGCGAGACCTGAGTCTTGTGCTGCTGCCGGCTCCCTTGCACTCGAGCTTGCTTTCTAGGGCCGGGGAAATACACTGCTCTCAGCTGCACAGGCATTTCCTCACATCTGCTTCACTGCAAATCAATGCACGTAAACAACATACATGTGATACGTAGCCCGCCTGCCAGTCCCCCTTTCTCCACACTTAATATCCTGTGTATTATTATATGAAGATCAAGCCATCACAGTGGCTGGGGCTATGCAGCGACTAAGTTAGGATGGGAAAAAGCACCCGAAGTCCAATAAACACCCAGAAACCCCAGACGGATGCGCCAAAAACCAAGAAGGGCAAGAAAGGCTGGCTGGTCGCCGGTGGTGCTCCATTTAGCACACAACCTAGCATAATGGGATTCTTCTGGGCTGTGGGACAACCTATAACGCAGCCAATGTGCAAAAGTGGAGTGCCTGCTGAGTGCAGACTGCTGGTCCTGCTGGTCCTGCTGTCCGACGTGCCTGGATTCCTCTCAAACCGTCTTTTCCGTGGACTCAAAGCAGCTTGGAAACCAATTTGTCCATGCCCACCCCTACACGTTACTTGCTTAAATACTGGCGGCCGCGCGCGCACTGCGGAGTGCTGCTGAGTGCAGACTGCAGCACTGCACGCCGTGAGCTTGCACGTCTAACTTCCTCAGGTGTTAGAATGTCCACCCGGTGAGCAGTAAGGTTACTTCATTGCAATGGCCTCATATCGCGTGACAACGTGCATGCCCCGCGCTGTCATCTCATGTCAATCAGCAGGCCAGCCCTCCTTTCTCCTCTACAGAGAGACATTCAAACTCATGGCGTTCCCCTTTTCAGCATTCCGCACCCTCCTATGCGGACATGAGGAATTTCTATGGCTCCTCCAAAGAGGTTTCTGCTGCAAGTCCCCAGCCCTTAACCCTACCAAGTCCTCATCTGATGCCACATTGGAGTCTTGCGTAACCCCCCCTGCCCATGAATATCGAAGAGGACTTTTTTCAGACTCCTAATGCCACAGCTCTCCCTTTGTCCTCCTGTAAAGCCAACGCCGTAATTCACGCCTTGGATTCATCAACAGTTCCCCTGTTATATTCGCAGGCAGTGAAGTCTTCCCAGAGTTCTTACTACTACACTTTCCGGCAACTCATTTGTCCCCTCGCTTGGGAATTATTCAACTCAATTACCCCACTACTCAACGCAATGCAGTCCATCGGTCTTCCCTCCTCAAGCTCCCCAGGGGCAACCCACAAGGCTCTCGACTTCGCCAAATCTATGTATTACAGAGAAGGCGCCAGCTAACAGAGCACACGCTTCAGACTCCTCTTTAGTGGCCTCCTTTCCAAGACCAGCACCAAGACCATGGTTTGGATTTCCAGCCTCCACTTCTATTGACAATGCCCTCACAGCTGTGAAATCTAGTATTTTCTCCTTAACCAAACTGTTTGAAATATTGGATCAAAAGTCTACCAATCAAACAACTCTTGTACAGGTTCTGACAGAGAAAATAGAGTGGATTGCATGTAACCTGATGAAAACCCATATGTGTCAGTTAAGCCATGTAACACCTTTGCCATCTGAACCCCCCCCCCCTCTCTCCCACCCATATATCTTTATCCGGAATGGCAAGCAGCAGTATGTCTAACCCTGGATTGTCAGTCAATTGTCATGATCGATTCTCCTACACTGACAATTGACCAGCCATCCACCCAACCTACTTCACTTGACTTACAGGCTCCCTCCATTATTGAAGTTCCTCCATGTGATGTTTTTCACCCTAATCACCAACCCAAAAAGAAAAAGAAAAAAACTTTACAAAACTATGCTGCATTAAAAGATCCAAATGAGAAACCAAAAAACATTGCTCTACCCAACAACAAAAAAATGGTAGTAAAAGAACGAAAAAGTTTCTAAACAATTTAACTACTCCAAATCGAAGTTCGCCAGTATCAGACAGACGAAATTGATCAAAGTATGCTTATGTCCAACCAACCGCGGGAATCGGCAACTGCTTTTCGTTCGTCCTCTCCTGATCCAGTTATACCTAAAGATCAAGCCCAAGAGTGCGGTATTCTGATTGACCCTATCAAGTCTACTCCCAAAGCCTCTTGACCCGGTGGGGGCTGATTCTACTGAGGCTGCCCTGATGAATATGTCGGTACATAGCGGGTCTTCTTTACCAATTACTGAAGTGGTCCATCAAAGCTTGCATTCTGTTCATCCGCCCACATCTAAACCTAAGCAAAAATGTTGCATAAACCTTGATATTGATCCAATGACATTGAAAACCTTGGCCCAGAGACGCTCTGTCACACTGGACCAGTTGATAGGGACGATTGTCCAACATTAGCACCGACAGTCTCACAAACAGGACATTTTTGCCTGACACCCTAGAACCTCCAACACCAAAGTCAAATGGACCAAGTTCTCAAGAAACAGTCATTGCAGACTCCAACACCCTAGTAATATCCATGTTAGACAGATTACCAATGGATCCTTTTCCCAATAGATCGACCTTGTTAACCATTATTTTCACACTATTCAGACACTAAGGAATACTGGGTCGCAAGACATTAAATCGATTCAATATTTAGACCCCTCAAACTTTGACAGGGTAGAGCTGGACATACCATCTAGAATTGTTAAGAACTTAGACTGGCAGACCCGGCCGGAGCTGCAACAACGCGCTTTACACATCAAGGTGCGAGTAAATTTGCCACTTCCACCTAATCAAGAGAAATTCCAACCTCGTTCTCAGGGTTCATTACTAGCAGAGACTAGAAGAGCTGAACAATATTCGCAACTTCTGTGCTCTAGATGCAAGGGTGAGAACCCGACTTTACAGCAACATCACACTAATCCCTCAGCACTACAAACTTCGAGATAGTCCTGGCTATATGAAGCCATGAAAACGACAGAAAAATGGTCCAATAATTAGCCCAGCATCTACCATCAAGCTCATTGTGCCTCGCTAGCCGTATGGAACACAAGAGGCTTCATGCATCTTATCTCAGCAAAAGCAGATTTTCTCCACCTCTATGCTGGGGGTCATGTTTCAAGAGACTTGGCTGTTATCAGAACCTATATGGCTGGAACATCACTTAGCCTGGGTGCCGGCAGTTAAAGCCCCCCGTGGGAGGCCTTCTGCAGGCTTATTATTTGCAATTACTCTCCAGTCGCAACTGCATATAGAAAAAGCCATGTCCCCTCATCCAAACATGCAGTTAGTGGTTATTTTTACTTTAAATACACAGCACCCCTTTTATTCCAAAACTGCTTTCATAAACACATACTGGAACCCTTCAACCATACATGAAACCTACTTTATCCAGTTAGTTGAATCGTTACTCGACCTTATCACCTTGGACCCCAAAATTAATACAACAATTATAGCGGGTGATTTTAACATGAACTGCTTTCCCCACCAGAGTAACACAACGAATACGCGTGCCTCAACATGGATAAAGCTAATGCAATTTAGAGAATGTATTCTATTGAATGGCTCATCCAGCGAGGACGATCCAGCCGCACCCACATGGTTTCGCAGCCTTCAATCGTCTGCTCTAGACTATGTATACATCTCTAACAATGCAAATAAAAGTGTTGCCTCGTTTAAAATAATTAGGATCTGGGCTACCGATCATTCTGTTCTAGAGGTCAAGTGGACTTGATCACTTTAACGTAGCCCAAAGTTCTATCAGCAGCCTTTAGCGCTCAAAGTCGTAATAGGCTGATTTGGAGAGCTGCTGATTTGATGAGTCTTACAAAACGTTTAACGCAATCATCTGCAAGCAAGGAATTCCCTGAAAAAGCAGAATACACTCATCACTTGAACGTTTGCATCAAAAACTATTCTAATTTCAGACGTCTTACATTTAAACATAAATATAACCACATTGCAGAAATCTACGAGCTTAAAAAAAGATTATGCCAAGAGCTAAGATCTCTCTCTCCCTTTAATAATAAAAATGAAAGAACAAAACTGAGAACCAAGTGTAAGAACACAATCAGACAGATCCTAGCATTAAACAAGCTTTTGCAGAAAGCATGCTAAGGGCCCTAATGCAGAAGTCAGTCTCGTAAGTCTGGAAATTAATTAATGACTCCAAATCATACGCACCACCATCCATAATGCTTAACACTATTGATGAGTAAATGTGGGTGACACATTTCACAGCTTTATTATATCGTCCGACATTATATACTTATACCCCTCTTTTAAAACCAGCTGACCTAGCAGCAAAAATGAAATTTGATGAAAATGAGGATGTCCTACTAATTAAACAATTAAGTTCATCAAGGGCCAGACAAATTGTCAAATGCAACTCCAAAGGCACACCCAGTTGAGTGAGCAACGATATTGAAATTCATTTTTTCACAAGTAATGTCTTCAGGCCAAATACCATCTTCATGGCGAGAAGCCATCTTAATTCCTATTTTTAAGAAGGGCCATAGGAACACACTCAGCAACTACCGACCAATAGCACTCTTAGATGTTCCAGGGAAGATTTTTGCAAGGTCTGGCTGTATTCAGGGAGTAGGAACTGCCCTAAATCTTAATAATTCTAGCAGCAATAAAGTCTCAAGGAATCACAAATAAACAGCCAGTAAACAGCCAGTATTCCTAGCTTTAATTGACTTCAGACAAGCCCTCGACACAGTCTCTTGTGAAAACTTGTGGACTAAATTAGCTAAGTGTAGTGGTGTTTTGCTCTCCACAAACGTCTTCTCCACATTAAAACAAAAGTGTCTTTGCTGATAGTTTCATAGAGACTCAGGACACGAAGTTAGACAAACATTACCAAGTGGTAACGAAAAATCATTCCTTCCTTTGTAAAAATCTCACAGATTAAAAAAAAAAAAATTAGCTAAGGCAAATTGTCCAGCACACATGTATTTTATTAGACAATTCTACACTGACACAATTGTTAAAGTAAAACTTACGACGGACGGTCTTCTATCTCAACCAATTCAGACCAACATGGGCTTAAAGCAGGGATGCATTTTCGCTTCGATCTGGTTTAATTTTTATATCAACGATATTGGAACAGCTCTTACGTAAGTCCGTTCCTTCCCTCCAAAGTTGGGAACTACAGAAATTGCTTGGTTTGTTTACGCTGATGATTTCGTGATTTTGGATAATACCCCCAATGGACTTCAACAAAAACTAGCCGCCTTGAATATTCATGCTCGTTCATCTATTAACACTGCTAAATCGAACATATTCGTTTTCCATCACCGTCTCCCTAAGCAAGGTTTTAAATTTAACTGGAAATTGGAGAAAGCCTCTATTGCACAAGTCGCAAATTACAAGTACTTAGGGGTGAATCTTAATACACATCACTCAGAGCAGCCTTACAAACAAGAACTAAAAGGCAAAATGAAATGACTTTCTATTCAAGGAAAAGCCCTTCAATATAAATTTGGTAATCTTCCTATCAACCAGCAATCATGTTCTACAAGCTCAAAATTATGCCCGTCTTTACATACAGTGCACATGCGGAGCCGCCAGGCAATTCACAGAGATGGGACACTCTTGAAGGCCTATATTGGAAAGAAATTCTAGCTCTCCCTCCTAGAATACCTATTGCTATCGTTAGGTTCAAATTAGGTCTCATCTCATCGTCAACCATGGTTTGTTGGCAATATTTAGCAGCATATCACAAATGCCTTAACTCCACCGTAGTTAACTGCACTCTCTTAGCAATTATAAAAGCAGCTCTATTGTCCACAATGTGAGGCCCTCTCCAAATGTGGAACGTTTATTGCAACAGCATCCTAGAGAACGCAGACATTCCGGTGGAATTATTGCTTTAAGACCCTGGTACTCGGACTGGTGCCATACCTGGGATACCTGCAATCCAAACAAGAACTTTGAGCCTGGTGTATTGTTACATAAAGCTCTACACAAACTACCCTCTTACCTAACAACATTTCCCGACCCAGCTTGTGCTATGGCAATTCCTCAGCTAAGATTAAACTAATGGGCGATAAAGGATCGACTAGCAACATTTAAACAGTATAAAAATATGGGTACCACTTGCAAGTTTTGCAATCAATCAGATCATCGTGAGACACTTGAACATCTTTTGACAGAATGCTCCAATTTGGCAGATAAAAGAAAGGCAGTGTTTTTCAAATACTTCAAAGAGTATACTCTGATGACGAAAGACTGAATGTGGACCCACTTACTGAACACGGGCAATACTTCTTTGAATATTGCAACAATACAGTTTCTCATAGACCTAGAACTAACTCCTATAGAGTATATACAGTCGTCATTGTATCTAAATTGGAGCATTAAGCATGTAACAACACCGATTGCCATCATACCACACAATGACCACACATGCAAGCCTTTCGACTAGTATATTTTTAAGATCTAATCGTTTTTATCAATGAATTTTGATTTTAGGTGAATCTATTATCCAGGAATTATAGTAGTTTTAGTATGTTGATTATGAACATGCAAAATCAATTTTCATGAGATTGGGTATTTTATTGTCTTTTTACATAAATAGGCAATTGCTGTTTTATAGATTTCATGTTCTTGCCAAAATCCTTATCTACATCTGTCTATTTGCAAAGCCAAAGAGTTTTTTTTTTAATAACTAACATTTTCGAAATGCATCTTGTTTACATCTGCGTGTTTGCTCTACCAAAGTTTGCATATTTGGTGCTCTTGCTAAAATTCTTGTCTACATTTGTTATTTGCAATGCCAAAGAGTATCTTTTTCTATTTTAATAACTTCTTAACACTTCTGAAATGTATCTGGTTTACATCTGCGTGTTTGCACTACCAAAGATTGCATTTCTAATAATTTTTTATCACTTTGAGATCTCTCCTATAATACTAGGTGACATTATTCAAAAGCAACCTCGATTTCAAATTTGTAAAACAAATTGTCATCCGAGTATGAACAATTGAGAATTGCTCAATACAATTAATTACATATATCTCTATTTTTTTAAATCACATTTACCAATATGTAATCGATGTATGTGATATTGCTATTGAAAAATTTGAAAACTCAACTAATGAATTACAAAAAAAAGTGTCTCTACGCTTTCTTCCCAAACAGAGAAAGCAAACAAACAGTGGAGCCGATGTCCTGTGCCACTACAGTTAACCACCCTCATGCAGACAGACCGCTGAACCGAACAAGCAGTCATGCTGTTCACTGCAGTCCTTCAACAATATTGGTTCATTATTAAAACTCTGTAGGACCCTTAAGCACAACTGTCTCAGACCTACCTTCCCTGCTAGTGATAACATGGGGGTAAACCTCTGAAGCAGCCCAAACCTGGAAGCACTGGCTGCCGACTTAGAGGCCTCCGCGGAAGCAAACTAAGAATACGAGGCTACGGGTATGTTGCACGGCAACGAACAGCGACCTGGATGTGACGTCCCAGTTGTATTGGTGCGCATGCGCGGGCCTCGTTATGGTCCCGCGCATGCGTAGTTTAATAAAGTGCGCCCGTGCGGCAGTTCCCGCCGGGACGCGGAGCAAGCAGCATCGCGTCCCGAGTATTCTTGTGTGGTCCGTGTCTGCATGTGTGCGTGGGCCCTCACGGCCAGATACAACACTGAGGTGGGTTTGCCAACTCCCGTGCTGGAAGCCCTGCTGTCCAAAACGGAATCATTGTTTGCCCTTTGCACAGCTATGGCATCAGATCAACGGGAACTAAAATTGGCAATGACCAAAATAGTCGACATCGTTGATAAATTTGCAGTGCCTAAACTATACCCCCGGTGAATGGCCTAGGAGACGCCCCAAGAGTGGTTCCAGCGCTACACTCAGCTAGAGCCCCGGAAGTCCCCTCGCATATACTAGTTAAGGGTGGTGATGCCACAGCACTGAGTAGAGCTGGAGTGAGGCTACTCATCTCCGATGACTCAGAGGAATGACTCATGTCCCAGGATTCAGTGAATATCGCAGTAGGTAACAACGAGGATGCTCTGGAAGCACTGTGTGCCGAGATATCGGATGAAAAACACCACGACTGTCCATAAGCCCAGGAAATGCAGGAGGGACTTTGCTGGAAACGATCACAAAAGTGCCAAACCGTTGTGCCCCTGAACAAGCCTAGTGGCTTGTTCAGACCACCAGGCGCAGACTGAATTACACATTACAACAATCTGAAATTGTTCACAAAAGTACAGACGGATGGTACAAGGCGTACTGTGACCCTGCAAGGACCCATGGATAAGTGGACATACTCGAGGCCAGAGTATAGAATGCCCCTCGATGTGGACTACAAAGGGCACGGTACCTCTGAGGCTGTAATGAGCGGCCTGGTGATCGAATACCCCGCCAAGGAAGTCTTTTGCCTTTGTGTCCAGTCAAGCAAAGTGGTTACGTTATGACCAAAGGACATCAGGGTCAAAATCACCATGTCACTATGTTACATCCATCACTCAGTCGCCAAGTAAGAAACCTTGTGACGTAGGCCCCCACAAGCTCCACCCGCCTGTGCCTTTGACAGTGTGCAGGGTCTGCAGCCCCTATAGTTCACTATCATGCAACACGACAAGTGGCCCTATAAACACTGGCACATAAGTGAAACTGGGAGATACATACTACTGGCCACAGTCCGTTTCTAAAGCGAACAATCTCCTGCAGAGGTGTGCCACTATAGCTTGGCTGTCTACAATGACTTCAGCTGACAGGTTGCAACTGGAGCGCCCTAAATGGGACAGTTGTACAAACTGGGTGTGGATACTGTTTGCATTTCCTATCGTGGTATCACTGCTATGTGCAAATGTGGATGTTCTGCACAGCCTGGGACTTAAACTATCTGTCTGCCGGGAACCACAACTTGAAGCATGGACCCATTTGGCGCTTGGCAACCCACAGTGGAGTTGCATCGCCAAGAGACGCGCCGCTCAGCTACAAATATACATGCCCCCTAGAACATACAGTCTGTGCATGGACATGTGCGCCCAGAGCAAGAAGTGGTGCACTGGTCATCCCCGCGATGGGAGGGGGAGACCCCGAGTGATCAACACTAGGATAAACTGAAGCCATACGATAGCAAGCTGGAACACGAGGGGGTTCAATCACCACATGCAGGTTGAGGGGTCGATGCTTGCACTTGCCAACTAAGGAACAAGTTACTTACCTGTAACTATTGTTCTCCAGCGTGGGTCTGGCATGGATTCACATGCTCATGAATAAAGAATACATAGCAGTACACACATGCACAACCACGGGAGGTGGCAAGGCTCAACAGAAGCAATTATTCATACCTCTGGAACATGCTCACCTTCAAACAAACAAGTTGCATAGTACTGCCTGGCTGATCCTGAACTTCTCCCTGGAATCCCTGTTGACACAGTAGAATCTCGTGAAGGCGTTCGTGGACCTTCACGTAGCAGCCCTGCAGATGTCCAGCAGGGGCACACCAGACAGGAAAGCCGTTGCAGCGATCTCTGGTGATATGGGCTCTCGGACGGCCGGGCAATGGTCGGTTTGCCAACCGATGACAGTGTGTGATACAGCCAGAGAGCCACCTGGAGATTAAGCCTTGGACAAGGCCTTAACGTGGTTCACAGAACCAAAGTTCACAAATAATTGAGACGTCTTCCGCAAACTCTGTGCGTGCCACATAGAACATCAGTGCACGAGACACAGCCAGCAAGTGCAAAGCCTTTTTAGCTGGTGACGAAGGTTTCGGAAAAACACAGGCAACACCAAAGGCTTGTTGAGGTGGAATTCCGACGGTACCTTTGGCATGAAGGAGGGGTGCGTCTGCAGAGCCACCCTTGTGTCGTGAAAAGTCAGATAATGCTGCTTGCAGGAAAGGGCCTGGATCTCACCAAGCCTCCTGGCAGAGGCGATGGCCGTGAGAAAAGCAGTTTTCCATGAGTGGGCCTTGATGCATAGGCTCCAAGAGGGCGGGGGGCATGAGGCTAGTCAGTACCACGTTCAGTTCCCATGCTGGGGCAGGAGCCTTCACCGGTGGGAACAAAACAGTCCTTTGAGGAACTCCTTGACTAGACGGTGGGAACAAACAGAAGACCGTCCTGGAGACCTGGTGTAGTGGGAGATAGCCGCCAGATGCATGCGCCAGCCCCACCTTGGACAAGGACAACAAGTACGGAAGAATCTGTGGCCATGACCCTTAGAGGGTTGATGATCTATGTCCAGCACCACGTTGCAAAAGGTTTCCACTTGTGCCTGTAGCACTAGTCGACGACGCTCTGGCAAGGACCTCTCTGCAGTCAGCCTGCAACTCGTACCCTCCGATATCTAAAGCTGCAGGAGTCAAGACTTCAGGTTCAGCGATCCTGGGTCATGAAGTAGTATTGCCCCTCCTTCTCTGGAAAGCAGATCTGCGACCACCGGCAACTTGACCGGGGCGACGTTGACAGGCTGAGAAGATCCGGGTACCAAATCTGCCTTGGCCACGCCTGGGCAACGAGGATCATCCTGCATCGGCACTGTTTTAGTTGATTGATGACTCTCAGCAGGAGAGGCAATGGAGGAAACGCGTACAGGACCAGACCGTCCCACGGGAAGGGAAACTAGTCTCCCATGTGCCTCGGCTGGTGGAACCTGCTGGCAAATCTCTGGCACTTTGCATTCGTTGCCATCATGAACAGATTGATCAGGGGTCTGCCCCATCTGAGCAAAAGGCTGTCCACTTGATCCTGTCGAAGTTCCCACTCATGGCAAAAGTGCAGCTCCTTGCTGAGGGAGTCGGCGATGGTGTTCTTGACTCCCCCTGCCCCCCCCCCAAGTCGAAAGGAATGCTGAACATCCCTTGGGTGACAGCACAGTGCCACAAGTCCTGCATTTATCTGGAGAGCGCTGGGGATCTGGTGCCCCCCCTGCTTCCTGATGTGGAACACTGTGGTGGTATTGTCTGTGCAGGTCCTCACCACCGTGCCCTTGAAGGATGGAAGGAACGACTTGAGGGCCCAGAACACTGCCGGCAACTCCAGGACATTGATGTCAAGATCCCTCTCCCCCGGCAGCCACAGGCCTCTGGCGTGGAGACGTCCGGTGTGGGCTCCCAAGCCCTCCCGGGAAGCATACATGGTGACAATCTACTGGTATGGGGGGGCTCTGAAAGTCTGTAGCCCCGGTGCTGTTGGAGGGCACGCCCCACCACCTTATCGCTCGACGGAACTCGTCATCAAGAACAATTTTGTCTGCGAAGCTTCCAGGCACCTGGATCCACCGAGAATCCATGAATTTCTGAAGGGGTCCCATCCGCAACCTGCAGAGTCCCATCGGGTAAATGCACGACGACATCATTCCGAGCAGCGACTTGATGGTCCACACCATGGCGGTCTTCAGTGCCAAAAGCCATTGCACCTTGCCAGTATTGCTTCTGTTAGGCAGAATCATATGCAGTACCCTTTGGGAACACCACACACAATTAAGACTACAAGTGACAGTACAATTTCACCTTTGGTACAAGCCTGTACTACGCAGTAAAGTGGTAGCGATGGCTGAGCAGCCAGACTTATCTTAAGAGTAAGTGAGCAGTTTCAAATATTTACACAAAGGACAGCAATTCCTATGATTCAGGCAAACACTGACTCAAGGTTTCTAAGTAAAAGAATATATATTTATTTACTCATCAGTTATATAACATTTCACTAAAGTAAAGCAGTCTTAAAAATCACACTCTTAATACACCACACTATTCCCAATAGTTTCCAGAAAAGTTGCGCTCACAAAATGAAGTGTGAGCAAAATGGCACTCCAGAAATTTAAAAGGGAGGGAAAGACAAAATTAGGTAGAAATGAAGCAGCACTAACAGGTAAGTAAGCAGGGCAATCTAGAAAGAGGAACTACAGTGATGGAATCAAATCGAATAGGCTTAGGGCCAAATGCAATAGGACAAAAAAGTATTTTGCTCAAGATCACACAGTTCAGGGTAGTTCGCGGTTAAGTCTTTGCCAAGAGTTCCGACGAAGTTGGTCGGAAGAAAAGTTAGTTTAAAAGATTGAGACGGACAGGCCCTCGCATTGGAGAAAGATTTCACACACTTTCACCACAGCTGAACGAAACGGACAACCAGATTTGCACAGTACCTTTCAATGGAGAAGAAGCTGTAGCTGAGGCGGACTTTCCTGGTAGTTCCTGCAGGCTCACGGTTCCTGAAGCGACTGTCAGACTGACACGAAGTAGGAAGACTGGAGGGTCCTGCACTACCCAGGGAAGAAACCAGTAGCAGAGCAAAGCAATAAATAAAAGGTGCGCTCCTTAAAACCCAAGCAGGGTCCGACCTTCCTGGCTATCCGGCCCACTGTAGCTCTGTACAGTGAATTCGACCAGAGGAGGGAGTCCTGGCTTGCAGTTTGGGTGAACTGGTTGGTCCCACCAGCTCAGGGGCAGAAGATTCCTGGAGGATCTTCTCTGTCGTTGGAGTTCGAGGATTCGGACTTGCAGCAGGGCTTCACCGGGCGGTTCAGTCGTGGTAGGGATCCTCTTCCATCAGCTCCTCGTCGGTTCTTTCGTTCCAGTGGCGACTCTGCCTTTCCAGACCCAGAGACCTGCTTTTTATGCAGTTTTCCGCCCATTCACACAGCCTGGCTGTCAATCACACAGCAGGGTGGCTGTCCCGCCGGGACAGTCACCACAGCCAATCGTGTCAGAGTGCGACATGGGTTTCCAAGGAGACGCTGTGCAGGGAGCCCTAAACCCCTCGCTCACATCCTGCCCCCCCAGACATACAGGCACCTAAGAGGGTTTCTATGGAGAAGCCCACAAAAGAAGGTGAACAAAGGAACCAAACCTGGTTTGGCGAGCAGAGTATAACACGAGAAAGACTTTTACAAAAATAAATGGCGAATAAACCCAGCCGGAACCGTAATAAAACATATATGGTCTAGCGGGTTTAAGTTCGAGGCTACCAAGATAGCCTAAAAGAATACCAAGGTTATTTAAGATAACTGCGGTAGAAAAAATAGGGTAGTTACCACTGCCACCAGCCAAGTCTTGATGAAAAGGGAGCAAAAAAATGCTCCAAGAGAAATAGAAAAAACTGGATAAGTATTAACCCTTTCCAGTACTCCATGTAAGATGGTTTGTTCTGAGTCTGTGGTTTTACAGAGGCTAATAAAGTTAATGGTAAACTTTATAGGTTCTGGGAAACAGTAGTCAGTCCCAGAAAATGGAGTCCGATTTGGGAAGTCTAAAAGACAACTCTGTGTTACTGCACTGAGGGTGCTGTGTAACACACAACAAAAAATGATGCCTGTGGAGTAGGTGAGGCTCCACAGTCTATGAATACAAATGTTGAACACACACAGCAAAACACCTGTAAGAGTGGGAAAAAGGGTGCACACTCTTAACAGGTGAAAAAAATAAACCCTAGAAATCCAGCAAAGCTGCTGAGGGACTCAGTAGGTAAGGGAAATTAGCCATTCTGGAGAATTCTCCCTAACACCTGCTATCCTCTCCTCCGAGGGCGCCGCCAGGCAGGAGACCGTGTTGAGCCTTGTCCCAGAGGAACAGCGCATTCTGCAATGGAATTAAGCAGGACTTTGGATAGTTCACAGAGAATCCCAGATCGGACAGCAGCCGGACGGTCCTCCCAGTGTGTTCGATGGCTACGTCCCTTGACTTGGCCCGGATGCGCCAGTCATTGAGGTAGGGGTACATGTAACCCTTGCAGGCCCAGATGGGCCGCCACTGGTGCCAGGTACTTCGTGAACACCTTGGGCGCCGACTTCAGTCCGAAGGGAAGGGCATTGAATTGGTAGTGCCTTCCTTGAACTACGAAGTGCAGGAACCTCTGATGCTTCTCGTGAATGGGGATGTGGAAGTACGTGTCCTCCAGATCCAGCAACGTCAAGAAGTCTCCTTCTTCCAGTTGGCCGAGCACGTGCTGCAACGTGACCATCCTGAATATTTGGTGTTGGTTGAGATGCTGCAGGTCTAAAATGCGCCTCCAGATGCCAGTCTTCTTCCTTACCAAGAATTATCTGGAGTAGACTGCAGCCCCAGAGCCGCTTTAGAACCAACTCCATCGCCCTTTTTTTTTTTTTTAGCATGGCCAGCACCTCCTGCAGGAGCTGAGGGATGTGCTGCTCCTGTCGGGCCAGCAGTGGTGTACGCAGACACTTCTGCTGGAACTCTAAAGTGTGTCGGCCAGGGGGTCCAGCACCCATCAGTCAGTGGCTATCTTTTCCCACTCGCTGACGAAGTCTAGCAGCCGGCCTCCCACCAGGGTGCATGGGTGGGGTCCTAGCCAGTTCAATCTTGTTTTGGGGCCTGCATGACGCCTTGAGAGCAACAACGACGGCCAACTCCGCCAAAAGCCTTGGAACTGCTCCTGTAGGCCATCTTGGGCCGTAGACTGGCAGGGTTGACGGTACAAACAGGACCCTCCGCCGAAACCCCTAGGCGATCTGCCAGATTTTCTGCCAGAAGCACGAAAGGATTGGCAATGCTGCTGAAGAGTGCCCAGGGCACGGGCCGTCTCTGTGTCCACCTGAATGTCCTGCAACAATTCATCGATGACTTTCCCAAAGAGGTTGTCCCCATCTGTTAGGGAGAATTCTCATTTCATGGCTAATTTCCCTTACCTATAGAGTCCCCAGCAGCTTTGCTGGATTTGAAGGGTTTGTTTCTTTTTACCTGCTAAGAGTGAGACTCTTTTTCCCACTCTTAGGCATTTTTTGCTATGTGTGTTCTAGGCTATTTTTGTGTTTAATGCCTATGGGATCTTTTCTCTCACCCATAGGAACCATCTTTATGCACATGTGTCACACAGCACCCTCCGTGCCGTGACACAGGGGTGTCGTAGCGACCCCCAAACATAGACTCCATACCCTGGGACTGACTACTGTCTCCCAGGGCATGTAAAGTCCCCGTTGACTTTACTAGTCGATTTTTATGAACTTAACCAGTACACCCCATCTTAATATGGAAGTACTGGAAGGGGTTAATAGTTTTTCCCCTATGTTCATTTTCGAGAGGGTACCTTAAAGTCCCCCTTTACAAAGTTTCTGGCTGGTGGCAGTGGTTACTACCTTTTATATTCAACCGCAAATATTTCTCTATGGGATTTTCCCATTGTTCGAGGCTACCACTTTTACTGACAGCCTCTAACATACCGCCGGTCTATTCTTTTATTAACTTTACTCCGGTAGGTTTTATTTGCCAGAACTTTGATAAAACTTCTTTCTCGAGTCTTACTCCATTTTCCTAACCCAGGTCGGGGATCCTTTGTTCGTCCTTTTGGCGGGCTTCTGCCAAGAAGCCATCCTTTCGGTGCCACTGAGTCTGGGGTGGGTCTGTTTGAGAGGGGGAGTAGAACCCCCGGACAGAGTTGCCACCGCAACTCAGGTCGCACTCTAACCTGATAGGCTGGAGGGTCTCCCGCCAAGATGACCACTCCACTGTTTGAGTGACAGCTAGGCTGTATGAATGGGTCTCTTTCTGCATAAAAGCAGGGTCCTGAAGACTGGAAGAGCAAGACGTCACCACTGGAACTACGGAACCGAAGGGAAGAGAAGCCAGAGACATCTTCAGCATCTAGACCACTGGTGAAGCCCTGCCGGATCGTCTCACCACTTTTTCTTCCACACGACGAGAGGAGATCTTCAGCGGAGGAGCCTCCTTCCCTTGAGCTGGTGGGGTCAACCAGTTCGCCTATCTCATCCTCGGACCTGCCTTGGTTGACTCGACAGTGCCCCGCACTTGAAGACCGGATAGCCAGGCAGCTTTCGACCCGGACGGCGATTAAAAGGAGCGTACCTTTTAAACTTCGTTTGGCAGCACCGCGGCTGGTTTCATCCCTGGGTAGTGCAGCGACTCGAACCTTCCTCCACGACAAGAGCCTCTCTTCCTCTGTTGGACCCCTCGACTGCAGGAACTACCAGGAACAACCGCCACCGCAGGAGCCACTTCTCCACGTTTAAGGTACATTGTTCCACCAGGCCGCCCTTTCTCCGTGGTAGCCCTAAAGGTGTTTTAAATCCTTTAACTACTTGTGGGGTTGGCCGCCCTCTCTCTTAACATTGTCTTTCGCCTCGCATCTACCTCTTCAAAAGTTTTCTACTAAAGATTTGACTGCAGCTACAAGAACATTTTTGCTCCTAAGCTCTTGGTCCTGTACCACTGACTCTGGCTCAGGAATATTGACTCTGGCTGATTTGTTAGATCTGCTCTCACTAGATTCGTTTTCAATGAGAAATGTGTGGATGCACTTAAATCTTCTAAACCCCTCTTCCTTCCTACTGTTTTAACTTGTGGAGTGCCATTTTGCTCAGTTTTCATTCACTTGTCTTTTGGTTAAAGTGTCACTGTGCATTACTTGTTCAAAAAACTTCAAGGGAAGAGTTGCTAGGGGGTGTCTGAAGATATTTCGGTTTAACTTGTACTTTCCCTCCCTTTCGTTGAATTGTTAGAGTGCCATTTGTAGTAGGTTTTCACTGTGCCGTTTTGCTCAGTTTTCACTGTACCGCAAACTTGTCTACAATTGAATAGGGAGTTGTATATGCTTTTCTTTTGCCTAAACTTAACTTACATTATTAACTGTGATCTATGTGTTGACTTAGAAGTGTATAAAATAAATATATATTCTCTTTTTAATACAAAACTTTGGTCAGTGTTTCCTTGCTCCATAGTACTGTACTACCTATTATGTCAACCCTGAATACTTTTCATCTCCCTCTTGAGATAAGTCTGACTGCTCAGCCACAACTACCAACTAAATCTTTGTGGTACATACTGATACCAAAGGGGATTTATTGCTCTCACCTGTGGTCCTAATCTGGGGTAGTGCTCCCTAAGGGAACTGCCCTGGATTCTGCCTAACACCATCTAAGGGCATGCCCAGTACTCTCGTCTGGACCCCTTTCCTGTAAGTTGGTGGCCTTCAACCAGTCATGAGGACGGAGGCTGACACTGTTCCCCATCTGTCGGAACCCTGTGTCCGCAATGTCCAGGGCCACAGCGATGGCATGGTCCCATGACACGCCTTCCTGGAGAATCTCAAGTGCCTCAACCCGTTTGTCGTCAGGTAGACATTCCAGCAGCGGGGCCATCTTATACAGCAGCTCCCCGACATATCTGGCCAGGACCGCAAGCGCATTCACTGCCTTGACTGTCTCCGCCAAGCAGATCACTTTCCTACCCATGACGTCAAACCTCTTCCCCTCGCTGTCCAGGGGAACATAGGCTGAAGATGATGGATTAGAAGACTTCTTCCTCACAGCCACCGAGACCACAGAGTCCGGGGAGGGCTGTGACCGTAGGAACTTTGGTGCGAACTTCGGCACCCAGTACTTCTTTAACAGGCTATCCATCTGCGCCGGGGCTGTGTCTGGGTTCCTCATCAGCACCAAGCCCTCATCTCAAACATCATCCAGGAGAGGCATCACCAGAATGGTCTTCCTCTTGGCAAGTCGTTGGTAAAGGAAACCTTCTTTCTTGGTCTCTTCTGGCGTCAGCTGGAAGGGCTCAGACGCGCGGGACGACCATACCATGCCGTGAACAACCCCACTTTGCCCGGTTGGGGGGGTGGGGGGAGCCCTCGGCAGCAGAGAAACGCAGCAGTCGTTGTCCATGTCGTGTATGTAGTCACCTTGTCCATCCCCATACCCCTAGTGGGCAGGGGAGGGCATGTGCAGCAGTTGATGAGGCGTTATAGGGTGCTGTTTTCTTTGCTGCCATTGGTGCTGTTGGCATCCTCTTCTGGATCTCCGACACCAGAGGGAGCGGGGGTAGGCTTGCTGGGCACAGCACCCACGTCGTCATTGCGGCCGTCGTCCCCCTCTGTGTTTCCGCCACCACCGTCCAGAGTTTATCGTTCCCCACGTCCTCTTGGATCATGTGAACGGACACCAGGTCCTCCTTGTCCGAGGAAGAAATATCCCTGCCCTGGAGCATGGTTGAGGCCTCCACTCCCCCACCCTTTTTCTTGCATCCTGAGGGGGCGGTCTCGGGCTTAGTGATGGCATCCTCTTCTCCGGCGTTTTCTCCACCGGCTTGGCTGAGTCCTCCCGCCTCAGGGGCAGGGCCACTCTGGTCGATGCTGGGTTCCTCTGCACCGGGTCAACCCCTTTCGCCTACGAGAGGGCGGCCACCACCAGCTCGTCTGTCGAGGATGACTTCGCCTGGACGACCTGGGCCTTCATGGGCAGGTCGGACACCTTTCCCTGTGCCCTGGTCTTCTCCCACAACTTCACTGGGTTAGCCGATTTCCTCTTCGTGGAGAAGCTGGAGTGATGACTGGAGATGGAGGCAGACGGTGAAGATGAGCGCGCCCTGCCCTTCGTGGGACCCTGAGGAAAACTGACTTTCTGTTCTTGGCCTTGTCTTGGGCCCTCACCGATGGAGCACGCAAAGGACTTAGAAGCCCGGTGCTCGGACCCACCGGTCCTGGATGAGGCATGCACCTGCTTGCCGCACGCGGTAGAGGCCTTGGCATTAAGCCACTCCGCCAACCTACTGTGACAATCCTTGATGGTGCGCTTGGAGAATCCAAGGCCGATTTCACAACCCACTTCCCTGTGGTCCGGATGGAGACAATAGAGGGACTGGGAGCGTTTGTCCTCCACAAACATGTTCCTCAAGCCGCACCTGGAGCAGAGCTTGAACAGGGAGCCTCCCTCCTCCTCTAACATGGTCCGGCGTCCGTTGTGAGCCCGATGGCCTTCTGGAATCTTCAACAAAACTAGACGATTCTTGCCCTTGAGGGGCATTGAGAGACACCGCCAAACGGATCACTTCTTGCTGGTCAAAGGAGCGAAAGGGCACACGGGCTCCATTTGACAAAAATAGGAACTTTGTATTGAAAAAGTGTGAAAACTTAAAAAAGCTCTGAGCAAAACACGAGGACTCCCAACACTTGAACGTGCACTAAGAATCTGAAGACGGCTGCCAGAGGAGGGGCTTGGGGAGAGGGCAGTCAGTGGCTGGGGGGAGTATTACCCAGAGCTCAGCGATTGGTTTAAAGGAGAAAAAATTTTTGTAAGTGAAAGTGAAACTTTTCTTTAACCAAAGATCCCCAGCCTGATGGGGAATATTCATGAGGATGTGAATCCATGCCAGACCCCATGCTGGAGAAGATCTATTCTTTTTACAGGAAATTTGGTCCGACTGCCCTTTGCACTTTGATGGATACACCACCTGCATCAAACCATGGCAAAGAAATGGCCCTAAGGGCAGGCCCTTTGGTGGGCTCATCATTGGCGCGAATAAAAAAAAGAAAACATTAAAAAAATTGCGCGCACAGTGGGGCCGATCGCCAATGGTGCTATGATATGGCATTTATAACACGCCTATACACAAGTGTTTCAAGGCATGAAGAGGCAAGGGAGGGGAGACAGGAAAGACAGACATGATCCTACTAGGCCAGGTGACATTAAGATCCCGCAAGTGCAGGGGAGGGGGGAAGGGGGAAGTGCGGAGGGGAGGGGCAGTGCAGTACATAGGAGAAACGTAAAATAAATAAAGACAAATAATAAATAAATAAAAAGTGCAGCCAGCTGGCGGCAAGTGCAAGGGTAAGTGCAGACATCAGGTGTCCAGTGCTAATAGGGGCTGTAGGGAAACAGCAACAGTCCCTGAATGCAACGGTTGCCAGGAGGTCAGTGCAGATGTGCAACTGGCAGGGAGGGTACCCGGGCCCGAGATCAGAGGGTAGCCAGGTAACCAGTGCAGTTCAGATTCAGCCAGGAGATCAGCAGGGGAGCGTAGGAGAGAAAAAAGAAGCAAAGAAGGTCTTGAGGTGCTTCAAGAACCAGAGATGGTTCTCAAGTTTCAGAGAGGCAGGGAGACTGTTCCAGAGGGAGGCCCCAGCAGAAGAAAGATCTACCACCAACTCGCTGCTTGGAGAAGCAACTAACCCTGAGGGGGGCAGATGACCGAAGAGCTCGAGAAGGAAGATACTTAGGAAGAGATTTGAAGGTATTGAGGCCCCAGAAGGCCTTGTGGACAATGAATAGGGTCTTGAACTTAATCCTCGCCGCCACAGGGAGCCATGGACATAATTTTAGGGGGGGACAGAGGTATTTTTCCCCCCCAACTTTCATGGCACACCATTTTGTCCCCATTCATTTGGCTGGGTACCTTTCTTTCAGATGTCATGTCTCCCAACATTTTCAGCAAAGTTACTCCACTGCTGGGAGCCAGCGCAGAGACTTCAGTCCTGGAGAGATACGATCCCCGGACTTGAGGCCAAGGACAAGTCTCGCAGTCCTGTTTTGGATGAGTTGCAGAGGGCGGAGAGTAGAAGCAGGCAGATTTAGAAAGAGGCTGTTGCAGTAGTCCAGCCAAGAGGGAACCAGAGCTCTGGAGACAGTGAGCTTCTGGGGGAAGGAGAGGAAAGGAAGAATACCTCTGAGGAGGTGCAGCTGGTAGTGTGACTTCTTAGAGACGACAGAGATGGGAGGAGAGAAGGAAAGTGTGGAGTCGAGGATTACCCACAAGGTTTTTAGCCTCACAGGTCGGAGCAGGAAGAGGTCCAAGTGAGGCCGGCCATAGAGTGACAAGGAAGGAGGGAGCAGATGTGCCGATGAGGAGAATCTCGGTCTTACTGGCATTAAGGAAGCGATTGTTGGTGGAACACCACTCCTGGATGGTGGACAGACAGATGAGAGAAGGAGAAGAGGTGGCGGACGGAAGCCTGAAAATGAGTGTCATCCGCATAGAACTGAAAGTTGGGGCAGAGATCGGCAATGCGGTGGGCAAGAAGTGCCAGGTATTGGTTGAACAGCCCTGGGGAACACCATAGGTAGAGATAGAGGAGAGGAAGGACCCAAGGAGGGGAAGGAGGTCAGTCAAGTCAGGGCCTGATCACTGATGCCCAGGTTATCCTGGAGATGGTTGCGCAGGATGGCATGGTTTACCATGTCAAAGCCAGAAGAGAGAGCAAGAAGTAGGATGAAGACACAGGGGGTGTTGGAATCTATCTGAATCTGAAAGCAAGGATGCCGATTATAAACGTTTACATTAATCTCCTCATGAAAGGCATGGAGGAAATACAATTGTACTTGGAAGAGGTACTTGCAATACTTGAAGGGAGCTCTAGCGACCACCTTTTCTTTTGCCAGGTGCCTCGATGAGCAGCAATGTGCCCAATACCACAACGTAGAATGTACGAGTGAAAGGCTACAGAATAAAAGCAAATAGCAAGAGCCTACAATGGGTAAATTACCCGAGTCTTTGGGACCTTACCATGTTTAATGGCAGAGGGCGGGGGGGGGGGTAGGGAGACATACCTGGGAAATATACATGGGCTGCAAATAGCAGTTGAGCCACCCTAGATTACTACTTTGGGAATGATGTCTGCCTTATGGCCACCGAATACCTAAGGGTGACTACTAACAAATATAGCCATCGCAGTATTTTGCCCCTAACCATAAACACCCAACTGAAGAATTTTAATCCCTAAAGCTGCACAGGCATTCAATCAAACCAAGCTGGAAATTGAGAACTGTTATTATTGCCTTGAGTCACATCTAGATAGTGCCACATTGAGACGGCGCTGTGAATATTAAGATAGAACTGTGAATATTAACCCAATATTGACAATCTCCCACTATGCCAGACTTAAATCTAGGTGTGACCTCCATCTCTGTCTATGTGGTGAAACCTACTGTATTGTTAAAGCTAGGCCTCCCCCTCACTAAACCGGACTCTCAAACCTAGGTATATCCCACATCTCCACCTATTACATTGTGAAACCTACTGTACTGTGAAATCTAGGTTTATCCTCTTTTCTGCCTACTATATTGTGAAACCTACTATATAGTCAAACTTAGGCTGCTGTCCCGCTATACATGACTCTCAAATCTAGGTGTATCCTCCATCTCTGCCCTTTTACTGTTGAAACCCACTGCACTGTGAAACCATCGCCATGTCTGCCTATTATAGTGTGAAACCGACGTTACTGTGAAACCTAGGCCTCTCCCCCACTGTACAGGACTCAAATCTAGGTGCGTCTTTCCCTTACCCAAATTGTAACGTGAAACACAATATTCAGGATCCCCAAATCAAAATGGTATACACCAATGACTACCTCTGTTCTGTAAAACCCAATGTATTTGAAAGCAAGGCCTCCCCCATGTTACAGGACTCAAATCTAGGCCCGTTTCCTCTGCTGCACTGGACAAAGATCACTCCAGCCAAACTATTTCTGAGCGTAGCGTACATCTCACACCACCAGTGTAGACACAGGCCGCAGGCACGGGCAAGCATCCATGCACTGTAGAATGCTGCTATGGCTATGCTCTTCCGGTCTAGCATCGCATATAGCCGCCCAGACTGAAACACCCGACGTACCGCAACACCTCTGCCACTAGCATACAGCAACTACCAACCGAAAGTAACTTGTAATAGCTGGCCACAAATCGACTCTCTCAACAATAGCAATCTATCGCAAACCATCAACAGCACCCACCCACGTGCCTGGCCTCTCTTTGGGATGCTTAGTGGAGCCAAGCCAGCCACCCAAGTCCTAGACAGGCAACATGCACACATGCATCTCGTAAGCTAAACTCTTTAGAATTTTCCAGCACAATAACCAAGTTCACCGAGGGTGTTCCAACCAAAAGAGCGGATTGAGGCCACATAAGTGGGGAAGAGCGCTATATAAATAACAACATACAATACAAAAAACATTTACAAAGCGAGAGTTCTCTTAGCGGAGCTCTCGGGTAACGACAGAGGTGCTAGGTGGATTGAACTGTAATGAATTTGAAAAGTGGCTTAAAGCGGAAGTGTGCTCAAAATGTATTGTCCCGATGGTTCGGGCATGTGTTTTTAGGCATACTCTAATTGATCTTAAAAAATGTCCTATTCATCTTATCTTAGTTTTCCTCACTTTTACACATGCGAAAACAACGGGCTGGGTGTGGCCATCTTGTGCTAATTTTATCTGTTGAGCCATTGCATTAACTTCAAGGGCGCTCGCGGCAAGAATACAGATCGCCTGCCTCTGAAGCTGGCATCACTATTCCAAACCATATGATCCACATATTTTCATGACATTAGAGGCCACGGTAGCCAAACGCGCCCAGTCTGTTAGGGCGAATTCTCTCGTTAGGGTGAATTTCCTAACCTAGTGAGTCCCCCAGCAGCTTTGCTGGATTTCTGAAGTTTGTTTTTTTTCTCCTGGCAAGAATGAGTCTCTTTTCTTCACACTCTTGGACATGATTTGAGGGGTTCCTTTGACTGTTAATGTGTTTTATGGGCTATGGGGTCCTTTACTCCATAGGGTCTCATGTGTTTTTACTATGTGTGTTACACAGCACCCTCAGTGCAGTGACACAGGGGTGTCATAGTCACACCCTACCATAGACTCCATACCCTGGGACTGACTACTGTCTCCCAGGGCATGTAAAGTCACCATTGGCTTTACTAGTCCCAAATTATTAACAGAAACTGGTACAAACCATCATATTGTGGACGTACTGGTCGGGGCAATTCGATTGCCCCGGGGTCTGTTAGTCGAGGGGGCACGTCTCCGTCCCCCCTGATCGAGTTTTGGCTGGTGTCAGAGGATACTACTTTTTATATTCGACCGCAAATATGTCCCTATGGGATTTTCCCATTGGTCGAGGCTACCAACTTTAATTATTTAATTATCATAGCCTCGAAAATACTGCTGGTTTATTTAATTAATATTAATTCGCTGGTTGGTATTTTTTGCCAGGACTCGATTCTAAAATGGCGTTTGTGTTCTCTTCTGTGACTCCAACCCAAGTCGAGCCCTTTGTTCCACTTTTTGGCGGGCTTCTCCACAGAAGCCTCCAAAAGTGGTGCCACTCTGTCTGGGTACCACACGGGGCGTGGGAGGGGGTTTAGGCACCCTGGACTGAGTTACCTTGGTAACTCAAGTCACACTCTTGTGTGATTGGCCCAAGTGGTGAGCCGGCCGGCTCACCACTTAGCATGTTTGATTGACAGCTAGGCTGAGTGAATGGGGGTGTGCTGCATAAAAGCAGGGCTTTGGGGACTCGAACTTCAGAAGTCGCCACAGGACCTGAGAATCCGACGAGGGAGAAGCTGAGCCGACCTACCACGACGACACCACCGGTGGAGCCCTGCGGAACCGACTCACCACTTCCCGAAGACAGAGAAGATCTCCCGACTGGAGAGGCTTCTTCCCCTGACTGGTGGGCACAACCAGTTTACCTTCTTCTCTTCGCACCCCAGGCCGTCTTGTGGTCGAACTCCGCGGCTGGTTTCTTCCCTGGCAGTGCAACAGACTCCTGTCTTCCTCCCCGACAAGATCCTCTCTTCCCCCGGACGAAGCACTGACTTGCATCCGCTGCCAGGAACAACTGCCCCGCTGGAGTCTTCTCACCACTTTAAGGTACCGTGTCCGCCAGGCCTCCCTGTCTAAAGATTGCTACAAGGTAATAATAATCCCTTTACCTTCTGGACTGGGTTGGCCATCTTGACCTTCTAACGAGTCCCTTTCTTTTGGTCCAACTCTTTTTTTTGAACATTTGCAAGACTCTTGTGCACTTCAACCAGGGTTTAGGCACCCTGGACTGAGTTACCTTGGTAACTCAAGTCGCACTCTTGTGTGATTGGCCCAAGTGGTGAGTCGGCCGGCTCACCACTTAGCATGTTTGATTGACAGCTAGGCACATTGACTAGCTGTCACATTGAAATGTGACCTTGGACACATTTCGTCCTGATCCTCTTAAAGTGGATCCGGCCTTCTGAACTCTAACTTCACGGTTTTACTTGCCTCCCTCTCTTGTTTTGTTCTTATGAAAGTGTTGGGATCTGTTTCATTTTATACTCTGCTTTTCTCTCCCTTTTAAAACAAATTATTAGAGTGCCATCTGCGTTAAGTGCTCACCGCTGTCTGAAAATAAGTGAGGCTTTACTTAAGACTTGTCTAAAATTCCTCTAAGGGAGTGTATATCTTTTAGTGACCATGTTTTTGAATTGCTTACTATTAGTGCCTGTGTGTTTTTCCAGATGTGGTTTTAAATAAATAATTATATCTCTTTTACACCAAGCTCTGGTCAGTGTTTACTTGTTCTACTGTGCTCTTCTGACCTATTGTGAATACTCTGTATACTGCCTAACTCTTCTTGAGGGAAGTCTGACTGCTCAGCCACAGCTACCAAGTGAATCTGTGTGGTACAGACTGCTACCAAGTGGATTTACTGCCAAACAACTGTAGTCTTAAATCTTTTGAAGTGGTCCCAGAGGGAAATGCACAGGTTTCTGCCTAACACAGTCATCACCCACGCCATAACGTCAGTTAATGCAGAACCAGGAAGATAAACACACATCCTCTCACAGCGCATCCCAAATCGGATAAGAAAACAATATTTTTAAAGAAAACATCATTAGTCTGCAATGTAGCAAGTGATTTTATTTATCAAGGACTTCTCCCAAAACCACATTAAGTCCACAAAATGAACTATATGTTTTTGCAATAAAAGTTATAGCTAGCGAATATTGCATGCTTCGATTGTAGTTTGTAACGTCCTCAAGATCCGCTGATTGCGATCAACGACCAATTGTTGTGCGTCCTTCTGTTACACCAGCAAAACTTCCTAATGACGCACATGGTGTTCCTTTCGTAAGAATATATGTATTTCTTTGCACTTTCATTCGCAACGCCTTCACTTCAGCATGTTGCTACACCGGAAACAATGACAGGTTGCTCCTTGTGCTGGTATCGCCAAAGGGCGGATTGGTCGCTGGCTGTCCCTCATCATGGTAATGCAAAAAGGTCAGTTTAGGCATATCTGCTATTGTTGAAGAATCCATCCAACGGTAGCTGGAAACTATGGCATATGCAGAAAAGTACAACATATCTGTGTAGATAACAGAAAAAAAATATATTTTAGTAGCGGTCCTTTATTCGAATGTATCCATTTACACTGTAGTTCTACACGAGATGAAACCTAATCATGAACACAAACCACACATAATGAACACACATGACAATATGGGGGAGTATTTGAGACCATGATGTGCTTGAAAGGTTAGCGCTGTGAAGTTGGTATAGCTCCCAATGGGAGGGAGAACCTGACGGATATTGGGAACCACAGACAGATGGCATAACGGAACTGGGAATATTATTGATAAAAAGCGAACCAAGTTCCCTCGGGAAAAATGTTATGGTACACAATAATGCAACGTTGATAGCACACCGGATATGCCATGGGACAAAGTGGTTTAGATATCACTAGCTTGCATGCAGATTGTTGTTGCGGGTCGAACAATCGTCACAATATGCTCCAGCTAACAACCCATAACAATGTCAGTAAGCAATACCGGCCCAAAAAAAAAATAAAATATATCAAACTTCTATTCACTCTTTAAATTATACACAATTATTAGTAGACTTATAAACAAACCACTAGTTATGCACATGTTTTTTTTTTAAATATGGCGCCGTAAAAATCTAATTCAACATAACGTATTGTGCCCATTATTTTCATCAAATCGCACGTCGATGAATTATTCAATATGCATACAGCACAAATACGGTTTTTAATTGCAAAAATAGTATGTAGAGTTGAACTTGCATGTTAGGTAGTTCCTTTCTATCGGTGTAACGCAGAGAGTCCGCTCCGAACAACAGATTGCGGAAATTGAAACTAAATGTTCCAATGTCCACTTTCAATATAGTAAAAGTTATCATTTTTGTGGGTATTCGATACCTCGTGTCTTTCTAGCCGAGTGGTTGCCGACTTTCGCTTCAGGCCAAATAAAAATATAAGCTTGTTTGCAGCGATTGAATCTGGAGATGGGTAGATTTCGATTTTGTGAAAGAATGCCACAATAAAACAGACCGGAAAGACGCGTCAGTGTGACTGGATTAATTTCTTCCATTCCCACAAGCATCATCCCACAACCTGACCTTCACTCCATGGAGAGATGAGTCCAGCTGACCCACGTGGAATGCCAAATACGCCTGAAAAATAAACGAATTGTAGGCTGGCATCCATTGATGCAGCACGATCATGAGTACTGTCTTACCGATCAATAGTGCGGGTTATGACCCTATATGTGATGTCATTACTGATGCTGTGGCCTCTCAAAAGACAGAAACATTCATTCTGGAGTCTCAACGTTCTCGAACAGCAGACACCTTTGCTGATATTTTTTTTAATTTGTTAATTGTTCAACAAATGACTCCCACCTGCCATCAATGGTAAGTTTGTCCATGTAACTTAAATGTTAGGTTTATTTAAAATGAGAAAGGGGATGCTATCATCAAAAGGGATCAAAGGATACTTTCTACCCTTCGCGAACTGTAGTTGTGTCACGGTTAGCCATCGAAAGTTAAATACACCAGTAAAGCAAAACATGCTGGAAGTTATGGAGTTGACACAGGTCAGGCGATTTATAATTTCTATGAAAATGTTACCCACCAAAGGCGATGGACGCCAGTGCCATGCACTGCATGTGTGGATGGGGTTTGGGATCGAGCATAGGGTTTGACAGACACCACGCCTCAGTGTACCTTTGACTAGTGGCAAATATCCATTTGAAGGTAAAGAACATGGCCCTTTTAACAGCTGCAGAGAGTTCCGAGGAAGAACTTATAAACAACCCAGTAAAAGTTCTGAAGAAGATTAGAGGATTGGACTGGATATCACTAGAAACTGCTAACAAAAACAAACTCACAAAACATCTACCACAGAACTTCAAAAAACTGGAAATTCTTCAGAATTACATACTATTTCCAAACAGAACAGCACGTTACACCTTCATGAGAATTCGTTTGAACTTGTTGGAAACTAATGAAATACTGCCTAGTAAAGGTCTAGCAACAACAAACACCTGTCGCCTCTGTAATGCCTCCTCGGCCAAAGAAACAATTTGTCATCTCCTCCTGGTATGTCCAGCGACACAAGATATTCGTTTCAAATACCTGCACGGCACTTTATCCAACTTTTCTCTTATGGATAAAGATCTTTTTTGGCAAAAACTGATAGCAGGGGAGAGAACATCATTGTTCTTGGCCATTATAGCATATTAACATTATGCAACATGTTGTTAAAG
Source organism: Ambystoma mexicanum (assembly GCF_040938575.1). NCBI lineage: Eukaryota > Metazoa > Chordata > Amphibia > Caudata > Ambystomatidae > Ambystoma > Ambystoma mexicanum. The sequence goes on from NC_090940.1 coordinate 1,687,391, forward strand.
AGATGTTCCCATCAATACTTGTGACGTCGTAGCCCAATGGACCAGTAGAAATTACTGAATACAGACATAATTAACAGAGACATTCTAAGACTCCATAAACTGTAATTTATCAAACATCCTTTGAACTATGACTCGAAATTACGAACTGTCTGTTTTTTTCGTCTTCTACTTTCCTTTTTTGTAAAAATCTGTTCTAGATTATACAAATAAAATTTTAAAAAATTAAAAAATAGCATATCAGTATTTCTGCCATCCAAATGGGCAGTGCAGCACTGATGTGCTAGGACAATTTTCTTCTGAAATATAGTACCAGTAGCAACCACAGACATGGGTCTTATCGATCAAGGACCAGCAATATAAATGAAGGGAAGGGATTTCCGAACCGGCACCTTGCAGCGTCTGCATATTTAATTGCACACGGAGGTTCCATGGAGCCATTCTTTGAATTACTTTCAACTGACTCGTTTGTGTGACATTTAACAGCTGCTCGGTACATTCACATCTTGAACTTGACGGATTATTGTCTATTTCCTAGTTTCATGGAAGTCCATTCTTCACCTTTTAAACTACTTTGAGAGCACGCGGATTATTTCTAGCATATCTTGGGAAGTTATACACCTTAGCACATGAACTTCCCTGGCTTGCATACCCTCGCAGTCATCAGCCAAGGGAGGAATGGATCTAGGCTCGCTCATGGATGTGGAATGTGGACCCTCGCAACAGACAGACGCTGATGCCATGGATCTCGGGTGGGTAGCGGATTGTGAAACCTTGCAGTTATCCGTTTGATGGTTGGACCTCAGTGAATCACAAATGGAACCTCATTATTAGTGGATCTTTAGAACGAACTCTAAAAGAAGACAAACAGATTTGCACATCCTAATGAAATGTGGTATAAAGAAGTTTTTACCCCTGAAGAATTTCCTTGTTAGTGGTATGAAAGTGTGAAAGGAATGAAACATGTCGGCTATGGTTTGAATGCAGTATGAGAGTAAGCATGGGTGAGATTGACATAGAGTGAAATATTTTATGGACTGGGATGCACTTCTCTATGAGAGAGGAGAGCAAATAACAGATCTCGATGAAATTTTTATCTTGAATAAAATTGTTAAAGAATGCATTACTACAGATTATGTGATGTGCTTAATGAAATTTAAAATCATCAATATATTTGTTTGTCAATTAATTGTATTGGGCTACCTTACAATTGCAGATAAGAAAAAAGAAAATTGTTAAAAAGTGTGGTTTATATGAGGTGTATAAAGAAAGAATAATAAATGGCTATTTTTGATACAAACTGGTGTGATTGATGACAATATAATGATCAGAAAGCATCTGTAAGAGGGATAACCAAGAAGGGATAGTGGGGAATTAAGTGACCCTTTAAACATAATGTTTTGTTCAAACCAAAGCCTAATGGAGGGCTGTTTATAAGTGGTCGGTAAAAAAGTACCTCCAGTCTCTTGAAGTTGTAGTGGGAAGGTAAAAGATACATTAATGAATCATGCATCCGATTAAATCTGCATGATTAAATACTTTTATACTTTTTATAGCATTGAAATTGAGTGGAATAGCATTTGATTGTTTATGTGCAATGTCCAAACATGTTATTGTGAGCAGATTATGAAGACCGCTACAAATCATTTAAATCTGGAAGTCAGCCTTTCAACAAGTTCCACTTTAGGTGGACAGGGCTTGTTTGCAATGTTTTCTGGCATTGTAGGTGTCCGAGGAACAAAATCAGGATTGATTCCATGAATATGCATGGCCAACAAATTCAGGCCCCAATTCATGGAATCCAGCGCCGAAGTAGCCCAAGCTACGTGAAGGAGCGTGCGCCACATGTGGAGCATCCGTGGCGCAAAGCAGCAATTGTGCGGCATGCGTATTCATGGATTTCCCGAGACATCAGTGGCCGTGGCACAATGAACATCATGCAGCGACAGCAGCGCCCCCAACACGCCCCATGCACAAAAAAGCCAGTGAAATGCCTAATACGGTGCAAGGCCCCACGCCATCTGTGGCCCAGCACACAGCCCCATCGTAATAGCATGAAAAATCTGTGCGTACCCTGCTTGCACCAGCCAAATTGCATGGAAAGGCCTGGCTTACCCCATTCCGCACCCCAGCGTAATCATGTACCCCGCTTGCACCTGCCAAATCACGTTGGAAAGGCCCGCGCAGCCCCCTCATTACACGCACAAATCCCTTGGAAGCAGATGCCTACTGACGGGACAGCCACACCCCAGCAGCCATCACCAGTGACCATACCCCGCAGGCAGCCCATGTCACATGGGACCCCCCCGCCTGTCATCACCCGTGAGCAGACCGCGCAGGCAGCCCATGCCACATCCATCCCCCCCAATCACCTGTGACCAGAACCTGCAGGAAGCCCACACCACATGGGACCCTTCCATCCCCCCCACCCCGTGACCAGACCCCGCAGGCAGCCCACACCACATGGCCCCACACATGTGACGGCAACCTGCAGGCAGGCCCTGTCTCATGTCCCCACCCCCCACCTGTGACGGCAACCTGCAGGCAGGCCCTGTCTCATTGGACCCTCCCACCCCCCCAACACTGTGGACCGATACACATAAATGCAGCAGATGTGAAATGAAATGCCACACCACACGCTACACACTCCAAGTGCACATTAACACCCATCCATTGGTCATGCACACCACAACATGCCACATGCCACTGGAAATCAAAGATGACACATGCATGCACACACATGAACAACATAGGCCAGCATCGTGGACATAGAACAGAGTAAGCAAGAGTGAAACTTGGCCTAAACCATCGAGACCTGACAACTTTGATGTTCAACAAAAAATATATATTAAACACAGTATTTAAGTCATACTCAAAACAAATAAATTAAATCAGCATTAAATCTGCCAATAAAAAAAGATTCTCAAATATAAAAAAATGTGATGTAAAAGAAATGAAGATGAAATTAAAGATGTGGTCCATGTCCATGAATGTCGTTCAAAATGAAAACACAAATAAAAAGAAAACCATTACTCCATGGTGAAATGAAAAATATCTTTTAAAAAGATAACCATTTACAAAAATCTAGGGACCATTGTCTCAAACCATGTCCGAAAATGATGAACAATTAAAACAACAAAGAACTATATACAGTACGTGGAGGAAAGTCCAAAAACTCCAAAGAAAGAAAAAACTAAAGGAAACTTAAACCTAGAGAGCTATGTACAGTGGCAGTGGGCTAATCCTTCGACTCACCATTTGTGCTAGGTGGACCTTTGCTCTACACTCTCAAACTCCCTGTAAGACTCAGAGGAACTTGGCCCGCCTCTCTGCCCGATGCAGGGTATTCTCTGCCCTGGCGAGTCATGCCCCTGTCCTCCGATCTGCTGGCCAAGTCACCCCAACACGGAAGACATCCTTGTTGAAAGGTCCACGTCTGCCTCCTGCCCGATGACCAATACCTGCCTCTCCTCCATTGGAGACCCTGAGTCCCGTCGCCTCCTACGGTGAGCATGATGCTGCCCAATAGCCCGGTGCCTGCGCCTCAAGGACAGCCTCCCGGATGATGACAGCCCCGGGGGTTGTCGTGAATGTTCCCTGCTGCTTGTTGCCTGCTCTTCCGCACATTCTTGAGAATTCTCCCTAACAGCCACATGTCCTGTCGCTGGATGGATCTCCGTGGTGACCACTTCTGCTGATCCTCCTTCGACGCCTGACTCTGGCAGGGATGGGATCTCCACCAGACTGGCTGCCGGGATTAGGACAGGTACACAGGGGGCCCTGGTGGTATCTGGGCCGGAAGGCAGCAGGGAGGATGACTGGTGCACAGAGGAGGCAGACGAGGAGGGCGGTCAAGTGAGTGGCAAGCCCATGCACCCATTGCCATACCAGTAAATGGGCTATCCAGTTCGAGACGGCAGACCTCATTATGACGTGCAAGCCCCATATTGCAAGCCTGCAGATCATCACGGATGGAGTCTGCCTGCCTCATGATACCGGCTAGCACGGGTTCCTGTACCGAATGGCGACCTCCGCAGGCATTGGTAATTCCATCTGGGTGGAAATATCCGCCACCTGTGGATGGGTCCGGCCTGGGGCATGCCTGAAGGTGCATACTGCTGCAGTCGCAGTACCAGAGACAAGATTAGGCACAGGCGCCTCCACAGCGACCTGCACTGCCTCCAGACCCTTAGTCTGGACTGCAGTAGTCACACCTATGTCATCACACACATCGCGCCCCATGGACTGGGCTGATGTGGCCTTCTCCTCCTTTCCCTCCCCTGCCAACCTGGATGCTTCCCCACTTTCTTCCGCAGTGTCTTACCCCTGTGCGGGCTTACCTGTCCCTCCCACTGCTGAGGAGTCCGCCACCAACTTCGCCCTCTTGGCCTCACCCTCAGCAGCTGCGGCCGTTGACTGGGACGCAACACCAGTCTCCTCGCTCCGGGAAGAGGACAGTACCTGGGAGGATGACTGGGCCTTGTGGAGGCATCCCTGCTGCTGTGCTCCACAGCGCCTTCTCTGTCCTCTTCTTCCATCATCGCTGTGGATAGGGAAATATGGAACACAAATATCAGGGCACTGAACATGTGTCTTTGTCACAATGGAAATTTACAACAGTGGCACTGTCAAAGGTCACAACCATCATCACCGTCCACTACACACAGGGAAGTGCAATTCACACACATGCACAATCTTGTCTGTCATTCACACCAGACATTTGCATCCTTGGACAACGCACTGGCAGCACCTCCAAATTGTGCATTCAGCTCACACGCATCATGGGACATACACATCTCATTCACACACATCACCTGATAGTCATAAAGCAGGCCATGAAGCCATGTGAGACAGCAATTGAGGTCAAATTGACAGCATGAGGCAATTACACAATCAAAAGCTCAAGTTGCATACATCCTGGAGTGTTGGCCAGTCAAATACTCACTTCTTAGACACATGTACACGATGCATGTCCATGCTGTTGCCAAAAGCACCCACGTGTCACACTTCTGGCATGCCCCAATCCAGACACAAGGATGCAAACATGTGCACGTTGTTACATGCATGCGCGCATCACGCATTTCAACACAGACACCATTGATGTTGCACATGTTTCAATGGACTCATGCAGCAGTGCCTGGGACATGCACACAGGCATCTGCACAAGAGGCATGCCAGACATAAGGCCAAGGTGCACACTCCAAACACACATCAACATGCACATGCACTATGGTGGACGAGAACACATGGACGTTTTAGCAGTCAACTCCAGACAGAGCACCAAATCCAAAACCGGGGAGTGCAGCGCTGGGTAGAAGCGCTCCAGGACCTTCATTTCGTTGGTGGTCAACCGGTCCCGGCGCCCCACTCGCTCACCACCAGCCTTGAGGAGGCACCGGGCCTTGTTGAGGGTCCTGGACTTGAAGTCTTCCCAACGCTTATGGACATGATGGTAGTTGCGGGGTGCCACCCCCTCCGCATTGATAGCACCCACGATGTTCTCCTAGATTTCCTCCGTCCTTTATAGTCGACTTGCGATGGTCCATGGAAGAGGGCTTCATAATGACCCAGGACTTGCTCCACCAGGATGCCAACTTCCCTGGAGAAGAAGCCGACAGCCCTCTGCTTCTCTGCCAGGGGGTTGCCACTTGCCTCAGATGGTGTTGTGTCAGACATGACAATCCCCGAGGCAGGTGCGGGTGGGCAAAGTGTCCCTGGGACTGGGCTGTGGAGCGGTGGTATGGCATGTCGGGAGTCTTCGGGATCACCAGAGGTGGTCACAATGACAGGATCACTGGCAATGGCTGAAGAGCAGGCAAATAAAATGCAGGGCACGGGGGCAGTAGGCACACAGAGTGGGCAGGCAGCAGCAGATTGCTCATAGCAGGCACCTTAGGGCAGTTGGAGGCAGGTAAATTGTCTGGTAGGCAGGAGCACAGGACTTCCGTGTTACTCACGTGGCCAGCTGGAAACAGAATGACTCTGCTCGTGCGGAAACATCGCGTTCGCGTGGAATCAGAGGAAAGGCCCCAAGCACGTACGTTACACGACAAGTGCTGAACATTGGGTATTGCCGTTCAGTATCGGGATAAAGGTGTGCATAGGACAACAGTGCAATGTACATGCATTTCATGGGTACGGACACATGGACTTCGGAATATTTTGGGCTCACACGCGATTTGGTCACTACTGTGAGAGTCCATACTTATTGTTTTGGCAGGGGAGTTGCCTACGCGCACAATCATTTGCTACTTTTTTTTCTACGAGGCAAACAGTGAGTCGCGTATGCAATTTTCATACTGTGGTTTCCCCTGTGTGTCGCGTCCCCCATTTTCGTGGTCATAGTACCTTACGTGTTCCTCGTGTATGCATTCTTTTGTGCTGCTGGGTGCCACAGCATACTGCGTGATGTTTTTACTTCACATGTGGGCTTCCGAAGTGTCGCGTACATGTTATTTTTCTTTTTGGGGTGCCACTGCATTACGCGACCCGTTATTTTTTCCCTAGGGGTTACTTTGAGCCTTGCTGGTGCACAGTGGTACGTTTTACATCACGTACCCTGCCACCTCACTCACATTGCCCAGGCCAATTGGTAGCTGCACCTCCCATTACACTAATACATCAGTGCCATGACTGGGAGGTCAAGGAGTGGGAAGGGAGGCAAAGGTGGATGAAGGGGGCCGAGGTGGTGGAGCTGGCAGGGGTGACCAAGGGGGACGGGGTGCCCTGGTCCATGCAGGGAGTGACATGCTCCACACCCAACAGGGTCAGGGTGATGCAGCGGACACCGACATCCCCAGCACCCAGGGTCCAGGATCAGCTGTATCATCTGCTGGCCAGTCCAGCCAGGGTCAGGTAGCTACAAGGGCAGCTGCAGCACCCCGGCTCCCCCAGCCAGGCTTGTGGTGATCATTGCCCAGGTACACCATGACGCAGGGGCAGATGTCTGTCTCCAAGGCCAAGAGACCTGTGGACAAAGGTCCATCCAGCAGCACCCAGGTACAGGTGCCTGCAAGGCTAACTACAGTCACAGCAGCAGTGGATGATGCCTTAGTCCAGTCCACCAGTGCTCCAGCCCCTACAGACCCAATGGTCCCAGCCACTCAGGGAACTGCACAACCTTCCAAGAAGGAAAAGCGTACAGTAGGCAAACAGGCACAGGAGACCCGCACATCGAGGAAGAAGAGCTTTAGTGATGAAGAATTCAAGATCCTCATGGACTACATGCGGGTACACGGACAGAAAATGCTTGTGCAGGCAGGGAGCACACATACACATGCCCAACATATGGCCCACTGGCATACCCTCGGCCTCTTCCTCTTCTTCTCTCATCTCCGACTGTCAACCATGCCATCCTGCTCAACCATCTCCGTGATAACCTGGGTATCACTGGTCAGGCTCTGGCATGGCTGACTTCTTTCCTCTCCGACCGACCCTCCCAGGTCCAACTTGGGCCCTTCATCTCTGATATCATTTTCTCTACCTGTGGTGTCCCCCAGGGATCTAACCTCTCTCCTTGGCTGTTCAACCAGTATCTGTCACTCCTTGCCCACTGCATCGCCGCTGTCTGCCCCAATTTTCAGTGCTATGCGGATGATACCCAGCTCATTTTCAGGCTACCCTCGGCCTCCTCCTCTCCTTCCCTCATCTCTGACTGTCTTTCTGCTATCCGGGAATGGTGTGCCGCCAATGACCTCTGCCTTAATGCCAGTAAGACTGAGATTCTACTCATCGGCACACCCACTCCCTCCTTCCCTGCAGCTCTCTGGCCGGCCTCTCTTGGCCCTCTTCCTGCTCCTACCTGCAAGGCTAAAAACCTTGGGGTCATCTTCGACTCCACACTCTCTTTCTCTCCCCACATATCTGACGTCTCTAAGAAGTCACACTACCAGCTTCACCTCCTCAGAGGTATCCTTCCTTTCCTCTCCCTCCCCCAGAAGCTCACTGTCTCTAGAGCCCTGGTTCTCTCGAAGCTGGACTACTGTAACAGCCTCTATCTAAATCTGCCTGCCTCTACTCTCCGCCCTCTGCAACTTACCAAAACAGGACTGCAAGACTTGCCCTTGGCCTCAAGCCCAGGGTTCGTATTTCTCCAGACTGAAATCTCTGCACTGGCTCACAGTGGCTGCAAGGATTAAGTTCAAACCCCTCTGCATTGTCCACAAGGCCTTCTGGGGCCGGGGACGCAATACCTTAAAACCCTCTCTTCCCAAATACCTTCCTTCTCGGGCTCTTTGCTCATCTGCCTCCAACTCCCTCAGGGTCAGTCGCTTCTCCAAGCAACGAGTTGGTGGTCGATCTCTCTCTGCGGCAGGGGCCTCCCTCTGGAACAGCCTTCCTGCCTCCCTGAAACTTGAGGAGAACCGTCTCCGGTTCCGGAAACACTTCAAAACCTTCCTCTTTGCTTCTATTTTCTCTGCCTCTCTCCCCTGCTGGAATTCCTGGCTGAAACTGCACTGGTTACCTGGCCACCCATTCTGATCTTGGGGCCAGGCCACACCTTTTGCACACCTGCCCTGCTGTTAGTCAGAATCCTGTGCAGTGCCCTTAGGGACCACTACACACAGTTAAGACTACAAGTGGTAATACAAGTTCACCTTTGGTACAAGCCTGTACTACACTGTTAAAGTGGTAGCAGTAGCGGAGCAGCCAGGCTTATCTCAAGAGCAAATGAGCAGTAGCAGAGATTACACAAAGGACTTCAATTACTGTGACTCAAGCAAACACCGACTCAAGGTTTTTGGTTGAAATGTAAAAGTACATTTATTTCTAGACCATCTGTTCGCAAAACACTTCACTTCTATTAAATTAAAACCACACATAAAATACACTACACATGACCAATTCTCCTTGTGCAGTACAATTCAAGGTAAGTACCTTATGATTTGACAGACCGGTGTTATGAAACAAAAAGGTGTCACCGGGAATACATATGCGATCACTTTTTGAAAGTAATAACAGTTCGGTCTGACTAATCCGCGTATCCGCGGGAAGAAATGTTACCAGAGTTAAAACACACTTAGCACCTGAGTTAACACAAGAGAGTTGGGGACAAAAATCATAGGCAATACTTCTGTCAAGGTGTTAGGGAGAATTCTCATTCTATGGCTAATTTCCCTCACCTAGTGAGTCCCCCAGCAGCTTTGCTAGATTTCTGGAGTTTATTGTTTCCACTTGGTAAGAGTGTGCCTCGTTTTCCCACTCTTACCTGTGTTTTGTCAGGTGCATTTCTACTTGTTGTGTGATCTTGGGCTCTAGAGCACACCACTCCATGAGCCCAACTTGTGTGTGTTACACAGCACCTTTCAGTGCAGTAACACAGGGTTGTCTCTAAGACTTCCCAATGACTCCTTTTTCTGGGGCTGACTACTGCCCCCCAGAAACAGGTAAAGTTGCCATTAACTTTATATAGTCAAATAACCACAGATCAGTACACCCCATCTTACATGGAGTATTGGAAAGAGTTAATCCTTAGCCCTTTTTATGTGTCCCTCCTGGAGCATTGTTTCGCTCTTTTAACATTTAGTCTTGGCTGGTGGCAGTGGTATCTACCCTAACTTTTCTATTGCGATTATACAATATAAACGTGGTATTGTTTTAGGCTATTATATTAGCCTCAAACATAAACCCGCTTGACCAAATTGTCTTTCTTTTGGCTCCGGATGGGTTTATTCACCATTTCTTTTTGTTAAAGTCCTTCTTGTGTTTTACTTTGCGCGGCCAACCAGGTTGGCCTTCTTTGTTCACCGTATTTTGGCAGGCTTCTGCCAAGAAGCCCTCCTCTGGGCACCTGGGTGTCTAGGTGGGCTGAGTGTGAGGGAGGGGTGTAGTCACCCCCTGCACAAGGTATCCCAGGAAACCCAAGTCGCACTTTGCCATGATTGGCTGAGGTGGTTGTCCGGGCCCGACAACCCCCCTGCTGCGTGATTGACAGCCAAGCTCTGTGAATGGGGGATTTTCGCATAAAAGGCAGGACTCTTGGGCTGGAAGTCAGAGTCGCCACTGGAACTACAAGGAACCGAAGAGAAGCGAAGAAGAAGACGGCTGCTTCAACTACCCCGTCCCGGTGAAGCCCTGCTGCAGTCCTGAGCTATCTACCCTTCAACGACCAGAGAAGATCCAGTCCGGAGTCTTCTTCCCTTGAGCCTGGTGGGGTCAACCAGCTCATTTGCCACAGCCAGATGATCCTCTTCGTGGTTGAAATCGCTACACACTGCTGTAGTGGTCCGGATAGCCATCTGAAGAGCCTCTCCTGTTTTAAAGGAGCACACCTTTTATTCTCCGCGCTGCTGTTGGCTTCATCCCTGAGTGGTGCAGTCCCCTCCAGACATCCTCCTTTTCGTCTCCACGACTGAAGCACCAAGAACTGTGGGTCTGCAGGAAATTACCAGGACCAACTGCCGTGGCACCAGCTTCTTCTTTTAATAAGGTACTGTGTTCTGCTTCGAGGAACCAGGGTGAATCCCTTTTCTCCTCATCCAAGGCTTGTCCTTGTCTTCCCTCCTTCTTATGACTTTTGCTTCCTCTGTTGACAATATCCAAGTACCCCTGGCAACGTTGAATCTCGAACTGTCTGACTGTGATCCTCGACAACAGGAACCCGGTTCCACTGGACACTGGCTCCGGCCTATTCACTTTTGTATTTCTGTCAGCGAGTGTTCTCTGATTCTGTCTGCCTTGACAAAAGTATTGCTTATGATTTTTGCCCCCAACTCTCTCTGGTTAGCCCAGGTGCTAAGTGTGTTTTTGCGCCGGTAACATTTCTTACCGCAGATACGCGTTTCTTTAATACGACTGAGCTGTCAAAAAGTGATCGCATATGTATGCCCGGTAACGTCTTTTGTTTCACAACACCGGTCCGCCAAAACATAAGATACTTACCTTGAGTTATTCTGTGCCAAGAGAATTGGGTGTTTGCCAGGAAGGCACCTGCAGAAAGTGCGAGGTGTGAGTCGGAAGCGGCTGTGTGATCTTGTGTTTCCGTGAGACAATATACAGCACGGCTTGACTCGTTCTCTCCCTCGCCGTCTCCCGGCTCCTAGGTCCTTTCCTCTAGTGTGTACGAGGAACGAGGAACTGTGGGATTGTGAATCCCAGGAGCCGTAGAATTAAAAGAGCGCCTGGACCCTTGTGCACCTTAAAGGCCCCTTGAGAACGCGGGTGCCTGGCAGAGACTGCTGCCGGGCTCCCCCTGCCTAATCAGCTGAGTGGAGTAATCATGCATACACTCCGAGCTAGGCTGTAAGGCTGTCTGCTGCCGAGGCAGCAAGCAAGGCGGTGAGTACGGTGCCCGAGAGAAAGTTTGGTGCACTAAGGGGTCTGCCGCTGCGCTTCTATCGCCACGTTGCTCCCGTGGCCTTTGCCCTGAGGGGGTGGCCTAAGTGACACTGTTTACAACGGTGCATATTCAAACATGCGTTCACAAAGTGATTGCAGATGGAGTTTGAATACGACAACATAATCACTTGTGTTTTCCTCATTTGACTTGTTCCACCCAGTGATTATCAGCACTGTGTGTTTGTTCTTTGTTTATCGTTGCTTATTACGGATAGGCATCCTGGTTGGGCACTGTGAAGTCTGGACTGTTATTACAGCAACCTAAACTCTAAAGAGATCTGATATTCAGGAGGCGAACGCAGGCTGATTTTTTTCAATCTGCTCGAGCTTCCTCACCACATTTGCTTACCATCCCGCACATCTTCTGCCTCATCCTCCGCAGTGCTGCTGCGCCACCTGACCGCCCGCTGTGCTCCTCACAGCGCCAGCCCCCTGCAGAGACTGCTGCGAGTCTCCATCATCCTGCCCAGCTGCGGCAACGAAACCTGAGGCAACTCTGAATTCCTTGCCTAGCGTCCTCGTGTCTAGGAGACTGCGGGGGCTTGCTCCTTTGACCCTGACCGACGCAAGACCCATACTCCCTCCCACCCCCCCTTACCCGTGTGAGGCCATCTGCTCAAGATTGTCCCTCAACTTGTGAGTACTCCAAAGTACTGTTTACTGGTGCGGCGGGCTGAGCTCGAGTGGACTCAGAGCTTCACTGCGCCAGAGCTGGGAACTACTCATTGCTGTTCCTTCATTGAGATGCAAGTGAACGTCCGCCGGGAGGATGTCTTTTCATGCTACACCAACTTGCCTGGTCAATTGAAAGCAAAGAAGGTCCTGGCACACGTTGGCTCCGCCCCCTGGGCGCCTACGCCCCCTTCTGACTAAGATATAATCCCAGAAAGCAGTGCACCCACAAGTACTCCAAAGTACTGTTTACTTTTCATGCTACACCGACTTGCCCGGTCAATTGAAAGCAAAGAAGGTGGCTGTTTTGTGCTCGTTGTGCACGTTGTGATCATTCTGCCGCCATATAGTGCACCTCTTTATTATTGTGACTGTGCGCTGAAATATCTTTTGCTTTAATTGACCTTAAGGTCCTGGCACAGGCTGACTCCACCCCCTGGACACCTACGCCCTTTTCTGACTAAGATATAATCCCAGAAAGTAGCACACCCGCTCGCGCACCCACAAGTACTCCAAAGTACTGTTTACTGTTCACGGTGCGCGGTGCGGGGCGCAGGGGTGCAGAGTAAATGACTTTTGTGCTCTTCTGGCTCTAAAGAGTATATTCGTAGAATAACTACCCTGTGTCTAAGAGAATGTCATCCAGGAAAGTGTGCGAGTTCCATGTTTAGAGAATATCCGTTTTGTGCTCGAGTCCTTGAATGGTTATGGTCTATGTGTAAAGGGAGATTGGAGGCTCATTTTCCCCGCTTTTGATGGTGGAAAGCTGGAGCTTTTTTTTGTTTTTTACTGGATGGAGTGCCTGAAGGTTGTCTGGGGTGAGGAGCTATTACCGGGCTACGTTCTGGTATTCAAGTTTATATTTCACGTACCTTGGTATTTATATCTGAGCAGTAAGGTGTCTCTTGCGTGGAGTGTGCCCTCAATGCTCCTGGCTGAGCAAGAACAGTTACTGGCTGCTTTGCTGGAGCATGGTCGGCACGCTTCGCGACGGAAAATCTGTTCAACCTATTCAGGTAGTGAAATAAACGTACTCTTTGGCCAAACCTGTCTTTGTGTTGAATATGGATGGCCCTCCGAATGAAGGTCATCTAACTGACTCCTCATTGAATTAAGGGAACCCCTGCCTCTGGTTAATGGTATGATGAACACTACAGGTGCTGCTTATCCTCCACAGGGGATAGAAATATAAATTCAGGCCAAATTACTGTCCCCACTCAAAAGAGCTTGTTAAGTGTACATGAAAATCTGGCCAGATATTCAGTAGGGCAAATAGAGGAGGGAGCCAAACCAAAAATGGGGGCTGACACTTCCCTCCTGGCGCCCGTGGTACGGGCAGAACTAGACAGAAGGGTTCGCTTGTCTAAAGGGCCGTCAAACCCTGCGTGGCCCCGAGCAGGGGGTTTTGATAATGTACATCTGCATGAAGTCCCTGATGAGGCTCCATTCCCCCTCCCCCCCCCGCCTATACCTATGTCTGTTGTGAAATCTTTTGGTACTGTGGGGATGAGGTTAAAGGGTCATATAATAGGGATAAAGAGGGGCTTGGTAGCCAGGATGCTAACCTTATAAAATCTTCAAGCCCCACTTCCCCCACTTCCCCTATACAAAATCAGTCATTTGGCATAACTGATCCTCTCATAGGACCGCTTTTCAAAGGCATTAATCCTGAGGATACGGCCTCAACATATGCCAAATTTCCGGTCTTAACAAGGATTTTAAATCTTTTGGATAAGGGTCATGAGCGGACCCACCTGGACATCCAAGAACTCAGATCCTTGATATTAGTCAATACCGAGACGACCTGTAAAATGGAGGGCTATCTTTTGGCTATGGAAAGATGTGTACTGATGGGAGGGCATGTCAAAGCTCAAAGTCGAATATACTGTCATGATCAGACCGTGCAAACAGAATGTCAGTGTGGCGTACCCAAAATCTTATGCAGAGGTTCTTACAAAGGGGAATAATGACACATTGCCTGCCTTATTGAGCAGCCTGGCAGAACTTAAAGCTCTGGTGTCGTCAAACGGTACCCAGATTAAAAACCTGGAGGAGAACATTGGTGTAATGCACACAAATTTCACAAGACTAGAAAAGAAGTCGGTAACTGGCGACAGCTACTATGAAGCCAAGCAGATAGCCACTTCTACAGGTAGTCCCTCGGCACTCCTAAGGGTACTGGGGGATGGAGGCGATCCAGACGGGGATGAAAGGGGATCCAGGGATAGGGATGAAAGGGGATCCAGGGATAGGGATGAAAGGGGATCCAGGGATAGGCATTCCTCCTCCGAATGTGCAATTGTCAACAATCAGCACCCCTCCCGCAGGAAGAGAAAAATGAGGGCTAGGGCTATCAGGTGCAGGGCAGCCAGGGCGCACACTTCTGTGATAAATCCTGGAGAAAAAAAACAAAGAACTTACCTGCCCTCAAAATTGCCACCACCAACGTCAATCTAAAAGACATATGCGGACCCTCTGTAGAAGGTGGCATTGATTTTTCACAACTAGATGAGGAAAGTAAGAAAGTGTTAGAACTGAAAGAATTGGGGACTCCAAAAAAAAAAAAATCTAGCTGTAATTGATGACCATGTCCTGTGTTCATCGGACCCTATAGAACCGGAGGAGGGCGACTATGGAGATGCATCGGATACTCTGAGGCCATCAGTCACAAGGGTCATACTCAGATATGCAAGCAAATAAAAAAGAAAATGTTAAAAAAAAAAGTGTACAAATAATGGAAAAGGGACGGCTGGGAAGAAAGACACCTCAGGGCCTCAAATGTAGTGATGATGCACAGTCCTCTCTAAAAACTACAATAAACAAAACAAAAAATAATTTAAAAAATACTGGCCTCAAATGACAATATGGACATTAAGCTCTTTTTCACACTAAAAACTAAAAATAGTCTTCACAGTGGTGAGGAGAATAAGGTTACTTTTCCTGTCACACAGTCTATACTTCCAACAAATGTATTGAGAAATCCTACCCCTGTATCCCAAGAGAAGGCTGAGGTCGGGGAATTATCAACGAGAGGGTTAAGGGGTGCGGGGTCCCCCCTAATGCAGGGGATGTTAATAATTTAGGGGAACCCCATGCGGCAGGAGTCCAATTGAAAGGACGGGGTATGGGGCGACCTGTCGCTGTCACCGGCACCTGCCCTGGTTCCTAGTGAGCATATTCAATTCTTGGTAGAACAGGCCTTAAGAAATGTGCTAAAAGATTCTAGCAGGCAGGGTGCAAGACTTCCGCTCGCCCATAATTGGACGGAAGCAAGGCATTATTCTACTGAAACAAAATGACACTAGAGAAGGACCCCCTCAACCATAATAAAGTATTGGG
Organism: Ambystoma mexicanum; assembly: GCF_040938575.1. Classification (NCBI taxonomy): domain Eukaryota; kingdom Metazoa; phylum Chordata; class Amphibia; order Caudata; family Ambystomatidae; genus Ambystoma; species Ambystoma mexicanum. The sequence continues at coordinate 1,702,736 of NC_090940.1, forward strand.
ACCTCATCAAGACCATGTTGTGGCAGGAAAGCACCAAATTGAGCCATTGTCTATGACTGGGCGGGGCCTGGAACTAATAAATTTGACCAATAGTTCTGTTATTTCATTGGTGCAAGGGGGCGCTAGCGATGCCCAGCAGGTTTCGCTCAATTATGTTACACATCAAAATGAGGGACATGCAGCACGGATAATCCAAGCCTGCCCAGATTCTGCCAAATTACAGCGTAAGTACACGCGGGAGCAACACGAAATGAGAGACATCTCAGAAAGAAATAAGAATGTCCACCCGCATAAAGAATGGGCAAACCTGGTACAAGCGGCGCACTCTGCAGAGGGGGGAAACAGTAAGTCTCAGTGGACTGACGTACGGGCATCTGGTAATGATCGACAGAAAGAAGGAGAAAACCGGTCAGGTCCTGAATACGCTATAGGCGGGGGACAAACACAGTCCCTATAGGTCCAAATAACCAAGCTTTAAATAATGAGATGCCCAAGAGAATGGATTGGAGAGCCCCCCTTTTTACGGATTGCCCTAGCATTATGTTACATTTTATGTTTTCGCAGGGCGGTCCGGGTTCACTAAATCGTCATAGAATTTTAGCCCTTTTCAGCGAAATACCTAGACTTTCCATGATTTCATCCGGCGACATTAAATTGGTTGATTTTATTCACCCATTGAGGTTTGATTGTGTAAGACTGGTATTCTTTTCCCAAGCTATCATGGAACTAGTGGCTTCGGAAATTGACTCCCTCCACTGCTTCGGCTTTGACCTCGAACCATTCAATAGTAGATTGATTAGTCGTGGGGTTGAGGTAGAGGGGAGCTGTCTTTCGGAAGCTGCTCTACATATACACTCAAAAGAGACTGAGGGGGTAACTGCACAAAGTCAAACTCCAGAAAGCGAACTTAAACGGCTGGTACAAACACTGAGCAAATAATTAGCTAAAATTCAAGCCCTAAATGGGATACCATAGACTCCATTAGTATACACAGTTGTATCTTGGAATACACGGGGTAATAAAGTTTTGAGGATGGCCTGTGACAGCATTTGTCATCTAATCGAAGCAAGAATGTTTTGTCTCCAAGAGACTTGGGCACTTTCTCCTCTGGTGCTGGATGGGTACTGTTTGCATCAAGTACCAGCAGTAAAAGCAATCTAGAGGAAGACCTGCGGGGGGCATGCTGATTGCAGTGAGAAATTCACTGCCCTTCAAGTGTCTTCAACTCTTTTCACCTCATAAGGGTTGCATTGCTACTTGGTTGCATTTCTCTCCCCCCGTTCCCGTCGGCCAACTGCTGATAATTAATGTTTACTGGAGCCCTGAGCTCGATTTAAAGGAATTTATCAACCTGATCAATGGTATTATACAGGATTGTCAAATGTTAAGTAAAATTTTGAATATCATTGTCATGGGTGATTTTAATTCTGAAGCAGGTTTGTGATCAAAGGGGGCACTTTGGGAGTCTACTGTGCCCCAAGAATTTTGGTTCCTCCAGAAAACAAAGGCAGTGTTTTCTCTGGAATTATTTTTTGATGAGCTGGGGCTTAAACTGTGTTAATGATTGCTTGAGTAAGGATGTGACGTCTTACACCTGGACAAATGGATTTGAGTTCTCCACTATAGACTATATTTTTGTAAACACGCAGCTAATCAATTTTATGACCGCTTTTACAATATTTCCCTCCATGGTTAGTGACCACAGTGTTCTTAAACTGACCTTGCAGGCGCAAACTGAGGCTGCTCCTAAGAATGTATTCCCACTGATGATGGAGCACAACACTGCGGGGAATAGAATTAATTGGCACTGTGAGAACATTGAGAAAGTAAATGAGATATTCTTTCAGGACTACAATAAAAATGGTTGTGATAAAAAAAAAAAGCAGAATGTACACACATGGGGAATTTAATTGCTATATTAAGGGTGTCATCCATGGGCCACAAGGGATAAGGAAACCCAAGAAATGAGGTCTTCCCCATATACATGTCTTTGATCCCACTATGTACCTATTCAAAAAAGAAAGGAATTGTGAGATTCGTAATCTAGTAAAGCACCCATTTACTCCCAAACTGGGGGAAGCGATAAAAAAGGCAAAAAATACATGGAAAACCAAAGCATGTACCCTAAAAGCAAAAAACTTCCAGAAGGATGCAGAAAGTATACTAGCAGCACTATCCAAAACCAATACGAGAAACATCTGGACTCTGGTCAACAGGAGAGGTGAAATTCAACCTAGAGAACAAGGAGTTTGCATCTCCTCTGCTGTATGGGAAGGGCACGTTGTCTCCCTATACTTTCCACCAACCTCTGTTTGGCTGGTGCCTGCGACTATTCTCACATGTCAATGGGATATCTCTTTTACACTGCAAGATATACAAAGACTTATCGCAAGATGCTCGTCCTCACGGGCCCCCGGGCCAAACATGCTTGCTAATATCTTGTTTAAGGGCAATCCAAATCTGTGGGCAAAGATTTTGTTTCTATTGTTTAAGGACATTGTTATATCCAGGGTATTTCCAACCAGTTGGCACTTGTCGTATGTGGTACCCATCTATAAAAAGGGCGATAGGTATGTACCATCTAGTTATAGACCCATCGCCCTGTTAGATGCGGATTCCAAACTTTGTGCGTCCTTAGTCTTGGAACACATCCATTCTGGATGGATGAAGAGGCAATACTCTCACCCCAGCAATTTGGTTTTAGGAAAGCAGTGGGTACGGATGCTGGGGGCCTTCTCTTTTCAATTATGCAGCACCAGACTAGGTTAAGAGGCAGCCAACCAATATACTTGGCGTCAATTGATTTGTGCTCTGCCTTTGATTTGGTAAATAGAGCAACATTGTGGCGCAAATTATTTGCTCTTGATATGCCCGCACAGTTGCTAACTATTATTTATCATCTCCATCTTGAAACCAAAATTAGGATCCTTCTTAATAAGGAGGCTACCCTTTCGGAGGTAATATCTACGATCAATGGTCTTAGGCAGGGTTGTATATTCGCGCCTACTATTTTAAATCTTTATCTATCTGATGTTGGCCCATTTTTGGAAGGTGCATCCTTCGCTGCTCCTAAAGTGGAAGGTACCAAATTTGTCTGGACCGCCTATGCCGACGACGTTCTTCTTTTTGATCTGATGCCCATAGGCTTGCAACGTGTGCTGTACTCTTTTCGGAAATATACAGTTGAAAATTAATTAGCCATTAATCGAACAAAAACTCATCATGCGACTAAGTTACAGGAAATGTGCAATTAGATTTGCTTGGTTCTTAGATCATGTCAAACTCTCAATATGCCATGCCTTTTGCTATCTGCGCTATCCCATATTTGAGTTTGTAATTAGGGCAAATCTATGTACCTATTTGGATAAGAAAATATCTCCATTGATCTCCCAACTACGCAAAATCGATAATAAATATGGAAAATGTTCGATGTTGCCCTGTTTAAAAGTTGTAGGGGAGGACTGGCCGCGAGGCCCTCCTCACCTGCAGCCTTCTCCCCAGGTGAGGACCATGACTCGGTGGCTGTCCCCTCATGCCACCCGGGCCCAGGTGGAGGAGGGTTCACCCGCCGACGACATTGCCCACACGTATCCGTTCCCTGCATATACCAAAATTCAGTTAGGCCTAGAAGCCATCTTGTCTAGCAAACATGGCGTTAGTTCAGCACACTGTAACGAGGCCCCCACCTTTGGAGGGCCTTTCATGCATCCCTGCCGCCGCAGTAGCCCTGGTAGATCCGCTGCGAGCGCGTTCCCATGAGAAAGCCGGGTATGAGCTAACCCGAGATGTTAACACTGTAACATTTCATCGTTCACCATGTAATATTGCACCCCGCACGACCTGGTCCGCGAGGCCAGGGTGATGAAAAAACAAGCTGAAGCATTGTTAGCTGAAGAAAGTAGAAAATAATTCAAGTATTGGTATTAATGAACTACCTCTGTTTAAACAGATCCTGCAAACTGTGAATGAACTATAAAGATGCAACGTTACATGATACCACCCCAGGTCTGGACTAGTGCTGCTATAACCACAGAGAAAGATGTCGACCAAATGTATAGCCTTTATCTATATAAGTGTTCTTACAATTTTATGTAGAAACCTGAACTCATATATGTTTTCTCAATCACCTAAAGCAGCGAGCATCAATCTCTGTAGGCCATAACCTAGAACTACCTCGTGTAACGTTTAATGTACATAAAATAATCACACCATGTAGTAAATATAATGTTAGGTAACGAAAAGGTACTCGGACCGACTGTATTAAAGAAATGTGTAACGAAATTGTAATATATATATGTGTGTTTAAATAACATCAAAATAAGGCGGAACATTATAAAAGTCCACATTCAAAAGTTAGCAACGCACGAGGAAAAAACCTTTGTGAATATATGCAAGGCCATTCTCCCTCCCACCCTACCAAGCCTGCCAGATAAGGAAGCTAAGGCCTGTGCCGCGCTCCCTCACCTCCCCCAACCAAGCTGGAGCCGCTTCAGAGAGTCAGAGGCCCCGGTACTGCACCCAAGGCCACAGCCCGCCACCTGCGTTATTTACAGCACGGTAATAAACCCACGTTTGAATCCACTGATCTACCAGCACCCTCTCGTAAATTCCACAACCCTCCCCCTAGACCACCCCAAGAATCATGACCCCGTGCTAACGCGGCAGACAGACATGTATCATTCGGCTCAGGCCCCAGAGCCCAGCCCCTCGACCTAAAATACCGGTCAGTAGGACACAGGTAAATCTCACCCCAACCGACAACCACCGGACCTCTCACGAGGTGCATTCCTCATGTGTTGCGTTTATCTTATAAGACAAACTGCTGAGCGATTTATTGATGAACTTAGATGTCGTTTCTTGAATAACTGCAGTGTGCATGGCCTAGGGCAAACGAGTCAGGAAAGGTATTCATCTTTGTCACAGGCTGCCCCAGCATACCAACACCGCTCGGATGACCTCAAGCTGGCCTGCCAGGCCCAACCCAACCCACGAGGCTGACCAGTGACGTCCTCACGCCAAGACCAACCACGCTGCAGCAACACCTATAGTTAGTCGACGCCACCCAATCCCAATTAACTTGTGCCCCCTATAGTGTGTAGGTTCTGATGACGTTTTTTGTATTAGAAATACGCCTGTCTTTGCTATTGTCAGACGGAGCGCTCTCGGAGGTTGCAGAGTTCTTTGCATGCCCTAATCTTTGGATAAACTCCTACTTACGCTCACCCGCACTCTGTCTTGGTCTTATTCCCACTACGGGAGAGTCCCTTATTGTCTCTCATTGCGGGGAGGATCGTGCTGAAATTGGGGGCGCTTCCTTTCAGTGGTGACCCCGATAGCGTGATATCTCCAAATTATTTTTCCTAACTCCCTTTTTAACGACCCCCTTGTAGCACGAGAATCTCCGGTCGAGAAGGGATACGCACGGTGAGCCGGCTCCGGGAGGCTGCCCGCCAACGGCGACTGGCACAATAAGAAGTGCGCACTCAATGAGAAAGGGTACGGGATCCCGATTGGAAAAAAATCCCCTTTGAGTGCCGCTCGCCGGAGCCAGGGGCTGACCGTTGAGTTACCGGTGACACCGCCTGGACGGACCCAGTTTCGGAGACTATCGGTTCAAGACGGGCACGTGAGTACTGAGTGCGAGCGATCGTAAAGGGGAAGGGAGGGGAAATTGTGAACAGAGGAACGGGGACAGGTAGAGGAGAAGAATAACGGGGGTCTACTAAAGACGGGTCTTGAAACTTTCTTTATCTTTTCTTTGCATATGGCCATTAGGAGTAAGAAATAAGTGAAGTGGTAGAAGTGACGGAAACCTAGCTCCGAAAGGGGATGGAAGGCGGCGCCGCATAGTGCTATCTAAACTAGTACTGGGAATATATGAAGAAGTAAGACATAAGTTATTGGTGTCTGGCAGAGGGAGACACCGGGAATATTTTTTTTTTAGTGATAGCTACTCTCTCTATTTCTTTTTTCCATTCCACGGGGCAGGGGGAGAAAGCGAAAAGGGTATAAGGTGAATATACTTGTAGAAGAACTATAAAATAGGGAGCACATTTGTAGGAGTGGGGATTAAGTAGTGGCACGTACAGACGTGAACATAGTAACTTTAGCAGAAAAACAGGGACAGCTGGCCAGGGAGGAAAGGGAGGAAAAAAGACGAGGTGTGAGTGGAAAGCATTGCGAAGGGTGCGCGCACCGTGTGAGTGTTGGAGACGAACGGTTGACCGCGAGGTGGCGCCAGAGAGTGTTGACCAAAACTGGTATTTGATCAGTTGCGAGTGAAATCACATGAGAGTGTATGGGAATGAGAAGGAGATGTGCTATGGTAAGTGAGAAAGGACTTGCGCAGTGAATAAAACTGGGTGATAATTTTTGAGAGGTCCGCCCTTGTCTGTGCCATACAGGTATACATATACATATCTACACCTAACTAAAAGTAAAAAAGGCGGACACGACTGTGTTAGAGATTTAGAATATGGGGGCCGAAACTCCCCTGTCACATATTTGTAAAAGCTTACCGGGATACGCTGAACGAATAAATAAATATCACGATCAATGGGTGACAGAATTGAAAGGGGAGGGTCTGCCCCAGATTTGGCCCGAGGGAGGGTCTTTTGACAAAAGCGTTCTTGATATGGTACGAGCATGCATCAGCCTCAAGTATAAGGGGAAGCAGTGGCAAAATAGGAAGGAGATATTAGACCTCTGGAGATTGTTTGAGGAAGTACCACCACCCAAAGCTCCGGCACCAAATAGTGATCTCCCTCCCACCACAGATAATCCACTGATGATTCCAAGAGAGGAAAAGGAACAGCTAAGTACGGAACAACCTACAGAGGTGATTAGTTTGTACCCGATATTACCTAAACCAGCCCCCGCAGCAGGATATAGCGACCCTACTTATGTGCCTCCCCCCACAACTGGTACACTACAAAGACCAACAGCCCCCCCACCATACGAAAACACCAGAGAGCGCGCCCAGGGAAGTACACAGAGAGTGGATATAGAGAAGCTAACAAGTGACTTAGAGTCAAGGCTTACTGTGGCAAGGGATGAACTCTCAAGAATAAAAGACATATGTGAGCGCACGGCGTGCACCCCTATACAATCGGGACGCACGTCTAGAGCGTCGAGCGAAAGTAGGCACATCGAGGAAGGATGGAAAAGGGAGAAATACTGTTCAGAATTGAGGAAGAGCCGACGCGAATAATAGAGATAGGAGCAGTAGAAGGGAGCATTGGTGATGTATCACGAGAGAGAGGGATCAGAGAGGACTTGTTATGTGATGTCAGAGGAGGATTGGATGAGAGTGATAGGTTGAGTATGGCAGTAGGGGGGGAAAGCGAGGAGGTGGACGGTGCATGTTCGCTAGGGACTATAGACGACGAATGGATGGGACGACTAAGAAATAGGGTGGGGAAGATGGCGTCGTTAGAGTCCGCAGCGACTAAGGAAAGGGAGGGTGCAACCTCAAAAGGGAAGCTACAACTTCCATTGATACACAGGGGGGGGGGAGACCAAACTATATACCATGGGCTCAGATGGATAAGGCTAATTTAATGAAATTATTGCCCCAGCTGTCAGGAGGGGCGAGCAAGTGGATATATGCATTTGAGAAACATACCGCCGGCATACCGTTGGCAGTAGGCGATGTGAAAAGCCTACTAGTAACAGCAGTAGGAGATCAAGCGGACAGAGTATGGGCTAAGGCTGGTTTCCCGGCAGTGACGTTGGACTGTGATCGCCATGATGGGGCTTCCTTTAATACAGTGCGAGCAAGGGTGTGGGACGCACTGAGGGAGACATTCCCAGATACCCCTGACTTACAGTCAGTGATGCAATGTACAATGAATGACGGGGAAGATGCTATGGATTACATTCTCCGGGTGCAGGAGATGTGGAGAGCGGAAACGGGCACGCCCTGGCACCAATCCACATCTCTATTCTATTTCATCATTAAGAGAGGGCTCCCAAAAGAGGTGCAGAAGGCACTCGATAAAATAGCGGGCGTTGAGGCAAAGGGGTGGCCAGAGATCCAAAGTATAATAGTGCACCATTGCAAAAGGATTAAAGAGAGAGAGAAGGAAGTAGCACAGAGAAGGTTGTCAGACGAGGCAAAGTTGGTACAATCAAAACTGGTGAAGGTTGCAGCAGCGGTAGCAGGGCTCCCACTCATGAGGGAGGGAGAAGAAGGAGAGGAGGGGCAAATAGCAATACAAGGAAGAATAGCAGCAAATTGGGCAGGACAAGGACAACGACAGTGGGCTGAGCAGGAGCAGAACGGAGGTCCAACGTGGCAAGAGTGGGCCCCAAGAGGGGGAAGAGGTGGGTACAGGGGCCGAAGAGGAGGACAAGGGTATGGAGGAATGGGAGGAAATGGGTGGCAGGGTCCCAGAGGTCCACAGGGGAGCTGCTGGAATTGTGGGAGATGGGGGCACTACTCAAGAGAGTGCAGGAGCAGACAAAACAACGGGTTCCAGGAGATAGAACAGTACGGTCACCCCCACCCAGGAAGCCCCTATGGCCTCCCCATGGGACAATACCAACAACCGGAAAATGTAGGACAAAGAAGTAACACACAACCACACGGACATCAGTACAGAACACAAAATCATCCACAGAACAATGACAATGTGCAATACACGCCAGGTAACACTTTCGCCACAGTAGCTAACGGAGCTCCTGCTCCCGCACCTTACAGCGGGGTGTCAGTAGTTTCGGGGAACATTTTTGATCAAGGGGGGGCAATGAGACACCCCGCATAGGACAGCCCACAGAGAGCACTTGCGTGTCCAGTACTATCTACGACCCACAATGCATCAGAGGAACCATTGATAGGGGCGCAGATAGGAGACAAGCAGTTCATATTCATGGTGGATTCGGGAGCGGAGAAATCATGCATTAGAGAGGGCCGGTTCCCGCTATCTAATAGAACGTTAGAGACGCAGGGGTTCTCTGGGGCTGTAATTGAAGTTCCTTACACAGAGGCATTGGATGTGACAGTGGGGGGTAAAACAGTGAAAGCACCCTTACTGTACTATGAACACTCTCCCATTAATTTGCTGGGGAGAGATCTCTTAAGCAAACTAAATATGACAATATCATTCACAGGGAGCGGTATCGTATGTTCGACGCCAGGAATATGCCCCCTCCGCATATTAACAGTAATACACGGCCACACAATCATGCAAGAGATCAGAGGGTTACCAAGAAACGAGGAGATGTTTGTTGAGGGCATGAGAACATTGGCTCTCATAGTACCAGAACTAAAAAGGATGGATTGGAGGATTCCAGCCGAATTCCTTTTCCGCCCCATAGCAAGCCCCGACACTGCTCCCGGGTCAGTGCTATCGTTGGATTTACACGCAGTACACGTGTCAGCAAACAGAATATGTGTGATTGGCGTTGACATGGAAGGATGTGAGTGGCGGACAGTACTGTGTACAAATGCAAATATCCCACTGAGGGAGCTCTCGGACGAGGAGCTATTTTCTGACACTGAGACAGATGGCGAAATAGTGATGGAACTAGCAATGCCGTGCGACATTGTAGTTACAGCCAGAAAAACTCAAGTTGAATTAATGGCAGTAGTAGGAGCACCACATGCATTCTTTGATGACGACATGAGGTTAGTACCCACTAACATATGGACAAATGGCCCCCATGATGTGGGGCTATTACATGGGGTTCAGCCTGTGGTAATAAAACTGAAACAGGGAGCAATTCTACCCCGGGTAAAACAATATCCATTGTCACGCGAAGCAGAAGAAGGGATCAGAGAGACACTAGATGCACTGCTAGCACAAGGAATAATAGTGCCCTCAAACTCCCCATGCAACACATGCATTTACCCGATTAAAAAGGCGAAGGGAGGTTCATGGAGGATGATACAAGATTTACGCCCACTCAATGATGTGATTGAGAAGGAGTTCCCTTTAGTCCCGAACCCGGCGACAATACTGTGCAACATTCCGAAAACGGCATCCCACTTCACAGTTATTGACTTAAAAAATGCATTTTTCTCGATTCCCTTAGCAGAAGAGAGCAGGTACTTAACAGCGTTTACACTAGGGGGGAGGAGGTTCGAACATTGCAGACTACCACAAGGATATTGCGAGAGTCCAAGCATATTCAACAGGGTACTACATGAAGATCTGGGGAATTTGTCTGTAGAAAGCACAGTGATTCAGTACGTTGATGATTTATTGGTTTGTGCACAAACTGAGGAGGAGTGTAGAAAGGACTCAATAACACTCCTGACATTATTGGCCAATAAAGGGTACAAGGTGGACAAGGGGAAGTTACAATACTGTCTGACAGAGGTCCTATACTTGGGACAGCTGATATCAAAGGATGGCAAGCGGATCATACCAGACAGGGCACAGGCGATTAGAGCAGTGGGGGTACCCAAAACAGTAAAAGAGATGCAGAAATTTCTGGGTATGTGCAACTATTGCCGAGCATGGATATTGGATTACGCAGCATACACAAGGCCCTTGTTACAGGCTCTAAAAGAGGCACAGCAGGACAACAAGCACATAGAATGGACAGGAGAGATGAACACAGCATTTAACTCACTAAAGGAACTGATATCAAGTGCTCCAGTACTAGCAAACCCAGATTATGGGCACGAATTCTTCCTATTTTCACACTGCAAAGGAACACTGATGACAGCAGTACTGACACAAAAGACATCGTTAGGGCACAAACCACTGGCTTACTATAGTGGCACCCTAGACGCAGTTATGCAAGGTCATTTCGCGTGCGAGCAATCCCTAGCTGCAGCCGCGTTCGCAATTGAGAAAAGTGCCACAATAGTGATGGGCTGTCCTGTGACACTGTTTGTGGAACACTCACTATTTGCAATATTAGAGCGATCAAAGAGCACATTGACGACACAACGAGCCACAGCATATGAAATAATACTGTCCAGCGCAAACATCCATATAGTAAGATGTAAAACAGTGAACCCGGCCACATTCATCACAGAGGCGTGCACCGTAGAGGACATGCAGAACCACAATTGCGCTACATACACAGGTGATGAAGGTCAGGATCAAGTAATTTCTGAGAATGCCCTGAACGAGGGAGAGGTGTATTTCGTGGACGGGTCAGCATCAATAGACATGGAGACAGGAGAGAAACATGTGGGTATGGCAGTTGTACGATTAGAAGAAGATGAATACGAGACACTAGTGCAACACCGCCTCCCATCACACTATTCAGCCCAAGCAGCAGAACTAATAGCGCTAATAGAAGCCTTGCATGCCGCCAAGGGGTGCGCAGTGACAATATATACCGACTCAGCATACATGACAACAACAGTACACGGCGGGTTGGCACGGTGGGGGCGGAGAGGGTTTCGACGAGCAGATGGAACACCAGTTCAACATGCAGAATTATTAAAAGAACTGATTGAGGCCCTGCAAGAGCCCACGGCAGTGGCCATCGTAAAATGCCAAGCCCACACCACAAATACAGATTTTATATCTTTGGGGAACGCGGCAGCAGACGCCGCTGCCAAAGAAGCTTCGTATTTACAGAAAGGTGCAGTAGGAGAGTACATGTTGCACCACACAGCAAGCCAAGAGGTCCCCACAGGATACAACATGATGCCCACGCAGGAAATTATAGAGCTGCAAGAGGGAGCTAGTGCAGAAGAAAAATTGCTGTGGACTAAGAGGGGATGCAGCAAATCGCCGACTGATTTATTGTGGCGACAAAAAAGCTCAGGAAAAGCGGTAATGCCAGTTAAACTGTTAGAAATAGCATTTCAACAACTACACTTTCCTGCACATAATGCAAAGCAACACATAATGGCAGACATACAAGAAGATTGGTTTGCACCTTGCCTCCATGAACACATCACCAGGCTGGCTTTAGAATGCACGACATGTCAAATTTACAACTCAGGTATGACATTGCGCACACTGAGAGGAACGATACCAAAACCAAATGGTCCATTCAGGGAGCTCCACATTGATTATGTAGACATGGGAGAAAGATGTAACGGGGCTCGCTACATGATTGTGGTTGTATGTCCATTTTCGAGGTGGGTGGAGGCAGGCCCCTGTGCGCGCCCAGACGCGAAGGGCGCCGCGAAGTTCCTAGTGCGGGAAGTGTTCCCGCGCTGGGGGATTTGCGACGTTATTCGCTCAGACAACGGCACACATTTTGTTAATGAACTATTCAAGGAAGTGACTACGCTATTGGGAATAAAGCACAAATTATGTTCGATTTATCATCCGCAAAGTAATGGCGTAGTGGAAAAGATGAACGGTCTGTTAAAAAGCAGATTGTCAAAACTGTGTTTTTCCCTTAAAAAGACCTGGATGTACTGCCTGCCCTTGGCCCTGTTCGAGTTACGAAACCAGCCCAGCAAAGACCACCATTTGTCCCCGCATGAGATCGTCACGGGAAGGAGAATGCACACAGCGCATTCGCCTCTCCGTGAACGTTCTGATGCACACAGAAGTGCAGCGTTATTGGGGGAGGAGTTCACAGAGTATTTGAAAAAACTGACACGGGCAGCGCGCGTAATTGCAAAGCAACTAGCCCCCCCCTCTACAAGAGAGGAGGGGAACACAACAGAAACAGAGAGACTGCCTGAAAACCCATTACAACTAATGCCTGGTGACCACATATATGTCAGAAGTTTTGTGCGAAGGTGGAATGCGCCACGTTTCCATGGCCCTTACGAAGTAGTGTTTTGTACACCCACAGCAGTAAAGGTGAAGGGCCTACGATATTGGGTACATTTGACAGACGTACGCAGAGCCTATAGCGCCGTGGAAGGTGAGGTACAGGACGAGGCACAGGCAACTGCGGACAATGAAGTGGTGCAGAATGAATGATGGAAATTTTGTGTGCATTAAGTGATGAACATTGGCCGCGACTGGCGCACGACAAGTGTACTGAAATGAATATGTGTATATACATATATATATAATTTTTTACAACTTTTTAAAGGGTTTTGTAGGGTTTTTTGTTTTAGAAAAGTTTTTTTTTCTCAACTTTCCTCTTCATATGAGAAATAATGTACGAATAATAATGATTGCAAAGTTACCTTGTCTGTGGACACACCCCCTACCTTACCCACTCCCATACTTTGTCGGACAAAAAAAAAAAAAAAAAATGTCACAACGTTATAAATGTTTACATGCTTGTACTTAATGCACTTTTATGTTTCAAACAGGATTTACTATGGCATCGAATGGGCAGCCTGCAACTAATAGATTTGTTAGGTTTAGAGAAATGTTAGTGGATAGATTGACATATTCATACGAATGTGGTTTATCAATGTGTGTTATTGTGTTCTTCATCTCAATGTTTTGCCTAGTAACATATTGGGTCATAGCGTTCATCTCTACCGAGATGAACGAGGGGGGAGGAGGGAGCAACACCACCCTTGCCCCTGGCACGAATTCAATTACAAGTATGAATATCAAAGAAGGTGATTTTTTGGTCTGGGATGGATCACGTCTTGTTTGGGGTTACTACACTACACCATCCACTGCTGCCCCGTTACAATCAAGAGATAAAGATATGAAAAATGACACAATGGTCCTACCTGAAATATATAACAGCCCCACTACCCTTCCCGCCCCGATACAGAACAGCGACTTGTTGTTTATTGAGGAAAATGGAAAAGTAATTACGATGACAGAACACAAATTCATATATGAGGAATTGGAAAAGGGGGGAGGGAATGAGAAAGGGGGGCCTATTCTTTCACCTATCGAAACTAAAAGGTATAGGAGAGGGGAGAGAAGTAGGCGAAGAAGAGAGACAAGCAGGAAGGGGTATGATGAGTATTATGGGTTAGGATTAGATAAGATGGAAGACCCACGACACCCCCACCAAGCAAATAAATGGTATGCAGATATGAGTACAACAGCTAAACAGACAACCAATGAAAGCTGCTATGTCTATTCGCTTATCCCCCATGCATCAGGTACGCCCTAAGTGTTGTTGCCAAGAGAATTGCCCATTGTGGATGCCCAATGTCTCCTTCATCTCACACTGTGTAGAATAAAGAACACCTTTCAAGCACACGATGTCTCTTTCAAAATGATACAGGACAGCAAAACGTGCTATTCAAAAGCGTCTGGAGTGGTCTGTCTTAAAGAACCTTTCTTTGCAATACAAGGGACGCTGTTTTCCGAAAACAAATGGAAAGATGAAGAAGTACTGTGCAAAGCGGAAGCACTGAAAGGTGTCCAACCAGACAAGCTGCGGTGGATGGAAAAAACGTGCTTACCAATATGGAAAGAACACATCTCTAAACTAACATGGGTAACAGCGATGGAGAAACCCTTCAAGCTACAAAGTGAAATACAAAACGAACTATGTTTCAAGGGAGAAGGAAAAGTGGCAATGGGAACGAATAAAAACTGTAACAAAACTCTCACCATCCCAGACATGAAAAAAGGAACAGCAGCACTAATGGACACATACTGGGTATGCGGGAATCAGGCTTACTTGCACCTTCCCCAGGCATGGAGTGGCAGCTGCTCAATGGCCACTTTGCATTCGGCCTTAATGGTGATTCCAGAGAGTCACGTCGACGAGAATAAGCGGACGCAAGGAAACGTGAACAAGGATGCCACATCTCCCACTGCAGAAGCGCACCTCTATGTCCTGTCCTCCGGAGGGAAAGAAAAGGAGCTATTACGGAACAAGCGAACATCAAACTACATATCACAAGCATCATCCGATTTATTGGCACAGATCCCAGACAGGTATCGCCTGTTTAGCTCCGTGGAAACATTTTTTGCCTCACTAGTTTCAAGTGTCCAAGCAAGAGCAAATGCAAAATGGCTCCAGATCACACGGTGGGAACTGATTCAGCTGGCCAATGACACTGAAGAGGGGTTCAACATAATAAAGGTGGAACTACGAGCTCTGCGACTAATGACCATGCAGAACAGGTATGTTCTGGACCTGCTAACAGCGATCGATGGAGGTGTTTGCCGAAAAATAGGAAGTGCGTGCTGCACGTTCGTACCTTCTGAAGATGCAGAAAATGGGTCCCTGTCCCACGTCATTGAAGCGGTACATAACCTGGGAGAGAAGATGAAGATGGAAGGTGGGGCCGAAGATAGCTCATGGTTCGACAATCTCTTCTCCTGGGTTCCCTCATGGCTTGGACTGGCGATGAAGTTCTTGATACCAGTTGTGGTGGTCCTCCTCGTGGTGTTCTGCCTATGCCAGGTGGGCCTCCGATGTTGTGCTAATGCAGTCCCTAACGGTGCGATGATGATGGTGACAATGGGCAACTCTGGTGGTACAATTAAGGCGACACAAGAGGTACATGTACAGACAGGAACAGATAACACTCCCAGATACCAGTTAGTGCCTATGTGCCGTGATAAGTACATAGTAGATAAACTATGGCACACCACTATCAAAGAGCCCCGAGATGTGGAACTGGAATGGTATGAGGAGGTCTGGGTAGACTTGGAAGGGACTGGTGACTGTATATATTTAACCTGTACCCCAGATGAGTATGCTAGAAGAGGTGAGAGCTTGAGGGGGGTATGCAGAGCTTGGATGCCTAGAAAAGGAACACCTGCATGGGATGACGCAGTGATAGAGGAGCAAGAATGTAGAAGATTAGAAGAGCTAAAGAATTCGTTACTTTAGTAACGAAAGGGGGGAAATGTAGGGGAGGACTGGCCGCGAGGCCCTCCTCACCTGCAGCCTTCTCCCCAGGTGAGGACCATGACTCGGTGGCTGTCCCCTCATGCCACCCGGGCCCAGGTGGAGGAGGGTTCACCCGCCGACGACATTGCCCACACGTATCCGTTCCCTGCATATACCAAAATTCAGTTAGGCCTAGAAGCCATCTTGTCTAGCAAACATGGCGTGAGTTCAGCACACTGTAACGAGGCCCCCACCTTTGGAGGGCCTTTCATGCATCCCTGCCGCCGCAGTAGCCCTGGTAGATCCGCTGCGAGCGCGTTCCCATGAGAAAGCCGGGTATGAGCTAACCCGAGATGTTAACACTGTAACATTTCATCGTTCACCATGTAATATTGCACCCCGCACGACCTGGTCCGCGAGGCCAGGGTGATGAAAAAACAAGCTGAAGCATTGTTAGCTGAAGAAAGTAGAAAATAATTCAAGTATTGGTATTAATGAACTACCTCTGTTTAAACAGATCCTGCAAACTGTGAATGAACTATAAAGATGCAACGTTACATGATACCACCCCAGGTCTGGACTAGTGCTGCTATAACCACAGAGAAAGATGTCGACCAAATGTATAGCCTTTATCTATATAAGTGTTCTTACAATTTTATGTAGAAACCTGAACTCATATATGTTTTCTCAATCACCTAAAGCAGCGAGCATCAATCTCTGTAGGCCATAACCTAGAACTACCTCGTGTAACGTTTAATGTACATAAAATAATCACACCATGTAGTAAATATAATGTTAGGTAACGAAAAGGTACTCGGACCGACTGTATTAAAGAAATGTGTAACGAAATTGTAATATATATATGTGTGTTTAAATAACATCAAAATAAGGCGGAACATTATAAAAGTCCACTTTCAAAAGTTAGCAACGCACGAGGAAAAAACCTTTGTGAATATATGCAAGGCCATTCTCCCTCCCACCCTACCAAGCCTGCCAGATAAGGAAGCTAAGGCCTGTGCCGCGCTCCCTCACCTCCCCCAACCAAGCTGGAGCCGCTTCAGAGAGTCAGAGGCCCCGGTACTGCACCCAAGGCCACAGCCCGCCACCTGCGTTATTTACAGCACGGTAATAAACCCACGTTTGAATCCACTGATCTACCAGCACCCTCTCGTAAATTCCACAACCCTCCCCCTAGACCACCCCAAGAATCATGACCCCGTGCTAACGCGGCAGACAGACATGTATCATTCGGCTCAGGCCCCAGAGCCCAGCCCCTCGACCTAAAATACCGGTCAGTAGGACACAGGTAAATCTCACCCCAACCGACAACCACCGGACCTCTCACGAGGTGCATTCCTCATGTGTTGCGTTTATCTTATAAGACAAACTGCTGAGCGATTTATTGATGAACTTAGATGTCGTTTCTTGAATAACTGCAGTGTGCATGGCCTAGGGCAAACGAGTCAGGAAAGGTATTCATCTTTGTCACAGGCTGCCCCAGCATACCAACACCGCTCGGATGACCTCAAGCTGGCCTGCCAGGCCCAACCCAACCCACGAGGCTGACCAGTGACGTCCTCACGCCAAGACCAACCACGCTGCAGCAACACCTATAGTTAGTCGACGCCACCCAATCCCAATTAACTTGTGCCCCCTATAGTGTGTAGGTTCTGATGACGTTTTTTGTATTAGAAATACGCCTGTCTTTGCTATTGTCAGACGGAGCGCTCTCGGAGGTTGCAGAGTTCTTTGCATGCCCTAATCTTTGGATAAACTCCTACTTACGCTCACCCGCACTCTGTCTTGGTCTTATTCCCACTACGGGAGAGTCCCTTATTGTCTCTCATTGCGGGGAGGATCGTGCTGAAATTGGGGGCGCTTCCTTTCAAAGTGTACCTTAGCAAATCTATTGCACAGTTCTGCTATGGGATGGAATTGCTCCCCTCCTGGTTTAGAAGCAAATTCACTAAATTTGCCTGCTGAGGTCATTAGTCTGGTGCCTTCCGAAGTGCGTCCCACTTGCGGCGATACGCTACGAACGTGGGCTGTTCTCATTATTAAGTATAATTGTCTGGCGTAGAGTATCGCTGTACAGGACATTGCTTGTGTGTAAGGTCTCCACTATGTACAGAATCCTGGGACGGTGCTTGGTGGCGGGCGAGGAATCGTCCTCAGTATTGCGGGAATTGGAAAGGGAGGTACAGGAAGCCCTCGCTGAATTTGGGGTCTCTAACAAACTACTTATCATGAACCCCATGAAGGTAAAGAGACTCTTGCAACATTCGGACTGCAATTTGACGGTTAATCTAATTCACAGCAAAAATCTACATACGCATCTTGCATACAACAACAAAAAAATGGGTACCACAGAACCTTATCTCATAAAATTCCCCAACAAAGGGCTTAGACAGGAATTTATGAGATTCTGTTTCAATGTTTTGGCAAGTGGCCAAATCATGAGTATAAGGCGAGGCTTGCCTGCTCCATCGGCAGAATGCCGATTTTGTAATTTAGATGCCAGCGAAGTAACATTGGAACATTTGCTGACACAATGTGTGGGACTTAGACAAGCAAGCATTGAATACTTTCTTAAATACGTGCCCAGCCCTGGATGTGTTAACCTCGAAGCACTCTGGATGGATAGGCTACAGGGTCAAACTGCAATTGGCAGTGTTACGCTTGTTAAAAATGAAATGCGAACTGCGAGGATGATTGTGGGTCATTGATTCAGAGTGCAAGGGTAGAACGTTGTTTTTCCAATTGGTCTGAGTGCTAAGAAAGTCACGAACTTAGCATTATGCTGTAAACAACTAGGAAGATATGGATTATCTCAATGTTAAAGCTGCTAAATCTATTAGATGTGTAAAATGAAACGTCATGGACGAAAAGTGATGTTTACTCGTCAACTGTAAATATTCAGTGGAATGACCGGTTGGCTTGCTTTTAGATATATTTAATGAGTATTAGACTTTAATCACTGAAATTGTATGTAACTTTCATTGAGATTTCTATTTTTGTAAAGGTTACTGTGTAGCTAAAACATATTAAAAAAAAATGGGTTGTTTGTAGTGTATTTTTCGTGTGATTCTGTATTTATAGAAGTGTTGTGTTTTACAGATGGTTTAAAATAAATGTACTTATATTTTTTACCTGAAACCTTGAGTCAGTGTTTGCTTGAGTCACAGTAATTGTGGTCCCTTTGTGTAATCTCTGCTACTGCTCATTTACTCTTGAGATAAGCCTGGCTGCTCCGCTACTGCTACCACTCTAACATAGTAGTACGGGCTTGTACCAAAGGTGAACTTGTATTACCACTTGTGGTCTTAATTGTGTGTAGTGGTCCCTAAGGGCACTGCACGGGATTCTGCCTAACACAAGGCAGACAGAATCAGAGAACACTTGCTGACAAGAAGATAAAAGTCAGTAGGCCTGCGCCAGTGTCAAGTGGAACCGGGTTCCTGTTGTCGAGGATCACACAGTCAGACAGTTCAAGATTCAAGGTTGCCAGGAGTACTTGGATATTGTCAATAGAGGAAGCAAAAGTTATAAGAGGGAGGGAAGACAAGGGCAAGCCTTGGATGAGGAGAAAAGGGTTCACCCTAGTTCCTCAAAGCTGGACACAGTACCTTATTCTTTGGAGAAGCTGGTGCCACGGCAGTTGTTCCTGGTAGTTTCCTGCAGACTCACGGTTCCTGGAGCTTCAGTCGTGGGGACAAGGAGGACATCTGGAGTGATCTGCACTACCCAGGGATGAGGCCAGCAGCAGCGACGGTGAATAAAAGGTGCGCTCCTTTAAATCAGTAGAGGCTCTTCAGATGGCTATCCGGACCACTACAGCAGTGTGCAGCGATTTCGACCAAGAAGAGGATCCTCTGGCTGTGGAAGATGAGCTGGTTGATCCCAGCAGGCTCAAAAGAAGAAGACTCCAGACTGGATCTTCTCTTGTTGTTGAAGGGTAGATAGCTCAGGCAGGACTGTAGCAGGACTTCACCAGGACTCGGTAGTTGCAGCAGCCGTCTTCTTCTCTGCTTCTCTTCGGTTCCTTGCAGTTCCAGTGGTGACTCTGACTTCCAGCCCAAGAGTCCTGCCTTTTATGCAAAAATCCCCCATTCACAGAGCCTGGCTGTCAATCACCCAGCAGGGGGGTTGTCCAGGCCGGACAACCACCTCAGCCAATCATGGCAAATTGCGACTTGGGTTTCCTAGGATACCCCGTGCAGGGGGCGACTACACCCCTCCCTCACATACAGCCAACCTAGACACCCAGGTGCCAAGAGGAGGGCTTCTTGGCAGAAGCCCGCCAAAAGACGGTGAACAAAGAAGGCAAACCTGGTTTGCCGTGCAAAGTAAAACACAAGAAGGACTTTAACAAAAAGAAATGGTGTATAAACCCGACTGGAGACAAAAGAAAGAGTATTTGGTGAACCGGGTTTAGGTTTGAGGCTAATATAATAGCCTGGAACCACATTTATATAGTATAATCGCGGTAGGAAAGTTAGGGTAGATACCACTGCCAAAAGCCAAGTCTAAATATTAAAAGAGCAAAACAAAGCTCAGAGAGGCACAGACAAAAAGGGATAGGAATTAACCCTTTCCAGTACTCCATGTAAGATGGGGTGTACTGGGTCTGTAGATTTAAATGGCTACATAAAGTAAATGGCAACTTTACCTGTTTCTGGGGGACAGTAGTCAGCCACAGAAAAATGGAGTCAGAGGGAAGTCTCAAAGACAACCCTGTGTTACTGCAGTGAAGGTGCTGTGTAACACATAAAAGTTGGGCTCCTGGAGTGGTGTGCTCCAGAGCCCAAGATCACACAAACAGTAGAAATACACATGGCAAACCACATGTAAGAGTGGGAAAAAGGCTCACACTCTTACCAAGTGAAAACAAACTCCAGAAATCCAGCAGAGCTGCTGGGGAACTCACTAGGTGAGGGAAATTAGCCATAGAATGAGAATTCTCCCTAACACCTGCCTCCCTGGCAACCCCCGCACCTGGGGACTGTTTTCTGTATCCCTACAGTCCCCCTACCAGCACTTATGTCTGCTCTTACCTGGCACTTGCAGCCATTTGGCCGCTTTAATTTATCTTATTTATTCTTCTATCCCATGTATTGCACTTTCCCCTCTCCCTTCCCCCAGGCACTTTTCCCTTTCTCCCTACCCATGCACTTGTGCGATCTCAATGACACCTGGCCTAGTAAGATCGTTGTCTGCCTCCCACTGTTTCCCCTCCCTTGCCTCGTTGCGCCTTGAAACACTTGTGTATAGGCGCGTTATGAATGCCATATCATATAAATGCCATATCATATCAGTGTGTTGCCGATCGTATCAACTCCTGGGCATTGAGAGGTGCACAGCTTCTGAAGCAGTGAAGCATTGGACTGACCTCCGGCAGCCAGCCAAAGATAAGCTGGGTGCCAACTACGCCTCTACTCTGGTGAAAGGAGGTGGGTTACCACAAGAGGATGTGCCACTCACTTCACAGGAAGAACGAATCAGTGATCTGATTGATGTGGAGCAGATCCAAGGCGTGGGAGACCTGCCAATTTATGAGATGTCGTCTGGTGAGTGGTGATGTGAGTGCATCCGGGACATGTATCTGTTGCTAGGATGACGTGTATTGATTGTGTGCCAGTTCTGCATGCATTTACACGACTTCCATGGGTCAACCATGTCATGGTGCCCTGACAGGTGCTTGTTGTCCTGCAGCCTGCATACGCACGATGTGCTGCACACCGTGACAAAGCCCATTATGCACACCTGCTCACTCATCCCATGTCACTCTGTCCAGCCTCTTTGCCCTCTTCCAACTCCAACCAATGATGGTGGATAGCCTGTGACCATATGCCACTCAACACTTGCCTTCTCTGTGCACATCTGAGAGGTCACCCTGCCAGCTGAACCTCCTCAGGGGTAATTTAATTTCCTCACCTCCCCCCATCAGCCCACTATCTCCAGAGGAGTGGTCAGACCTGTGGTGGGGTACTGCAACAACCTATGGCAAGATTTCTGTGCTTCTACTCTCTTCCCTCTGCGAATCATCCAGACCAGGACTGTGTGAATTGTCCTTTTGTCTTGCGGGCATGTCATGATTCTCTCTGGGACTGTGATGGGAGCGGCTCACAGTGGCTACGACGGTTCATTCCCAATCCCTGTGCATTGTCCATGGGGCCTCATGGGTCCTGGGGCTGCAGTTCCTTCTACTCCATCTTCCACATTTGCTTCCTTCTCATGGGCTTTGACCATCCATTTTGTACTCGCTCAGGGTCAATTACTTCACACGTATGAATTAGTTTGTGGTTAATGTCCATCTTTGGCTGTGGCCTCCCTCTGGTACAGCCTCCGTGCCTCAATGGTACTTGAGGTGAACCTTCTCCGTGTCAGGAGGCACTTCTGATGCTTCCTCGTGTGTTTGCTTTCCCTCCTCCTCCACCCTGCTGGAGTCCCAGATGACTGAAAGAATGCACTAGTCACCTGCCCACACTCTGATCTCAGACATGGTCCTCTGAGCCACCAGTTTCACCCATGCACTGCCTCCACGCCACCCACCACACTCAGTGGCTGTTTACTGTACCCCTACAGCCCTCTTCCAGCAATTGTCTCCTGATGCCTGCACTTCCACCAGGCCACAACCTTTTCCTGATTGATCATGTAGTTTTATGTCATTTGTAGGCCATTCCCATTTACTGCACTGACCACTCCCACTGACAACCACAGGGATCACCTTCACTGTGCATGTTCACTGGCGTGATATCAATGTGACATGGTCTCATGGAATGTGTGTGTCCAGCTTCACTGTATTCAACCAGCCTTGCATCGTAGCACCTTTTGAGAATTGTGTGTATTGAGTTAGTGAGTCACATGTCATGTCACATCCATTCTACATGGCTCTGGGACAGTGGTCAGCAAGTTCTGTCTCATGCAGTTTGGCAGTCTAGGCATGGCTATACTACGTGGCATGTGTGTTTGCATCATGGATGTTGCTGTATGAACTATGCCAGTCAGGTGCTCATGGGCGGAGCGGGTGCTATGAAGCATGCACTACATGTAGTTTTTTGCCCTTCCACACATCCATGTCTGCTATCTTGCTGGCCTTCACTAGCATTGACAGTGAGTATGTGTGTGAGTTTATGACATGGCAGGTTGATGTGTTGCATGCCGACATTGTGATGCCTATGTGTGTGGGCTATGCTGTTTACATGCCTCTTCATGATTTTTTCTGTCGATGTGCAGGTAATGAGGCACTGGATGCAGAGGAGGAGGTGGCAGAGGTACAGGATACTGAGCGGAAACCAACCGCCAGTAGAGAAAGTGGTGTAGTAGCCTGTGAAGATCCACTGGTGCTACAGTCCATCCTGGATGTGACTCAGGCTGAGTCAGCCTCTGAGGAAGCCTATGGCTCTGGTGGTGAAGCAGATGGAGGCCTCTATGATGTTGCAGGTGAGAGCATCGACTGTGGGTGCTGTTTCTTCCCAAACGTCTGAAGGGAGCCAGGGCGGAAGACCCCTCACAGGATCAGCAAGTGTTGGTACGTTCCGTTGGGTGGTTACGGCTGCAGGGTCACGCTCCATAGTATTGACTCCTGGGCCTGGGGTAGCTGATCAGGGGAGGGATGCAGTCCTGCAGCCACAGACAGCACCATCACATGAAGGGGTAGGTTCCCTTGGTCAGGGCAGGCATGGGTTCTGCCAATGTGGAGACTGTATGTTAGCTGGCAATACTGTGTGGGAGCAGTCCATGTATGCTGTTGCACAACAACAGGTTGCTTCACATGAGATGTTGGCTCAGGGAATGGATAGGGTGGCCAATTTCATGTTACCCCCGGCAAGACAGGTGGAGCACCAGCAGCAGGCATTGCAGTCCACATGCCGCTCACACAGGCTGAACATGTTGGCCAGCAACAGCAGCCGACATGCAGACCTGAGGGATCTGCGAGCATCCTTGGCTGCAGAGGGTCGGGCCCACAGGGAAGCCCTGAGGTTGGAGTATAGGTCCCTCAGGACTACACTGGCTGTACTCGAGGCAGCCAGCATTAGATGGTTTGAACAGCAGATGCAACTGATGACTCGTGCCATCACAGAGGAACTGCATGCATCCCGTGAGGTGTTGCATGGAGACCTCTGAGCCATCATGTTGCAGATGCAAGCATCCTATTCCCGCATGCCCACTGCCATCGAGGACCAGACCAGGGCTATACGTGGTGAACCTCCCTTGCCAAAACCACATTCTGATGCAACACCAGAGGGTGGCGACAGGTCTCCGGATCCATGATCGGGCACCCCCCACAACCCGCACCGTAGACCATCCTCCCACCCCCCGACCCATTTAGATGTGTACTTTGGCATGATGTTAGTGGAATACTCAATCTTCCATGAGTTCCTTTTGTTCACACCAGTTTGTGTTACTTTTAGTACTAAGGGATGTACACAATGAAGCACTTTCAAGGCAACATTCTAAGGGTGGTAAGGTTGGGACAGATGATTGTCCCTTTGTCATCAACGATTGTCACCTGGGATGTGCCAGGGCTGTGCACTCCGCAGGGGTTGGATTTTAGGTGAGAAATTGGGCCACAAGCTGGGTACGGGTAGCCTCACCAAATGCCCTTTCCCCTCCCATGCTCAGCCGCCGTGCATGTGGTTGGGGATGTGGGGGTACCACCATGTCCACCGGTACGCCATGCTGTGTTGCAACATTGTGCAGGACACATCATGCCACAATTATCCTGCACATTACTGGTGGTGTATATAGTAGCTCGCCACCAGAGTGGTCGCGGGAGCGGAAGCGTGACTTGAGCACTCCGAATGTGCACTCCACTATGGCCCTAGTTGCAATATGGGCTGCATTGTATCTTACCTGGGATGGTGTGGTGGGGTCCCGTATTGGCGTCATCATGTATGTACTCAGAGGGTAGGCACTGTCCCCTGTGGAGGCGAGATGGGTTGTCAGTGCTGTGGTTTTGTCTGTGGTAGACATGCATGCATTTGCAGGGCCATTGGTACTCACCAATGAGCAATGTGTTGCCATGCCTCCCAGCTTCCAGGTCGTGGTTTAGCGGTGACATTCTGAATATAAACTATCATGGGTTGACCCTGGATAGTTTGCATAGACAGAGGTGATGATTCCCTTGGCCTCGCATACAACCTGCAAGTTGATGGATTGCCAGTGCTTGCGGTTGCGATAGATGTGTCAGTGGCCTTGGGTGGACATAGGGCCACATGGGTGCAATCAATGCCACCAAGCACTTTGGGGAAGTGTGCCACCCCGTAAAAGTCCCGGACCACAGCCTGCCTTTCTGCGGGTGTTCTGGGCATGTATATGTGCCTGCGGACTGAGGGGTGTGCAGTCATGATTGCCAACACCTGGTGTAGGCAGCGTGACTGCGTGGGCTGTGAGATGCCCCCAACTATGGCAGTTGTCTGCTGAAATGACCCGGTGGCCAAAAAATACAGGACATTGAGCACCTTTTCCAAGGGGCTCAGTGCTTGGGAGCACAGGGTGAGTGATGTGAGGTCATCCTCCCACTCAGTGTCCAGGTCTAGGATGATATGATGTGGAAACCTATACCTGCCATAGACCTGGTCATCAGGCATCCCAAAAAGGCTGGTTCTGGGTAAAGAAATAGATGCCCTGGCTATTCTCCTGCGGTGTCCCACGATCACGCCTGCGAGAAATGGTACATTCATCGTAGCAGTATACACACGTTGGCTTTTGCACGCACTTTTTATGCATTGTTTTTTGTGCGTTGTGATGCTTATGCCAGCTTTTGCGTGGCAGACGTGTTTCCAGAATAGCGCGTCTTTTTTCATGTGCCGGAGAGCCCTGCTCAATTCCATGAATAAGTCGTGTTACCGCGCGTGTGGGCGTTGCAAGTATTTCACAGTGGTATTTCCCACATAACGGCCACATTTACGCTTGTTGTTCCCCATTCCACGTGTTCCGCCCCCTTTTAGGTGACTGCGCAAGACGGTATGCGCCTTCGCTGGGCGTCTCGCGCAAGGCATTCGCAGTGTTGCTATGACATATTGGGCCTGTGCAGATTCCGCGCAAGTTTCAGGTAAGCCACACGCAATGTGTTCCATGAATTGGTAAACAGGCGCTTGCATGCGTTTTGCAGGCAAGCGCCCCTTTTTCTGTGCTAATTTATTCCATAAATCAGGCCCAAAGTGTTTGTGGGTGTTTTAACCGTAAGCGGAAAGTATCGCCACACGCCGTTGTTGAAATAGAGTATCTTGATGGGTCTATTAAAATATCCCTCAAAGAGGCTCAGTTGTCCAAACCCTATTGGATTGTCTGTTGGTAGGTTGAACTCTTTATGCATGTATATTGGCATCAGTCATGCTGCACGGTTTGAATAAACCTGTAATACGAGATGCCAGGCTGAAATGTAAGGTTCCTTGATCAAAATTTAATAACCTCCGGGATTTAGATTGTATGATGTGGCTATGCAAAACCTGGCGCAAAGGCTTATAAGCACCACCGGAGCGTGGTCTGACAACTAGCGCCACGATTTTCAGCAGGGCAAAGCACAAATTCTCAGTCTTACTCTGGAGAAGTCTCTGCAAATTCTTCAAAAACTGAAAAATGCAAAAGGTAAACAAAGGTCCGTATAAACCTTCAGCCTCCATTTTCATTTGAACGAAATCACTGGGGCCAGCATTTTCTAATATTTGGCGAACTAGCGTTTCCACCGCTTCCTTTATTACAGTTATTCCATGTCCTAGGGATCTAAAGTGGCTCAGGTTTACGAATCGAAATTCCTCGTAATGCTCCACAGCCGCAAGTGTTTTATAACTTCTTGATAAGCCCACACCCTTTCCAAATACACCAGTGGATCAGGTGGCTGGGGCAGTGACAGCAACAGTATGGTGGCTTGATCACGTCAGGCTATAACTAACCAGGCCCGTTTCAAGATTTTGAGTAGTCAACGTCTCTGCGCTCGAAATCTGGCCCATTTTAAGTTTTGGTTTCTGTTTTTAGGGTTCTGTTGAAACTGCTGGCCGTCACCGCTTTGAACAACTATCCAGTCTGTACCAATGACTAGGCCATGATCTGATTTAATTTTAATTTATCTCTCAGAACAGATGACTGTGGGGGTTTGTTTGTGTTTTTTTTTTAATAGGGTGGCTTTTCCGGGTGTCTTTAGTTGCTAGTCATAACTTTTGGGGGGCACTTGACACGTTTCATATTTGGGGTGTTTCAGGAGCAGGCGCTGGCAGAGATGCATATATACTAGGTCCCACAAATGCTTGTAGAAAACTGGCAAGACAGGCGGTTAGTGCATTTCGTGTAAGACCCTGGGTCTTGTATAGCGCTATAGGGTGCAAGTCTGAGTGTTTAACAAGCTGCATCGCTAGACCCTTCCCAGACTATTGCGGTGTGTTGAACAACCGCGCCATCATCCGGCGTAATAATGATCTGCAGCCCAGTGACTGCCTCACGTGACGGAGCCGGAAAGACCTTAATATCACCCGCCAGGTGTTTTACTACCATCAAAACAGTCGCCTCTGCATTTTCACAAGCGTTCCTAATCAGTCTGCACGACCCGCTTCTTTTCAGTGTTTTTTTTTTACTTTTGACAATGTTCAGCAATTTCTTATAATTCTTTTTAAAGTGGGCTTCTTTTTGCTGCTTCTTTTGAATGACCGCTACACGCTCACACGTTGCCAGAGAAGTATTATCGGGGTTGGCAAAGCTTGAAACTTTTATGATCCTACAACCATCCCCCACACCCTGGTCAACCTCATCTTGAGGGTCTATAGCACTAGCCAGAATTAGAATGGGCTTGTCGTTCGATGTTTCAACAGGTGTATTGGTGTTCGTGTTATGTTATGTTAGCAGTACTTGTATAGCGCACCGTCACCAACGGAATTGGTCCCCAGGCGATCTGGCGGATCTGTAAACAAGAAGGGTGGGGGAGGGTTAGTCGGGAGGAGGGGGGAAGGAGAGTGGGAGAAGTGGTGTGCTGTTGGCAGCTTCAGCTCGGTATACACCCAGTGCTGGGCTTTTGTGCTAGTATCGGATGAAGGCCTTAAGTGCTGTGGGTGAAGTTCATGTGTTGTTGATGCGGTGTTGTAAAGTGTGTGCGGATTGCTGGGAGAGAGATGTTTGTGTGGTTTTGTGTGGGTTTAAGTATGCAGAAGATTGAGGGTTGGGTTAGTGGGGTCTGTATCCTGGTTCAGGTACCTATGATTCCGTTAGAGTTGTATACCTGTGGGTTCGGATGTTGCTGGTTCCTCGTGGGCCGACTCAATTTGGTGGTGTTGCGCTGATCCAACTGTATCCTACTGAGTATAGTTTGGATTGGTGAGTGCGTCTGAACCTAATCTTCAGGTGTGGGACTGGGTGGGTGATTCTCAAGTGATCTAGTGTGACCCTGGTCGGTTAAGGGTTTGAGTGGTTCAGGGTCGGGGTCGTGTTGAAGTGTTGTCCTAGTGGATCCATCTTGGTGAGCGTGTATTCAGACGTTCGTATACTTCTGTCCTGACTGGTTCTTTGATTTCCATGGGGTGAACATCCTTGGGACTGTTGTTTAGTTGTAGTTTTGTGTGGTGGGGCATTGTGCTGCCTGCTTTCTATTGGCGGACCGTGTGTAGTGATGAAACATTCTGTTTCTCACCCATTGCATTGGGCATTGTGTGTGATGTATGGTAATTGACGCGCTGGGCGAGTAATGAGCAGTATTTGAACACTCTGCACCTGAACATTTGAAATATTAACATCTGCATTGTAGAATCCATCATCATTGCACATGCCACCCACTTGATCATCATCCGAAATATTAACAATGTCCCCATCACTATTCACACATCCCTCCTGAACACTGACAGAAGCTCCATCACCCACGCTGTGCACACTCCCCGCTTGATAGTCAACAAGATTAAAAACACCCACGCCCTCAAAATCATCAGCAACACTAGTCGAAATATTAACATTGTATGTTAACCCTCCATGAACATCAACATAAATATTAACAGGGCCACCACTGTATCCGCTTCCATCCCAGTATAGACAGGCATCTCGTCCCGGTATGCACAGGCATCTCGCCCATCAAGGGAACGATGTATTAATACCCCAAATATTTGGACTCATAGCCACATTGGTATGCATACCTGCTTCATCAGCCGTCTTAACAATGCCTGCATCCGCTAGAAGCGCCTCCAGAGATATAGGGTCATTAGTATACTCTGGATTCCTCTGCATATCGAATATTCTCGCTTCCAATTCAGATATTGTGGCATCCAAAATAGTGGCTGTAGCGCCATCGGCATATATGCCATATTGCCCGTACTCACCAACAGCACTATGTTTTTATGTATAAACCTCAGAACCACTATCGGCTCATCGGGTGCAAGGCCTGAAACTGAAATCTCAGGGCCTACTGCTGCATTAGATTGGACATCTACATTTTGAACGCCGTCCATGCTGGTTGCGTTATTTACCTCTAACATCTACATTCTGCAGCGCTAGCCTGATACATTTGTCTTACCGGTGGTCATCATAATCATATCGCTCGTGTCAACCCCCAGCGGTGCTGATCAGTTTACATACCACACCCTCTTGACATTCGTCTTCATTCGCCATTTACCCCCGTGCCCCGTGGCTGTCTCACCCCATCCAGATTGTTCTCCAGGCTTGTAGCACGGGACTGGCGCGCAACGGTCTGAAAATGTATGAACGCCCACTGATGCACTGCAACCAGGAATATTTAAATGGCTGGTAATATCTGTTAGAGCCCTTGAGCCCCCCCCACCCGGCGCTGAGAGAATAACTCCATAATCCGGGTTTAGAACTGGAGCATTCCCTATTTTACTCGCGGGGCACCGCAGTGCTAAACGCCGGCTTTTGCCGGTAGAACCCTTTGGGATAGCAGCCATGACTGGACCCCTGGTTGTAGAATCATGTGTCTGCCCATTAAAGTTCTTCATTCATACGGTTCAGTGCTGAAACAGCGCAATAGTCCTAAACAACTGTCGGGCCTTATAGACTTTACCGCTCAATAGCCCTAGAGACACACCGTCGGGCGTAGCAAACACCAGACCCAAGCGGACCCGGTGTTGAATTTACAACTAAACTCTGCAGTGTCTGCCCCACAGACACTACATCGGGCGTAGCAAACACACCAGCCCCCAGGAGCCTAGTGTTGAATTTACAAAAGAACTCTGCAGCGTTGGGGTCCCCAAATCCGCATCCCTTGCTGATGCTATAGCAAAAGCGGGTATCCCATTCCGGTGTCGTTGAAACATTACAAATTTGTTGAACCGTACAGAACAGACCCCATCCGAGTGCCGTCAAGAGACCCAGTAGAAACAGGTTGCATCATTCCATTAACCTCGAGACATCCAAGATTTGTTAAACCGGTTGCCAAAAGCACCATCCCTGCTCCATCCTGCCACCCATGATTTGCTGAATCAGTCGCTCTACAATCCGCTTCCAGAGATTGCGACGCTTGTGCCATTCAGGTGTTGAGGCCATTTCTATAAAAAACAGGGATATAGAATAGCATCTTATAATGTTAATATTTATATATAGTCAGAATATAAGATCTTGAGTCTTGGCAGCTTAAAAAATGTCAGCCGCTTGTGTGATCTGTGAAACATGTACAAACCAGACATTCTTTTATAAAAGGGGCCATTATATTTTTAAACCATGACAAACAGTTAAGAAAACACCACAATAGCGACTATGTAACCATCAGGCACAGTGCGGCCATTTGGACCGTCCAGGACAGCAGCAGGATCACTGCTGCAAAACCGCAGCTGTCCCCAACAGTCCAAATGGTTGCACTGTCCCCAACGGTCCAGAAGCTGCACTGGCCCTAACGATCCAAATGGTCACACTGGCCCTGATTGTCAACTGTGCTCTTAAGCAAATTTGAAAGAGCCCCCATGTTTAAAATAAATATTTAACACCACACACGCACTTTGCTATAATTTGAGATTGTAATAATACACATGAACACAAGTTTCTGCAGTATGTGCTTAACACGCTGAGCTATCTTCTGAACCATCAATGCTCCTAAGTTTATCAAAATTTATTTCAACTTTGGCTATTGTAAATGTTCAATACAGCCCCAAATAAATGTGAGTCGGGATCGCTTTATCAGCGCGTAATGGACAACAGCCACGCGATAGGGTTAGAGCTGCGGTGGCAAGCAGTAAAATATCCAGCCGTTGCTATTTAAGTTTGGTGGACAATGCAAACCGACTTCTTTAGCACAGACAGCTCTGTAGTTTAAACACCCCATACAAGAGATTGCTCAAGATCTCAAAAGCCAAGCTTTCAAATACTGAATCGCTTAACTGAAATAGAGCACTATAAAGTACCTTGTGGATATTTTAAAAAACAATCATTCTCACACCCGTTGCTTGAATCAAAATGCAAGGTATTTGGTTAGTGGTTGGTAATTAACAAATGCAAGACCTGCAGAGAAACACATGCCTTTACATTACAAATGTCACTCTCGCTGTCTGAAGCTATCTTTTACACAGTGGGGCACTGTCAATACCTCCTAACACAGATTGACTAGACCCAACACTGAAGTTTCACATTTCAAAAACACAATGCCCTCCTGTCAGAAACACTGTTTGCAAAATATATGCAACCCCCCCACCCCCCCCGGGCAATGTCGCTTACCTTATTCATGCTGTGTTGTTCACGGCCTCGAAGTCAAGATGAGAAGCTGGGCCTGGGCGGTGTCTTCCTGCTCCAGCCAATATATCTGCCTTAAGAGTAGGTTTCCAAAGGTCTCCAGCACCAGATCACTCCTGCTCACCTCCAGCCTGGTAAGACGTCTCCCGCTGAGCCCTGCGCTTGCAGGGGGCTGTCCGCGTTAGCAATTCATCTTTGCATGGGTGGCTGCGCCTCACACATCCAGTTGTGCAAGCCCGACGCTGTACCAATGGTTCAGGGGACCCCTCTTTTATAGAACAAGTTATACATCTTTGTAGAAGGGGCTTTGTAGTTAATTCTCCCTCGTGACACGCAGCTGACACCATTAGTGCCACATGTCCCATATCGTCTCCTTAAATTGTGTGAGCACGCAATACTTAGCCCTGAACCTCTTGACATTGCCAATTTGTCATGCCTAGTCTAATAGCCATTTAAAATTCGGGGCTCATCAGGAAATGTGCACTTGCGGGGGCCTGGGCCATTATGAATGCCCCGTCATTTTAAATGTTTAATATTATTTCTTTAGATTGTGTGAGCCCGCTATACTCAGCCCTGTGTCTCCCGACTCAATTCATCACACCTAATTAAAATACTTGGTCAAACCCCCCCGGGCATAACAAGAGCCCCTGCCATCCAAGCTCAAACTCTAAGGGGGGCACAGCGCTGCCTTTCAACTCAGCACAAGAACATTTAATTAAGCCTTTTACAAAACACTTGGAGCTTTTTCTATGAGGGACATGCATTGCTTGCAGCAGCGCATAGGCCTTTGATTTCTGCTGTGTTTATGAATTGGGGAAATATCATATACTTGTATTTTGTTAACCATTTTAAATCTCCTAATCGGTGTGTGTCTGTGTAACCCCTGCCAGCTACACTACTATTGCTTGCCAGTGTAGTGTCTGTGTAACCCCTGCCAGCTACACTACTATTGCTTGCCAGTGTAGTGTCTGTGTAACCCCTGCCAGCTACACGACTGTATTGCTTGCCAGTGGACTTTCTGTGTAACCCCCGCCAGCTACACTACTATTGCTTGCCGGTGTAGTGTCTGTGTAACCCCTGCCAGCTACACTACTATTGCTTGCCAGTGTAGTGTCTGTGTAACCCCTGCCAGCTACACGACTGTATTGCTTGCCAGTGGACTTTCTGTGTAACCCCCGCCAGCTACACTACTATTGCTTGCCAGTGTAGTGTCTGTGTAACCCCTGCCAGCTACACTACTATTGCTTGCCAGTGTACTGTCTGTGTAACCCCTGCCAGCTACACTACTATTGCTTGCCAGTGTAGTGTCTGTGTAACCCCTGCCAGCTACATGACTGTATTGCTTGACAGTGTAGTGTCTGTACAACCCCTGACAGCTACACTACTATTGCTTGCCGGTGTAGTGTCTGTGTAACCCCTGCCAGCTACACGACTGTATTGCTTGACAGTGTAGTGTCTGTGTAACCCCTGCCAGCTACACTACTATTGCTTGCCAGTGTAGTGTCTGTGTAACCTGCCAGCTACACTACTATTGCTTGCCAGTGTAGTATCTGTGTAACCCCTGCCAGCTACATGACTGTATTGCTTGACAGTGTAGTGTCTGTGTAACCCCTGGCAGATACACTACTATGGCTTGCCAGTGTAGTGTCTGTGTAACCCCTGCCAGCTACACTACTATTGCTTGCCAGTGTAGTGTCTGTGTAACCCCTGCCAGCTACATGACTGTATTGCTTGACAGTGTAGTGTCTGTATAACCCCTGACAGCTACACTACTATTGCTTGCCGGTGTAGTGTCTGTGTAACCCCTGCCAGCTACACGACTGTATTGCTTGACAGTGTAGTGTCTGTGTAACCCCTGCCAGCTACACTACTATTGCTTGCCAGTGTAGTGTCTGTGTAACCTGCCAGCTACACTACTATTGCTTGCCAGTGTAGTGTCTGTGTAACCCCTGCCAGCTACACGACTGTATTGCTTGACAGTGTAGTGTCTGTGTAACCCCTGGCAGATACACTACTATTGCTTGCCAGTGTAGTGTCTGTGTAACCCCTGCCAGCTACACTACTATTGCTTGCCAGTGTACTGTCTGTGTAACCCCTGCCAGCTACACTACTATTGCTTGCCAGTGTAGTGTCTGTGTAACCCCTGCCAGCTACATGACTGTATTGCTTGACAGTGTAGTGTCTGTATAACCCCTGACAGCTACAGTACTATTGCTTGCCAGTGTAGTGTCTGTGTAACCCCTGCCAGCTACACGACTGTATTGCTTGCCAGTGGACTGTCTGTGTAACCCCCGCCAGCTACACTACTATTGCTTGCCAGTGTAGTGTCTGTGTAACCCCTGCCAGCTACACGACTGTATTGCTTGCCAGTGGACTGTCTGTGTAACCCCCGCCAGCTACACTACTATTGCTTGCCAGTGTAGTGTCTGTGTAACCCCTGCCAGCTACACTACTATTGCTTGCCAGTGTAGTGTCTGTGTAACCCCTGCCAGCTACACTACTATTGCTTGCCAGTGTAGTGTCTGTGTAACCCCTGCCAGCTACATGACTGTATTGCTTGACAGTGTAGTGTCTGTATAACCCCTGACAGCTACAGTACTATTGCTTGCCAGTGTAGTGTCTGTGTAACCCCTGCCAGCTACACGACTGTATTGCTTGCCAGTGGACTGTCTGTGTAACCCCCGCCAGCTACACTACTATTGCTTGCCAGTGTAGTGTCTGTGTAACCCCTGCCAGCTACACTACTATTGCTTGCCAGTGTACTGTCTGTGTAACCCCTGCCAGCTACACTACTATTGCTTGCCAGTGTAGTGTCTGTGTAACCCCTGCCAGCTACATGACTGTATTGCTTGACAGTGTAGTGTCTGTGTAACCCCTGGCAGCTACACTACTATTGCTTGCCAGTGTAGTGTCTGTGTAACCCCTGCCAGCTACACTACTATTGCTTGCCAGTGTACTGTCTGTGTAACCCCTGCCAGCTACACTACTATTGCTTGCCAGTGTAGTGTCTGTGTAACCCCTGCCAGCTACACGACTGTATTGCTTGACAGTGTAGTGTCTGTGTAACCCCTGCCAGCTACACTGTTATTGTTTGCCAGTGTAGTGTCTGTGTAACCCCTGCCAGCTACACTACTATTGCTTGCCAGTGTAGTGTCTGTGTAACCCCTGCCAGCTACACTACTATTGCTTGGCAGTGTAGTGTCTGTGTAACCCCTGCCAGCTACACGACTGTATTGTTTGCCAGTGTACTGTCTGTGTAACCCCTGCCAGCTACACTACTATTGCTTGCCAGTGTAGTGTCTGTGTAACCCCTGCCAGCTACACGACTGTATTGCTTGACAGTGTAGTGTCTGTGTAACCCCTGCCAGCTTCACTACTATTGCTTGCCAGTGTAGCATCTGTGTAACCCCTGCCAGCTACACGACTATTGCTTGACAGTGTAGTGTCTGTGTAACCCCTGCCAGCTACACTACTATTGCTTGCCAGTGTAGTGTCTGTGTAACCCCTGCCAGCTGCACGACTGTATTGCTTGACAGTGTAGTGTCTGTGTAACCCCTGCCAGCTACACTACTATTGCTTGCCAGTGTAGTGTCTGTGTAACCCCTGCCAGCTACACTACTATTGCTTGCCAGTGTAGTGTCTGTGTAACCCCTGCCAGCTACACGACTGTATTGCTTGACAGTGTAGTGTCTGTGTAACCCCTGCCAGCTACACTACTATTGCTTGCCAGTGTAGCATCTGTGTAACCCCTGCCAGCTACACGACTATTGCTTGACAGTGTAGTGTCTGTGTAACCCCTGCCAGCTACACTACTATTGCTTGCCAGTGTAGTGTCTGTGTAACCCCTGCCAGCTACACGACTGTATTGCTTGACAGTGTAGTGTCTGTGTAACCCCTGCCAGCTGCACGACTGTATTGCTTGACAGTGTAGTGTCTGTGTAACCCCTGCCAGCTACACTACTATTGCTTGCCAGTGTAGCATCTGTGTAACCCCTGCCAGCTACACGACTATTGCTTGACAGTGTAGCCAGCATTTTTTCAGAGGAGGCTATTCTCATGTATTGAATTGGTTTACACTGCTGCATGCGTTCTAGAAGGACGTAAATCACACCCGCACAAAGCCTTGATTCAAATATAAACCCATTTCATTCTAAAAAGCAAACATGTCTGTGTTTAAAACAGCACACAAATTTTACAGGGCCATTTGACTATAGCAAGCGCTCTATAAGCTTCTACTAATAATTTCTTAAAAAAACAAAAAGCGCACAATTGCCCCTGCGCGGTCCACACATACATTTCCCATCGGCGCTGGAACATTACACTTGTTTTGCCAATTTCTATTTTCAATGATTCCATGGTCCTTACAAACATACATGCCTGGGCATGTCCACGTCTGCTGCACCCCCACTAGAAACCTTTATTTTACCAAGAATACCCAAAACCCTCTGAGGCCTCTCCTTCACATTATAAAATAATAACAGTGTGTCCTAAAAACATAACCTCCTCTTTTATGTTATTTCTATAAAAACATGCCATTAGGCCTCAAAACTAAGCCAGTCTATATTCCATCTTTAGCAAGCTCTAACTACCACGCCTAAAGCGAGATTCAAACTAGTTATAACTCAAAACTCTCCTTTACATTTTAAAATAACAATGGCGTGCCTAAAATCCTCCTTTTTATATTAAATCCATATAAAATCATGTCAGCAATCCCCTAGAATTATATTCAAACTCTTTAAAAGCCCATCTGGTCGTGACATCATTTAGCGCGCCTAGATTAATATTCATAAAACTCTTAGCACTGCGTGACATCACCCCATCTGCCTGGCTTTATATTCCACTCTATCAAACTCACACACACGCAGCCCCACCCACTCCCGCGTCATCCCGCGTCACCAAACCCCAACGCTCGCCGTCTAAATCCTCACCACTCACTTTGCCCTTGACCAAGCAGCAGCGCACAAGCTCTCCCATATTAAAAACATTTTGATATACACTTTTTATCATTTTGATATAAACATTATATCAAACCGTATCAAAGTACACAAACACTTTATATATCCATTTATATAAAACAAATATCAAATCTAAATAAAAACTGATATCAAAACATTTTGATACCAAAAATTGATATCAAAAAGAAATCAAACCCACGTTAAAACGGGGTGGGAATAAGGACAACCAGGGGGCATTCCCACCCGTCAATTTTACATTGGCAAAAAGTGGCCCCACTTAAATACTAGCAAATGCTCTGTCTATCCCCCTTTTTAATGTCATTATATGAGGGGAAACATGTCTCGCCTACATCCGTGAATCTATTACACGGCTCGCTGTAGTTATGGTTAAGTTGCTAATCCCATAGGAAGAGCACTTTTTTTCTCTGGCTTATAAATTTGCTCCCCTGGACGAATCCTCACCAAATTGCAAAAAAAGTATAATGGCGGCTCTGAATATTTGCGCCAAGTTTGGTGAGGTTTCGTACAGTGGGTAGAGGTTATAAGGGGTGCCCCAAAAATTTTTTTTCTTCCATAGACTGAATGGGCAAAAACTTTGCGCACGGCTACAGGCCGAACGGCTGGACAGATTTGCACCAAATTTGCTAAAGGAGCGGGGGCTAGGATCAGAAAGCATGCTTTGTGTGTTTCGTGGGAATCTGATCAGTACTTCTCTTGCAAACAGCTGAAATGTAGGTCTTTAAAATTGGTGATATCTGGGTCCGCGGGATTTCCCTGTTCGCTCCGTGGACAGAAGTCACTGGCTTGCGGTGAGGCGTGCTGTCTGAGAACTTTGGACACGGCCGGTGGTTGGCTGGAGGGAAGCTTGCTCTGCGTCAACATTTTTTGACAAACGCCGCCATGGAGTGTCAGAGGACAGTGCGGCGGCAGAAGGGTCTGCGAAGTATACCATACGGCATGTGTTGGTGGCAAGAAGGGAGGGGAAAAGTGGGGGAGTGAGAAGTGGTTAATGTGACTGTCATGATTCCTGCCCCTCATGTCCCCAGCCCTCCAAGACGTCAGGCTGGAGCCAGGCCACGATCACCTACATGGCCCTCTAGGGCCTCTCCATCCCTCCAAAGACCCACTTCGAGTCAGACTTGGCGCTTGTGGCACCAGACTCACTCACGTCCATAGGATAACATTGGGGATTGGACTTGCAGTGCATTGATGGGGACAAGATGGATGCCCCCACATATTTCGGTTCCCAGAACTGCATGTGCAGTCTAGTCTTTTGGGTGTGGTTCAGCCCAGAGACACCTGGGATACCCAGAGACTATTTAAGCCACGCCGAGGCTGAGGAACATGCTTTGTGTTTTCTGCACCTGCAGCGTGACACTCACCGTGTTCGGATCGGTCTCCAGTAGGCCTGCATCTTTCTTCTGCGCTCAGCTCCTGCAAGAACAAGAACACCGTTAGGAACAGCCTTATCTTGCGGCGCTTCTGCCCATCAGTCATCACTCCTTCTGTTCTGCGGGCATTTCGGCAGGTCATTCCCATCCCGGCACGCCTCTTCCTAAGGAAAAGGGAAAAGAACAGAAAAAAGGCATTAGTAAGCATTCAGTAAATCTTCGCTTATTTTTAAATACTGTACAAGCTTCAAACGCTTACCTGAATCCCAGCCGCTCTGGGGGAACTCTGTCTCCAGAATTTCTCATCCATCTGCAAGAGGGAAAAGACACTCCAGGTTAGCGTGGAAACATCTAGAGGCGCTGCATACCGCGCTTACTCACCGCATTTCTTCTTTAATAACCGGCATCCATGCTGAAAACGTTGCGGCACCTACAAGACACAGAAAAAGAATTCAGTTCAATACAAATACGAAAGGGTCGCATCGCACATCGCGCTCTCACTCACCTTCAGCGCTACTGATCTCAGCAGCACATCGCCATCTCCGGACGCCGGCCACCATCTAAGGAAGGAAAGGAACGAAGTTAGAGAACTGTTCAAAAGACTCATTATACTTACCTGTCAGACTCTTGCCAGTGAAGTAACTAGGCAGCAACGAGCCCGCATCAATCAACGCGCCCCTGCGCTGAAAGCAGGACGGAGAGCACACTTTCCAAGCAAACAAGGTGAGCTGTGGATCAAAGGGAAGGGTTGGACCCCAGGGAAGAAGGGGTTCAAGCACACAGACAATAGGGAGTTAAACTCTACCAATCCTGTGTTTCAGGCCCAGTCTCCACTCGAGTAGACTCCAGGGAAGGGTTCGAGGTCGTAAGAGATCAGAACAGGCTGAGTGACGTCCCAGTGGATACCAGGTGAGCGTTACAGTGACATATGTCAGTAGGTGGAAGAAGACGGAGGAGTGGCTGCAATATTAGTGCGTATTGAGCCAGTTTGCGGGTACCTAGACAGGCAATTAGTTTGTATGGTGATCGGAGGCAGCTGTCGCAACGGCTGCACAGCTTGTGCTGCGACCTGTTTGCAGCAACCTCTTTCCGTGGTGAGTGATGGCAGGTGAAGGGAATTGAATTGCACAGGGCATAGGTTGGGTGGGAGCGCAGTGCCTGTGCTATGCGGATGAATAGTGGTAGTTGGGCACATGGTGGCATGCATGGGTGCATGAAGTTGGGTCTGCGGAAGGAGTACACTATAGGGTGCATGCCCGAAGGAAGGGACAGTGAAACTGTTGGAGATTGTACTCTGCATACTGAGGATGGCTGACATGGTGAAACGCATTGTGTTGAGTGTAGATGATTTCCTTGGCATACATTTGCGCAACTGTGTCCTGGAAAGATACTTTGACAGCAATTTTGGTTTGGAAGGAGTGGACACATTGTGGAATGCTGTGTATGAGTGTAATTTCGCAGATATGCATGCACCTAGCGAAAGCCTAGGCAATTTTGCAGCACTAGATGTTATTGTGATCGACTGCCACGCCATGCATATGGGTTACCTGCCTTGCTTAGATTTGTTATACACAATGAGGAGATTGCTGCATGTCGTGAAGATGCTTTTTCCCACCGTCAAGGTCCTTTCAATGCTCTATAATATCACAAAGATTATGGGCCACTGCTCATGGCGGTTCTGAGCTAAACGCAGGAAAGTGAGTCATGAACAGAAGCATGTGTACTTGTGTCTGCTTGTGCAATGGCAATGTTCTTCTGCAACACTGATGTCATGACTTCTGGAAATGCAGAGTTTTTTTAAAAAAAAAGGCATGTTGTCATCCCTTGACAATGCAGTTTTCTTTGACCGTCTACAAGATGCATTGAAGAGTTCAGTGTATTAATGTGAACACAAGAAAACAGTACAGCAAATAAAGTGATAAAACAGGTGTTTCTCTAGAAGTATGAAAAAACAAACAAGAAAGTAATAAGCTCTTTTAAGGGCCGCACTTTAGCAAGACCTCCCCCTACCCTGGTTGAAAGTTATTCGTCCATGCCTGCATGCAGCATGAAAGGCACATCCGGGGATTTTGCGTGTTGCGGCCATGGAAATGGGACTGTGGGGATTGTCCAATGAGGTGCTTAGGGTGTGCAGTAATAGGAAGAAGAACTCCTGCTTCACTCGGGCTTGCCCATCACCGTACTGTGGGAACCGCACGTGCCACAGTCGGCCTATGGATATGGGACTGTAGGGATTGTCCTATCAGGTGGTCAGGGCATGCGTCACAGGGAAGCGTGCCAATAGGAAGAAGCGCTCCTCCACCTTTACTGTACTTGGGGAAAGGCACATGCGACTGTGCGCTTCTCACCATGCTCGCCAATGGAAATAGGACTATGGCCTTTGGCCAGTCAGGTCATGAGGGTGAACGCCATAAGAAAGACCACCAATAGGGAGAAGGAGTCCTCCTGTTTTAGTGGGGCGTGGCAGTCGCAGTAATTGGGGAAAGGCACGTGCCGCATGCTGCACTTCTCACCATGGTGGCCAATGGAAATGGGACTGTGGGGAATGTCCAATCAGGTGCTCAGGGTGTGCATCACAGGAAAGGGTGGCAAGCATTTTTCCCATTACTTTGTATACTGCAGCTGGCAAACATGGCAAGACACAGTTTCCGTCGTGGGTGGTGCCTTTGTGGAAGAACTATTCTTGTATGCCCCCAAAGGAGGGTTCAGTGGCAATTTCGGTGTGCAGGGAGTAGACGCTTTGTGGTGCAGTGTCGACGCATGCTTTTTCGGCTTAGTGTTTGTAGAATGTCGGCGCATGGCATCTTCGGCAACTGTACATGTTGTGGTTGTGCACTTTGGAGCCTTCTTTTTGGGGTCGCTGCCTTGTTCCCATGTGTACCGTCAACTGAAGATTATGATGAAACAGTGCAGTGCATTTTTCCTACTGCCAAGGTGCTTTTCTCATGCATATCCCCCGAGAATAGTGTGGAAGTATTCCAATGATTCCTGTCGCCAGCCAGAGGTCAGAAGGGGTCTGATCAACAGAAGCATGTGTGACTTCTTGAGTGGTGCTCTGATGTTCTCCTGTGAGAATGAGAACATTGGTTCTCGATATATACACCTTTTCAAGGCAAATGGCATGTCTTTGTCGACCAGTGGCAATGAAATGTTCGACAATGTACGTGCTGCACTGAAGAGACTATTGTAAGAAAGTGAGCCAACGTTGAAAACACAATTATACCCGTAGAAACCGCGAAAGAAAAGTGTTTGTTTGGAAGCACTTATTAAAAAAAACAAAGGTTTTTTTTAAGAGCCGCCACAATTTACAATGTCCCCTACCCTGGTTGACAGTTATTTCCCCACTCCGGCGCAGGCACAGCATGAAAAGTCCACAAATATCACAATAGTTGCAGGGTGGCACGTGTCAGCTACGGCACTTTTGCAGATGACGGGCATAGAAATGGGCCTGTACACGCTACAGGATTGGTGAATAAGGTTTCTGGGTGTGGTGTGTACGTACACACTGAGCTGCAGGGTGTCTGTGTCGACAGAAATGTAGTGGGTGCACTTATGGCTGTGTGTCTCGACAAGGCACAGAGTGTTGCTTGTAGGGGAGTTCAAAATACATTGAGTGAAAGTGAATGGAGAACGCTGTGCAGTGGCTGTTCATTGTGGAATCTCATGTGGATGTGTAGTGCTATGGAGTGCAGACAATGAAGCGACAGATTTTGGTGTGTGTGTCACTTTGGTGAGACGCATACATGCCGATTGTATTGGTTTATTGCGGAGGGAAAATTGCACAGCATGTGACACGAGTTTCAGTACTGTTTGCGATGAAGGAGGCACTTGCCCAGGTTGTGCGTTTGTTTCCCTTGCACAACTTTGTACCACATTATGCAGACACTGATGTGGCTGCGTCAGTTTCTATTTGGTCCGCAAATGGAGAAAGCGTGGGACATTGCGAGGCAGTGCGTTTGTGCCTTTGAACGACATGTGCCAATGGCGTTCTTCACACATGGGAATATCAAATTTCACAGCACAAATAGTTTTCCCCTGCTATACCGTTCATCTTACTATGCTGCCATCCCGATTTCTGTACACCCCATGCAACTTGCGTTGGGGCCCTTCTTGAAAATAGTGAAACACTTTTGAAGTAAGTGTTGCGCACTGATACTCTTGAAAACGCTCTGCAACAGATAAAGAAATCTCTTTCAACAGCGACCTCCTTTCTAACGCCTTGCACTACAGTGTTTTGCACAATGGCACGCCTCCCGCCCTGCATCCGTTCGTTGCCACTTGCATTGTTCATGTATAAAAGGTGCTTTCTTTATTTCCCTTTTTTCCTTTCCCAGTTCATGTCCACTTGTGCAGGTCGTCCGACACACAGCACAGAAAGAACGGCAGGAAAGGCCCGGTACAGATGGGGGAACACCTGCATGGATACCATAGGGGACGTGACGAGAAACGGATTTCTTGGCTGGCACTCACCTACATAGTGCCAGTAACTGCAATGCTCCCGGAAGGAGCCTTCCCACGCACTTCTAAGTACCTTCCCTATGTAGAATAGCGCCTTAGAGTCCATGCACAATATAATGACCTTTGCCGGGTAAAGGTCTGTAGCGTGGTACATTGTTTGCAAGGGTGCTTTACAGCTCCGCTGCCCTACAGGAGTGCCCCTCTTGTTTCCCACAGCACATGTGCCAAATGATGTACATTAAATTACCCTACATAGTTGTTGGAAGGGCTGCAAATTATGCACTGGTCCCTTGTGCTCTCATTTCAGGTGTCGTCACATGCAGTACAAACACTTCTTGCTACGCCATTACTCTTAAGGGTAGCATTCACAGAGCTGCATACATTGTGGAATACAAGAATGTTCACACCAACGCGAAACAGTTCATTACGTGGAGCAGGAAGACATTTAATCTGTGCGACCCATACAGCTACAATATTTTTCTAACCACTACTAAGGTGGTTTGCGCTCTGCATATTCTGCTGTTTGCTTATTTACTTTTATATGCACTAGTATGTGCGTGACCAAGCTGCACCAGCTTTGCCATTTTGCAGACTCTCTACAAACTGTCCCACCTGCAGTTACATGTTTCCTTCAACTGTATGACCCCAGGCGACCTCTTCCCACTTTCCGTCACACTGCTGAGTGAAGACACAATGTGTCTGTTTTACAGGTCATGGAAAGGCAAGCAGCACATCAACCAAACAAATGCGACATTTAACATGCCCAAGTGACATTGCCGGTTGTTCTTTCTTTACCAGTGGCTGTCATACAGTCAGGCCACTTTAGGCACACATTGGTAGGATTGCTGAGCCACCCACGTAGTCGGCAGGAGTACTTGCCCTGCGGTAGCCTACTGTATGAATCAGTAGGGCTGGAGACAGGGGCGGTGTTACCAGCACTTAGTGCATTACCTATGCATGGGTATAGGTGTGGAACGGATACACGTGCGCTTTAACCAACATTTCAAAGTGAATTGGAAAATGCGGGCATGCGGCCCCTAATAGAGTCCTACGGCTACTTGCAGCGCGATTGCTCATACGCCGAGCAGGTGCAGTCTCCCCAGGAAACGTACATATTGCTCATCTGGAGTCATCGCGGCCACTACTGTGCGGCACACATTCACCATGCAATATTAACAGAAAAGGAGAACCTACTCAAACACTCAACATTTGTCATGTACATCTGTAATTGCTAACATACACCAACACTATTTGGAAAAGGAAGGGGTAGCGCAAATGGATACATACAGAAATTTGGCCTTTCCACACGTTTACCGTGAGATCAGCCAAGGATTTAGTGACAAACCGTTGTTAACGGGACGTTATGGTTCTGTGGCAGTACCAAACAGGTATCATCTTTACAGAAAACACTATGCTAAACCAACGTTCTGGTTACAGTGCCCTACTAAAAACCTATCAAATTCACCAACAAAAACATTGTTAAAGGGACGTTATGGTTAAGTTGCACTACTAAAAAGCCTATGCAATTCCAAGGAAAAACATTCCTACAGGGACGTTGTGGTTACAGGTAAAACCGAAAAAAAAATATGAAATTTGCCAGTTATGGTAAGGTACGCAACCATAACTCGTGCTACCAATGTGCACTGCAA
The DNA here is from genome assembly GCF_040938575.1 of Ambystoma mexicanum. Taxonomy (NCBI): domain Eukaryota; kingdom Metazoa; phylum Chordata; class Amphibia; order Caudata; family Ambystomatidae; genus Ambystoma; species Ambystoma mexicanum. Next base: position 1,746,485 of record NC_090940.1, read on the forward strand.
GGACTAACAACCATGAGCTCAAAGATGACATCCCAAATGCCATTGATGACATCACTGATGCCATCACATCTGCCTTCACTTTTAATAACAGGCCTCCACAAGGGATTGTCAATGAAATGTTGCCACAAAACTATGCACGGTCATTGGGAGAACTATCACGAGACACATACCTGAGCACACTACCCACTCCTCTAAACACCAGTGCACTAGAGACTTCCTTCCACTATATCAACCACCTCATGCACAAACCTAGCCACTGTGTATAGCATGCACCATAGAGGCCCAACATTGCTTTTTTTTATATGTTACATGGTAGATCAATGATTGCTTCATTTTCAAAGTTTTGTGTACTGTGAAACATGTAATAAGCAACTAATACCCCTTTCCTTACTACATATTGGTAGTACCACACACAAACTATATACACACCACAACACACACAAATATGGCCACATACCGGGAAGGTAAAGTAAGGCAAATAAGTAGCAGTATTACCACAGTGTTCATAACCTACTTCATTTTCTTCATGCACACACATGCTTGCCGTATGTTTAGCCGGCTTCTTCCCCTATGTACATGTATGACATGATGGGGCTGAAACTTTAGGAAAAGAGTGTAAGGGCTGAGAAGGGTAAGTTCTCCAACGACAGTACTTCCCTAATGTTGCTTTCCTGCCTGTCGGTGAAGAAACCCACCTGGCCTACATATCTCAGTGAACGAAAGAGAGCCAGACATGTGATGGCATCAGTGACATTTGGGATGTCATCTTTGGGGTCATGGGTTTTAGTCCTTGCAGTGCACAGTGGTAGCGCGAGATATAGTTGCATACCTAACCATAACTGGTCAATTTCAGGGTTTTTTCAGTTTTATCTAGAACCATAACGTCCTTATAGGAATTTTTTTTATGGAATTGCATAGGTTTTTTTAGTAGTACAACTTAACCATAATGTCCCTTTAACAATGATTGTGTTAGGGAATCATCTATATAGACATGAGTGGAAAGGGAGGGGGGGGGCTTAAATACTAGCAAATGCTCAGTCTATCCCCCTTTTTAATGACACTATCTGAGGGCACACGTTTCTCCCTTACATCCGTGAATATATCATCCATAGAGATAGGAGTGGAAAGAGTGGGTGAAAAGAATGTGGGGCCTTTGTGTGGAGTTCTGCTGCCTGTACGCTACAGGGTGCACGATTTTAGTTCACCCCTTTGGAAGCACAGCAAACTGCGCCTGCTGCCTGCTGCAGCTGACTTTCACACCTCTGTTAGGACTAAAACCACACCAGGGGGCCACTCGAAGGGGGTGGGGGTATCCAATACTGCTTGCACTTCACTCAATGATCAGCTCAGACCTACGTTGTCTCTGGTCGGTCCTCACTTCACCAGACCAGTGGCTTGTCCAATCCCATCCCTACACTGTAATCCGTCCTTACTACTCTGCACAGTCCAGGGAGGAGAAGGGGGGGGGGAGTGTGGAGGGGAGATTATGGCTTCTGTTTCACAATAGATCGGTTAGGATCCGGTCCACTGGGAGAGTGATGGAATGATATGGGGTGTCCCAATGCTTCCAAATCAGGCCATCATACTGTCCACAGCTGCTGGCTCTCCCATCACTGACCCCATCACTACCCCATGGCTCCTACCCATCATGCTCCCACCACAGTCCCCGGGGTCTCCCCATCCCACCACAGTCCCCGGGCTCCCACCACAGACCCCGGGCTCCCACCACAGACCCCGGGCTTTCCCCCCTGCTCCCACCACAGACCCTGGGCTCTCCCCCACTCCCACCACTATCACGTGGTTCCCACATCAGAGACCGAGCTCTCCCCCTCTGCTCCCACCGCTATCCCATGGCTCCCACCCATCATGCTCCCACCACAGTCCCCGAGCTCTCCCCCTCTGCTCCCACCGCTATCCCATGGCTCCCACCCATCATGCTCCAACCACAGACCCTGGGCTCTCCTCCCGGCTCCCACCACTATCCTATGGCTCCCACCAATCATGCTCCCACCACAGACCCTGGGCTCTCGCCTGCTCCCACCACTATCCCATGGCTCGCACCCATCATACTCCCACCACAGACCCTGGGCTCTCACCTGCTCCCACCACTATCCCATGGCTCCCACCACAGACCCTGGGCTCTCCCCTGCTCCCACCACTTTCCCATGGCTCCCGCCCATCCTGCTCCTACCACAGTCCCTGGGCTCTCCCTATCCCACCAGAGACCCTGGGCTCTCCCACCACAGACCCTGTTCTCCCCCATCCCGTTCCCAGCAAAGTCCCAGTGGCAGCTGGTGAATTTTAAGTGGGGGGGCATAAATATTTGCCCCAGATGTGCTGTAGTGAAGGAGTCTGAATCAATAAAGGAGCGTTCAGTGGGTTCTCGCCCCGAGAAACTTTTAAAAATAATTGTTTCAAATGTTGTATTTTGGAGCAGAATTTAAAAAAGAAATTGGGTAAAAATCCATACATTTTGCAATTGGTGCTGGGTCACTCATGGTATTTTTTACTGGACATCTACAAAAGATGTCAAGTAAAAAGATAACATACCTGTCCCCTGGGGCCCACAGCACCCAACACTCACACAATCAACATGATAAAAAATAATTGAATGTAAATTTACCTTCTGCCCCGGAACTGAAGTTTCCTCCCCAGCGCTCCAGCTCCTGCATCATGAACAGGAATCAGGCAGCAAGAGGTTCCTGGTTCCTGCACATGCGTGCAGGGGCCTGAGCGCGGGTGCTGAAACGCCCTGCTACAGCCAGCTCTATCTGTATGGGGAAGGAGGCTCCCCCTCGCACATACAGACATGCAGTTCCCAGCCAGCATTTTTAATGAGCCGTGCAAGTTTAACTGTTTATTGAGAAGCCCGCCTCAACACAGGGAGTTCCTTCCCTCCGCAACAAATTGCTTAACAGATTCTTTTCTTTAGCCCCATCTCAGACACATCATGCCCCTTGGCTCCTTGTTAGCCCAGGGGAGAGGGATCCAAGAACCAGGCCAGTGTACAGGAAATATATTGGTATTTATTTAAATAAAAGTAATAGAAACGACACGAAAATGTCAGGCACCACTTCATTTGTGGCACAACACAAGCAACTTCTCTCAGTATAAATAAATCATAAAAGTGAATTAAAAATAACACAATCACAATTCTTCACTTGCTACAAATTTCACTTTGCAAAATAATTACACTGATCAATAACAAAAGTAAATATGTAGTGTTGTGCAATTTTGATTTTCCTGCAGGCTCAAAAGGCTAGCAGTAGGATTTCAAGATTGGTACAAATACCTATGGCAATTATGATTTCGCCCATACTTGATTTAAAATAAACACAGGGTGATATAGCGGTTTGTTTTTCAGACCCCCCCTTGCTTTGGTCAATGTTGGGAAGTCCGACAGAAAAATTGGGATGATGTTGGGAATTTTGGATTGCAGATCCCACCCCCGCTTACTGAAAGGACTATGTTGGGGAAGCTGGATAGTATGGTTGGACTGATTCAAGTACAAAGACACCCCTCTTTCTTAAAGAAAGCTGGGTCAGAAGGACAAAAAGGATTACCCAATTAAATTATAGGCTATAGTTTCCAGCGCATACTGGGAAGTGAGCTTTGTTAATTTCGCATTTTAACAAAATTCCCCCTTTAGTGTTCTGCGAAGTGGGAAGTTAAATGAATATTTTTACATAGGCTAAGGATCTACACAGTTTTGCCCCCCGCGCCCACCCACTATAAAGGGAATGGATTCAAGGCAAGCAGACTCCCCCACCTTTTGGTGGGCCAGGGCCCAGTTCTACTTACATAGAAAGCCTCAGTTTTAAAGTTCAGGAAAGCCAGCTGCATCTCAGGACACTCTGGAAAGAGAGCAGGGGTCCGGTCACTCCACTCTCAAAGATGGTATCCCGCTCTCTACAATAGGACTTGTAATAGTCAGCTTTGAGGCCTTCCTAGAAATAGACAGCTCCACCCAGATGCACTCTCAGCAATCTTCTCTTGTATTTCTTTACAGCTCTCAGATGGTAAGTTTCAGCAGTCTTCCTTGTCTGTTCGTCACTGTGTCTTCCCTCCCCTTATATAGCAGCGAAGACACCACCCATTTTCCAATCTTGGGGAAGTGCCCTGCAATAATTCCTGCCACTAGGATTGGACAGTTGCCCAGCTCTCTCCTCCCAAACCCAGCCTCAAAGTCAGCATTGGTTTAGGGGTCTTGAGCAACATATGGCAATTCCCATTTGTAAATCGCCCTTTATTCTCCTTTTAACATTTTGGCAGAAAATAGGTATGTATCACAACTTCATAATTTTACTAGTAACTGCCATAATAAACTTTTTCTGATTTAGCTAATCATGGAGAATTAGATCAGCTGACCACCAAGTCTGTATCATGTAGCACGGCCATTTGGCACCTTTCTGCTGTTTCCATAAAAAGCACAAACGTTATGAATGTATAAGTTACTAAGCATATCCCCAATTTCATTTTCCACCCGCTCACCAACTCTCCAATTTGGAACATATTTAGATCAGCCAGAAACCTAGTTTAAATGGCCATTACAGTTCCCTGAGTCACAGGTAGATTAATTTTATATCCCCAAAATCGCCTGGAAAATAAATTAAAAAATGGTACATAGATGAAATAATTTCGCCATGTGATGGCAGAGAAAAAGGCCTAAATGATTAAAGTCCTTTTACATTAATTGTGAATCTTCATGTGAGACAAATGGCCCTACTCCTGCGTTCTGGACCCAGATTTTCTTTTTTTTTTTATCAGTCTTGTTTGCGTTGTAAGCTTGCTCTTTGAAGTTGTTTCCCACATTTTCACACCCATTACTCATGCTCTAGCCAAGAGGAACCTTTCTTGCAGTCAAGGCTTTTGTCCAGCAGGTCTGAAGAAAACAGAATTATGATGCCTTTAGCAGGACAATTTATTGCAATTGGTATTTAGATGGGAGATGTGACATCCAGGCTGCGAGTGGGAGATTTCTTTGAAGTTTTACCGACAGCCAGCAAAAGGGTTTGCTTTGGGCTGACCGTTTTCCATGGAGACAAGTGGCTCTTCAAATGTCAATGGAGTTTTGTAGGTGAAACATAATATACATTGTTTTTTTTTTCAATTTGCACATCATGTTTTGTTTTCCTGACATTATTCTGTGAGCAGTGATACTTTTTCACTTTTAAAACTGCTTTTATTTGCACACGCCTGTGCAAGCGGTTTTTTTGTCAATGTTTAAAGACACCGTTTTCCACATGACGGGGATCTTTGATTACTCCTTTTGTAAATTAAAATGCTGCTTATCCATTGGTAATGACAACTAGGCCCCTATCCACACAGCTCTTTAATTTTACTTGAAAAACAAAGGGCTGTTTGTTTGTGTTTAGAATCTTGCCATTCATGTGAAAGGGACTTCTGTTTGGGGCCTTTAAATGCACCCCACACAAGGCTACCGAAGCAAAACGCCACCAGCCTTGCATGGCTCATTGAGCATGTGCGGCTGGGGAACTAAACTGTCAAAGCAAAACATTGTTTCCCTTTGACATGTCAGCCAGCAGAGGAGCGCTCCCTCAGTTGGACTAAGCAGCTAAGGGAGCACTCAGTGTTTCACTGGGTTGGTCCTCCATAATGGGTGAGGCGGCCACTGGGTCGACGCCTCCTCGCCCATTATGAAGGAGCTGCCCCTGCCCTGCTTTATCTGTGCTGCCCCTCTAGAGAGGTTCCTTTTTGTAACCCTACTCCGCATGGGCTTTACTGCCCTACAGAAACAATGGAAGCATCATAGCCGATAAAGGGTGCAACAAAACCCACATTTTGGGGGGTTAACCCTTCAAATGTTGGGGGAGCTGCCAACTTCAGAGATGGTGGGGCAACCTTATTTGTGTGGGTGTATCCAACTTCTTTACACATTCTAATGAGACTATTCTAGTGCAGATTCAATGTTACAAGCAGTTAACTCTCTCCTTTAAGTCTGAAAGCACCCACTCATGAACTGCTGTAAGAATGAGCCTTCTCCTGCACCCTCTCTACCCTTCCAATCACTCCCCTGGCATGCAAGTACTAACCCAATTGCCTATAAATGCATGCATTGGAATGCAGGTGCCAAAAGTGAAATGATTTATGTTAGCAATTGCAGGGCTTCGTTAACAGGGAAGCCCAGGCGCTGTTTCCTGTTCTGTCCAGCCACGGCTCTGTAGGTGAGCCAGGTCGCGTCAACATAGCCCAAAATATCAGGGGGAACTGATGTAACGCTCACCTGGCTCCCACGGAGGCGCTGGTCTAGTCTGGGTTGCTGTGGCCTCTTCAAGCGTGATGCGCAGAACTCGGACCACCGATTGAACAGGACCCCCAAATCTTGCTTGTCTGGCCCGTAGGAATATCCTTCTGCAGATGAGAAAGGGGATTAACTGCCTGCAGAATAGTGTGCTTGCTCCCCCCTTTCACCCTTCGTTCTTCTCTGACTTCCTCCAAAACCCCCGGTTTAAGCTCACCTTATGGTTTGGAAGGATGAACTCTCCATCCTGCTTCTGGTGCAGGGGCGCGCGTTCGTCCAGTTACTTCACTGGTTTTCAGAATGGCGCTGGCAAAATCCACTTGACTTTTCTGAGCGATATGCCATAAGTATGAAGATTCAAAAGTTCAAGTGTGAGCCTCTTGAAGTGGGAGAATGGAAGAACAGGCTCCCGCCCTTCCCCTCTCGCGCTTGGCCTAGAGGATCACGGCCCAGACACCCGCCACGAGAGGAGTTTGCCCATCTACCAGACGACCAAATACCCTGGTACAGGAACATACGGATGTGCCCACCAGCCTGCCCTGCACATGCCGACACCTGTGGCATGGATGGACTCGACTGAACCATCCAGCACTAAATCAACACGTCGTTAGAGATGCCATGACGACCTAGCCAACGGTTAGCACACCTGTGCAAACATGCACACCGGACACTCCCACACCAATCCACACAAAGAATATACTCAGTGCTATGACGTAGGCGACAGACATACTCACGGACGTGCATCTTTATTATTTTCCACATAGGCTCTCAAAATGCAGAAACGCAAGACGCATCATGAACTTATCTAAAAAGGCTTGCTCACGCTTCTTCTAAGAACCATGTACCATAATGAAGAATATAACGGAGACACGATACTGAGGATAGGGCAATATGATACCGTAACCTAAAGCGCTCTGCATCAAACGGTTCCACCTATGCACCAGGCCCAAGTAGGCCGCAAGCAAAAGTTTCCATGAACATTGAATGAGCAAGAGCTCGGTTGCTGACCCTGCAGAACGAGCCCGGCGAAAGCACACCGCCAAGGGCACGATGTTGCAATCTCGCACGCCGCAAGCCAACGCCAAGGTCGCACCTGCAAGATAAACCAGGCACACAGTGAGAAAAACAATATTAATTGTGCTGAATTCTGCCTCAAACACGGTCCCACCTCACGTGACAAAGCCAAACCTGACAGGATGCCAAGCCCAGGAGGAAGGAGACGCCTGAATCCCACGTTTCAAGACACAGGCAGATACAATTAAAAGACTCATTGGACATCTGCAGCAGTGGGAGTAGTCGACCTCCCAACATATGAATAAATCCTCACATTGTTTACACCTACCCATAGTAAAACATTGTTGCAAATGACAGGTGCACCGCGAGCTGGGAACAGCGATAGTCCCAGACTGGGAGGCTCGCGAGTGGACCAATCAGAACATGGGGCCCTTATCGCTGACGCCATTAACATTGACCAATCCTCAGAGGTCTTCATGTAACAATTTTCATGTATCAAATTGAAGGGACAGCCCAAGTATATCACCTGACTAACCCTCAACCACTAACACCGTTCTCTATATGTATGCTATACTAACCCTACCACTCGAGTAACCAATCCAGAGTGGAAATAGGTTTTTTGCTAAACTTTGTAAGGTGACGCAAGTAGCGCGTCATACTAAGGTAAAAAGGGCCTGCGAGCCCCACGATTGTGTGTGTGTCAGGACGGACGCGTACGCTCCTTGACCCATCCCTGCCGTTTTGTCTAATAAACAGCAGAGTCACCTTGCTTCTTGCATGTGTCTCATACTCTATCTCTTTTGGGATATACGGGAGGAGTTGGGGCCTCCCTGCCTGGAGGTCTGCGGACGGCCCGGCCGACCCCGGCAGAATTTCCCCCGACACTCTTTTTATGTTGTCTTCCTAACCTGTGATCTGTCCTTTATTTCAGGTGCAGAACGAAGGCGATGCGTTGAGGGGTTAAATTGCCGATGGTAAAATCAGGTGAGTTAGCGATGAGGGCGACCCCTCTAAATGTCTTTATAATTCCCCAGTAATGTCTTTTGTCCTTTCCCCATAGGGGCCGGGGTGCGGTACCTGCCAAAGAAGCGGCGCCGACCCGAAATGTGGAATGGTTCACCAAGAAAAGCCGGTAAGTATTATGGCTGAAAATTCGGCTTTCCTCCTGTGTTCCCTCTGCTCACCTTTTGTCTCTTCTTCTCTCCCCTAGGTGCAGAGATGTGGCGACCGGTGCTGACAGCCGCGATGGAGCCGGGAGATGTCTCGAGGACAAGTGAGTGAAGCGCGGCGCTGCAGCGAGCAACGCAATGCTTTTAAATGGAAGTCTTTCTTCAAGAATGCTGGCGTGAAGATTCCGGATGCAGGTAAGAAGTTTGAATAAGTTCTTGGTTTTCACCTTTCTCTCCTCTTCTTTCCTTACAGGTGTTCCAGGTTCGAGGCAGGCGTGGCTGGAGTCCAGGTGCAGGAGCAGACACGGTGAGCGTTCAGCTGCTGGGATGCAGAACAACGCGAAGCACGTGTGGCTGTCCGGGCGTGGCTTAAATAGCCTTGGAAGAAGTCCTAGGTAAGTATTCTTCTACAGCCCCACCCAAGTAACAAAATAGTCCCTTCAGTAAAATAGTCCCTCCTAAGCCTCATTTGGCTTGGGTCTTCATACAGCATGGTCTGTATCAGGTGAGTATGCAGCATGGTCTGCATCGGGCAAGTGCACCAAACACTTTCCTTTATGAGCCTGGCGCCTATGGCGCCAGGACTGATGTCCAACATGAGGCTGGCGCCAAAGGCGCCAGGACAGAGTCCAACGAGCCCCTATAAGGGGCCGCTCGGCTTTTACCCGGGGGCATGATGCCTGCTCCCGGGGGTGCTGGGCCTGGCCTGGTGCTCCGGGGGTAGGCATCATGACAGCACTCCCCCCCCAAGGCCCCTCCCAAGGTCGTTCCCTCGGGAGGTTTCGGTTTGTTTGGGAAATTCCGATGGAACCTTTTTACTAGCCGAGGTGCATGTACGTGGTCGCTGGGTTCCCAAGACCTTTCCTGAGGCCCGTACCCCTTCCAATCAATTAGATAGAAAAGTTTTGATTTTGAGATCTTAGAATCCAAAATCTTCTTCACCTCGAATTCAGGCTCCCCATCTATCTGGATTGGTTCTGGTGGCTTTATTAATCTGGTTCCTGGTTGCACTGGTTTCAAAAGTGACACATGAAAAACGGGGTGAATCCGCATGTTAGCTGGTAGATCTAGCTTGACTGCCACTGGGTTAATTATAGCTTTGATCGAGTAAGGGCCTAAATACCTTGGATTAAAAGTCTGAGGTCCCTTGAGCGATAAGTGTTTGGTAGCCAACCATACTTGATCCCCTATTTGGTATGGAGGCGCCTCTCTTCAATGCAGATCCGGATTCTTTTTGTATTTCCCTTTCGCATGTTGTAAGTGTGCAGTTGCATCCTTGAAGGCTTGAGTAATCATAGAATGCAAATGGTCCACTGCGGGCATTTCAAGGCTCAAAGGTGAGTCCAGGTCTGAAGTATGAGGGTGATGTCCATATAGGGTATAAAAGGGGCTCTGACCAATTCCAGAGTGTATCGAGTTATTGTATGCATATTCAGCCACCCATAGAATATCCTTCCAATTACCCTCCGATTGGTGCAACATACATCGTAGATATTGTTCAAGGGTCTGGTTCGTTCTCTCCGTCTGACCATCGGCCTGTGGGTGGTGGCTGGTTGAGAGTCTTACGTCGATTTGTGCCAGTTGACAACACTTTTTCCAAAAATGAGAAATAAACTGGCTTCCCCGATCGGAGACTAGTATGGACGGGAATCCATGCAAACGGATGATATTTTCGAGGAATTCCTTGGCAAGAACAAAAGCTGAAGGTAATCCTTTCATCGGAATAAAATGGGCCATCTTGGAAAATAAATCCACCACAACCAGAATAGTATTGTATCCATTACAAGAGGGCAGGTCCGTGATAAAATCTAGTGACAAGGTGTGACAAGGTGCTGGTGGAATGTCTAAGGGTTGAAGAAGACCGGCGGGTTTTGTTTTTTTACCTTTGTTTTGGGCGCAAACTCCACAGGACATCACGAAAGATTTAATATCCTTTCGCCAGGAAGGCCACCAGAATTGTCGTTTAATTTTTTCCTCTGTTTTGGCAATGCCAGGATGTCCTTCCATCAGAGTATCATGATGACGGGAAATAACCAGTTCTTGCAATTCCTTTTCTGGCAAAAATAAGCGTCCCTGGAAGTAAGGTAAGCCATCGTTGACTGAAAAGTAAGACCCCCTTTTGATCCAATCCTGCAAGGCTGAAGAGTCCAGGAATTGTTTTACCCGTGCTTGAATGTCTTCAAGGGTTTGTAAAGTGGTTATCCCCAAAATTCTTTGTTCTGGAATTATCGGCACAGGTTCTGAGTTTGTGTCCATTTCTCCCATTCCAATTCGAGATAGCGCGTCCGTTTTGCCATTCTTACAGCCGGGACGGTAAGTGATTACAAAATCGAACTCAGCAAAGAGCAAAGCCCATCAGAGCTGTCGTGAAGACTGAGCCTTGGCAGTTTTTAAATATTGTAAATTTCGGTGATCAGTGATCACGGTGATGGTATGCCTGGCACCAAGAAGATAATGCCGCCAAGCCTTAAAGGCGGACTTAATGGCTAATAATTCCTTATCGGTGACTGCATAATTTATCTCTGGCGGCGAGAACTTTCTGGACCAAAATGCTACGGGGTGCAGTTGGTTGGTTTCGGGGTCTCTCTGAGACAGGACAGCTCCCATGGCTAAGCTGGACGCGTCGGTTTCGACTATATATGGGAGGGGGACGCGGGTGTTTCAAAATAGGTGCGGACGTAAATTTAGCTTTCAATTCCTGAAAGGCCTTTTCGGCTTCCTCGGTCCATTCAAAACGTTTATTTTTCCGCAAGAGTGCAGTGATGGGTTGCACCACACGTGAAAATTCCGGGATAAACCTGCGATAAAAATTGGCAAAACCAAGCATGCTTTGGACACCTTTTACCGAACTAGGTGATGGCCATTTGAGGATGGCATCCACTTTCCGTGAGTCCATTCGGACCCCTTTAAGTGTCAGGATGAATCCAAGAAACTCAACCTCGGTGGTATGGAAAACGCATTTTTCCACCTTTGCAAACAGTTTGTGCTGGCGCAATTTCTCTAGGACGGCCCTGACATGTTTTCTGTGATCTGATTCTGAAGAGGAGTACACCAGAATGTCATCGATATACACGACAACACAGACATCAATGAGTTCCCGAAGGACATTGTTCATGAAGAATTGGAAGGCAGCAGGCGCGTTGCACAACCCGAAAGGCATCACCTGGTATTTGAATAGTCCATATTTTGTACGGAAGGCCGTTTTCCATTCGTCGCCTTCTTTTACTCGTACCAGATGATAAGCCCCCCGGAGATCTAACTTGGTGTATACGCAAGCGTCCTTCACCTGGTCAAGAAGTTCAGGGATCAAAGGCAGAGGGTAACGATTTTTAACAGTTATCTGGTTCAATGCGCGGTAATCGATACAAGTTCTAAGGTCGCCTTCTTTTTTTGTCACGAAGAACAAAGCCGAGGATGCCGGAGACTTTGACGGGCGAATGAAACCATTGGCTAGGTATTGATCTAAATATTGTCTCAAATGCAGATTCTCCGGTTCAGTAAGGGCATAAATCCTGCTACAAGGGGGTTGTGCACCGGGCACCAGATCGATTTGGCAATCGTACGATCTGTGAGTAGGTAACGTGTTGGCCTGTTCCTTTTGGAAGACGTCCTGAAAGTCTTGGTATTCCGGAGGTAGTTGCATGGAGACAGAGGTTACTGATGCTAGACTGATCTTCAGATTTTCTGGGTAGCAGGTTTGTGCACAATCCGGGAAGGTTATTCTCTTCGCTCGCCAATCAATTCGAGGATTATGTGTCTCTAACCAAGGGATTCCGAGAATAACCTGAAACTGTGGAGCCTTGATTACATCAAACACAACTGCCTCCCGATGGCCGTCCGGACCTACAAGTGTCACCTCAGCTGTGGAATGTGTTACCGGTCCAGAGGCAATTTCGGTTCCATCAACTGTGGTGATGACATCTTTGCTGGTTTTAGGACGCAGAGGGAGGTTAATCCTGGAGACCAATTCACGATCCACATAGTTTCCTATAGCCCCACTATCGATGTATGCCTTTATTGCATGCAACCGCTTGGGCTGTTCCGGATCTACGAGGACCATTGGCACAATGAAATGCGAGGTCTGAGAGTTAGTTTTCAAGCTCGGCAAGCGGACCCCTACGCTTGTCGGGCGTGGTCATTTCCCGATACAGAGTTTTCATGGATTTTATCAGCGGCTCCTACCACCTTCTTGGGCGGCTTTGCCGGGCAATCTTGTAGAAAGTGTCCAGAGGACCCACAATAAAGACATAATTGCATCTGCCGTCTTCTTTCACGTTCCTTTTGAGTTAGAGGTCCTTTAACCCCTCCGATTTGCATTGGCTCAGTGTCATGATCTCTGCTTCCAAAAGGTCAGGGTTTTCCCAACTCCCTTGGAAGCAGATCCATAACCCAGGTTCCGAGTGCCAACCAGTCCCAATTGGGACCTTTTGGACCCAGTCCTGGCGCCAGTGGCACCAGGCTCATAAATATGCCCAGTCCCAGCGCTGGAAGCGCCGGGCTCATAATGCTTGGGTGGACTTACCTGCAGCAGACCATGCTGCTTACTTGCCTGCCAGTTGAGCCTCTGATCCTCTTCTGTTTGGAACTACTTTTCCTGTTGGGTGGGGCAGGAGCCACTCCCTAGATTCAGAACACTGGAACTCTTCTGGAAAGCAGGAACTCTTTTCTTACCTAGGCGTGGCTGTGGAAGGAGACACCTAAGCACTACAGGAGGCTATTTAAACCACACCCGATCGATGAATCTTGCTTTGCGTTATTCTGCATCCTCTGCAGCAGAACGCTCATCGTGTCTTCTGCATCTGATCCTGGGCCTAAGGAAAAAGGCTTACCATCCTGAATCCAGTCTTCAGCAACACCTATAAAGACAAGAAAGAACAGGTTAGCATTACGGTCTTCAGTGACAGCTCTTCACTTACCTGGTCCATCGGCTGTCACCAACGCCTCGCGCTGCATTCCGGCATCTGAAAGACAAAGGCTTACCAACTCTTCGTGCGCTCCGGAGGTCTTCACACTGCATTCCGGCATCTGAAAGACAAAAGCTTACCAACTCTTTGCACGCTCCAGAGGCCTTCGGCGCTGCATCCCGCATCTGAAAGACAAAACAAGGTGCGTTTAAAGACATTGGGGAACTTTAATACTCACGTGCCATTACTCCTTTCCACATCTAACCCAGTGGGTATTCCGGCACCCTGCAGCCGCTCCGAACTTGTACCTGCAAAATAAAAAGACAGTTAGAGCGCATCGTGAAGCAGGCAACAAGCGCTTACTTACGTGCTTCCAGGCGCTTCTATTCATCACACGGGCTCCATCTTCAACTCACTTCAGCCCGTCATCCGCCATCGCCGGAACCCTGCAAAACAAGAAACATCATTACTAAAGACTTTAAAGACATTAGAATTACTCGAAACTTACCGTTCGTGCAGTAAACGACGGACAGCAGTCCTCTGAAGTCAAGAGGCCTGCTCCCCTTATCCAGTGAAGAAACTGGTTACAGCACCCTGCCCCGAGGCAGATGGAGAGAACGGCGTTCACTTACCTAAGGTGAGAGCGTTAACCTTTGGGGTTCTACAGGAGAAGAGAAAGGGAAGAAGAGAGAGACATTCAATAACCCAGTTCCTTAATCCCATATTTTCTATCTGCAGACATCTTACCCTTCGAGTCAGACATACAGTGCACAGAGGTCCAGCCCAAAGAGCCAGCCGTGTGTTACACATCACCTTTGAAGATACGGTATACGCCCAGTCAAGACCGGCGCCTCTACGGGAATCAGGTGAGCGTTACAGAACGCAAAGCCTACCACAAAACTCCCGTCCAGGCGCTATGGAAACCTCGGATACCGACCAGCTAGCCCAGTTACTTGGGGAACTAAGGGCAGAAGTGCATGCAGCCCGTCAGGAAACGAACGCTCTAGGAAGGGAACTGATTATTTCCAAGGAGCGAACAGATGATCTCGCTAGACAATTGCTACAGTCACAAGCCGGACAGACCCCGTTACCCGCATCTGGGGGAAATCTTCCTTCTACATCCTCTTTGAATCCAGTGCAGATCAACCTACCTGGGAATGTACCTCTGGCTCCGCCCGAACGATTTTCTGGTGACCCAAAGAGGTTTGCAGTATTTATCAATCAGTGCCGGTTGCATTTCTTATGCCGGCCAGCAGCCTTTCCAACTGATCAAGCTAAAGTAGCTTTCGTGCTTTCGTACCTTAGTGGCAATGCGGCAGACTGGTCGATCCCTCTAGTAAATCAAGATGATCCGGTCCTCCATGATTTTCAAGCTTTTCAGCTCAGCATGGAAAAACTGTTCGCAAGACATTCACAGGGGCAGGCCTTGGACAATGAGCTTCTTTCGTTGCGACAAGGTAATCAAGACCTTTTGGCTTATATTGCGTCTTTCAACAGACTGATAGTGGAAACTCAATGGCTTGAGGACAAAAGGATTACGCTGTTTTATAGAGGTCTACGTGGAGAGCTCAAAGATGTGTTAGCCCAAGTAGTGAATCCCTCACAAGATTGTTCGGACTATATAGACTTAGTCGTTCAAATAGATCACAGACTGCAGAACAGGAAGGCCGATCGTTCCAAGTTTGATGCTCGAGTATTTTCCAAACCGCCAACTCCTTCCAAAGGAGTAGACTCCGGGGAACCCATGCAAATAGGGGGTCTGAAAGGTCCTCTAACACAAAAGGAGCGGGAAAGGAGAAAACAGTTGCAATTATGCCTCTATTGCGGAAACTCAGGGCACTTTCTTCGAGACTGTCCGGTGAAACCTGCCAAGAAGGCAGTAGGAGCTGCAGTTACCAAAGTTACAAACTCTGAGCAGGGAAACGACCTCGCCCGACAAGAATAGAGGTCCTCTTGCCGAGCGTGAAAACCAGTTCCGTGACCTCGCATTTCGTGATACCTATGGTCCTCATTAGCCCTGATAATCCGGATCGATTACATGCAATTGAAGCTTACGTCGACAGCGGTGCCATCGGCAATTATGTGGATCATGAAATGGTTTTGAGGATTAATCTAACTCTTTGTCCCAAGGCTGTAAAGGATGTCATTACTACGGTGGATGGTACAGAGATAGCCTCCGGGCCAGTAACGCATACCACTCAAGAGGTGACGCTAGTAAGTCAAGATGGACACCATGAGAAGATCGTGTTCGATGTGATCAAGGCCCCTCAGTTTCAGATTATTCTAGGAATACCTTGGTTAGAGAAACACAATCCTCTGATCGATTGGCGAGCAAGAACGGTCCAGTTTCCAGAATGTGTCTCTACTTGTCACCCTCCACCTGGTGTTGCACTGGCAGCAATTTCTTCAGAGACTCCCCAGTTACCTCCCGAATACCTAGAATACCAAGATGTTTTTCGGAAGGATCAGGCTAACTCTCTACCTCCTCATAGGTCTTATGACTGCCAGATAGACCTGATACCTGGATCTACTCCTCCTTGTAGTAGAATTTATGCCCTCACCGAGCCTGAGAACCTTCACCTTCGACAATACCTGGATCAATACCTGGCAAATGGGTTTATTCGTCCTTCCAAGTCCCCTGCTTCTTCAGCTTTGTTCTTCGTTCCAAAAAAGGAAGGAGACCTTAGAACTTGTATAGATTATCGCTCCCTGAACCAGATCACCGTTAAGAATAGATATCCGTTACCTTTGATCCCTGAACTCCTGGACCAAGTCAGAAAAGCATGCATATATACAAAGCTGGATCTTAGAGGAGCTTACCACTTGGTACGAGTAAAAGAGGGCGATGAATGGAAGACGGCCTTCCGCACCAAGTATGGGCTATTTGAATATCAGGTCATGCCCTTCGGACTTTGCAATGCCCCGGCCGCCTTTCAATATCTTATGAACGATGTCCTCAGAGAGCTCATAGATGTGTGTGTTGTTGTTTACATTGACGACATCCTCGTTTATTCTTCATCGGAATCTGAACATCGGAAACACGTGAAAATGGTCCTCGAAAGATTGCGTCAACACAAACTTTTCGCTAAGTTGGAAAAATGTGTTTTCAACGTGACTGAAGTTGAATTCTTGGGATTCATATTATCACCTGGCGGAGTGCGTATGGATTCAAAGAAGGTCGATGCAGTTCTCAAATGGCCATCACCATCCTCCGTAAAAGGTGTGCAAAGCATGTTAGGCTTCGCTAACTTTTACCGCAGGTTTATCCACGAATTCTCTCGAATAGTCCAGCCCATCACTGCCTTGTTAAAGAAAAACAAACGTTTTGAATGGTCTACCGAGGCGGAACAAGCTTTCCAGGATTTGAAGACTAAATTTATCTCTGCACCAATCTTAAAACACCCTCGCCCCAAACTCCCCTACATCATGGAAACTGATGCTTCAAGCCTTGCATGGGGGCAGTTCTATCACAAAAGGACCCGGTAACCAATCAGTTGCATCCCGTGGCAATTTGGTCCCGCAAATTCTCGCCTCCTGAAATCAATTACACGATTACTGACAAGGAACTTCTGGCTATCAAGTCTGCCTTTAAGGCTTGGCGGCATTATCTGCTGGGGGCCCGAGACACCGTTACTGTGATTACGGATCACCGAAACCTGCAATATTTGAAAACCGCAAAAGCCCAATCCTCTAGACAACTCCGTTGGGCATTATTCTTTGCCGAGTTTGACTTCATAATTACCTATCGACCTGGTACAAAGAACGGTAAAGCTGATGCCCTTTCTCGGATGGGAGTGGAAGAACACTTGATCAACCCTAAACCTGTACCAATCATTCCCGAACAAAGAATTCTGGGTGTAATCGCCACAGAATCCATAGAGGAAGTTAAGGATAAAGCCAGGCAACTTGTAACTCCAGCAGACATACAGAATTGGCATCTGCAGGGAAAGGACTTTGCAGTAAAGGACAACTTATTGTATTTCCAAGAAAGATTATACCTACCCACCACAGATTTACAGAAAAAAGTAATCTCTTGTTATCACGATTCTTTAATGGAAGGACATCCCGGTATGGCCAAGACCTCAGAAAAGATCAAGCGCTACTTCTGGTGGCCTTCTTGGAAAAAGATATCAGAGACTTTATAATGTCCTGTGGAGTATGCGCCCAAAACAAGAGTCAAAAGGAAAGACCAGCAGGCCTCTTACGCCCTATTGACATCCCACCTCGCCCTTGGCATACGCTTTCTATGGACTTCATCACCGATCTACCTCCATGCTCCGGATACAATACGATTCTAGTAATCGTGGACTTATTCTCCAAGATGGCGCATTTTATTCCGCTCAAAGGCTTGCCAACAGCAGCAACTCTGGCCCGAGAATTTCTCGAAAACATCGTCCGACTGCACGGTTTTCCTTCGGTTCTAATTTCGGATCGAGGTAGTCAATTTATTTCTCATTTTTGGCGAAGTTGCTGTCGGTCGGCTCAAATTGATGTGAGACTATCGACCAGTCACCACCCTCAGACCGACGGACAAACCGAGAGGACCAATCAAACTCTGGAACAGTATTTACGCTGCATGCTGCAACAAACTGAAAAAACTTGGAAAGACATCCTTTGGATAGCCGAATATGCCTACAATAACTCTGTCCATTCGGGAACTGGGAAAACCCCGTTTTTTCTTTTATACGGCAGTCACCCTCGAACCTCGTAGTTGGATCCCCTCCAAGATCTTGAAACACCAGCAGTAGACTACCTGCATTCTACAATCACCCAAGCCTTTAAGGAAGCTGTTTCTCACCTTCAAAGGGCTAAAGAACAATACAAGAAAGGAGCAGATCAACATCGGAAGGAAGCCCCTCAATATCAAGTAGGGGATCAAGTCTGGTTAACCACCAAATATCTACCTCTAAAAGGGCCACGCACATTCAACCCAAGATACCTTGGTCCCTATTCCATCACTACCATAGTAAACCCAGTAGCGGTCAAGTTGGACTTGCCCCCGCACATGAAGATACATCCGGTCTTCCACGTCTCTCTATTAAAACCCGTGCAACCTCAAACCCGACTAACTAAATCTCCAAAACCTATCCTAGTTGATGGAGAACTCGAGTTTGAAGTCAAAAGCATTCTGGACTCCAAGATCTCCAATTCTAAACTATTTTACCTAATTGACTGGAAAGGCTACGGCCCCCAAGAGAGATCCTGGGAACCTGCTGAATATGTCCACGCTCCTCGCCTAATCAAAAGATTTCACCGAACATTTCCTGACAAGCCAAAACCCCCGGAGAAGCCCGGTTTGGGAGGGGCCTTGAGGGGGGGTACTGTCATGATCTCTGCTTCCAAAAGGTCAGGGTTTTCCCAACTCCCTTGGAAGCAGATCCATAACCCAGGTTCCGAGTGCCAACCAGTCCCAATTGGGACCTTTTGGACCCAGTCCTGGCGCCAGTGGCACCAGGCTCATAAATATGCCCAGTCCCAGCGCTGGAAGCGCCGGGCTCATAATGCTTGGGTGGACTTACCTGCAGCAGACCATGCTGCTTACTTGCCTGCCAGTTGAGCCTCTGATCCTCTTCTGTTTGGAACTACTTTTCCTGTTGGGTGGGGCAGGAGCCACTCCCTAGATTCAGAACACTGGAACTCTTCTGGAAAGCAGGAACTCTTTTCTTACCTAGGCGTGGCTGTGGAAGGAGACACCTAAGCACTACAGGAGGCTATTTAAACCACACCCGATGGATGAATCTTGCTTTGCGTTATTCTGCATCCTCTGCAGCAGAACGCTCATCGTGTCTTCTGCATCTGATCCTGGGCCTAAGGAAAAAGGCTTACCATCCTGAATCCAGTCTTCAGCAACACCTATAAAGACAAGAAAGAACAGGTTAGCATTACGGTCTTCAGTGACAGCTCTTCACTTACCTGGTCCATCGGCTGTCACCAACGCCTCGCGCTGCATTCCGGCATCTGAAAGACAAAGGCTTACCAACTCTTCGTGCGCTCCGGAGGTCTTCACACTGCATTCCGGCATCTGAAAGACAAAAGCTTACCAACTCTTTGCACGCTCCGGAGGCCTTCGGCGCTGCATCCCGCATCTGAAAGACAAAACAAGGTGCGTTTAAAGACATTGGGGAACTTTAATACTCACGTGCCATTACTCCTTTCCACATCTAACCCAGTGGGTATTCCGGCACCCTGCAGCCGCTCCGAACTTGTACCTGCAAAATAAAAAGACAGTTAGAGCGCATCGTGAAGCAGGCAACAAGCGCTTACTTACGTGCTTCCAGGCGCTTCTATTCATCAAACGGGCTCCATCTTCAACTCACTTCAGCCCGTCATCCGCCATCACCGGAACCCTGCAAAACAAGAAACATCATTACTAAAGACTTTAAAGACATTAGAATTACTCGAAACTTACCGTTCGTGCAGTAAACGACGGACAGCAGTCCTCTGAAGTCAAGAGGCCTGCTCCCCTTATCCAGTGAAGAAACTGGTTACAGCACCCTGCCCCGAGGCAGATGGAGAGAACGGCGTTCACTTACCTAAGGTGAGAGCGTTAACCTTTGGGGTTCTACAGGAGAAGAGAAAGGGAAGAAGAGAGAGACATTCAATAACCCAGTTCCTTAATCCCATATTTTCTATCTGCAGACATCTTACCCTTCGAGTCAGACATACAGTGCACAGAGGTCCAGCCCAAAGAGCCAGCCGTGTGTTACACATCACCTTTGAAGATACGGTATACGCCCAGTCAAGACCGGCGCCTCTACGGGAATCAGGTGAGCGTTACACTCAGAGGCTTCAGCCCCCTTGAGGTTAGAGTGGGTCTTGACCAACAACCGGGTCTCAAACTTGGACCGATCTGCTTTTCTGTTTTGCAGTCTGTGATCCAATTGGACCACTAAGTCTATATATTCTGAGCATTCTTGGGGCGGATTTACAACTTGGGCCAGGACATCTTTAAGTTCTCCGCGTAGACCTTGATAAAATAACGTGATTCTTTTATCCTCTGGCCACCCAGTTTCCACAATTAGTCTATTAAAGGTTGCAAAGTAGGATAGGAGGTCTTGATTGCCCTGTCGCAGAGATAGAAGTTCGTCATCTAGAGCCTGCCCCTGGGAGTGACGAGCAAATAACCTTTCCATGCTTGCTTGAAATCCTTGAAAATCACGAAGAATCGGGTCATCTTGAGTTACCAGTGGAACTGACCAATCGGCAGCACTGCCGCTGAGATATGACAATACAAAGGCTACCTTGGTCTGGTCATTAGGGAAGGCATCAGGTCTGCATAGGAAATGCAAACGACACTGATTCATGAATACAGCGAATCGTTTGGGGTCCCCAGCAAAGCGTTCGGGTGGGGCCAGCGGCATGTTTCCAGGTAGATTAATCTGCACCGGGTTACTGGAAAGCACAGGAGCGGGGTTCCCCCCGGAACCGGGTAAAGGAGTTTGTCCAGCTTGACCTTGCAAAAGCTGTCTAGCCAGGTCATCAGCTCTTTCCTTTGTTACAATCACTTCCCTCCTGAGAGCATTAGTCTCTTGACGAGCGGTGTGTACTTCGGCCCGTAATTTCCCCAGTAGTTGGGCCAACTGGTCAGTCTCAGAAGTTTCCATAGCGCCTGGGTGGTAATTTGTAGGAAGGCTTCGCGTTCTGTAACGCTCACCTGGCTCCCACAGAGGCGCTGGTCTAGTCTGGGTTGCTGTGGCCTCTTCAAGCGTGATGCGCAGAACTCGGACCACCGATTGAACAGGACCCCCAAATCTTGCTTGTCTGGCCCGTAGGAATACCCTTCTGCAGATGAGAAAGGGGATTAACTGCCTGCAGAATAGTGTGCTTGCTCCCCCCTTTCCCCCTTCGTTCTTCTCTGACTTCCTCCAAAACCCCCGGTTTAAGCTCACCTTATGGTTTGGAAGGATGAACTCTCCATCCTGCTTCTGGTGCAGGGGCGCGCGTTCGTCCAGTTACTTCACTGGTTTTCAGAATGGCGCTGGCAAAATCCACTTGACTTTTCTGAGCGATACGCCGTAAGTATGAAGATTCAAAAGTTCAAGTGTGAGCCTCTTTTTATGTTGTCTTCCTAACCTGTGATCTGTCCTTTATTTCAGGTGCAGAACGAAGGCGATGCGTTGAGGGGTTAAATTGCCGATGGTAAAATCAGGTGAGTTAGCGATGAGGGCGACCCCTCTAAATGTCTTTATAATTCCCCAGTAATGTCTTTTGTCCTTTCCCCATAGGGGCCGAGGTGCGGTACCTGCCAACGAAGCGGCGCCGACCCGAAATGTGGAATGGTTCACCAAGAAAAGCCGGTAAGTATTATGGCTGAAAATTCGGCTTTCCTCCTGTGTTCCCTCTGCTCACCTTTTGTCTCTTCTTCTCTCCCCTAGGTGCAGAGATGTGGCGACCGGTGCTGACACCTGCGATGGAGCCGGGAGATGTCTCGAGGACAAGTGAGTGAAGCGCGGCGCTGCAGCGAGCAACGCAATGCTTTTAAATGGAAGTCTTTCTTCAAGAATGCTGGCGTGAAGATTCCGGATGCAGGTAAGAAGTTTGAATAAGTTCTTGGTTTTCACCTTTCTCTTCTCTTCTTTCCTTACAGGTGTTCCAGGTTCGAGGCGGGCGTGGCTGGAGTCCAGGTGCAGGAGCAGACACGGTGAGCGTTCAGCTGCTGGGATGCAGAACAACGCGAAGCACGTGTGGCTGTCCGGGCGTGGCGTAAATAGCCTTGGAAGAAGTCCTAGGTAAGTATTCTTCCACAGCCCCACCCAAGTAACAAAATAGTCCCTTCAGTAAAATAGTCCCTCCTAAGCCTCATTTGGCTTGGGTCTTCATACAGCATGGTATGCATCAGGTGAGTATGCAGCATGGTCTGCATCAGGTAAGTGCACCAAACACTTTCCTTTATGAGCCTGGCGCCTATGGCGCCAGGACTGATGTCCAACATGAGCCTGGCGCCAAAGGCGCCAGGACAGAGTCCAACGAGCCCCTATAAGGGGCCGCTGGGCTTTTACCCGGGGGCATGATGCCTGCTCCCAGGGGTGCTGGGCCTGGCCTGGTGCTCCGGGGGTAGGCATCATGACAACAGAAGCCTGGTCCACTCAATGGTGTTGCACCACTGGAACCGATAATGTTCTTTCCCATGTCGAACGGCCCCAAAGGGACAGACCTCTTGAGTTAGCCATGTTAGATGCAAAACGGTTGTATAGTCCTGGTATTTGATTCATGCAGTATTTTCATTAACAAAGGAATACAACAATACCAGAATGTAGAGAAAATTAACAGGACTTTGACTACTCACTTAGGACATGGGGCAGTTTGAGAGCTGTAAAGTAAAGTGATTTTATTTCACTATTATATAGGACAGATTACACACCTTAAAATGGCCGATCGAGGCATTTTTTTCATGTGCAAAATCATATTCTGAATTGAGATTGCTTAGGAGCAGCTTAACCAGCACAGGCCTCGCAAATTCTTAAAAATCCCACTAGAACTGCAGTGCGAGTTCCTTAGTTTCCATACTCGACCAAAGAGAAATACACTTGCCCCAAGGTGACTGGTAACATGTTTACCAGTGCTTTTTGGAAAATGGTGCATGTCATCATAAGCACGCTCCATATTTGCTGCAATGCAGTCAAGCATGCACAGTGAAATGTAGATTTTCCATTTACTGCAAACAAAATGCCAGCAGGGTTGAGTATCATGCAAAGGTACTCACCATTCATAAAAACGACTCGCCAATATTAGGCAATTTCATGTTCTCTTCATGCATAACATTGGCAACATGAATATATTTGGTCATGACTGGCCAACACCTTGTGTGGAGAATCAGGAAGAAAAGCCAGGATGCGGATTTCGGAATAGACATTGGTAACCAGTGTTTGTTACTTTGCTAACTGGGACATTTGCAAAGTAACCGCTTGCAAAATGTAATGGCTAGATGGAGACTGTCAGCTTCCTTGATTATTCCGTAGTTTAATTCAAATGTGTTTCCTGAATGTTGTGGACTCCCTGCCCAGTTTCTCGAGGCTTATGGCACAGCTTTTTCAGTGGGCACATGCCATATCCTTGCATTTCACATAACCTGAGAGATTCCGGGGACAGAGAAGATGGACACAGGATTTAATGGCTCACAATTTCTTTCTTTAAATATTTATTTTATTTGTGCTATGGTAAAATAAACCTATTAACACAACCAAACACACAACAAAATGTTGTATAGGACATTCCAATTACATATTACATTGATGCAGTATAAAACAAAATACATTTTAATTCCAATGCACAAAAAAAAATTCAAAAATCATGTATGACATTCAAACTACATATTGCATTGGATACAATATACAGCAATACAATTCCAATAGGGAGAAAAAAAATCACGAAAACATGTAATATCAGCAATCTATTTCATAAAAGAAAATTTTTCAGATTTACATTTTTGTATTAAGCATTTAGTTAAAATACAAACGTTTGCTTTCCCTCTCGTTCCCTGACCATTTGCCAAGAGATGACACCATGGCCCTCATTACGACCCTTGCGGAAATCAACCGACCGGACCGCCATAGCGTAAATAGCGTTTCCGCCATTGCACGATGGAGCAAAGTGCGGCTCATTCCGACCCATCGGGCACGAGCACCACGCCATGGCGGAAGTGCAAAGTCCGCGATGGCGGAAATGACCCCAAAACGGCCCACACCGCCGCCGTACGGCGCCCTAGGTGCAATACCGCCACCCATCTCAGCGGACACAGCAGTGAGCGCCAACTGGAAAGTACGGTGACCGTAAATATACGGAAACGGAAGTAAAAGCATGGTCCCGGAACGGGAAACATCCCGCCGTACACCTATAAAACCACAAATTCCACACAACCATTAAAAATACTACCCTGAGACACATCCCAACCCGTCATCCACCCTAGTGAAACCAAGAAAAATGGGAAAAGTAGCGAAGAAAGCGTGCGACCGCAAGCGGCAGGTCCACTTCTCCCGTGAGGAACTCACCGTGCTCACGGAGACCCTCCAGGAGAATGCTGCCGCCGTCTTCTCCACGCAAATGACCAGGACGGCACTTGCGAACAAGAAGGCCATATGGGCCCTGGTGGCACAGCGGGTAAGTGCGGTGGGGACCGCACCCCGCAACCCACAGCAATGCAGAAAGCGATGGGACGACCTGCGGATACGCGTCCGTAGCATACTTTCTGCCAACCGCAACATTGCCACAGCTACCGGGGGAGGATCGGAATCACCCATCAAGTTGACCCCCTGGGAAGAAATCTGTGCCTCCACCATTGGAATGGAGAGCATAGAGGGAGTCGGAGGGATGGAGAAAGGAGTGCAGACATCCGAAGATTCAGGTAGGTGTCCCAAATAAAACAATGCCAAAACCACAACGTCCAATCATGTGAAGTACCACGTGCCCACATAGTGCAACAGGAACACATGTCCAGGAGAATGTCCACATACATAGGCCTGATAGCACACTTTAAAACTCACATCAAATACATAGATAATTAAAAATCCTAAAAACACCCTCTACACGTGCAGCAGGCACACCCTAACTGCAGGCTGCCAAACAACTGCACCCTCACTCCACACACAAATGAAACCACCTCCAAGGCCCCGACCCAAATCACCCTCAGGTACCACCCCAATGCATGTGATACATTGCCATTCCAATTCCCACAGACCCATTAATAACGCTCGCCCTCCTTTACTCCACCACAGGGTCCGATCCAAACGACGAGCTCCAGGACACCCCTACCAGCACACCTGCAAAGAGGGCCAAGACCAACGGCCAAAGACCCTCCACCTCAGCTGCACGCATCAAGACACGGCAGCAGCACAAATCAAGTGACAGCACACAGGAGGGAACTCCAACAGGCACCCCAGCAGCCAGCATGCCCACAACACCACCACCACAGGTCCCCCCAATGGATGCCACAGTAGGCACTGCTTCTGGTGGCAGCAGCACCATAGGTGATACTGCATTAATGGCAGCATGCTCCGACACAGAAAACGGGGATGTCGAAGTTAGATCCATCCATGACCTGTCTCAATCCCCCTGTCTGTTCCATCCCGTACACCATGAGGATACCACGCAGGGGCACCCACAAGACGACGACTGGCCATCCCCCACAAGCCCTGTGGCAAGGCAACATGAGGTGATCAGCCCCTCTGTGACACCACCGCAAATGGCCATGGCCCAGCAGAGGCAACAGTCCCTCGACCAGGTAATCGTGCAACAGCAGCAACTGGCCACGCTCCTCAAGGACCATGCCGATGAATGTGGGGGCACTAAGGCAGACATAGAAACATCAACTGAGACACTTAGGGCAGAAATGGAGAGAAGTACAGAGACACTAAGGGCACAAATGGAGAGTAGCACCGAGAGCCTGAGAGTACAAATGGAGAGAAGCACCGAGAGCCTGAGGGGGGAACTGCATGCGACGTCCAAAGACGTATGTGCCGAACTTGCCGCAGTGCGCCGTGTGCTCACTGAGCTCTCACAAACCCTTAGGGACATGCATGGACGTGAGCAGGCAGAGACATCATCCGTTGCAAGTTCCGTCCAGGGCAGCCCCCAACGTAGATCTGGGAGGAACCTGCGCTCCACAGGCAGGGGTGCCCCTGATACCCGCAGAGGGGGCTTGCAATAGCGACAGCCCACTGACAATGAGCATCTTTGGACACTGGTGTTCGGGGGGGAGGTAGGAGGGTGGAGGGGGTGTGTTGGGCTCACTTGGGTGGCGGGTCGATAGGGTGTTTAACATGATATCACATATGCCATAAACAATGCACGATCATGCAATGAGATGTGTGGACATTGATCTTTGTGTACGAGGCCATTATAGGCGTACAGTCCATATTGTGCATGTTCCAGACACACACAGTGCCACGAGTCCCGTGTCCATGTATCAGCCACCAGGCGTGAGTGCTAGAAGCATGCATCTATGAGATGCTGATGAATGTCACGGCCCTCCTGTGCCTCGCAGACTCCTTGAGGTGCTGCCACATCCCCACCCTCATCATGACCATCATCAGGTGCTTGCAGTTCTGCGTCAGGGGGCATGGGCACATTTCTACGTACGCACATGTTGTGTAGCATGACACATGCCATGACCATCTTTGCAACCTTCACATGGCGGTACAGGAGTGCCCCGCCAGACCTGCTGAGGCAGCGGAAACGAGTCTTCAGTAGGCCGAATGCCTGTTCTATGACTACACGGGTACGTGAGTGGGCATGGTTGTAGTCCTCCTCATGCTGGTCCCGTGGGTTCCGGACTGGTGTGAGGAGCCATCTCTTCAGTGGATACCCGGCATCACCTGTATGTGGACAAGAAAGGAATTTTGAGGAATGCCATTGCTACGTACGCACCCCCCCCCCTTCCTGCCAGGTCATTGCCGCATCACATACCCCACATCATCATGCATGAAATGAGACTCACCGAGTAGCCAGGATCTGTTCCCTGCGTGTCGCTCCATGTAGCGTGGTATAGTAGAGTTCCTCAAGACCATAGAATCATGGGTTGATCCAGGAAATCGGGCACAACAATGTGTAATGATCCTGTTGGAGTCACACACCATTTGTACATTCAGAGAATGAAATTGTTTTCGGTTGCGGTACTGGGCCTTCATGGCATGTGGGACGACCAATTCCACATGGGTGCAGTCGATGGCACCAATGCAACCCGGTATGCCGGCAAGTGCATGGAATCCCACTTTTGTGTTGGTAATTTCCTGCTCCGAGCGTGGTAGAGAGATGTAGTCGTCTGCGTGCTTCAGGAGGGCATCGAGCACTTGCAATAGTGTCCGTGAGAACAGTGGCTGTGATATGCCATGCAACTGTCCGACTGTGTGCTGGTAGGTGCCTGTGGCCAGGAAGTGGAGTACAGACACCACCTTCAGTAGGGGTGGGATGGCGGTTGGGCTATCTATCATGCTGACAAGGTCAGCCTGTGTCATGTCCACAATGGCGGTTATGGTGTCCCGGTCCAAACGGTAGAGGGTGTGGATCTGCTCATCACTGAGGTTGAACGGATGTGCTCGGAGGCGTGGGATTGCGGGCTGCCTGCGTGGTGGTAGTGGCTGTGCTGGCGGTCCTTGCTGGCCCTGCCTTGCCCTCCTCCTCCTCCTGCGTCTCCGCCGTGCGGCCGGTTGTAGTTGGTGTTCGTCTTCTTCTTGAAGTTGGAGTACTTGCAGTGCTATCAGGTCCCCCAGGGCCAACATAGCTAGTCCTGCCGGTAGCATTTCGGAGTGGGTGTGGTTGTGGGAGGAGACTGGGTGTGCAATTTATGTGTTTTCAGGCTGTATGGCCTCCACCTGTGGTGATTCATTCCACCTGTGCAAGCTGCACTCCCCTTTGGGCGAGCACGTCCCGCACACAACGCTGCAATTCGACGAATGGCATCTTGCTATTGCAATCATGTATTTGTACCCGATGGCAGTGTAACATTGGTTGATATGTTCATTCGGCTATGGTCCCATTGTTTCACATACTATCTTTGCAGTCGCGAACAGACTTGTGAAGGGTCAGTGGAACGTAGTACTCGAGTAACGGTGGACCCTCATGCAACACTGTACCGAGCTTCACCGACGGGCGGGGCGTCCCATTTGTGAGTGAAGGCAGTTGCCATTTTCACACACAGCCGCACTAGATGGATTAATTTGTGATTTCAAGCGGCCACAGATGCCTTTTCGACGTGATGTTGCAAATGAGGAATTCGAAGGGCGGCGCTTTTGGTTTTCAGCTAGCGGCGAGGAGATGCCCACAGGTCTGACTGCAAATATAACGTTCTATTGTTCAATGTCCTTGGGACAGGGGCCATGGCGAGGATGCAATGATTGATATGAATAGTTTGGGATGCGCAATAGCGACGTGGGCGATGAGGCCGGACGTTCCCAAATACATGTTACTTCACAACACTGGAATTACGGGCTGGGGCACAGTGGATTTTGCAGGCTGCATAACGCACAGACTCAATGGAAATTTCACATGTTATGTGAGTATGGAAACAGGCGTTTTCATTACGGGATGAGGGAATGATGTATGGATGCATGGACAGATGATTTGATACAGAGTTTGCCATGTACAGGGCTTCTTGGAATCTATCCGCCTCCCCTGCGCTATGTGATGCAGGGCTGCCATAGTGGGACCATCGTCTATCTGGCCTTGTTGAGCCCTCCCTGTCTCGACGCGCCTTCAGACACTTGTGTCTATGCACGTTACCAATCCCATCAGATGGATTCTGTTTTAACAGACGCATGCACAGGTACACTCGTTTGTGATAGTGTTTTCACCTCGATATAGATAGTTATGATTCGCAAGTGGTTTTTGGGTGGTGATGATCCTTTGGAGTGGGCTAGCATGCATATGGCTGTGGATTTGGTGTGATCATTGAAGTGAGTAATTCAAATGTAGTTCTGATGGCCATACTATTCTTTTTCATTTCATTTGGTTGACAGGTATCTCCTCCCCTTTTGCCACTGCCATCTGTATGCCACTCCTGCAGATGGATTTTACTCCCGACACCTGCTGCTTCGTGTTAATCAGTGGAGCAGCATTACGATCTTATGGGACGATCGCCAATGGGCCACATGCCCTTACGCAGTACTAGTGGCTAGGAGCAACATTTCGGCCTTTCAGCTGGACTAGTGCCTCCCTATTGGGACGGCCCTGCGGTTCTAGGCGCTTCCATGTTGCCTTTTCGTACGGGAATGTAGCCCCTGTGTACCATGAAGGAACAGGGCGTCACACAAGAAGTAGCTGGTCATTTATTGCGGATGCAGCCCACAATAATGAAATATATTTTGGAGTTCATGGCCTAATGGCTGTATGGGCTTGGAGAATTTGTTGTGCATTAAATTTCTATTCTGATATGAACCGTGTAGCGTTCTTCTTTGCAAGTGATGTGGCATATTACTATTTGGGGAGCGATGTATTGTGAGGAGATCTGCATTGGGTTCCAGCTTCGGGGTATAGTTGCGTGGTACTGTGCTGGGCGCGTTTGCCTACGAAGCCCAGTGAGGTCAGGGATGAGGGCTGCCATTATGACTGTTTTGATGATGTCATGCTCAGGGGCGGGGGATTAGCTTTTGTGTAACAGATGCCGGTCAGCCAGTTGGATAGGTGGAATGATGTGATTATCGGAATATTGCTGGTCACAGGTGCCTGTGTTTGCGTGCGTTTCTTGGTGGGAGACTGAGGTCATGTCCATTTGTATGGCTTCTGTATTCGTGCCATCTGTGCCCTGCAGCTCCCATTGGGCCCTCTTGAGATTCATTTGTTCGTTGGCAGGCATGGATGACTAGTACATTTCACTGGTTGCATTGTGTGACTTCATTGCACCTACGGGGGGTTGTACAATGTGGCCAGGGAGCGGTGTACAAGCACTCAGTAGGGCCGTTTACGGTTGGTTCGCGATGCCGTACTTCTCACCATGGCGGAATGGTACTTTCCGCCGTGCTTGATGGCGTTAGGTGCATGTCCGCTAGGGTCGGAATTCGCGTACCGTTGCGCCATGGTGCTAATTACGGTTTGGCATGGCACGCGCGCGCGTACTTGGTGCAGTTAGCGTTGGCGTTCACTACGGTGTCGCTAATGGCATCGTACTTTGCGGTGACGGGCCATGATCGCACCGAGCGCTATTCGATGGCGGTATTGCATTTCCGCCATCGTTTTTCGATTTCCGCCAGGGTCGTAATGAGGCCCCATGCGTTTTAAGAACTCCCCATTCTACTCCCTCTCCTCATTAAACCAGACATCAAACTTTCATAGTTCCATTACGAATTGATCCAGCGTTCCATACAAAGATAACATCGTTTGGCTCAGCACAACTTCATTCTTGTCCATCGCCACTAGACGTTATTCCAGTAATATGTCCTCCGATTTCTTACCAAATATCACCTCCAGGAAGACCCCCAAAGCCCTTGTGCTGGAACAACCCCCTCTCCCCCTCCGTAAAAAGATTCCCACCAGAGGTCAGCGTTGAAGCCCCATGCATTTTTCAGTTTATCATACAGGAGTGTGGTTCTTTCGATCTTCAGTCTTGACAAAATAGTATCAAATGTTGCAGTGACTCTTCTTGTAGCCCACAAAACCGACATTTATTGTCCTTTGTTAGCCCGTGCTCGAACAAGACTTTGTTCTCAGAAAGTTCAGCCTAAATCTCAGGGTCAGGTCTCTTTTTCGGGTTAGGCAATTTTTTCCAGGTACTCCGGGTGAGGTTAGGGAGCCCTGTCAATGTTTCTGAAAGGGTAGGAGTCTTTGACACCGAGCGTCTTGCTTCCGTTTCTGTCCCATCAGCAGACATAAGAGCAATCTTTGTCCTTTGTACATAGGGATTCAACAGAAATGTTAAGGTTTGTCAGAATTTCCGCACATTTGTCTCTCCATTGGGACAGAGCACAGAAAGACATTCCTTTGCCCTCAATTTTAATGATTCTGTACTGCGGGGGACAAGAGGAAGCCATCCGTTTATGGAAGGTTGTCAATGATTTCCATATAATTTGCGAATGCAATCAATGTAGGCCCAATTTGTGTCTGATGACAGCCATTGGCACAGATTTTGGTAGTCTTCACACCCGCTTCCAGAATGTCCTTCAAGCTTTCCCCATGTTTCCCAGGGCAGTCCCAGTCCCACTTCGCCGGCATAGGTCATGGTAGGCACCACCTTCTGTTTGTAAAAGTTAATGGTTGGTTGGAGAGAAAAATTGCCAAACTTTCTCCCTATTACGAGGCCTTGATCAGCGAGTTGGTTCATTTTTATCTGCATGTTATCAATTGAATGCTTTTCGCCAGCATCCAAGCTGATTATTATGCCTAGGTACTTTATAGATTTTACTGATTTTATTGTTTGGTTACCCAGGCACCAGCCAAAGGATTTTCTTGTTTTTGCACGTGGGTTTTTAATTTCCAGGATCTCAAATTTGCTGATGTTGACTTTGTTCCGTTCCATGTAGGACTAGAGGGCGTCCAGTTTTCTTTGCAGACCTAATGGTGTCTGTCCAACACCAGGTAATCCGTATATAATAGGTGGCCCACCGGGCAACCATTGATCCTTAGGGAGCAAGATCTATTGGGCTCGAGCACTTCCTTCATGTCGTTAATATATAAATTCAACAAAATCGATGCCAAAGAGCACCCTAGTTCCAGCCCCCTTCAGGTTGCCCACCTGATCTGCAGTGATGTCCCTGTGTGAAGTGCTTTAATGGCTGCCAAATGATGTTTAGAGCAGCCTCTTTCTTCCATTTTTGACCAGAGGCGGTCTATCAACTCTGCCGAACTCTACCTACATGTCAATACAAGCCAGGAAAAGGTTTTCATTTCCTTTTAGCGTCTTCATTTTCAGGAGACTGATTAGTAAAAGGTTCAGCCCACAATCCACTTTCTACAAAGCCAGATTGTCTGGGGTCAAAGTTACCAGAGTTCACTAGCCACTCTTTCAGGCGTTTAAGTAAAATTCCTGCATAGATTTTCCCCAGTACATCCAACAATGAAGTTGGATGGTAGTTGACTGGGTTCGCTCTGTCTCCTTTTTTGAAAATTGGAACCACCACTGCTCTTTTCCACGAAACTGGCATTGATTTTAGTTGATGGATTCTTTTGAACAAGACAAAGCAAAAGTTTGTCCATAACTCTGGGGATCCTTTTAGCATGGCATTTGGCATGCCATCGAGGCCCGGTGCCCTTGACGCACTAGCTTTGGAGAGGATTCACTTTATTTCTTCTCTATCAAAATCTATGGACCGGGTTTACTTGCTTGGCTTTCTTCAGTCAGTTTTTAAAACATTGTTTTGGCCATGGATCAGTTCAAAGTGCTCCACCCAGCGGGATTGCTGAATTGGATTTAGCTGTAGGACTCCGGTATCGTTCTCTTTACCATTCACAAGAGACCATAAGAATTTGGTGTTTTTGGTGTTCACGGCCAACAAGGGAGTAGTTTCTTACCTGTAACTCCATTTCTCCAGCGTTTGTATCTTTCATGGATTCACATGCTGTAAATATTCACCGTCAGGCTGGGGAACCTTGGTCACTTTAATCTAGCGTTTTCCTTATGGACAACCTTCAACGCTTTAGTGTCCTATCAAAGTCCTTTTTGGGTACTTTAGTCCTCACCAATAGGACGTAGGGTATAAATATCCCCGCTCCCAGTGCTTCCCTTCAGATTTTTACCTCCAATGTAGGGGAAACCCGAACCAGGTTTGCCTACAGTGGCGGCCGGTGGGCACATGTGAATCCATGAAAGATACCAACGCTGGAGAAATGGAGTTACAGGTAAGAAACTATTCCCTTCTCCAGCATTGGATCGTTCATGGATTCACATGCTGTGAATAGATTACATAGCAGTACCACCAATGCATGGCAGAGTGTGACAGGTAAACCAATAAACACTTAATCACATACATGAGACAACAAACCCATCAAGTGAAAAAGTTCAAAATAAACACCCTGAAGCTGCAGGGCTTACCTTATTGGAACAGGTGTTGCAGGACCCCACGTCCCACCTGTAAATCACCACCATGCTGCTGCCCCAGACAGTAATGCTCGGTGAAGGTATGCAGCACCGCCCAGGAGGCCGCCTGGCAAATGTTCACCAGCAGGATCCCTGACCATAACACCGCTGACAAAGCCGTGGACCTCATTGACTGAGCCTTAGGATCCCTCCTCATAGGCTTCCCAGCTTTAGAGTGGCACAACGAAATAGTATAGGACACCCAACGTGAGAGCCCTTGTTTGGAGATTGCCTGTCCCTCGTTGGACGGACCATAAGCCATAAACAGCTGCTTTGACTTCTAAAGTCCTGAGTTCGATTCAAATAAAACTTTAACGCCCTCTTAACGTCCAGAGAATGCAGGGCCCGTTCTACATGGCGTGGATGCTGAAGCAAAAATCGAGGGCAAAACAATAGAAGAGAGTTTGTGAAATGCTGTTGGCACTTTGGGGATAAAGTGCGGGTTAGTGGCCAGAATAACCTTGTCCTTCAGCAATCTCAAGTATGGAGGGTCCATGACCAATGCCGGCAACTCTGATATCCGCCTGGCTGAAGTAATTGCCACCAGAAAAGCCGCCTTCCATGACAGAAACTTCAAAAGAGTCATCGACATCGGCTCAAAGGGCGGTTTCATCAGAACCGAATGTACCACATGAAGGCTCCACAACGGCGCAAACTTCTTCATAGGAGGAAAAGTTCGAAACAACCCCTTCAAAAAGTGCTTCAATAGCCGATCACTAAACAGAGGAGCCACATGACGTCTGAGTAACCCTAGATATTGCAGCCAAATATACCTTAATGGAGCACAATGCCAGGCCCTCTTCCGCCAAATGCAACAGGTATGGAAGAACCTGCTCCGGGGAAATCTTCAAAGCGTCATCCCCATGCTGGTTCTTACACCACACGCAAAACCTTTTCCATTTATGTCTGTATGAGATATTTGTGGACGGTGCCCTTGCTGCCTCCAAAATTTGTTGAAAGTCCAGAGAAATACCTAAATGGTCGAACTCTGAGTAGTCAAGAGCCAAGCCGTCAGGCTGAGACACCCCGGATTGTGATGCCACACTCTGCCGTCGTCCTGAGACAGGAGATCTGGAACCGCCCCCAACCGAATCGGCTCTTCCATCGACAACTGAAGGAGATCATAAAACCACATCAGCCTGGACTAGAACAGAGCCACCAGAATCACATGGAATTGGTATCTCTGAATCCACTGGGGGGTTCACCGAATGAGCGGAAATGGGGTAAATGCAAACGGGAACCTGTACTGCTCATTTTCCATGGTTGCCAAAACGTCCAACGGGGGATGTCCCCATTTCCGGAAGATCAATGACAACTGTTACTCCTTCAGCTTCCACTTGTGCAGCTGGCGGACGTCCCTGCTGAGTGCATCTGCCTGAACATTCAACACTCCCAGCAGATGATCAGCGCCTTGGTCTAAGGCGCTCTATAAATAAATCAATCAATGATAGGCCACAATGCTGATCTCGTGAACCAGTGCCCAATGCCAAACGTCCTGTGCCTCCTTCGACAGGACCCAGGAATGTGTGCCCCCCTGGTTCCTTAGATAAAACATCGTGGTGGTATTGTCCGTCAATGCCCTCACCACCGAACAGCGTATGCGCGGCAGAAACGACTTGAGGGCCCAGTGTGCCGCTCCAAACTCGAGCACATTGATGTGGAACAGAGATTCCACCAGAGACCACAGGCCCTGCAACTGTGAATAGCTGAGATGAGCCCCCCCCCATCCTGCCTGAGAGGCGTCTGCCACAATCGTAGATTGGAACTCCGGCTCCAGCAACGGCATGCCCCGTACCAGATTGGCCATGCATGTCCACCAGCGAAGAGCATCCACCAGACTTCCGTTGACCACCAACTTGTTGGACCAAGACCTGCGACTCCGTGCCCACCGGTCCGCGAGGAACTCTTGCATCGGTCTCATGAAGAGACGACAGTTTGGCAGCAGCGGAATACACAAAGCCATGGCCCTCAGCAGCGACATGTAGCTTCGGAACAACACCCTTGTGCCTTCCTTCCATTCGCCTGCCCTTTGCAGCAACTTCTTGACCCGCTCACCGGAGGGCTTCACCAGATTGTGCCGGGTGAGAAACTCCACCCCCAGAAACACCAACTCCTTGGACAGCGTAAAAAATGATTTTTCGAAGTTGATGGCGAATCTCAGTCATTGCAAAATCTGCATGGTAGCCCAGAGACTGTCTTGCGTTCTCCCCGGTGATGAACCCCTCACCAACCAGTCGTCCAGCTAGGAGTATACATGATGACCTTCTCGCCGGAGGAACGCTACCACTGGTGGCAAACACTTTGTGAACGTCCTGGGAGACGACTTCAAGCCCAATGGGAGGACCCGAAACTGGTAGTGTTCCTCACTGACTACAAACCGCAGAAACTTGTGGTGCCGCTGATGCATAGGAATGTGAAAATATGCATCCTGTAGATCCAACAACACCAGAAATTGGTCCGGCCGCACTGACCGGATGGCCTCCTGAAGAGTGAGCATCTTGAACTTCAGGTGTTGCAGAGTCTTGTTCAACGCCCGAAGAGCCAGAATGGGCCGCCACTTGCCGTTGGGCTTCTTCACCACGAAGTAGCGGGAATAAACCTCTTG
The DNA here is from genome assembly GCF_040938575.1 of Ambystoma mexicanum. Taxonomy (NCBI): domain Eukaryota; kingdom Metazoa; phylum Chordata; class Amphibia; order Caudata; family Ambystomatidae; genus Ambystoma; species Ambystoma mexicanum. Next base: position 1,781,937 of record NC_090940.1, read on the forward strand.
GCTCCGCTCTGCCACTGGCATCGGTTCTATAGCCCCTTTCTCCAGCATAAGAACCACCTCCTGCTGCAGGATTTGAAGATGCGGCTGTAAGCCATACACCAGTGGAATGGAAACCGGGGGACAGCTGAACTCCAACGAGTGGCATAGACGCTCCGTGTCCAACACCCAACAATCCGATGTTATTTTTCTCCACTCGTCCACGTGCATAGCCACCCTACCCCCCAGTAGATTGTCATGAAGGCAGTCATTGTTGTGGTTTTGCTTGCCTCCCTTTAGAAGCAGAGGACTGCAAAACCCTTTTCCGCTGGGCCTGGAAGTCTCAATTCTTTTGTGCAGACTGGCAGACCGTCGATACCCTTGCAAGGAATAACTGGATCGACTGTAATCGCGGTCCCTGGTGGAAGCAAACCGGGCATTACCTGAAGCACCCCGGAACGGGCGAAAAGAGTGAAAAGAGCACCCACTCTGTGAGGAACCTAAGGACATAGCCGTTTCCGTGTCCTCCTTCATCCCTTTCAGGGCTTCATCAATCTTTTCACCAAACAAGTGCTCCCCTTCACAGGGCATGTCGATGACTTTGTATTGTACTTCTGGGCGAAAGTCAGTGCATTTGAGCAAGGCCTGTCGTCAAAGCACCACCCTAATTGTTAATCTGCTTAAACCCCGACTCTGCCAGGTACACAGCAATATTTATGCTGTGGTTGGATGCCTCTTCACCCTCACGCACCAACAGCATGGCATACTTGCGGTGCTGCTCCGGCAGATGTTCCAGAATAGGAGCCAGCCTATGCCACATTTCACAATCATATCATGCCATGATCGCCAAGGAATTGGCCGCCTTGACTGTCGTCACCCCAACAGTCAAAACCTTCTTCCCGAAAGCGTCCTACCTCCTGGCCTCACTGTCTAGAAGAGTAACACACTTGTGTTGACTTCTGGCCTTCTGGCTGGCTGCCGCCTACACCACTGATTCAGGCATGGGCTGGGACACCAAGCATTTTGGGGTAGACTCCGGGGCTTTGAACTTCTTCTGAAGCCGACCTTTGACAGCCGGCTCTGAAAATGGATGGCGCATCGTGCGCAGGCCCTCCTGCCTCACATGGTCAATAATAGGCACGGAGAAGACGGCCTTCCTTCTCTTGCCCATATGCTCGAACAGGAAGCAATCCTTCCGCTCCTGTTCTGGTGCCAAAGCAAACTCCACACACGCCTTAAACATCAGGCGTGGAACGCCCCAATATCATCTGGTGGGTATGGTTGTGCTGGACTCCGAGGTTGTTCCACCTCCACGTCCATATTCCACGCATTGTCTCTTGTCGGCAAAGACAAAACAGTAGAAAGTGTCCCGCGGAACATACTCTGGCAGCTCGCCTTCTTCTGGATATGACTGGACGACCCTCCCTCATCAGCAACGGCACTGGGGCTCTAGAGGGAAGGCGCTCCATTGTGGAGCTCTAGAGGGGAGGCGCTCTAGAGGGGAGGTGCTCCATTGTTCGGCTCTGGAGGGGAGGCGCTCTATTGTGGGGCTCTAGAGGGAGGCGCTCTAGAGGGGAGGCACTCCATTGTGGGGCTCTAGAGGGGAGGCACTCTAGAGGGGAGGCACTCTATTGTGGGGCTCTAGAAGGGAGGCACTCCATTGTGGGGCTCTAGAGGGGAGGCGCTCCATTGTGGGGCTCTAGAGGGGATGTGCTCTATTGTGGGGCTCTAGAGGGGAGGCACTCCATTGTGGAGCTCTAGAGGGGAGGCACTCCATTGTGGGGCTCTAGAGGGAGGCGCTCCATTGTGGGGGTCTTGAGGGGAGGCACATGTTTTACTTTGGACATCTTCAAAATCCTTATCGGTTCCGATTGAGAGTCTGTGGCAACATATGAACTCGTGTGGTTGTAGCAATTGGATGACTGCTGCAACTTACTCTTTAAAAGAAGTTTTAGGACGTATAACATGACATTTTGAAACTATTGCGCCATTATTAAATATTGTATGTTCTTTTTATTCTGAATTGTAATTTTAACTTTGAACTTTTGATCTGTAATCTTGAATTACTTGTACTGTAATATTTTGTAAGTTTGTTTAAGGTTACTTGTTGACCAAACAACAATACAAAAAAACGGGTAAAATGAAGGCTTTACAGGGCCATTTAATGGCCTGATTTACGGACCAATAGTCTTCATTACTCCAAGTTCAGATCTTCCTCCTCACAGTTCTTACTCTGCGAAGTGAGTCATCACCTGGGGGAAGGGTACTTCACAAAACCCCTAAAATGTTTTGCTCTTCAATTATTTTTTCAACACTCTTCTCACAAAGTGGTTAGAACACCTCTGACTTGCTAAGACTTCTTGGGCCTCATTCCGAGGCTTGAGCTCCCGTAATGAAGGGTGCCGGTAGGGGACCGACACCCTTCATTACGGGATGCGCAATTACGAGGTTCCCTTTGCGGGACCCTGTAAGGACGCCTGGTAAAATCAGGCGTCCTTTCCGGGTCCCGCGATGGGAAGAGGGCGGTAATAACGGGCCATTTGTAATGTGCCCGTTATTACCTCCCTCCCCATTCCCATTGAGCCCTATGGGTTCCTGCTAATAGCACCATGGCTACCTCCATACTCGTAATGAGGCCCCTTGTCTCATTACCAAGCAGTTTAAAACCACAGAGGTATTGGGTGGAGAAAAGGGCTGTTAACGGCCCACACAGAAGATCTGGACTTGGTGTCATGAACATTACTGGAAGTAATCTGTCCATCCTCCTCGTCATTACTCTGAGCATGTACCAAGCTGGCGCAGCATGCTTCCTGACATGCAACCAAAACAAGCGCATGCAGGCCTTGCCTTGGCATTAGTGCATTGATAGATAATATTCTACTTACCTATCACATGGACAGCGATCGCGACCCCATGGTGCTAGGGTGGTATGCGAGTACAGATAAGGAGCAGTCCTCCCAGGATAAGGAAGCCTTGATGGCACCCTTCCAATGAATAGTTGTAGAGACAAAATCTTAAGAATGCTCCACGATGGTAAAGTTTTAGGCATATGGGAAAAACTCCTTGGAGGCCAAGGTTCCCATGAGGCAGTGTCAGTGTGAATTCCTCCTGGCCTAAATCTATCACCATCTAACAGGGGAGCAATCGTGAGAGAGGGATCAGTAAGGGACAATGGCCCTCATTACGACCCTGGCGGAAAGTAACTGACCTGACCGCCATAGCGTAAATAGCGTTTCCGCCATTGCACGATGGAGTAAAGTGCGGCTAATTCCGACCCATCGGGCACGAGCATTACGCCATGGCGGAAGTGCAAAGTCCGCGATGGCGGAAATGTCCCCAAAACGCCCCTCACCACCGTCGTACGGCGCCCTAGGTGCAATTCCGCAAAATACGGTGACCGTAAATATACGGAAACGGAAGTAAAAACATGGGGCCGGAACGGGAAACAGCACGCCGTACACCTACAAAATCAGAATCCCAACACAACCATTACAAATCCGACCCTGAGACACATCCCAACCCGTAAGCCACCCTAGTTAAAACAATCAAAATGGGAAAAGTTGCTAAAAAAGCGTGCGACCGCAAGCGGCAGGTCCACTTCTCCCATGAGGAACTCACCGTGCTCACAGAGACCCTCCAGGAGAATGCTGCCGTCGTCTTCTCGACGCAAATGACCAGGACGGCACTTGCGAACAAGAAGGCCATATGGGCCCTGGTGGCACAGCGGGTAAGTGCGGTGGGGACCGCAACCCACAGCAATGCAGAAAGCGATGGGACGACTTGCGGATACGCGTACGGAGCATACTATCAGCCAACCGTAACATTGCCACAGCTACCGGGGGAGGATCGGAATCACCCATCAAGTTGACCCCCTGGGAAGAAATCTGTGCCTCCACCATTGGAATGGAGAGTATAGAGGGAGTCGGAGGGATGGAGAAAGGAGTGCAGACATCCGAAGAATCAGGTAGGTGGGCCAAATAAAACAATGCTAAATCCACAATGTCCAATCATGTGAAGTACCATGTGTCCACATAGTGCAACAGAAACACATGTCCAGGAGAACGTCCACATACATTGGCCCGATAGCGCACTTTAAAAGTCACATTAAATACATAAATAATTAAAAATCCTAAAAACACCCTCTACACGTGCAGCATGCACACCCTAACTGCAGGCTGCAAAACAACTGCATCCTCAATCCACACAAAAATGAAACCACCTCCAAGGCCCTGACCCAAATCACCCTCAGGTACCACCCCAATGCATGTGATACATTGCCATTCCAATTTCCACAGACCCATAAATAACGCTCGCCCTCCTTTACTCCACCACAGGGTCCGATTCAAACGAAGAGCTCCAGGACACCCCTACCAGCACACCTGCAAAGAGGGCCAAGACCAACGGCCAAAGACCCTCCACCTCAGCTGCACGGATCAAGACACGGCAGCAGCACAAATCAAGTGGCAGCACACAGGAGGGGACTTCAACAGGCACCCCAGCAGCCAGCATGCCCACAACAGCAGCACCATAGGTCCCCCCAATGGATGCCACAGAAGGCACTGCTTCTGGTGGCAGCAGCACCATAGGTGACACTGCATTAATGGCAGCATGCTCCGACACAGAAAACGGTGCTGTCGATGTAGGACCCATCCATGACCTGTCTCAATCCCGTACACCATGAGGATACCACGCAGGGGCACCCACAAGACGACTACTGGCCATCCCCCACAAGCCCTGTGGCAAGGCAACATGAGGTGATCAGCCCCTCTGTGACACCACCGCAAATGGCCATGGCCCAGCAGAGGCAACAGTCCCTCGACCAGGTGATCGTGCAACAGCAGCAACTGGCCACGCTCCTCAAGGAGCATGCTGATGAATGTGGGGGTTCTAAGGCAGTCATAGAAACATCTACTGAGACACTAAGGGCACAAATGGAGAGAAGTACAGAGACACTAAGGGTACAAATGGAGAGAAGTACAGAGACACTAAGGGTACAAATGGAGAGAAGCACCGAGAGCCTGAGGGGGGAACTGCATGCGACGTCCAAAGACGTATGTGGTGAACTTGCCGCTGTGCGCCGTGTGCTCACTGAGCTCTCACAAACCCTTAGGGACATGCATGGACGTGAGCAGGCAGAGACATCATCCGTTGCAAGTTCCGTCCAGGGCAGCCCCCAACGTAGATCTGGGAGGAACCTGCGCTCCACAGGCAGGGGTGCCCCTGATACCCGGAGAGGGGGCTTGCAATAGCGTCTGCCCACTGACAATGAGCATCTTTGGACACTGGTGTTCGGGGGGGAGGTAGGAGGGTGGAGGGGGGGTGTTGGGCTTTCTTGGGTGGCGGGTCGATGGGGTGTGTAATATAATTTCACATATGCTATAAACATTACATAATCATCCAATGAGATGTGTGGACATTGATCTTTGTGTACGAGGCCTTTATTGGCGTACAGTCCACATTGTGCATGTTCCAGACACACACAGTGCCACAAGTCCCGTGTCCATGTATCAGCCACCAGGCGTGAGTGCTAGAAGCATGAATCTATGATATTCTGACGAATTTCACGGGCCTCCTGTGCCTCGCGGACTCCTTGAGATGCTGCCACATCCCCACCCTCATCATGACCATCTTCAGGTGCTTGCAGTTCTGCGTCAGGGGGCATGGGCACATTTCTACGTACGCACATGTTGTGTAGCATGACACATGCCATGACCATCTTTGCAACCTTCTCATGGCGGTACAGGAGTGCCCCGCCAGACCTGCTGAGGCAGCGGAAACGAGCCTTCAGTAGGCCGAATGCCTGTTCAATGACTACACGGGTACGTGAGTGGGCATGGTTGTAGTCCTCCTCATGCTGGTTCTGTGGGTTCCGGAGTGGTGTAAGGAGCCATCTCTTCAGTGGATACCCGGCATCACCTGTATGTGGACAATAAAGGATGTTTGTGGAATGACATTGCTACGTACGCATCCCCCGCCCCTTCCTGCCAGGTCATTGCCGCATCACATACCCCACATTATCATGCATGAAATGAGACTCACCGAGTAGCCAGGATCTGTTCCCTGCGTGTCGCTCCATGTAGCGTGGTATTGTAGAGTTCCTCAAGACCATAGAATCATGGGTTGATCCAGGAAATCGGGCACAACAATGTGTAAAGATCCTGTTGGAGTCACACACCATCTGTACATTAAGAGAATGATATTGTTTCCGGTTGCGGTACTGGGCCTCCATGGCATGTGGGACAACCAATTCCACATGGGTGCAGTCGATGGCACCAATGCAACCCGGTATGCCGGCCAGTGCATGGAATCCCACTTTTGTGTTTGTAATCTCCTGCTCCGAGCGTGGTAGAGAGATGTAGTCGTCTGCGTGCTTCAGGAGGGCATCGAGCACTTGCGATAGTGTCCGTGACAACAGTGGCTGTGAAATGCCATGCAACTGTCCGACTGTGTGCTGGTAGGTGCCTGTGGCCAGGAAGTGGAGTACAGACACCACCTTCAGTAGGGGTGGGATGGCGGTTGGGCTATCTATCATGCTGACAAGGTCAGCGTGTGTCATGTTCACAATGGCAGTTATGGTGTCCCCGTCCAAACGGTAGAGGGTGTGGATCTGCTCAGCAGTGAGGTTGAACGGATGAGCTCGGAGGCGTGGGATTGCGGGCTGCCTGCGTGGTGGTAGTGGCTGTGCTGGTGGCCCTTGCTGGCCCTGCCTTGCCCTCCTCCTCCTCCTGCATCTCCTCTGTGCGGCCGGTTGTTGTAGTAGTTGGTGTTCGTCTTCTTCTTGAAGTTGTAGTACTTGCAGTGCTATCAGGTCCCCCAGGGCCAACATCGCTAGTCCTGCCGGTAGCATTTTGGAGTGGGTGTGGTTGTGTGAGGGGGCTGGGCGTGCAATTTATGTGTTTTCAGGCTGTATGGCCTCCACCTGTGGTGATTCATTCCACCTGTGCAAGCTGCTCTCCCCTTTGGGCGAGCACGTCCCGCACACAACGCTGCAATTCGAGGAATGGCATCTTGCTATTACAATCAATGGCCGTGTAACATTGGTTGATATGTTCATTTGGCTATGGTCCCATTGTTTCACATGCATTCTTTGCAGTCTCGAACAGACTTGTGAAGGGTCAGTGGAACGTAGTACTCGAGTAACGGTGGGCCCTCATGCATCACTGTACCGAGTTGCACCGACGGGCGGGGCGTCCCATTTGTGGGTGAAGGCAGTTGCCATTTTCACACACAGCCGCACTACATGGATGAATTTGTGATTTCAAGCGGTCACAGATGCCTTATCGACGTGATGTTGCAAATGAGGAATTCGAAGGACAGCGCTTTCGGTTTTCAGCTAGCGGCGAGGAGACGCCCACAGGTCTGACTGCAAATATAACGTTCTATTGTTTAATGTCCTTGGGACAGGGGCCATGGCGAGAATGCAATGATTGATATGAATAGTATGGGATGCGCAATAGCGTAGTGGACGATAAGGCAGGACGTTCCCAAATACATGTTACTTCACAACACTAGAATTCCGGGCTGGAGCACAGTGGATTTTGCAGACTGCATTACGCACAGACTCAATGGAAATTTCAAATGTGATGTGAGTAAATAATCAGGCGTTTTCATACCGGGATGAGGGAATGATGTATGGATGCATGGACAGATGATTTAATTGAGAGTTTGCCATGTACATGGCTTTTCGGAATCTATCCCCTTCCCCTGCGCTATGTGATGCAGAGCTGCCATAGTGGGACTATCGTCTATCTGCCCTTGTTGAACCCTCCCTGTCTCGACGCGCCTTCAAACACTTGTGTCTATGCACGTTACTAATCCCATCTAATGGATTCTGTCTTAACAGACGCATGCACACAAACACTCGTTTGTAATAGTGTTTTCACCTCGATTTATATAGTTATGATTCGCAAGTGATTTTTGGGTGGGAATAATCCTTTTGAGTGGGCTAGCATGCATATGGCTGTAGATTTAGTGTGATCATTGAAGTGAGTAATACAAATGAAGTTCTGATGCCCATACCATTCTTTTTCATTTCATTTGGGTGACAGGTATCTCCTCCCCTTTTGCCGCTGCCATCTGTATGCCACTCCTGCAGATGGCTTTTACTCCCGACACCTGCTGCTTCGTCTTAATCAGTGGAGCACCATTACGATCTTTTGGGACGATCGCCAATGGGCCACATGCCCTTACGCAGTACTAGTGGCTAGGAGCAACATATCGACCTTTCAGCTGGACTAGTGCCTACCTAATGGGACGGCCCTGCGGTTCTAGGCGCTTCCATGTTGCCTTTTTGAACGTGTATGTAGCCCCTGTGTACCATGAAGGAACAGGGCGTCACACAAGCAGAAGCTGGTCATTTATTGCGGATGCAGCCCACAATACTGAAATGTATTTTGGAGTTCATGACCTAATGGCTGTATGGGCTTGGTGATTTTGTAGTGCATTAAATTTCTATTCTGATATTAACCGTGTAGCGTTATTCTTTGCAAGTAATGTAGCATATTCCTATTTGTGGAGCGATGTATTGTGAGTAGATCTGCATTGGGTTCCGGCTTCTGGTTATAGTTGCGTGGTACTGTACTGGGCGCGTTTGCCTACGAAGCCCAGTGAGGTCAGGGATAGGGGATGCCATTATGACTGTTTTAATGATGTCATGCTCAGGGGTGGGGGATTAGCTTTTGTGTAACAGATGCCGGTCAGCCAGGTGGATTGGTGAAATGATGTGATTATCAGAATATGGCTGGTCACAGGTGCCTGTGTTTGCGTGCGTTTCTTGGAGGGAGACTGAGGTCATGTCCATTGGAATAGCTTCTGTATTCGTGCCATCTGTGCCCTGCAGCTCCCATTGGCCCCTCTTGAGATGGGCCTGGCTGCTCAGTCACTCTGCCAACTTGTGTGGTACATGCTTATGCTGATGGTTGGTTTGTTTACTGGCAAGAGTACAGGGCTGGTGCAGTCTCCCTCAGGTTACTGCTTTGAATGTTGCCTTACACTGGTGTCAAGCGATGGGGGCCTGTTGTTGTTTTGTCTCATATTTCAGTTCATATTGCTGTACTTGACCCTTCACGTGCCTGTGCTGCATCAGTACGGCAATGGTGACATGGCAAATATGGATGGCCACTCACAAGGCACTTGGAGCCCCTACATTCATTTGTTCGTTGGCATGCATGGGTGACGTGTACATTTCACTGGTTGCATTATGTGACTTCATTGCACCTACGAGGAGTTGTGCAATGTGGCCAGGGAGTGGTGTACAGGCACTCAGTAGGGCCATTTACGGTTGGTTCGCGTTGCCGTTCTTCTCACCATGGCGGAATGGTACTTTCCGCCATGCTTGATGGCGTTAGGTAAATGTCCACTAGGGTCAGAATTCGCGTACCGTTGCGCCATGGTGGTAATTACGGTTTCGCATGGCGCGCGTGCGCGTACTTGGTGCAGTTAGCGTTGGCATCACTACGGTGTCGCTAATGGCATCGTACTTTACGGTGACGGGTCATAATCGCACCGAGCGCTATTCGATGGCGGTATTGCATTTCCGCCATTGTTTTTCGATTTCCGCCAGGGTCGTAATGAGGGCCATTGAGTCCTGTACTCTGGAGACGGCGACTCAAGCTCTGGTCATCCTGCTTCTGGAGGGTCCTCAGGAGACTCCTGGAGCTCCGGGCCGTATTGCAGAAGTTTCACTCGACTACAGATTTCTCGACCCCAGCCACTCAGTTCTTGCAGCAGCGAAGAAGTACAGCCAATCAAGGAAGATGGTCCAGTGGAGGTAGTCTCTGGGTTAGTTGGTCCCACTAACCCAAGGGGAGAAGTCGGCCCTTCCGAAGCTTCTCTTGTCGATTAGAAAAAGGAGTTTCAGCACATCAGCAGGGCTTCACTGGGCAATTCAACGGTCCAGGAGGATGCTGCAAGCTTCGTTTCTGTTTTTTTTGTCGGGTTGTTCTTCTCAGTGGTCAACTGTCTTCAGTCCCAAAACCTGCACCTTTTAAGCAGGTTTCTCCCATTCATGCACAGCCTAGCTGTCACTCAAACAGAAAGGAAAGCCAGAAAGCCAATCAGGACTGGGTGCATTCAGGCATTCCTAAAGACAAAGGACTGGAGTTTTGGGAAACTCCTTCACATCCTACCCTTCCAGACACACTGGAGCCAGAGGCGGGTTTCAGTACTGAAGCCCGCAAAAGGCAAAACTAACAAAGAACTCAAACCTGGCTTGGTGCGCAGAGTACAACCCAAGAAAGACCTCAAAAACAGAAAATAGTGAAAAAAGAAGACCGGGGCCATTTTGAGAAAATGGTCACCCATGGGGGCTATACTGCAGCTGAGGATTCAGCCTGCGGTAAAAAAGTACAATGGTAGGAAAATTAAACCACTGCCACCAGCCATTTAAAGTAGTGAGGGTAACATAAAATGTTTTACATAAGTAGGTAGGATAATGGGATACTAATGAACCCCCGACACTCCACATAAAATGGGCTGTGCTGGGCCTACAAAGAGAAAAGGTAAGTAAAGTCAATTTCACTTTACTATTCTTGGGAACAGTAGTTCACACAACAAAAGGTATTTAAACCTTATGGGAAATCTAAACAGATCATCCAGCTTATAGCGATTTTGCGATCCCGCAAAATGCTGCAAAAACTGACGTTTTGAGAAAAATGCCGCAAAACGGCCGTTTTGTGCAAAAACAGCATCTTTTTTTTTTAAACTTTTTTTAAAAAATTTTTTTTTAAGTAATCTGCAAAAATGACTGTTTAAAAAAAAGAATCCTCAGGGTGCCAGGTTCTCAACTTTTTTTTTTACACAAGAAATGTAATCACTTGCGCCCCAAAAAAGTGCAGCCCAATCCACAAGGGACACATGAATGGGCACATTTTATATGCGCGCCCATTCAGATGGCCTTTTTCACCTCGCTCGTTCGCCTTTTTCGTTTATGTAAATTTAAAAGCGCATCTCTCATTTCCAAGCAAGATGCACTTTTAAATGTGCAGAAATTGTAGGCAACCCTACGCGCACGGGATGTGGGGCTGCCACTGCATGACAGGGTCTTTCCTGACCCTGTCATGCATTTCTTTTAAGGTACAAACTGCTGGTGAGTCGCTTGCATTTCTGTTCCTCAAACAGGATAAAAATGCATTTTTTGGGTCGTATTTTACAGCAGCAGGCACCTGGAGTGCCTGTCCCTGTGAAAGGCGCTGGGAGCTTGCAGAACATGTCGTGAGAGTGATTCTATTCAAAGTACTGCCCATTTTGATGACAAAAATATATCGAATGTTACAATTTGACCAATTTCGTCCAGTACTATTCGATCGATTTTTATAAATACTGAACATGTGTTGCGGGGGTGTCACCCGCTCCCCATGTTCAGTATTTTTAGTCTAGGGTGGTTGCAGAAGTGTTTTCCCCTTTTTCCTCAAAATTGGAGGCGGGGACAGAAAAAAAAGAAAATAACGAAAAAGGGACCCTGTGGAGTCGGATCCAACCCGCGTTAGAGGGACGGATCTGGCACCGCAGGGTTGCAGGGGAAGCGGCAGCGACCAAGCAGTTAAGTAGGGGAGGGGGTGGGGTGGTGGTGAAAGGTACATTTTGGGTTGTTTGGCTGAAGTGCAAATCAATTCGCAGCAAAATTGACTACGGTCAATTCCGCCGCAAATAATTACACTTCAGTCAAACAACCCAGAACACCATTCAAGGCAGCTGGCCAGCGCACAATTTGCGCTACAGCTCAAGCCTGTGGAAATGCGCCGGTCACCTTTGAGAATAAGGTGACCTGCTCATTTCCAAAAATGGGTTGTCTAAAAATAGCATATCCTCTGTTCTTTTTTTAAATGTCCCATGATTTGAGGAACTGGGTCAAAATCTACATTAAACATTTTTTTCAAAAAATGGTTACACTATGAGAGAGAGGGAGAGTGATGGGTGAGATGTGAAGTGATAGGCAAGAAAGCAGAGGTAGAGCAGTGGGTCAGAGGAGGAAGTGCTGCACAAGAGAGCAGAGGAAGCAGTGATGCGGTGGGCCAGAAATCTGAGAGCGAGCAGAGGTACAGAAAGTAGAGGGAGCGTGTGGTCAGTGAGCGAGAAAGCAGAGAGGAAGCGGTTGGCCAGAATGAGGCAGTGAGCTGCAGATTGGGAAAAAGGATGAGGGAAGAATGCGATAGAATGGGAGAAAAGATGCAAGATGCAGAAGCAGCACAAAAGAATGAGGGACTGTACATTGAGGGAGGAATTGTAGAGTGTAAGGTGTGAGTTGGGAGTATGATTTGGAGTGTGGCAGGGCCTGGGCAGTGCAAATTGTGACTTGACAGTGTGACATAGCACGTGAGTATTTGTATGACAGAGTGAGAGGTTAAGGAATGTAAGTTGTGATGGAGAGTTGGTGAGATGTGTGTTGGTGAGAGAGATGTGTGGGTGTTTGGGGGATTGGAGAACATAGAAGTGGAATATTTTCAGCATTACAATTGATAATGATCAATTTAGTTAATACTATTAAATAGGCATGAACATTAAACCAGAAATGTAGCCAAATCAAACACTGTTCTGCCAAGCCAGAGCCATCTGGGACTCTTCCTATTAAATTAATACAAAATATACATAATAATGATACCCTGGCTCTCTTGAAGCCTTGCACTCTGCCTATTTCCTGCAATGTGGCAATCTTACACCCTCCAGTTAATACAAAATGTCTCGCAAAAATGCCGCAATAAATAAAGGTTTGTGCCGCAAAATTTGCCATTTCATGCCGCAAAATTTGCCATTTCATGCCGCAAAATCCTGGAAAGTCTGTCTAAAGGGTTTCTGTGACACTGCACTGAGGGTGCTGTGTGTCACCATACAAAAAGTAGATGCCTATGGAGTTTGGCAGACTCCAAAAACAAAGGAAACACATAATCCAAATCCGGTCAAAACACAGAGTGAGAAAAAGGACTCACTTTAGGGTTAAAAGTCCTAAAGTCCAGCAATAGAGCTGGGGGTCTCTAAGGTTGAAGGGAATTAGCACAGAAATGAGAATTCTCCCTACCACGCTAGGACTTGTTTTTGGAGCCATTTTGTAACTGGTCTGTATTAGATCTCCTGGTTGCTGGGTTATGTGCTTAAGGAATTTGCGCACCTGTATTCAATATTAAATGTCTTTATTAGATGCTTGAGGAGTTGGGACCCTCACTCCATCTCTAGCATTCGTTGGGTCTTTGAATTGGCTCATCATCAGATGTTTGCAAAGCTATTTTTGGGCACCCGAGGGCTGCATGACCTGTTAGTATGCAGCTACTAGTGCAGTGAGGGTGCATTCATTCCCGTCTACTCCCCCTTTCACTCACCGTGTACCACTTGCAGACTGCACCTGAGTAGCAGCTTCTCTGCAAGCACTCCACTCTGCCTTCTTTAGTTGCAATACCTTTAAACGCAGCCTCCGTTCCAAGGACCAAAGCACCTGCTGCCAGGGAAAACACTCCAGCATATCTTCACTGTCAGTTTGAGATATGTGATGAATCTAGAAGATTCGTCTCTTCTCCCCAGACGGGAGCCACCCCCTTTGAAGCTAGGGAAGTGAGCCCGTGATTCAAGACCCTCCGTAGGGGTGACTCCCCTCTTGGGGACGAAGACTCCCATTCCAGAATGGAACTCCCTGCACAAACCATGTTTTTGGAGCAAGAGTGGGCCTTGCTCCAAAAACAAGGCCCACCCCTTACAACTATATACAAATAAAGCTCTTGATCAACTAGCACCTGACTCATTACTTTGACTCTTTAAGGAAGGCATGGTATCAACAGTAAGACAGAAACAAGTGACACAGTTCAAGGGTGTTTATTGAACTTCAAAAAGGATATGATAAACGCCCATCCAAATCTGAGATGGAAGCAAGCTACGACCATAAAATAATAATGCAGTCCTAGTGGTGTCTTGTCAAAATAAAAGAGCCTATACTAAAAAAACTATTGCCAATCCTTACCTCTAAATACAAATAGTTTGGGAAAACCGTGTTGGCAAAAGAAAGTGGTTACAAAATAAGTCGGTATGTTCAGGCCATTGGCCTCCCTTCCCCACGTTTCCAGCACGGGACAAGGTGGTTCACTCGAGCGTAGCACAGTCTCTGGCTTCTCCAGCATGAGGTCACAGGTAAATCATCAATATCGGGGCCCTCAGAGCCTAAGTCTCCTTGCATCTCACTCAAAGTCTCTTCACTCAAAAGGGCCTGATGCAACCAAATAAACAAGTTATTTTCCTCTTTAGATCTCACAGGTTTTCACATCCGGTGATTCACTATTTGCCCCGGAACCCCCTCAGCCGGGCTCAGATCCTCTTAGTACAAGGTACTGCACAGGCTTCCCTCTGTCGGGCTCGAGCCTGTCTTTCACCTTGAACTATTTTCACACAATGTTTGCAAGTTATTCTTTTCCAGGTGACTGACGGTTCACTCCAGATCCCCCCGCAGCCAGGCTCGGATCCTTTCAACAAAATTAGTCTCCCTCAGCCGGGCTCTGACCAATTTCAATTTTAACATCAAGTTTGAAGACTTTCGAATGTGGATGGGGTTTGGCTTGACCCGTTGCAGAACCACTTTGATTTCACAATTCTCTTTTAACATTTCCACCCTTTTGTTTGGATACCTATCCAAGACTTTCGAATGAGCAACCATGTGATGCCAGACCCCTCTGTTTACGGTATCGTATTTTAGCTCCAATGTTCATTCACTCATCTGCTGTCTTAATAATCTTCATACAATGTTGCCACTTGCAACCCTGGTTTCCACACAGTCTGGTCTGGTATCAGTCTCCCCAACTCACCGGCTGTGCTGGCTTCCTGTAGACTCTTGTCAGTGACTGATGCTGAACAAGTGTTCACATGAACATGTGGAGGTTCCAGGATTTGACATTCTGGAGAGGGCTCAGGTTAACTGCTGACTATGGGTGAGGATATGTCGTAGGAATGGCTCCACTGCTAGATCCATCAGAAGGGAGCAGTCTAACACATTCCTGAATCCTCTTAATCCCACAGATGATCAGCAGAAGCGATCAGTCCTCCATGCACTAAATGATGTGCCTTCCTCCTTAGTAGGTCTATATGAAAACCTAAAGATGGAGGTTAAGCTACATACGGTAATCTTGGAGTCTGTTACTAACAAACTTGACATAATGGCTAAGGCAAATGGATACTTTAAAACCCCTGTAAATGTGGTGTGTAACGGGTGAATTCACTGAGCATGACCCTAATGCACCGGTAAAGAATGTGTGAATGAAATACCCCGCACTCAAGAAGGGGGTGGGGTTGATGAATGAGTCCCCCACCCGCCCCTCAGGGATTCACCCAGTAATTTCTTGATGGTGGAGGAGGCTTCAATTGGAACAGAGGCCGACGCAGAAGGACTTTTGAGTGAAAATCAAGATACTCCACAAAGGGGGGCGGGGGGTTTCTCTGGTTGTGAAGAAAACAAAAGGGGACAAGAAGCAGAAAAAAAAGAAAATATTAAAGGTGTAAGCAATCGGCGGTAAGGGTCGAGGAAATGTGAGAATGTTACCCCAACTTTCCTCTCTTGCGACAACAAAATCAGGGAGCACAAAGGTCCTTCTGCAAATTCGATAAAGAATCATCACTGGAAAAACCTTCCTGTGGTTGGAAGGGATAACAAGGGGAGGCAAGCGGATACATCAATAGGGACCCTGTTGATTCTTACACTTCTCGTCGTGAGGTTGGAATGTTGCAAAAGACCCTCCATATAAAGCTAATGCACAGGACCGGTCCTGGGTAGCAGGAGCTCTAGCCGCCACTGGGCTGATGATGGGGCCCGAGTAGCCTGCCCCAGCAGGAATTTGAAGATGGTCACTTGGAACTTGCATGCTTATGGTCACTGTTCTGTAATGTAGAATTGTCGGTGCTTAAGGTCCTATGACTTTGATTTCACCACAAGAGCTGTGGTTGTTAGAAGAGTCAGTGATTGATGGGGCCAGACCTAGTAATGAGGGTTGTCCTTTGGTGGGGGAGGGGGCTAAATATAGCAGTGAAATTCAGTCCATCCTACCATGCAAGAAAAATATTTCAAATAGAATTTGGTGCACTGGGCATGGAACTGGTGTTATATGGGCAAAAGGGTAAGGGGTGTTATTTGCTATGTATAGCAATGTATTGGCATGCAGGGGTTTCCCCACTTGCCCTGTTTCTGGAGGTACTCCCACAATTTGTGGAGGAATGGGGGGTTTACATGTTGAGAGCCAGGGTATTGCTGCAGGCGATTTAAATTCTACTTGTGATCCCTTGGATGGAAGAAGAGCACGACTGGTCGCAATTATGTCTAACAGATAATGGGCCCCAAAAGAGAGAGGATGGTAGAGCTTGGCAGATGGGTGGGGTACAGATATAAACAAATACCCGGGTAAGAACTAGCGAAGGGCCCTGACTTGGCGGAGGGGGCTGTCCTCCTCTGTCATGAATTATATTTTAGTTGACCACCGACTTCTTGCATTATGTAAAAAACGTGTTCATAGTGGAACCTACAGTAAGTGATCACAGCATGTTGGCTGTTGAGCTTAACATCTGAGGGGGGTATCAGGGAAAATTGGAAGAGGAGATATTGGTAAATCCATGGAAAAATACAAATTGTTGGAATGAACGTAGAATGTGGGCCTTTAATGGCCAAATGCGGGATTTGATCAATGACACCGATTCTGCCTGGAAACAGCGTTTTCTTAGTCCGGAGCGTTTCTTTGGATGAGTGTTTCCTTGGATGAGCGTTTCTTTGGATGAGTGTTTCCTTGGATGAGTGTTTCTTTGGATGAGTGTTTCCTTGGATGAGTGTTTCTTTGGATGAGTGTTTCTTTGGATGAGTGTTTCCTTGGATGAGTGTTTCCTTGGATGAGTTTTTCTTTGGATGAGTGTTTCTTTGGATGAGTGTTTCCTTGGATGAGTGTTTCCTTGGATGAGCGTTTCTTTTGATGAGTGTTTCCTTGGATGCTCTGATTACCAAACAGCTCGGAAAGAGCCAGGTTTTGGAAAGGTATATGCGAGCTGCAGCCGACTCCCATGCCTTCGATCAGTAAACAAATAAGCATTTGGAAAAAAGATGAGGTATGAAATCAAACAATTAAAAAAAACAATCGAATGAAGGACAATTCTTGGGTATTAAGAAAATAAAAATGCATATTGTAATCGGATTAATAACCATCGGTGGAGAATTGTACAACAGGATAGTGAATGAATGCTCAATCTTGTCCAATGGAAAGATACTGCTGCCTTCTGGACGGTGGTCCACACGTGTTCCACCCTTTAGGGACTAAGCAGCCACCTGTTCAGGCGAATAGCATTGATGAATTTCAATGGACACCATTTTACAAGGGGAAATTCACAATGCAGTTTGATTTAGGATGTTGCTGGGCAGGAGAGTTGTAAGAGGGGAGCAAGTAAAATGGTGTTTTTTAGTAGTGATAGTCTTGTGAAGATTCAAAGAGCCGGTGTGTCCGTGGCTACGGGCCCAATCATTTAATCAACATGGCCTTCAAACCAGCCCCCGAAATCTGGGCCACTATGTTCTGTTTAAATCCATTTGACCTACTAACCTCTTTCCTAAATCGTGGCAAACGTCCTACCTGGTACCAATTTTTAAAAAGGGTCCCGTACTGACACAAAGAAATGATCGACCCATTATGATGGTGGACGCCAATAGCAAGGTCCGTGTCACTTGTCTCAATGCACTTAGAAAAACGAGCTTTGGAGAATATTTAAAATAAGTTTCAAACCGGGTTGAGGAAAGACCTTGGAACAACGCTGAATGGGTTTCTCCTCCTGTGCATTCAAGAGTTGGCTCCCTGAATATGCACTGCGTCGGGAGGTCTTGCTCCTCCGTTGGTATGGTGTCTAGGGAACGGGGGGGGGGTGAGGGATGGTCTTATTTCCATGCTGATCGGATTCCATGAGTCAGCGAATATTCATATCAGGTTGGATATGGAGAGCACCCTGACTGATGAGAGTGGAGACAGCGGTGGCTTTCAGGCAGGGGTGTGCACTGGCCCTCTGCCTCTTTAATCTATAAATGGCGGATCTGGATGCATTTGTGGACGCAGCATTTCTTTGTTGCACCAAAGCTGAGACTCTGCTATTAGTTGGATATCCTGTGCTGATGTTATGTTCTTTGATACGACCTGCGTAGGACTAGAGTGATAACGGCATTTGGTCATTATGCAACTTAATCTCCGTAAAACAAAAATGTTACACTTCACTCCATGGAGGAAACCAGTATGGTTCACATGGGCTGCAAGTAACGTTGGGTAATAAGGGACGATAGCTCAATATATTTAGGCTCCCCGATTCTGAACAAGCCACTCAAACATGCACTCTGGAATGGCTTGAAATAAGGCAACTGCCTTGGCTAAACAGTCGAGATAGATTGCTAACAGATATGGGACATTTTCTGTAACACCTTTGGTGAAATATTATGAGGGGAAAATAGGACCCACATTATTGTATGGGATAGAAACCATGTCATCTTGGATTTTGGAAAGCCTGGTAACATTGGAAAGCCTGATATGGAGACGGGCCTTAGGTTTGCCTAACTGCCCAACAAGTTTGCTACGGTAAGAGCCGAGGTTGGTCATTGATGGCGAGGGCAAACTGGGGGTCATTGGCCCTGGTGCATAACATTGTAACCCCTTTGATAGTTCTTTATGTGGAGACTTGAAGTTGTTGATGGAAACGAGAGGTAATTCCACAACTACTGGCCTCCTCGATTGTACCCAGAGGTTCCTGGAAGAGCTGGGCTGTTCCCTGGCGGTTTAAGTATCAAATCCCGTAAATATTAAACAGGCCTTCTATAGAGTAGACCGGATTCCAACTTCTGTATTTATGTTTTTTCGAATATTGTATTTAGACCATGTGTGTACAACATTAAGTCTGTGAATGAAGAAACTTTGTGGGGAGGCTCATAGGGCTGTCATCCCACTCCATCGGCTTAGCAGTGTGGAGTTATATTAATGGGACTGTACTGCTTGAGCGTTAAAGCCGCATAGGATTTAGTCCAGTCTAAATATGTCAATCAAGAAGGAAAGGGGATAGGAAGGCATTTGTAAGATTTCGTTTTTTGTATTCTTTTTATGTAATATGAAATGCTTGCCTTTTTTGTGACTATGTATTGAGATTGGTTATTCATTTTTCTTTGCAAAGTTTGTAATCTCAAAACCATATACAAATAAAAAAAATAAAAAACATTGCAAAGTTCCATGCCAGCCTTTTCACTTCCAAAAGTTTTGTCTTATGAGTTCTAAGAGTTAAGGTGAGAAGCAGTGCAGGCAAAGAACATCCCAGAAAGTTCCCTTAACCATTTCATTTGCCACCAAACTCTGTCTCTGCATGCTGCTTTCAAACCTTGACACTAACATCCCCTCTGCCCTCATTCTCCTTGAACTCTCCTCTGCCTTCAACACGGTTAACCACAACATCCTGATCGCACGTCTCCATGACACCCTGGGAATCACAGGTCATGCTCTGGTGTGGTTAACCTCCTTTCTCTCCAACTGCCCATCCCAGGTCAACCTGTGGCGATCCCCAGGGATCTAACCTATCCCCATGGTTCTTCAACATCGGTATGGCTGCCTTGGCACGTGTGCTTGCCACTTTCCCCTCTAACTTTCAGTGTTACGCAGATGACATACAACTTTCAGGCTACCCTCCGCCACCTCCTCCTCGCTCATATTTACTTTACATTTATACCGCACACCAGGTACCCATGGGCTTAAGGGCGCACAAATAACAAGGCAAAAGGAAAAGACAACATAGACAAAAGTGGATGATATACGCACTCAACGTGTGAGACGGGCACCAGCATGCGACTAGCCATGTAGCTAACAGAATAAAAGCTTTTTTAGAGTCTTTTGAAAGCTGTTAGTACACTTGACCTATCTTAGGTCCGGAGGAAGAGAGTTCCATGCTATAATGGCCGCTATCCTAAATGCACCCTTCAGAGCTTTGCTGGTCTTACAGCGAGGTGTTCTCAAGTGACTGGTGTTGTTGGATCTGAGAGACCTCTGACTGTTTCTCCACTACGCACTCCATCAAGTAGGATGGCGTGCAGCCCATACGACATGTACGGGTCATCAAGAGCAATCAAAATTGGACTCTCACTGTCACTAGGAGCCAATGCAGACGCCGCCTGGCCTCAGACACATGGTCTCTCCACTTGAGACCCTTCCCCACCCTGACTGCGCTGTTCTCAATGACCTGCAAACGATTGATCTCTGATTGTGAAATTCCAATAAGAAGACTACAACAAATAGTCGATCTTTGAACCCACTATGGCTCTGGCTATCGTCTCTGCACAATTTTCTGAAATGAGCAGCCAGAGGTGAGCTAACAACTTTCTGTAATAGGTTGATGTAGATACTAAATTGCTCACCTGAGATTTCATATTCAAGCTCTGATCTAAGATTATACCTAAGGTTTTAACATTCTTTTTTACCTCAATCTTGCAGTTTGCGATGGAAAAAGAATTGAACAAAGGACCTAACTTGTCTAGCTTATTGTCCGTCCAGACCAACATGAGTTCAGTTTTATCATTGCTAAGAGCTAGGCCATTCTGAATCATCCAGGTTTGGATGATATCACAGGCCTTATTAATATTACTTTCGTCTGTGCTGTGTGACTCTGTTATTAGGATGACACTCTGGTGGCAACTCTACACTGTCTTTCATTCAGGAATGACGCGATCCATTGTGCGGCCTGATCTGAAAATTAGGCCACTTCCTTTAGCCTGGTGATCAAGATGGAATGATCCATCAGTGATGAAGATGGAATGATCCACCAGGTCAAAGGCCAGGGAAAGGTCAAAGATCATGAGAAGAGAGGCTGGGCCAATATCCATAAATGCAGCAACTTAGATTTCAAATCTAGCAGAGCCGCTTCAGTCCCGTCCCGTGGTTTTTTCTGAAGCCCGATTGATGCTTGTGCAACATCCTGCGAGTTGTTAAGGTGAGTAGAGATCTGAATGTAGGCCACTCTATTCAGTATCTTTAGAAGAAAAGGTGTATTTGTAATTGGTCTATAGTTTTACGGTGTCAGAGGAAAAAGGTCTGGCTTCTTTAGAAGGATGGTGATCCAAACTTGCTTTAATCCTACCGGAAACATGATTTTCTGCGAAGAATTTGTTCACAAATTTAGTAAGGGCCGGGATTACCATAGATGAACACTCTTTGATGATTAAACAGGAACAGGGATCCCCTTGCATCTAATGTTTTTTAACTGTGTAATAACCCTAGACAGTTCTGCTTCGG
Source organism: Ambystoma mexicanum (assembly GCF_040938575.1). Taxonomy (NCBI): domain Eukaryota; kingdom Metazoa; phylum Chordata; class Amphibia; order Caudata; family Ambystomatidae; genus Ambystoma; species Ambystoma mexicanum. The sequence continues at coordinate 1,803,155 of NC_090940.1, forward strand.
AGACAAGAGAAAAGTTAAACACCTGTTGGGTGCCAGTCCTACCTAGAATCCCACCATAATCTTGCTGTGGTTGCTTCTTTATAGTGAGTTTTTCACCTCAATGCCCTTCTTAATTTTCTCTAACTTGCCCATCATGGCATCCTGGTTAGAGACACACCATGCTTCGTTTTTCACCAGTGGTTCCATGCTTGGTCCGTTAGGAGATTCTTGCCCTCTTAAAATTTGAAATAATTCCATGCTATCTGAGTTTGAGTTTGAATTTACAATTCTAGCATTGAAGGATTCTCTTTTGGCTAGCAGGATTGCAGTTTTATGAATCCTAACCACTTTTTCATATGATTCCAGGCTCATACTGTCCAGGCTCTTTCTCCAGGCATGAAAGTATTTTTTTTTTCTCTAAGCTCTTGCAGATCTGCATTGAACCAATTATTTTGCTTATTTCTATCATAATATCAAGTTTTTTCTTTAAGGGCGCTAGTTCTTCAGAGATTTCGTTAAAGGACACAAGAAACTAGCTAGTCATCTCTTGCAGTGTTTCGGATTCAAGAATCTCTGAGGTCAAGGTGGTAGCCCATGGTTTGAAGATGTCTGACGATCATTTCTTACATTTTCTCACGAGTATTGGGACCTTGCCATCGCCTGGTTTTCTTGCGAAGCATTCATGATCAATCTGGAAGTAAATACATGAATGAACCGACCAAGGACATGGCAGGGCTTTGAGATCCGAAGTGTTCACATGATGGGGCGCGTCCCAATCCAGGGTGTGTCCCTTTGCTTGAGTGCGTGGGGGCTCTAACAGATTGTTGAAACCCAAGGGGGCACAATGCAACTTCCGAAGCCCCTGCCGTGGCGTCCGAGTTGCTGCCTTGCCAGAGATTAAAGTCCCCCAATATTAACAGTTGAGTTTTGGGTCCAAGCAATGGTAATAAACGATTGCTCAGCTGGTCGCAGAAGTCGGGCCCTGCTACCAGTGCTCTGTATATCAATAATAAGTTGAGGGTCATTTCAGCACTGATGCCAATTTTTACCACTATCTGTTTAGAACCTGGAATGTCTTCGACCTTAACCTCCCAGATCTTTGTCTGATTTAAAAATCAGAGCTACCCCCCACCCCGTCCTCCCGTCTATCCTGCCGCAAGAGGCTATAATCTTCAGGAATATCCAAAAAGCCAACCCTAAGGAGGGGCCAGCTGCATCATGGCTCCACGTTTCCGTGAGCGCACAGATGTCTAGATTACGCTCCTGAATATGTGTGGCTACTTCCAGGGCATGCTTAATAAGTGACCTAGAATTTAGTAACATGATTTTTAGTATGCTGGTAGATTGATTGGCTTTCCCAAGTGGGCTGTGTCCTGGGGTGGCTTTCCCAAGTGGGCTGTGTCCTGGGGTAACTGGATCTGACTCCTCCCCTAGGGCATTGCTTATAGTACCATTACTCTTCTCAGTGTGGCTGTGCCCTCCCATGTGGGCTTTCATCTCCTGTGACTCCCTGGGCTCACCTTGCCAGACTCTCTGCTCACACTCATTATGGGACTTGGAAGCAACCTCATACAGTGGATAAGAGATTGTCGGCATAGGTGGTGATGGGGCGCTAGCACTGTTCATAACCACGCAAACATTATTCAAACTTGAAGGGGTTGTTTCAGCCGTTTGCGAGCACAATGCGCTTGACCCACCACTCGGGGCAAAAAGATGGCTACTGGATTCCAGCCTGGCTCCAGCAGCGTAAATGGCTTCCAATACCTCCCCAATGCCCATGTTCTGCTGGGGAATAAAGGCAAAGGGAGCGGGAAGCAAACTAGCATAGCTGCTTCACTGCCTCACTGCCCTTCACGGACCGCCACAGACCACTTGGAGTTCTCGCGCTCACACTCTGGCGCCTGGTTGGCACATTTGAACGGCACAAGAACTACCAAACTTCTGGGTGTTTCTTAGTCTCCGTTAGAATGCAGCACGTTCGTTTTATAAAATATATTGAAAAACAGAATGCGGAAATAAAGACCTAGCTAGCAATGTGTAATTATGCTTAGAAACTGAGTATTATAGTTAAAAGAACAAAGTTGATGGAAAAAGCTAAAATGACAGTCGTTCGTAAAATACACTAAAAATCAATGGTGTAACAAGTAAATCTTACTAAAATAAGGCTACAAAGTCTGACTGCCTGCTACTCATGGTGCGCTGCAAATGACCTTTGCCCCAACGCCAGTAAGACTGAGATCGTTAGCATTGGGACCCCTGCTCTCGCCTTCCCACTTTCACTCTGGCCGGTCTCCCTTGGCCCTGTGCCTGCACCCACCTGCGAGACTAAAAACCTTGGGGTCATCTTTGACTCCACTCCCTCCTTCTCCTCTCTCATTTCGGACATCGCTAAAAAGTCTAACTATCAGCTACAGCTGCTTAGAGGTACTCTACCTTTTCTCACTTTCCCCCAGCAGCTCACTGTCTCCAGAGCTCTGGTTCTTTCTAGGCTGGACTACTGTAACAGCCTCTTCCTCAACCTCCCTGCTTCTGTCCTATGCCCTCTGTAACTCGTCCAGAACAGAACTGCAAGACTTATCCTTGGACTCAAGCCGAGGGACAGCATCTCTTGGCACTGAAATCCCTTCACTTGCTCCCCGTGGATGCAAGGATCAAGTTCAAGACCCTCTGCATTGTCTACAAGGCTTTCTGGGGCCTGAGACCTATTTACCTGCAACCTTGGCTACCTAAATACTGTCCCTCCTGAGCCCTCTGCTCTTCTACCTCCAACCTTCTGTGAGTGAGCCGGTTCTCCAAGCAGAGATTTGTGGGGAGATCCCTATCCTCAGCAGGGGAACCCCTCTGGAATAGCCTCCCTGCTGCCCTTCGTCTTGAGCCTGATCTCCTTAAGTTCCGGAAACTCCTCAAGACCTTCCTCTTCTCCTCTTCTTCCTCTCTCCCTCTATCCTGCTAACCTAGCTTTCTGCTTTTTCCCCTCTTTTCCTCCTTTTCCTTACTGCTTGCTGACTAGCCGCCTGGTGTACCTCAGTGTCAAAGGTCCCTGGCACCCCTTCTAGTTCTCTCTCGCACTTGCCTCAGGGCCCTACACTCGCCCCACCCTCACTGCACTTAAGAATTGACCAAAGAGACTGTCTCTCTCTGCACTTACCCCAGTCTCCACCGACTGGGTGCACTTGGACCTCCCCCTCTCTGTATTCGTCTGTGCACTTGCACAATCCGAGGGCACCGTGCCTGAAGATCGTCTGTCTGTTCGCCTGTCTTCACTCCTTAACTGCACTGGTAAAACTGTAGAATCATCGTCAGGCCTATTTGCTGTGTCTCAACTGTTTATTGTGTTATTTGCACTTACTCTGCCTGTGCAGATTATTGTCTCCGAATTTCAAGGGATATGAACGACTGTTGTTTTTTCCCCTTGTTCCCAACTTCCTTGAGCGGCTCGAAACACTTGCCTTGTGTACAGGCACTTTATAAATAAACATTACCATTACCATGGCTGTTTGCCCTTATCGTGGATGTTCTGGTAGCAGCTTCCCAGAGTGCTGCAAGTGTCCTGTTTGCCTGGAGACGCCTGCTGGAGCTTTCTGTGGCTGTTCAACGTTGGTGTAATAAAAAGCGACATTTTTCTGCGTACGGGAAGCCTGAGCTAATAAGGGCCTACTTTTATTCTTTGTATGGTTGCTGATAGCCATCTTTCTTTATTTCATAGAATATTACAACTTTATTTAAAGTTGTGAGGCCACGCCCCCCCTGACGAACCTACTTCCTATTTAACAACGGGGCCGCACACGCCTACCCGAGTGCCGCTCACTGGTTCGAAGGGGCATGGGGTGAGGCCCCGCTTTAACCGTGTGAGAACTCAGGCCCTTGACGCTGTAAATCTAAAGGTACCGTTGTATCTTGTGCGCTGTGTTTTGTATTTAAAGATGAAACCAAATCCTTGTTCAAGGGAGAAGTCAGGGGAGGGTGTTTAATGATTTGTGTGCGTCTCTTGTTTTTACGCCAAAATACCCACCCTGGCTAGAGCTTTGGCGTTCGCTTTCCCCCCACCCCCACCCTCGACTTTATATCTAAAGGTGATTTCCCCTGAGGAAAGCGGAAGGGAGCTCCCGCTGCCTCCGGTGGAGGCTGAGATTTCCCCTTTGGAGGCGCAGATTATCCCAGGGACTCTACCATTGCTGTCACCGCAGCTCCCGCTGCCTCTGGTGGAGGCTGAGATTTCCCCTTTGGAGGCGCGGATTATCCCAGGGACTCTACCATTGCTGTCACCGCAGCTCCCGCTGCCTCTGGTGGAGGCTGAGATTTCCCCTTTGGAGGGGCAGATTATCCCAGGGACTCTACCATTGCTATCACCGCAGCTCCCGCTGCCTCTGGTGGAGGCTGAGATTTCCCCTTTGGAGGCGCGGATTATCCCAGGGACTCTACCATTGCTGTCACCGCAGCTCCCGCTGCCTCTGGTGGAGGCTGAGATTTCCCCTTTGGAGGCGCAGATTATCCCAGGGACTCTGCCATTGCTGTCACCGCAGCTCCCACTGCCTCTGGTGGAGGCTGAGATTTCCCCTTTGGAGGCGCAGATTATCCCAGGGACTCTACCATTGCTGTCACCGCAGCTCCCGCTGCCTCTGGTGGAGGCTGAGATTTCCCCTTTGGAGGCGCAGATTATCCCAGGGACTCTACCATTGCTGTCACCGCAGCTCCCGCTGCCTCTGGTGGAGGCTAAGATTTCCCCTTTGGAGGGGTGGATTATCCCAGGGACTCTACCATTGCTGTCACTGCAGCTCCTGCTGCCTCTGGTGGAGGCTGAAATTTCCTCTTTGGAGGTGTGGATTATCCCAGGGAATCTACCATTGCTGTCACCGCAGCTCCCGCTGCCTCTGGTGGAGGCTGAGATTTCCCCTTTGGATGCGCAGATTATCCCAGGGACTCTACCATTGCTGTCACCGCAGCTCCCGCTGCCTCTGGTGGAGGCTAAGATTTCCCCTTTGAAGGCGCAGATTATCCCAGGGACTCTACCATTGCTGTCACCGCAGCTCCCGCTGCCTCTGGTGGAGGCTAAGATTTCCTCTTTGGAGGTGTGGATTATCCCAGGGACTCTACCATTGCTGTCACCGCAGCTCCCGCTGCCTCTGGTGGAGGCTGAGATTTCCCCTTTGGAGGCGCAGATTATTCCAGGGACTCTACCATTGCTATCACCGCAGCTCCCGCTGCCTCTGGTGGAGGCTGAGATTTCCCCTTTGGAGGCGCAGATTATCCCAGAGACTCTACCATTGCTATCACCGCAGCTCCAGCTGCCTCTGGTGGAGGCTGAGATTTCCCCTTTGGAGGCGCAGATTATCCCAGGGACTCTACCATTGCTATCACCGCAGCTCCCGCTGCCTCTGGTGGAGGCTGAGATTTCCCCTTTGAAGGCACAGATTATCCCAGGGACTCTACCATTGCTGTCACTGCAGCTCCCGCTGCCTCTGGTGGAGGCTGAGATTTCCCCTTTGGAGGCGCAGATTATCCCAGGGACTCTACCATTGCTGTCACCGCAGCTCGCAGCTCCCGCTGCCTCTGGTGGAGGCTGAGATTTCCCCTTTGGAGGCGCAGATTATCCCAGGGACTCTACCATTGCTGTCACCGCAGCACCCGCTGCCTCTGGTGGAGGCTGAGATTTCCCCTTTGGAGGCGCAGATTATCCCAGGGACTCTACCATTGCTGTCACCGCAGCTCCCGCTGCCTCTGGTGGAGGCTGACTTGTCCTTTATGGACACTCCTCCGATCTTTGCGGCTCGGGATATATCGCTCCTGGCCCTTTCCCAAGATGCAGTGGGACAGAGCGGGGATGTCGATACCTCCCTTCCATCAGCGCAGGCTCCGATAGTTTAGGCAGCCGAGGGGCGGGAGGGACGAACGAGGCCCTCCTTCACGAACTTAGGGAGCAAATGATATGCAGAATGGCAATTCTAATCCAAATTATGAACTTTAGTGGCAGCATGGGGATAAGCCTTGTGATGGCCCCTTCGCCGTACTACTTGATGGTAAGGAATTATGTAAGGCAGCGCATTCAGCGGGCGAAAACACCTGTCATTTCATGGCTCCCGGAAGCGTATAGTAATAATGTACAAAATAAAAATCAGTCTAATGCCATTTTGCAGTCAGTAACTGATGCTCCCCAGGAGATCAGTAACTGATGTTCCCCAGGATATCAGTAACTGATGCAATCCAGGAGATCAGTAACTGATGTTCTCCAGGAGATCAGTAACTGATGTTCCCCAGGATATCAGTAACTGATGCAATCCAGGAGATCAGTAACTGATGTTCTCCAGGAGATCAGTAACTGATGTTCCCCAGGATATCAGTAACTGATGCAATCCAGGAGATCAGTAACTGATGTTCTCCAGGAGATCAGTAACTGATGCTCCCCAGGAGATCAATAACTGATGTTCCTCAGGAGATCGGTAACTGATGTTCCCCAGGATATCAGTAACTGATGCAATCCAGGAGATCAGTAACTGATGTTCTCCAGGAGATCAGTAACTGATGCTCCCCAGGAGATCGGTAACTGATGTACTCCAGGAGATCAGTAACTGATGTTATCCAGGAGATCAGTAACTGATGTTCTCCAGAAGATCAGTAACTGATGTTCCCCAGGAGATCAGTAACTGATGTTCCCCAGGATATCAGTAACTGATGCAATCCAGGAGATCAGTAACTGATGTTCTCCAGGAGATCAGTAACTGATGCTCCCCAGGAGATCGGTAACTGATGTACTCCAGGAGATCAGTAACTGATGTTATCCAGGAGATCAGTAACTGATGTTCTCCAGAAGATCAGTAACTGATGTTCCCCAGGAGATCAGTAACTGATGTTCTCCAGGTGAGTAATAGCACCTCCCTCTTTTTGACTGTTCCCCTGGGACAGGCTATTCAGGAAAAAGGGACAAAAAAAGAATAAAAACAAACCGCTAAATTGCAAAAAGAGGTGCAGGGGAAATACCTGAATAAACCATCTAGAAATCCATGGTGGAGTATGGTAAGGGATGAGGTGGCAGACTCAATTGCCAATTCACATGATATACCGTCGCCCAGTGAGGATGAAGAATGTATTGAAAATACTATTGGGACGAGGTCTATAAATCGTGAGGATGTCGCTTCATCGAGAACGACCACTGAGGCTTCTGACTCACTTATGGAGGCTATGAAGCACAAGGGCAAGAGGGAAACTAAATAAATCTGTCGGGGAGGGTATGCGGGAAAGGGTCTCTATAACCTGTTTGTTAAGACACATCCTATCACCATGAACCAGCATGGAGCTATGGATCCACCATGTATAGATGCTGGGGAAAATCATTTGGGAGGAATCCCGACCACTGATGGTCCTATTGGTGAGATACAGCCAAATGAATCAATAATGATTGACCTTGGCATTAGTGGCCGGGAAGATAGCCACATGTAAATACAGATGAGAAAAATGGTGAAGACCTGAGTAGAGAATGCTCTTGAACAGTTGGAATTGGGTGCCCAATATGCCCATAGAGTGGCATCCGACTTGGCACCTCCTTTGCTCGGTTAGGCGGAGTGGATGTTACCGAGCCTAATGGGGGAACCTAAAAGACCCATGAAACCTAATAGCAACCATGGGAGGGGGTTGCATGAGAATTAAATCACCAAAGGGGCCAAAGGGAATACAAAAGGCTAGCCCCTTTAAATCAGGGTAACCCTGGGTGACCTGGGTCTAGGGAAGGAGCCATCTCCCCTCCTGGTGGGCCTGGGGGTGGGAGGAGCTGTGAGGGAACCCAAGTCTATGTTTAATAGTGCACTGAGTGCAGTTCAAATGAGGCATCCGCACTTTCTTGATGATCCAAGTGTAATATTGTATTATAGGTTTGGATATGGTGGTCCAGATTCATTGAACAGGTGGAGAGTCTTAGCACTCATCAATGAGATCCCTAGTCTCTAGCTTATCACCACTGGAGATATAGAACTGGTTGATGTTATCCATCCAGATCGCTATGATCATGTTCGACTTGTTCTACATTCTCGTGTGGTTTATGAAGCCTTATTGGAGGAGGTGACCCAATGTAATAAACTATGACCTTCTGAATTGTGGTGCAGGATTCTCTGCATTGCCTTCTAGTATACAGGTGGGGGATTGGGAATTGCAAATTATTGTGGGGAAATGATGCCGAGGGGGGAGACAATCCAGAAAGGAGTCAAACAAGATCACAACTGGAGATGGTTCCCCCCAACGTTGAAAGACTCCATCTCCCAATTGCAGGTTTTAAAAACACAACTTTAACCAGGTCTCTTTAATATGTTGGACCTCTAGAGGCTCCTTTCATCTGCGGAACTCTGTTGAACTATGCCACTTGTTAATAATAATCTGCATTCAGGCAACTTGGGCGACTTGTGCACCGTCCCTGGAGGGCTATGATGTTTGATATGAACCTGCTACAAAGGGTTTCAGAGGGAGGCCTTCGGGGGGCTGCTGATCTAGGTAAGGAATGGGACGGACATCAAAGGTGTCTTTGCAGTTATGTTGGAACTAAAACTGAGATCTCCCTCGCAATTCATTCTACTTTTAAACATCTATTGGACCCCGCAATGGAACCTTTATGTCACACTTACTAAGATAAATGCTCTGCCTGAAGCGTGGATAGTTAGTAGACCAGCGCTTCAGATTATTATAATGGGAGACCTGAATGTAGACATCGAAATAGAGGGATTGAAGGATTCCGTACAACATAGGGCACTTGGCTTGCTGACCCCTTTACATCTCAGTAACCAACATACAATCCTGGGAGTCATGCGGGATGTAAAAAGAGAACATTGCAAGGTAATTTCCTTGTTCCTGAATTGGGGCTTATTCTTTGCAAATGCCCTTCAGGGAAGTACAGCAGATCCATTTACATGGTCAGATGGAATTAGATCATCGACTATAGATAATATTTTTATGTCTAGAGTTCTCTTCAACCATGTTAAAGACTTTCATATAAAAAAAACCAAGCTGAGTGACCATATGATGTTAACTCTTACCTTATTGCTGGCTGTGGGGACTAGGAGAGACTGTTATAAGGCTCCTCTTACAGTGAGTGCTACTAAATCAAGAATAGCATGGCATGAAGGAAATGTTATGAAATGTAATTCCTCGTTCTTGATGGATTTCTGCTCCATGAAATTGGAAAGTACAGTCTCCAGGTGTCCACACGCTGGCTTTCTCCCTACATTGACGTCCTAATTGAGAAATCGGTGAAAAGATCTCCTCAAAAACCCGCCAGTCAAAGACATCACCATGGTTTTGATATAGATATTCAAGGGAGATAAAATGTGCCGTAAGGCAATCTGCTAGATAATGAGAACCAGTAATTCACTTCTGAGCAACCTTGTCAGATTGGAAAAACAAAAGTAAAAAAACTGGCTAAAAGGACATTGTGCCCCTTTCTATCAACACGATAGCGAACAAATGTTTACTTTAAAAGATGGTAACTCGAGGCAATTTTGGGTTTTGGTCAACTCTATGGAGTCATGACCACTTTCGGCACAGGTCAACTCTATATCTGAGGATGTGTGGGCCGGACATTTTGGATCACTCTATGAATACAATACCCAGACACAACTAGATCTTGAAGCCATAAAAGATTGTGCCTGGAAGGTCCGTTTTTCGATTGAAAATATGAAGAACCTTATTATTATATTTTTCTTTTTTTGTGTTTATCAAATTTCTTTGATTTTACAAAATGGTGCAAAGTCTGTACGAGAGGAAGCTCTTCGTTCTTTGATGCTGGATGCTTGTTGCTCTACGAATGTAAACATTTGACTTACAGGTGCTGTGTGTCAGTATGAGGTTGTTCACCTATTGGGTTTCCTAGATGGTTTTCTTCTTTAAGGCATTTTGCCAGAGCTGAGTCTATGATCTTTGCTGCTGCAATTGTCCACGAGGTTTTGTTTCCACATATGAGTCGGTTCCACCAGACTTCTTCTTCTCATAAGTCAAATGGCTTTAATAACGGGAGTAAAAAGGCTTGCCTTAGGTCAGTTGTTTTTGTGCAGTGTGTTAGAAGATGGCGTATTGTTTCAATTTGTGTGGGATCTTTGCACAGTCTGCAGGTGCTCGCGTTGGTCAGACCTCTCAATGCTCTGATTTCGTTTGTTGGTAAGAGGTTTAGTCGTGCCCTTAAGAAAGATTGCCTTAGGGTTTTGTCAGGGAATCTTCTAACAATTAGTGGGAGGTCGTTCAGTTTTTTGGTGTGTTGCGGCAAATGGGCAAGGAGTTTATTGAATGCTGCTTTTTCTTGCGTAAGTATCCAATCTTGTAGATCCATTTTCTATTTGATTTTGTTGGGGGTGAGGAAAAGCTCTTTTTTGGTGAAACCGAGTTCTTTCAGGGTATTTTCCTTTTTTGTCGCCCATGCTGATAGTGATTTGCAGTTTCCTCTTTGGATTTCTTGATTAATCAGTTTGTATTGACTAGGTGCGTCTGGCATGATTATTTTCCTATATAACGACATTTCGTTCGCGTCCACTGTCGCTTTCATGGAGGATAGTCCTAGTTCTCTTCTGATTGCCCCTATCGCTGTTGATTTAGGGAATCACATTACTTCTCGCCAAAAGTGGCCCTCCAGCTTGTCCGAGATGGCTTGTGGGACTGTCAGGAAGGCTTCCTCCCCATATGTCAGGGCTGGGACCACTTTACCTTTGAAGAACTTTATGATTGGTAGCAAAGAGAAGCGGCCAAATTTCCTGTCCATTGCTCGACCCTGGGCTGCGAGTTTTCTGGTCTTTTCCCAAAGATTGTGTTGCATTCTTGCTTCGTTGCCTGAGCTGTCAATTAGTACTCCAAGCTATTTGAACTCTTTTACCACTTCAATTTTGGTATTCTCGATTGACCAGTGGTGTGTTTTTTTTCTTGCAGCCGATTTATCGAGGATCAAGATTTTTGTTTTCTCCTTGTTTATTTCGAGGTTGTTTTCTGAGGTATAGTTTGCTAAATTGTTTAGTTGGCGTTGCAGCCCAATGGGGGTTTGATCAAGGAGTACAATATCATCTGCGTAGAGGAGCCTTGGAATTGGGATTTCGCCCAGTTTCGGTGCAAAGGTTCTGAGATCTTTTCCGGAGTCTTTGTAATCCCCAAGAAAAGCCGTAAAAAGTGCTGGGGCTAACGGGCATCCTTGCTTTACGCCTCTGTTAATTTCAATTTCTTTTGATAGGGTTCCAACGTGGTTTAGTTTTACCCTCATTGATGTGGCTCGGTGCAGTGCCTTTATAGGTTCTAGTAATTGCGTTGGGCATTTCCATTGTTCTAGTTTGGACCATAGCCTGTCACGGTCGATTTTGTCAAAGGCCTGTGTTAGGTCCACAAAAGCTACGAAGACCTTACGTTGCTGTCCATGAGTTGTGCTCTTTTTGATGTTGAGTACCATGATGTTTACTTGTGTTCCAGTGTTCTTCGTGAAGCCTGATTGGAAAGGATCCCAGCTAGGTGAGTTTATGGCCCACCTTTGGAAGCCTTTTAGCAGCAGCGAGCCAAAGATTTTCCCGATAGTGTCTAATAATGCGATAGGGCGGTAGTTGGTAGGTTCGGCTCTATTACCCTTTTTAAAGATCGGGACCACCGTGGCCCTTGTCCATGAGCGAGCTATCGATTTTAAGGTTGTTACTGTTTCGAAAACAAGGCTTATAAACTCAGCCCATTCTTTTGGATTGTTTTTCAAGTCTATGTTTGTTATTCCATCTGGTCCTGGCGCACGGCTTGACTTTAGTTTGTGGATTACTTCTTCTATTTCTTCTATGTTAGAGAGATCTTCCCAGTGTGAGTTTTCATTTGCGGTGTTTAGTCTATGTAAGCCCTTGGGGATTTGGAATAGGGTGGAGAAATGGGTTGTCCATCTTTCTTCACTCACTGTGTTGGCTAGCTTATTGGCCTGATTTCTGTCTGTGACCAGAAGTCTCTGGAGTTTCTTCCCATTACCTTTTTGAGCATTTCTTCTGAGTCTTGTTGGTATAGTTGTATGCGGTGGGATTTTAACCAAGCTCTGTACTTTGCTACTTCTTCTTTTAATCTTTTTTCCATAAGTGTCGATTTAGATTTTGCTGCAAGGCGTTTTAGTTTCCTTAGTGTGCGGCACCTAATTACCAAATTGTTTGTCGTACTGGTGGTGCCCTTGGGGTTTGCCTTTTTTCTGAAGCGTTGAAGGATTCACCTGGTATTGAATTAACAGGGGTTGGTAGTCTGGTTCCATTTTGCGCCTGTCAGGTTCTTTGTCAAGTTTCTTTTTGTAGTTTTGTGTCAAATCTTCTATCCTTTCAGCAGTCAGTCTTAAGCGGTTGTCTTGGGTTGATACTTCCACGTCTTCCGTCATTGTGTGTTTGTCTAGACGTTGTGTGGACCATGTAATTTTAAGGATGTCATGGTCGCTTTCCTCTGTGCGTAAAACCTCAAATGAGGTTATGAGGTCTAGCATGCCTTCTGAAGCAAATATATAATCAATTGTTCCCGCTTAGGATGCTCTTTCCCAGGTTGGAATTTGGGGTTTTGTTGATGACAACTGTGCCGTGTTGTGGAGGTTTCTGGAATCCATTAATTTTAACAATTTTTTGCCTCTTGAGTCTCCTCTTGTCGCGATATTGGGTGCTGTTAGGTGAGAACTTTTGTCGGGACATTTAGCATTCAGGTCACCGCAAATGATTAATTCAGTGGTTTCTGAGTTTATTTGTGTCTCATATATTTCTGTTTCGATTATGCGTAAAAAATCATCATCTGAGATTTTGTCTGGGTTCCAGTACGTGGTTATTATTACGATCAGGGTTTCACAGCTTTTATTCGTCTTCTGATTTTGTCGGGTCCACTTCACCTTAACTGATGGATGGTTCTGTGAAGTGGATAACTCTTTTTCTGTTGCCAGACCGCTGCCTGTTCGAACTGCGATCAAGAGGCCTGCAGATGGTCGGCCTGTTTTTCCTCTTGAGGCTTTTGAGTCTGTCAATTCATAACCATCTAAAGCTGGCGAGGTTGTGAGCCAGGTTTCTTGCAGTGCTAGAATATCAAAATCGCCTAGATTTGTTTTCCCTGTTCTCATCAGGTGTTTAAATCCTCGTGTGTTCCACAATGCCATTTTCAGAGTAGCTGTCGTTGAGAGCAGGTTTGTTGATTTTCCTGCAGGTGGTTCTTTCTCTGCTCTCGTTGGTCGTTGCTATTTTGTAGACCTATTTGGGGTTGTTTTTGGAAACCAGGACCGTAGCTGTTTTATCGGTCCAAGGGAGAATCCGGTTGTCTTTTCCTGTTCTTTGTCTTTAAGGTTGTTTCTTGATGTAGAGAGCTTTTCTTCTCTCGTTTCGTTGCCGGCGTGGTTGTTTTTCTTTCTGGGTTCTCTCTATTTCAGTAGTTGGTCTGTTTCTTTTTTGTCTGCTAGTCTGGTTCTCAGGGTCAGATGGCCTGCCTTTTGCGGGTTGATTCCAGCGGTGTTATCACCTTCTCTGTTAGCTCCGAGGCGGTGCATCTGGGAGTTGTCCGGGCTGCACCGGGTCTGCTGGTTAGGAGTTTGGTAGTCTACCCCGTGTTCCGTCAGAAGATAGCCTCTTTGTCATAGATCCGTGTCGGTTTCTTTGGACTGATTTATTCCTGCGTTCTTTATTATGTGTATATATACTTTTGCTTTGCGGGCTTTGTGGTATGGTTCTACTAGAGGAATGTCTTCTAGTCTCAGGTGTCTGAGGGTCTTGATGTTTTTGAAAATGTTCATTATTGTTCCTCTGTTTAGAATTACTGCTTCAGGGTTGTGATCTGTTTGTTTTATTTTGAACATTATTGTCTGATGACTTTCTTCTTTTTTTTTCTTTAATACGCACGAGGTCCATTCTTTTCTGGGCTTGTTCCAAGGGGCTTTTTTTCCTGATTGAGATCGACTTTTTGGTCTGCAGACAGGCGTTCTTTCATTTGACCGCCTGGTCATGTTTCTTTCAGGATGGTGGGTATCTTTATTTTTGACGGTACGTCTTTCGTCTGAACATAGGGCTTGTCTTTTTTGGGATACCAGCGAGGTTGGCTTTAGTTGGGAGGTGAAATTTGGTCCTTTCGGGTATCTCGAGGTCACTCTGGGGGTATGACTATGTGGTGTTCAGCTATTTCGTCTTCTTTTTTTTTGCATTGGTTTTGGTGGTTTGGAGTCGATGCTGATTGTTGAGACCTCTTCGGTGTCTTCTTTTGACGTTGAATGTGTGGTCAGGTTCATTAGATTTGTGTCCGCCATGAAGTCTTCTGTTGATCTTGGTGATTTTTGAGTAGGTTGTTGTCTCTGTTGATGAGTAGGGAGTGGCTTTGGTTGCTGATTGAAGAGAATAGTCTGTTTGGTGAATGGTGTCTTTTCTGATCTGCCACGGTCTGTGGTTAGATCTTTGGTCAGTATGTCTTTTTCTGCCAATGTATTGTTTTTTGAGGTTTGAGTGGATGGGTCTGTTGTTATATAAGGTTGATTGAGTGGCTGATTCTTCTTGTGTGTTTCTTTTCTTTTAGTTCCCAAGGTTTTCTTTGTTGTGGGCTCTTCTAGTGGTGTGCTTCGGAAACTGAAGATCTGGGAGCATAATGGTTGCTCTGTTTGGCTTTCTACAGTCGAATGATTTTTTTGTTCACCCCTTTCAGCTCTAGGGGTGTGATCTTTGGTTTTTGTTTCTTGTTCCTTGGCCGTAATGAAACCTTCTAAGAAAATTAGTTTCGTATGCATGAGAGCAATTAAAGTTGTGTTATCTTTTAGCGTGTCATTCAGTGTCTCGTAAAGTTTTCCGAAAGGTCCTAGAGCTATGGTTATAGCTGACATTATTGTCATCATGTCTGGTTTCCTCGACGGAGTTTCCATTGTTTGAGGGAGGCTTTTTCTGCCGGATCTAGCCGGTGATGTTTGGGGCTGTTCGGATCTTGATCTTTCTTGGGACTGGTTGTGTGGCCGATAACTTTCTCTTTGGTCCCTTGTTAGGGTGCTTGTTCTCAAGGGTCTGGGCGTTGACAACATTTCCCAGTCCACTCCGGCTTCTGGAACTGGTGGGGCTTGTTTTTCTTCTGTTGCTTTATGTGTGGCTGTTTTGGAAGTTTGAAATTCCGGTGGCTTGTTTTGGGAGCTGATGTTTATTTTTGCCTTTGAGTGGTTTCTGTTTGCTTGGGTGGATGCTTCCTCATCTAGCTGTGACTTGGTTTCCTTTTGAGGCAGAGGGTCGATGGATTGCAGTAGTTGTACGTCTATAGTTGACAGTTTTGTTGGTAGTTTATCCATTTGTTTAACAGTTGGTGTTGTTGGGTCTGGTCTTGTACTGTTTGAGTTTTGACTGGACTGGTTTCTTTGTTTGGCGATATCTGTCATTTTTTCCTCGGAATCTAGGTCCTTGAAAATCATTTTGTGGGCTTTTGGTGCCAGCACTGGGTCTGTCAGTGCCACCAGTATCTCGTCGTCAGTTAGTTCATTGAGAATTTGTGTTTTCGTTTGCCTTGTCTAGAAAAGAAGTCTTTCAGGGAGTTGCAGAAGGTGGTTTTTAGTAATGCTTCATTTGAAGGGTCCTGTTTTCCTTTTTTCATTTTTTGCTGATTGCGGTTTTTGTGGGTTTTTCTTTTTACTTGGCTGCCATTAGTCTGCTTGATTTTCTGTGTTTGTTGTACAGTCTGTACCGGACCTTTTTTTGTCCTGTTAGTTTTTGTGCTTGCTGCTAGATCTGTTTCAGGGGTTACTTTTTTTGCCTGGAGCGAACTCTTCCCAAACACTGTTTGGTTGAGTTCCGTCGATCGCTGCTAGGGGCGCTCTTCCTGCCAGCGAGGGTCCTGTTGCTTCCTCCACAGCCTCCGACACGTGAACCATAGCCACAACAATGCTGCGAGCCGGCCCCTCCATGAGTGCCGGAGCCGACGGCGACCTGGGTAGGAGCCTCTGCGCTCGTCCTTCACAGATGGTGCTGGTTGCCGGTGAGATTTCTCGATTTCCTGCGGCGCTCATGTTTTTGTTCTGAGCGGACTCGTCCGCGTTTGCTCCTCCCGTTGGAGCGAAGGCCCTCGCAGCCTGTCCTTCGACATGCTGCAATGGGCTGCTCTCAGCGGGGGGGAGTTGACGCGAGGCCGGGTCTTCGTTTGGCTCTGCGTTTGGTTCTCTTGAGGTTTGTGGCCGACGGGCCGAATTATGGTGTTTTGTCGCGCAAGCTTGAGTCGATGCCAGCGGCTGGGTGTTTTGAAAGTCTTGAACCAGTGATGTGGCTTTTTTTTGGTGCTGCAGTGTTGAAAATGCAGTTTGAGCACCCACTAGAGCCCCCGCTTGGGGCGATGGAGATGATGGAGTTTGGGGGGGGATTTCGAGCCAGGGTTTGATGGAGCTGGTAAGTGTGCTTTGGGTGCTTGTTTTGTGGCTAAGTGGTTGGTGGGTTGTGGGATTTGGGGAATTAATGAAGCCGGGCGCGAACTTCTCAGGCATCTTTTTTCCGATTCTTCCACCTCTGTTGTTGGTCTTCCTGGCGAGGATTGCGAGGGATGCGCGGGTTCCGGGTTCATTTCTTTGCAGCCTAGCAGCCTTTCAGTCCTGACAAGGACTGCAAAGACTGCTGAACTCTGCTCAAACTCCGCAACCGCTCCGCGGTGCTGGGTAGGTTTTGTAGGTCCTCTCACAAAATGGTAGGCTGTAGAATGGAGCACAGAGAGAGAGGCAGCCTGGGTTTCTCCTGCAAAGTCTGCTCAACTCTGCTCGAACCTTATTATTAGAGCCAGTGCATCTAGGGCTGGTGGACCTAACCAGTTAACGAACGCAACCCTTAAAGGCAATCCAGCTCTTTGGGCCAAGGCCCTATACTTACTCTTCATTGATATTATTCGGACTAGAGGTATTGAATCTTCCTGGCATGTGTCATTTGTTGTCCCATTATATAAAAATGGAGACGTATGTAGTCCCCTAAACTATCGCCCCATTGCTCTATTGGTTGCTGACTCTAAAATATTCTCTAGCATCGTCTTAAAGTATGTTGAGGATTGGAGCAATAGTAATTCTATCCTTAGCCAACAACAATTTGGCTTCAGGAAATAAGTGGGCGCGGATGCGGGTGGGCTCCTTGTCAGAGTGCTGGATGCCATGGATCTTTCCTTAGACTTCGACTTAGTTAACAGAGCAATTTTATGGAGCAAATTGCGCGTATTGGGTATGCCGGTGGTCGACTGTCTCTATTGATTCACTCTCACAAGGGTTCTCATATTAAAGTTCTCTTATCTCACTCTATAAATAGATTCAATGGCCTCCGTCAAGGATGTGTTTTCACATCGGCCATGTTTAATTTGTACCTGGCGGACGCGGGTAAAATACTGGATGAAGCCTCCTTGGTGCCACCTAAGATTGAGGGGGTTAAAGTATGTTGAGCTGCTTATGCTGACGATTTTACTCTACTGGACCATACCCCCAGGGGCTTACAACATCTAGTAACAGTATTTAATGACAACATCCTTGCCAATGGCCCAAGACGGGAACCCAATAAATCCATAGTGATGTGGCGAAGTAAACGTTCACAGCCATTGGTTTATGCCTGGTTCCTACATCAAGGAAAATTGGCGATCAGGACTACTATGACTTATTTAGGCTTTTCAATATTTGATAAACCAAGAAATGCAATTACCTACACAAGATTTGCCTGAACAAATTGCACAAATGAAAATATTTGATAACAAATATGGTAAATATTGGTGCCATTGATGCGCTTCTATACGGCTAAAATCTTGCCACAGCGCATGCATGGTTTAGAGCCATTTCCAGTATGGGCTAGGGCTGAGTTGAATACATTGGAAGCCCTGATTTGGCGATCTATCTTGTTTTGTCTACCAAAATCTGTCCCCTTTGCAGCACTTAGGTATGAGCCGGTCTGCAATCCATGGAGAGCGTGATTGAATGGAGAAGATTATCACTCTGTCAGAAATGATCTACTACCCCAGGTAACGCCCTACATGCATTAATAGGCAAGTGTTGGCACAAGATGCCCCAGCGAGTGGCTTCTTATCACTGTTAAAAGAAGAAAGCGTCCAGTCTCTGGTAAAAAGATGTCTACAATGCAGTGACTGGGCTAGAACTGTGGAGGCAGTATTAGCCTCGAAATTATACCTCCAATTGGTTTGCCCGCAAAAGAAAATGGGCTGTTTGGAACCCTATCTTATTAGATTTCCAGATAAGATTCAGAGACATAATTTTATGAGTTTTAAGTTCAGTGTTTTGAGGACTAGAGAGATCCTGGCAATATGGGTGAGCTGATTAATGAGTTGTCCTTCTTTAGATTTTGCAAGTGTATTAGTTGTAAGGAAACGCTGTTCCATCTGCTAATCGAGTGCCCCACACTCATGAAGGAGCGATTGATTGTTTTAAAAACTTTGTGACAAATTTAGACAGAGGACTAGAGAGATCCTGGCAATAAGGGGTGAGTTGATTAATTAAATGTGCTTTTGCAAGTGTCATCCCTCTACCAACACACTCCCCATCCATGCCCCCACCTCAGTCCCACACTTCCTCACCCCCAACACCTCTCCCTCAAAAACACAGCATCCCCTTGACAGCGCGATCCCACAAGGACAACCGCATCCCACAAACTCTGCATAGCCTGCCGCCCCACAATCTTCAGCTATGATACCCTCTCACCCTACCTACCACACTGCCCTCTCCCCCCTCAGCTCCTACTCGACCCCCACACCCAGAACTCCCCCTACATACCCTTTCCCTTCTCTGAAAGTAGCACGCTTTGCCCTTTCTAAAACAGTCACTTCATCCGCTTCTCCCTCTGAACCTCCTACCCTCTCTTACACCCCTATGGCAGCCAAAAATACACAAAAACATGGAAAGGGTGACGGGCCCTCTCCCTCGACTCTCCCTACCTCACCACTTCTCCATCGGTCCAACCTCCAATCCTTTCCCACCCCTACCATCAGACTCTCCCCTTCTCCACCACCTTGTTCTCGACTTCTCACCCAATACACCTACACCCCTAGCACCCTCCAGACTCGAACCACACACAACTCACCTAACCCCTCACACCAAATGTGCACCACTCACCACCCTCCCCATGATCCTTCCCACCACACTCTTCCCACTCCCCATCAACCTAACCCACTCACCTGAACCTCACAGAGTACATGCATGCAGATCCACCACTACCCCGCCTCAGTCAGTCTCAGCCACCCAGACTGATCCTACCACACCTCCCATCTCACAGGGCACCCATGTCCACCGGGCACTCCCACTGATGAGCGTCATGCAAATCACTTCCCCTCATGAAGTCACATGCATCCTCATCAATGCCCGCTCTGTGGCGAGAAACAGACACAGCATCTTTGACCTCCTATCCTCTGACAATCCTGACCTCATTTTTATCACTGAAACTTGGTTCTCTGACAATTTTGCACCAGTCGCGCACGAGGCCTGCCCCCTGGCTACTCCCTTATCACCCACAATATGTCTTCCAGAGGTGGCGGAGTGGCAATCCTCTACAAACCTCATTTCTCCATCTCACTTGTCGAAACCTCAACATGCAACGCTACCTGTGACTCCCTTATAGTAAAACTCTCAATACCATCAACACTCACTCACAGCTTCCTACTCATATTCAGACCCCCTGGATATGACAGACATTTTGTCAACAATCTCTGTGACTCAATAGCTACCATTCAGGTAAATCACCCAACTCTCACACTATTGGGAGAATTCAATATCTGGTTCGATGTGCCCAACAACCCCATGACCCAACTACTGGTCGACAGTCTTGAGGCACTCAACCTCTTCCGACATACCACTGGACCAACTCGCTCAGGTGGTCACACCGTTGATGTGATCTTCAGCTCCCATGACCTTGTCTCTATATCCAGTCCCAAACCGCTTATCTCGACAGACCCCTCTGCCATCCCTTTCACTATCCACACACCCGCCCCTCCTCCCATGGCTCCCCCTGCCCTCACTTTTGATCACAAATGCTGGAACAAAGTCAAGGTACTCCCCGACCTAGCCAAAGCCCTGCCACTCTGTCTCCCAGCGACGCTGACCTCTGATAGACCCTTAACCATCAAATCCTTTGATCCTGGCTTAAAGAATCACTAATTTATCTCACTCCCTCACGCCCTGCAGCCTCACACACAGGACCGTCCCCGAAATGGTTCACGCCCCACCTGAAGGCTTTCAAAAGTAAAAATAAGTCTCTTGAGCGCAAATGGCGAGCATCTAAAACCGCTCTCAGCAGATCTATGTTTGCCCACCACCACCGTAATTACCAAGATCCGAAAGGCCAAAAAGGCCTATTACAATAGACATATTGTGGCAGCAGCGGAATCAATATAAAATACCAGTGTGTTCACTACCTTGGAGACTTTGATTATATTGCCGTCAATATTAAAGGAGGTGAATAGCACGTCCAGTTTATTTAGGTTGGCTGGTGATCCCAAGAGGAGCAGCTCTGTCTTATCGGCGTTAAGACAGAGCCCATGCTTCGCCATCTAGGCTAGTATAATGAGGTAAAAGTCATTGAGAGTCCTACTATCCACAGTCTAATCACCAGTGATGGGTATGAGTATCTGGGGTCATCCGCATAATTAGTGTAAGTGACAGCCAGATAGTCGAGATCATCAAAAAGTGGCTTGGTGAACACATTGTAGAGAGTAGGAGATACACAAGACCCCTGAGGGACCCCGCAAGTAACTGGAGTGGGTGTGGCAGAGGCAGAGGGCGCAAAGACCCTCATGGATATGTTGTTGAGGAAGGACTCAATCCAAGCGTTGGCTTGGTCAGAGAAATGTGCAGCATATGAGAGGTGTTTGCATAGGACATTATGGTTCACAAGATCAAATGCCGCTGATAAGTCGAGTAGAAGAAGTAAAGCCAATTTCCCCTAATCTTTCAAAGTCTGAATTTGAGTCTTAAGGTCGATCAATGCAGTTTCATTCTCATGTCTAGGTCTGAATCCTGATTGTCTAAGGACTAGTAAATTGTTTGATTTATTCAAGGTATTGCTGTATCTGCAGATAGGCTGCATGGTCCAGTATTTCTAACAGAAAAGGTACTGTCGTAATGGGTCTATAGTTTAATGGGTTGTTGGAGTCTAACGATGTTTTTTTTAGAAGTGGGAGCACTCAGCCGTCTTTCAAATTGTTAGGTACTGTACTGGATTTGAATGAGACGTTTATGACAGATGATGTGAGGAAGGGGGCTGGTTCCTTCATGGCCTCCTTGATAAGAGGAGCAGGACAGGTGTCTCCCTGGCAATTAGACGGTTTAAGGTTTAGGATGATGGTCTCCACCTCTTTGATGGAGAGAGGTGTGAAGTTAAATTGGGGTTGCAACTTCCTGGCGAGAGAGGGAGGGTGTTGAGTGGACTCAGCATTAGAGATAAGAGATTTTTTGTTTCAATTTTGTTTTGGAGCATGGTGATTTTGTCTTGGAGTGCATTCTGGATATTAGTGCACCACAGAGTGTCTTTGGTGCAGATATCAGGAAGTGGGGCAGGTGATTTTAACTCTTTGAAGATGTTGAAGAGTTCCTTCGTGCTGGACTTTGCTTGGGCTATGCGTTCGTTATAGCTGTCTTTTTTAGCTTGCATAATAGCAACCCTATAGTTGAAGGAGGCTGCAGTGAAGTTGTCCTTATTAGCTTGGGGTGGTGTGTTCTTCCATAGAGCCTCCGAGATTCTTTTCAGTTTCCTAATTGCTTTGAGGTGTGGGGTGTACCACGTGTTGAGATGTGCGTGAGGTTTAGATTTGCGTAGTTTAAGTGGCGCAAGGGTGTTAATAGCCATATGGATGGTATGATTATGCAGGTCGACTAAAGCTGTGAGCTCAGTGAGGGTTGTGGTAGGGTTAATGATTGGTTGAAGTAATGGTATTAGTTTCTCATAGGTCAGGCTGCGTTTGTTTCTGTTCATCATGTCTGGAGCATGATTTTGAGAGTTGAGAGTTGTAGATTCTTTAATGGTGAACGTAATTAGGTGGTGGTTGGTCCAGGCGCATGGGTTGCTGGATAGGATATTGATGTTTCAATTTAAGTCGGCTAACCAATCTGAGGTTCTGCCTTTATTGTAGTAGGTTCTGTTATGCGGTGTGTGGAACCTAGTTCAGTAATAGTGTCCTTCAGGGCGCAAGCTTTAGGGTCTTTAGTATCTTGGATGCCTACGTTGAAATCTCCCAGGATAATGACTTGTGAATTGTTTTTTGTGTTAGTAGACAAAAGGTGTGAGATATCGTTTTCGAAGGTGGTGTTCGGTACTGGTGGTCGGTAGATGAGATGGATTGTGATAGTAGATGTGGTTGAGGTAGGTAGCTTGATTGATAATAATTCAGATGAGGGCATTGGGTTTGCTGTTAACCTTTCTTAGGCCTAGTGCAGTTTTATAGTTGGTAGCAATGCCTCCTCCTTTAGAGAGGTTGTCATCTCTATCAGTTTGAATGATGGAGTAGTTGTCAGGGATAGCAAGGGCAAGAGATGGGCCCGAGGCCCTATAAGCCAGGTCTCAGTGATAGCGATAAAGTCAAGGTCATGTAGTGTTATAAAGTCAGCGATATCAAGTGCGTGTGCAGGTAGGGATCTGGCATTGATGAGACTAGCTTTGATTGTTGGTGACATATTATCCTGTTTCCCTTGAGGTGGCCTAGGAATGTGCTCGGGTGCAGGGGATGAGGTACCTAGGGTAGCTTGTGTGTATATAGCTGCATTGGTGTTTTTGGGGGTAGTGGCATTATGCTGTCGTTGGAATCTAGAGCGAAGTCTATGATTCCTATATAGCGCAGGGTACAGGAAGGTGGTCAGTGGTGTAGTTGTGCTTGGTTGAAGTGGCTGGTTGTGGGTACTGAAAACAGAGGGGGGTATGTGGGGTGGTACTACCATGTCGTGCGTAACTGCTTTAAGCATATATGGGGCTTTCATTTCAGTGCGTTTGCAAAGAGGTACTATCCTCTGTGGGAAGATATGTTCAATATCCAGACAGGGTTGTAGTAATCTAGATGGCGGAATCATGGCTGATGGTGGGAGACCAGATGCCATGGACAGGCGAGTGTACGACACTCTAGGGTTGGTGAGGTCGTCCATGATAGATGTCAGTGGAGGACTGACTAAAGTGAGTACCAAAATGGGCAAATGCAAGCAGAACAGGCAGGTTATGATGAGGATAATGATATGGTGGGGTAGATGCGTGGCTAGGTTCAATTGAGTGGTCAGGGTAGCTTAGTGTACAATGTTCGTATAAGATCAGGGGAAAATATATGCAATACCATTGGGCTGAGTACAGCTAAGCAGCCATAGAGATATACTGTGCAAGCAGTACATGAGGAATGAGGTACAGTTGGACTAGACGCGCTCTGTGCACGCTGCTGCTCAATTAGAATAAAATGCATCTTTGCAACAGTGTAGTTGGTTTTGAGCAGAACACGCTTGAGGTACACATATGCACTAAGCGATCAGTTAGGGCTTTCGATATGGATAAAAGCACACCATTAGACAATAGGTAGGCGATTGATCAAATGGTAGGAAACGTTGCGAGCAATGTAGGATGGCTTAATGAGGTGTCCGAAAACACTCGACATATTGTTAACTGATAATGTTAAAATGCTGCGCATGTTGCCATGCACTGGCAGGATCGTTATAGTAGCTGTTAGTTCACATTTTCAATCACAAGATAATTTGCTATTAAGTAGTGTGAGGCGGTGATTTGGTAAAAAACAATGAGTAAAGTAGGCACGTCTGCACAGCAGAATGCTGGATAAAAGGCGGGACGGAAATAATGAGTGCAACTTTACAATACAATCTCACTAGACAAAGTGAAGAGCACAGTGGCACGAATTACGGGGGAAAGCAGTAATATTGAGAATAGGTGTCGCGCTGGGCACGATAGACACGGATTGCAAAGCGACATGGCCACGGGGGTGCCAGGCGGATAGTCAGAGCAGAGTTGCAGTTTTGATGGTCTCGGCTAGGTGTTGAATTAACAAGCTGCATTCACTGGACTCACTGGAAATGTTAGTTGTATATGGGGTGCAGTATTTTGCCTAGGTCTTACCTGCAAGGTTTGATGGAGGAGGGAGCACCACAGAATTGGTGCAGGTAGCAGACGGGTGTAAATTGAGGCAGGACTCCAGGCCTCCTGGCACCAACGGCACAGACAGGCTTGTGCCTTAGATAGAGTGCCAATTAAACCCCCAGTGAGCGGGGGTAAAGGTTGCTAGGCAACCGGTCAACAAAGGCTGACGCCAGCCATTTTGGATCACAACACGCGGTATTACACGTGTAGAAAGGCCAGAAAATGCTCGAAATGGGTAACGATATCAAAGTTGCAACGTGGCTGCAGACGCTTGCCCCGACATGCCCCAATGGCGTTGGCCCAACAACGGCAATGCCAGCCTTTGACTCTTTCCACCCCATCTTGAAAGACGAGTTCCTAGATCTACTATCCGGCAGCAGACCCTCCAGATCCCCCCTTGACCCCTGTCCTGTCCCTCTTCTGAAAGAAATATTCTCCTCTGCTTGCTCAGGAGAACAAGCAGGGTCCATACTAGGCGACTCCCTCACCTCTGGTACCTTTCCCGAGGGTTTTGAAATAGCGAATGTGAAACCCCTTCTAAAAAAGGCATCCCCAACCCCGTTGACCCTAAGAATTACAGACCGCCCAGCTCAACCCCATGCAATCAGGCTTCAGAAAACACTCTGATCTCGATCTGGGATGATCTCAAGATTGCAGCAGACTCTGAGGGTTGCACAGCGCTGATTCTTCTTGATCTGTCAGCAGCCTTCGACGCTGTTAACCATTCTATCCTCCTTGACCGCCTCCAATCCCTAGGAATCCGTGGCTCGGCACTCAAATGGATAGCCTCCTTCCTCAACAACAGGAAACAAATCGCTTTCCTCTCCCCTTTTGTCTCAACTGCTCGTGCTGTGAACACTGGAGTGCCCCAAGGTGCCTGCCTTTCTGCTCTCCTTTTGAACCTCTATCGGACTACTCTACCAGGAACCGTCTGCGCGCACACCCTTTCCTGTTTCAACTATGCCGACGATACCCAAATTATTCAAAGAATTCCCAAAACAAGTACCAACCCACGTCCCGACCTTCAAGCTTGCCTCAGTGATATTGATCGATGGATGACAAGAAAGCACCACCTTCCCAACCCTGATAAAGCTAAATCATTGTGTATGGCAATTCTGCCCTTCTCCCGCAGCCACTCCCCTAGCCCCCTTCACTTACCCCCCCCCCTCCAAAATAGTCAAAAACCATGGCTGTACTATGGACTCAGGCTTAACTCTCTCCCGTCAGATCAAAAATGTAATCAAAATTCTGTCATTACCACCTCTCACTCCTTAGATGCATTTTCCCTTACCTCACCTACCCCAACAGACTCGCCGCTGTTGTGTACATTGTTATGTCGAGACTGTACTTTGCCAACTCCTTATACCTGGGAGCACCGGCATAAGAACTTAACAAACTCCAAAGAGCCCAAAACGCTGCTGCCAAACTCCTTCTTGCCCTGGGACACAGAGACCACATCTCCCCCGCTCTCCGCACCCTTCACTGGCTCCTTGTAGGACAAAGGGCCACCTTCAAAACCCTATGCATTACCCAACGAGCAGTGCACAAGACCGGCCCAACGTACCTACAAGAGAAGAGGGAACCCTACCTCCCATCACGCACACCAAGATCAAGCACTGCCCTCCTACTAGTGATTCCAACCTCCAATTGAGCCAGGATTGGAGGATCTGCCACTCCCACCACACATTCAACACACCGGTTAGGCAGAATTATATGCAGTACCCTTTGGGAACACCACACACAATTAAGACTACAAGTGACAATACAAATTCAGCTTTGGTACAAGCCTGTACTACACAGTAAAAGTGGTAGTGATGGCTGAGCAGCCAGACTTATCTCAAGAGTAAGTGAACAGTATCAATAGTTACACAAAGGACAGCAGTTACTATGATTCAAACAAACACTGACTCAAGGTTTCTGAGTAAAAGAATATACATTGATTTACACATCAGTTGTATAACATTTCACTTAAGTAAAGCAGTTTAAAAATCACACTCTTAATACACCACACCACCCCCAATAAGTTCCAGACAAGTTAAGCTCACAAAGGAAGTGGGAGCAAAATGGCACTCCCGCAATTTAAAAGGGAGGGAAAGACAAAGTAAGAAGAAATCGAACCACACCAACAGGAAAGTACTCAGGGCAATTGAGTAAGAGGAACTACAGTGATAGAATCAGGTAGAAAAGGCTTAGGGCCAAAGTCAATAGGACAAAAGTCTTTTGCTCAAGATCACACAGTTCAGGGTAGTTTGCGGTAAAGTTTGTGCCACGAGTTCCGGACGAAGTTGGTCGGCAGAAAAGTTAGTGTTACAAGAAGAGAAGGACAAGCCCTCGGATTGGAGAAGGATTTCACACACGTTCACTGCGGCTGAACGAAACGAAAAACAGTATTTGCACAGTACCTTAAAACGGAGATGGAGCTGTAGCTGAGGCGGACGTTCCTGGTAGTTCCTGCAGGCTCACGGTTCCTGAAGCGACTGTCGGACTGACATGAAGTAGGAAGACTGGAGGGTCCTGCACTACCCATGGAAGAAACCAGCAGCAGAGCAAAACAACGAATAAAAGGTGCGCTCCTTAAAACCCAAGCAGGGTCCGGGTTTCCTGGCTATCCGGCCCACTGTAGCTCTGTACAGCAAATACGACCAGAGTAGGGGTCCTTGAAGTTAGGGCAAACTGGTTGGTCCCACCAGCTCAAGGGAAGAAGATTCCTGGAGGATCCTCTCTGTCGTTGGAGTTTGAAGATTCGGACCTGCAGCAGGGCTTCAACGGGCGGTTCAGTCAGGGTAGGGGTCCTCTTCTGTCAGCTCCTCGTCGGTTCTTTCGTTCCAGTGGCGACTCTGCCTTTCCAGTCCCAGAGACCTGCTTTTTATGCAGTTTTTCCCCTTTCACACAGCCTGGCTGTCAATCACACAGCAGGGTGGCTGTCCTGGCAAGGACAGTCACCCAGCCAATCAAACAGGTGTGCAACTTCAGTTACCAAGGGAACCCATGGCAGGGGTCCTAAGACCCCTCCCTCACATCCTGCCTACCCAGACATTCAGGTGCCTTAAGGAGGGCTTCTGTGCAGAAGCCTGCGAAAAGATGACGAACAAAGGAACGAAACCTGGTTTGGCGCGCAGAGTAAAACACGAGAAAGACTTTTACAAAAAGAAATGGCGAATGAACCCAGCTGGAACCGTAATAAGATATATATGGTCAAGCGGGTTTATGTTTGAGGCTAACAAAATAGCCTAAAACAATACCATGGTTATTTAAAATAATCGCGGTATGAAAAATAGGGTAGTTACCACTGCCACCAGCCAAATCTTGATGAAAAGGGAGCGAAACAGTGCTCCAAGAGAAACAGACAAAAGGGATAAATATGAACCCTTTCCAATACTCCACGTAAGATACTGGGTCTGTGGTTAAAGAGACTAAATAAAGTTAATGGCAACTTTATCTTTTCTGGGGGACAGTAGTCAGCCCCAGAAAATGGAGTCAGAGGTGGGAAGTCTAAAAGACAACCCTGTGTCACTGCACTGAAGTTGCTGTGTAACACACAGTAAAAAGATGATGCCTATGGAGTAGGTGAGGCTCCATAGCCCATGATCACACAAATTGTAAAAACACACACAGAAAAACACATGTAAGAGTGGAAAAAAGGCTCACACTCTTACCAGGTGAAAGAAATTAATCCTAGAAATCCAGCAAAGCTGCTGAGGGACTCAGTAGGTAGGGGAAATTAGCCATTCTGGAGAATTCTCCCTAACAGGGAGGATTCGATTCCATGGAGTGGTCTGAAGCCAGACCGGGCAGGGTCAAGAAGGCCATGGGCCTCGGTGAAGAGGCTTAGGTGAGTATACCATGCGATCTAGTAATTTGGCTATGAAGCATTTGCTGGAGTTTGAGCTGTAATTCGTGGATAGGAGGGGGTCCCCAGCATATATGACAGTTGCATTGGCAATGCAGGAGGTGTAGAAGGCATGTTTGGCTTTCCTAATTTTCTAAAGTAGATTTGTGCTGCACTCATGAGATTAGCCTCTCGTCTGTCTAGCCAGAGTGGCTTTGTTTTGGGTGGAAGGGTTGGTCTGCCAGTGTAGTTCCAGGCAATGGTTTTGAGAAATTTGAGGTGAGGGTAGAATCACCTGGGTGCAGTTCCTGTGCAGTGGGACATGGGTTTTGTGGTGATAACAGGGGGGGGGAGGCTGAGCGTCTGAGAGCCATTGGTTGAAAAGGTCTGGGGTGGTGCTTCCTCTTAGGAGGGGAGATTCGGAAGGGGGGAGAGAAGGGCAGAGGAGAGGTCAAGGCAGATGGTTACCCTGTCCCAGAGTGGGATCCTTGGGGGGCAGCGGAAGGGGGCAGGAGCGGGAGAGGAAAAGGGGGAACGGAGCCAGGGCTCAGGAGAAGATAGAAGAGTGATCAGTCCAGATGAGGGGGCAGGAGATCAGTTTGGACGAGCTGAACACTACATCTAAGGTGTGAACTGAAATGTGGGTAATGCCCGATATGAGTTGGGTCAGATTGAGGACTTCCTTGTCAATGAGATGACAGGTCATGGGGCTGGAGGGGGTATCGAACCAGAAGTTTGGGTCACCAGTAACCGTGAGAGGTGGGTGAGATAGCAGTATGGCCGATACAGAGTCACTCAGGGAGTCTGCAAAGGTTCTGTTATAGCACGGCGGTCTGTAAAGGAGGAGGAAGCGGAGAAGATTGGAATTTAACTAGCATGGATTTGCAGTCATCATTGCAGGGTTGTTTCTCAACCTGTAAGGGTGTTAGGTGGGTTTTGTGGAGGATGGCAATACCACCTGCTCTTCTGGCTCTGTTATGGGTGATCAGGGAGTAGCATGTGGGAAGGCCTCTGGTGCAGAGAGGAAGAAGTTGTCAGAGAACCAGGTTTCAGTGAACAGGATGTCAGGGTTTTCATCAGAGATAAGGTCAAAAATCATGTGTTTGTTTCTGGCAACTGGTCTGGTGTTGATGAGGATGCAATAGAGGAGGAGAAGGGGGCAATGTCCTGAACAAGGGGGTGTAAGGAGGGAGATGCTGGGAGCGTCGCTGGGGAGCATGGGTGGGGTAAGAAGAGGAGGGAGAAAGAGGGGAGACGATGAGAGGATGTACAGGGTTGGCACAGGGGGAGGGGGAGTCAGTGTGTAGAAGGGTGGAAAGGAAAGGGGTTGCAGGGGCAGAGGGAAGGTTTTCTGTGGCTGAGCCGATGAGGGGCTGGCAAAGGGGTGAGGGCGGGTGGGTCTGCAGAGGCCGGAGTTTTTGCCAAGGCAAAGCAGGTTGTGCTTAACGAAGCAAAGGTTCCATGCCTAGGTGGGAGCGATTGGGACAGGAGAGAGGAAGGTGATAGTGGTGTGGATAGGGGTGGACCGTGAAGAGGGAAACTTGGGGCAAGGGGGTTATTATGAGAAAGTTAGGACAGTTTTGCTAAGTGGAGGTGGAGTTGAGGGGGTAGAAGGAGACGATTGGAGGTAGGGGGTGTTAGGCAGAATCCTGTGCAGTGCCCTCAGGGACCACTACACACAATTAAGACTACAGGTGGCAATACAAGTTTTACCTTTGGTACACGCCTGTACTACTATGTCAGAGTGGTAGCAGTAGCGGAGCAGCCAGGCTTATCTCAAGAGTATATGAGCAGTAGCAGAGATTACACAAAGGACCACAATTACTGTGACTCAAGCAAACACTGACTGAAGGTTTCTGGTAAAAAAAAACATAAGTACATTTATTTTTAAACCGTTTGTTATAAACACGACACTTCTATTAATTCAAAAATCACACGTAAAATACACTACAACTAACCAATTCACTTTGTACGGTATAACTTCAAGGTAAGTACCCTGTGTTTTAGCGGACCGGTGTTGTGAAACAAAAGACGTTACCGGGAATACACTTGCGATCACTTTTGACAGTAATGACAGTTCGGCCTTACTAAAGAAATGCATATCCGCAGCAAGAAATGTTACCGGGGCAAAAACACAATTAGCACCTGAAATACCCAGAGAGAGCTGGGGGCAAAATTCATAGGCAACACTTTTGTCAAGGCAGACAGAACCAGAGAACACTCTTAGACAGAAATTCAAGAGTCAATAGGCCGGAGCCAGTGTCAAGTGGAACCGGGTTCCTGTTGTCGAGGATCACACAGTCGGATAGTTCACGATTCAACGTAGCCAGGAGTACTTAGATATTGTCAACAGAGGAAGCAAAAGTTATAAGAAGGAGGGAAGACAAGGGCAAGCCTTGGAGGCAAAGAAAAGGGATTCACACTAATTCCTCGAGCAGAACACAGTACCTTATTCAGTGAAGAGGCTGGTGCCACAGCAGTTGTCCCTGGTAGTTTCCTCCAGACCCACAGTTCCTGGAGCTTCGATCCGAAGGAGGACGTCTGGAGGGGTCTGCACCACACAGGGCTGAAGCCGGCCGCAGCGACGGTGAATAAAAGGTGTGCTCCTTAAAAACAGGAGAGGCTCTTCAGATGGCAATCAGGACCACTACAGCAGTGTGCAGCAATTTCGACCACGAAGAGGATCCTCTGGCTGTGGAAGATGAGCTGGTTATCCCCACCAATCTCAAAGGAAGAAGACTCCGGACTGGATCTTCTCTGGTCGTCGAAGGGTAGATAGCTCAGGACTGCAGCAGGGCTTCACCAGGACGGGATATTTGCAGCAGTCAACTTCTTCTCCGCTTCTCTTCGGTTCCTTGTAGTTCCAGTGGCGACTCTGACTTCTAGCCCAAGAGACCTGCCTTTTATGCGAAAATCTCCCATTTACACAGCCTGGCTGTCAATCACGCAGCAGGAGGGTTGTCCAGCCCGGTTTCCTAGGATACCATGTGCAGGGGGTGACTACACCCCCCCCTCACATTCAGCCCACCTAGACACCCAGGCGCCTAGAGGAGGGCTTCTTGGCAGAAGCCCGCCAAAAGACAGTGAACAAAGAAGGCAACCCTGGTTTGCTGCGCAAAGTAAAACACAAGAAGGACTTTAACAAAAAGAAATGGCGAATAAACCCGACCAGAGCCAAAAGAAAAAGTATTTGGTCAAGTGGGTTTAAGTTTGAGGCTAATATAATAGCCTACAACAATACCACGTTTATCTAATATAATCGCGGTAGAAATGTTAGGGTAGATACCACTGCCACCAGCCAAGTCTAAATGTTAAAAGAGTGAAACATTGCTCTAGGAGGTACAGATAAAAAGGGCTAAGGATTAACCCTTTCCAGTACTCCATGTAAGATGGGGTGTACTGGATCTGTGGTTAAATGACTAAGTAAAGTTAATGGCAACTTTACCCTTTTCTGGGGGACAGTAGTCGGCCTCAGAAATGGAGTCGGTGGGAAGTCCAAAAGACAACCCTGTGTCACTGCACTTAAGGTGCTGTGTAACACAAAAAGAAGTCGGCTATTGAAGTGGTGTACTCCAGAGTCCACAATCACAAAAACAGATGAAATACACATGGCAAAACACAAGTAAGAGTGGGGAAAAAGGGGTACACTCTTACTAAGTGGAAAAACAAACTCCAGAAATCCAGCAAAGCTGCTGGGGGTCTCACTAGTTAAGGGAAATTAGCCATAGAATGAGAATTCTCCCTAAAAGGGGGCAGCTGCAGAAGGAAGGTCGTGTAATCCTGGTCTGGCGGGTCAGTGCCATGGGTGTATGGGTTGGGGTGTTAGCTGATGGGAAGCTTTGGCCAAAGTGGAGAGCGGGGGGTTGGGCAGTTTGGGGATGGTGCTGAAAGAAGGAGGTGTGCGAAAGGGGGAGAGTGAAGGAAGTCTTACAGTGGGGTAAGAGGAGGGGACAGTCTGAGGTGTGAAGGTGGGTTGGGGGACTAGTAGGGGGAACGAGGGATGGGGTGGAGGGGTGGGCTTCTGGTTCCTGATGAGCCAGAGGGCTCCCCCGGACTTGGGAGTATTTGGCATGGTGGAGGATTTAGGAGCTGGAGAGATGATTAGAGTGAAACTCAATTGGGCTTCTCTAAGATATGGCTACCTATCAGAATTAGGCCTGATGCAGAAAATGGCTACTCTACACGGTTGGGCTAAATTAAAGGTATGGCTGACTGACACAAGAAAGGCTAAAGGAAAGGTAGGGCTACCTTACACATTTAGGCTAAATGCAGAATGTGGCTGGTGTGAGAAACCTGAAGGTGTCTCCCTGGCTAGTCCCAGAGATCTGTCATCCAGGTGGCCAGTACACGGCCATCACTATTGGATCCAGCTCATGGGGGTGGACAGTGTGGGAGGATCACCTGGATGGGGGATCCTTGGGGAGTGGGACACCGGCGGGAGTATGTGCTGTGCTCCGGAGTCCCGCCTTGTCCCGTGCTTAAAACGTGGGGAAGGGAGACCCCCGGCTAACACATCCTGACCCAGGGGTGAAGAATCATCCTCCAACGGCAATCAGAAAGGAACTTTTGTTTATTATTTTGAACCTAACATGCCTTCGGAAGCAAGAAACTTAACCGCCGAAGGTCCTGATATCGCAAGGAACTTTCGTGGCTCTGAGCCCGGAAGAGGGGGATCCATGGGGTGAAAAGTCATCACCCAACATACATTTGGAAAGGAACTTTTTGTTTATTGAACACATCAGGTCCTCAGAGGCAAGAGCCTGTTTGTAGAAAAGAGATTTAACCACCGAAGGTCCCGATAGCTGAGAAAGGAATTGTAGTCTAGTGCTGGGAAAGCTCGAGCGTGTGCTGTGCGGCTAACACATCCTGATTTATCATTTATGAACACTTCTTTCTTTGTTGTGAACCCTATCCCACGCTCTTTTTGTATTTAGTTGTAAGGATTGGCAATAGGTTTTTCTTAGTATAGGGCCTTTTATTTGACAAGACGCCACTAGGACTGCCTTATTATTTATTTGATGGTCGTAGCTTGCTCCCAATCTTAGATTTCGGTTTAGATTAGGCGTTTTCCCAACCTAACCATACTGTTTAATAAACACCCTTGAACTGTGATGACTTGTGTCAGTCTATTCTTGATACCATGGCTTCCTTACATATGGTGTCATGGGTGGGATATGATTCAACTGGTAAAAATTGAAACTCATGCTTATAATTGTGGTACTGTCAAGACTTGATCTGTCGTGAAGAGTATAGGGGCCTCCATCCCCAAGTTCCCCACAGAGAGGTATAAATATACTCTCTGTGTGGTCCTTGAGGCCACAGGTGATGAGATGCTGGAACCACGCTACGCCGATGTCCCCAAGGCTGCTGTAATAAAACCAGGTATTAGCACAGGCAAGCACAATTAGTATCAACAGGCGTAGAAACACAAGGAAAAGGTCTTACCAAAAGGAGGGCTACCCAATACTGTAACCTGGCCCAGGGCTGCTTGCGGGCGGGAGCGTGAACAGCAACTGCAGCCAAACTGAAGAATTGTTGACCGCACACACCTGATGCGCAGAGCGTAGTTCTGGTGGAAACGTGATACAAGGATAGTCAATAGGGCTGAGCAAAAGAAGTCCGTAAAGCAAGCCAAGGTCCGATGAAGCCGGGAGGACGTGATGAAGAACAACAATGCCAGGGAGTATCCAACTAGAAGTCAAAAAGTTTGTAAGCCGTGGTCCATAAATCTGCGAAGTCAAGGTGAGTTGCAATGAGACGTAGATGCCAAACAGTGTTACTAGAACAGCTTTGAAGCAAAGACCGCTTGTGCTGTTGCAGTTTTTATCCGGCTTGTTTACCAATCAGGCGAGCAGGAATGGGATCACGTGATCGGGATACCGTCACGTGACCCGGAAGTCGGCGTAACAGCCTGACTCTGCCTGATCGTAGTCTCCATGGTAGCTGCCACTGCCGGTAATGAGAATGAGACAAACGAGGCTGACAGCAGTCGTTCTTTCAGGGCAGAAGCCGTTCATGCAACCTCCGCAGCATAAATGAGTTGCCATTAACGGCTGATGGGGAAACCCTTCAGGGAATAACGGGATGTCTCAGTGAAGGGGGGAAGGTGAAACCGGGGAGGACGGGTGTTGGGCGTGACAGAGCCCCCCCTCAAAGGCCCACGACCACGTGGGCAGGAAGGGTTATCCAGGTGAAAATGTGAGACCAGGTGAGGGGGCATGAAGATCTGCAGCAGGGACCCAGGAACGCTCCTCCGGGCCATACCCTAACTAATCCACCAGGTATTATAAACGCCCTCTAAACACAGGGGAACCCAGGATCTCAGAAACCCCGTACTAATCTGGACCACCCACAGGGACAGGACCGGGGGACCCCCGAAGACGGGTAGGACCGGGACAGGTCTTCAGCAAGGAGGTGTGAAAAACAGGGTGTATGCGCCACGAGAGGGGAACCGAAAGCCGGTAGGCAACAGGGTTGATGAACTTTGAAACCACATAGGGACCTTCAAAACGTGGTAACAGCTTATGACAACCGGGCAAACGGAGGTGACGAGTGGACAACCGCACCCTGTCCCCAACAGCATATACGGGGGCAGTGGCACGTTTCTGGTCAGCTGCCATCTTCTGAGAGGACTGGGCTTCAAGGAGGTGAGCAAGAGTGCGAGAATGGATAGTAGAAAGGTTCCCAAACACAGGCTGCAGCAGCAGGGTTTCCAGAAAGTGCGAGGTCCGGGACGGGCAGAGTACGGGGGTGTTGACCATACATGGCATAGAACGGGGAGAAGCCAGTGGACGAGGGAGGGGCATTGTTATATGCAAACTCTGCAAGGTGTAGGAGACTGAACCAGGACTTTTGATGTTGCAAAATAAGACAGCATAAGTACTGCTCCATAGACTGGTTCACCCTCTCGGTTTGACCATCCGTCTCCGGATGATAGGCCGAGGAGTAACGAGTGTCAACACCAAGTAATTTCATTAACGCCCGCCTGAAGCGAGACGTGAACTGAGAGCCCTTATCAGAGATGACGATGGTGGCAGACCATAGAGACAAAAAATGGACTTAAAGAAAAGACCGGCTTGTAGGGAAAATTCTCTGTTAAGGCTAATTTCCCAAACCTAGTGAGTCCCCCAGCAGCTTTGCTGGATTTTTAGGGTTTATTTTTTTCTCCTGCTAAGAGTGAGACTCTTTTTAATGTGTTTAATGGGCTATGGGGCCTTTTACTCCATAGGGTTTCATGTGGTTTTTGGTAAGTGTGTTACACAGCACCCTCAGTGCAGTAACACAGGGGTGTCATAGTGACCCCCAAACATAGACTCCATACCCTGGGACTGACTACTGTCTCCCAGGGCATGTAAAGTCACCATTGACTTTACTAGTCTTAAATTGTGAACAGAACCAGTACAAACCATCATATTGTGGAAGTACTGGTAGGGGTAATTAGATTTCCCCTGGGTCTGTTTTTCAAGGGGGCACTGTGCAGTCCCCCCTCGTCGAGTTTCTGGCTGGTGGCAGTGGTTACCACGCAAAATATTCCTTAAGAATATTTCCTATGGGATTTTCCCATTCATTTTAAACGCACCACTTTTTGGTGCAATGTTAAAGATACCGCCGGGTTATTTATTTAATATTTATTCCCCGGTTGGGTCCTTTTGCCAGGACTCGGTTTTAAAATGGCGTTTGTGTTCACCTCTGTAACTCCAACCCAAGTCGAGCCCTTTGTTCCACTTTTTGGCGGGCTTCTCCACAGAAGCCTCCAAAAGTGGTGCCACTCTGTCTGGGTCTACAGAATGTGTGGGAGGGGGGTTTAGGCACCCTGGACTGAGTTGCCTCAGCAACTCAAGTCGCACTCTTGTGTGATTGGCCCAGTGGTGAGCCGCCCGGCTCACCACTTAGCATGTTTGAGTGACAGCTAGGACTGATGAATGGGGGTTTTCGGCATACAAGCAGGGCTTTGGGGACTGGAAGTTCAGAAGTCGCCAGAGGACCAAAGAATCCGAAGAGGGAGAAGCTGAGCTGACCTGCAACAACGACACCACTGGTGGAGCCCTGCTGAACCGACTCACCACTTCTTCCAAAGACAGCGGAGATCTTCATCCCGAAGAGTCTTCTTCCTTTGACTGGTGGGGATAACCAGTTTGCCTGCCTTTTCGCCTTCCCAGATCATCTCGTGGCCGCCTTGCCTGTGCCAAGCACCCCGGCAACCGGAATACCACGTTTTACCACTACCTCGAATAAAAGGGTAGTACCTTTTAACCGGAGAACTGTTACGCTCACCTGGCTCCCACAGAGGTGTCGATCTGGACTGGACTGCTGTGGTGTCCACCAATGTGACGCGTAGGGCCGAGATGACGGACTGGACTGGCCCACCTAGCTTCGTTCGCTTGGCCCGTAGGAATATTCTTCTGCAAGTGGAGAAAGGGAATTAACCACCCGTGGAGTTGAGCGTAAATCCCCCCACCCCGCTGTTCTTCTCACTGATCACCTTGGATGTTCCCTCTTATAGTCTCACCTGATGATTTGAAAAGATGAGCTCTCCATCCTGCATTGAACGCAGGGGCGCGTAGATAACCAGTTGCTTCACTGGCTCGAAGGAATTGGTGAGTTCCAGGACAATATTGACTCCGATATTCCCGGCAAGATGCCGTAAGTATGTAGTTCGTAAGAGTTCAAATGCCTGACTTTCACTCTTGTCCGATTCCTTGCAGGTTGCAGCTTGACCCTACTGAAGAGTTCCTCGTGGCAACCGGTAATGTTCTGGTAAGGATTTGTATTATCCAACACAGTTCGATAAAATAATGTCCATATGTAACCTGTTGCTTTCTCCCTTATTCAGGCGCTGAGAGAAAGTAGGAACTCTCGGGGAATAATGCCTCCAGCGGTAAAATTAGGTAAGTCTTTTGTGGTGAGGCGGGTTCCCCTTGTTAGTCCCTTGTTTCACCTTGCTGTCCTTTTGTTTCCCCTTAGGGACCGGGGTTCGGCTAGGATGCAGTGGAAGCTGCGCCGACCCGTGAAGAAGAATAGTACCCCCGGTGGTAAAATCAGGTAAGTCTATGGGGGGTATTACTCTGTGTATTCCCTTGGCTCACCTTGCTGTTCTTGTCTTCTCCTTAGGTGCCGGAGTGCGGCAGTAACAAGCAGGAGGATGCAGTGAAATGTGAAAATGCTGCGAAGGCCGGTGAGTTCAGCGCGGCGCTGCAGCAGGCGAGGCGACGCGCATACAATAACTTCTTTCTTCCAGCTCGAAGGCGCGATGGATCAGGAATTCAGGTACGGATCAAAGGCATTGCTCTTGTTCTAACCTTTTCTCCTTCTTTCTCCCTTTTTCTAGGAGCTCCAAACTCGAGGCGGGCGTGGCAGAAGACTGGATGCAGACTTCCTGGCACGGTGAGTGTTACGCTGCTGGATGCAGAATAACGCGAAGCGTGTGCTGCTCTTCGGGCGTGGTTTAAATAGCCTCCAAAGTAGTCCTAGGTAAGTATTCCTCCCCAGCTCCCCCCGAGTAAAAAAATAGTCCATAGGTAAAATAGTCCCTTCCAAGCCTCGTTTGGCTTGGAGCTCTTGCAGCATGGTCTGCATCAGGTAAGTTTGCAGCATGGTCTGCATCAGGTAAGTTTTAATCTATGAGCCTGGCGCCTATGGTGCCAGGACTGACTCTCCATATGAGCCTGGTGCCATAGGCACCAGGACTGCACCCAAAAAGCCCCTAGCGGGGGTTGTTGGGTTTACTTGGGTAACTTGATGCCTGCTTCCGGGGTTGCAGAAATTGGTCTGGGTCCCGGGTAGGCATCATGACAAGAACTCCGCGGCTGGTTTCTTCCCTGGCAGTGCGACGACCTTCAGCTTTCCTCCACGTCGAGATCATCTCTTCCTCGGGACGACGCCGCGACTTGCACCCGCTGCCAGAAACAACTGCCCCCACTGGAGGATTCTCTCCACTTTCAAGGTACTGTGTCCGCCTGGCCTCCCTCACAACGGTCTGTGTGGGGTGTCTCTTAAAGCCTCAACTTACCACTTGGGTTGGCCCTAGGCTGGCTAACTGAACTTTTCTGAGCTGAACTAATTATTTTCTGAACTCCCTGCAAGACTTTGCAAGCCTCTCAAACTGTGTGATCTTGGGCGCATTGGTGCTCTGTTCTCTCTAAGAGGGAGCCTGCCCTTTGAACTATTTGCTCACAAGTACACTTTGACTTTCCTGCCTTGCTGGGTGCTTCTAAAGTATTAGTGTTGTGTGCTTTTCTAATTTCTGCCTTTTCCCTCCCTTCTTTGATAACTTATTGGAGTGCCATCTTTAGTTAAGCGCTCACCTCTGTCTGAAAATAAGTGGTGTTAACTAAGACTTGTCTAATAAGGAATAAGGGATGTATATATATTAATAGTGACTGTGTTTTGAACTTGTTTACAATAATAGTGCTGGAGTGTTTCTAAGTGTGTCTTTAAATAAATAATTATATACTTTGTTACCAAAGCTCTGGTCAGTGTTTGCTTGTGCTACTGTATTTTGGTACCTATCTTGTATACTCTATATACTGTCTAACTCTTCTTGAGAGAAGTCTGGCTGCTCAGCCAGAGCTACCAGGTAAATCTGGGTGGTACAGACTGCTACCAATTGGGTTTACTGCCAACACCTGTAGTCTTAAGCCTTTTGCAGTGGTCCCTAAGGGAACTGCACAGGTTTCTACCTAACACTGGTGTACAGCGGTGGGATTTGTATTGAGTATACATTTTAGTGTGCTTATAGATACCTTAGTGCAACTAACCACAAAGCTTAGCACTAAAAAAAGTTATTTTCTAACCTGTCAACTATGGAAAGTTATAGTCAAGAGTCCCTTGCTACAAAAACTGCTGATTGTTTAAGAGTTCTCTGTAAGCATAAGAATCTCCTGACTAAAGACAAGAAAATGGAGCTAATAGAAAGGTTGTTAGCAAACCAAAGTCTGGATGGTGGTTCAGAGGAATCCACGCTCCCAGAAAATGTAGATAACAGCAATGATATTGATATTGATGCTAGTATTGATAACCTTGAGTAAGAAGCAGAAGAGGAGGGTGAGGATGATGAAGTTGTCCCCCCTAGGCCTCTGCCTGCTCTGCCAGCTGTACCTACTGGACCTTTACCAGGTCCCACCATTAGTCCTCAATGTCTTGAACTAGAGAAAATGAAACTTGAATTGGAGTTTAAGAGACTTAATGCTCAAACAGAACAAAGGCACCAAGAACTAAGGCGCAGAGAAATGGAGCTCAAGCATGAGCTAGAGATGAAGAAATTGTCTGTTGAAAATGCTTCTCTTTCCGGATCCTCTAGGAGTTCCAGTCCCAAAAGACACTGGATGCCTCAAGAGCTTGTGGGTATATATGAGCCTAAGTTGGATGTTTTGGATTGGTTGAGTTTGTTTGAGTATAATCATGGGCTCCAGGACATTACAGGAAATTAGTTACTTTCCTGGTTGTTCTCTAGGCTCCCTCCTGTTGCAACTGATGTGGTAATGGAGTTGGGGGAGGAGGATAAGAAGGATTATGAATGTGTGAAGCTAGCTTTGATAGCTAGATTTGGGAAGACCCCTTCCCAGAACCTTAAGAGGTTTAGGACCCTCAAAAAGCCTGATGGTACCCCTTGGGCTACCTGGGTGAGTGAAAGTTTGAAGAACTTAGAGGGGTGGATTAAGGGTTACAAGGTGAACACTTATGAGGGAATGAAGAATCTTGTGATGTTGGAGTCAATTTATGATGCCTGCTCTCCTTAGCTCAGACAGCACTTGGCTGATTCAAAGGAATTAGATTCCAGAAAACTAGCTAAGGCTGCTGACTTGTGGGTTGCCAACAGGGCTACTCACAAGGACTCTGGGGTAACTCAGAAAAAGGATGAGGGAAAACAGCCAAAAAAGGACTCCAAAGAGAATTCTAATAATTCCAATCCCAAAGAGGGCCCCAAACAAAACAATAAGGGTAAGCCCCAAGGGAAACCAAATCAGGCTAGTGTACCTTCTGGTGCCAAACCAGAAGGAGGTCAGAGCAAGCCACCATTCCAGAAAGCATTTGGTAAATGCTATGTTTGTGGCTCGCCTGACCATGTGAAAGGGAATCCCAGATGCAAGGGTAAACCTTCAGGGATCCACACTGTCTCCTTAGCCTTCACTCCAGAGCAGGAAGTACAGATGGCCAGTGGAAACTTTCTGTTACTAGCTGATGAACCCATTGGAGTCTCAGCTAGTGTTTCATTAGTGTCTCTGAGGTTGTGGGAACAACAGAATTTAGATGTATATAATTCTATCCCAGATAATACTAAAGAGTATTATAAGGAGAGTGTCCAGGTGAATGGTCAGGAGACTCCTGCCATTAGGGACACTGGGGCCAGCATAACTGTGTTGGATAAATCATTTTTTCAGGCAGAGGATGTTGCTAAGGCACCCAAACGCCTCACCAAGTTAGCTGGAGGGCCTGTGCAGATGTTTCCCCAGTTACCAGTTCTTATCCAGTGTAATGACATGACTGTGAAGATACCTGTCAGCATACAAAGTGAGGTACCAGGAAGGGTTCTGTTGGGTAATGACCTGAAGACTGTTGGAGTAGTGTCACATACCCCCAGACCTCCTAGTAAAAGGTTACAGGAGCTCACCAGACCTGCAAGGGAGAGAACCATGAGAGGTACTCCCAAGGAGATGATGAAGAAGGATATCACTCCTACTCCACTGGAGTTACAACTTGCTATCTCGGAACAACAAGAAGCAAAGGGGAAACCCAAGACTTCTAGGAAACAGCCAGCAGCAAGCACTCCAGGTTGTCCAAAGTTACACCTGCAACTCCACCTCCAGCTGAGGCTGAGAGGGAGGTACAACCCTGTGTGGTTGAGCTAGACTCTGAAGAGAAGCTAGTGGAAGGCCAATAACTCATTGGAGATCTGGATCCTGTTGACCATCCTGAGCTGCAGTCTTTACTGGCAGAAGGTGGACCCAACAGGGCAGACTTCAGTAAGGGACAGCGAGAATGTCCAACTCTGGAAGGTCTTCGCCAACAGGAAGCTTCTCAGGGTGATGGGAAAGAGCCTGGGAAGTATAGGTTGCACTGGGAAGATGGCCTCTTCTACAGCGAACCAACTGAGTCTGCACCTGGGGACTACAAGCGGCTTGTAGTACCTCAAGAAAACAGACAACAGTTCTTGCAACTGGCCCATGAGATTCCTTTGGCTGGTCACTTGAGTTTCAAGAAGACCAAGGAAAGGCTCTCACTCTACTTTTATTGGCCAAAAATGGGGGCTGAGGTAGATAAGTTTTTCAAGAGCTGCCACACCTGCCAAACTTCTGGTGAGGTTGGTTCCAAGAATGTGGCACCTTTGGTGCCTCTCCCAGTTGTGGGAGTCCCATTTGAGAGGGTAGGGATTGACATTGTTGGTCCCCTTGATCCCCCAACCTCCTCAGGCAACAGGTTTATCCTTGTTGTAGTGGACCATGCTACTAGGTACCCTGAGGCAATTCCTATAAGGACTGTTACAGCTCAGGCTGTGGCTAAGGCCCTCCTTGGTATATTTAGCAGGGTTGGGTTTCCTAAGGAAGTAATCTCTGACAGGGGGTCAAATTTTATGTCCCACTACATGAAAGCCATGTGGAAAACCTGTGGAGTTACTTACAAGTTCTCTACCGCCTACCACCCTCAGACAAACGGGCTGGTAGAAAGGTTCAACAGAACCATGAAGAGCATGATAGGTGCTTTAGAAGATCCCCTTAACAGAAAGTGGGACCTTCTATTGCCATGCCTTCTCTTTGTTTATAGAGAAGTCCCTGAGGAGGGAGTAGGTTATTCTCCCTTTGAACTTCTTTATGGCCATCCAGTCAGAGGTCCATTGGCCCTGATTAAGGAGGGGTTGGAGAGTGCCCCTTCCCCCAAGCCTGTCAGAGTGACTGACTATGTGATAGGTCTCCGGAGGACAATGTCACACATGATGGCAGAAGCTAGTGATAACCTGAAAGCTGGGCAAGCTTTGGTCAAGCATTGGCATGACCAAAAGGCTAACATGGTTGAGTTCACTCCCCACAAGGCAGAAAGCCTTGCAAGATAAATGGATGGGACCCTTCAGGGTTGTGGGTAAACTTGGAGAGGTGAACTATCTGGTGGACTTGGGCAATCCCAAGGAGGCTCCCAGAGTCTTCCACACCAACCAACTAAAGGCGTATGTCTCCAGGCCTGAAGTAGGAGCCTTGCTTCTAGCTTCAACAGAAGAGGAAGAAGAGAGTGAAGCTCTCCCTGATCTCCTCAGAGGCTTACCCTTGGATGAAAAGATTGAAGGAGTAAATCTCTCTTCAAATCTGACACCTGAGCAACAAGAAGAGTGCAAATCTATGTTAAATCCGTTTGCCTCCTTGTTCTCACTTTCACCAGGCTTGACCCCTTGGGGCCAGCATGATCTACTCACTGGTGACTGTCTGCCAGTCAAAAGCAGAGGATATAGAATGTCAGAAAATGTAAGGACCCACATCAAAGGGGAGGTCAAGAAGATGCTTGATCTCGGGGTAATAGAGCCCTCTTCTAGTCCATGGTCTAGCCCAGTGTGTTAGTACCAAAGGCAGGATCCAAAGAATTGAGATTCTGTGTGGATTATAGAGCTCTTAATGCAGTCACCAAGACTGATGCCCACCCTTTGCCAAGGACAGATGAGTTGGTGGATAGACTTGGTTCAGCCAAGTTCCACAGCACATTTGACCTTACGTCAGGCTATTGGCAAATAGCCCTGACAAACCATGCCAAGGAGAAGACTGCATTTTCTACCCCAGTTGGCTTATACCAATTTAAGGTTATGCCTTTTGGATTGAAAAATGC
This sequence comes from Ambystoma mexicanum, assembly GCF_040938575.1. Taxonomy (NCBI): domain Eukaryota; kingdom Metazoa; phylum Chordata; class Amphibia; order Caudata; family Ambystomatidae; genus Ambystoma; species Ambystoma mexicanum. The sequence goes on from NC_090940.1 coordinate 1,845,785, forward strand.
ACCTGCAACATTCCAAAGGATGGTAAATCAGGTTCTGGCTGGGATGGAGGACTTCTGCATGGCATACTTGGATGACATTGCAGTATTCAGCCAATCCTGGAAAGAGCATGTTAACCACCTAGGACATTTTTTGCAGGCTCTTGGACAGGCCAATCTGCCCATAAAGGCAAGTAAATGCCAGATTGGTCAGAGTAAGGTGGTCTACCTTGGGCATGTGGTAGGAGGTGGAGAAATAAGGCCTTTGCTCAGTAAGATTGAAGCTGTGCAAAATTGGACAACACCTACTACTCAAACCCAGGCGAGAGCCTTCCTAGGCCTCATTGGGTATTACAGGAATTTCATAGAGAACTATAGGACCATAGCTTCTCCACTGAATGTAATCTCCTCTCCAAAATTCCCTAAGAAGGTCAAATGGAATGAGGAGTGCAATCAGGCCTTTGAAAACCTGAAGAAAGCTCTATGTCAAGCACCAGTATTGAGAGCTCCTGACTATCACCAAACTTTCATTGTGCAGACAGATGCTTCTAATGTAGGTATAGGTGCAGTCCTTAGCCAACTGGATGAGAAAGGTAGGGAGCACCCCATTTGCTTCATCAGCAGAAAGCGGAAGGATCCTGAGACAAGGTGGGCTACAATTGAAAGAGAATGTTTTGCTATTGTGTGGGCACTGAAGAAGTTTAGGCCATACTTGTATGGTTCTACTTTTGTCATTCAGACTGACCACCAACCCTTGAGATGGTTGATGCAAATGAAGGGGGAAAACCCAAAACTATTGAGATGGTCAATCTGCCTGCAAGGGTTTGATTTCACCATTGAGCACAGGTCAGGGTGTCACCACCAAAATGCTGATGGTCTCTCTAGGATATATGTCATCGACTAGAGGTATGAGATTCATTCAGGAGTGGATTAAATCCTCCTGTCCCTTAGTCTGGGGGGGGGGGGCGAGTGTTAGGGAGAATTCTCTGTTAAGGCTGATTTCCCAAACCTAGTGAGTCCCCCAGAAGCTTGGCTGGATTTTTGGGGTTTATTTTTTTCTCCTGCTAAGAGTGAGACTCTTTTTTCCCACTCTTAGACATGATTTGAGATATCCTTTGACTTTGTAATGTGTTTAATGGGCTATGGGGTCTTTTACTCCATAGGGTTTCATGTGGTTTTTGGTAAGTGTGTTACACAGCACCCTCAGTGCAGTAACACAGGGGTGTCATAGTGACCCCCAAACATAGACTCCATACCCTGGGACTGACTACTGTCTCCCAGGGCATGTAAAGTCACCATTGACTTTACTAGTCTTAAATTGGGAACAGAACCAGTACAAACCATCATATTGTGGGAGTACTAGTAGAGGTAATTAGATTGCCCTGGGTCTGTTTTTCGAGGGGGCACTGTGCAGTCCCCCCTCGTCGAGTTTCTGGCTGGTGGCAGTGGTTACCATGCAAAATATTCCTTAAGAATATTTCCTATGGGATTTTCCCATTCATTTTAAACGCACCACTTTTTGGTGCAATGTTAAAGATACCGCTGGGTTATTTATTTAATATTTATTCCCCGGTTGGGTCTTTTTGCCAGGACTCAGTTTTAAAATGGCGTTTGTGTTCGCCTCTGTAACTCCAACCCAAGTCGAGCCCTTTGTTCCACTTTTTGGCGGGCTTCTCCACAGAAGCCTCCAAAAGTGGTGCCACTCTGTCTGGGTCTACTGGATGTGTGGGAGGGGGGTTTAGGCACCCTGGACTGAGTTGCCTCGGCAACTCAAGTCGCACTCTTGTGTGATTGGCCCAGTGGTGAGCCGCCCGGCTCAGCACTTAGCATGTTTGAGTGACAGCTAGGACTGATGAATGGGGGTTTTCGGCATAAAAGCAGGGCTTTGGAGACTGGAACTTCAGAAGTCGCCACAGGACCAAAGAATCTGAAGAGGGAGAAGCTGAGCCGACCTGCAATGACGACACCACCGGTGGAGCCCTGCTGAACTGACTCACCACTTCTTCCAACGACAGAGGAGATCTTCATCCCGAAGAATCTTCTTCCTTTGACTGGTGGGGATATCCAGTTTGCCCGCCTTTTCACCTTCCCGGATCATCTTGTGGCCACCTTGCCTGTGCCAAGCACCCCGGCAACCGGGATACCATGTTTTACCACTACCGTGAATAAAAGGGTAGTACCTTTTAACCGGAGAACTCCGCGGCTGGTTTCTTCCCTGGCAGTGCAACGACCTTCAGCTTTCCTCCACGTCGAAATCATCTCTTCCTCTGGACGACACCGTGACTTGCACCTGCTGCCAGGAAAAACTGCCCCCGCTGGAGGATTCTCTCTACTTTCAAGGTACTGTGTCCGCCTGGCCTCCCTCGCAACGGTCTGTGTGTGATGTCTCTTAAATCCTCAATTTACCACTTGGGTTGGCCCTAGGCTGGCTAACTGAACTTTTCTGAGCTGAACTAATTCTTTTCTGAACACCCTGCAAGACTTTTCAAGCCTTTCAAACTGTGTGATCTTGGGCGCATTGGTGCTCTGTTCTCTCTAAGAGGGAGCCTGGCCTCTGAACATTTTGCTCACAAGTAGACTTTGACTTTCCTGCCTTGCTGGGTGCTTCTAAAGTATTAGTGTTGTGTGCTTTTCTAATTTCTGCCTTTTCCCTCCCTTCTTTGATAACTTATTGGAATGCCATCTTTAGTTAAGCGCTCACCTCTGTCTGAAAATAAGTGGTGTTAACTAAGACTTGTCTAATAAGGAATAAGGGATGTATATATATTAATAGTGACTGTGTTTTGAACTTGCTTAGAATAATAGTGCTGGAGTGTTTCTAAGTGTGTCTTTAAATAAATAATTATAAACTTTGTTACCAAAGCTCTGGTCAGTGTTTGCTTGTGCTACTGTATTTTGGTACCGATCTTGTATACTCTATATACTGTCTAACTCTTCCTGAGAGAAGTCTGGCTGCTCAGCCACAGCTACCAGGTAAATCTGGGTGGTACAGACTGCTACCAATTGGGTTTACTGCCAAAACCTGTAGTCTTAAGCCTTTTGCAGTGGTCCCTAAGGGAACTGCACAGGTTTCTGCCTAACACCAGCTAAGACGGGAGCAGAGGGGACACCTGAACAAGGGATGAAGCGGGCCATGTTGGTGAATGAGTCAACGACCACCCATATAGTGTCGAAACCCTGGGTTCGAGGCAGATCGGTTATAAAATCCATAGTTAGGGTATGCCACGGCCTGGGAGGGACAAGTAATGGTTGTAAGAGACCCAAGGGGCGTCCCCGACGATGTTTACCCTGGGCAAATACCGAACAGGTGTTCATATAGCACTCGACATCCCGTTTCATGGACGGCCACCAGCACCAGCGTTTGAGGAGTGTTAGTGTACGTTTCTAACCGGGATGACCATTGATCGTTATGTCATGAGACCATTCAAGGGCAAGATTGCGAATATCCGTTGTGGGCAGTACTAGTTTTTTCTGAACAAAGGGTAAACCATCATGAAACACTGGATCCCAGTCGGACAATTGATCCGGATGTTGAGCCAGGTACGGATTGAAGACAGAAGAGACACCGGGGGAGTACAGTGACAGATGACGTTTTTTTTTCCAGTATGGTCCCAGGAAAGGTGGGCAAAGAAACCCCACCAGGAGAATGTGACAAAGCATCCACCTTCCCATTCGCCTGCCCAGCTCGATGTTTAACCAGGAAATCATAGGAGGCAAAGAATAGGTGCCAGCGTACCTGGCAGCTATTGAGGCACTTAAGAGAGGCCAAATCCTGAAGATTGCCGTGATCAGTGAATACAGTGACCTGATGTCTGGCCCCCAAGAGATGATGCCGCCATAGCTGAAAGGCATCCTTGATTGCCAACAACTCCTTCTCTGCCACCGTATAATGACACTAGGTGGAACTGAATTTCCAGGAATGAAAGGCCACAGGGTGTAGGAGACCCGAGGCGGGGCAGCGTTGAGACAATACGGCCCCCAGGGCAAAGGAGGAGGCATTAGCTTATACCACAAAGGGCAGTTACGGATCTGGGTGTTTTAAGACTGGGGCAGTGGTAAAAGCGGATTTCAGCGTCTCAAAGGCAGCTTGATGAGCTTCTGACCAAAGGAAGGGAACACTGGGACTGGTCACGGCAGTGAGGGGTGCTGCAATGGACGATAATCCATATATAAAACGTCGATAGAAGTTCGCAAACCCTAGGAAAGACTGCAGTGCCTTGAGATTATTAGGTCTGGGCCAGTCCAGGACAGCCTGTACCTTCGATTGGTTCATGGCCAACCCCCCTGGAGTGATATGAAACCCTAGAAAGTTCATCTTGCTGGCGTGGAGTTGACATTTTTTGGGTTTTGCAAAAAGGGAGTGCTGGCGGAGGCAGGACAAAACTTCCCGAACATGCATCATGTGCTGCTCCATGTCCTGTGAATATATGAGGATGTCATCCAGATACACTGTAACGCACACGTCCAGCAAGTCGTTGAATACTTTGTTCATGAAATGCTGAAAGGTGGCCGGTGTGTTGCAGAGTCCGAACGACATGACTGTATACTCGAACAGCCCATAACGGGTTCAGAATGCTGTTTTCCACTCGTCCCCCTGACGGACCCTAACCAAATTATAGGCACCCGTAGATCAAGCTTCATGTAAATGGAGGCATGGGTTAAGCGGTCCAACAATGGTGTAATCAGTGGTATCGGATACCGGTTCTTTATTGCAATGGCATTCAGGCGACAATAATCCACACAGGGACGTAGATCGCCCTCCTTCTTGGAGACAAAGAAAATCGGGCTAGCGGCCGGAGAAGTGGAGGGACAGATATGTCCTAGTTCTAAGGCCTTCTGGATGTATTCCTTCAGGACCTATTCTTCTGAAAGGGACAATGAGTAGATACGACCTGAGGGTATCGAGGAGTTGGGGAGTAGATCAATGGGACAATCGTAAGAGCAATGTGGTGGAAGTATTTCCGAAGAACCCCGGTCAAACACTTCCCGAAAATCATGGTATGCTGTGGGAACCCCGATAGCAACAACCCCTACCAGATGAGAATCAGGAACAGAGACTTTGTTGTCATTAAGTGAGATCTGAGCAATGGCACTTAATGCTTGTGATGGTGAACCAACCCCTTCAGGTGAAATGAGACAGAAGTTTTGACATAACTCGGACTCAAAATGTACCTGTCCCGATTTCCAGTTGATCAGCAGGTTGTGTTCTTTCAACCACGGAATACCTAGGATCAGACCAAACTGTGGCATGGAAATCAAATCAAAGGTGATGGATTCTTGGTGGGTGCTCTGTATAACCAACGAAAGGGGGGCAGTTTGTTGTTTGATTGGTTCGGAGGTTAGGGCTGTGCTGTCTACTGCTTGAACGGGTTCCGGACGGGACTTATTGATCAACGGGAGGTTCAAGGAAGTGGCTAACATAATATCAATGTAATTGCCAGTGGCACCTGAATCGATGACTATAGTAACAGGGAGACAGATATCTAGCGTGGGTTTCAAAATGGCTTGTACCAACACAGGCCTAATGCGGCCAAACGCTGGTCTGGTTTCCGGGGAAAGACATGGCATGCTCGATCCGGTCCCCGGATCTATGGTCGAGCACTCTGAAAAACCTGATTCTTTAGTTTGGGACGTCGGGGACAGGTCTTGACGAAATGCCTGTTCAATCCACAATAGAAACAAGCATTGTTTGCTCTCCGACGTTCCCTCTCTATGGGAGAGATGGGACTCCGAATCCCACCCACTTGCATGGGTTCGCTAGTTGTTTCTGACGGGGAGGCAATTCTAATATTGGAGAAGCCGGCTTCGGTTCTTTGTTCTGATCGCCTAGTTTCGATCTGTAAAGCAAGATCCACTAGTTCAGTATACTGAGCTGGCAATGAGGGTAACACTGCCATGGCGTCCTTCATGGTGTTATTCAATCCCCTATAAAATACTACTGCCTTCTTGTTCTCGGGCCATGAAGTTTCGACTGCTAACTGATTAAATCGGGTGATGTACTGTCATACCACGCTCGTGGAAGGTATGGCAAAGATGGAAATACTTGTAATATGGTGGTGCATTTTCCGTTTTGGCAGTCTAGTGTTTTTCCAATATGGCCGCCAGTTCTATTTCCTGTGTGTGTTTCCCTGGCTCTGAGCGTTGTATCCGTTTCTTGGTGACGATCCCGTGCTTTCCTGCTGTGTTTTGGTTCCCGGAGGAATCTTTTCGCCTCCTGCTACCTTATCGACTTCGCCAGATCTTTCTACTTTTGCCCTTGCCTGTCTTCGCTCAGCTTTTGTACCGGTCTCGTCCGGTATTCCTTTTCCCTTCCCTTCTCAGTGGGTACCTGTTTCTTTCCTACTCAGTTTAACAATCTACGGTGCCGGGTAAGTGTCTTTGCACGTTAATTCATTCCCTTTTCTTACACAGCCTGCTCATTCGGTGTTTCATTCTTACCTTTTCTGTCTCTGTGACTCTGCCCTGATTCTTTCGCTGCCTCCGTTTCCATCTACTTGCCTTTGCCTTACCTTTCCGTGTTTACATTTGTAAACCGGTTGTTTGTATCTTTCAGGTACTCTTACCTGCCTCTCTCCCTCCTGCTACTTGGCGTTCTTCCTCTTTACTCTTTCATTTCTTCCCCGTGCTTCTACGGCTTTCCGACGTCCTGTTCCCTCTTCATCTCCTCCTAGTACCTTACCTTTTTAGCACACCGACTATCAGTATTCTTCCGCCATCTGGTTTACGGGAAGCCTCCTTCCAACCTTTGCAGACAAGCTCAGTGTCCAGCCCGTTACACTTCGCCAGAAGTATTATTCATCCTTCTCCATTTACCTCACGGACATTTGTTGTGATCTATAAGGACTCCACATGCAAGAATCAACCCTCATCTGTAAACCGCTACAGGAGTTTTCCAGAACTTGACCACTCAGGGTTTTTTACGCCTACGTGGCTTTTCCCTGAACTCTGGGAGCTTGCTCCTCGGGGTCCTCCTGGTTCTGGTTATAATTCAGGTCAAGGTGGCCTCCGAGGGAGCTCGTCCCTATCTGCATCACAAAAAAACAGAAGGTCCAAGGAACTACGAAGACCTCGTCGCAAGAAGGAGTCAGAGATATACGACAGTACAATTGAAGACACAGGTGAGGAGGAGGACCGGGAGGGTTCATCAGAATTTGACATGTACTCGATAAGTGAATACTTTCCTTGGTGTAAGTCAAGCAACTCGAGATCCCGGGACTGGGTCTTATGCCTGGTATCAAAAACATGAGTCATCTCTGCCACTAGTAAGTCAAAATCATAAAGTGTTGGGCTATCGTTTTCGCGGAGCGGGTTGGCCCAAGCCGCAGCCGTACCAGCCAAGTGAGACAGGGTAAAGGCTGCTTTAGTATTGGAATCCGGAAATGCCAAAGGCCTACACAGGAAATGCAACTTGCATTGGTTGAGAAATTGCGGAACTTCCTAGGATCACCATGAAATCTCTCCGGGGCTGCCAATGGGAATGGGGTAGGGATGACTACAGGGACTTGTGGGATAACATTTGGTGATGGGGGTTGTGAAGGTGAGGGTTGGGCCGTGGAATCCTCGAATTCTGAATCAGCAGGTAATGGATGCTGGGCGCTCTGAATTGAATCAAGACGTTGGTGTATAGCAGTATTGGCTGCTGCCATGTCTGCCCGTAGTACTGTAATTGCCTGTACCAAAGCAGCCACGGGGTCATCCGCTGATCCCTCCATACTCGAAACAACAATGAAGGCTTCACAGTCTGTCAAGACTTGATCTGTCATGAAGAGTATAGGGGCCTCCGTCCCCAAGTTCCCCACAGAGAGGTATAAATATACTCTCTGTGCGGTCCTTGAGGCCACAGGTGTGGATGATGAGATGCTGGAACCACGCTACGCTGATGTTTCCAAGGCCGCTGTAATAAAACCAGGTATTAGCACAGGCAAGCACAATTAGTATCAACAGGCGTAGAAACACAAGGAAAAGGTCTTACCAAAAGGAGTGCTACCCAATACTGTAACCTGGCCCAGGGATGCTTGCAGGGCGGGAGCGTGAACAGCAACTGCACCCGAACTGAAGAATTGTTGACTGCACACACCTGATGAGCACAGCCTAGTTCTGGTGGAAACGTGATACAAGGATAGTCAATAGGGCTGAGCAAAAGAAGTCCGTAAAGCAAGCCGAGGTCCGATGAAGCTGGGAGGACGTGGTGAAGAACAACAATGCCAGGGAGTATCCAATAAGAAGTCCAAAAGTTCGTAAGCCGTGGTCCATAAATCTGTGAAGTCAAGGTGAGTTGCAATGAGACGTAGACGCCGAACAGTGTTACTAGAACAGCTGTAAAGCAAAGACCGCTTGTGCTGTCTCAGCTTTTATCCAGCTTGTTTACCAATCAGGCGAGCAGGAATGGGATCACGTGATCGGGATACCGTCACGTGACCCAGAAGTCGGCGTAACAGCCTGACTCTGCCTGATCGTAGTCTCCATGGTAGCTGCCAATGCCGGTAATGAGAATGAGACAAACAAGGCTGACAGCGGTCGTTCTTTCAGGGCAGAAGCCGTTCACGCAACCCCCGCAGCATAAATGAGTTGCCATTCACGGCTGATGGGGAAACCCTACCGGGAATAGCGGGATGTCTCGGTGAAGGGGGGGAAGGTGAAACCGGGGAACCAATGGGAGGACGGGTGTCTGGCATGACAGGTACCACCAGAAAGGGAGAGTAAAATTGTTGTTATGCTTTACTCTGACTGTGTATCTACACTGAAAGAGGTGTTGGTCTCTCAATTTTTGACTCCACACTTTCCTTCTCTGCCCACATCTCTGATGTCTCTAAAAAGTCAAACTTCCTACTGCACCTCCTCCGAGGTACTCTGCCTTTCCTCTCCTTCCCCCAGAAACTCATTGTCTCCCAAGCTCTGGTTCTCTCCAGGTTGGACTATTGTAACAGCCTCTTTCTAAATCTTCCTGCCTCTACTCTCCGCCCTTTTCAACTAATCTAGAACAGGACTACAAGAATTGTCCTTGGCCTCAAGCCCTGGGATTGTATCCCTCCAGCTCTGAAATCCCTTAATTGGCTCCCTGTGGATGCAAGGATTGATTTCAAAACCCTCTGCATTGTCCACAAGGTTTTCTGGGGCCTGGGTCCAAAATACATTCAACTATCCCTCCGTAAATACCTCCCCCCTCGAGCTCTGCGCTCCTCTACCTCTAACTCCCTCAGGGTCAGTCGTTTTTCAAAGAAACAAGCTGGGGGTAGATCTCTGTCTTTGGCTGGTGCCTCCCTTTGAAACAGCCTCCCTGCCGCTCTGAAACTTGAGGAGAACCATCTCCGGTTCCGGAAGCAGTTCAAGACCTTCCTCTTCTCTTCTGCCTTCGCCCCTCTCCACTCCTGATCGGTTTCTTTCTTGGCACCATGCACCTGGCCACCCTCTGTCCTCCGGGCCCAGGTGCCTGCTCACCCTGCAGCCCTCCTGCACTGCCTCCGGGCCACCCCTTGCACTGGGGCTGTATCTGTACCCATACAGTCCCCTACCCCCTTTCTTTTCTTTCTGCACTTATCAGACTTACCCTGTCTTCTGCCTTAAACACAGCACTTGCCACTTGCTGGCTGCACTGCCAACATTTATTGCCTTTATTACTTATTTATTTTTATTCATTTATTGTTATCTGTTTCTCCTCTGCTCCGCACTTTTCACTTCTCCCCCCTTCCATGCACTTTTCTCCTTTCCCATGCACTTGTGCATTCTCAATGTCACTGGGCCTAGTAAGATCGTTGTCTTGTTCTCCCCTGGCCCCCTCCCTTGCCTTGACGCACTCTGAAACACTTCTGTACAGGCGCAATATAAATAAAATATCATTTCATATCATAATTGCATGTCCCACCTGGTCAACAGGATCTGTTCTTCAAAACTAAAGTACTGCTAGATAACCTTCCTCTTTCCCATTATCACATACAACCGAGGGACCGGACGATCCTGAAAGTTCAGCCTATTTATTCCTTTATCAGGACTAGTGCTCTGAGTTCCCCTCCCTCCGAAACCTTTTTTTTTCATGGTACCCAGTCGATATCTGTTGAGGGGCCGTCCGGCATAGGGATTAATTTACAGCAGCTCATTACTTCGACAGACTCAGAGTCGGAAGAATCAGACGACTTCAAGACCATATCCGACAAAGTCCAGAGTTGCTTCCTTTCTGATTCAGAACCATCTACAGAAGGAACCCTTACACCCCCGGGAGAAATGGACAACCTAGCCAATGTCATTGTTCAGTTAGCGAACCATCAGATTCAAGCTGAGAATAGACTTAAAGAGAGTTTGGCTAAGCTAATTGAACAGCAAGCAAGACTTTTACTACTGCAGGGGGTTCTTCAGCCCTATCTTGATCGCGAAGATTTAGGACATGTTTTCTAAAACTTTGAATGCCTAGCTGAACTAGGAAGAGAGGAAGAACCTTAAACGATGCTATTTAGCCCCTTTATTGAATGGCAAATTTCAAACCTCCTATCAGCTACTTAATCTTGCACAGGGAGCCACCTTTCTATCCATCAAAGAATGGGTGTTAAAAAGAGTGGGACAAACCTGTAACTTTTATTGACAGAAGTGGCCCTTTTGATCAGTAACAAATCATTCGACAAACTGACGGAGATGATCACGCTAGAACAATTCACTAATTCCTTACCCCCTTTTTTGCAAAAAGCCGTTCTGCAGTTAAATCCACCTACCCTAGCCATGGCCATTGAAACAGCACAAAACCATTCAGTTGCAGCAAAACATTCCCACTTGGCCCATCATTGGGCGGAACAAAAGGATCATAAACCTATCCACCGACCTCAACCTTAGCGAATAGATAAACCCGGGGGCGTACCGAAATAAAGAAGGGTTGCCACGAAAGAGAGTAGAAATCGGGAAAACTGATCCAAAGGCCAAAGATGAAAGTAGACGGGAGGAAGTAAAAGGGAGCAGACCACCTCTGCGGTCTGTTTTTCCTGTATAGAAACAGGACATTTAGCTAGGTACTGCCCAAAGAATATAAAGGACAAACCTATGGAAATAGGTTGTTTAAAAGGTGAAGAATGGGAAGAACTCCAGGAAGAGCTAGAGCTGTTTAGCATCTGTTTATGCCAAACTCCTACTGACTTTACCTACAAAAGGCTTGGGTAAAGGGGAGGCAAGTAAGGACCGGAAATGACTCAAGTAGTAAACAAACTGCTATACGAGCCAATTTAGTTTCAGGAGAGGACCTATATAACGCAGCCCTAGTTAAAGTTACCTGTGTACATGGAGACAATGAAGTGTACACCAAAATACCTGTACATCTTGAAATCCAGGGCAAATCCTACAAAATATATTCAGCAATAATTCTTGGGCTCCCTAAAGAAGTTATTCTGAGGTGGGATTTTCCCACATTCCCTGCTCTCTTGCAGGAAACTCCACCTCCATATGGAGATTTTTTTACCCCAGCGTTCCTGGCAGGCATACTACTACTCCCATGGCTCTCCAATATGGGACTGGGAAGGCTCTGATCCTATGAAACCGAAAACAACCCTCAAAACTCAATTCATAGGTTACTGTAGAGAGACCGGTAAAACCACACCACCTCTACCTTCACCGACCGAAACCAATCAGTGGAATATGCAAGAGTTTCATGGACATCTCTTGTCCCTGTTCTCTTCCAGGTCTTAACAGAGAGCCTGGACAAAGAACAGGCATATCCATCTCGCATAGGGGAAGGGTATGTGAGAATCCTGAAGGTGTCTCACTTACTAGTTCATAGGGATCTGTCATCCAGGTGGCCAAGACACGGCCATCGATATTGGATCCAGTTCCTGGGGGTGGACCAGTGGGGGAGGATCACCTGGATGGGGATCTTCGGGGAGTGGAAGTGGGACTCAGGAGGGTGAGACATGGTATCCCCCTTCCCTGTAACACTTTTTCCCCATCCTACCCTGTAGGATATCTAGAAACTCTACCCACCCCTTTTCCAACACAAACACTTCCCTACACTTTGACAAATAATGGACTAACACCAGAGCCGTTTACCTGACATGTCCCAACACAAGTGTCAGGCAAAGTCCAGCAATTGATAACTACACACACCTGATGGCCCTTTCTCTTCCCCGCAGGGACAAAAGGCAAAGTATGAAAGCACACTACAAATAAGGCCAACCACATGAGGCGCAGCTATTGCGAACCGGCAATTCAAACAGAGATGAAAGGAGGCGAGGCCAGAAAGGACGACAAAAAGGGAAGTGCCCTTGCCCTTTCCAACCCAGACCCGCGAAGCCCCTGCAAAAGGAATCATAAGACCGGGATATACAGCTGCTGTGTGGCATGGAGGATGTCAACGGTGCACAGGGGTTTTAGTCTTTGCTGTTTGTGGTTTGTTGTTGATTGTGTTTGGTAGGGTGTTGGTAGTTGAGACCTCGGTTGATGGGACTTTGTGGTTCTGTTTGTTTATTGCTTCTTCTTTTTTTGGATCCTATGTGGTTTTGTTATTTATCCTGGAGGTCCTTTTGGTTATGGATTGTTGAACCGGGGTTGGTAAACCCTCACGGTTCTTTCGTTTTTGTGGTCTTTTCTTTTTGGTTCCAATTGTGCACCCGGCTGGGTGTAGATGTCTGGATGTTCTTTAGGTTATGGTTGTTGATTGTTGAAGCGGAGTGTCCACATGTTTTTAAAAAAAACCTTAATTTACATTGAATGTCTGAGAGTTTACAATACACATCGCGGACAACACAATACGGCTGGTTGGTGTGCAATGCTGATTTGTGAGCTAGAAATTAATCTGTAATGTATTAACAGTATTTTGTCGTCTGGATGAATGGTAAAAAAGGATTGCACAAAGGGTTGTTCTCCATTTTCAAAATTCTGAAATTTTCATAATGGATGCATTTTGTTGCATCCCAATCCTTTCTACTAACTCATGAGCATAAATCAGATGTCCAGCTGGGGTCTCCCTCTGCTTGTTTAGATTATATGTACCCCATCTTTAGTAGGACCTCTACAGAGGTTGACCCACTGGAAATATAGTCAAAAGATGACTCTCCACCTTCAAGGACTTATAACATTCAGAACATGTCTAAGGCAGATGGGGAGCAGGTGCAAGTGGATCACCTGGTGCCTTCCTGCCTGCTGCTCTTTTTCACCACTTAGCAAGCCCCGCCCACCTGGTGCCTTCCTGCTTGCCGCTCTTTTTCCTACTTAAGGAGCCCTCCAGCCTCTTCTCCTTTGCAGATGAGGAGCAGTTGCAAGTGGATCTAGGCCACCTAGCCCAAGCCCTGCTCACCTGGTGCCTTCCTGCCTGCTGCTCTTTTTCACCACTTAGCAAGCCCCGCCCACCTGGTGCCTTCCTGCCTGCCGCTCTTTTTCACCACTTAGCAAGCCCCGCCTACTTGGTGCCTTCCTGCTTGCTGCTGTTTCCCTACTTAAGGAGCCCTCCAGCTTCTTTTCCCTTGCAGATGGGGAGCAGGTGCAAGTGGATCTAGGTCACCTGGCCTAAACCCCGCCCACCTGGTACCTTCTTGCCTGCTGCTCTTTTTCACCACTTAGCAAGCCCTGCCCACCTGGTGCCTTCCTTCAGACGACAGATGCAGTTGTGTCTGTACTGTGGGGCCTCAGGACATTTTTTACGGGATTGCCCTATAAAACCATCCAAGAAAGTAGTCTGAGTTGCTGATAGAAATCAAACAGAGCCTGATTCGGGAAACAACCACGCCCGACAAGCGTAGAGGTCCACTTGCCGAGCTTAAAGAAGGACACTCAGACCTCGCACCTAATCATACCAATGGTCCTTATTGATCCAAGGCAGCCATCACGTGTGCACGCAGTTAGGGCATACATTGATAGCGGGGCCGTAGGAAACTATGTGGACCACGAATTGGCTTCTAGGATGAATGTACCTCTCTGCAAAAAGACCACTTCGGATGTTATCACCACAGTCGATGGAATAGAAAACGCCTCTGGGCCTGTAACTCATTCCACCACAGAGATGACACTGTTGGGTCAAGATGGGCATGGAGAGACTATTGTGTTTGACTTAATCAAAGCCCCGCAGTTCCAAATAATACTGGGGATACCTTGGTTGGAAACACATAATCCTTGTGGGCACACACCTGTTACCCGGAACAAACCTTGAACAAAAGCTGGCCACAGTCGCTAATCCAGTCATGCAGTTACCTAAGGAATATCAAGAATTCCAGGATGTTTTCCAAAAAGAACAGGCAAACACCTTATCACCTCATAGATCATACGATTGTCAAATCAACCTCATAACCGGTGCACAACCTCCATGCAGTAGAATCTACGCCCTTACGGAACCCAAAAACCGTCACCTACGACAATACTTGGACCAATACCTTGCTAATGGCTTCATTCGTCCTTCCAAGTCCCCTGCATCTTCAGCTTTGTTCTTCGTGCCCAAAAAGGAAGGTGACCCCAGAACGTGCATAGACTACCGCGCATTAAACCAGATCACGGTGAAGAACCGATATCCATTGCCTCTGATCCCCGAACTACTAGACCAAGTAAAGGATGCTTGCATCTACACTAAATTAGATCTCCGAGGGGCGTATCATTTGGTACGTGTAAAGAAAGGCGACGAATGGAAGACTGCCTTTCGTACCAAATATGGATTGTTCAAATATCAGGTGATGCCCTTCGGGTTGTGCAATGCACCAGCAGCCTTCCAGTATTTTATGAATGATGTCCTTCGTGAAGTCATCGACTTCTGTGTCGTCGTATACATCGACGATATTCTAGTGTACTCTTCAACAGAATCAGATCATGTTAAGCACGTTCGTGCAGTCCTTCAGAAACTACGTCAGCACAAGTTATATGCGAAATTGAAAAAATGCATTTTTCATACTACTGAAGTTGAATTCCTGGGATTTATCCTGACTCCAAAAGGAGTCCAAATGGACTCTCGAAAAGTGGATGCAATTCTCAAATGGCCATCACCCAATTCAGTTAAAGGAGTACAAAGCATGCTCGGATTTGCAAATTTCAACCGTATATTTATTCCAGACTTCTCACAGGTCGTACACCCCATCACCCCACTTTTGCAAAAAAACAAACGCTTCTTGTGGACCGAAGAGGCCAAAAAGGCCTTCCAAGAGCTGAAGTTGAAATTCACGTCAGAACCTGTCTTGAAGCATCCACGCCCTGAGCTCCCATACATAGTCGAAACCGATGCATCCAGTTTAGCCATGGGAGCTGTCCTGTCCCAGAAGGATCCCGAAACCGGTCAACTTCATCCTGTAGCCTTTTGGTCCAGAAAGTTTTCGGCCCCCAAGTTAAATTATGCGGTTACCGATAAAGAGTTGTTAGCTATCAAATCCGCCTTCAAGGCTTGGTGACATTATCTTCTCGGTGCTAGGCACACCATCACTGAAATCACCAATCACAGGAACCTGCAGTATTTAAAGACAGCCAAGGCCCAATCATCCCATCAACTTAGATGGGCATTGTTCTTCGCCGAATTCGACTTCGAGATTACTTATCGACCAGGTTGCAAGAATGGTAAGGCAGATGCTTTATCCCGAATAGGGATGGGAGAAGCCTTTTCGAACCCAGAACCAGTGTCTATAATTCCCGGACAAAGAATCCTTGGCATAACTACTCTACAGACTTTGGAAGATATTAATTTAAGGGTCCAACAACTTTTCGATCCAGCAGCCCTGCAGGACTGGGTGAAAAAGGGCCCAGATTATTCAGTCATCAATAAGTTACGCTACTATCAAGGGCGTCTATTTCTCCCACACAAAGAACTACAAGAACTAGTAATCTCCAATTACCATTATGCTCTGATGGAAGGACACCCAGGTATTGCCAAGACTGAAGCTAAAGTTAAAAGACAATTCTGGTGGCCCACCTGGCGAAAAGACGTAAAGTCATTCCTGCTGTCTTGTGGTATTTGCGCCCAAAACAAAAGTCAGAAGAAAAAACCAGCCGGCCTTTTACAACCTTTGGATGTTTCACCTGCACCATGGCACACTTTGTCCCTAGACTTTATTACCAATCTACCTCCATGTAATTCTAACACCATTCTAGTTATTGTTGAGCTTTTTTCCAAGATGTCTCACTTTAATCCTTTAAAGAGATTACCTTCCGCTTCAATTTTTAAAACATTGTTTGAATACATGGATTTCCTTCTGTATTGGTTTCTGATCGAGGTAGTCAATTCATTTCGCAATTCTGGAAGAAATGTTGTCAACTAGCGCAAATCGACGTAAGGTTATCTACTAGTCACTATCCCCAGACCGATGGTCAGACGGAGAGGACCAACCAGACTCTTGAACAATACCTATGTTGCATGTTACACCAGACCGAAAGCAACTGGAAGGATATATTATGGATTGCAGAATACGCATACAATAACTCAGTACATTCTGGAACTGGACAAAGCCCCTTTTATACCATATATGGTCATCATCCTCGAACCTCAGAACTTGATTCACCGCAGCACTTGGAAATGCCGGCAGTGACCCATCTGCACTCTACTATTACTCAAGCCTTTAAGGAGGTAACTGAACATTTGAAACAAGCAAAAGAGAGATACAAGGGCCTCATTACGAGGTATGCCGGTAAGGCAAAAACGATGCCGGTATGGTAATACCGGCATTGTTTATCGTCCCGTTGCATTCCGACCCGCAAACCTGGTACTAGCGGCACACTAAACAACGGTGCCGCTAATAGCGGAATAGGTGCGTACACGCGCCCCTTCAGGGAGCAAATACCGGCATGCCAGTAATAGGGGGTAATTCCAACCCACGCATACATGCAAATACCGGCATCGCGAAGCCGGTAATCACGGGCTGCATGATGCCGGCCATACAGGCATCGCGGACCACCCGCAAACAGCAAGCAGGATGCAAGGCAGCTGCAGCAGGGGCACACAATCCCCACAGGTGGAGCCATTGGAGGCTGTGCCAGTATAAACTGAGCACACCCACATACCACAACCCCCCCCCCACAGGTGTATGCAATTTACAGTGGCCCTGTACAAAAGGAGCACACCTACACACCACACGCCTTCCTACACCAAAATGCTACCACTAGCAGTTGCAATCATGGCGCTGGAGGACATGCCTATACTGCTACAACTACAGCAACAACAGCAACAACAACAACAACAACTACAGCATCAAGAACAGGGAGCACATAGGAGACGCAGGAGGCGAAGGAGGGTGAGACAGGCCCAGCAATTACCACCAGCGCAGCCACCAGTGCCTCGTAGGCAGCCACCAATCCCTCGCACTAGACCCAGCCCATTCAACCTAATCCCTGAGCAGATCGACACCCTGTACCGGTTGGACCGTGACACCATCACCACCATAGTGGACATGATACAGAACGACATTGCCAGCCACATACAAATACGCACTGCCATCCCCCCACTACTAAAGGTGGGTCTGTGCTACACTTCCTGGCCACAGGCACCTACCAACACACAGTGGGCCAGCTGCATGTCATTTCACAGACACTATTCTCACGCATGCTGAACCAAGTGCTGGATGCCCTCCTGAAGCACGCAAGCACCCATATATCCCTACCACTGGATAGCCGAAACCAAAGTAGGCTTCCATGCACTGGCAGGCATGCCCAATTGTGTTGGTGCCATCGACTGCACCCATGTGGAATTGGTAGTCCCCCATGCCATAGAGGTGGTGTACCGCAATCGCAAGCAATACCACTCCATCAATGTGCAAATGGTATGTGACTCCAGCAAGATCATCACCCATTGCTGCGCCCGATTTCCTGGATCCACACATGATGCCATGGTACTGCGCAACTCAACGCTACCCCGTCATATGGAGCGACATGCTGGACCACGTGCCTGGCTGCTCGGTGAGTTGCACAACAGGCCCATGGCCATGCTGTGGAGTACTGATGTGTGCGGATGCAGAAGGGGGGGGGGCCTACTGCACCTGGGTGGGAAGGGGGGGGAATAGTGCACCTGGGTTGCACTAGCCAGTGAGTGGAGAATGCATGCAGAGCTAAACACTCCTCCCCTAAACCAGCAAAACAGAACACAACACATCACTGGGCCAGTTATCACAAATATTGCAGATGGATGACAACAAGTAAGAAGCACAACCAGGGCACCATCGTGATGGCAAGCAATGCATGAATGAATAGGATGGCAACTTTGGCAAAGCGGCGAGTGTGACCATGCATATTAAAGAGTATACAGCATGATTTGGAGCCCAAACATTTGCGCACTACCAAAGCACATGTGCCAGTGCATGCATGATTACACCCAGCATCATCTATTGAACCCCATCCAGTGTACCACACCTCATTACAGTATACATTGCATTTAGGTGACTTTTTGTACACATGTGCATGCCCACACCAAGTAGCTGCTGCCATGACTGTGCTCCCTGAAGGTGGCAGTTCTGTGTGACACACACCTATTTGTATCTGCTTGCAGGTGATGGTGGATATCCTTTGAGGCTGTGGCTACTTACCCCTGTGCGGAACCCGCAGAACAGCCATGAAGAGGAGTACAATCGTGTGCACACTCGTACCCGTGTTGTGATTGAGCAGGCCTTTGGCCTGCTGAAGGAGCGGTTCCGCTGCCTAAGCAGGTCTGGTGGGGCACTCCTATATAGACCTGAGAAGGTGGCAAAGATCACCATGGCCTGTGTCATGTTGCACAACATGTGCGTCCGAAGGAATGTACCACTGCCACCTGACATTGACATGCATGGGCTGGGTGAGGATGAAGGGGATGGAGACGGAGGCGAAGGAGCCCCCTTGCCAGTACCTGATGCATGGGATGGCCATGCTGTACGCCAAGCACTAATTGACGAATACTTTTGAAATGCATGGACAATGTAAGTAATGTGTCTGCAACACACTGAATCTGCACATGCACACTTTTTTCGTTCGAATTGCCCCACTGTACACCATCAAACAATAAATGTACATGTACAAAAAGAACGATGTCCAGCCAATGATTTGCTTGCACACAACGGTGTATTTTCAGCAGACGTGATATGGTGAACATAATCCCCTCACAGCCCCCAGTAAACTCCCTCTCCCACCCCACAGAACCTAAACGTCCCGATATGTCCAACAAACAGTGGTCACTTCACCAATGTACTTTTTCAAAATGTCATTGCCTGTCCTGTTATTTCTTGGTGATTTTTGGATCCGGGGGTGCCATGGTCAAGCGCCGTGCAACTTGTCCGCGTCAACCGCACAGTTCTCGATTGGGCCGAGGTGGAAGGGGTTGTTGCAGAGGAGGTGTCAATGGTCAGTCCCATGGCTGGCCCAAGGTGTGGGTGCTGCATTTGCAAGAATTGCAAGAAGGGCCTGTGAAGGTGACCCCATACACTCCCTAAAGGCACATGTCGATGCCTCCACAGCAGCAGTATTGGCTGCAATGGCCATGGCAATGGCCCTCATGGCCTCATTCCCATTGTTTACTTGTTGCCGCATGAGTTCCAGCATGGACTCTTTCGGGCCTTAACCCTTGCCAGGCGAGCCTCGAAAGAGTCGTCGGTTGCAGGTGTACTGGTGGCTGGCAGGTTGGTGGCTGTCACCTGCGTGGGGCCCACGTCCAGGGCACTGTCCTCCACAAAGATGACTAGGTCCGAGTCATGGAGGCACGGATCATCCATGCTCTCAGAGTCTATAGGGGGGGTGGTAATGTGGCTTGGGGTGGGTATTCCGGACATGATGTCAGCCTCGTTATCTACATCTGTAGACATGTCTGTGGTGGTTGCAGGGCATCAATGGAAACGCCTCCCACTGTTGTGGGTGGCTGCTGCTGTTCTATGGCAGCAGGTGTCCCCTGCAGGGTTACTTCCTTGCGTGGTACACTGGCTGTTGCTGTAGGCAGTTTCTTGGGCTGGGGGGTGGCACTGGCCCTGGTCCCTTGGCGTGCAGTGGATGAACCTGCACCCCTGTCCTGCATTCCTTCTTCCTCATCGGTGCCTGGGGGATAGAAGAGATGCAGGTCATCAGTGATGTTGTCAAATGGCAGCTATGATGTATTGCGGTGTGATGTGTTCATACATTCAGGCAGCATTTCATTTCTGGGCTGTGGCATTTGGTATTCTGAGGGGGCATGTGGAAAATCAATGCATGGCTGGTGGCATGGCATTGGTTTGGTGTCTTGTCTGTGTGATGAGTTCCATGGGCATGGTTGGGTCATGTAGCACCTCTGTTGGGATTGGGATTGGCACTCAGCATGCGTGTGGTTCAGGGTGTGGCACACATTCTTGAATGGATATGTTGATGTAGCCTTGGGACATGCATTACCTTGCCTAGTCTCACTTCCACATCACTTGTGCCACATCATGGTTTATTCTACATGGATGTGATGGTTCACTCACCTTCCTCTGTGGATGATGCGGCGCCAAACTCCTGGTCTCCAATTCCCTCGATTGATTCAGGGTCGATGAAGGAACTTGCAGTCTCCTCCCATGCTGTCAACTTCACAGGGGAGTGTGGGCCCCCGCCTGTCGCCATTGCGGCCCTCCTGTTCTGCGCCAGGATCTTCCTCACCCGGAGGCGGAGGTCGTCCCACCGCTTCCGGCAGTCACGCACACTCCTTGGGGTGCTCCCCACTGTCGACACCCTCTGTGGGACCTCCTGCCAGACTTCTTTTTTTGTTGTTTGGGCCGCATGCTTCAGGTCAGTGCTCCTGATCGTATTTGCATGCTGTGCAAGGGTGGTGGGAAGCATGGTGAGTTCTGCGTCTGAAAAACGCTGCTTTCTCTTCCTTTGGGTCAACTTCGTGGTAGCCTTAGACATCCTGCTTCTGTTGTGGCACACAACAACACGAAAGAAGTGGTGGTTATGGAGGATGGCAATGGATTGTGTTTTTAAAGATGGCCGGCGGCCCATTTCCTGTTCCTGCCTGATGATGTAATTTCCGGGTCCTGTTTTTGCGAACACGGTAATACCGTGCCGGTATTACCGTGCCGATATTTAGGGGTTGTTATGAGGCGGCACCCGCAATGCCAGTATAGGGGGGTTGGTGGCCCTTTACCGGCATGGCGGTTTTGCCACTACCGGCATGGGGAAACGCGTGTGCTCGCGCACTCGTAATCACCTGCTGTTAGCGGGTTCATGCGGGCACGGACTTGCACGTTCCGGCATGCCGGTAATGAACATGCTGTTACCGGCCTACTCGTAATGAGGGCCACAAGAAAAATGCAGATCAGCATAGGAGTGACACTCCCCAATACCAGATTGGAGATCAAGTATGGCTGGCTACCAGACACATACCTCTAAGAGGGACTCGAACTTTTAATCCTAGATATTTGGGACCTTATACCATTAAAAACATCATCAACCCGGTAGCAGTTAAATTAGAATTACCCTCTAATAAGCGGATCCATCCCGTCGTCCATGTTTCACTTCTAAAACCAGTTCAACCCGGGACAAGATTAACCAAACCACCTGACCCCATCCTAATAGATGGAGAACCTGAATTTGAACCTGAATTGAGGTAAAAAATATCCTAGACTCTAAGATGGTTAAATCTAAACATTTTTATTTAATCAATAGGAAAGGTTACAGACCGCAGGAAAGGTCATGGGAACGTCCATGCACCCCGGTTAGTGAAGAAATTCCATCAGAACTTCCCAGACAAACCAGGGCCCAGAGGAAGAACAACCTTAGGAGGGGCCTTGGGGGGCGGAGGGGGGGGAGTGCTGTCATGATGCCTACTCCCGGCATCTGGACCAAGCCATCCGCCCCGGAAGCAGGCATCCAGACATTTAGTAAAACCTCAGAAGCCCCGGCTAGGGGCTATCTGGGTTCAGTCCTGGCGCCTTAGGTGCCAGGCTCATAGTCATCACTTACCTCAGGCAGACCATGCTGCACATGCATCCAGGACAACGTGAGACCTGGAAGGGACTATTTTTCTGCAAGGACTATTTTTTTACTTGGGTGTGGTTCTAGGGACTTCTTACCTGGGACTACTTTTGAGGCTATTTAAACGACGCCCGATCTACAACACACGCTTCGCGTTATTCTGCAGCGTAACGCTCACCGTGCCTGCAAACCTGCATCCAGTCTTTGCCACGCCCGCCTCGCATCCGGAGCTCCTAGAAGAAAGGGGAAAATAGGAGAAGAGGTTAGGTTACGGACATTAATCTGATTCCTTACCTGATTCAGGATCTTGCCGCTCCATTCTCACCAGTCCACAGCATCTTCGACTCAGCGCTGCCTCCATCATTTTCTTCGGCGATCCTCAACACCTGGGGGAAAAAGACAAAGGAATAGCGAGGTGAGCCTAGAGAGACTACAAAGACAATCATTTTACCACAAGGCTTACCTGATTTACCACCGGAGGCATTATCCTTCAATACGCCGCATCTTCTTACGCTGCATCTATGAAAGAAGGACAAAACAGCAAGTTATACTCACGCAACTTTACCGGATAGTGTTGGGTAATACAGACTCTTACCTGAATGCCACCAGAAACCTCCAGACAGTATTTGTTGCTGCAAAATCACAAAGGGGTACAAGAGTGAGCATTGGACATATTGAACTCTTTAAACTTGGTAAACTCCAGAGTCAATAATCTTTCAGAACTCCAATACCCCAAACCAGTGAAGTAACTGGTATCTACGCGCCCCTGCAAGCCACGCAGGATGGAGAGCTCATCCATTAAAAACATAAGGTGAGGACACTAAGTGGGAATATCGGAGGTGGCCAGCGGGGAGAGCGGGAGCAGTGGGGAGGGGTCTGCACTCAAATCCACGGGACTAAATCCCTTTCTCCATCTACAGGAGAATATTCCTATGAGTCAAGCACATGAGACTAGGCGGGTCCGTCCAGACAGCCATCTTTACCCTACGCTTCACATTGGTGGAGGCCGCTGCTGTCCGGGTTCGATCGACGCCCCTGTGGGAACCAGGTGAGCGTAACAGCTGTTACCCCCTACTGTTTTCAGTTTGTATTGACTTATCACATTCAGAACATGAATGTGGTCAACCCAGTGTGATTTCTCTGATGTATCAATAGTACATCATTTTGCTTGAAAGACGCATCACATCCAGAGCATGCACATGGTCTCCCCCGGTGTGATTCCTCCATTGTATCACAAGATGATCATTTCGCTTGAAAGCCTTACCACCTTGAGGACATGTATATGGTTTGACCACAGTGTGATTTCTCTGGTGTACCAATAGCTCACGCTTTGTATTGAAAGGCTTATCACATTCACAACATGCATATGGTTTTCCCACAGTGTGACTCCTCTGATGTCTCAATACATGGCTTGTTTCCTTGAAAGCCTGATCACATTCAGAACATGTATGGGTTCCTCCCAGTGTGACTCCTCTGATGTATCAATAGATGAGGCTTCTCCTTGAAAGCCTTATCACATTGAAGACATGCATATGGGTTCCTCCCAGTGTGACTCCTCTGATGTATCAATAGACGAGGCTTCTCCTTGAAAGCCTTATCACATTCAGAACATGTTTGGGTTAACCCCAGTGTGACTCCTCTGATGTATCAATAGATGAGGCTTTTCCTTGAAAGCCTTATCACATTGAGAACATGCATATGGTTTCACCCCAGTGTGCTTTCTCCAATGTACCCAAAACTGACCATTACTCTTGAAAGACACATTGAGGACATGCATATGGGTTCATCCCAGTGTGATTCCTCTGATATAGCACAAGATGATAATTTCGCTTGAAAGCCTTATAACATAGAGGACAGGTATATGGTGTCAGCCAAGTGTGATTTCTCTGTTGTACCAATAGTTCACCCTTTGTCTTGAAAGACTTATCACAATCAGAGCATGCATATGATTTCACCCCAGTGTAAATTCTCTGATGTATCACAAGTGCATCATTTTGTTTGAAAGACTCACCTATTCAGAACATGAATAAAGGTTGCCCCCCAGTGGGATTCCTCTGATGTATGACAAGATGATCATTTCACTTCAAAGACTTCTCACATTCTGAACAAGCATATGGTTTCACCTCAGTATGATTTCTCCGATATCTGACTAGTTCACACTTTTGCTTGAACGGCTTATTGCATTCAGAGCAGGTATATGGTTTCCCCCCAGTATAACTCCTCTGATGTATCAATAGATGACCCTTTTTTATTGTGTTACGGTTAACATGAAACCTTACACAAAAATCAATACAACTGCAAAATAATACAAAAATTCCTCATTCCAAATAGACAAAATCACATCACATAATCAAAATGTCAAAAATAAATCATCAGTTAAAAAACATCCAAGAGCAATGATCAAAGACACATTTCCCCCCCCCCCCATCCCGCAAAACAGTCCAAGTGTTTATCAAACACCTTAATACGAGTAGGAACCAAGGCTTGACAGTCCATAAGCCAATGTCTAAGGGTTTCCAACTCCTCCTGCAAGTTGCAAAATAGACATGTGGGTGAAAATGTCGCCATGGAAGGTTTACGTCAACCTCTAATCCTTTCCTTAGTTTGAAACTGATTAAGCCTGAAACGCAAGAATACAGATCTTAGTTTACTACATGGAAATCATTTCAGATAGGAAGAAAGATGGTCCTTTCTGTGGAGAAACCTGGCATATTCCGAAAGAAAAAGCACATCCAGAACATTCATATGGTTTCAACCCAGTGTGAATTCTCTGGTGTACCAATAGTTCACTGTGTCTTGAAAGACATTCAGAACATGTATATAGTAATCCCAGTATGATTTCTCTGATGTCTGACTCGTTCAAACTTTTGCATGAAAGCCTTATTGCACTCAGAGCATGCATATGGTTTTACCCCAGTGTGACTCATCTGATGTAGCAATAGATGCCCCTTCTCCTTGAAAGATTTATCACCTGCATTCAGAACATGTATATAATTTCACCCCAGTGTGAATTCTCTGATGATGCAACAGTTTACCCTTTTGCTTGAAAGCTGTAGCACATTGAGGGTATTATATGGTTTCTCCCCAGTGTGAACTCTTTGATGCATTACAAGTGCATCATTTTGCTTGAAAGACTCACCACATTCAGAACATGAATAAAGGTCACTAGCCGGTGTGATTCCTCTGATGTTTCACAAGATGATTATTTCGCTTGAAAGCCTCATCACATTGCGGAAAAGCATATGTTTTCACCCCATTATGATTTCTGATGTCTGACTAGTTCACACTTTTTCTTGAAAGTCTTACTGCATTCAGCGTAGAAATATGGTGACTCCTCATGTACCAATAGACGACTCTTCACTCCCCAGTGTGATTTATCTTATGTATCAATAGCTCACCCTTTCTCTTGAAAGCCTTATCACATTGAGGACATGCATATGGTTTCACCCCAGTGTGAATCCTCTGGTGTGCCAATAGGTCGCCCTTTGTCTTGAAAGACGTATCAGAATCAGAGCATGCCTATGATTTCTCCACAGTGTGAATGGTCTGAAGTATCACAAGTGCATAATTTAGCTTGAAAGACTTATCACATTCAGGACATGAATAAAGGTCGCCCCACGGTGTGATTCCTCTGATGTATCACAAGGTGATCATTTCGCTTGAAAGACTTCTCACATTCCGAACAAGCATATGGTGTCTCCCCAGTATGATTTCTCTGATGTCTGACTAGTTCACACTTTTGCTTGAAAGCCTTATTGCATTCAGAGCAGGCATATGGTTTTTCACCAGTGTGACTCCTCTGATGTATCAACAGATTACACTTTTGCTTGAAAGACATATCACATTCAGAACATGCATATGGTTTAACCCCAGTGTGACTCCTCTGATGTGTCAATAGATGACTCTTCACCTTGAAAGACTTATCACATTCAGAACATCCATATGGTTTCACTCCAGTGTGAATTCTGTCATGTACCAATCGTTGACTCTGTGTTTTGAAAGACTTATCACATTCAGAGCATGCATATGGTTTCACCCCAGTGTGAATTCTATGGTGTACCAATAGTTGACCCTGTGTTTTGAAAGATTTACAACATTCAGAACATGTATATGGTTTCTCCCCAGTATGATTTCTCTGATGTCGGACTAGTTCACACTTTTGCTTGAAAGCCTTATTGCATTCAGGACATCCATATGGTTTCACCCCAGTGTGAATTCTCGTGTGTGCCAATAGTTGACCCTGTGCTTTGAAAGACTTATCACATTCAGAACATGCATATGGTTTCACCCCAGTGTGAATTCTCGTGTGTACCAATAGTTGACCCTTTGTTTTGAAAGACTTATCACATTCAGAACATGTATATGGTTTCTCCCTAGTATGATTTCTCTGATGTCTGACTAGTTCACACTGTTTCTTGAAAGCATTATTACATTCGGAGCATGTATATGGTTTCAACCCAGTGTGATTTCTCTGGTGTACCAACAGTTCACCCTTTGCTGTGAAAGACTGATCACATTGAGGAC
Organism: Ambystoma mexicanum; assembly: GCF_040938575.1. NCBI lineage: Eukaryota > Metazoa > Chordata > Amphibia > Caudata > Ambystomatidae > Ambystoma > Ambystoma mexicanum. The sequence goes on from NC_090940.1 coordinate 1,872,095, forward strand.
ATGTGTATGGTTTCACCCCAGTATGATTTCTCTGATGTCTGACTAGTTCACAGTTTTGTTTGAAAGCCTTATTGCATTCAGAGCATGCATATGGTTTCACCCCAGTGTGACTCATCTGATGTAACAAAAGATGACCCTTTTGCTTGAAAGACATATCACATTCAGAACATGCATATGGTCTCTCCCCAGTGTGATTTCTATGGTGTACCAATAGTTTACTTTTACTCTTAAAAGACTTATAACATTCAGAACATGTATATGGTTTCTCTCCAGTATGATTTCGCTGATGTCTGACTAGTTCACACTTTTGCTTGAAAGCCTTACTGCATTCAGAACATCCATATGGTTTCACTCCAGTGTGAACTCTTGTGTGTGCCAATAGTTGACCCTGTGTTTTGAAAGACTTATCACATTCAGAACATGCATATGGTTTCTCCCCAGTGTGATGTCTCTGGTGTAACAATAGTTTACTTTTACTCTTGAAAGACTTATCACATTCAGAACATGAAAATGGTTTCTGCCCAGTGTGATTTCTCTGATGAATCCATAGATCACTTGTTTCTGTAAAAGTCTTGTCACATTCAGAACCTTTTTGTTCTTTCTCTTTGGTGTGTAATCTCTGATCTTGACATTTATGTCCTGTTTCACTGAAAGTAGCTTCACATTCAGAACATTCAAAATGTACCTCCATTGTGAGGATGTTATTCCGTGTCAAATTCAATCGCAATCCCTCAGTTCAGGGCAGGTGCATTTTTACAAATTTGAATGTCAGGAATAAACCTCTATCCTCGGCCAGAGCAGGCGGGTCTGACAATAGCACCTTTCAACGACCAAAGCATGGTTTTTTGCCTTCTGTTCATGCTTTTTGGGCTTTAATAAATTTCAGCTGCCACTGGAACATCAACAACTATTGACTTGCACCAAAGTGGGACTGCTATTGATTCTGAAGCATCAAGTCCAGAGTTGGTATTGAGCACCCTTTTCATACTGAATGTGGCACACCAGTGCATTTATTTTAACAATATTTGGTAATGACGATCTACACAATGCCGGAACATTCTCTGCCTCTACTTTAAAGTGGCAGCCATTGTCGTCTCCTCTCTCGATTCACCTTCTCTGCAGTATCGATTCAGTGGTCTACCATTAGATGATGTCCTGAAAGGCTTGTCACAGCCAGAGAACCTGTATAGTCCTATTCCATTGTGGCACATAAGAATTATCATCAGGTGGCCAATTATATTGAATTTATTGCAGGTCAGTTCATTTGCAAAGTGCCTGTTAATGGTCTCTCCTTCCTGTATTCTTTAAAGCCTTGTGACACTCGTTAAAGAGGAGGGCGTGTCCCATTTAGTGCAGTTATATTGACTCTCTTGGGTTTAGTGCAAGACGTCGCTCCCGAGAACCAGCTATCAGAGGAAATCTTTGTGAAGCCATTTCACTGTTTTCAATGCCCTGTTTGAAGGAAAAGGAAAAACAGGATTAGTGTTCCATAAGCAACAAATACATATTTCTTATTTGAAAAATCATATGTGAAAAGCAAAAAGGTATGTTTCAACTTTATAATATTTTATAATAACTTTATAATACTGGTTTCATGAAATCCTGGAATTTGTATGGAGGACACAGAGTTAAATGAATAGAGTAACTTGTCTGCAATTCCATGAACAGGATTAACACATAAATCACTAAACATGTGGCCCATTGACCATTCATCCTTTGTCACAGAAGTCAATAAAGGTGTGACCCAACTATCCCACAGCCAGGATGAACACAATGCAGTGACGTGCAGTCACTGAACTCTGAGAAATGGCCAACCCGTCAGTCGAGTCATTGCTGGTTGTGGTCAATTAACCAGCTCCACGGTGCACAGAAAAGATGGTGGAACAGGAACAAAGAGGAAAGGAAAGGTTGACTGCAGTGAGATAGAAATAATGGGAGGCATGGTCATTTTGTTGAGTAACTATCCAAATGCCTGCAGTGGAACCATAACTTTCTGGAGCCTTACAGACGCAGACATTGTGAGAGGAGGAAAAAAGTACATCTTAGATGTAGTAATTCACATTCTGCCTACTCTTGATGGAAGTCACGCTGTGGGGTGAGAAGAATGAGTGGAGAGAAACAAACCTCTCAGACACAGAGCCTGAAGCTGAGGAGGAGGGAGCGATGGAGACAGTATTGCATCAACAGGATAGAGACACGAATACCAAGTGAAGAAGCACATTATGGGAGTTGTAGTACAGACACCCCTAACAAAAGGCAGAAAATGCAGAGGGAGGGAAATGCTGAAAAGGTGAGCGAAGCCAGACACGTGTGCATGCTGAGGGGAGAGGTCCAGACACGTGTGCACATGCTGAGGGGAGAGGTCCAGACACGCGTGCATGCTGAGGGGAGAGGTCCAGACACGATGCATGCTGAGGGGAGTGGTCCAGACACGCATGCATGCTGAGGGGAGTGGTCCAGACACGCGTGCATGCTGAGGGGAGTGGTCCAGACACGCGTGCATGCTGAGGGGAGAGGTCCAGACACGCGTGCATGCTGCAGGGAGAGGTCCAGACACGTGTGCATGCTGAGGGGAGAGGCCCAGACACGTGTGCATGCTGAGGGGAGAGGCCCAGACAGGTGTGCATGCTGAGGGAAGAGGTCCATACACGTGTGCATGCAGAAGGGAGAGGTCCAGACATTCCCCAAAGGAGTATGAGATGCACAGGGAGGGACATTAATCAGAACTGCTAAAAACAACGCAAAGGAATTCAAAAAGATCCCCTGTTCTTTATTACTACCAAAAGGTGTACATATCCGGATAAAATATATTTATGGGATAACACTGCACCGTGTTCCTCACAATAAGGGTGATAGTGTAACTCACCAGCAGTAACTCGTCAAGGTTCTGAGCATGTCTACACAAAGACAATGAGATTCACAATGAGGGCAATAGTGTAACTCACCAGCAGTAACTCACCAAGGTTCTGAGCATGTCTACACAAAGACAATGAGATTCACAATGAGGGGGATAGTGTAACTCACCAGCAGTAACTCACCAAGGTTCTGAGCATGTCTACACAAGGACAATGAGATTCACAATGGGGGCGATAGTGTAACTCACCAGCAGTAACTCATCAAGGTTCTGAGCATGTCTACACAAGGACAATGAGATTCATAATGGGGGCGATAGTGTAACTCACCAGCAGTAACTCACCAAGGTTCGGAGCATGTCTACACAAGGACAATGAGATTCACAATGGGGGCGATAGTGTAAACATGTCTACACAAGGACAATGAGATTCACAATGGGGGTGATAGTGTAACTCACCAGCAGTAACTCACCAAGGTTCGGAGCATGTCTACACAAGGACAATGAGATTCGCAATGAGGGCAATAGTGTAACTCACCAGCAGTAACTCACCAAGGTTCTGAGCATGCCTACACAGGGACAATGAGATTCACAATGGGGGCAATAGTGTAACTCACCAGCAGTAACTCACCAAGGTTCTGAGCATGCCTACACAAGGACAATGAGATTCACAATGGGGGCGATAGTGTAACTCACCAGCAGTAACTCACCAAGGTTCTGAGCATGTCTACACAAGGACAATGAGATTCAAATGGGGGCGATAGTGTAACTCACCAGCAGTAACTCACCAAGGTTCTAAGCATGTCTACAAAAGGACAATGAGATTCACAATGGGGGCGATAGTGTAATTCCCGGCAGTAACTCCAAGGTTCTAAGCATGTCTACACAAGGACAATGAGATTCAAATGGGGGCGATAGTGTAACTCACCAGCAGTAACTCACCAAGGTTACAATGGGGGCGATAGTGTAATTCCCGGCAGTAACTCCAAGGTTCTAAGCATGTCTACACAAGGACAATGAGATTCACAATGAGGGTGATAGTGTAACTCACCAGCAGTAACTCACCAAGGTTCTGAGCATGTCTACACAAGGACAATGAGATTCACAATGGGGGAGATAGTGTAACTCACCAGCAGTAACTCGCAAGGTTCTGAGCATGCCTACACAAAAATACTGGGTTTCACAATATATTTCTATCTGTTTTAAATTCTAATACATCTACAAACGCATGCAATGATGTTCTTGGATTGAATACTGACCGGGCTAATGAGATGGAAATAAAAAGGTAATAGATTGTGTCATCAAAATAAATGCAGCAACACAGGATATGAAGGTGAAGGGTCTTAAGACACTTCTAATCACCCTTCTCCTTTATTCTCCTGACACAGACTTGTCAGCACTTTTGTTATCCCTGTTCATGTCGCCGTATTCTAGGGATGTGAAATCTATCCTGATCCCTACATCCTTCCTTGCCTCTAATGCAGGCATGCACAATGGTGAACCTTGCCTAATAAGAAAGTACTGTTTCTGTGGCCTGGTTCTGAGCCATCTCCACCCTGGATTTACTCACCTGAAGGTGTGGTCTGCAGAGCTCCAAGCCATACCTGAAATAGGTGACTCAATGATGGGCAACATGGCCTCTCTTTCTCTGCTGGTTAAACCAACGTTGCTCTTGCTCTGCTATTGAACTTGTCTTATTGTTCCCCTACTCCAGTTCTTATTTAGTCCCCTATAAAGGACATATGCGCAGTATGTTTGAGGAATTGCTAAATACCTCTGTTGCTAGCTTTTTTTAAATGATAGCATGTTCTGGTTTGTTAATTTTGACTTTTGGATAAAAGTCAGAAAATATAGCTTTGCCAAAATATCTCTAGGAGTGTTTGCTTTTGGATTCATGTAAAGATGTAGCATGGTGTGCTTAGACCCCTCCTGTGGGACATCCATCCAATCAGGTTGCTTCCTGGCACTGATTGAATGAATGTAGGTTTGACTCTGGACCTTATCTCTTCTATAACTTTAATAACTACTCAAAGATACTAAATGACGCTCCCTTAGGGAAGAATTTATTTTTTGGGGCTATGTGGTACCACTTTGAGGGCCACATAAAAATGTTGCTTTTTCGTTGTTGGTTTTCATGCATATTTGCCTTTATTTTTGTGATCAGAGGGACTTCTTCTAAAGTCCCCCTATAAATGCGTCCCTTTCCAGGTATTGTCCCTCTGTCTCCCTTATGGCTCCTAAAACAGGGGTATATTTTAGACATATCATTTTTGTTGTAGGGTGATTCTATCACCCTACAGGTGTGCTGAGAGGTAAGCAATTGTGTTTCAGTTTTGTCTTCACCAGGAGCGCAGCTGGTTTTACCACATTATTAGCCCAGTGAACTAATAATTTGCTTTTTCAGTGTTAAACCCAGCAATTTTGTTTTGGGCCATCCCTTTTAACATTGGGACCATGAAGCAGGCTGTTGTGCTGATGTGGGCTTACCCTGATCCCAGTCCTGTACATGCTATAGTGGTCTAACCTGCCTTAGACTAGTTTACTGCCCCCAACATGCCCAGTCTACTTCCTGTGTGGGTAGCCACCAAATGGTCCTCCTCCTGATGCCTTCACCATCACCGCTGTTCCAGGGTACAAGGCCCCGGGTATCAGAACTTATTCAGCAAAAGAAGTCCTCTCTTTACCAGGTTCATGGGCCATTTCTGAGCCACATCCTGAGTGATTGGTGCTTTGGAGAACTTGTCTCCGGATGCTGATGTTCTGTGGTCCTGATATCTTCATAATCTGCTGAGGGACGGCTGAACCCGGAGTAGTGTGGGTGTTACTGAATAACTCTATGACAGATTACCATCGATTTCCATTGGCCTAAATTCTGCTCAGCTTCCTTTCTTCCTTGACTGTCTCAATATAGGTCCTGGAACTGAAGCTCTTAACAGGTGTCTACTGTGGCACTCTCTAGGGTTGGTTGCTTATTTGTTCACACCTGTGGGGTTGAACAAGTACTGACCTGACTTTAACCCAAAGCCATGACTTGCCTAAGGACTTTATCCCATTTATCGCTATGGGGAATGCTCTACAAACATTTTTTTTTTAAAGGACTACACCTAGCAGAAATGTGATATTTTTCCAGGTCACCAAAATGCCAGGGGCAGAGGACATGACAACACACACAAGATAACATCACAGGAAGTGATGTCACACAACCTTTGAACTTGATGACATGTGAAATAAAATTACATGCCATTTAACCTTCATGATATCATCCGTAGTGACTGAAGGAGGGTGAGAAATGTACATAGGTTTACATTTCATAAAATACCAAATTGGTACTGTTGGGGTGGCCAGGAAAGGTCCCGATGAGGAAAAGGGTTTCACATTTGAATTGCCATATTTGTGACTTGGGTTTGCAGCAAAGTTGGCGCGAAAGTAACTAGGATATGTTACTTTTAGTGTTACTTTGTGTGTAAATTGATACATTTAAGATTGCAAGCGCGCAGCAAGATAAATGTCAAAATACAATCTGTATATGGTGTGCTACAAAGCGTCTAGAAGCTGGGCAATGAAGAGCTTCATCATTTGCATGTGAGGAAGGGGATTTGTCATGAAGAACCCACTGTTAAGTAGACACAGTAGTTATTAAACAATGCATGCACTGAAATACATACATGGGGAATTTACAAATCTTTATTTGTGTTGTTTTTATCAATTGGTCAAGCTCTGCAGTCAGGGTTTGCGATATGAATTCTGAGTGACATGGGGAAACTGGTTTTGTAGGGCTTCGGAGGCCAGAGGTAAGGTAATGAGTAACTATGACCTTAGCGTGGAGTCAGCCAACAAGCCATCCTGGAGTGTTTTATGGCTTTGCAGTATCACGGAACAAAGATGCAATCTTTTTAAGTCCATGGGAGCTTGTTATTTATTGTTCAGGGGGATACAGCCATTTCTTTCTCACGAACAATAAACTTGGGGTGAAGGGACGCTCGAGGCCAGAGTGACCAATACGTCTTAAGTTTTTATTGTTTTCTCAGGACGTGACCGACGGCCATGCGTGTTGAATTGGTAGTCATTTAGATTAAAATGTTCCAATGACACCAGCAAGTCGGGGTGGGTGAGATGACTATCACCAGTTCAAAGGGAACTTGATTATTCATTCATCCCCAAACCATGTGCAAATGCATCCGTGGTTAGGCGGTCTCAGGCCAGATGGGACTGGTAATGAATTATGTTTGTATGTGAATGTGTAACTGAATGATGATGTCATGGCCTACCACAGACAAATCCTAAAAGAGTGTGTGTTGTACACATGAGCTGAAAATGGTAGTTAGGATAACTGCAAGAAAGACTGGATCACTTTTGTACAGGTTTCGACTAATCATATGTGGGTGATGGATTGTAATAGAATATATGGGAGTGTTGTAACTTGCAATGTGTCAACTTGTGTGGTTCGGAAAGACTTGGGTTATTTTGACTCTACAGCGGCATCTAGCCCCTCCCGGGACGATTGTACAATAAACTTGCTTTACGTACAAACGTGCACTCACTTCTTAGGGGGGGGCCTATTTTGGGTACAGGTGATTAAATGCCCATCCACAGAGTACGAAAGCAAAGAAAACACTTTTAAATAACCAATGTGGCTGCTGGGAGTGCTGTTCACAGAGGCATGCTTGAAAAAGAAAAAAGAATTTCAAGGCTAGCTGACAATCAATTCTGAAGCTAAGGTGAAGGAATGGCCTTACATGGGTGCAAGCCACCTAGTGTAAAAAGACTATGGGCCTCATTACGACCCTGGCGCTAATGGGTTAACGGTGCCGTAAAAGGCTGCAGCGCCGTTAACCCATTAGCGCCTGATTCCGAGGTCCCTTTGCGGGACCCGACCTTAACGGCTGGTCTACACCAGCTGTTAAAGTAGGGACCTGCAAAGGGACCTTGGTGCTAAGTACGGTACCGCAATTTGCGGTACCGTACTTAGCGCCTTCCCCATTCCCATTGAGCCCTATGGGGTAAAAATGGGAATGGGGAAGGGCCATAGAGGAAGGGGGAATTACCGCCCCGCCAACCTTGTAATGGGGTGGTAATTCCCCCTTTCTCCATGGCGGAGTCGGTAAGTTACCGGCATGGACCATGGTGCTATTAGCACCATGGTTTTCCGCCTGGGTCGTAATGAGGCCCTATAGGACTCATTACAAGGTTGGTGGTAACCCTTTAACACCGCTTCCGGCACCTAGCTTCTCCAGTATGGGGTCTGGCATGGATTCACATGCTCATGTATATTCCCCGTCGTCAGGCTGTGATTCCTCGGTAAAGAAAAAATCAGTTTCAGTTTCATTTCTGAACTGTCTTTCTCCTTACAACCAATCACTGGTCTCTGGGTCAAACTGCCCCCAGCCAATGACTGCCCTCTACCTAAGCCCCTCCTCTGATAGCCATCTTCAGATTTTTACCGCACGTTCAAGTGTTGGGAGTCCTCGTGCTTAGCTCTCTGGCTTTTACTGAGTTTTGCGCTTTCTGAAAGAGTTTACTCTATTTTTTGGTCAATCGAGCTTTGCGCTCCATCGATCTACCTTCCGATTAACGGGGACCTGCTTTTCAGATCCTTCAGCGCCTCTCAAGGGCGAATTTCGTCGAGTTTCTTAGTGGAGGATTCCAGAAGTTTCTTCATGGTCTACGCCGCGTGGACATGTCGGAAGAGAAGAAGGATTCGGCTCCCCTTTTCAAGATTTGTTCTGACTGCGGCTTGTGGATTGTCTTCTCAGACGACAAGCATTCCAAGTGTCACTACTGCCTGTACCCGGACCCAACGCACATGCAAGAGGACTGTGCATTTTGTCAGGAGATGGTGCCCCGCACGCTGAAGGATCCACATCGGCGGCTCAAGGAGTGGCTACAGGCCAAGGCCCCTGCTCTGGGTGGGTCCCAGCAGCATGCCTCCCCTGCTACCAAGAAAACTGAGCGGTCTTCTAAGACCTTTGGGGGCACTCCTCCCATGAGGGCCCAACAAAAGACCAAGCAGCGCAAGTCCACGGTCACTGGGGGCGCCGTTGCGACGGGCTCCTCGGCGGCCAGGGCGAGTACAGCGTCTCCAGCGGCTGCCGGTGACCCGGCAAGAAAACCATGTTCCTCAGCTGCTGCAGGAGGTGCCGGCCATGCTGAAGAAGGGCGCGATAGAGCTTGTCCCAAAGAGGCTTCGGAGTATATTCACGTTACTTCCTCGTAAAAAAAAAAAGACCGGCGGCTGGAGGCCCATCCTAGACCTCTATCGTCTGAACAAATACATCAAGTCCCAAAAGTTCTGGATGGTGACTCTTCAGCACGTGCTTGGACAGCTGGAAGAAGGGGACTTTCTGTTGTCACTGGACTTGGAGGATGCTTATTTCCACATCCCCATTCACAAAGGGCATTGCAAGTTTCTGCGCTTCGTGGTTCAATGGCAGCAACACCAATTCTAGGCCCTTCCCTTCGGATTGAAGTTGGCGCCAAGGGTGTTCACCAAATGCCTGGCGCTGGTGTCAGCGCAGCTGCGTCTCCAAGTAATCCATGTTTACCCTTACTTGGATGACTGGCTCCTTCGGGCCAGCTCAAAGGACATTGCCGTCGACCACACGGCGAGGACCATCCACCTTCTGTCGGAGCTGGGGTTCTTGATGAACTATGCAAAGTCCTGCTTGACTCCATCGCAGGACGTGCTGTTTCTGGGATCCCCATTCAACACAATGTCGTGCCTGGTGTCTCCATCAGAGGAGATAGCGGCCATCTTGGGCAAGCTACAATGGCTGTTGGCCCTGAAGATCGCAAGGGTGAGGTCCATCAAGTCTCTTCTCGGCATGATGTCGTCATGCATATACCTCATTCGGCTGTGCAGGCTACGGATGCGTCCAATACAGGAGTTCCTCGATGCCCGTTGGATACAAGTGTTGGGAAGCTTCAAGGACAAGATCACACTCGACAAGAGTTTCCGTTGAGCGATACGGTGTTCGGGAGTGCGCGCTCATCTGTCCGTAGGCGTGGATTTCCAGACTCCACCTCACCAGGAGACGGTCAGGACGGATGCCTCCCTGGAAGGATGGGGGGCACGCACCGGAAGTCTTCACGCAAGAGGCCTGTGGCTACCAGAGGAGAAGACGTTGCACATCAACGTGTTGGGGCTGCAGGCAGTGTTTTGGGTCCTTCCTTCTGTCCCTCAAGGGCAAGGTGGTACGGGTCTTCACAGACAACACCACCATGATGTTCTACATCAGGAAGCAGGGGGGCACCAGATCCCCAGCGCTCTCCAAAGAGGTGCAGGACCTATGGCACTGGGCCATAGCCCAGGGGATGTTCCTCATCCCGTTTCATCTGGCAGGAGTGAAGAACACTGACGCCGACTCTCTCAGCAGCGAGCTGCGCTCTTGCTATGAGTGGAAACTTTGGCAGGACCAAGTGAATCACCTGTCCCGCAGATGGGGCAATCCCCAGATCGATCTGTTTGCGACAGCGACGAACACCAAGTTCCAGAGATTTGCCAGTGGTTTCCCCAGCCAGGGCGCATGGGGGACGCATTCTCATTCCCCTGGGATGGCCTGTCTCTGTATGCGTTCCCTCTGCTGCCGTTGCTTCTTCAACTCATCAATCAACGCAAACGGTCCCAGTGCAGGATGATCCTCATTGCACCGGCATGGTCGAGGCAGATAACATACCCGGACCTTCTCAGCATGTCAGCGTCCCCGCCAGTCAAGATTCCAGTGGTCGCAGATCTTCTTGTCAGGGAAGGAGGTGCAATTCGGCACCACGACCCAGGATCGCTGAACCTGAAGGCCTGGCTCCTGCAGCGTTAGAGTTCGGGGGCTGTTATCTCCCAGCGGACTGCAAGGAGGTGCTTGCCAAGGCCAGAGCATCATCTACTCTTAAATGCTATGGACATAAATGGAAGAGGTTCTCCGTTTGGTGCCGTACACAGATGATCGATCCTCTACGAGTCACGGCTCCGCAGGTGCTGCCGTATCTGCTGTCGTTGGCCAAGGCTGGACTGGCGCATGCCTCCATCAAAGTTCATCTGACGGCTATCTCCCGCTACACCAGATCCCTGGGACGGTCGTCGTTATGGTCACACCGTCTGGTTAAGGACTTTGTCAAAGGACTGTTCTGTTTGTTCCCGCCGGTGAAAGCTCCAGCTCCAGCGTGGGAACTCAATGTGGTGCTGACTACGCTCATGGGTCCTCCGTTCGAGCCTATGCATTCGGCACCACTGAAAATGTTGTTGTGGAAAACAGCTTTTCTTGTGGCCATCACCTCCGCACAACAAGTGGGAGAGGTCCAGGCCCTCTCATGTAAACCACCTTATTTGACATTCGACGAGACAAGGGTAGGGCTACGGACGCACCCCTCTTTCATGCCCAAAGTGCCGTCGGACTTTCATCTAAACGAGCCCTTGGTATTACCTGTATTCTTCTTGACGCCTCAGTCGCCGGCTGAGAGGACTTTACACTCGCTGGATGTGACTAGAGCGCTGAAGTTCTATGTGGACCGCACAAAGAGTTTCCGGAAGACGTCCCAACTTTTTGTGAACTTTGGCCCTGTGAACCAGCGGAAGGCCCTCTTCAAGGCTTCCATTTCCAGGTGGCTATCCGGCTGCATCACCCATTGTCACCGGTTGGCAAACCGACTGTTGCCTGACCATCCGAGAGCCCATTCGACCAGAGCGATCGCTGTAACTACAGCGTTCCTGGTCTGGTGTGCCCTGCTGGACATCTGCAGGGCGGCTATGTGGAGGTCGACGCACACCTTCACGAGATTCTACTGCGTCGACTGGGATTCCAGGGAGGAGTCCAGAGTGGGCCAAGCCGTGCTGCGCAACCTGTTCGCTTGAAGGTGAGCCTGGTGAGGAGGTAAGAGATGCTTATGTTGAGCCTTTGCCACCTCCCATGGTTGTGCATGTGTGTACTGCTATGTATTCTTTATTCATGAGTATGTGAATCCATGCCAGACCCCATGATGGAGAAGGAACAAGTTACTGGCCTGTAACTGTTGTTCTCCAGCATGGGTCTGGCATTGATTCACATGCAAACCCTCCCTCCTACCCCTCTGCGGCTCTTCTCTTGGTCCTACTGCCACTTTACGTGCTACCAAATCTGAAGATGGCTGCCAGAAGAGGGGCTTAGGTAGAGGGCAGTCATTGGCTGGGGCAGTATAACCCAGAGACCAGTGATTGGTTGTTAGGAGAAAGAGAGTTCAGAAATTAAACTGAAACTGATTTTTTCTTTACCGAGGATTCCCAGCCTGACGACGGGGAATATTCATGAGTATGTGAATCCATGCCAGACCCCATGCTGGAGAACAACAGTTATAGGTATGTAACTTGTTCCTTCCCGGTGTGACTGGGACATTACAAGTCCCGGTGGACCGGGAAGCCCGGGCTAGAAAAAGTTAGTCCCTATTCTCGTGGAGTCCCATAGGACTCCATGAGAATCGGTTGACAGAAGCACTGGCACCGTTACTAACAGTGCCGGTGCTTCCGGGATGAGTCTGCCTACCGGGACCATAGCAAACAACAGGGTCAGACCGGCTGGGCGCAGCAGCACCGGCAGGCAGACACATCGTATGGGGTCTGGAAACAAGGATGCCGGTAAGCTTACCAGCACCCTTGTTTCCAGATTGCCACACATCTAATGAGGCCCTATACCTCCTATTTACCATAAGAAGATCAACTTATTTTATTTTCCTCTGCTAGATGGTTTACAATGTGTTTCTCTCATCCAATTTGGTCCAGGAATTGGGTTTAACCTCTTGCAGGTGATAACCACCTCAGAGATCCAGAGTTAGACCTGGTATCACAAGAATTATATTGTGATCTGGCAGAGGGGAAATTGTGGGTTTCAGGGCAGTAGGGAGTGTGAAATAGATTTGTTAATGGAATTTCTTTCAGAGCCAGACGAGTAAGCACGAGTAAGCACAGGGTTAGGTCCCTTACCCTTGTGAAACTCTCCCAAATTGGATGTCTGATTAAGACTAGGTTCCCAATCTAGTGGAAGACCATAAATCCTGGAAGGCCAGACCTAGTTTGAAGGGTCAAAAGGGAAATTATTTCAATTATCCTAACAACACTGCTGAACCAACATATTGCCAAACCATTCTCATATTTCAGATACAATATACTGTTTTGCACTCTAGGAAAGGGAAAGAACAGATTTTAAAAATCATCAAATGGTATTGATACAGCTCTTCTTCAGAAGCGGTGGGGTGAATGAGGCTTCAGAAATGAAATAAGAGTGACAGCGTTGCTATAGTAGACTTACTATACCAGACTATTGTGGCATGCAAGTGTAGCATAGAACATTAAAGTGTAGTGCCAGGAAAGCATTATAAAGCTTCCTCAGAGTACCATTATTTCCTGATATCAACATTGACTTACAGGAACGTTACAGAGGTAGTAAGAGTAAACTCTAACGTGACGCATAATATATGTCAGTATAATACTCAGCAAGAGACTAAAATATGCACTCTAATACACCTTATGCTTTCTCAGAGCTTAGAGGTTGCAGAGTTTCACAACAGCACACATGTACCTCAGCAGTCACTGTAATGATAGGTCAGGCTTTTGGTATGTTGTGTTGAATGCCTCCTCCATCCAATTGTTTTTCCACCCTTCATTTCTTTGCATTTGAAGTCACAACACAGTTTCCTAATTGCACTGAAGGGGCCACAATTAGTCTGTACCAGGTGGGCTCTGATACAAAGCTGAAGGAAAGAAGGAAACGGGTAGTAACGGATCAGATTTTGGATTGGGCCAATACGACTCTTGAGGTTTGGGGTATTTATCATGGCAAATGTTTAGATGGTTGATTGAGCCTCTGAGAAAGAGTGGGATGACTCAGGGGGCACAGCTCAATAACACAGGCACGCTCAGTACAATCACCAGAGATGTTATGCAACAGCTGATAAGAGGAGTCATCTCCTTTTGTCAGAAGCTTCAGTGGGGCATTGCCTGAGAAGAACAAGGCTTCATGAACTCTGAGCTCCTTGGCATCCCTGAAGATAGTTTGCACAACAGATGGCCACACATCCTAGGAAATGATTCAGGTTTACTGGAAGATCTGTGGGTGTGTGGAGGTCTCTGTTAATACAGTGGATTGAGTTATGAATATAGAGAATGCACATTTAAAGGAAAGGGGCCAGTGATAAGAATATAGTCGCATACCAACAAAACCATGCCACACCCGTGGGTTGGATGCAATAAGGACTGGGTGACACACCAATATGTGGCCTCGCAGAAGTCCAGCAAGATGTTTTATCAGCTAAACAGTGATAACCTATAGTTAAGTATTGGTTACACTTGGAAGGTATGGCTCTTACAACCACCCCAGTTGCAATGTATCAGTAACATATGGAGTGTACAGGCAGTGGTAGTGTGAAACATGATTTGTTGTGATGTCAGAGATGTGGGATTTGAATTAAGTAGAAAGTGGTTGTTCCAGTGAAAGGGCAGGTGCATAGAATTAGTGTTCATCCTTGCTTATTACATACATTTCATATTACAGACAAGGACCTGACAATTGAATGTATTCTGGCAATCAGAAGGGAGAAGGCCAGTAACGTTGCAGATAGCATTATTAAGGACATGACCTATGCTAGTAACTAGAAACTTTGGGAATCTATTAGACTTACTTCCAGAAGTAAATTAAAAAACAAATATTAAAAAGAGTCTTCAGGTGATAGAGGTAATATTTCTTGAGCAAAGAAGGAAGTTCAGGTTGTCCATCATACAGTTTTATGTGTAATACTGTTTTCAATTTTTCTGGCAGTTATCTCAGTGTGCTGTCATAGATGGTGTAGCAAGGAAGACAAGACAGTAGTAAATACCGCGACCTACAGACCCTCAAATCATAATGTCAAAGACGACTTATTCCCATCCTTTGTACTCTGTGACGCATATGAAAGGTGCAGTGAGCTGCTGGCAACAAAAGGTGAATACATTTGCAGATATAAGTTTGTAATTCTAGGGAACAGTTAAGAATTTGGCTCCACCGCTGAAAACCTATATGCTTGTAACAAAATTATGACGAACATGTATGTGACCCAAAAATCGAATTAAAAAAACACAATCTAAGGAAGCAATAACGGAGTATACGATTCACGATGAAAAGCAAGTTTATTACATGCAAGTTACAGCCCGGAATGTCAGCCAGCTCTGCAAAAGTGGAACCAAGCTCAAAACACCAAATTTGAATACAAACAAGTTACAAAATACATGAAAATCCACAATCTCTACTGGCTCTTGCCAGTACACAGGTAAAAAAATGCTACACATTAGTCTGCCCTATTGACTAACAACTTACATGTGACCAGCTAAGTACAACCCCTGCTAATAACCTAATTGCATGGTCAGCATCAAATGCTCAATTCTGATTGGCTATCATCATCCTTATAACTGTAACACACAATGATCTATGTCGTTTGGTCAACATAAAATCTTGCACATTTACTGTGCATGCCCCCGAAAGGACCCAACCATGAAGCGAGTGTGAACAGTGAAATCAATACCTTGTGACAACAAATGGGCACAGTACTATTTTGTCATGAGATCTGACAACCTGGCACGCCCTGACGGGTCTCAGACCTTGCAGCTGCATATTCAGCACATCTCTTGCGACTCCCGTCCTGATACATGTTGCTTTCCTGGCATACATTCTTCCATATCTCTCTTGGGCAACAGGAAGCTTTATAAAAACAAAATAAGGCAGCCAAGGCACTGCTCCTGAGGACTAATTTCTCAGATGTATTTGCTCATTTTAAAAAGTGACTCAAAGGTTCTGTAGATGAAAGGACAGTATTCTTAAACACTCCGGCAGAGTGGAGGGTGACGGGGGCTAGAGAGGAGGGGAGGTTGGGCCGGGGAAGGTCACCCAACTCAACGTACCTGTCTCTAAGGAAGAGCACCCTGTCCTTAGCGGCAGTGCCTGTCCCTAGGTGACGTGTGTGGTGGCGCCTATCTAACAGAAATAGAAAGGAGGGCTGCCCCTAGTATTCTATACTGGTGACCAACGTATTCAATGAAAGCACCACCCAACGCACAAAGAGCTAAGATTTTTATTCATTCTTCAATCTTGTAGACAATCTTCAATACTGTAGGCAGATCCAATTTCGTTTTTGTTCAGCAAAGTCCAGAACTGTGGATTAGATTCTGTGGCTAGCTTGGTGTAATTGGAAAGAACTGTGGATTAGATTCTGTGGCTAGCTGGGTGTAATTGGAAAGACCTGGGAGCAGGTCAACTGCATATGTTCCTTCTTTTGTGTCAAATTTTAATTCTTACCCATAGGTCGCATGAGAAGGAGCAACTAGCAGTTCAATAATTGGAAAAGCCTGGGAACAGGTAAAGGTAAAAGGGCCATGGGGCCTTGAGGTATAAAAGAGGCTCTTATAAAAATACACACTTTCACCATAAGTGTGCATGAGAGCAATTGTATGAAGCAATATCCTTTTCCTCTTATTGGGGATATGTGTATTGGGTCATGAGAGCCCTCATGACCTCTGGGGTCGACCGGTTTCAATGGCAAGAGTAGATGAAGCCATCTTCCTCAGGACCATGATTCCATGTTAGGACTAAATCCGGGAGTTCAGAGTGGCTGAACTGGATCGGGCGTCTCCTGCAGGGACACAGAAGGGGGGGCATGGAAAAAGACAAGAGCCAATTAGGGGGGCGTAGACACAATTGACTGGCCTTACGGCAACAGGGAAGTCTATCCACTCTATAAGAGTGAGAGATAAAAAGACCAAATAAAGTGGTCATACATTTCAGGAGATTAAGGGTGCCTGATCACCGGTGCAGTCTAACTCATCATCGGGGGTGGGGGTGGGAGGGCTGGAAAGACAGGGGAGGTGCTGGGTCTCCACTCCCTTGTGACAACATGCTGATAGTGGGAAGATATTGAAAACAAATACCTCTGTGCCTTGTCAGGCGGTGGAGGAGGTGCTCTGGTCTGGTAATAGCAGGCAACACTGTTAAAGAAGAGTGAGTGTCAACACGAGAATGTGTCATCAGAGCAAGTGAAGAAATGAATGAGGCTGGGGAAGCCACAGCATGGGGCTGCAAAAGTCCTAATCCATACCTGATGGAGTGTGCTTGCAGAAGCACCCTCGACGTCTCCAGGTGCTCAGGAGCGTTTGTGCTGCTCCAAAACGCGTTTGATCGGTAAAAGTGCCCGATCGCCTAAAGAAACACGCGGGTAACGCGTCGAAACGACGTGGGCGGCTGTCAAGGCAACGCCCGTGGAGAGCGGTGTATGCTGTGGGCTGGTAGGTGTGTCCGACCGCCTCTCGAAACAACGAGAGAGCGCGTCGGGGACCGCTGAGTCTGCTGTGGGCTGGTAGGTGCGCGCAATCGCTTCTCGAAACAACGAGAGAGCGCGTCGGGAACAGCTGATGCTGTACACAAGCCTGGTGCCGGTGTCCATCATCCATCCAGGACATCATATCCCCCATCATCCATGAGGCTGAGGGATATATTACCACCCGTGAGGCAGCCTTTCTATCCCCTCCCCACCCTCGTATTCTGGCAATTGACGCCCTACCAAAAATCCATTAGGGCATTGTTCTCCCACCTGGGCGACCAATAGTGTCTGGAATCAGCTGCATCCTGGAACCCCTATCCCAGTTTGCAGACTTTTTCATCAAGGATCAAATTCCTAAAATGACCAGTTACATCAAGGATTCCACCAACATGCTGATCCTCCTCGACACTCTCCCATACAACCCCGAAGCAGAATGGTTAGTGACAATAGACATAGAATCACTCTATACTAGGGGTGTCATGGTATTAGTTTTATGACGGTACGATAACCTTCTTGCCAAATGACGGTATATCATGGTTATCGCGGTATAGCAGGTGGAGTTAGCTAATCTTAACAAATATTATCTAAAAGATCATAAACTGTCAGATTTATCATCACAAACAAGACCAGGCACCCAGGACCAGAATTGGGCTTTTCAAACATACTTTCCACTGAAATGTCACCCCTTGCTTCCACCAAACACAAACACACGTGTGGAGAGGAGGAGGGGAGAGCCCTGCCGCGACTGGCAAAGCAAACTTAATAGCTTTTCTTATGTGGTCATTTAGGCTTTTGGCTCCCCCACTGGCTACTGGTGAAGATGAACATGTTGCCATCTTGATAACCTGCACGCCACAGATCAATCGAGGTTGATGGTAGCATACGCATGTGCGCATGAACACACACACGCACTCTCTCTTTATGTGACAGCCTTTAGTTTACTTGCGGGCCAAAAGGTGTTCAGTAAACACGGACAAGTCACCTTTGGTATGGCAGCAGTGAATACCCACAGAGATGAGTGAATTTTGCAGTGTGACTTATTATATGTAAATTCAATGATAGAACCAGGGAAATCCCCCATTGTCATATGTTTAGCAAACATTATCCATTATAAATATATAAACCCCAAAGCCGCCATCCCAAAGTAAACCCTTTTCCTTCTTGGCACTGTATTTATTCTTCCTATTGCTAACATATTGATTGTGTCAGGCATGTGTGGTTTATGGAATGGCATTAAAAACTGCTCCAACTAAAACTACTTGGCAGATGGCACATCCAACAGTGCAAGACCAAGACTGCGCAGCACTTGCTTTCTGCAGCCTTTCCAAATCAGACTGAAAAGCACACTTAACGGTATAAACAGTATACCGGTATAAACAATGTGACGGTTATTATTGGTCAATTAAGTGGTTCACGGTATCTTTAACGGTATACCGTTATACCGTTACATCCCTACTCTATACCCGGATTCCTCAACAAGAGACACTAGAAATGCTGAACAGCCTACTCCACTCAGGCATCGAACTGCATGGAGTACCACCGGATTTCATTCATCAACTGGCCAAAATTGCACTAACTAGAAACTATTTCCTGTTTGAAAACATCTTTTATCAACAAACTTCAAGCACTGCGATGGGGACAACTTTTGCCCCCAGCCTCGCTAACCTCTATGTGGATCTTTTTGAACAGAAACAGATCTACCCCAACACCAACCCATACCTTACCAGCTTGGTCATATGGCGACGATATATAGATGACATTTTTGTGATTTTCAAAGGGACGGAACAAGAACTAGTAGCATTCCACGCTTGGCTCAATTCACTCAACCCCCATCTACAGTTTACTTTGGACAAAGACGAGCACAACACATATTTCCTTGACCTAGCCATCTCGGCCGGTGATGGGAAATTGGTCTCATGTGTCTACAAGAAAAGTACAGATAGAAACTCCCTCCTCTGCTACTCCAGTTATCACCCAAAAGCATTACGAGACAACCTCCTATTCGGACAGTTCTTGCGATATCAGAGGTTGTGTACCCAGACTCCAGCTTACACTACACAATCCAGACTCCTGCAAAAATAGCTGGCAGACAGGGGCTATCCCAGAAGGATTATCAAAGACACCTACAAAAGAGCCAGGAACATCCCCAGGTCTGTCACCCTGCAACAGAATACCAAACAAGATAACATCACAGGGCTCACAGCAGTATTCAGCTATTCGCCCCTTCTGAACAAAATAAAGAGAGAGTTGAAGAGACTATGGCCGATCCTCAACACAGGGAATACGGACATACCGGTCCCATGGTTCGCCCTCAAAAGACGACCCAATATAAGAGACAAAATAGTCAAAACCTTGACACAGAACACACCCACAACTGGACCGATCCAACGGACCCTCTGGAATACATCACCTGCTATAGGCCATGCCCCCTGCGGCAATTGCTCAATGTGTGGCCAGACAGCAAGAACCACTGAGATAGATATAGGATGGAAGACCCTGTGGAGACAGAGTACATTTACGAATTGCAACTCCAAGGGAGTCATCTACATGATCACATGTCCGTGCAACCTGAGATACATAGGCATGACAATGAGGGCAGTCCGCATACGTATGATTGAACATCGCTCTTGCATACGCACCAACAAGCTGACAGCTCCCTTAGTACAACATTTTACAGCCGAAGGACACATGGCAGACACTTTCAAATGGACCATCATAGAGAGAATCACACCGCCTGCCAGAGGGGGCAACTTCAACAACATCCTCTTCAGACGAGAACAGCAATGGTTTTTCAGACTGAACACATATTCGAAAGGCCTCAATGAAAACATCCAGTGGCACGACCGAGCCGTGCTCACCTAGGTACACCACCTTCCTGGGACGTTTCGATTCTGAGGGGTTTTCCCCTGCGGGCCCCAGCTGGTGAGTGTTCCCTATTGGGACACCACCACTGAGGCCTTCTCCCCCACTTGCCTTCATTTGCCCATTACTTTCCCCTCCCTCCCTTCCCCTTTTTTTCCTTTTCCCCCGCCCCCCCACACTGCCAACCCCCTCCCTTCCACGCTGAGCTTTCACTTTGTTTTACCATTTTGACCCCCGTGGGGGGCCCCCTTGTTGGTTTGACACCGGCACCAGGCTTGTGTACAGCATCAGCTGTTCCCGACGCGCTCTCTCGTTGTTTCGAGAGGCGATTGCGTGCACCTACCAGCCCACAGCACACTCAGCGGTCCCCGACGCGCTCTCTCGTTGTTTCGAGAGGCGGACGGGCACACCTACCAGCCCACAGCATACACCGCTCTCCACAGGCGTTGCATTGACGGCCGCCCACGTCATTTCGACGCGTTGCTCGTGTGTTTCTTTAGGCAATTGGGCACTTTTACCAATCGAACGCGTTTTGGAGCAGCACAAACGCTCCTGAGCACTTGGAGAAGCCGAGGGTGCTTCTGCAAGCACACTCCATCAGGTATGGATTAGGACTTTTGCAGCCCCATGCTGTGGCTTCCCCAGCCTCATTCATTTCTTCACTTGCTCTGATGACACATTCTCGTGTTGACACTCACTCTTCCTTAACAGTGTTGCCTGCTATTACCAGACCAGAGCACCTCCTCCACGGCCTGACAAGGCACAGAGGTATTTGTTTTTAATATCTTCCCACTCTCAGCATGTTGTCACAAGGGAGTGGAGACCCAGCACCTCCCCTGTCTTTCCAGCCCCCCCAACCCCAACCCAATGATGAGTTAGACTGCACCGGTGATCAGGCACCCTTAATCTCCTGAAATGTATGACCACCATGTTTGGTCTTTTTATCTCTCACTCTTATAGAGTGGATAGACTTCCCTGTTGCCATAAGGCCAGTCAATTGTGCCTACGCCCCCCTAATTAGCTCTTGTCTTTTTCCATGCCCCCCCCTTCTGTGTCCCTGCAGGAGACGCCTGATCCAGTTCAGCCACTCTGAACTCTCTGATTTGGTCCTAACATGGAATCATGGTCCTGACGAAAATGGCTTCATCTACTCTTGCCATTGAAACCGGTCGACCCCAGAGGTCATGAGGGCTCTCATGACCCAATACACATATCCCCAATAAGAGGAAAAAGATATTGCTTCATACAATTGCTCTCATGCACACTTATGGTGAAAGTGTGTATTTTTATAAGAGCCTCTTTTATACCTCAAGGCCCCATGGCCCTTTTACCTTTACCTGTTCCCAGGCTTTTCCAATTATTGAACTGCTAGTTGCTCCTTCTCATGCGACCTATGGGCAAGAATTAAAATTTGACACAAAAGAAGGAACATATGCAGTTCACCTGCTCCCAGGTCTTTCCAATTACACCCAGCTAGCCACAGAATCTAATCCACAGTTCTGGACTTTGCAGAACAAAAACGAAATTGGATCTGCCTACAGTATTGAAGATTGTCTACAAGATTGAAGAATGAATACAAATCTTAGCTCTTTGTGCGTTGGGTGGTACTTTCATTGAATACGTTGGTCACCAGTATAGAATACTAGGGGCAGCCCTCCTTTCTATTTCTGTTAGACAGGCGCCATCACACACGTCACCTAGGGACAGGCACTCCTGCTAAGGACAGGGTGCTCTTCCTTAGAGACAGGTACGTTGAGTTGGGTGACCTTACCCGGCCCAACCTCCCCTCCCCCCCTTGCCCCCCTCACCGTCCACTCTGTCTGAGTGTTTTAGAATACTGTCCTTTCATCTACAGAACCTTTGAGTCACTTTTTCCTACAAAACCGTTGTTTTTGTGATACCACGTTCATCCTGTTAACGGTTAAAAGGATTTCAACGGCTTGTCCGTGTGTTTTTTTGCTTCTACACTAGCTTACCCTGTTTGTTGTTACATTTTGCTCTGTTTAACCCATCTGCTGTAGAACCAATTGTCATGCCACTCCTCGATAAGGGCAGTATAACTACAACCTAGTTCAGTACCGTGGCAATGTCTCAACCCCAGGTACCATTCACTTCAGAATGTGTCCTTCACTGCTATTGCATTTATCTAACTCTAACATATCATTACCCTATCTCCTGTCTGGCGCATCTTTGAACAGCCATGTCTTGCTAAAATAACTAACAATCATGCAGCCCCTCGGACTTCATCCAAGAACCTTGACAGTCTGACAGGGGAAGCATGAATACAATCTAATTTACAAAAATGTCAGGAGCTTTGAACTGTGGCCTAGTGCATCACCAGTCAGGTCTGCTACTTCAACTAGGCCCCAATTCTAACAGGGAAACGCTCTGGTCAGTATTGTGCGAGGTCCTAAACATCAGTGCCTTTCCCAATTTACCTTTTACACCACCTGGCAGCTCAACAACATACTCAACAAGTAATAAGCTCTCAAAGGCGGCAAAAACAAAACCAAATTCAATACCACTGGCTAAACAAAATCTTGGAGTCTCAGGGATCTAAACTCTACATATAGAGAACAATGGCCTCATTACGAGTCCGGCGGTAACCCTGCCGGTGCTACCGGCGGATTGCCGCTGGACTCGTAATATTTAACCGGCCCCTGACTTCCAAGTGCCACCGGGACATTACAAGTACCGGGAAGTCAGGTGCCGGTAAATTTTAGTCCCCATTCCCATAGAGTCCCATAGGACTCTATGACTCGGAAGCGCTGGGACCGCCATACTCCTAATGAGGCCCAATGTCTTTTGCAGCCCTCCATCCCACCATGTACCCGGTAGCCTAATGCTCTCTAGAATGGGGGGCAAACCTAAGTCCTAATTCACATGTGAGCAGAAATGCTGAAACAAATGACATGCACCAGCACTGAAATGAAATGACAACGCCATGCTACCATAGCCTGTACATTCATTCACGTGGGGTCACTGTGCCTGCATTACAACATTACTTCTTTAGTTAATTCTCTAACTACTCTACTCGCCTCCTTCTGCTTGTCAAATTCAGTGTTTGGTACCCAACACTTACCAACATTATGCAAATCTCCACCTTGCTGTGCATATTCCTCTGGGCTGCATGTGAAAAAAAACAAAAACACTTTCTGTCTCCTGTAGGGTTAACGTACTCCTCTCAATAATTCTCTTGGTCTGGAGGGGAGTCAAAATATGTCCCTGGGGGACCAATTGGATGCCCTAGTCTTACCATTTGGGACTCAATCTCACCATTCCACTAATTAATCAGTCTGTGTTTTGACAGGTTTTAAGAAGGGAGTGGCCTCACATGCATTGGGTGCGAGTGATATCATATTTGTTCCTTTGGACAGCGTTTTTTTTTTTATTCTTCAGAGTTTAAAATTTGTTTATTTGTTTTTGGTAGCAAAACTTAATTTACACCTTTACAAATGTTACTCACTTAGAAACAATAATCGTCTTTTACAAAATACACATCTTAAAACCCTTATCACATAATAAGACACTTTAAATACATATTAGTGGCCCACATAACATACAAAACAAAACCACCACCCAGCATACATTAAACATAACAAAAACTGTTTAGTCATAAAAAAGCAAGTGAGGGAATAGCTGGGAGATAGAAAGTAACGCAAAATCAAACGATCAGCGCGAGACATTCCAATTATAAGGCGAATGCTAATTGATTTTAGTGGAGCGAGTCAAAAACGACCCACTAAGAATGCCATTGTTTAGTGGCGGCAGGTGCACCTCAATTAGCAGAACAGGCCTAACAGTTGCAAGTATGATGGTATTAGAGTTTCCCTGCATACAGCGAAGCCAAACTAAATGGCATTCAAAAGGTGAATATGAGGATAGAAATGCACCCAAACAGCATCGCCTTGTTGCTCAAAAAAGGTACAATGCATAAACAAATGTTCTAGGGATTCTAGCTCAGCATGTTCTAAGCAAAATCTGCAACAGTCCCACTGCCCCAAGTCCCTATAACCGGACCAGTTCCTAATACGGGAGCCGGTATGGACAAGATCCAGACGGAAACGCATGTAAGTCCTTCTTGCAGCGTTGTCAGGAAAGCACAGTAGATAAGGGAGCTGAGGAGTAACTGCCTGCCTAAAAATAGCATAGGAACTGAATGAGGAATAGCCACAGATCAAATCTGAATTGCGTGCCCAGGCATTTTTAAAGAAACGAGATTTGACTTTACGCGGTGAGTCAATTAAATCCTGCTGGGACATATTCAAAGATATTAAGATGGCATATTTACGTTCTTTGAATTCCACAATCGAGACGGGACACTCATAAGCGAGCATTGACTTAAAATCCTCATACAGAGAATTTGGAGGAGGAGAAATCATTTTACTAAAGGTAGTAACCATCAGCCAGAGATATTTGTCTGCTAAAGGATATAGACCTAGTTCATGTAAAATGATGGCATTTGGTCGGTAACCTGGTAAACCTAGGATCTCTTTCCAAAGTTTGCCTTGTAGAAGATTTAATAGAGGCCCCAGCTTCACAGACACACATCGACGGCATAAAGTAAGATGGGCTCTACTTTCATAGTGTAGTATTGTAAGAGGGGCATAAGTGAATATCTACAATGCCTTCGAAAAATAATTCTCATTTGGGTGGCCAGTGGGTTGAGCTTGGAATTCAACACTATGTGCCATCCATCGACAGACATCCTATTCGATAGGTGATGACACAAGTAAACAATCTCTTCTTTTCTCTTGATAGATTGTGTGCCAATCACAAAGTTAAACCTGGGTATTTTTTTTTTTTGCAGTAAACACAATAATATGAGATTTAGCTGTATTTATAGTCATATTGTTCAACAAGCAATAATCATGAAAGATCTTAAGTTTATTTTGGAGGCCAAACGGAACCCTATCGAATAGGATGACTTCATCCGCAAAGGCCAACCAATCAAGACGTAGCTTGCCCAAGACTACCGGAAATGAATTAGAACCACTCCAAATTTTGTCTATGTCGACCAGGTAAAGATTAAATAATACCGCCGCCAGATTACATCCCTGTTTGACACCAATGCATGTGGGGATGTTGTCAGTTAAGAGCCCATCAGAGTTAATACGGACCCTATATGAGGTATTACGGTGCAAGGCAGCAATTATTGCTACAAGCGCAGACGGAATACCATATGACAACATTTTATGCCAGAGACGAGTTCGTAGTACATTATCAAAGGCGGCAGATAGGTCCAACGATGCCATATAGATTGTGCCGTTTGACTTGGAGTGCGCATGCCGCAAAAGGTGGGCAAGAATCGAAGCATTTAACTGCGTGCCCATTTCCCGCCGAAAACCAACTTGTGCTTTTGAAAGGATATTTGGGGTACGTAGGTGTGCTTCCAAGTCACACAAAACCAACCATGCAAAATGTTTTGCTGCAGTGTCTATTAAGGCAATTGGCCTGAAGTTTAGCGGGTTACTTAGGGCACCCTTTTTGTGAAGAGGAATTACTATTGCCATCAACCAAGATTGCGGGATTCTACCAGTTTTATAGATCAGCTGATAGTGGGCAAGCAAGTACTTAGCCCAAAAATTGGGATCATCCTTAAAGACACATGCGTGAAGCCCATCTGGACCAGCCGCCTTCGAAAATTTCAGTTGCGAAATTGCCCATATTATGTCTTTGACATCCCAGGGACAAACCCTTGGGCAGGACAACTGCATGTCAATTGATTCAGACTTGGAGTGAATTTCCGTCAATGCGTATTTTTGACAATAAAACTGCTCCCATTCAGCACCAGAGATGGTAGCAACCATTCGTTGATCTGCCTTACCTGTCGGATTTCTTAGAATAGACCACAAGTCTCTGGATTTTTTTTTGCATAACAGCTCAATCATATGTTGATTGGCTACGTTGTATGCGGCCTGACGAAGAGTCTTTAATTGCTGTTTAAAGCGAGCTGCAATAAAAAAAATGTTCTCTCACATAATTCGGCAAGTTATAGGACGTAGTTCTTAACTTATGAAGGTCCCTATTTTTTTGCTTTTTTAAATCTGCAACCAGAGCCAAATTAGGGTGGACATCCTGCGGGTAAACCATAGCCTGTGAATCTTTCACTAGGTCACGCAAGTGCCTGTGGATCATCAATAAGTTTATTTTATTGATTGTTTCCTCGTTACCAACCGACAGGTAGTCCTCGTGGCACACTAGGAGGTCCCTGTGCACCAAAAAGACCAATTTCCTACAGACTGATCGGTTCCGTTTGACAGAGATAGTATGCCTGTCGCTTGCCACCAACACAGCAGGGGCCGAGGCTTCATATACATCAATCCTTAGATGAAGACTCGAAACAGCATGTAGTGATCGCTCAGTCCCAGATCCAGAATGGAAATTGGGTCGAGCAGACCAGTACACACCCTTGACGCCAATAAGTAATCAATGAGAGAAGTGGCTGTTCCACGCTTCCAAGAAATTTTGATGGAATGTGGCGCAAGTTGAATTGGATAAATACCCCATGCTTCAAAAAAACGTGTCCATTGTTTGCCTCTATAAAACGCTTGTTGGACATATGGTGAGGAATTACAGGAAGGCCGTGCAGCGTTATAGAGTTCTAGATATGAGTTCAAGTCACCTCCTATCACAATTTCATGATTTGGACAGGAAACGAGTGCATGGCCTAGAATTCGATCCAGTTCCTCTAAAACCAAGCGCAACTTCACCGCGTGCGGGTTCCACTATATGGACAGCAATAACAAGGACGGAACATTTCTATGCTCAAACGACAGTTCCACCAATAAGCATGAGTCAGAGTAATCCAATAATGAAGACACCACCTTCAACCCATTGTTGATAAGGATAGCGATGCCACCAGAAGGGCGACCTGTTTGGACATGACGAGCCGGGACAGAAAAACAAATATATCCGTCTAACACTACATCGCCTAGAGCCATTGTTTCCTGTAAAAACAGAAGATCAGGGTTTAGCTCAAGCCTGACACGTCTGTGCCATGCCCCGAGGTTGCTTATACGACAGCAATTCCAAGAGGCAACAGTAATGCGACCCAATTATAAGTCAGCGGGAGGAGCCTTCATGGCTACCGCCACTTTTATCAAAGGCTCCAACCAAGATAAACCGCTAAGCGCTTGCGTAAGCGAGGCCAATTGACAGCGTTTTGTGCAGCACCCACAATCAGTTGACAGGAACAACAAATTACAAGCACCAGGACAAGGACAGGAAACATTATTTTACAAACAGTACTCAACCATGATAGAACCCTTGCAAATATTGATAACCACCAATCTTGCTCCACCACCCTACCATACCTCACAGTACGTAGATTGTGTGGGTCATGGACCCGTTATCTGAATCATGAGGTGGGATGTATGTTTGTTTGTTTATTTGATAGAGCACACCAAACCCTCAGGTAGCTGGGCGCAACATTACAAGTATACTTAAAGCTTAGTTACATAAAAAAGGTAAATGGGTGTATGCATACAGGAAATAAACATAATTACTGCCACATAGTTTCCAAAGATACTTGTGGTCACATATGAGTATTCCAAGATTACAGTCGGCAGTCGAATGGTACAATAGTAACAGATACATTGAGAACGGTAAGGCCTAGCAGGCATTAGGTAGCAAGTGCAGTCAAGGTATAAGTACAGGGCGAGATAAGTTAAGGGGTCGATAGGTCGGCAGGTTTAGGCATCGTTGGTCCGTATCCAGGTGAGGACTTTCCGTCTAAATCTGGAGTAAGGTTGGTCTGTTCTGAGATACACAGGGAGTGTGTTCCACGATTGAGCGGCTATGACTGGGAAGCTGGAGCCGCCAGCTGTAGTGCGTTTAAATCTAGGGACCTCTCAGGTGTGGGTGTTGGCAGATCTCATAGGGCGGGCAGTGATTCTCTTGTTTATTCTTTCTACGAGATAAGGTGGAGCTATATTGTTCAGACATTTGGACGTGAGAGAAAGTGTTTTAAGGAGGATCCTGTCATTAATCTTAAGCCAGTGGATATCTCTTCTAAATGTAGAGATGTGATCTCTGTTTGGGATATTTAGAGCTGCTCTAAGGGCATTATTTTGGAGTCTTTGGATTTTGTCAACAATGTACTTGTTGGCTCCCGCGTACAAGGCATTACAGTAATCCAATCTGGATATTATAAGTGCATTGGCCAGGGTGATGCAGCTGGTTTCAGAGAGAAATGGTCTGCAGGCTCGATCAGTCTGCAAGTATATGCTGTTGAAGATGCTAGTGAGTTCACTTGCTTCTTTAAGGTAAGTGCAGAGTCAAGATAGAAGCCTAGGATTTTAACTGCGGGCATCACTTTGTTGACATTATTGTCATTGTTGATGGAGGCATAGCTGGGGTTGAGTTTTTTAATGGCCGTCTCTGAGCCTGGGATCAGTAGCTCCGTTTTGTCGTCATTCAGGCATAGACCGTGGGATGCCATCCATGCCTGAATGAGGAGGTATATCTTGTTTATTAAGGCCGAGTCCTCCAGGAAGTTGCCCGAAAGGGGAATGAGGATCTGGGTGTCATCTGTGTAATTAGTGTAGGTGACGCCCAGTCTATCCAACTTGTCAAACAGGGGCTTAGTAAAGATGTTATACATGGTGGGTGACACACATCATCCCTGAGGTACGCCGCAAGAGACTTGTATGGGATCAGCAGCTCCTGAAGGGGAGAAGACTCTCATTGAACGGTATATAGGAAGGACTGAACCCAGGTTATGGCATCACTTGAGAAATGGGCAACCGACCTAAGGTGGTTGCATAAGACTGCGTGATCCACCAAGTCAAAGGCTGCAGATAGGTCAAGGAGGAGTAGCATAGCTGATTTCCCAATGTCCTTCAACTCGTCAATTTGTGTCTTGAGGTCTATTAAGGCTGTTTCCGTACCATGGAGAGGGCGGAAGCCAGACTGGTGTGATCCTAAAAGGTGGTTGGCTTCTAGGTAGTCCTGTATTTGCAGGTAAACTACTCTGTCGATGATTTTACGTAAGAAAGGGACTGTGGTGATAGGTCTGTAATTGGTCAGGATTGAGGGGTCTAAAGTTTGTTTTTTGAGCAGTGGGAGCACCCAGGATTGTTTGAGGTTATTAGACACTAGGTTCATCTTGAAGGAGGCATTGATGAGCTTCAAGATGAAAGGGGCCAAGTCTCTAGCTGCATCCTTTATAATTTGGGCTGGGCAGTTGTCTCCTTTGCAGTTTGAGGGTTTTAGCGAGAGAATGATTTTTTCTGTCTCAGAGATAGAAATGTTCTTGAAGCTGAAGGGTGGGGTGGTACTGTTCAGTGTAATTAGAGGGGGTTGCTGCTCAGGTGAGTGCTGCTCAGGTAAGAGCAGTGAGGCTTTATTTTTGGCTATTTTAAGTTGGAGGGAGGTGATTTTGTTCGATAGAGCATTTTGTATGTCGGTACACCAAGGCTTGTCCTTAGGAGTGTTGTCAGCCTGTGGTAATGATGATTTCATTTCCCGAAGGAGGGAGAATAGTTCCTTGGTGTCCGACTTCGCCTTAGATATTTTGTTGTTAAATATATTCTTTTTTGTGCTAATTATTTCATTCTTGTACAGTTTGGAGAGGTTTGTTAACTTGGCTTTATTCTCGTCACTAGGCGAGTGGCGTCAAATTGATTTAAGCTTTCTTTTTTGGAGTCTTAATTCTTTAAGTTGGGGCGTGAACCAGGCATTAAGGTGAGATTTCGGTCTACCTTTACAGAGTTTGACAGGTACAATAATGGTTATGGCGCTGTTAAAGACCTCCACTAGTAGGGTGGGGTCTGTATTAATGGCTAAATTGTTGATAGCGGGGAGAAAATGTGGGAGTAACTTATCCGCTGTAATGTCCTTTTTACTTCTGGCGGGGAGTGGCAGTGACATAACTATGGTTTTAGGGCAGATGAGGTCAAGAGTAGCAGTGAAGGTAATTAGATAGTGGTCAGTCCACGATTGAGGGGTAATGTTAGTGATAGTAATATTACAGTTCAGGTCGGCCACCCAATCTAGGGTCCTTCCTTTAATGTGGGTAGGGGTGACTTTTTGTGTCAGCCCATGATCCTTCAGTAGATCATGGGCTTTGAATTCACAACATGAAGGGCCTATCTTGACACAGATCCCACCCTCCATGGCCATGAGTAAATCAAGTACATAGCGATTATCAAATGTCATTAATCTGATTGCCCTTAGTTCTTCTCTAACCACTCTCAAACTGTGCTCAAAGTCAATTGCCAGCTGTATCATTTCCCAGCAGGTTATTTGAAGCCACATTAGAGTCTGCCACTGCCTTAATTCCTGGAGTGAACAGGGAGGCAAAGAAAGTCTCAGTCTTGGTGAACATCCGGTACTTCTCGGGTATGGCATTGAGTTTCACATTCAGATCTTGGGACAAATAGTCTGGGCGTCTTTGGTGGTGCAAGCCCAGTGATCAACGGGCCCGCTGATGCATAAGGTTCATAAGGTCTGGACAGGAGGTGCTGATTGATTATACTAAGATCGGCATCAGGGACAATTAAGACCGGGGAATGCAAAGTGGCTAGGGAACGGACAACACTCCAAAATGGTGGAAGCTATATGCATGCAAGGCTCAAACATAACCAAAAGAAATCCATGAGCGCTGCACTTCCCCCATTGAGATCTGGAATATCAAGTGTTCTGTTACAGGGCCTCATCACAATTTGGGCGGTATCCCAACTGGGATACCGCCCAACTGTTTTTGCATTACCGCCCACCTGCCCACATGTCTGACGGTATTACCGCTGGATCACGGGGTTGGACGGTAAACATAATTCCCCATTGAATTTTTGGCGTAATTACAGCCGGCGGTATTACCGCACGGTAATTGCACCAAAAAAAGAAATCGGCATTTTTCCAATGTATTTACCCCCAGCTTAGAGCTGGGGGTTAACGCTGCCAGACTCCAGATTGGGTGGACCCTTAAAAGCGGTGGTAACACTGTTACTGCCACATTTAAGGGCTACCGCCCAACTCGTGATGAGACCCACAGTGTTCATTGGTGACAACTGGTATACTGCCATTGTCCCTAAAACACAAGGAGAGTTGTGTACGTTTCAGAACTTTAGTGGATTTCTCACGTTGCTTCATCCATGTCAGTTTAACATATCTTTCCCACACAGCAGAACATGTCTTCACATGTGTCACTACTTCCTCCGAAAACACCACCAGTCCTCTTAATTTTCACCCTATTAGTTCCGCCACATCACATCAACCTTAGGTATTATTTCACCCAATGAAACCAACTTCCCCCTCCCAGTCACCCCATGGGTCTGCCAAGTCACAATCTTGGACATCATAACCATAATTGAACAGCTAAACAACTCTCGGGCGGCTGGGCCCAACAGGATTTGTAACTCCCTTGTCAAACTATCTCCTGGCATTTGGGCACACGCCATGCATCTACTATTTGTTCACATAGGCACATTTGATACCATTCCAGATACATAGTGTGAAAGCCATGTATTACCGGTCCATAAAAAGGGCTCTTAGAATGTGGCAGTAAACTATAGGATGCTAGCCATGTTGGATATCCCAGCTAAGATTTTATTTCTAGAGATAAATCAATGGATCACTGAAAATGACATTCTCCCTCTAATCAAAAGGGTTTCATTAAGAAAGTGTCTACCTCCCACAACCTACTTATTCTCGTATCCTCTGTGGAATATGCTTCGTCACATAGAGAGAGCACTGTGTACTGCACGTTTATTGATTTCTCTGTAGCCTTTGATTCTGTCATCCAGAACAAATTGTGGCAAAGTTTGACACGATGGAAAATTCCTCCTGGCCTCCTAAGACTGCTCATGTTGCTTTACACAAATACCCCAGTCAGGATCAGACTGGATGGTGAAGGAAAATTGTCAAACTCCATGGCCACCCACCGTGGCGTGAAGCAAGGGTGTATCATTGCACCATCGCTTTTTAATTTATATTTGGCCGTTTTACCGGTGGCCCCTAGTAACTTACGTACCTGCCAAGTGAAAGTGGGCCACCATCAGACCAGCAGGTTGGACTATGCTGACGACCTCCTACTAATGGATCAAACCCCAAAAGGACTTAAATCCCTGATCACGGCGTTGGTGGAGTTTGCAGATTTAAATAGTCTATATCGGTGAACATTGCGAAAAGCAAGGCTATGATTTTCTCGCCCATACATCGTCAGCGTAAGTATATAGTATGCAAGTTAAATGGCTCTCCGCTTGAATGTGTAACCTCCTATAACTATTATACATGTTCAGAACACCTCGCAATGGTCCCTGCACTGTCCTGAAACCAAAGCGAAATGCCAAAAGGCGATCAATGCTATTAGTCACTTCATAGGGCGCCAAGGAGGTTTTTCCACTGCGACAATTTTATTATTATATTCTGCAAAGGTTCTTCCCATCCTTTTTATGGTATTGAGGTTTGGGGACACCATTATTTAACAGCACTAAAAAGCTTCGGTGGTTCCATGCTTCGTAGTCTCTTTCGAATGCTTCAAGCTCTGTCCATTGAGTACATGTACTTAGAATTTGAAATCAATGGCATTACTCATGACTTTATTCTTAAAGCTGTAATGTCTTATGAACATCCGCGCGTTACAGAATAGTACAACGATGGTGAGTTTCTTGCGTGCATTCTTCGACATCGATAACTGTAAGTTCATGGGGACTTTGGGCTTGTTGCTATCACTTCATACTAGGTGGCACAGGGATGTCTCAATCGCTCCAGTGGGGGCGGGGGTGAGTTTAGTTAAAACCCGTCTGAAACAAACATTGACTGTGATTAGTAAAGAACCAAATGTAGTGAATCTTTACAAAAAACATAATAGTGTCCCCTACTGTGAGTACATAACCCACCGCCTGACAAAACCCACCTATATTGTGGCATATCCTAATAGCACTATAGCAAGACAATACTTGTTACTCAAGTTTACCATTAGTGATGCACTCGCCACAAAAGGTGCACTATATGGCATGGAACGTACTGAATGAGTTTGTCACCCTATGTGGCACAGGAGCTATTGAAACCTTGGAACATCTTTTATTCGAGAGTGAGAGCCTGCAGAGACATAGGTTTAGCTTTCTTAAATCCTATAACAGTGGTCTTGACTGCGCGGACTTGCTCTCTCTCTGGCCTTTATTCTTAGAGGGAAATGACCATAACTTGTTATTTTCTATGGTGAAATTTTATTGGAAATGTGCTGAAATCCTTAAACTTTTATTCTCTTGAATTTAAGTATTAAATACTCACAATGTTTGTATGCTGGTGATATATTAAGCCCATGTATCAATCTTGGTGATTTTACGGTTTGTTATTTGTATTTATTGTATTTATATATCGCTTTAATCGGGTAGATGATAAGTGATTGCATGATAAAATTGCTTTGTGGCTCGAGCATAACATGTATTTCCAGGTCCCTTTACCTGACGATTTTATCTATGTGAATATTGTTTTATGTTTAATTTGTATTGTGTTGTATATACAAAGCCACTTGGCTGTGATTATATAGATAAATAAGTCCTTTGACCCACTTGTTGTGAAAAACAGCACCTCCCATTTCTAATTGAGCTCTCATTTTGCACTGCAGCTGCTCCTGCCCGTTATCCTCAGGATACTCACTGTTTTTTTTATAACTGTTGCCTGAACCCTGTGTCCCTGAACAACTCACGCACCCTATAGAGGGCAAGGTGCCCGTAAAGCATTGTGCTATTAGAGATATCATTTCTTGAGGTGTAACCAGTCTAGGTTTGCCAGTTGCATGGGGTATTAAAGAACAAATATAGCAGGAATAGTTTGACTTCTCTCATCCCAAATCCCTCATGTGATTGTACCATAGATTGATTGTTTTGGGGGTATGCACATCTGGAAAACTATTTAAAAGGTCATCAGGATTCACAATGTCCCTCTTGCTTCGGGTCACGGGCACACTACTATTTGCTAATACATATGCTACTTCAATATCATTACCCTCTTCACTCCTAAGAAAAGAAAAACTATAAATGCTATAATGAAAAAGAAGAGAAAGAGAGAAAAACAGGAAAATCATGCACAACATAATACTTCTAACATTGTCCGCTGCTCCTGAAGGCTGTGAAAAAAGGGACACAGTGATTTCAGAAATGTTAATGCGTTATGAAAAACACTCCGATCTCCCACCTTCGTTTCTCCTGCTCTTGCGGGGGGGGGGCTGGTGCAGCTGTCTTTCTAATGCCCCTTAGGTGGATCCACACCTTCTTTCCTGTGATGTTAACAGTGGTGGGAGTATCGTAGATGAACTTGTAGGGCCATTGGAATCTTCTTTCATTCCATTTCCTCACAAAGCTTCTAATATAAACCTAGTCACCCGTGAAGAGCTGTGGTTGCTGTAAAGATGCTCGGTCGTCTGTCACCGCTGCAGCCGGCGGTCTTGGGTGGGTCATTAGAGGCTGCGTGTTAAGGTGTGAGGGGACTATGCCGCCTCCTGCCTGTTACAATCACATGGGCGTGAGATAGGGCTTCTCCCCTGTCTGGATTCTCAGTGGGAACAACGCAATAGGGGGATAATAAAGCCAATTACATTTCAGAGATTCACATATTTTTGCTAAACCTTGTTTTAAAAAGGTCAATAAAGCACTCAAATATCGCGTTGGCTCGCAGGTGGTAAACTGAGCATAATTTGCGCTTTATGCCCAATAGGGCGGTCATTTCTCTAAAGAGGTCATTTAGAAAACAAGGTCTGTTTTCAGATGTCAGGATCTCAAACACACACCCCAAAGGGGATGTTAGGGAGAATTCGCCTTCTAGGGCTAATTTCCCTCACCTAGTGAGTCCCCCAGCAGCTTTGTTGGATTTCTGGAGTTTATTTTTTCCACCTGGTAAGAGTGTACATCCTTTTTCCACTCTTACATGTGTTTTGGCCTATATGTTTTACTCATTGTGTGATCTTGGCCACTGGAGCACACCACTCCAGGTGCCCCTGTTCTTGTATGGGTTACACAGCACCTTTAGTGTAGTAACCCAGGGTTGTCTTTCAGACTTCCCTCTGACTCCATTTCACTGGGGCTGACTACTGTCCCCCAGAAAAAGGTAAAGTTGCCATTTATTTTACATAGTCACCTTTACCACAGACCCAGTACACCCCATCTTACATGGGAGTACTGGAAAGGGCTAATCTGTACCTCTTTTCTGTCTGTACCTCCCTGAGCATTGTTTTGCTCTTTTAACATTTAGACTTGGCTGGTGGCAGTGGTATCTACCCTAACTTTTCTACCGCAATTATGTTAGATAAACGTGGTAATACTTTTGGATATTTTTGCAGCCTTAAGCATAATCCCACTTGACCAAATTGTCTTTCTTTTGGCTCCGGTTGGGTTTATTCACCATTTCTATTTGTTAAAGTCCTTCTTGTGTTTTACTTTGCGCGGCAAACTAGGTTCGCCTTCTTTGCTCGCCGTCTTTTGACGGGCTTCTGCAGAGAAGCCCTCCTCTTGGCGCCTGGGTGTCTAGGTAGACGGAATGTGGGGAAGGGGTGTAGTCACCCCCTGCACAGGGTATCCTAGGAAACCCAAGTCGCACTTTGCCATGATTGGCTGAGGTGGTTGTCCCGGCTGGACAACCCCCCTGCTGCATGATTGACAGCCAGGCTGTGTGAATGGGGGTTTTGCGCATAAAAGGCAGGTCTCTTGGGCTAGAAGTCAGAGTCGCCTCTGGAACTACAAGGAACCGAAGAGAAGTGGAGAGAACGACGGCTGCTTCAACAACCCCGTCCCGGTGAAGCCCTGCTGCAGTCCTGAGCTATCTACCCTTCAACGACTAAGAGGAGATCCAGTCCGGAGTCTTCTTCCCTTGAGCCTGGTGGGGATAACCAGCTCATCTTCGTCAGCCAGAGATCTCCGTCGTGGTCGAAAACGCTGCACACTGCTGTAGTGGTCCGGATAGCCACCTGCCGAGCCTCTCCTGTTTTTAAGGAGCAGACCTTCAATTAGTTGTCGCTGCTGCCGGCTTCATCCCTGTGTGGTGCAGACCCGTTCAGACGTCCTCCTTCACAACGAAGCTCCAGGAATCGTGGGTCTATGGGAAACGAACAGGAACAACTGCCAGGGCACCAGCTGCACCATTGGAATAAGGTACTGTGTTCTGCTAGAGGAAACAGGGTGAATCCCTTTTCTTCACCTTCAAGGCTTGCCCTTGTCTTCCCTCCTTCCAATAACTTTTGCTTCCGAACATTGACAATATCAAAGTACTCTTGGCTAGGCTGAATCGTGAACTGTCTAACAGTGTGATCTTTGGCAACAGGTCTCCGGTGTCACTTAAACCTGACTCCGGCCCTTTGACTTTTGAACTCCTGTTTCTGAGTGTTTCTCAATCTTGTTTGCCTAACCTAAATATTACCTCTGATTTTTGCCCCCAACTCCCTCTGGGTATCTCAGGTGCTAAGTGTATTTTTGCCGCGGTAGCATTTCATGTAAAGGATACACGTTTATTTAGTAGACCGAACTGTCAAAAGGTGATCGCAACCGTATCCGCTGTATCGTTTTTTGTTTATAACACCGGTTCATTGAAACACAGGGTACTTACCTTGAGACGTACTGTACAAAGTGAATTGGTTAGTCGTAGGATATTTAACGTGTGGTTTTGTTTACAAATAAATGCATTTATATTTTTCTACCTAAAACCTTGAGTCAGTGTTTGCTTGAGTCACAGTAAGTGTGGTCCCTTTGTGTAATCTCTGCTACTGCTCATATACTCTTGAGTTAAGCCTGGCTGCTCTGCTACTGCTACCACTATAACTTAGTAGTACAGGCTTGTACCAAAGGTAAACTTGTATTGCCATCTGTAGACTTAATTGTGTGTACTGGTCTCTAAGGGCACTGCACAGGATTCTGCCTAACACTGGTGTACAGCGGTGAGGATTTGGAAGTAGAGTGATTACACTTAGAGTACTGCTGTTGCTTGGGTTCAACTAACCACAAGGCTAACACCACTAATTCTATTTAACTGAGAAATCATGTCAAATATGGAAAACTACACTGAAGAGTCTTTTACTCTATACTGCTGAGGTTCTTAGAACCATGTGTAAAGATAAGAAACCCTATGGTAAAGGAAAGAAATCTGAACTAGTTTCAAAGTTAATGGGAAAAAGTCTGGAGAGTGGGTCAGAAGGGCCTACCACTCCAGCCAATGTGGATTTTGATGTTTCTGATTCTGAGAGTGTTAATTTAGAAGAAGTAGATGAGTCCTTGTTAGGAACCCCTACAACTCCTTTGCCTGCTCAGAATGCACAACCTTTGTCCACAGGGACCCCCACAGTTCCTACACTTACTCCTGAATATATCGCACTTGAGAAAATGAGGCTTGAGTTAGAAGTGAAACGTATTGATGCACAAACTGCCATGAAACATAAAGAGTTAAGGCTCAGAGAAATGGAGCTGAATCATGAACTAGAAATGAAGAAACTGTCTCTAGAAAATGCTTCTCTCCCAGAGTCTTCTAGGTCTTCCAGACCTAAGAGACCCCGTATGCCAAAGGAAATGATTGGTATGTATGAGACTAAACTTGATGTTTTGGATTGGTTAGCAATGTTTGAGTACAATCATGGGATTCAAGGTATCTCAGGGAACCAGTTGATTCCTTGGCTCTTCTCTAGGCTTCCCCCTGTTGCAAGTGATGCTGTAATGGAGTTGGGGGAGGAGGATAAGCAGGACTATGAGTGTGTGAAACTAGCATTAATAACTGGGTTTGGGAAGACCCCTTCCCAGTATCTTAAGAGGTTTAGAACCCTCAAAAAGCATGATGGTACCCCTTGGCTAGCTGGGTGTGTGACTGTTTGAAAAACTTAGATGGTTGGGTTAAGGGTTACAAAGTGAACACTTATGAAGGTTTGAGGAATCTTGTAATGTTGGAGTCTATTTTTGATGCCTGCTCTACTGAACTTAGACAGCACTTGGCTGATTCAAAGGAGATAGATCCTAAGAAGTTAGCTAAGGCTGCTGACTTGTGGGTTGCCAACAGGGCTACTCACAAGGATTCTAGGGCAACTCAGAAGAAGGAAGAGGGAAAGCAGTCCAAGAAAGACAACAAGGAGAATTCCAATAATTCCCATCCAAAAGAGGGCCCCAAACATAACCAGGGTAAGCCACAAGGTAAACCGAATCAGGCTAGTGTACCACCTGGTTCCACACCAGATGGAGGTCAGAGCAAGCACCCATTCCAGACAGCATTTGGGAAATGCTTTGTTTGTGGATTGCCCGGCCATGTGAAAGGAGATCCCAAGTGTAAGGGTAAACCTTCAGGGATCAACACTGTCTTCTTAGCCTTCTCCCAGGTGGATGAAGTACCTATGACAAGTGGAAACTTTCAGCTACTAGCTGATGAGCCCATGAGAGTCTCAGCTAGTGTTTATTTAGTGTCCTTTGGTCTTTGGGAACAACAGAACTTAGATGTCTATAACTCAATCCCAGATAATACTAAAGAGTATTACAAAGATAGTGTTCTTGTGAATGGTCAGGATGTGAAAACAAAATCAAAATATCGAGGCTGGGTACCCCAAAAGGAAATACACCGGACACGGGTTACAAAGAAACATACAAAGTACTTTCATTTATACTGAATTCAGTTACAAATAACAGAACCAAATCAGATAGCTATCGGCCGTCAGTGCAACACAGCGAACTCCAGCGTGGTTCAGTGTGTTCAGTGAGAGACGCTGTACATTAGAATTCATTGCTCTTTTATACTATTTGCGAACACAATGTCCAACCCTACTTCGGGTTAATATTCCTCTAATACATTACTGATCTAGGGTTCATGCCGAGTTCGCATATCCACATGTAACTGGTTTGCTTTTAATACATATATCAACAAGCCTACACGGCAACTGTGTGTTCTGGGATTCTTCATACAAGCCTTTTCAAACATTAATACAATATAGTTAAACAAGTGTTCTATGTTCAGTATTTGAATACATTGTTCTCAACATATGCTCGCGGATTAGTTTCATTGCACGAGTAATCCTTTACACACAGGTCAACGAAGGACAAGGTCTCAGTTCACGACCTCAACAAGTGGCCTGCAGGCAAGTTACATATTAGCTATATACAGAGGTCAAGACGGCCATGTTGTATTTCGGAATGACATCGTCCACCATTTTAACTCACAGGGTGACTTTACAAAGCAAACCTAAAATGGCTGATTGACCTAAAATGGCGGCTTACATTGATTTTAAGGTCAGGACCTTGCAACACGGATTTCTTCACAAGTGACTTACAAGCAGCTTGGCATAGGCCAATATACATATATTCATTGCAATAGGAGGCACGATATACTTTCTCATTTGACAAGGAAACCCCTGCCATCAGAGACACTGGAGCCAGCATAACTGTGGTTGATGAATGTTTTTTCAAGGTGGAGGATGTTGCTAAGGCACCCAAACACCTAACCAAGTTAGCTGGAGGCCCTGTGCAAATGGTTCCCCAGTTACCAGCTCTCATCCAGTGTAATGACATGACTGTCAGGATACCTGAAAGTGTGCAAAATAACGTACCTGGGAGGGTCCTGTTGGGTAATGACCTGAAAACTCTTCGTGTCTAGTACCCCAGGCCCCCCAGTAGAAGGAAGCAGGAGCTCACAAGGTCTGCAAGGGAGAGAACCTTGAGAGGCTCTCCTGGGGACATTATAGAGGAAGCTATCATCCCAAGTCCACAGGACTTACTTACTGCCATTGCAGGGCAAGAAAAGACAAAAGGGAAACCTAAGTCTGCCGGCAATAAACCAGCAAGCACTCCTGTGCCCAGAAGGACATCTCCGAGACTGTCCAATGTCACACCTGTGACTCCCACACCAGCTGAGGCTGAGTGTGAGGTTCAACCCTGTATGGTCAAACTAGATACTGAGGAATTAGATCTAGAAGAGGATCTTACCTTGGTAGGAGATCTTGACCATGTTGACCATCCTGAGCTGCAGTCTTTACTGGCAGAAGGTGGACCCAACAGGGAGGATTCCAGCAAGGGACAAAGAGAGTGTCCTACCTTGGAAGGTCTACGCAAGCAGGCCACTTCGCAGCTCAATGGGACCGAGCCTGGGAAGTATAGGTTGCACTGGGAAGATGGCCTCTTCTACAGTGAACCAACTGAGTTAAACCCTGGAGACTACAAAAGACTTGTAGTACCTCTAGTGAACAGACTCCAGTTTCTGCAGTTAGCCCATGAGGTACCTTTGGCTGATCACCTAAGTTTTAAGAAGACCAAAGAAAGGCTATCTCTACACTTCTACTGGCCTAAGATGGGTACAGAAGTAGACAAATTATGCAGAAGCTGCCTATACTTGCCAAACCTCTGGCAAAAGTGGGTCCATGAATGTGGCACCCTTAGTACCTCCCAGTGGTGGGAGTTCCTTTTGAGAGGGTGGGGATTGACATTGTTGGTCCTCTTGATCCTCCCATATCTTCAGGCAACAGGTTTATCCTGGTTGTAGTGGACCATGCCACTAGATTTCCTGAGGCCATACCAATGAGGACTGTTACGGCTCCGGCTGTGGCTAAGGCCCTACTTGGTATTTTTACCAGAGTAGGTTTTCCTAAGGAGGTGATATCCGACAGGGGATCAAATGTTATGTCCCACTACATGCAAACCATGAGGAAAACCTGTGGAGTTACCTACAAGTTCTCAACTGCCTACCACCCCCAAACCAATGGGCTGGTAGAGAGGTTTAACAGAACTATGAAGAGCATGATAGGTGCTTTAAAGGAACCCCTTAGAAAAATGTGGGACCTTCTACTGCCATGCCTTCTCTTTGCTTATAGAGAAGTCCCTCAGGAGGGAGTAGGATTTAGTCCCTTCGAACTTCTCTATGGCCATCCAGTCAGAGGTCCATTGGCCCTGATTAAGGAGGGGTTGGAGAGTGCTCCTTCCCCCAAGCCAGTCAGAGTGACTGACTATGTGATAGGTCTCCGGAGGAGAATGTCACACATGATGGCAGTGGCAATTGATAACTTGAGGGCTGGTCAAGCTCTGGTCAAGCATTGGCATGACCAGAAGGCTAACATGGTTGAGTTTACTCAAGACCAGCTAGTTCTTGTTATGGTCCCGACAAGGCAGAGGGCCTTGCAGGACAAATGGATAGGACCCTTCAAGGTTGTGGGTAAACTTTGGGAGGTGAACTATCTGGTGGACTTAGGCAACCCTAAGGAGGCTCCCAGAGTCTTTCACGCCAACCGTTTAAAGGGATATGTCTCTAGACTTGACATAGGAGCTCTGCTTCTAGCTTCAGCTCAGGAGGAGGAGGAGAGTGAACCTCTGCCTGACATCCTCAGAGGCTTACCTTTAGACACATCTGACCAGCAGGATGAGTGCAACTTACTGTTAAATCAGTTTGCCTCTCTGTTCTCACTTTCACCAGGCTTGACCCCTTGTGGCCAGCATGCCATACTCACTGGTGACTGTTTACCTGTCAAAATCAGGGGGTACAGAATGTCAGACAATATCAGATCCCACATAAGGAATGAGGTCAACAAGATGCTTGAACTCAGGGTTATAGAGCCCTCTACTAGCCCATGGACTAGCCCAGTTGTGCTTGTATCAAAGGCAGGATCCAAGAAGTTGAGATTCTGCGTGGACTATAGAGCTCTAAATGCAGTCACCACAACTGATGCCCATCCTTTGCCTAGGACAGATGAGCTGGTGGACAAACTTGGTGCAGCCAAGTACCTCAGCACATTTGACCTAACGTCAGGCTATTGGCAAATAGCCCTGACAGGCCATGCCAAGGAGAAAACTGCATTCTCCACCCCAGCTGGCCTCTACCAATTCAAGGTGATGCCTTTTGGGTTACAGAATGCACCTGCTACAT
This sequence comes from Ambystoma mexicanum, assembly GCF_040938575.1. Taxonomy (NCBI): domain Eukaryota; kingdom Metazoa; phylum Chordata; class Amphibia; order Caudata; family Ambystomatidae; genus Ambystoma; species Ambystoma mexicanum. The sequence goes on from NC_090940.1 coordinate 1,913,919, forward strand.
TTCAGAGGATGGTCAATCAAGTTCTGAATGGGAAAGAGGACTTCTACATGGCATACTTGGATGACATTGCAGTGTTCAGCCCTACATGGAAAGAACATATTGAACACCTAGGTTATGTATTGCAGGCTCTGGAACAGGCCCATCTGACCATAAAGGCAAGCACATGTCAAACTGGTCAGGGTTCAGTGGTCTGCCTTGGACATGAGGTAGGGGGAGGTGAAATAAGGCCATTGCCTAGCAAAGTACAAGCTGTACAGAACTGGGCCACCCCTACTACTCAGACCCAAGTAAGAGCCTTCCTAGGTCTTACTGGATACTATAGGAACTTCATAGAGAACTATGGGACCATAGCTTCTCCCTTGAAGGTCATCTCCTCTCCCAAATTTCCTAAAAAGGTCAGGTGGAATGAGGAGTGCAATCAAGCCTTTGAAGGTCTAAAGAAAGCCCTTTGTCAAGCTCCAGTCCTAAGAGTTCCTAACTATCACCAACCCTTCATTGTACAAACTGATGCTTCTAATTTAGGTATAGGTGCAGTCCTTAGTCAACTGGATGAGAAAGGTAGGGAACACCCCATTTGTTTCATCAGCAGGAAGTTAAAGGATCCTGAAAGAAGGTGGGCAACAATAGAAAGAGAATGCTTTGCTATTGTGTGGTCACTGAAGAGGTTTAGACCATACTTGTGAGGAACTACCTTCATCCTTCAGACTAACCACCAACCCTTGAGATGGCTGATGCAAATGAAAGGGGAAAACCCAAAATTACTCAGATGGTCAATCTGCCTGCAAGGATTTGATTTTTCTATTGAGCACAGAGCAGGAAGTCACCACCAAAATGCTGATGGTCTCTCTAGGATGTTTGTAACCGACTAGAGGTATGAGATCCATCCAGGAGTGGATTAAATCCTCTTGTCCCTTAGTCTGGGGGGGGGAGGTGAGTGTTAGGGAGAATTCTCCTTCTAGGGCTAATTTCCCTCACCTAGTGAGTCCCCCAGCAGCTTTGCTGGATTTCTGGAGTTTATTTTTTCCACCTGGTAAAAGTGTACATCCTTTTTCCACTCTTACATGTGTTTTGGCCTATGTGTTTTACTCATTGTGTGATCTTGGGCACTGGAGCACACCACTCCAGGTGCCCCTGTTCTTGTATGGGTTACACAGCACCTTTAGTGTAGTAACCCAGGGTTGTCTTTCAGACTTCCCTCTGACTCCATTTCGCTGGGGCTGACTACTGTCCCCCAGAGAAAGGTAAAGTTGCCATTTACTTTACATAGTCACCTTTACCACAGACCCAGTACACCCCATCTTACATGGAGTACTGGAAAGGGCAAATCTGTACCCCTTTTCTGTCTGTACCTCCCTGAGCATTGTTTTGCTCTTTTAACATTTAGACTTGGCTGGTGGCAGTGGTATCTACCCTAACTTTTCTACCGCGATTATGTTAGATAAACGTGGTAATACTTTTGGCTATTTTTGCAGCCTTAAGCATAAACCCGCTTGACCAAATCGTCTTTCCCTTGGCTCCGGTTGGGTATATTCGCCATTTCTTTTTGTTAAAGTCCTTCTTGTGTTTTACTTTGCACGGCAAACTAGGTTCGCCTTCTTTGTTCACCGTCTTTAGGTGGGCTTCTGCAGAGAAGCCCTCCTCTTGGCGCCTGGGTGTCTAGGTAGACTGAATGTGGAGAAGGGGTGTAGTCACCCCCTGCACAGGGTATCCTAGGAAACCCAAGTCGCACTTTGTCATGATTGGCTGAGGTGGTTGTCCCGGCTGGACAATCCCCCTGTTGCATGATTGACAGCCAGGCTGTGTGAATGGGGATTTTGCGCATAAAAGACAGGTTTCTTGGGCTAGAAGTCAGTCGCCTCTGGAACTACAAGGAACCGAAGAGAAGCAGAGAGAACGACGGCTGCTTCAACTACCCCGTCCCGGTGAAGCCCTGCTTCAGTCCTGAGCTATCTACCCTTCAACGACTAAGAGGAGATCCAGTCCGGAGTCTTCTTCCCTTGAGCCTGGTGGGGATAACCAGCTCATCTTCTTCAGCCAGAGATCTCCGTCGTGGTCGAAATCGCTGCACACTGCTGTAGTGGTCCGGATAGCCAGAGCCTCTCCTGTTTTTAAGGAGCACACCTTCAATTAGTTGTCGCTGCTGCCGGCTTCATCTCTGTGTGGTGGAGACCCCTTTAGACGTCCTCCTTCACAACGAAGCTCCAGGAATCGTGGGTCTGTGGGAAACCAACAGGAACAACTGCCAGGGCACCAGCTGCACCATTGGAATAAGGTACTGTGTTCTGCTTGAGGAAACAGGGTGAATCCCTTTTCTTCACCTTCAAGGCTTGCCCTTGTCTTCCCTCCTTCTTATAACTTTTGCTTCCGAACATTGACAATATCAAAGTACTTGTGGCTACGCTGAATCGTGAACTGTCTAACGGTGTGATCTGCAGCAACAGGTCTCCGGTGTCACATAAACCTGGCTCCGGCCCTTTGACTTTTGAACTCCTGTTTCTGAGTGTTTCTCGATCTTGTTTGCCTTACCTAAATATTGCCTGTGATTTTTGCCAACTCCCTCTGGGTATCTCAGGTGCTAAGTGTGTTTTTGCCCCGGTAGCATTTCATGTAACGGATACGCGTTTATTTAGTAGTCCGAACTGTCAAAAAGTGATCGCAACCGTATCCGCGGTCTCGTGTTTTCTTTATAACACCGGTTCATTCAAACACAGGGTACTTACCTTGAGACGTACTGTACAAAGTGAATTGGTTAGTCGTAGGATATTTAACGTGTGGTTTTGTTTAAAGTTTAATAGACGTGTTGTGTTTATAACTGACGGTTTAAAAATAAATGTATTTATATTTTTCTACCTAAAACCTTGAGTCAGTGTTTGCTGGAGTCACAGTAATTGTGGTCCCTTTGTGTAATCTCTGCTACTGCTCATATACTCTTGAGATAAGCCTGGCTGCTCCGCTACTGCTACCACTATAACTTAGTAGTACAGGCTTGTACCAAAGGTGAACTTGTATTACCACTTGTGGTCTTAATTGTGTGTAGTGGTCCCTAAGGGCACTGCACAGGATTCTGCCTAACAGGGGAAAAGCTTATTGCTGCCATTTTTTGCATCGGGGTGGACACAGGGGCCAGCTTCAAGCCAACAAGAGAATTGGCACCTTTAATCTCTTCTTCCAACTATGGTAACCCCAATTAGTACACAATCCGGCATAGGCTCTATTTCAACTTCCGATTCCATTCTAGGTTCTATGCCATCGGAGGCACCAAACGACGACTTTGTAGGCTAGACCGGAGAGTGAAATATTTTTGGTGGTGCAGAAGTCAATTTATGCAAAACAGAAGGAGTAGTAATTTTCTTAGATGAAAAGAGAAAGCCTTCAATATAAGAAACTTTGGAATTTAAAGTATTTAACAAATATTTGTGGTGAGCAAATTTGAATTAATGTTCTTGTACAAACAAACTAATGAATTCAAAACCAAGTGTAAAGCCTATAAAGTGCTAGACCCCAAAGGTGATGTCATATTAGGGGGATGCTGACCTTAAAGGAGGAAAGAAAGATGGAGCGGATGAACTGGCTAACTATTAGCTCCGGGCAATGTTCCAAAGAGCCGAGGAGTACATCAGGGGAATGCAAGTGATTTATGGATATGTTCTTATCAACTGAAGTGACCTGATAGTTTCCAGCAGTTGGCTGGCAGCAAGACAATAATGCATCCCAGATGTTATCCAGAAGTGAAAGACCCTCAACAGAAGACCTCCAATGTACCTCTACATGGACCAGGCTTGATCCGCTAAGGTCATTCCTCGAAAAAGAAGCTGCTACATTGGCGAAGGAGGTTGACTAATGCAGGCATACAGCACTAGCCGGCCCTAAAGAGGTGGGCCCTATCGTGATGTATTCCACGAGTCACCGACTAAAATGGTTTAGTTACTTACCTGTAACTGCTGTTCTGCAGCATGGGGTCTGGTATGGATTCACATGCTCATGAATATTCCCTGTCGTCAGGCTGGGAATCCTCAGTAAAAGGAAAAAACGGTTTTACTTTCATTTAAAACTGTATTTCTCTTCTAAACCAATCACTGTCCTCTGGGTCATACTTCAGCTAACCAGAGCTGTATTGTCCTCTTTTTAGGGGCCGTATGGGAAAGGACTACAATCTATCACACAAAAACGCAACCCATATAAACGGCTTCCTTCCTTTAGGGTATAGAGCTGTCTATGACATCAGCCTGACACATACACAATCCACCCTTTCTTACTTCAGGTAGGCACACAAGGTTTTTCAAAAAATATGCATATTTTAATGTCTATCACATTGCATTTAAAACAATCATAAAAAAGATCATACATTTGTAAAAACAAGTGTTGTGTTTGTCTCTACTATACACCATTTCATTGCAGTCTGTATGCTTTTAAACACATTCTGCCGTGTTCTTATACACGACTCTTGCAAATACCCACAAACCGGTGATATGTACAAGATATAATATTCCCCTTTTGTAAGGACCACAGTGTGTCAACACTCAACATGTGTTTCTGGAATCTATACAATTCTTCAAATACAATTCAAACCAATTGTCTTTTGTATTTTCATAGATTCTGTCTTCAGGACACATTTTCTTTCATGTCACGCAACCATACTATGCGTGTGGCATACTACGAGCGAGGTATTCCCTCACAGATCTACAAAATTAAAAAAAGACAGACATACATATAAATATCTTGTGTGAACTTTGTGTAATGCATCAACAATGCAAAAATGTCAAATACATGTTCTAACTCATCTTTTTTAAAAAAAACCAAGGAACGTGTCCTTGACTATAATTTCATCAGAGTACTCTCTTCAACAACCTCTTTTATGTTGAATATATAGCTTTGCCATACTTATTTAGAACATCAACCAATTTTTCTTTTTACTTAATACTATGTTTAAAATATCTTTTTTCTCATGGCGCATTGTCATCATCAGAATTTCTAATACAACAACCCTGAATATCTGATCTCAAATGCCTCTTATTTTCACTTTTCCCTTGAAGAAATTCGCATCCCGTGATAGCCTTGCTGTCTCGGTCTCCCCCGCTGCCCCTGATTCTGAAAAGGGCGTCCCCTTGGTGGGCCCCCATTTGGATTGTTCTGTGGGCCAGTGGTAGAACCTCCATCGCTACTATTTGAATTCAAAAAAGTTACATATTTTTTATAGGGTCGTCTCTGGTTATTCTCCATACCTCCTTGGTTGTTGTTGCTTTGGGTAAAAAAAAACAGGGACCAGATAAGGGTAAGTTGTCTCCTCCTTATAATTCCGGACATCTTTTTTCAACTTCCACAGTTTTTTATCAATGGTGAAAGTTTTGAATGTTTTCATGTCTTCATCTATTTTATCCAATAGGACCTTGATGTCCGGTATTGGTGATTCCTTTTTGATTTTTTTCCCCAAGGTAGCCAGCTCTTCCTTTTGTTTTTTGGCCTCTTGTTCTGCTGTAGCAATCACCAATCCCGGGAGCATTTGTTTCCAACACCACTAAAATCGGACATAAATTTGGGATTATCTAAAAATACCCTTGGGATATTTCTAACCTGCAACTCGCGGTAAAAGAAAAGGTAAATGTAAGGATTTTTCAACATACAAAAGAAGGCCGAGTGAGGGGTGTTGTTCACATTAGAAATGTTGTTGTTATAGGTTTAACTATCTAGGACCTCCTTTGCGATGGCCGACGGCCATTAAGAAACACGATTGAATACAGAAAATCATGAATATATGCTGCGCTGCACTCGCCTTGCCTAGAGTTTTTTGGTAAAACAGAGTGATGAAGGGGCAAGGCAGGCGATTTAAAAAGAGATGGGTTTATAACTCGTTTGTGGCATTGTGTGTTTTTTGTAGATAGACAGCAGTCCTGAGTATTCGCTCAACTGACAGATCCCTGAAATTGAGAAGAATTTCTTCAAGGGAAAAGTGAAAATAAGAGGTATTTGAGATCAGCCCAGTAGAAATAGATATTCAGGGTTGTTGTATTAGAAGTTCTGATGATGACAATGCGGCATGAGAAAAAAGATATTTTTAACATAGTATTAAGTAAAAAGAAAAATTGGTTGTTGATGTTCTAAATAAGTATGGCAAAGCTATATATTCAACATAAAAGAGGTTGTTGAAGAGAGTACTCTGATAAAATTATAGTCAGGGACACGTTCCTTGTTTTTTTTTTAAAAAGATGAGTTAGAACATGTATTTGACATTTTTGCATTGTTGATGCATTACACAAAGTTCACACAAGATTTATATGTATGTCTGTCTTTTTTAATTTAGTAGATCTGTGGGGGAATACCTCGCTCGTAGTATGCCACACGCACAGTATGATTGTGTGACATGAAAGAAAATGTGTCCTGAAGACAGAATCTATGAAAATACAAAAGATAATTGGTTTGAATTGTATTTGAAGAACTGTATAGATTCCAGAAACACATGTTGAGTGTTGACACACTGGGCCTCATTACGAGTCCGGCGGTAACCAAGGCGGTAAAACCGCCTGGTTACCACCGGACTCGTATTACCATTCCGCCTCCGTTGTTCCCGGAATTACCGGGGCATTACAACCCCGGTTTCCCAGGAATCACGGAGGCGGAATGGTTTTAATCCCCATTCCCATTGAGTCCGATTGGACTCAATGGGAATGGGGATCATGGAAACACCGTCAGCATCTCGTAATGCTGCCGGTGTTTCCTCGTCCGCCCGCCAGGTTTAAACCCGCCAGGTCAAACCTGGCGGGAACATCACCTCCCACCTGCAGGAGTCGGGATCAGGCGGTCCGGAAACAACGGTGGCGGAAGGTTTACCGTTATTTCCGGACCGCCTGATTTGTAGTGAGGCCCACTGTGTTCCTTACAAAAGGGGAATATTATATCTTGTACATATCACCGGTTTGTGGGTATTTCCAAGAGTCGTGTATAAGAACACGGCAGAATGTGTTTAAAAGCATACAGACTGCAATGAAATGGTGTATAGTAGAGACAAACACAACACTTGTTTTTACAAATGTATGATCTTTTTTATGATTGTTTTAAATGCATGTGACAGACATTAAAATATGTATATTTTTTGAAAAACCTTGTGTGCCTACCTGAAGTTAGAAAGGGTGGATTGTGTATGTGTCAGGCTGATGTCATAGACAGTTCTATACACTAAAGGAAGGAAGCCGTTTATATGGGTTACGTTTTTTTTTGCTCTGGGTCATACTGCCCGTTTCCAATGACAGTTCTCTCCCTAAGCCCCGCCTCTGGCAGCCATCTAGCCATCTTCAGATTTGGTATGCATGCAAAGTGTCAGTACGACATAGAAGAGCCGCAGAGGGGCTGGAGGGAGGGTTCGCAAGCCCATCCTTGCCAGACCCATGTTGGAGAACAACAGTTACAGGTAAGTAACTAAACCTTCTCCAGCATGGGGTCTGGCATGGATTCACATGCTAATGAATAATGATTACATAGCAGTACAACTACACAACCACGGGAGGTGGCAAGGCTCAACAGAAGTGATCACCACTGGAACAGACTCACCTCAAACGAACAGGTCACGAAGCACTGCTTAGCTGACCCGGGACTCCTCCCTGGAATGCCTGTTGATGCAGTGGAATCTCGTGAAGGTGTACAGATGTTGAGCAGGGGCACATCAGAAAGAAACAGTGTTGTTTCTGCGATGGCTCTGGTGGAGTGGGCTCGTGGCCGGCCCAGCAAAGGCCTGTTAGCCAGCCGATGACAGTATTTGATGCAGCCGGAGAGCCACCTGGAGATGGAAGCCTTCAATAAGGCCTTTCCATGATTTCCAGGTCCAAAGTTGACAAACAACTGAGAGGTCTTCCGAAAACTCTGAGTGCGTCCCACGTAAAACCTCAAAGCACAAGCAACATCCAGCGAATGCGAGGGTCTTTCCGCAGGCGATGATAGAGAAGAAGACTGGCAACACCAAAGGTTCATTGAGGTGGAACTCCGACAGAACCTTCGGCATGAATGTGGGGTGCGTGAGTTGTGCCACCATAGATGCGTAGAAAGTCAAATATGGTTGCTTGCAATACAGGGTCTGGATCTTACCCACTTGTCTGGCTCAGGTAATGGCCACCAGGAATGCCATCTTCCATGAGAGAAACCTGAGTGGGGCTTGATGCATGGGTTCAAAATGTCTCATTCTCGATGTTCTGATTACCTCAGACCTACACCTCTCTACCCCCCTCACCACTCCTCTCTCCCGGAGTGACCACTTTCTCTTCTCATCTCTCTCTCTCTCTCTCTCTCGCTCGCTCTCCACCCCTCAGGCCAAGCGTATCCCCACACTGCCACCCACATTCTCAGTCATTTGACCCATGAAGCGTGTGTCAGTTGAGGCTTTCACCGCCTCTTTCTCTCGACCCTCCTGCACCTCTGGGTGACTCACACCCTGACACAGCCCTTTCCATGCTCCACTCTGTTATCTCTGATACTCTTGATGCACTTGCACCTGTCATGAAGATCTGCATGAAGCATAAAGCCAAGTGCAACTCCTGGTACAACTCAGATCTTGTCACCCTTAAACGCAAGTGTAGGGTGGCTGAGATGAAATGGTTGGCTTCTTGTTCATCCTCTGGCAAACTTGCCTGCCGCCTGCTCCAAAGGCAATACCAACTCTCTGTCCTCACTACGACAAGAGCTCACAAACAAGAATGTGTTTCTGCAGCATCTAACAACTCAGCCAAACTCTTTAAAATCTGCAAGGAGCTGGCCAATCCTGCTGCAGTCTCTAACTCTCCTGCTCTTCCCAGGGCCTCTGTACGGCCTTCTTACTTCATCTCTAAAACCTAGGACATCCTGTCCACATCTCAGCTTCTCCTGCTTCTCCCTCCAGTCTCTCCTCTGCCTCCGGCCCCCTGTGGCAGCCCCCCCTCCCTTCCCTGCCTTTCCTCTCTTGTCCCTGATGAGGGTTCTAGACTAGTCCGATCTATGAAAACCTCATCAAAACAGGTTCTTCCTTGTTCTTCCAAAACCATCAAGGATCACGTTGACACCCTCGCTCCAGCCTTGGCTGACTTCTGCAACCATTGTTTCGCCTCTGGAACCTTCCCCTCCCCCTTAAGCACCCCCTTAAGCACCCTCTTGCGCACCCTCTTCCCAAGAAAACCTCAGCCGACCCCTCACTTCCGGCTAATTATCACCCGATCTCTATCACTCCTTTCCTGGGTAAACCCCTGGAAAAGCTGGCCATCCCCCAGTTTAATCTTCACACTGAATCTTTTGGTTGTCTCCATGACCATCAGTCTGTCTTCAGAGCAGCCAGAAGCACGACACTGCTCTCATGAACATCCGTGAAGACCTGATCTCTAACCTTGATTCTAATCTCCCCCCTGTCCTCATCCTACTTGATCTCTCCTCTTCCTTTGACATGGTCAACCATGCCATCCTGCTCAACCGCCTCCGTGATAGTCTGGGTATTACTGATCAGGCTTTGGCTTGGCTGACTTCTTTGCACTCTGACTGATCCTCCAAGGTCCAATTTGGGTCCTTCCTCTCCTCCATCTCTCTCCACCTGTGCTGTTCCACAGGGGTCTAACCTTTCTCCATGGTTGTTCAACCAATACAACTATAATATTAAATACAATACTATACAATACAACCAATACTATACTGTTCCCAGTGCTGCGTGTGTGTCACCATCCTGAAAAAGTTGAACGCTGATAGGCTGAGCAGGTCCAGGTACCAAATCTGTTGCAGCCACACCAGAGAAATGAGGATCATCCTGCACTGGCGGCACTGTTTGAGTGCGTTGATTACACATAGCAGGAGGATATATGTCAGAGCTCGGAATCCCGTCTCCGGAAGTGATGGGCACACACGCCCCACCACTCTATCGCCTGCCGGAACTCCTCACAGAGAGGGATCAAGTCCACAAAACTCCCAGACACCTATATCCAACGTGCATCCAAGAATTCTTGTGGGGGGTCTTATGCGTAAACTTCAGAGATGGATGAGCTTGATGCACAATGACATCATGCCCAGCAATGAGTTTATGGCCCGAAACGTGGCCGTCCTCATCGACGACACTCTAGAATGGTGGCTACCCTCTAATCAGAGGGAGATACCAGGCAAGCCACTGTGTTGAGTCTGGCGCAGAGGAACAGCGTGTTCTGCATGGCGGTAAGCAGGACTTTGGATCGTTTATGAAGAATCCCAGCTCTGTCAGCAGCTGGATGTTCTCTGTCGAGTGTTTCTCGGGCAGCACCCAGGAGTGGGCACGTACCAGCCAATCGTCCAGGTACGGGTACAGGTGTATGCCCTGCAGACGCAGGTGGGCCACCACTGGAGCCAGGCATTTCGTGAACACCATTGGCAATGACTTTAAACCGAATGGTAGTACCTTGAACTGGTGGTGCTGGCACTGGACCACAAACCACAAGAACTTCCGATGTTTCTTGTAGACTGGAACATGGAAGTATGCGTCTTCTAGGTCCAACGACATCAAGAAATCCCCTTCCTTCAGTTGGCCGAGCATGTGCTGCAACAGGACCATCCTGAATTTTTGAGTACTTGTTTAGATGCTGCAGGTCCAGGATGGGTCTCCAACCCCCGTCTTCTTAATGACCAGACAGTATCTGGAATAGACTCTGGAGCAAGGCGGGGGAGTTGGGGGGTGAGTTCTATTGCCCATTTTCGGAGCATGGCTCGCACTTCTTCTAGGAGCTGAGGGATATGCTGCTCCTGACGACAGACCGGTAGAATACGAGGGCACCTGCATTGAAACTCCAAGGTGTGCCCCTGAGCAAGCGTGATCTTTTTCCACGCGCTGACCAACCTCGTCAACCGACCTAGCACTAGGGTGCATGAGCGGGGGCCCGATGTGTTGGCCAGTTCAGGCCTGTTTGGAAAGTGTCCTGCCCTGCGGGTGATGCTCCCCTTAGCTCCTGTAGGTCTGGGAGCGGCCCCTGTAGGCTTCTTGTGTGGAGGAACGAGGAGATTGCCTGTAGGGTGTGGATTATCCTTTGAAGGATCTGTTTGACCTCCGCCTGGAGGAGCGAAGGGAAGAGGAGGTACATTGCTGCAGCGTGCCCAGGGAGCGTGCCATTTCCATGTCCGTCTTAATGACTTCTCAGGACTCGTCGAAGGTCTTCCCGAACAGGTTCTCCCTGTTGAAAGGCATGTTCAACACCTTCATCTGCACGTCCTGGTGGAAGATTGTGGCTTTTAGCCATCCCTGGCAACACAGGCAAACACTGTTGCCCATCTGCCGGAACCCTGTGTTGGCGATGTCCACTGCCAGCATGATTGCATGGTCTGACGCCAACTCCCCTTCTTGGAAAAGGTTGAGGGCTTCCGTCCTCTTGTTGTCGGGAAGAAATTCTAGCAGAGAGCCCAGCTTGTACCATAGCTCTCAGTCGTAGCGGGATAGGACAGCCAGGGCATTGGGCAATCGTGGATGCAGCCGTGTATATGATACTCCTACCAATGGCGTCTAGCTTCTTCCCTTCCTGGTCCAGCGGGGCTGCTGATGCTTTATAGCCGGGTTGGATGAATGCTTCCTTGCTGAAGCCGAGACCACTGAGTCCAGCGATGGCTGCAACCTCAGACACTTGGGTGCAGAGTTCAGCACCCTGTACTTCTTCTTCAACCGGTCGCGTTTGGGTGGAGCAGTGCTCGGGTTCTTCATGAGGTCCAGGCCATCTACTCAAATGTTGTCTATGCAGGGTACCGACATAATGGTCTTCATCTTAGGCGCCCTCCTTTGGTAAAGGAACCCCTCCTTTTTGGCCTCTTCAGGAACCAGTTGGAAAGGTTTGGAGGGCCTAGCGACTATTGCATGGAATAAACCAATCTCATCCGGCAGAGAAGCTCTGTGAGGAGCGTCCAGATTAGGTGTTGCATCGTCTGCTGCGATGTAATCCTCATCCGTGTCCATTCCTGTAGCCGTGCCGTCCCTGTGTTTGTGTGTGTGTCAGGATCAACTGGCGGAGTTGGGGCGCGATGTGGAAGAGGAGGTTGATGTGGAAGAGGAGGTTGATGTGGAGGCATCGGGTGACGCTTTCTCTTCTTACATTGTTGCTGCTCTGGTTGGTCCGGGGCCTGTGGAGCCACAGCATTTGGCGTTGGAGGCATTCTCTGCTGATTTTCTGTCACCAAGGCATGCACGGTTGATAGAATGCCCCAAGACATGTACCTCGGCTGAGGGGGTGAACGGATCCAGCGGTGTAGGGTCCAGACTGGTCCGTCATCTCTTGGAAGGTGGTGTGGTAGGTTCTCTGTCGCAGTGGATCGGGTGGACGGATGCCCGATCCTGCTCGTCCGAACTGGAGTAAACGGCCGAAGGGCGATCCATCTGGACGATTGGGGGTCCTTTAGGGGCCTCCTCCCCCTCTTTTGACATCTGAAGGTTCTGAACTGGGATGCTTACTGGTGCCTGATCCTCTGCAGTGGAGCTTGCAGCTTTTGCAGCCTCCTCGACTGACTTATCTTGTCTCAGAAGCAATTGAGTCTTCTGTACGGTTGGGACAACCCTTGCCTGTCGTAGCTGTTTTGCCACAAGGTGCCTCTGTAGTGATCAACAGAGCCCATGACTGCGTCATCCTCTAAGTGGCCGGAGTGGGTTTTTTGCTCACCTCTGGCTTCTGCTCCGTCGGCTTCTCCGATTGAGGTTGAAGTTTGGTCAAGGTGGAGGATTTGCTCTTGGAGGAGGAACCAGACGCCCGGATGGTCGTGGATCTGGCTGGCCAAGGTGATCAAGGCCTGTCCGACCTGGGACACGCACAAACCCAGTGGAAACAGCCCTTGCCATCCTTGGCCTTGTCTTCGACCCCTATGGGTACTGCGCCCTCAAAGGACTTCGACCGCCTCTGGGAGGTTGACTGGTCTCCGGACTGGCCGGTCCCGGATGAGGCATGGCCCCCGGAGGGGACAGAGGCTTTGCTCCACTCCAGCCAAGCCGCCAGCCTGCTGTGCCTGTCCAGCCGTTCTTTTGGAGAGACCACAGTATGCCTCACATCTCTCCTCATCATGGTCCGGATGGAGCCAGTACAGGCATTTCTCATGTTTGTCCTCTAAAGACATTCCATAGGCCGCATTTGGTGCAGGGCCTGAAGAGGGTCCTTCCTTCCTTCTCCTACGTCATGGTCGGAGGGCGCAAAGTAGGCCCAGGTAGGCCTTCCAGAAAATTTGATGAAAAAGCGGCCCTTGAGGGGTGCGTAGGTTCGCCGACAACGGATACCTGTTGACGGAAGACGTGAGGTAAAAATCTGAAGATGGCTGCCAGAGGCAGAGTTTAGGGAGAGGATTGTCATTGGATGGCGCAGTATGACCCAGAGGACAATGATTGATTTAGAAGAGAAATACAGTTTTAAATGAAAGTGAAATTGTTTTTCCTTTTACTAAGGATTCCCAGCCTGACGACGAGGAATACTCTGGAGCATGTGAATCCATACCAGACCCCATGCTGGAGAAAGGGTTTGTTACATTTCAGCCTTCTTTTGAGTCCATTAGCAGGGACACCCGCAGATTTACTGTGAAGAGCACAAATAGAAATCATAGTTCTACAAATGTGAAGGACTCACCCAGGTAATAATCAATAGAAAAGTAAACTCTGAAAGTGCCGACGGGATTCCAGCAGAGTCTGCGCCAGAGATGACCACACAAAGCACAGGACCACTTCTGCTTGCAGCACTGCAGACTGCTGACTGCAAATCTACTTGACGCACTTGCGACGCACGCGCTACGTGCTGCGTTGGAGAAGATGTCCTCTCCCTGTCCTCCACAGGGTAAGATTGGATGCAAAGTCCATTGGCCCCTAATTCCCTCTGCACATACATTTGATAGTCAAAGCTGGGTCATGTATTCTACCAATGGGATAGCCTTGTTACTGGGATAGAGGAGCAGGGCTTCATAAAGCAATCATCAGAGAGTATGCTGGTGAGCTGCAAAAGTCGTCCTTGAGGCGTGAGCGGCCTGCTCTTCTTCATAGCATTCTTGGCTCCAATGTAGATCTAAAGAATGGCTTCAGGAGTCCGCCTCATATCCAAAGCTGGAGTGGGATGCAGGTCCAAGTCCATCAATGGTAAGGATCTTTCAAACAGCCAGTCGCTTTCCAATCGGGGCAACTTCTGATTCCACAACAGCAGCTTTCTGGAACCAGGGATGTGATCTTAGCCCCCTCCTCTTGGCTTACACACAAAGGCTCCCTAGCTAGTGACAACTGCACCTTTCTGGAACCAGGGATGTGATTTTAGCCCCCTCCTCTTGGCTTACACACACAAAGGCTCCCTAGCTAGTGACAACAGCACCTTTCTGGAACCAGGGATGTGATCTTAGCCCCCTCCTCTTGGCTTACACACAAAGGCTCCCTAGCTAGTGACAACTGCACCTTTCTGGAACCAGGGATGTGATCTTAGCCCCCTCCTCTTGGCTTACACACACAAAGGCTCCCTAGCTAGTGACAACTGCACCTTTCTGGAACCAGGGATGTGATCTTAGCCCCCTCCTCTTGGCTTACACACACAAAGGCTCCCTAGCTAGTGACAACAGCACCTTTCTGGAACCAGGGATGTGATCTTAGCCCCCTCCTCTTGGCTTACACACAAAGGCTCCCTAGCTAGTGACAACTGCACCTTTCTGGAACCAGGGATGTGATCTTAGCCCCCCTCCTCTTGGCTTACACACACAAAGGCTCCCTAGCTAGTGACAACTGCACCTTTCTGGAACCAGGGATGTGATCTTAGCCCCCTCCTCTTGGCTTACACACACAAAGGCTCCCTAGCTAGTGACAACAGCACCTTTCTGGAACCAGGGATGTGATCTTAGCCCCCTCCTCTTGGCTTACACACAAAGGCTCCCTAGCTAGTGACAACTGCACCTTTCTGGAACCAGGGATGTGATCTTAGCCCCCTCCTCTTGGCTTACACACACAAAGGCTCCCTAGCTAGTGACAACTGCACCTTTCTGGAACCAGGGATGTGATCTTAGCCCCCTCCTCTTGGCTTACACACACAAAGGCTCCCTAGCTAGTGACAACTGCACCTTTCTGGAACCAGGGATGTGATCTTAGCCCCCTCCTCTTGGCTTACACACACAAAGGCTCCCTAGCTAGTGACAACAGCACCTTTCTGGAACCAGGGATGTGATCTTAGCCCCCTCCTCTTGGCTTACACACAAAGGCTCCCTAGCTAGTGACAACTGCACCTTTCTGGAACCAGGGATGTGATCTTAGCCCCCTCCTCTTGGCTTACACACACAAAGGCTCCCTAGCTAGTGACAACTGCACCTTTCTGGAACCAGGGATGTGATCTTAGCCCCCTCCTCTTGGCTTACACACACAAAGGCTCCCTAGCTAGTGACAACTGCACCTTTCTGGAACCAGGGATGTGATCTTAGCCCCCTCCTCTTGGCTTACACACACAAAGGCTCCCTAGCTAGTGACAACAGCACCTTTCTGGAACCAGGGATGTGATCTTAGCCCCCTCCTCTTGGCTTACACACAAAGGCTCCCTAGCTAGTGACAACTGCACCTTTCTGGAACCAGGTATGTGATCTTAGCCCCCTCCTCTTGGCTTACACACAAAGGCTCCCTAGCTAGTGACAACTGCACCTTTCTGGAACCAGGGATGTGATCTTAGCCCCCTCCTCTTGGCTTACACACACAAAGGCTCCCTAGCTAGTGACAACTGCACCTTTCTGGAACCAGGGATGTGATCTTAGCCCCCTCCTCTTGGCTTACACACACAAAGGCTCCCTAGCTAGTGACAACTGCACCTTTCTGGAACCAGGGATGTGATCTTAGCCCCCTCCGCTTGGCTAACACACAAAGGCTCCCTAGCTAGTGACAACAGCACCTTTCTGGAACCAGGGATGTGATTTTAGCTAAAACACACATAGGCTCACAAGCTAGTGACAACAGCAGCTTTCCTGACAAAGTGCATGACCTTATATGGGATTTCCTGCCCGAGGATGCAGCTAAAAAAACTTTACACACGGCTATCTTTGGGATCTAGCCCCCTTTAGTAGCCATTTCAGTAAGTGCAAAAAAGAACAAGTAAAAGGATACACAACTGTAAAAATATCTTTACTGCCACCAGCTTGTCACATAGGAAAAGTAACCAAAACTCAAAAGATCAAAGGTTATGGGGATACAAAGTATCCCCATTGCACTGCACAGTATAGTAAGGTGCTGTGTGCAGTTAACGAAATACAGAAATTCCATTTGATTCTGAATGCTGCTTCTGACACGAGGGAGCTTTTCAGAGTGCTGAGAGAATTTGAGAATCCTTGCCCTAAAGAGTCCTCAGTGATTGTTAAGAACAGCTCGTTGTGCACTTCATTGAGAAACTGTGCTTCATGAGGGAGAATAATGATGGCAAAAAGACATTGGCAGGGGTGGATGTCTCGTAATGTTATGCAGACTCCTGAGTTTAGACCAATCACCGCGGCTGAAATGATGAAGATTGTCAGGCAGGTTAAGTCAAGTAGCTGTAAGGGAGATGTCTGACCAGCAGTAGTGGTAAAGGACTGCTTGCCCTCATTCATATTATCTAGAACAACATCTGTGAATCAGTCACTTGTGGAGTGCCATGGCTCCTGACTGCCTTAAGCAGTCTTGGAAATCTCGATTGATAAAAAACTGCATTCTTTAGTGATGGCTTACTATATATTGACCAATTACTAACATTCCTTTCCTTCTTAAAATCTCCGAGAGGGTTGCATATTTGCAGGTGCAGGATCACCTTATTGCCAATTACATCCTGGGAAAAAGGCAATCTGGCTTCTGTGCAGCTCATGGCACCGAGTTGGCTTTACTGGACTTAAAATCGCATCATGGATAAGGGGCAGGGCCATTCTTCTAATGCTATTGAATCTCTCTGCAGCATTTGATCTTGTTGACCACGCGTTGTTAGTGGAAATGCTCTCACAGGTAGCTGGCATGTCTTCATCTGCCACATGTTGAGTTAATTTCTCTCTTGATAATAGATCTGCTAGAGTCTTCTAGGGGATGCAGCTGCTGAGCCGGTGAAGATCCAATATGGTGTCCCTCAAGGATCTTGCCTTACACCTACACTATATATTGTGTATACCTTCCCATTATTCAGCTATTAGATGACAGAGGAAGTAAGAGTTATACCAACTACACTGATGACACTCAGTGCCTACTCCCTATGTCTGGCATTTGTGAAAAAGATCTCGAGGTGATAAACTCGGCATACTCTGATTCAGCAATAGATGATTTGCAACGGCCTGGCACTGAGTGATGCAAACACTGAGTTGATGGTCTTATGCACGGCATGCGACAGCCTGGCACTGAGTGATGCAAACACTGAGTTGATGGCCTTATGCACGGCATGCGGCGGCCTGGCACTGAGTGCATGCAGGAGCCTGGCACTGAGTGATGCAAACACTGAGTGATGGCCTTATGCACAGCATGTGGCGGCTTGGCACAGAGTGATGCAAACACTGAGTTATGCACGGCATGCAAGCTCAAGAAGTTTGGACTCGATTATCATTGTTATTGCAGGATGTAAATTGGATACTGTATCTAAGGTTACGACTGCATCTAGAGTTACGTATCTAAAGGGGTCATCCTTGATCAGCACCTGGACGTAAGATCTCATGTCAACTTTCTTATATCCTCCTCAGCATATTAAATCAAGCTACTGAAAACAATGTGCCTTTTGTTACCAGGCAGAACTGCACCCCGGTGGCTAAGGCCATTATTGGCACTAAGCTGGATTATTGTGGTAGGCTTCTGTATGTTATCTGCGAGAGCGATATGAACAGGCTCCAGGTACTCAGGAACAGTGCAGCGTGGTTGGTAGCTAGACTGAGGAGAAGAGATCGTGTTTCACAGTCTAGAAGAGAATTTCATTGGCTCCCAGTAGCAACTAGAATCTCTTTTTTCGGCTCCTGACAATAATGCACAATTGCTTGTTTGGCACGAGTCTGACTTCGTTATCTGAATGTCCGAATCGCAGGACACTGCGTTCTAATAACAGTAACCTTCTGGTGGTTCCCAGGACAAAGTTGAGCCTTGTAACTAACTGCCCTTTTTGCTGCAGCTCCTAAACTCTGGAATGCTTTACTCCTCAAGGAGGCACTTCCTCACTGGATCTTTTCAGTCTCTGAAACCCCATATTTGTGCATGAGGTGTTCTCCTTCCTCTGCTGCACCTGACCTGTGATGCTTTGTTTAATTTTGTTTTCTGTTCTGCACCCTTAAAGGAATGGTTCGCCCAAACAAATTTATTGCAAAAAAAGATGGGCAATAATAAAAAAAATCAATTAGCACTTTTTTTTTAAGTCCCTATGTAAAATTTACAGATACACAGGTGGGACAAGAGATTCTAAAGCATCTACTTGCCACTGCTCCTTCTGACGACCCACCATCCTCTCCTAACACTGCTTGTTAATCTATGAATGGAGCACTCAGATCTCACATTTCAGTATTCCTGTGGTTTTGGTAGACCCTGCACAGCCCACCCAAATGCATGCCCTGAAGGCTTTCATAGACAGTGGAGCTATTGGGAACTACCTGGACATAAACACGGCAAAGACCTTGGGATTGGCATTCCACCATAAGGACACCGTTGAAAGCGTGACAGCTGCGGATGGCACACAGCTCCTTTCGGGACCAGTAACGCAGTGTACTTCCATCATTACCTTAATCTGCCAAGATGGCCACAGGGAAAGTATTAGATTCGACCTTATCGCTGCACCCTAATTCCAGTTGATTCTTGGGATACTGTGGTTAGAGACGCACAACCCAAAGATAGATTGGTGAGCTCAAACCTTAATCTTTTCCATGGAATGCGCCTCTTGCTATGACAACAAAGCGATCCAAGGAAGCCCACTGGTAGCTTCACAGGAAAAGATAGCAGGTTTAGGCTTGGTGGGCACTTTACCAGAGGAATACCAGGAGTTCCAGGATGTGTTTGCGAAGGAGCAAGCTAATACACTACCACCACAGCGAGTTTACGACTGCCAGATAGATCTGCAACCAGGGGCACAAGTACTATGCAGCCGCATTTATGCCTTAATCGAGGAAGAAAACGCTCATCTACGGACCTACTTGGACCAATACCTGGCCAATGGCTTCATTAGACCATCTAAGTCACCAGCCGCCTCCCCACTCTTCTTCGTACCGAAGAAAGAGGGGGATTTAAGAATGTGTATTGATTACCGGGCCCTAAATCAAGTCACCATCAAAGTACCCGTTACCTCTGATACCAGTACTCATAGACCAGGTGAAACAAGCAAAGATCTTCACCAAGATAGACTTACACAGCGCATATCACCTGGTATGCATGAAGAAACGGGACGAGTGGAAGACTGCGTTCCGTACCCGCTATGGCTTGTATGAATACCAGGTCATGCCCTTTGGGCTTTGCAATGCCCCGGCTGCGTTCCAGCATTTTATGAATGATGTGTAACGGGAACTCCTCAATGTTTGTGCAGTCATCTACATCGATGACATTCTAATCTACTCCACCACTCTCCAAGAACACGTAACCCACATGCAAGCTGTACTCTGCAAACTGCATGAAAATCAACTGTATGCAAAGCTAGAAAAATGCTCCTTCCACGTCACCGAGGTAGAGTTTTTGGGATATGTACTGAAACTGCAAGGGATCAAGATGGACAATAGAAAAGTGGAGGCAATCCTCACTTGGTCCTCACCCACGTCTGTAAAGGGTGTACAGTTTCCTAGGGTTTGCACACTTTTATCGGCGCTTCATACCAGGATTCTCACATATTGTACATCCAATAACGTCCTTGCTGCGCAAACACCGAATGTTCGAGTGGACACCAGCGGCGGAAGAAGATTTCCGAGCTCTCAAGGAAAAATTCACCTCAGCCCCAATACTGCAACACCCACAGCCCGATTTACCGTACATCGTGGAAATGAATGCTTCAAGCATTGTCATGGGGGCCGTATTGTCTCAACAATATCCTGAAACCGGATGCCTTCATCCCATAGCCTTTTGGTCAAGGAAATATTCCCCAGCAGAATTGAACTATGCGATTTCTGAGAAAGAATTCCTAGCAATCAAAAGCGCACTGTGTGACTGGCGACATTACTTACTAGGAGCAAAACACACCATCACAATAATAACAGATCATCGGAACTTGCAATACTTACACTCAGCAAAAGCTCAGACTTCTAGGCAGCTCCGTTGGGCCCTATCTTTAACGGAATACGACTTTGTGATCACCTACTGCCCCGGAGTTAAGAACGGGAAAACAGATGCGTTATCCCGCATTGGCACAGGCGAAGAAGTCTACAATGTCCCTAACCCGGTGGAGATCATACCCAGCCATAAAATTCTCGCCCTCTGCACCGACCCATCTCCGTTAAACACACTGCAGGAATGCAATAAAAGAAAATATGTCTGAAGAAGACCTACTGGCTTGGGACACAAAGGGAGGTCAGTTCACCATTCAAGACAAACTACCATACTACCAAAAATGTCTCTATGTTCCAACTAAGGATCTGCAACAAGCAATCATATCAGATTACCACGACTTGCTGTTAGAAGCCCATCCGGGTATAGCCAAAACCATGAAGAAAGTAAGCAAATCTTATTGGTGGCCAACTTGGCGAGAGGATATTGCTACCTACATAGGCACCTGTGAGGTGTGTGCACAATACAAAACATCCAGACAAAAACCAGCCGGCCTCCTTCAGCCAATCACCATTCCACCAGCACCCTGGCACACAGTATCAATGGACTTCGTCACTGACTTACCTCCTAACTCAGGTTAAAATACCATCCTCGTAGTAGTGGACCTCTTCTCCAAAATGGCCCATTTCATAGCTCTAAAATGTATTCCCTCAGCTCAGACATCAAGTTACATGGATTCCCTACCGTAATCGTTTCTGACAGAGGCAGCCAATTTGTATCTCGTTTTTGGAAAAAGTGTTGTGCCATGGCAAGAGTGGAAGTCCGTCTGTCTTCTAGTCACCATCCTCAAACGGATGGCCAAACCGAACGCACAAACCAGACCATGGAACAGTATTTGCGCTGTCTATTACACCAACCAAGCCAAAGCTGGACAGAAATACTATGGATGGCAGTGTATGCCTACAAAAACTCAACACATTCATCAACTCAAGCAACACCCTTCTTTACTATATATGGTCGAAACCCCAGAACGTCGGTCTACGATGCGCCAGAAAACATTAAAATGCCTGCAGTAAAGAATCTGCATGCCAGTATCATGAAAGCAGCCAGAGAAGCCAGCAGGAACCTACAGCAAGCCAAAGAAACACAGAAAAGAAATGCTGATCGCCATCGACGAGAAGCCCAGGATTATCAGGTGGGAGACTCGATCTGGCTGGCAACTAGACACATTGCTTTAAAGGGTCCCAAAAAATGTCAGCCTAGATACATTGGCCCGTATACGATTGAAAAAGTAATTAATCCAGCAGCCATGAGACTGGCGTTACCTCAGCATATGCGTATACATCCCGTATTTCATGTGTCACTATTAAAACCAGCACACCCAGGAACCCGAACTTCCACACCTCCCGCACTCATACAAGTGAGTGAAGAAGCAACAGAATATGAAGTAAAGAACATATTAGATTCCAAGCTAGTACAAAAGACCCTGCATTATTTGATTGACTGGAAGGGGTACGGACCCCAGGAAAGATCATGGGAACCCAGCGCACACGTGCATGCCCCTCGATTGGTGCGAAAATTCTATCAGAACCATCCTGAGAAACCAAAGCCCTCATACACACCATAGGGATGGGTCTTGAGGGGAAAGACTGTCATCGGTATCAGGCAGATAGTTGGGGCAAGCTGGGTGGAGGCTTGGCAGGCCTGGCACAGGCCCACAAAGAACCCATAGCAGATCCCTCCTTTACTTCCTTCCCAGTGTTTGTAGTAACTTCCTGGTTACCACTTCCTGTTGCCAAACAGGAAGTGCATGACAATCCATGAGCTCTCTAGTGTTTGGGTGTGGCTGGCTATATAAGCCACACCCAAGATTCTTCCAGTGCTTTGTGTTGCTTACTATGAGCTGCATCAGCAACACACTTGCCGTGCTCTGGATCAGCCAACTTTTGCTTACCTGCTCCGGATCATCCTGCTTCAGCTTACCTGCTCCGATCATCCTGCTTCAGCTTACCTGCTCCGGATCATCCTGCTTCAGTTTACCTGCTCCGGATCATCCTGCTTTAGCTTACCTGCTCCGGAACATCCTACTTCCGTTTACCTGCTTCGGATCCTTCTGCTTCAGCTTACAGATACTCTGTGTTTTCTCCACGCCGCGGCTATCTCTGGTCAAGAGGGGACTTCAACACTGGCACCTGTAAGAACAAAGAAGAACAGCGTTAGCATGCGTACTGCAATAACACTGAGCATACCCACCAAATCTTCCTGCGACGCTGGTATACAGGTCAGTTGTGCGAGCGCACAAACCCCTGCAAAAGAAAGAAGAGACATTAGTCATTGCGCTCGTCCTAATAACGCAGTATAAACTTACCAATATCTCTGTGCAAACTTACCAGACCACCAAGTCTTCGGTAGCACTGAACCCGGACTCGAGGCGCTAATATCACGTATACACTCCTGCAAGGGAAGAAAAAGGAGAGACATTACCAGGCGCGCTCGAATTTAAGGTGCTGCGCTTACCTACCAGCAGCTGACTTCTGCACGCAGCGCTACTCACCCACAAAATACCTTGGCAAACAAAGACAATACGGACAATTCAGGAAACTAAACATTCTCCGCACATCGTTCACTTGTGGAAAAGACTTTCTAGCCAGTAAAAAAACTGGTGCCTTGAACACTCGGCCTCGCTGTGAAGGCATATAACAGCGTGTGGCATCTGAACTCAGCCAACAGACATTGGCATCATTCATATGAGCGAATCGTGCCCCTGTGAATGCAGGATGAAGTGCACACCTTACTAAAAATCAAGGTAAGCCCTTAGAGGACATCACAGCACACCTTAAAGTAAAGGGAAGGGCCCAAGGGAATTAGTTGAATTCAGGTCTGAGTGTTTACCTTGTATTCAACAGGAATCCCTCCGGGTGAAAACAGGGGAACTGAGAACTCGGGGGTCAAGGGAGGCTCATCCATTGCTCCTGCAGAGACACAGGTGAGTGTGACAGGTTCCTGTGGAATTTGGAAATTAATTTAAAGGAGTACCTAGGATGAGTACGTAAAACCAATGTATCTTTATGGATGATAAAGAAAGGGTCCTGCACTGACAATGCTTGCAATTCACTAACTCTTCTTATGGAAGAAATAGCCACTAAGAAGGCAGTCTTGTATGTCAGGTGTTTAAGACTTGAATTATGCACAGGCTCGAATGGGGGCCCCATGAGCTTTGCAAGTACTACACTGAGATCCCATCCTGGCGGTGGGTTAGAAATTGGAGGGTGAAGTCTCTTTACTCCCTCCTTGAATACCTTAATGACTGGAATTTTCCACCACGATACTTTACATTGAGAGATGGTATATGCTGATAAAGCCGCCTGGTGGACCTCTTTATGGAGTAGAATACTAATCCTGAGTCTAACAACTGGAGCATATAGTTTAGAATGTGTGAAGGAGTACATTCGTTTTACTTATTTTCAAATGCTAAGTACATCTGTTTAGTCAGTCAGATAAAATTCCTGTGTACCATGCCTCCGTTATTGGGTTGTGGTATTGCTCGTTTTGTGAAACATTACCAAAAATGTGTGATTTCCCAACTAGATGAGTCAGTGGAATGTAGCGGTGCACTGCTTTTCTCGATATTGACAGAATCCATTACTTCCCCTTATTTCTCCCCTTGGTGATGGGACTTATTTCTCTTGGGGGGAAGTAGTTCCTCTCCTTCTCTGCTGCTCCCCCCTCAACAGACTGCTCATCTTTTCTTTATATTTACACGCGTGAGCCATTGACTTAGTTTCCTCATCGGCAATGTAGAAAAGCTATCTTCTTGACACTCTGCTTAGGTTCTTCATGTAAGCCTTATTCACAGTTCATCACAAGATGTTACAGAGCAAACCACTGGGTCCCATCACCCAGGCTGACTTCTCCCAACTGACTCATACTAGAACCTTTACATAGCATTCACACCGAAACATTCCGTACACAGCACTCTAACATTCTCTCAGCACATTATACACATGCATACATTACAAGCACTTCACAACAGTTACCAGTCCAAAAATGTTGAGCACATACTTTTTTTACTCACTTTTCCAATTTTTTTCCAAAATTATAAGTACACAGTTGTTGCCTGACCTGCACAAATCATCCCTTCCTAAACTTAGAATTGTGTCTCCTTTTCAGAAATGTATGCCTTTCTGGGTTCCCATCAAGCTTTCCTACCCTCTTCTTCCATTCCTTCCAAGCAGGCCCTAAACAAATTATTTTTTGTTTCCACCCAACCTATTCTTGAAAGCTTGGAAAATGGCAAATTCAGAACTGCAAACCATTTGTTCCTAGCTCTTACAAGAAAAAACCCACAGGCTTCTACTCCTGTAGATCGTTTTATTGGCATTTTCTGAAAAAAACAGAAACATTTCTCTTTTATTTTGGTAATTTCTCTCACCCCCTACAGCAAACTAGGATTCCTTGGTGGCATTATGACTGCCTACATGTTGGAAGAAAAGGGGCCAAATTTGGCTGAGATATATCTTGTAACAAAAAAGTTACAAGGGATCGAATGCTGACATACCGAAATGTCCAAAAAAGGGCTCAGCACTGGGAGTGAAAACCCTCAGCAGTTAAGGGGTTAAAGCAGCATATCAGATTTAGATCACGCCAGCCCGAGGCGATCCTCAAAAGCAGTTTCACATCTTGTAGCACAGGGGAGAGCATCATGGGAAGTCTTGGAGGCTGTGGGTGATAAGAGTCAGTTACACCAGGTGCTTTCACACATCATTAGGCCTAACCAGAGCCCCAGTATTAGATTTAACCACCACATGAGCAGAAGCCGCTTAGGCAAAATGACGTTGTGCTGAGTCGAAATAGGCCTTAGTCCATTAGCTGGCGTCTGTGCCACAAGAGAAGTGTCCACACCAGCGCATGGCATGCAGTCTTTTCCGCCCTTGTCAACCTTTGAGGACGGACACATCAGGCTGGCCACTGCAGTGGTCCCAGTCAGTTTGCAAGTAGAGACCTGTTCAGAGCATGCGTTTGCTGCATTCAGAGCTTCAGGAATACTGGGCGCTGTTGCCGTAAAGTTAGACAGGGATTTCAACAACACCCATGTAAACCTGTTGTACCAGATTAATGATCAACCCGTTTAGCGAGGCGCCAATGTGCCTCCTAAAACCAGACTAGAATGTGTTCAAGTGACCGGTTTTGATTGCCCAGAATTCAACCTACCTCAGTATTAGGCCAGGAAAAAGTTTGCTATCTGAATTGATTAGTGCGATTGGTCTATAATTATAGGGATCTAATCGGCCTCCTTTCAAATATGGGTACCATGTGACATAGCTTCCAAATATCAGGTGTATTTCTATTGACGATGTTGGCAAAAAGTATTTTGGACCACATCTCCATATCCTTTACTTATGCTATGGTATGAGTAAATATGCAAGTTCAGTGTCCACAGCATCCTAAATGTGTACTCAAGTACAAGCTACGAAAACCCCTGTACTGAGGAATTAGGAACTGGATAGTGACGCAAAAGTCAGAACTCTTCTGTGTATGTTAACGTTTTTTGACAATGACGTAGCAGTCGCGTGTTTTGAGCTTTTGTTAGATTTTATTTAAGAGCTAGAATAGAAGTATTATATTCTACAGAGTTTAGGTTGTATGGTATATAAACAAAGACATTTATGAAGCAGAACATTTAATTTTTTTATATAAACACTCTTTCCTTTTATTATTTTTCTTTAGGCTTATAGGGATATAACATTTCTTTTATGGTAAAGATTGTGCTTTTAGTAACATAAGCAAGAGAGCGGCCATGTTGGAGTAGGCCATGATTAAGAGTTGCAGGATTTTTCCTTCAAAACACCAAGCTGCGCTTGTCACTTAATTGGTTCTCATACTTGTGTTCAGCAGAGCAGCGCGAGACAGCCAAGATTAAAAATATGTTGATGTTGAGAATAGAAGATTAATAATTGTTGCAAAGCAGATAGGTTCCATGGCCCATGTGATGCTGGAAATGCCTTGTGGAGGGACAGGGCCTCCTACTCGTAGTCCTATCACTTCCCTGTGCCTGTTTTCTCTATGTTTTCTGCCACTGAGGTCCAGCCTGGATCTCTGGCAGTGCATGACCTGTTCTTGGGTCTCCTCCAACCCTCTTTCCTCCCCACTCTCCTCACCTGATTCAATGACTTCAAAGCATAGTTGACGATGGGCCAGATAATCCTTCTCCCTTTTGTATGAGGTATGCCTGCCGCGGGAGGAAGCCACAGTGAATGCTATTAATGTCAACAGTCCTGCGGCTCCTTTCGCGTGATCAGGCCGTGAAGAAGGCAAAAAGCCAATCAATGCGAAAAAAAAACCTTCTGACGAGTTGTTGAGCCGAGTAACACTGCCTGAAGTCGGCGCTGGACCCAGAAGCTTGATGATGATCGAATTCCAGGAAGTAGGTGTGCCGGAGGAAGCAGGCTGGAGCTGGCGAGCATGCGGATCGGGGACCGCAGTACACTGAAGAAATGCAGGGAGCCACTCAGAGCCAAAGCCCGGAAAGGGAGACAGGTAAGGAGGAGAAAGGCGCTCGCCGCAGCAGAGGAGTGCCAAGCGACGGAGAACGAGAGAGAAAATGCCAGAGTTAGGAAGGGCCGGCAGCAGAACTGAGAGAGAAAGAATCGGAACACTCAAGCAGCGAACCGAAGAGAAAGATACGGCAGAGGGAGGCCGCAAAGTAAGAGCACTAGCGTCTATACCCAAGGAGAGCTCAGAAACCAAGCAAGGGGTTGCAACGTGACGACCGCTGGGAGTGTGATGGCTAAGTACCTCCCAGCGGTCGCCATTTTGGAAACCACTAGACCCGTACCAGACGTTGGAGGAAACGTGATGGAACTATCTGTTCCGTCTTCCGCAGTGAAGCCGCCAACGCGGAAGTAATCGCCAAGCATGTCGGCGGATGACAGTGCAGCTCTTCGTTTTATCTTTTGGTGAGCAACACCCATGGGATACCCTTACATCCTTGTACCCCTATGTGTGTTTTTGGGCACATGTGTGTTGCTAACAGAGCATGGTATGGGCTGGTGGCAGCTACATGCTGACTTGACAGTGGCTCTGAGTATCCTCCATTTTGGGATACCCAGGCACTGCAATGGGAATCAGTGGATTCCTCACAGAAGGCAGGATGGCCCCTGTGGCCTCTTGGTTTCTATTGCCTTTTACCTTGTTTCCCAAAGTCCTTGGAAGCCTTGACTCTGTCCCTTTCTCCTGAATGGCTGTTGGGTGGAAACACCACATATGTCTCGGTTCTTCCCTTGCCCCGACAGGCTGTTGGGTGGAAATACCATATATGGCTCTGGGCGGCCTCCTGTCAGACTGGCTGGAGCCTTCCTAGGTGTTGTATGTTGTGGGTACATCCTAGGGGTGGGACCTGTGTGAATGGAGTTTGGAGTCAACTCACATTCTCTGTTGTGGCTGTCTGTTCTGTGTGTGCAACACAATGAGACAGTCCTGTCTGAAACTGACATGAATGTAGTGTAGTGTGCTGAAAGCCTGGGTACTTGCCCTAATCCACATTCCTTTGTTATGGGTGTCTGGGTGGAGTGGATGGCCTGAATGCCTGTGAGCCTGATTGGCTGCCTGCCTGCATGAATGCCCTACTTTGTGATTGGCTTACTGAGCATGGCTCAGCCAGAGTGAATGGGTAACAGATGTGTATATTTGGGGACCTCTGACCTACCAATTATTTCAATAGCTGAAATCGAAGCTTAGCAAGAAGAAGCTGTTCCTTGAAGCCCAGCTGGAAGAGAAGTCTGTGGCTGCATTTCTTCAACAATCCAAAAGCTGTTGTGTTTCCCAAGTACTGATTCAGAGAGGACCTGCAAAGGAGACCTCTCTCCGGGCTACGAGGGACCATAGTGCAAAGCTGCTGCTCTTCATTGAAGTATTCTGGAAGCCAGTCATGCATGCCTGCCATCACAGAGAAGGGGTCTGCGAAATCCAGAAGAGGAATGCCGGCCATCTCGAGCCAGAGAAGTCCATTGCTGTCACTCACAGTCTGGAGGTGCGTTTTGTGAACGCTGGAAGCCGTTGCTGTCTATCGCCCAGAAGAGGTGGTACCCAGGCATAGTACTGCTGGACACCCGGAGCTACAAAAGTCAAAAACTACATAAGAACATTTGAAAGGACATCCTTGCAGTCACCACTGACCCCCTTTTCGCACCAGAGAGAGCCCAGAGTCGTTGGGTGCAGTAGAAGGGCCGCCGGTGGGTTTTCTGACACCAGAAGCTAGCAAAGATGTCCCTTGAGTCCGGAATCGGTGAGTGTCCGAGGTCCACTCCAGTGGTGGAGTCTAGGTTGCCAGAAGCTGTCCAGAGGTCAGTGCTACGGCTGCAGCACAGAAGAACCGAAAGTTGAAAAATCGAGATATTCCGAAACCCAACACCAAAAGTGACCTACGCACCCGTCGCTAACCAAAGTCATCGAAGGGTCCCAGGGTTCTTATCTCCATCCACCAAGCCTTTAAGTAGACCACGGCAAGTTTCACATTCCCAGCACTTCATCAGTCGGAGAAATCATCGACCAAAGGAGAGCACAGCGAAAAGCCAAACTGCTGCCTTTCCGAAAGACTTTGGTTCCTTTTTATTCTTGGACTCAGCATCCCAGTGGCTCCATCTTCCAAAGGGGGTCCCATCCTCAGAGGGAATCTTCCGAGTAAAGCTGAGAAACCCTGTCACTTCGCTTGCCAAGGCACCAAAGGTACTGTGACGAGGAAGAACCTCTTCTAGCCTCAGGATCGTCTAGGGGTCTCAGAGTCATCTTGGATCATGTTCTCCCGCGGCCTCTCAGGTACTTTGGGGTGGTAGAACCTTTGAAAGAAAGCACAAAGTTATTGAACAATATTGGACTGGGCTGTAAATGACAACATAAGTTACTCCCAAACTTTTTATTACAGGTTGCCCAGGTGGGGGGATCCTCAGTCAGAATTATTTATCTAAGCTAAAGAAAGTATTCTGCCACTGTTCACAACTAACCTTCCTTTCTTCCTTATTCTATGCTGTTACAGCGAACTTAAGGATCCAACTGCCTATTTAAAACTGTCTGCAGTTAGTGCATCTATTACTGGATTTAAGTTGTGAGGTACCACATAGAGTGTACATATTTACCATTCTTTTGAATAAGTATTCCAAGTACAAAGTGTTATTATTTATATGTGTATATGCTAATGGTAGCAAATCTTATTTTATATAAAGAAGCTGTGTTATCAACTAACATAGTGTGTGGATATTCCTTTGTGGAGGCTTTGGGGAAATACCGTACCTAAAAAAAATGCCTGCATCACCTCCTGAAAGCTTAAGCCTGGCTGCTCGCCATACTGAGAGCCTTGCTGGGTTGTTCTGTGCCTTTACCATACCATATAGGGGGTAGACGTACAGATACCCCCCTCCAGTCTTTACAGCCCAATTTGAAACAGTAGGTGCCATTCCAGGCGATACGAGAATGAATACATAATGGTGATGGAGGATACATTTAGAAATCATACATAGTTTTCACACAGTAGCACTGCCAAGCACACAAAACTAGGATGTGAACACAGCATCCCCACTGAGCAGGAAGCAGTTGGTATCCTGATATAATGCCTTGGCAATTTGGAGAAAATACAAGAAATTAATTTCCAGAAGCATGGCTTCAGTTACTTTTTCTTTACAACTTTTCTTTGTGAAGAGATAGCTTGAAGGCCACATTCCACAAGTGAACGTAGGATAGCACAGGTGCAATGTGCTGGTCTTGGAAGCAAGACCACACAGAGCAACAGAGGTTTGAATCCGAGATCCACGCTTAGATACCAAACTCAGGTACGGTATTGGGTGCATTATAAAAAACAATTAAAAAAATAATATAAATAAAAATAAATTGAGATGTGAGTTGCAGAAGGAGTAGGTGCAGAGCCTAAGAAGTTACAAGGTCCAATTAGAGGGTATAATCTCCTATGTATTTGCAACATATTTGCTCTCCGTGATTATTGCTCACTACCCCATTGGTTGGGCTCGGTGAGAGGCTGCAGCCTTCGTAGTAAAAATATCATGGTCCAATTAACAAATACTTTTTTTATTTTTAATCAGTTGTATCTTTGAAAGAGGACAACCAGCGAGAATACACGGCCCTCTGGGTGATCTCATGTATGGGGGCTGGTGGAACCTTTTGTAATGAAGAGAGGGAAACTACCAGTTAGAATGTTTTATATATATTGTATTCTTCAGGCGAATGATAATCAACAGCCAATTAAATTACTAGAAATGTGAATTAATGTTGCATTTATAGATTCATATTTTGGTTTTTACCTTTAAAAACTGTAGCCGCATATGGGCGTATTGAGAAACCTTTTCAGTTCTAGGGAGCCGTTGAACATTTTCCTTGCGGGCTGAAAAACAGTGTTTTTTCTTTCAATTTGTGCACTCTATTTTTGATTATTTTGTGTGTTATTTTCCAGGTTATTTTGGGACGCTCCACCTTTACATGCATATCTTCCATTCTACTTCTGTATCCTCTGCTTATGCTATGGTATATGCATATCTTCCATGCTGCTTCTGTATCCTCTGCTTATGCTATGGTATATGCATATCTTCCATGCTACTTCTGTATCCTCTACTTATGCTATGGTATATGCATCTTCCATGCTACTTCTGTATCCTCTACTTATGCTATGGTATATGCATCTTCCATGCTACTTCTGTATCCTCTACTTATGCTATGGTATATGCATCTTCCATGCTGTTGCCAAGTGACATCTAATAGCCCAAACTAAAAGTACCCTCATTGTGGAATGCTAATGATGCCCTTGAAAAGGAATGTGTTCATTATTCTGCATCCAGCATGGATGAGGGTGGCCAGGGAGCTGGCTTTGATTGCTGCGAGTTCAGCCTATCAAGCTATTGGTTATGTCGGGAGTGAAGAGGCAACAGGAGGAGAGATCTTTGGTTTGGGTGGAAAGACAATTGTGTCTGCACAGGGTCACTAAAATAAATGCTTAAAAGATGAATTTGTAATCCTTGCATATGGATAATGTACTTTAAAATGCACACTTCCCCACCCAAACTCTCGTTTGAGGGAATGGGATGGCTGGTTGTCCTTCTTTGATCTGTGCAAAAGGGGGGCTCCGTGGCCATGATGAGAGGACACAAAGTAGAGAAAGGGAAGAAGGGGGTAAGGAGTGCACGCAGGGCAGGAGATAAGCTGCCTCACAAGCTAAGAACAATGTGTGCAGAGAGGCCTACATATAACAAAGCAGCTATTTACCTTCTGTAGCATGTGCTCCTGTCTTTCTGCAGGACATGATGACACGCCAATAGTGTATTCAGGTCTGGAGAAAGCAAATAGTACCATATGATTAATATGTCCAAAGAGGGAGCTTCCTCGTCCCCTCCCTCCACATGCGCCTCGCCCCCGTTTAATCGCATAGACAGGAGAAATTCTTAACAGAAAGTGCATGAAGGAAAAACAGAGACAAGTCAACACTCCTCTAGAAGGGCACTTTTCTCACCACAAGAGCGTATTTTTTATTTGTATTTTTGTTTATTTGTATAGCGCGCAAGGCCCGAAGGCAACCGGGTGCATTATTTAGTTACAGGACAAGTTATATACTTAGTTTTTTTTTATACATAACATTATTTAACTTGAAATATGCAGAATGTACATAGTTGCCGGCACAGTATATTACTATGAGATATACAGGATATAACAAATGTACATAGTTACAGGCGCAATCATTACTTTGAAATATACAAAATATACATAGAAGTGACTGCGGTGTACAAGATACATAATCAAATCATAATATAAGTTTGTGACATAATGCAGAGACGGCCCGAGATGCTGAGATAAGAATTCCAATCAGGTCGTGCCTAGTCAGAGGTGAACTGCCAGTCTTTAACCTTGCGTTTGAAGGCAGAGAACGACAGTTCTGATCTGAGTGTGTTAGGAAGAGTGTTCCACAATTTAGCTGCGTGGACTGGGAAGCTGCGACCTCCAGATTTTTGAAGGTTGAATCGTGGGACAACCAGACAGTTGGCGTGTGTGCTTCTGAGGGGTCTCGCTGCTGAGTGAGTTATGAACCTGTTGGAAAGGTAGCTGGGGGCTTGGTTCACAATAATTTTGTGTGTGAGTGTTAGAGTTTTCAGGGATATTCTTTGGGTGACTAAGAGCCAGTGGAGGTTACGTCTGAGTTCAGATATGTGTGCCGTCCTGGGAATATTAAGAGCCGCTCTGATTGCGTTGTTTTGGATGATTTGGAGTTTCCTGATATTGCATTGCTTGGTACCTGAATAGAGGGCGTTACAGTAGTCAGTTTTGGATAGGACCAAGGTCCTGGCAAGGGTAGTACAATTAGCAGGTGACAGGAAAGGGCGGCTGTTAGGCAGAAACCTGTGCAGTTCCCTTAGGGACCACTGCAAAAAGTTTAAGACTACAGGTGTTAGCAGTAAACACAGTTGGTAGCATCTGTATCACCCAGATTTACCTGGTAGCTGTGGCTGAGCAGTCAGACTTCTCTGAAGAAGAGTTAGGCAGTATGTAGAGTATACACATTAGGTACAAAAGTACAGTAGCACAAGCAAACACTGACCAGAGCTTTGGTATAAAAGTATATAATTATTTTTTATTTATTTATTTATTGGTTTGTTACAAACCTTTAAAAAACTAAGTTACAAAGAACAAATTAGACAGAATTTAGATGACAAATTCGTATAAAGGCAGAAGCAGAACATAAGGCCATCCTCTATCATGCGCCTAATGCCTTGCAAAAAAAGAAAAAAAGAGAGAAGGAGTGCAAGGCATCAATCAATTGGGGAAAACAAGGTCAGTGACATCTATTCCCAAGAGCAGTTAGAAGTTGGCAGAAATTCGGTATGCACTACATGATTTAGTTATTTCTACAGTCTTTGGCTGTTAGGTTCTAAGATCGCTTGTGCCTTTAACCGTTTTTCCATCATTGCTTCTAGGAAGAAAGTTAGCTCAAATGTTAAACTACGGTCCAAATCTTGAGAGAGTTGCTTCCACCAGTCTTCTATGGACATCGTAGGTCTTGCTAAAATAAATCTTCCTAGGTGCTTTCTGCGTTCTTGTGTCAGTTTAGGGCATGTTAATGTTAGATGTTTCAAAGTTTCGGGCTCTTTGTCACAAAGGCCACACATTTGCGATTTTAGGCAGGCGGTTTTCCATATACTCAAAGTTTCTCGGGTGGGCAGTTGATTGAGTCGATATTTCATAAAAATTGCTCTTCGATTTTTATCTGGACATTTTTGTAGATATGGCATGATTCCATTCAATTTTTTCTCTTCATTAGGCATCAGCTGCATAATTCTATGTTTTTTACACGAGTCGCTTGTGTCGATCCAATCTTGTGTCCAGAGCAGTGATTTGACTTTATTTGGATTTTCTGGGTGCATGCTTTTGTCTGCTCCTATGTCACTGAGGATTTTTTCGCAACGATGGGCCCACATTGAGAGGGTGGTATCGCCAAACTCTTTAGTTAGATCTCTTAAGATATTGTATTGTAATAATGGCGTCTCGTCTGTAGCCTTGCGATATTCATTTAACATGTTCCACGTAATTCTCCCATTAATGGATAGAAGGCTGAGCTCAAATCTTATGCAGGCGGTTGGAACTCCTGGAGGTAGCCACAATACCTTGGACCAAAAAAAATGTTCCAATGAGGCTCAAACTTCCGCAGGACATCCAAAGGCACAATCGGCTCCATGAATTAGGGCTGGGATGACCTTCATTTTGTAGAAAGTCAAAACTGGTATTAATGAGTGTTTCCCATATTTCATGTTTACAATACATTCTTGTGCTGTCAGTTGCCTGCATTTAGATTTTACTTTTTCCACCCATGGGGCATCATTGATGTTTGAGCTCAAAAGCATGCCTAGATACATTGATTGCGTTTTTTGATGGATCGTGCCCTCGCCCATTTTCCAAGTGAACTTTTTCTTTCCAACCGGTTCTTTGTTCTTTTTCAGGTCTTGAAATATCAGAATTTCTGATTTTTTTGTGTTCACTTGAAGGCCATTTTGGTCGATGTATTGGGCTAGAATATCAATGTTCTGTTGCATGCCTATTGGGGTCAAATCCAGGAGCACTAGATCGTCCGTGTACAATAGCCAATGAACTTCATTTCCATTGATTTTTGGCGAAAAGGTGTTTGCGTTTTTATATGCATCGCCCAGATCTGAAATGAAAAGATTGAAGATTATCGAGGCTAGTGGACATCCTTGTTTAACTCCTCAATATGTTTTTATTGGAGCGGATAAAGTTCCCCTTTTATCTAACCTTATTGTTATCTCGGTGTTGGTATGTAAGGCTTTTATTGCTAGAAGTAGGCTGCTTGGGCACTTCCACTCGGTCATTTTCTTCCAGAGTAATTCTCTGTCAATGCTGTCAAATGCTTGTGACAGATCCACAAATGTCAAGTGGATTTTTTTATTTATTTTTATTGCATCCATTTTGAGAGTATTCAACAAAAGGAGATTCAGGCCTCAGCCTACGCCCTTGACAAAGCCTGCTTGACAGGGGTCTAGATGGTCCGAATCTTGTTCGACCCCTCCTGCCCGGCTAACTATC
The DNA here is from genome assembly GCF_040938575.1 of Ambystoma mexicanum. NCBI lineage: Eukaryota > Metazoa > Chordata > Amphibia > Caudata > Ambystomatidae > Ambystoma > Ambystoma mexicanum. Next base: position 1,948,597 of record NC_090940.1, read on the forward strand.
GCCCAATCTCCATCACTCCCTTCCTGGGCAAGCTCCTGGAGAAACTGGCCATCTCCCAGCTTAACCTCCATGCGGAAGCTGTTGGTAGTCTTCATGACCACCAATCCGGCTTCAGAGCGGCCAGAAGCACGGAAACTGCTCTCCTGAACATCCGTGATGACCTGCTCTTGAACCTCGACTCCAACACTCCGTGTGTTCTCATTCTGCTCTATCTCTCTTCTGCCTTTGACACTGTCAACCATGCCACCCTGCTCAACCGTCTCCGCGATAACCTGGGTATCACTGGTCAGGCTCTGGCGTGGCTGACCTCTTTCCTTTCCAATCGACCCTCCCAGGTCCAACTTGGGTCCTTCCTCTCTGACATCTTTTTCTCCACCTGTGGTGTTCCCCAGGGATCTAATCTCTCTCCCTGGCTTTTCAACCAGTATCTGGCACTTCTTGCCCACCGCATCGCCGCCCTCTGCCCCAACTTTCAGTGCTATGCGGACGATACCGAGCTCATTTTCAGGCTACCCTCGGCCTCCTCCTCACCTGCCCTCATCTCTGACTGTCTGTCTGCTATCCAGGAATGGTGTGCTGCCAACAACCTCCGCCTTAATGCTAGTAAGACTGAGATTCTACTCATTGGCACACCCACTCCCTCCTTCCCTGCAGCTCTCTGGCCAGCCTCTCTTGGGCCTCTTCCTGCTCCTACCTGCAAGGCAAAAAACTTCAGAGTCATCTTTGACTCCACACTCTCCTTCTCTCCTCATATATCTGACGTCTCTAAGAAGTCACACTACCAGCTGCACCTCCTTAGAGGTATTCTTCCCTTCCTCTCCTTCCCCCAGAAGCTCACTGTCTCCCGAGCCCTGGTTCTCTCGAAGCTGGACTACTGTAACAGTCTCTATCTTAATCTGCCTGCCTCCACTCTCCGCCCTCTGCAACTCATCCAGAACAGAACTGCGAGACTTGTCCTTGGCCTCAAGCCCAGGGACTGTATCTCTCCAGGACTGAAATCTCTACACTGGCTCCCAGTGGCTGCGAGGATTAAGTTCAAAACCCTCTGCATTATCCACAAGGCCTTCTGGGGCCTGGGGCCTAAATACCTGCAACTCTCTCTTCCTAAATATCTTCCTTCCCGAGCCCTTCGCTCATCTGTCTCCAACTCCCTCAGGGTCTGCCGCTTCTCGAAGCAACGAGCTGGGGGTAGATCTCTCTCCGCGGCAGGAGCCTCCCTCTGGAACAGCCTTCCTGCCTCCCTGAAACTTGAGGAGAACCATCTCCGGTTCCGGAAGCACCTCAAAACCTTCCTCTTTGCTTCTGCTTTCTCTCTCCCTCTCCCCTGCTAATTCTTCACAAAATTCTGCACTGAATCTGAAACTTGGCCACTCTCACCGACCTCGGTCCTGGGCCCATCCACTCTCCACTTGCACTGCCTCCCTGGCAACCCCTGCACTGCGGGACTGTTCTCTGTATCCCTACAGCCCCCCCTTCCCAGCACTTGTCTGCACTTACCTTGCACTTGCCACCAGCTGGCCCTATTTATTTATTTATCTATTTATTTCTATTCTACTTACCTTGTACTGCACTTTTCCCTTGCCCCTACCCCTGCACTTGCGAGGTCTGAATGACACCTGCCCTAGTAGGATCGTTGTCTGTCCTCCCCCTGTTTACCCCCTCCCTGCCTCGTCGCGCCTTGAAACACTTGTGTATAGGCGCATTACAAATGCCATATCATATCATATCATATCCACTTAAAAAGTTTTTTTCTGAAGTTGGGTTGTGAATATTTTGCCCAGGACATCCAATAAGGCAATAGGCCTGTAGTTTTCCGAGTCAGCCCTGTTGCCTTTTTTAAAGATTGGTACGATGATCGCAGTTTTCCAGCTAGATGGTATATTTCCTTCATTGGCAATATTGGAAAACAGTTTTGATAGAAAATTGGCCATTTCTTCAGGGTTTTGTTTAAGTATAAAATTTGTTAGGCCATCTGGACCTGGCGCCCTAGAAGGGGAACTTTGCTTGATGCTCAATAGGATATCCTCTCTTTCAAACTGTAGATCCCATTTTGAAAGCTGAGGCATTGGAGAGTCAATGGTTGTGCTTTTTTTCTCATATACTGAATTATAATGTTTAATCCAGTCTTTTTCACACACCATAGAAGTTTGGATTGAATCTTGGTTGCAATCAATGCTGTTTATTAATTTCCAAAAAAAAAGAGTTTTTATTATTGAGGCTGTTAAGCATTGACTCACTGTCATTTTGGCACATAATTGCTTTATAGGATATTTGCCAGTTTTTGTATTTTTTGTTTACTGGTTTTGATCGCCTGTTTTTGATGTTCGGCTTTTAGGTTTTTGTGTTGCCTCAGTTCTTTACGAAGCTGTTGTTTTCTTTCAAGTACTTGTCTATCAAAGAGATGTTTTGGATGGAAAGATGGTCTTGTCCTTCCTTTATCTGTAGTCATGAACTGCTTTAATAGACAGTTATATTCAACCTTTTTGTCTGTAACATTTTTTGCATGTTTATCATATGATTCTGTCAGAGTCTTAACGTCATGAGGATTTATCTTTAGCCGCAATCTATTAGGCTCGGCCACAACTTGATTATTCCATTGTTGAGGTTTCCTAATATTTGTCTTTTTTAGTGATAATTTTAGTTGGCTATGGTCACTGTTTGGATCGACTGTGATTTTTAAGGACACGGCTTGTTGTTGTATGGTGTCTGATATGAAGAAATAATCTATCGTGGAAGATTGATTCATGCTTTTCCAAGTTTTTCCTGGAGGAATATCTCCTTTGGTGTTTCCGTTCATCATGTTTAGATTTCTTTCCTCAAGGTCAGCACACCATTTTTTGGCCAGTTTTTGTGTTCGGTTTTTGGATCCAAGGTCTTTGCACTCGTTCACACAGTCTACATTGAGATCTCCGCAACAGATAATATTTGAATTTCAATTATTGCTATTTATTTCATCAATCAGATCACACACCATCTTTATAAACTTGTATGTTCCCGCATTTTTATGATGCCAATATATGTTGATGATGTGGATTTGATCTGTGCTGTTGTTTGTCTTGTTTTTCCTGGAAATCACAGAGTACTGTATGAACGGTGTTTGATTTGATGTTTTTGTTATTTTCCAGCCAGAGCTTTTCCTCATCATGGTCAAGAGTCCAGCAGATGGACGACCCGTTGTTCTTCTTATTGCAGGATTTATTGCTAGTTCATATGCATCTGACAGTGGGCAGGTAGCTAACCATGTTTCTTGGAGACAATTGGCGGTTAGATCGTCGCTCCAGGTCCTTGTATCGTTGAACAGATGTACGAAGCATCTTGTATTCCATGATAAGATGTTTATTGTTGGGCCATCTGGCCCTTGTTGGCATTAGCTCGATTTGTTGCCCAAAGCACCTGCTAACCAATTCCAATTTGTATTTGTAGAAGGTTTCTCTGCACTTTCTGTTGGATTGTTTTCATTAGTCTTGATGTTAGTATTTCCATATATCGTAATTTTGATTTGTTCACCAAGAGTGCATCGTGTTTGGTTTTTAACACTACTATCTTTTTCATTCTGAAGTTCATCAGATGAATGATCAAACTGTTCTGTCACTATTGGCGTTTGGCTAGTGACAACGTTGTCAATATCTTTTGATCAAGTTTTATCTGCTTTTGTTCCATTTCTTGATGAGTCTGTTGGATTTATTGTCATCTGAGAAGTGGTTTCTTTTTTAAAAAACACACTTGTAAAAATACACTGGCACTAATATGTCAAGCAAGTTCAAACACAGTCACTAGAAATATATATGCCTCCCTAATTTATTATTCGACAAGTCTAGGTTAGTACACCACTTATTTAGCAAAGCAGAGGTGAGCATGTAACCATAGATGGCACTCCAATAATGATTTTAAAAGGGAGAGAAAAGGCAGAAATAGGAAAACACACAAAACCAACACGTTTAAAGAACCACAGCAAGTCAAGAAAGGCAGGGTCTACTGTAGAGCAAAACGTTTAAAGGCCAGACCCACTCTTGGAGAGAGCAAGGCGGAATGTGCCCAAGATCACACAGTTGAAGTACACTTTAAAAGTCTTTGCAGATAGTTCTAAAAGGAGTTAGATCAGTTCAGAAAAAGTTAGTTAGTTAACAGGTCCGAGGTCACCCCAGGATAGAGAGTCAAGGATTTACGGGACACCTTGAACAGTCTGTTGCAAGGGAGACCAAGCGGGACACAGTACCTGAAATGGTGAGAAAGCTCTAGCGGGGGCATTTGTTCCTGGCAGCGGGTGCAAGTCGGTGCTTCATCCAGGGGAAGAGAAGATCTTGACGTGGAGGAAAGCTGGAGGTCGTTGCACTGCCAGGGAAGAAACCAGCCGCGGAGTTTCCCGGTTAAAAGGTACTACACTTTTATTTGCGGTAGTGATGAAGCGTGGCTATCCGGCCGCCGGGGTGCTTGGCATGGGCGATTTGACCACGAGACGATCCAGGAAGGCGAAAAAGGGGCGAACTGGTTAACCCCACCAGCTCAAAGGAAGAAGACTCTCCTGGAAGAAGATCTTCTCTGTCGTTGGGAAGTGGTGAGTCGGTTCAGCAGGGCTCCACCAGTGGTGTCGTCGTTGCAGGTCGGCTCAGCTTCTCCCTCTTCGGATTCTTTAGGTCCTGTGGCGACTTCTGAAGTTCCAGTCCCCAAAGCCCTGCTTTTAGGCAGAAAACCCCCATTCATCAGCCGGGTGGCTCACCACTGGGCCAATCACACAAGAGTGCGACTTGAGTTGCCGAGGCAACTCAGTCCAGGGTGCCTATTCCCCCCTCCCACACATCCTGTAGACCCAGACAGAGTGGCACCACTTTTGGAGGCTTCTGTGCAGAAGCCCGCCAAAAGTGGAACAAAGGGCTCGACTTGGGTTGGAGTTACAGAGGCGAACACAAACGCCATTTTAAAACCGAGTCCTGGCAAAAAGACCCAACCGGGGAATAAATATTAAATAAATAACCCGGCAGTATCTTTAACATTGCACCAAAAAAAGTGATACTTTTAAAATGAATGGGAAAAATCCCATAGGAAATATTCCGGTGGAATATTTCGCGTGGTATCCACTGCCACCAGCCAGAAACTCGACAAGGAGGGACTGGACAGTGCCCCCTTGGAAAACAGACCAAGGGGCAATCTAATTACCTCTACCCGTACTTCCACAATATGATGGTTTGCACTGGTTCTGTTCACAATTTGAGACTAGTAAAGCCAATGGTGACTTTACATGCCCTGGGAGACAGTAGTCAGTCCCAGTGTATGGAGTCTATGGTTGGGGGTCACTATGACACCCCTGTGTTACTGCACTGAGGGTGCTGTGTAACAAATATACCAAAAACACATGAAGCCCTATGGAGTAAAAGACCCCATAGCCCATAAAACACATTACAAAGTCAAAGGACATTCTCAAATCATGCCTAAGAGTGGGAGAAAAAGAGTCTCACTCTTAGCAGGAGTAAAAAAATAAACCCCAAAAATCCAGCAAAGCTGCTGGGGGACTCACTAGGTTCGGGAAATTAGCCTATACAGAGAATTCTCCCTAACAGCGGCAGGCTGTAATGAGCTTGCATGTGTAGGATGCAGCTGAGGAGACTGCATTGATTTGTCTAGTTAAGGAGAGGGTAGAGTCAAGGTACATGCCAAGTGTCTTGGTGCCCTTGGCCACTTTGATGGTGTTACCATCGATAGAAAAGGACTGGAATGAAGGGTCAAGTTTACTAAGTTTGTAAGGTGAACCTAGGTTGAGGAGCTCAGTTTTCTCATCGTTTAAGCATAGTTCGTGCTGCGACATCCAGGCCTGGATGACTTGGTATATGGCGTTGATAGCTAGGGAGTCAGTTTTATAATCACCTGTGATAGGGATAAGGATTTGGGTGTCGTCAGCGTAGATCGTGTACGAGACGCCCATATGGTCTAGTATATCGAATAAGGGTTTTGTGAAGACATTGTAAAGTGTTGGGGACACACATGATCCTTGAAGGACTCCACATGTGACAGGGGAAGGTTCTGCAGTGGCTGTCGGTGAGAAGACCCTCATGGATCTGTTATCCAGGAAGGAGGTAATTCAGGCTGTGGCTTTCTCAGAGAAGTTCGCTGTCGTTTTGAGGTGGTGGCAAAGGATTTGATGGTTGCAAGGTCGAAAGCTGCAGAGAGGTCTAATAAGAGTAGGAGCGCCAGTTTACCCTTATCTTTCAAGTCTTCTATTTGCGTTTTTAAATCCAGTAACGCGGTTTCTGTGCCGTGGCGAGGGCAGAAGCCCGATTGCCGTAGTCCTAGGAGGTTGTTAGTTTCAAGATAATCTTGGACCTGCAGGTATGCCGCACGATCAAGTATTTTTAAGAGCAATGGCAGGGTGGTGATTTGCCTATAATTAGTAGGAATATTGGCGTCTAAGGTTGGTTTTTTCAGAAGAGGAATTGTCAGTCTAGAAAAATGGATACCTCTCATATGTGATCGCAAACGTATTCTGATGGCCGTGGGCCAACCGTCTCATGCACGATATGACAGAATATAGGTTTCCGAGTTTGCCAATGAATGGCCATTTTGATGTAACAAGAATCTCCATTTTTTTGTTTTCTAACCATTGCTCATTGCTTCGCAGTACATTTTCTGCTTACACTGCTCGACTGTAAAACATTGTTGTCTACACGTGAAAGGACAAGGCCGCAGGGCCGCGAGGATAACAAAAGTTTGTTGAAACACAACGTAGGCAGCGCCAGGAAGAATGCCCGGCTCCCTCCCGAATGTAGCCTTGAAGCAGAGCTGCAGGGCATTTAATCATTTTGCAGCTGTCAGCCAGTCTCGTTATATGGTAGAATATGTTAGAATAAAGCAGCTAAAGGCTTGAATTATGATCTTCTTACGTCCCCCCTTTGCTGAGCCCCTTTAGAGCGTTTCGGCTCCCAGGACACGAATAGCACCTCATAGATAGGAAGGTCTGGAATGCAACTCTTCCCCCGTATGTAGCTCGCTTCCAAGAACAGAAGCGCTGTGTTCTGTTCAACAACTGAAAGATGCCTCCGCACTCACAAATTGCAAATTGTTACTAGAATAGATATTTGAAGGTGTCATAGTTGTCGAAAGTGTCCATCATCACACCGAGTTCAAAGAAACCCAATAAAGGGGGGGGGTTAAACATGTCATAGCTGATTGTTTGATATGCATTTTGTATATATGTAACTGATGTACGTAATTCACTCTCTTGCGTTCCTCGAGGTCTAGAGATACACGTTGAGGGGCGTGAGACCGAGTTGGCCAACTGAGACTTTTGCTTTGCAATAAACCCTAGCTTTGGGAATACAACCTCGTGTCTGGCGTATCTATCGTATGTGGTGACTCGCATTGTTTCCATAGACGTAAGGGACCCCTAGTGGCCCCTTTCATAATGACCCAGGCATCCTTGAGGTTGTCTGGGACGATCCCCGTTCTGAAGGAGGAATTTATGAATGTGGTGATGAACGGCACCAGGTTGTGTGAGGCCTCTTTAATGATAGTGGCGGGACAGGCGTCTCAATGACAGTTTAATGGCTTAAGGCTGTTGATGATATGTTCAACTTCAGATGTAGAGAGAGGTGACAAGTGGAATGGTTGCAGGGATACAGTGGTAGGTTTGTTGCTAACCTGAGGAGCGAGCTGTGGTATAAGTGAGTGCAGGCTGTTTTTTTTACCGTTGATTTTATTTTGGAGCAAGGAGATTTTACCTAGGAGGGCCTCCTGGATGTTGGTGCACCAAGTGCTGTCTTTCGGGCAAGTGTCAGGGGGAGGAGCGGGGGATTCCAGTTCCTTCAGAATTTTGAAAAGCTCCTTAGTGTTAGATTGGGCAAGTTCGATACGTCTATTATATGTCTCTTTTTTTGCAGACAGGATAGCTTCTTTGTAGTTTAATGTCGCAAGTGCCATGCTAGCTTTATTAGATTCATTAGGGTGACTTCTCCAACGCGATTCAGATGTCCTTTTTTCCTTGTGTAGGGTTCTCAACTGAGGCGTGAACCAGGAATTAAGGTGAGCCCGGGGTTTAGGTTTGCTTAGTTTGGCTGGAGCAATAAGATCTAAAGCTTTTAACATAGTCTGGTTATATGAGTCTACCAAAACAAGATTGTTGGGGGCAGGGAGGATGAGAGGGACCAGTTTGGCGAGGGTGATGTTACGCTTATTCCTGGTAAGTGTAGCGGGAGCTAGATTAGGTGTGGACTGGATGGTTTTGGTGAGTATGCTGAAAGTGATAAGATGATGGTCCGTCCAAGCACATGGTAGGTTAGAGTTGACCTTGGCGTCACAATTAAGGTCAGCGATCCAATCTAAAATTCTACCTTTAGCGTGAGTGGATGCGATGACACGTTGTGAGAAGCCTGAGTTGAGCAGTAGGCTATTGACCTCATGGGCAGGTGCATCGTTGGGGTCGAGAAGGCCTAAATTGAAATCACCTAGCACAATGATTTGAGAAGTGGTCTTGGTGTTTCCAGACAGTATATGGGCGAGATCCTCGGTGAAGGATGATAAGGGGCCAGGGGGTCTGTAGATGATGTGGATAGTGATAGTCTGGTTAGGAGAGATGGCAAGCTTGGCTGAAAGGGATTCTGCTGATTTGAATTGGCCAGGTGTAGCAAGACGGAGATTTAAAGCTGTTTTGTGAATAATGGCTATGCCTCCACCTTTAGTTTGGGCAGTGTTGCAGTCGCTTCTAATGATGGTGTAGCCTCCGGGGATCGCAAGGGAAAGCAGAGGTCCTGAGGCCACGTGGAGCCAGGTTTCAGTGACCGCAATAAAGTCCAAGTCATGAGTGGTGATGAGATCAGCCATGTCAAGGGCATGGGCAGTGAGCGACCTCGCATTGATCAGAGCTGCTCTGATACTTGTAGGGGGCTGTGTAGTGGGCGGTACGGTGCATGAGTAGGGGGTAGGGTTAAGCGAAGGTAAATCCAAAGGGGAGGTGGGAGCAGCTGCAAACTGGATATGAGCGGGTTTGGTGAACTGGGTGCTGGCAGTACGATGGTAGGCAGTGTGAGACAGTCTGCACCCTAGTCTAAGGTTTCTCAATGATGTGAGGCCCGGTTGGTTAGGTGTAGGTTTCCTGGTAAAGTGTTGTAACCAGAGCACTGGATTATTGAGATAAGGGTTAGCCAGTGGGGCGTCCATAGTTAAGTAGACAGGGAGTTGTTGATAGGCGTTGTTGCAGGTACTACTAATACGTTGTGCGTGCTCCGGATGGTCCGCAATAGGCGAAAGTTGTTTTGCACAGAATGATAGCCGGCGGAGGTGAGTGTAGTTCTGGGATGATATGGCTGTAGGTGAGTCTGGGCAGGGTGCTGCTGAGCCTAGATATGCATTGAGATTAATGACAAGGCAAAATGCAAGTTCAAGGGAAGTGTATGCTACGCTCTGGTTATACCTAGTAGCGGAAGCGTATGAGGCACATTATGTTACTCAATATACGCGCTCATAGTATGTGAACGATGCAAAGGTCAGCATAATGATTGTTGGCAGTCATTCAGTGCTGCCAAACGGTGTGATAGGGGTTCGCAAATGAGGCCACGCAGAGAGCCAAGCCGCAATGCAAAATGGAGTTCACCAAAGTGGTGTCACGTGCACAAACAATATAGAGCAATGCGGGTACGCAGGTAGTGCTTACGTACAAGGGGGTAACTACTAAGTTTTAAATAATGCAACTGGATAATGGTGTGGTAAGTATCATCAATATTCAGGACTAAAGCAGCTGAGGTAAAAATGCAGTGTGGGTACACATATATTCTAAGTAACATGGCAGCATATAGATTAGAACGTGCATAAATTGGCTAATGCAATTGACAACTCTCTGAATCGGATGCAAATGGAGGTGAAATCAGGCAGAAATATGTATAAACAACAAAGTAGGCAGTGTTTAGGCTAAAGTACAGGCACAACTAAGGCAGATCATGCTGGTTAGGTGAGAGACAGGTTTGCAGTAAAATCGGGCAAAGCAAGTCAGCGGGCAGTAGAAGTAGATGTGAACAGTCACGTTAGGTTTGAATTATAATAACATTGTCAGTTTCGCTCAGTGACATTTTCATCGAACACTGTAGGGTGCGCAGAGGGGTAATCCTCTGGCTAGATGTTGGGAAGGTGCAGCAAAGCAGGTAGGACATTCCGGCATTAGGTGCTATGAATGGATAGTGACTAGAAGAGCGGTGTATTGCAATAGCTTAAGGGCAATACTGTGCGCTGCCGGCCGAGGAGCTGGAATCGGCGGTAGTGAGATACGCAAATAGGGAACATGAATAGAAACAGAATATTGTTAGGAGCAGAATTTGCTTACTGCAGGGAGGGTACATACTCTGATGGCACGAGGTATAGGCCAACCGAAAGAATTTCGTGGCGCTGGCGTCTGGACAGATTGGACAAGGTACAGGACAGGTTTGGATCCTTGTTTCCATGGTCCTTAGGTCGGTGGGCCGGTTTACGCCTCGCTGGCGTACTATTGGACAATATGAGCGTGGAATAGCCCGTCACTCACCCATACCTGCCTAGCCTCTGGGTTTTTCGCCTCTTCTCCAGGTCTCCAGGGAAGACCCTGGAGTCTCTGGGTTTTCGCTGCAGTTTCTGGGTCCCGTCCAATCCTCCATTCGATTGGCTGCAAAAGACTGCTGCCGGTAGCCAATCGGGTGGAGGTGCGGGTCGGGACCAAAAAGACTGGAGCAAAATAAACGTAGAATACTGCTTTCAATCCGGTGTAATTTCCGGTGTCATTAATGACACCAGATTCAAAGCAGTATTACCGCATGTGTTTTGCTTAAGCTTTCATTCTTTTTGGCCAGTTTGCCTTATGTTTTAGTCGACCTAAATTGAAGGGTGACTAAAACATAAGGCAAACTGGCCAAAAAGAATGAAAGTTTAAGCAAAATGAATGCAGTAATACTGCTGTGTTCTGCGTTTCTTATTTTTTCAGCTTTCATTCTTTTTGGCCAGTTTGCCAAGGTTCAAGTTGAGGATACACGCGGTTGGACTGAGTACATCCAATTGTTGCAGAGGGTGGACTTCATCCCCCCCAGACAAAGTGAGAAACATTGAAGGTCCTCTTTGAATTCATGAATTAAAGCAACAAACAACGAAGGTGGAATGTCCCAGAGAAAATATTTGTATTGGTTCTTGGAGTTTAACATGCACACCTTTTAACGTTTTCTAAAAATATTCTCTCTTGGTTTTGTGTGTGTTGATTTTATGGAAGGGAAATGCCATTCGTCCTATGCAATGTGGGTGGTTATGAATAGCCAATTTAATGAAATGTATTGCATTCCACTGTAAAGTGCAAACTGCAAATGTTGACATGTGGGCGGGGGGGGTGGAGCCGTGCGCAAAGGGGCGGAGTCTTTTGTGGCTGTGGGCGGGCATAACTCCCAGGGTTTTTTTATTTTCAAATGTAGGCAGGTATGCACTCACCTGCAGTAAATTATGCCACGGTATTGCTTTAAATCTTGTGCAGCACTTTCCATTTAAAAATACAGCATCTGCAATGCGAATGAGCAAGAGACGTAGAGTCGGGGGGAAGCAGAAACTCAACCATCGCCCAGAAGGGCACTGGCTGACTGAGCTTACCAAATACCAAGCGGCCGGGCTGCAAAGCTGGTGAACAGACATGCGCAGTGAAGAGACACATGGGAGCATGCGCAGAAAGGAAATACCGGAAGCAGCCTCTTCCTGTGAGACAGCGCCAGGGGAGCATGCGCAGAAAGAAGGTACTGGAAGCAGCATCTTCCTGTGAGACAGCGCCAGGGGAGCATGCGCAGAAAGGAGACACGGGAAGCAGACTCTTCCTGTAGAGACAGTGCTTGGGGAGCATGCGCAGAAAGGAGACAGAGGAAGCACATCTTCCTGTAGAGACAGTGCTTGGGGAGCATGCGCAGAAAGGAGACAGCTGAAGCAGACTCATCCTGTGAGACAGCGCCAGGGGAGCATGCGCAGAAAGGAGACACGGGAAGCACATCTTCCTGTAGAGACAGTGCTTGGGGAGCATGCGCAGAAAGAAGGTACTGGAAGCAGCATCTTCCTGTGAGACAGCGCCAGGGGAGCATGCGCAGAAAGAAGGTACTGGAAGCAGCATCTTCCTGTGAGACAGCGCCAGGGGAGCATGCGCAGAAAGAAGGTACTGGAAGCAGCATCTTCCTGTGAGACAGCGCCAGGGAGGCATGCGCAGAAAGAAGACAGGGAAGCACTTCTCCCTGTAGAGACAGCGCCAGGGGAGCATGCGCAGAAAGGAGAGAGGGACGCACCCTGCTCAATGCGAACACACGGACCAGTAAAGCATGTACCCAAAGGAAATACTGGAAGCTCATGGCAAAGACACAGACCAGTAGAGCATACGCAGAAAGAGGATGCTGGATAGAGCATGCAAGGAAAGTGTAAACAATTTTTGTTTCTCCAGATAGTGAATAATGTTCTGATTACTTAGAGGTAATCTTCATTACTCCTAGTCCTACTCTTTCTCGTCACAGTAGTGACCTCATGAGGCCCCTCCCTCCGACACAGGACCTTCTTCTATTTCTTTAAATCCCTATAACTCCTCTCCCAAATCCCTATAACTCCTCTCCCACATCCACGTCACTCAGTTTCATATTACCAAGCCAGAGCAAGGGACCTTCCGCGCAGGGAGGGTTAGGAGGGTCATCAGTACTGTGACGTGGAAGAGTAGGACTAGGAGTAATGAAGATTACCAGTAAGTAACCAGAACATTACCTCCACGTCCACTCTTCCTCGTCCCAGTACTTACCTCATGAGATATACCAAAGCAGCAACGGGGAAAAGGTCCCAATGAGAGACAGAGCCAAAAACAGTGCAGCAAAACACACACCCACAATAACTCTTAATTCACATCCCCACAGACAAAACTCCAACCACGAAGGAACCAACCCCCGAGTGGGAGAAACTCAACCCATAGCGGTTGATGAAAATGCCTAGACCAGCCAAGGACGCAGCCATACAAATCTCTTGCAGAGAAAACCTTCCTTGCATCGGCCCAGGAAGCCGCCAAACCCCAGGCGGACCGCCCCCGATCGTACGCAGGCACAGGCAGGGCAGAAGCCACATAGGCCCTGGAGATCACAACCCAGAACCACCGGAAAATATAAACCACAGATGCGTTATGCCCAGCCCCAGCCGGACCACATCAGAAGACTATTAGATTGGTGGAAAAAAGCAAGCCTAGCCAAATACTCCAACACGTCCCGCCGGACATAATGTTAAGCCAAGCCACCTCCCTCAGGCGTTCTCGGATCATGAAAGAAGTCAGGGAGAACCAGATCCTGAGAGGTGTGAAAACCGAAAGACAACTTAAGGGAGAAACTTCGGACCACACCTCAGCACCACCGAGTATGGAAGCACCCTCAGGAAAGGAGGGTGACATATGAGAGCCCCAATTTCCCCAAGCCTACGGGCAGAAGTGAGGACAATAAGAAAAGCAGATTTCAGTGTAAGATGTTTGATATCAATCTCGGAAATGGGCTCAAAAGAAGGCCCTTGAAGGAACCATAATACAAGAGGGAGATCCCAAGGGGGAAGCCCTTTATCAGCACAAGGACGGGAAGAAGAAAAACCATGGAGCAACTTCCCCACCAAAAACTCCCCATCCAAGTGACCATCAGAGTCCCCCAAAAGGAATTTCATGGAGGCCCACCGAGAGCGAAGCCTGGAAAAAACTGCCAGGCCCCTGTCAAAACCCCTCCTGGAGGAATTGAAGGATAGCAGAGAGGCCAGAACGCAAGGGAGGGATCCCAGACCGCCCATACCAGTCTCGGAAATGGCCCCAATGCCTGCTAAACACCTTCAGAGTGGAGGGTCTAAGAGCATCCATTATGGACTGAACTACAGGATCTGAGAACCCCTGAGATATCAACCTAGACTGAGCAATAGCCACACTGCCCATTGCATCTGGTGGACTTCCAACTGCAGATCCCCTTGAAGGGGACAAGGCCACCTCGGAACCAGCCAAGGTTCGTAGGACTGAAGCTCTAAAAGAGAGGGGAGCCAACTCCGGCGGGACCAGAACGGAGCTAACAACATACATGCCAACATTGCGACTCACCTGGGAGGGAGATTTCCCCTAGGAAATCGGGAGACATGCATTTTCCCATTGGAATGCATTGGGGCTACGGTTATTTTAGGCAGGAGACAGTGAAAAATAGCAATATTTTTCACTGAAAAATCGGGATTCTCCCGCCTAAATCGGGAGGGTTGGTATGTATGTAACAGCAACACAGTCACCCGGGACACTCTGATGCGCCAAACCACCCAGGGTAGAAGAGGAATAGGTGGAAAGGCATAAAGGAAAACCCCAACGCCACTGTACAGAGAGGACATCCATCCCCCAATCCACTCGGCCTGAAACCGAGAGCAGAAGAGGGGAACTTCTGCTGAGGCCGGGGATGCAAACAGGTCTAGAACCGAGGGCCCTAATCCGACACAGGTCACCGCAAAGACCTGGGCCGACAGGACCAGTTCCGCAGAGGAGTGAAACCGGCGTCTGAGAAGATCCGCTTGAACATTGTCCACCCCTATGATACGTGAGGCCACCAGAGGCACCAGATGAGATTCCTCCTAGGTGCCTATCAGTGCTGCTAGAGCATTCAAAGAGCGGCCGGAACCCCTTTTGCAGTTAACATATCCCAAGGCCGTCGTATTGTCCCTTCGGACCAAAACCTATGACCGTCCAGCAACTCCTCGAAGTACACCAGAGCTTGAATAATGGCACAACTCTCGCCAATTGGATGATCACCGGCTCTCCCCAGATCTCACAACCCTTGCGCTGAGAGGACCCCCAATGTAGACCCCCCCAACCCATTCTGCTGGCGTCGGTAGTAAGAGAGGCCACAGGAGGAAGGACCATGCACACCTCAGCCTGTAGACCTGAAACCCCCCGCCAACATAGCAGGGAGACACGCAGCGCTGGGGACACTAAAAACAAAACTACGAAAGCCGAGACGTTGGGAGCCAGTGGGAAAGAGTATAAGACACAAGGGGACTTAACTGAAGACAGGCTCAAGGAACTGGAAAACACACAAGATGCCACATGCCCTGTAACTTCAGCAACATGCGAGCCGAGACATACTGCCTTCTGAGAACCCAGAACAGCCAGCAAGCGCCCCCCCTGAACAACATCCAGAGTATGTTCCGCAAAGCCCCCACGTTGAAGCGTTCCGTCCGGAAAGCAGAGCAGGGCCTTAAGACCCATAAGCAGGTGACACATCCTAGAAGGCATAGGGACCAGGAACACCCGCAAGTAGAAAACTTGACCCTGAACAGGGAGAGGAACGGGCAAGACGGTAACCCACAGCAACCATTCGGAGAGAACGGATCCCATGGCCAACTACTTGGACCGGGAGCTGGGTACCAAAGTCCTCTCCATGGAAACCTGGACAGGAGGAGACAGAAACGGCAACTGATGCCCCCCCCCCCCCTCTGGGAAGGAGCCCATTACCCAGGAAGCGGAACCCCACCGGTCCCATACACCTCCGAGAAGATAGAGACGAGGAGCCAAGGAAAAACCGCCAGTCACTGCACTTGCACCAGAGGAAAATCACAGGACGTTGAAACAGGCCCGCGCCGCAATGTAACAGCATGCTTCTCAGCCCACAAAAAGATCCAACCTATCAAAAGGAAGATACAGGACAGCCCAGAAGTCCAGCAGACCGTGGCCCCCTCAGCCAACAGAGGAGCCACCAGGCTGGCATCAAAAGGGCAGAGTACTGTCACAAAGCGGGGCAAAACAATCCATCCCGGATAGCAGACATCAAAGGCAACCCCGTACCTGGGGTATGCCTATACTGGAAAAACCCACTGAACTGACATCCCCCTCCACCGGCACCAGGGGCTCTGAGAACCCCTCTAAGCACAGACATGTGCCACCATCTGCCATATTACTTCCCACACGTCTGAGAGGAGGCTTGAAAGCAACATGTCAGCACCGGAGGACCTAGGCCCCAAAAGAAGAGACACTGGGAACCCCCTGCATGGCCGTTACTTCCATGATGCATTTCCTATAATTCCATTCAAGACAAGAGAAAAGAAAATCATCTCCTTTGACCTTCTCTCGCGCAGTTCAGAGGAAGAGGACAGGACACGGAGTCTGCGTCTATGGCTAGCACAGACCCAAACACACCACTAACTCTCCACATGACTGAGAGGTGGCTTGAGCCCTGTATCCAGTAGCTGGTAGCCCCATGCTCTAAATGGTTCCAATGCGTTGGTCTAGGAAGGATGAAGGGCCGCTGAGACTGGAACCCGAAGTGTAGACTATGCCAGGCCGGTACCCTTCCGGACGCTTGCAGACGTGTCCAAATCTGCGCCGTTTTCACAGGCTGCATGCAAAGAATGCAGCCAACATCCGGTGCATCCTGGGCTGTATGTGTCTCAGGAGCAGGTGGTATGTGACATGCCTGTGACAGAACAGAGCCCCCGCATTTTCAAAGACTCTCTGCCACTGTCACCCCACGACAAGAAGCAGAGAGGCCTCACAACAAAAGGGAAGACTAGCCCATACTGCCAAGTGCTTGCCATCATTTCAAATAAAGCTGTGTACACAGAGCACGAGGAAATGGCCTGTCGAATCAAGATGGCCAAAACAGGAGAGGGGAAAAACATCAAGCCCAGTCCTTCCCTCTCCTTAACTTGCCCGGGGCTGTGCAGGACCCGGGACACAATGCTCACGCTGCAGTCGGGAGCTCAGCAGAGACCCAAGCGGGGCCATCCGGCTCAACTGTAACCCCAAGCCCTGGAGGGGGCCAAGGAGCAGCACCACACCCGAGGGAGCAGAGGGCCCGCCACACAGCCCCCCCCAGGGGGCCAGCAATCGGTGCTCCCCAGTGCCCCGCACCGGGAAGAAAAAGTCCAACCTGCCAGAGGCAGGAAAAATTAAACTAAGTGACGTGGATGTGGGGGAGGAGTTATAGGGATTTAAAGAAATAAAAGAAGGTCCTGTGTCGGAGGCAGGGGCATCATGAGGTAAGTACTGGGACGAGGGAGAGTGGGCGTGGAGGTAATGGAAGGAACATTACCTCCACTTCCTCGTCCCAGTACTTACCTGCTAGGATCCGCCTCCATTCCAGGAACCCCTTTTCACTTGCTTTTCTTCTGAGGTATAATACCTCCCACTTTCATACATGCAACCCTCCTGATTTAGGCAGGAAACTCACTATTTCTCAGTGAAAAATATTGCTATTTTTCATATTTTCCTGCCTAAAATAATTCACGCCCAATGCTCCCTATGGGGACATGTATGTCCCCTGATTTCTTGGACGCAATCACCCTCTAAGGTGCCTTGGAATGTTGGCTTGTATGCACTTACAAAGCAGCCCCAGTAAATATGTTCCTATCCTCCAGCCAGGTTCCTTCTTTCAGGTGCTGGACACCGGAGAGCAGCATCTGCTGGCTCCCTGGAAGGTCCCTCTGCGGGGTGATGGTTCCTGTCCTGTGGGGCACATTCCTGGTTCTCCTGCGGGGCACGAGCTCCAGTTGAGCACTGACATTTCCTGCTCTGGTCCTCTGCAGGGCGAAGGTGCCCGATGTTAGGTGTGGCTGGAGCACCTGGGCCTTCCAGGTGATCGAGTGACAGCACATCAGTGGCAGGCGGCTGCTCCTTGTGGTTTTTGGTGCCTCCTCCTCCAAGGGATTGGCACTGGTGGGCAGGGCTTGTGCTGACTGACAGCAGCCTTGGAGCCCTTGCCCCCCTACTGCGCCTACATTGTTGTGTAGCCTGGCATCAGCCCGATGTTCTGCTGGTACCGCCTCCTCCCAGGTTGCGGCATCAGTGGGCATGCTTGCACCCGCATACGGATGTGCCCTTGCCTCCCTGCTGGCTCTTGGTCCACCTTCTTCTGTACTCCCAAGAGATTCATCAGGGCTCTTTGCGCTGGGCTGACGCCTAAACAGCTTCTTAGTGGGTCTAGGAAGCCCTCCACTGTGCCGGCGGGTGCCTGCCCAATATTCTTTGATGCTGTCCCCTTCCTGGGCTGCGGCACCAGTGGGCTGGTGAGGCCTGGTGCCCTTGGCTCCCTGCCATGTTGCCGGCGACCTGGCGGCTGTCTGGTGTTTCTTTCAGTGCTGTCCCCTCCCGGGGTCCTGCGTCAGTGGGCTGGGCTGGCTCTGGCCGATGGCAGTCTGGTGCCCTGGCTCCCCGCTGCTGCCCGGTTGCCAGCGGGCTGGCAGCTGTCCAGTGTTCTTTGGTTGCACCCCCCACCCAGGTGGTGGCCCTGGTTGAGCATCAGTCCTGCAGCTGTGGGCCTCTGGCGATGCTGCGAGGCGCTAAGGGGTGGGGCTTGATTGGGTCCTCTATGCAGATGCCGCTGGCAGGGCCTCTTGGCTGAGGGGGATCCTCGTGGATCTGTGTTTGGGGCATGGGCTCGCCACTGATTATGTTGCATGGTCCATTCCCCGCAGTGGCGTGTAAAAGCTCGAACCTGCTTGGTTGCACACAACAGTGGGAGTCACTAGGCATGGTTTTCTGCCTTTCCCGGCTGCACTCCTTGTCTTCTTTGTCAGGGGTGTATACTACCACCTGGAGGCCTTTTTAGCATCTTCTTCCTGTTCTGTGGACCTTGTGGTGCTGCCCCTTTAAGGTAACATTGCACTCCACAGCGTGCCTTTAAATAAAGGGGGTGTGCCGCAGCGGTCAGTGCGACCGGGGAGCTCGAACCGAACGGACGTCTCTCATGTGAGTCTGCGGCGGATGTGGGGCTCACGGGACATTGCGGGAGTACAGAGTGCCCCACAACAGTGGCGACGAGACCGGAGACACGCCCGGGCCCGGCGGTGAATATAATTATAATTTTTATATTGAACGAGGGATTTAATCCTCTCGTTCTATGCCGCAGAGAGGGTGTGGACCACATGGCTGGCGGCCATTTTGCTTATGAGGCCCAGGATGATCGCGGCACTCCAGGGGGGCCCACGTATGCCATCAAGGCCTCATTTTTGGACATGATTGCAACAGGCAGCTGTCTCTGCGCGCACAAACCTTCATATCTGGTAAATTTTCGATTTTAAGGTGAATTTCATCGAGTGACTTTTTGGAAACTTCCTGATTGCCCGTGGCCCCAATTACATCTTAGTGGCTGGCTGATGCATAGCCAATGCTCCATTTTGTACTGGTGGGGAAGTTTGAAGATCAAGAAGGCCTGCACAGTTCAAATTGTCTGGGTGAGTTGCGGCCCCTTTGTCATCCAAGAAGGGGTGCTTGACCCATAAGTGATCTGGGTGATCAAGACGGGGCACAACCAGTAGCTCAGCCACTGCCTCAAGGCCAGCTTCCATCCTGCAGACCAGCTTTTGCCCCCACCTGTGCCTCAAGCCATGGCCCAGATGAGGCCCCCTGTGGCACTTCAGCCAATCCCTGAATTTGATTTGTCTGGCCCTCCACCCAGCCTGGGGCCTAGGTGAAAGCGATGGATTGATCGCCTCGACATGTACTTCAGGGCAACAATGGAGACCTATGACGACAGCAAGTTGGCGAATTATTGTACGCTGCAGGGCCTGCAGTACATGAAATCTTTGACTCTCTTCAACCTACTGGTGCCTCCTATGGCGCAGCGAAGACGGCTATCCACAACTACTTTCTTTCCTTGGCAAATGCAGACTATGAACGTTTTGTAATGCTCTGCACCCGCCAAAAAGAGGATGAGACACTGGACACATTCTATGGCCGTCTCAGGCGGCAGCTATCTGTGGCGTGTGCCTGGGACAACCCTGATGACTTGGTCAAGAACCAGCTGATACAAGGGTGTTCGTCAAGGAAGCTACGGAGACAGGTGCTGAGGGAACCTGGGATCACCTTGCCTCACATCCTGGAACTGGGTCGCTGCCAAGAAGTGTCTGAGGTACGTGCGTCCAGAATGGAAGCGGGTGTACGTCCAGTCAAGACGGAGGAGGTCTGTGCCGTGGGTCGTGGTGGCAGAGGATCCAGGAGG
Source organism: Ambystoma mexicanum (assembly GCF_040938575.1). NCBI lineage: Eukaryota > Metazoa > Chordata > Amphibia > Caudata > Ambystomatidae > Ambystoma > Ambystoma mexicanum. Next base: position 1,968,531 of record NC_090940.1, read on the forward strand.
TCAGAAGGCAACTTCCGTGACAGGGGCGGAAAGCCAGGGAGGCGTGCCTGTAGTGCGTGTATGAGCTGCCCCATCCTGCTTAGTGTCCAGCGGCAGGAAAAACCTGCGGCTGATGCGGCCTGGCCAACCACTATGCAGGGCGTCCCTGCCGGTGATGGTGCCAAGAGGTCCAGTGCGGTCAGGCTTTTTTCGCCAATCACACCCGCCCAATGTTGCCCAAGTCGATCAGGGCGGGGATGGTGAACAAATGGACAAGGAGGAAGAGGAGAAAGACGAGAACATTTTCTTTATATCTAGCGTTGAGGCCCTCAAATCCAAGAGCAGACGGCAACCGCAGTGCATTGTCGCAGTCAATGAATCTTCTGTCCCGGTACTGGTGGACACACGGGCATCCGTCAATGTGATGGCCAGGGAACACTACGACGCCATGGAGTGCCCCTGAAACTGGCCACCCCCTGGGCTCGCATCTTCACGTGTGGGGGTTCCCAGCCAATTCCCCTAGATGGTGCCTTTGTAGCAGAGGTGGGGCATGGTGATTCAAAGATAAGAGCATGATTCTATGTAACACCTGTCAGCACCAACACACTGCTGAGCTGTGCTGCGGCGGAAGCCCTGGGGATTGTACGTTTCGCGTATTCAGTATATGTGGAGGACATTCAATCCCTACTAGACAAATACTCCCAATTTTTCCAAGGGATTGGACAGATGGCCGGCGATCAGGTGAGGCTGACATCGATGACTCTGTGCAGCCTATTGCTCTCAAGCACCGCAGGGTGCCTTTCCACTTAAGGAAGTTAGTGGATAAAAAACTGGACAATCTGGTCAACCTCGATATCATCGAGAATGTGGATGGCCCGACACTGTGGGTACCCCCCATCGTGGTTGCAAGAAAACCTAAGCAACCAAACTTGGTGAGGATTTATGTTGACATGAGGCTCCGTAATAAGGCAATCCGGAGAGAGCGACATCTAACACAACCATAGACAATATCAACACTGAGCTGCAGGGGGCCCGTTTCTTTTCAAAACTGGACCTTAGGGCCAGGTACCACCAGGTCTTGTTACACCCTAAATCCAGGTACATTACAACATTGGTGTCCAGTCATTTGGTCGACAAATGGTCGAATTTTTTTAAAATTTATTTTTCAGGTTTTTGTTTAGGAAAAAAAAGTAAAAGTACAAAAAAAAAAAATTCGACCATTTGTCTTTTGACCAAATTGCATCGACCATTTGTCCTGTCGACGATTTATTTTCGACCAAATGACCTGTAACCTACAACATTCACTACCCACAGAGGCCTGTACCGATATAAGAAACTCAGTTTTGGGGTGTCCTCAGCGGCTGAGGTTTTTTTAAAATATAATACGCCGTGCCTTGGCAGACCTCAACAGTGTTTTGAACATTAGCGACGATATACTTGTGTTCGCAAAATCAGAGGTAGACCATCTGCACAAGCTCGCCAAGACCTTTGAACGGCTGCAGTCACTGCGCCTGACACTCCATCGGGAGAAATGTGAATTTCTGAAACCGACCATCGAGTTTTTCAGATTCATGTTCAAAGAGGGAGGTGTGTCCCCCGATCCCTGCAAAGTCAAGGACATCAAGGACACACGCCCATCTGAAAATGTGTCAGAGGTACAGAGTTTCTTGGGCGTGGTGACCTACTGTGGCCGCTTTATTAAGAACTTGGTGTCTAGGTCGGAGCCCCTGCGGGCCCTCACTAAGAAAGAGACAGTGTGGCAGTGGGGACCGCTCGAACAAGTGGCCTTCAAGGACATCAAGAGCGCCCTTACAGCGGAAGACACTATGGCGTACTTTGATCCCACCCTCCAGTCTGAAATAATAGTGGACGCCAGCCCGTTTGGCCTGGGGGCCGTATTGACACAGATTGGCCCTGATTCCAGTGTCTGGCCGGTGGTGCATGCCAGTAAGGCGGTGTCTGAGACTGAGCAGCGCTACTCCCAAATTGAGCGGGAGGCCCTGGGTGCTCTGTGGGGGTGCAGGCACTTTCAGTTGTACGTTCTGGGCAGACCAGTGACAGTCGTGAGCGACCACAAGCCTCTGCTCCCCATCTTGACTCTAAACCACCGGCGAGGATCGAAAGGTGGGTGCTTGCGCTGCTTGAATATGGGGTCTCGTTGGTTTACCGGCCAGGCTCCAACAATGTGGCCGACTATGTCTCGCCATCCGAGGGGAGACATCGAGTGCGAGATGGATGCCTATGTGGAAGAGGCGGACGACCATGTTCAACTGGTGGTGGAGGCAGCGACCCCGAACGCTTTGCCACTGGAAGACCTGGAGGTAGCAGCGGCACAGGACGAATGTTTTCGCATCCTAAGAGCAGCGATGCAACAGGGATCCTGGAAGAGCATACTGGACTCTCTGGCAATGCAAACACAGGATGCAAAGGTGTCACTCGAGCAGCTGTGGAAAGTGAGGGATGAACTGTCATTCTCCGCGTCTGGCCTCCTACTGAGGGGTGACAGGATTGTGGTCCCTCAGGCCAAGGTCCAGGAGGTTATCGGTCTGGCCCACCGGGGTCATCAAGGGGCTGCCAAAACAAAGGCCTGCCTACGCCTCAAGGTGTGGTTCCCAGAGCTGGAGAGACGAGTATAGGAGTTTCTGGCCGTGTGTGTGGGGTGCCAGGCAGCGTCCCCCGCACAGAGGGAGCCCTCCATCGAAGCCATGCACCGAGGCACACATCTCTGGGAGGTGGTACATGCCGACTTTGGCTCCACAGTGCTGGGCATCCACTTCCTGGTGGTGGTTGATGAATATTCCAGGTACTAGGAAGTCACAGTTATTGAGTCGGTGGCCTTCGATAATGTGGTAGTGGTCATGGAAAAGGTCTTGGCTGCTCATGGACTCCCTAAAACACTGTGTTCGGAAAATGGGGCGCCATACCAAGGCAAGCGGTTTGCAGCCCTGATGGAAGACTACGGAAAATCACCCCGCTCTGGCCCAGGGCAAATGTGGAGGCGTAGAGACTGATACGCACCTTAATCAAGGTATTCCGCATAGCGCAGGGGCGATGCCCGGAAAGGGCACTATACCAATTCCTGCGTGTCTATCGGACCACACCCCACACCACCATGGGAGAGGCCCCGGCGGAAGCACTATTCAAGCGGTGCCTGAGGTGGCTGATACCAGAGGTCGGAGAAAGGAACCGGGGGTCATTGATGACCATCAAGTGGAGCAAGACCGCACGCTGAGGACTGGACAAGAGAACATGAGGAGAGGGCTCAGACCACAGCATCTCGTGCCCGGGGATGAGGTGCTGATCAGAAACAGGCACCCACATGGGAAGCTATACCTGACGTACGAACCTGAGCCACTGGACGTGATAGCGCTAAAAGGGTCCATGGTGATGGCCTCGGATGGCAAGGCATCGGTCATGAGGAATGTGAGTTTATTAAAAAAACTGGGGGAACCCAGGACGAAAGTGCCACAGGACCAGGACATAGTGGAGGTCCCAGATGAGGGCGGGGGTACGGGACCCCTCCATTGGTCTCCGATCAGCGTAACGGCCGCTGATGGAGTCCTTCTCCAGTAGGCGAGCAGGAGGTACCCCATGAGGACAGGGCGAGGGAAACCTGTTTGCCTCAGTGACTATGGGCCTGATCACGACCTCGGCGGTAACGCTAACGCTATTAGCGCGGGGGCTATTAGCGCGACCGCCATAGCCCCTGGCGCTAATAGCGCGGGATCACGAGTTGGGCGGACTTGGAAGTCCCCATTCCCCATTGAGCCCATTCGGGAATGCCCCATTCCCCATTGGGCTCAATGGGGAAAATTTGCGCTCTTACCGCTGGCGGATTTCCCGCCGGCGGTAATAGCGCAAATTTTCAGCGGATTTCCCCCCAGCCAAGAGCTGGGGCGAAATCCGCCGAAGCCCTGATTCGGCGGACCCTTAAATCCGGCGGTGATAGTGCTACCGCCGGATTTAAGGGTTACTGCCGAAGTCCTGATCAGGCCCTATGTATTGGAACAGTGATTCCGAGCGACACCAGTGGGGTGTGCCAGTCATACGGGGACCCGGGTGGCTGTGATTAAAGGGTCCAGCGGGGTTATAGTTGTGTGGTTTGATATTATTTTGGTTCCAGAGTGTGATGTTCATACTGTTTATTGTTTGTGCTCATGAAAAAGGAGGAGTGTGGTTCTGCCCCCTTTAAGGGCTTCAGCACGCGGCAGAGTAACGTTGCACTCTGCCGCGTGCCTTTAAATAAAGGGATCATGCCTGTTAGGCAGAATTAAATGCAGTACCCTTTGGGAACACTACACACAATTAAGACTACAAGTGACAGTACAATTTCACCTTTGGTACAAGCTTGTACTAGCCAGTTCTAGTGGTAGCAGTAGCGGAGCAGCCAGACTTATCTCAAGAATAAGTGAGCAGTACAAATAGTTACACAAAGGACAGCAATTACTATGATTCAGGCAAACACTGATGCAAGGTTTTTAGGTAAAAGAATATATATTTATTTACTCAACAGTTGTATCACATTTCACTATTCTAAACAAGTCAAAAATCACAATCATAAATACACCACACCACTTCCCTTAAATTCCAGACAAGTTAAGCTCACAAAATGAAGTGGGAGCAAAATGGCACTCCAGCAATTTAAAAGGGAGGGAAAGCCAAAGGGCCTCATTACACGGTAGGCTGTAAGGGTTTACCGGTACCGGTATTTTACCGGTACCAGTAAATCCTTACCGCCTTACTACGAGGTCCCTTTGCGGGTTGGGGAATTTAACGCCTGCTTTTTGCAGGCGTTAAAAACCAACCCGCAAAGGGACCAGGGAGCTAATTACGGTACCGCAATTTGCAGTGCCGTAATTAGCACCTTCCCCATTCCCATTATGCCCTATGGGGCAAAAATGGGAATGGGGAAGGGCAATGGGGGAAGGGGGAATTACCGCCCCACCAACCTTGGAATAGGGCGGTAATTCCCCTTTCCACCAAGGCGGTGCCGGTATATTACGGGCATGGACCAAGGTGCTAAAAGCACCTTGGTCCACCGCCATCCGTGTAATGAGGCCCAAAGTTATTAGAAAATAGGCAACACCAACAGGCAAGTACTCTGAGCAATTTGAACAAGAGAGACTACAGTGAGGAGATCAGCTAGAAAAGGCTTAGGGCCAAAGTCAACAGGTCAAAAGTCTTTTGCTCAAAACACACAGTTCAGGGTAGTTTGCGGTAAAGTTCATGGCACAGATTCCAGAGGAGGTTGGTTGGTAGAAAAGATAGTTCAAAGCGAAGAGAAGGACAAGCCCTCGGATTGGAGAAAGATTTCAAACACTTTCACAGCGCTTGAACAAAACGGACAACCGGATTTGCACAGTACCTTAAAACGGAGAGGGAGCTGTAGCTGAGGCGGATGTTCCTGGTGGTTCCTGCAAGCTCATGGTTCCTGAAGCGACTGTCGGACTGATCAGAAGTAGGAAGACTGGAGGGTCCAGCGCCACCCAGGGAAGAAGCCAGCAGCAGAGCAAAACAACGAATAAAAGGTGCGCTCCTTAAAACCCAAGCAGGGTCCGACCTTCCTGGCTATCCGTCCCACTGTAGCTCTGTACAGCGAATTCGACCAGAGGAGGGGTCCTGGCTTGTAGTTTTGGCAAACTGGTTCGTCCCACCAGCTCAAGGGAAGAAGTTTCCTGGAGGATCTTCTCTGTCGTCGGATTTGGAGATTCGGACCTGCAGCAGGGCTTCACCGGGCGGTTCAGTCGTTGTAGAGATCCTCTTCTTCCAGTTCCTCGTTTGTTCTTTCATTCCAGTGGCGACTCTGCTCTTCCAGTCCCAGAGACCTGCTTTTTATGTAGTTTTTCCCCCATTCATACAGCCTGGCTGTCAATCACACAGTAGGGTAGCTGGCCTGGCAAGGACAGTCCCATTAGCCAATCAGACAAGAGTGCGACTTGGGTTACTAAGGCAACCCATGGCAGGGGTCCGAAGATCCCTCCCTCACATCCTGCCCCTCTAGACTATCAGGCGCCTTAAAGAGGGCTTCTGTGCAGAAGCCCGCGAAAAGACAGCGAACAAAGGAGTCATCCCCAGTTTGGCGTGCAGAGAAAAACACAAGAAAGACTTTAACAAAAAGAAATGGCGAATAAACCCAGCCAGAACCAAAATAACATGTATTTGGTCAAGCGGGTTTATGTTCGAGGCTAATATAATAGCCTGGAACAATACCACATTTATATAATATAATTGCGGTAGGAAAGTTAGGGTAGATACCACTGCCACCAACCAAGTCTTAGGGCCTCATTACGACCCAGGCGGTAAGTTACCGCCTGGGCCGTGACTTTACCACCATGGCGTAAACTACGTTTATGCCATGGTGGTTGGCAGACTTACCGCCCCATTCCGACCTAGGCGGGGCGGTAAGTCCCCAATCCCCATTTACCCTTCCCCATTCCCATTTTTGCCCCATAGGGCATAATGGGAGTGGGGAAGGCGTTAATTACGCCACCGTAAATTACGGTGGCGTAATTAACTCCATGGTCCCTTAGCGCCATGGATTTTAACACCTGCTAAAAGCAGGTGTTAAAAGCACCATGGCGCTAGGGGACCTCGTACTCAGGCGGTAAGGGTCGGCGCTGTTAACGCTGCCGTAAACCCCTTACCGCCTGAGTTGTAATGAGGCCCTTAACGTTAGGGTGCGAAACAATGCCCCAAGAGGTACAGACAAAAAGGGATAGGAGTTAACCCTTTCCAATACTCCATGTAAAATGGGGTGTACTGGGTCTGTGGTTTAAAGTGACTATATAAAGTTAATGGCAACTTTACCTGTTTCTGGGGGACAGTAGTCAGCCCTACCCAGAGAACAGGTTATTTGGCCGTGTTTGTTCACAGTAGAGGAGATTACAGACCTTTGTATATATGTTTAGGGAATTGGGGTTCTCCCCTAAAATACCAGGGTAATCCAGACGTGGACACCTTGCTCACTGTGCTTATAGAAGCACAGCTTCACTTCACGGATGAGGCCTGACTAGGCCGTAACACGTTCCTGGTGTTGCTGTTGATACTCTGGTTCAGAGGAGAACTGCCTAGCATTTTGGTGCTGGACTGTCCAAGTGGGTGTGCCCAGACTGATATGCGAATAGCTGTTTCTTCTCTGTGAAAGGTACAGTGAGCTAAAATGTGATTGTAACCCTCTTAGTTGGGAACCTACGAATCCCTCACTAAACCCCTGCCTAAAGTCTCCTCCCAGGTGGCCAGGCAAAGGCAGATGCTTCTTGATCCTGACCTTGGCGGTGGTGTACTGCAGGAGGATCACGTGGGAGGAGACAAGGCCTAGGGTGGGGAGGAGATCCCGGGGGATGAGACACTGTATTAACCTCAAAAGGGGAGAGACTTGCAAGGTTGTCAAAACATGTAGTGGGGTGATTTCACCATGATGTATTTGAACCACGTAGTAAAATGGTGGATGTGGGCACTGCCAATATAATACCTGGAAGGAAAATAAAATCATTTGAGACCTATAAGGATAACAATCTCCCGCTCTCCCAAAGGTACAGTGAAAAGGAATCTAGACATGTTACCTTAAATAAACTGCCTTCCTCTTATGAGTGAATTCTGATGATTTGTTCTTAAATACTTTTAAGGGAAATGAATCTACCCTTAAAATTAAGAAACCTCCAAGAAACCCGATTTCATTGTTAGGGATTGCATGTTCCATGATCCCTGAAGTACTGGGACGAGGAAGAGGACTGAAGAGTCATGCTGTAGCACTAGTCAGGCAATGAATCCTAATAGTCCACACATGAAGAAGACTGGGAGGCTTCAAAGACCCCTCAGGTGGAGGCGATTAGAAAGATATGGTAGCATGTAATAATGTCCCCATACATAATGTCATCGGAAAAAGCCATTGGCGACATTATATATGGTGAAATTACGTATGGGGACGGGTTGCAGGGATGTCCCCAGCTCCCCTTGTAAAACAAAGAAAAAATGTTGGGGTTGCAGAAGTGTCCCCCGCATGTTCAATGTAATAACATCCCTGCAACAAAAAACAAAAAAAGCAACTTTTTTGTTAGGATACATTTTTGCTGGTACATTATTACATGGAACCAAAGAGATGGTGCTGTGGCTGGAGTGCGTGCAGCAGAAGTAGTAGCAGAAGGAAGAAAGCACATTGCTGGCAATCCAAGTAGAAGTGGGAAAACCAAAGGGGTGCCTGGACTTTTATCAAGCAGATTTCAAATTCCAGTACTGAGAGTATCCTGTTTTCCAAAACTCTGAATTGCAGAGGTTGTGCAGCAGAAGGCAGGAAGAAAGACAGCTTTTCCCCATGTGAACCAAATTGCAGAGATTTTGCAGCAGGAAACGTGCAGGAGACTGTGGCCAGAAACTGTTGTGAAGCTGTGGGTCTCAGGAGCAAGAAGGGCTTGTTAATTACTCAGGACCAGAGACACCTTCAACAAGGAAGGCTCTGGGTCCATATAGAAGCCACAAGTCGCAAAAGTCCTGCAACACACGAAGAAAAGGAATACAGAAGCCGGTGAGTCTTACCAAGTGTTCTAATTCCTTGCACAACAATGCCAGCAACAGTATCGTTAAACAATCACGTGTGATAAAAGCGATGTGAAGTTGCACGTTGATTGCCAAACAATGGGGCACTTGAAATGTAGCACTTGCATATAAGTGAAAGACATTCCTTTCACTCGTGTAAAAAAGAAACACAGTGAACCTTTATTGTTGAACTTTAATTTTGTGGAAAACATATAAAGTAGTGGTCACGTGTGACTAATAAAGATTCCCCAAGAGTGGCCTCTGAATCTTTACTAATGCAATTAAATAACTCTAACAAGAGAAGTCAAGCCTTTGAACGTTATTCTTACAAATTGGAAAGAGCAAGCATTGCCCAAGCCAAGAGCAAATAATGTACATCTCCCCAGTTAGGAGAGAACCCAGCCTTTCTCAAAGCCAAGAAATGGTGCATGTATTGTCATACGCCTAACAGAACATCAGCATTGCCTAATCCAAGAGTGTGCGAGTATTACCTGAGGCCAAGAGAGAGTGGCAACCAGGCTTCTGGGTCAATTATTCTGGCTGACAGAATACAGAGAGATAAAGCCAGGGTTGGGCAAAGGGAGCTTGCTGCTTGTAATTAGAAGTGGATACAACCTATATTGCTAAAGCCAAGAGGAAGAAGAGAGAAGTGTATCCGAAAGGCAATTGTGGGTTGTCCTTATTGCGGACAGACAAGAGTGGCAAAGAGGCTTCCCCTCTGAAAGAGAAATATTCAGAGGAAGAGTGCCTTGCTTACTTCAAGGTGTTGAAGTGTGCTAAAGTCAATTGTGTCTTGCATACAAAGTTGTTCAAAGTTACAAAGAAGCAGTTGAAGTAATATTTTAGTTGTCAGTGGATTTGAAACTTCATGGGCACAGTTGAACGTGGAACAGTATGGGGCAGGCAAAGTTTACCTGATCAAAGAGGGGTTCAGCTGGAAGTAGAAGTGCGGTGAAGTCCTCCGAACAAAGATAGAAGCTGTGTTTATTAAGTTTACTAGAAGCTGTGTTTCATTTACCTTACCAGAGGTTGTGTCTATTTTTGTGTTACGAGCGCTCGCGGCTGCGGGCCGCGGACCTGGTCGCTATGGCAACGTTGGTGGCATCTCTCTACTGTTGGTTTATCCTCTCCCAAAATGGCGCCTATAGTGCAAGGCACCGTTCTCTGCATTCGGGCTAATCCCGAGGTTGATACTCCTCCTACCTTCCCGGAAGTAGTACTTCAGTCTGTCTCCTGCACCGCAGCGCGTTCCTACTGTCTATTGCAGCTGTGCTTCGTAAGTTCTTCTGTTAACCTTCCCAAACTGATAGCATTGTTAGTCTCGAGTTTATTTTCAATTCCCTTTACCTGTTTCAGAGGTTCTGTTCCCATGTAGGCGTTCCTTTCTTCAAGATCCTTTCTTTCGTCTATGTGCAGCGTGATACGGAGATTAACATCTTGCTCTTTCAGCAGTCAACCAGCATAACAATTCCAACGGAACTACAGTTCCCAACTCGCCCGCAGAATCCTCAAGGAGTCTCCCACTACTCCCTAGAGAGGTCTTCAAAGCCCGGATTATCCCGGTACGTTTAGGGCTGAACCAAATCTCGTTTCCTTTTCCTTTCTCATTACGCTAACTTACCTCACATCCTCCTGTCTTTTATCCAAAGGCCACTTACTTATCAGACGGAGCGGTTCTTCTACTTCTTCCAACTGCCTTCGAGGTTTCTTAAAGGTATGCCTTCTGACCTAAAGACTTTTCTATCATATGGAACTATTTGCTCTAACTGTCGTATCTCTCCAACAGCCTCCTGCCATCCCCAGAGTTAGCGCTCCCTGTGTTTCACCACGCTCCATCTGCACTCCAGCCTCATCTGGATACCATCAACAGCGCTCTCTAGCTTCACATGGTTTTATTCCCCAAGAGGGTTTCCCTGGGACTTTCTCCCAGTGCCTGTCATTATAGGCATAGTGAGAGAGCCCCAGGTGAGCCGTCCATTCATCTTACTAGTCCAAAGAACAGGTCAGTGGTCTTTTATTCGGTTATATTCAAGTTGCTGCTGTGAAAGTTATTTTTTCTCAAATGTGCTTCATAACCATAATAGTTGGGTAATCCACATAGGATAACATTTTGAGTGTAACAAAGAACTATGTTCCTTCTGTAAAACGAGTCAGGTTCAGAGGAACCTCTTATAGTTCCAGACAGTACGGGGGAAGGCAATAACAGAGGAAGAAGGGGACGTGCTCCAAATTATAACACAGGCAGAAGGGGCTTTAGGAGAGGAGGCGGCACGAGAAGGAATAGCAATAGAGGAAACCCTATCGGACAACATTTTTTAGAACAGGACCAACAGGAATGGGACCCAGACCAACGAGTAATGACCCGCAGTATGAAGACATTGTGGTAAACTTATCTGACTATGAATTGATTTCAGAAGAAACACAGGCCCTGAATAAAGGCCTAGGGTTGGTTGCTACCAACGTACATAACCGATTCAAATTCCGAGAAGAGTTCTCGGATTTCATGAGAAAAATCCATTTGAAGCAATTCTTCGATGATAAAATTGACAACAGTGAACTAGACAGCGGTTTACACAGGAAATCTGATTTTTGCCCCCAACACAAACACAAACGGCCGAAGCCTGAGAATTTGAAAGTAGGGTGATGCAAGAAGTCGCCGTTTTGGAAGAAAGAACTAAGAAAGAGAAAACGTTCCAAAACCTTAACCGGGCAGAGAAAGCCACCCTTAAAACATTGTTATTCAACGATCAGATAATAATTTGAAAAGCGGAGAAGGGTGGCGCCACGGTGGTTTTGAATAGGAAAGATTATATAGGAGAATGTATGAATCAATTAGGTGATAATAACAACTATCAACAACTGGAAGAAAATCCAATGCAAAAACTGGAAAGATTGATCCATCAAAAGGTGACAAAAGCAGAAGAAAGGAGATGGATAACGAAAAAAGAGGCAGCCTTCCTATTAGTAGATAAACCAAGGATTCCACAATTCTACATACTCCCTAAAATACACAAGTCCCTTACTAGACCACCAGGGAGACCAATAGTGTCGGGATGTGATTCAATTTTGGAGCCACTATCCAAATTTGCAGACCACTTTATGCAACCGATGGTTAGGAAGATGGCTTCTTTTGTAAAAGACACTATGCAGATTATAAAGAAATTGAAGGCAGACCATTTGATAGTACCACTGAGATTTTGATCAGCCTGGATGTAATAGCCCTCTACACAAATATACCACAGAGAGCATCACTCGAAGTGTTGGAAGAAAGACTTCTTACAGAAATGATAAACACCAATATCCCGGTGTCTTTCATTATGTGGTGTGCCGAAATGGCACTGACGGAAAGCTATTTCCATTTTAATGGTACTTTCTACAAACAAATAAAGGGCACAGCCATGGGTGCTACTTTGGCTCCGAGCATTGTAAATTTCTACATGGAGGCCTTTGAAAAGCACTGCATCCATAGTGATATCAATCCATATAAAAAGAACATATTGTTATGGAAAAGGTATATAGATGACGTGCTGATCATTTGGAGACGAGATGAAAATATCGCAACCCTGTTCTTTGGATTAATCAACAAAATCAACATCTAAAATTCACGGAGAACTCAAGTAAGGTAGAGATCAATTATCTCGATGTTACCATTAAAGTGGACCCACAGAAGTGAGAACTCTATCTAAAACCTTATAAGAAACCCACTGACCGCAATGCCCTGTTACATTATACAAGTTTTCACACGACTCACACACGCGATAACTTACCATTTGGCCAGTTTCTACGGTTAAAAAGAACAGCACCAACAATACAGATTATAAAGAGGGAGCTCATAAACTGAGAATTAATCTGCATAAAAGAGGTTATCCAACAAAGCTGACAAAAAAGGCTATGAAGAGAGCCGATAACAATAAAAGAGAGACAATTCTTGAACAAAATCTCTAGAGAGAAAAACAAAGATAATCTAGTGTTGGTTAACACTTACAGCAATCTCTTGAATAGAATTTAAAAAATTGTCCATCGCAACTGGGGCATTCTTGACAAAGGGAAAGTACCATTACAGAGACCGTTGATGGCATTCCGAAGGAGCAGATCTATAAAAGATCAGATCACAAAATTATATTACCAAACAGATTAAACCACAAATGACCCTAACAGAAACATGGGGATGCGGGCACCAGCGGGGCATTACCCGTGTGGATCTTGTGTTTGTTGCCAACTAAACAAACGGAAATAGACCTATGGAAATAAAAAGTCCTCACGAATTGCAACTCCTGTTTTGTAGTTTACGTGATATGGTGCCCCTGTAAAAAGAGTATATATAGGGAAGACGGAAAGAAAAATTAAAATCCGTATCACAGAACATAAAAGTTGCATAAAAAACAGAGTGCACTCTGCCCCTTTAGTTGGACACTTAATAGAGATGGTACATAAAGTGGAAGATCTGCGATGGTCGATTGTCTATGTGGTGAGGCCAACAAATGATATAAATCGTGACAGAAGAAAGAAAAAGAATTTATTTTCCTAACAAAAAGTACAGAATTGGGTCTCAATGAGAAGACAGAATGAGAAATTATTTCTTTACCCAGTGAGACTCAGGATTAGCTAAGCAAAGCTTGAGGTCTGAAAGAGACAATGGGCAGAATAAGTATCAGCATGTGCTAAGAGGCATAGATGACATTTGTAAGAAGGGCTTAAGAAACTAATGAATATACAATAAAGATAAGTACTTCCGACATGACAACGTTGGGCAGGACTGCATCGCATTAATTAAAAATGTCCCAAAGTTGAATAAAGGACGAGGCCTGTTAAGACTAGATATACTATCATAATTGGTGGTGCGGGTCGTAAGAACATCGTTTTGGGAACTAAGTGACTGGTGACTCATGATTACTAAGTAGGCAAGATAACACAGACTTAGGTTTAATACACGGGTTCCTGAGCCCAATTTACACAGTTAGGCTACCTTGAGTAAACATCATAATGTGATCACCTAGTAAAAATGGCGAAATGTAGTCATTTATAATAGTCTCTGAAATGGATATGCATATTTGTAAATACCTAAGAGTCACGAAGAAATGGACGGTCTGACTTTAGACCAGAGTCCACAAGTATGTACATCCCTCTATTTAGACAAACGAAACATGAATTAACACAACTCACGGAGTGGGAGACCTGTGAGGGGACCCCAGCAGACGCGGGTGTCTTTTCGCGCATGCGATGCGCGCGGTCGCGCCACGCTGGTGTGTCTGTCTGTCGAAGCCCTCAAGTGGAACAAATGAGGGGCCGGAGGCAGGAAATCAGAAACTATACATAAATACAAAGTCGAGTACCAGTGCTACGCCTCCTAATCACGTGACATGATGGTCAAATTGTTGGTTAGATGGTATAAAAAGTGAAGATGGACAACACAATAGGAAGCAGGCGAATAACGAAAACAGAAGGAGACGCTACCGGCAGAGCAGACGGTGGACGGGCCGCAGAGAAGCAGGGAAAGCCCAATTTCGAATCCTGGAAAGAGCAAGAAGACAATAGGAATTAAAGGTAAGAACGGCTCAACTATTGGAACAATTAGAAGCTCACTAAAATGCTGGAACGTTCAAAGGATTTAAGTGTTGTGTTCCGCTGTGTTTTTCTGTTTTAGAAAAATATATGCGGATGGCCTCCTCCATATACACTGATAGAGGACCCGACACGGCCAGCAAAAAGACATATTACTGGATCTGCCAATAATTACCAAGAACAGGGACCTGTTAAACAAGATTACTAGGTTAGTATGAAAAGCTTTGAAATGTTGTGATCTATAGTAAAAGAAGCAGATAAGATGAAAAAAAGAAAAAAATGAAAAAAACATATGGCAAATAAATAATGTCTCCCAATTAGGGTTCCAGCCAAGTGGTCTATCACATCATATGGTGGAGAGCATTTCCTTTGAGACATCAGAGCAATCTGGAGGAGTGAACATAGAATTAGTGGGGCTACACAAAGACGAAAGGAAATAAGAAGAGAGCATTATAAAGGTAATGCATTAAGACAAATCCTAGATATCCAACAATGCATGATATAAACATAGTGAGTAGTACAGCAGTATGATTTACCTAGTAATATCCCAGAGAGTGTCACAGTAATATGATTTATCTAATGAAGGGTGACATAAAATCTACCAAGAATGAACTAATCATGTGAAACCTGGACTGACCAAGTTAGAGAGATGATGTCTATACAAATGTAAAGAAGGAGCTAGTTGAAATAATAACTCCCTTCTTCTAAAAATTGAAATGCAGCAGGTTGTATATAATAAAAATGTCAACCGGGATGTTTTTCGAGCACTACATTTCGACTATCCCACACTTGCTTCCCACAGTTATCCGTATGATGGTTGGACCTTAAGAAAGGACTAACGGGATCCCATTGAAAGCTGATCCCTAGAAAAAACCTAAAAGAAGACAAACATAATTGTACATTTCAATGGAATGTGGTATAATTTTACCCCTGAAGAATTTCCTTGTTAGTAGTATGAGAGTGTGAAAGGAATGAAACATGTCGGGTTTGGTATGAATGCGGTATGAAAGTAAGCATGGGTGTTATGAACATAGATTGAAATGTTTTATGGACTGGGATGTACTTCTCTATAAGCGAGGAGAGCAAGCTACAGATCCTGATCAAGATATTAATCTTAAAAATTGTCAAATGATGGAGTACTACATAATATTGAATGTGCAGTTAAATCTAAAATGATTGAGTAATGTTTGTTGTTTACAAAGTGTTTGATAAATTATTCAAAAATTCTTTCAAAGAAAGAAAAAAGATTTGTGCTATAAGATTTGTGCTATGGAGGGAGTTGTTTCCAGTCACCTGCCAGCAAAATCAAGTGCGAAAAATACAAGTACCAGAATCCTCAGAGCTAATTAACTTGCCACACCTGAAAAAGAAATGCAGACCTGCCCGAAATAACTAATAAACTCAGCCTCCCTGAAGATTGATTAAGTCATAAAAACGTGCGTTAGGAGGAGAAGCTAAAGACTTGTAACAGAGCGCCTGCCTTTACATCTTTAAACGAGGAACAAACTTGTGTTTAAAAGTGAAAATCAAGCTCAGAAACCTAACTTTGCTATTATGGACTTCCAGTCCCGTAATTCCCTAAGAACTGGGACGAGGAAGAGAGCTGAAGAGGTGCAATGTTGCAGCAGTAGTCAAATCATTAAGGCGAATGACCCACACCTTAGGGAGACTGAGGGCCTCATTACGCCCCAGGCGGTAAGGGGCTAACAGCACCGTAAAAGGTGGCGGCGCCGTTAACCCCTTACTGCCTAATTATGAGGTCCCTTTGCGGGTCCCGGCCCAGCCGTTAAGGATTGGACCCACAAAAGGACCTTGGAGGTATTTACGGTACCGCAATTTGTGGTACTGTAACTACCGCCTTCCCCATTTCCATTGAGCCCTATGGGGGCAAAAATGGGAATGGGGAAGGGCCAATGGTGAATGGGGAATTACCGCCCCACCAACCTTGGAATGGGGCGGTAATTCTGCCATTCACCATGGCGCAATCGGTAAAATACCAGCGGCAACCATGGCGCTACTAGCACCATGGTTACCGCCTGGGTTGTAATGACCCCCTGAGAGGCTTAAAAAGCCCCTAAATTGCAGGCCAAGAGAGAAAGAGAAGAGCAGAAGCAGTAAGAGCAACAGCAATGTGGTTCGTGCAGGCGGCCCAGACAGAAGCTGGAGGAGAGAGAAGACGCTGGGACCCTTGTGTGGCAGATATCAGCTGCTGGTCCTGAGAGGGTCTGCCCCTCCCGAAATCTGAAGTACAGAGGTCGCGCAGGAGATAAGCTTGCCCATTGGAGACCCGTCCTGCTGAGGTTGCACAGCGGGAAGCGAAGGCGAGGGAAGCTTTCCTTCCCAGGAGGATGTCTCAGGTGTCTGGCGTGCACCCCAGGGCCTCAAGGTGGTTTCTGGTGGGTGGCATACATCAGAGGGCCTCCGGAGCAAGAGAAGCTCCAAATGCAGGTGGCGCGGGTGAAGGTGGACTACAAGAAGCAGTTTGCTGGGTTGAAAGGAGCCACAACAGCAGAAGTCCTACGAGCGGCATGGAGGCGCACATCTTACCCTGTGAGTTCACAAGTTGGTAGTTGTTAGGCAGAAACCTGTGCAGTTCCCTTAGGGAACACTGCAAAAGATTTAAGACTACAGGTTTTGGCAGTAAACCTACTTGGTAGCAGTCTGCACCACCCAGATTTACCTGGTAGCTGTGGCTGAGCAGTCAGACTTCCCTCAAGAAGAGTTAGGCACTATGCAAAGTATACTCAATAGGCACTCAGATACAATAATACAAGCAAACACTGACCAGAGCTTTGGTATCAAAGTATATAATTATTTATTTAAAAACACACAGTTGAAACACTCCAGCACTCTTATTGTAAAATATTCTAAACACAGTTACTATTATGATATATACACCCCTTTTTCCCTATCAGATAAATCACAGTAAAGCACCACTTATTTTCATACAGAGGTGAGCGCTTAACTAGATTGCACTCTAATAAGTTTGTGAGAAAGAGAGGGAAAAAGACAGAATATGAAGAGGTACACCACTCTATGATTCAGGAACACTGTTAGCAAGGTAGAGAGCGAAAAGTCACTGGTGAGCCGAAGTCCAAAGGCTGGGCACACTCTTAGAGGGAGCAGAGCACAAATGCGCCCAAGATCACACAGTTACACTAGGCTTAGAAAGTCTTGCAGAGGGTTCAAAAAGAGTTTAGAGAGGCTTAGAAAAGTTTAGCCAGGGTGTCCCAGGCTAACCCAGGTTCGAAAGCCGGGGGCTAAATCTACCCCGTACAGTCGGTAGCAAGGGAAGCCAGGCGGGACACGGTACCTTAAGTGGGAAGGATCCTCCAGCGGTGGCAGTTTTTCCTGGTAGTGGGTGCAAGTTGCGTCGTCGTCCAGGGGAAGAGAAGATCTCGACTTGGAGGAAAGATGAAGGTCGTTGCACTACCAGGGAAGAAAACTGCCGCTGAGTTTTTCCGGTTAAAGGTGGTACCTTGGTTTCGTGGTCGTGGTAAAACATGGTATCCCGGTTGCCGGGGTGCTTGGCACGGGCAAGGAGGCCACGATGTATGTCGGGAAAGCGAAAAGACGGTGAAACTGGTTATCCCCACCAGTCAAAGGAAGAAGACTCTCCGTTGGGAGATCTCCTCTGTCGTTGGGAAAAGTGGTGAGGCAGTCCTGCAGGGCTCCACCGGTGGTGGTGTCGTGGCAGGTCGGCTCAGCTTCTCCCTCGTCGGATTCGTAGGTCCTGTGGCGACTTCTGAAGTTCCAGTCCCCAAAGCCCTGCTTTTATGCAGCAAACCCCCATTCACTCAGCCTAGCTGTCACTCAAACATGCTAAATGGTGAACCGGCCGGCTCACCACTTGGGCCAATCAGGATGGAGTGCGACTTGAGTTGCCTAGGCAACTCAGTCCAGGGTGCCTAAATTCCCCTCCACCCCTCCTAAGTACCCAGACAGAGTGGCACCACTTTGGAGGGCTTCTGTGGAGAAGCCCGCCAAAAAGTGGAACAAAGGGCTCGACTTGGGTTGGAGTCACAGAAGAGAACACAAACGCCATTTTAGAATCAGGTTTTGGCAAAAAATACCAACCGGAGAATTAATATTAATTAAATAAACCGGCGGTATGTTCGAGGCTACCGTAAATAATTAAATAAAGATAGTAGCCTAAAACAATGGGAAATCCCATAGGAAAATATTCGCGGTCGAATATAAAAAGTAGTATCCACTGCCACCAGCCAAAACTCGATCAGGGGGGACGGAGACGTGCCCCCTCGACTAACAGACCCTGGGGCAATTGAATTGCCCCAGCCAGTACGTCCACAATATGATGGTTTGTACTGGTTCTGTTCAGAATTTAAGACTAGTAAAGTCAATGGTGACTTTACATGCCCTGGGAGACAGTAGTCAGTCCCATGGTATGGAGTCTGTACTGGGGGGTCAATATGACACCCCTGTGTTACTCCTCTGAGGGTGCTGTGTAACACATATCACAAAAACACATGAAGCCCTATGGGGTAAAAGACCCCATAGCCCATTAAACACAGCTAGATTCAAAGAAACACACTCAAATCATGCCCAAGAGTGAGGGTAAAAGAGTCTCACTCTTGGCAGGAGAAAAAAATAAACCCCAAAAAATCCAGCAAAGCTGCTGGGGGACTCACTAGGTTAGGAAATTCAGCCTAAACAGAGAATTCTCCCTAACACTCGCCCCCCCCCCCAGACTAAGGGACAGAAGGATTTAATCCACTCCTGGATGAACCTCATACCTCTAGTCGATGACATACATCCTAGAGAGTCCATCAGCATTTTGATGGTGACACCTTGACCTATTTTCTATGGCCCAAGCAAAGATGTTCCTTTGTAAGCTATATGACCTACAAACCCTTTGAGGAACATCAATCTTTTTAAAGTTATAGGGGACCTGGTTGACCAGTCCCTCCGAAGTTGTTACAACTTCTGAACCTGTGTTAGGCTTTTTCAAGGGGTCCTTATAAAGGATTCCCTTAGATCTAGAGGGGCCTCCAAGGTTCCTCACCACCTCTCTTGGGGGAGCAGGTTGGGTCTTAGGCCTCTTGGTTGGAGGGGTTGGGGTTAGGCAATGTACCTGCTTCCCCTTCCTCTTAGATCTAACCTTACCTACTTTAGGAGTTTCCCCCCTAATACTAGGATTTGAGTTGGGGTCTTCAGTAGAAGGTCCAACAGTCTGAAGGATTTTGGCCTTAGACTTTTCTTTCCTGGTTTTCCACCGGCATTGAGAATTACCAGTTCTCTCAGGCCTAGGTAAGGGTCCGGTAGGTCTATCCTCCTCTTCCTCAGAAACAGGGGGAGTCACAGACTCTGAAACTGGGGGAACAATGATGGAGCTTGGTTGGGGCTCCCATTTCCTAATGTATTAGCCTGAAATGTGCCTGGGTTAGAGGTCAACTTACTAACACCAGGGCTTGTAGTGGGGGTCTCAGTAGAGGTTCCCACAGGCTTAGAGGGGTCCCTTAAGGTGGCCTCTCTAGCCAATTTGGTTAGGTTCTGGGTCTCCATACTGGGAGGCCTGGGGGTATGTGACACTACTCCTAGAGTTCTCAGGTCATTCCCCAACAGGACCTTCCCAGGCACCTCAGTCTGAACACTGACAGGGATCCTCACTGTCATGTTGTTACACTGAATGAGGGCTGGTAGAATAGGAACCATCTGGACAGGGCCTCCAGACATTTTAGTGGGACCTTTGGGTGCTTTTGTCACATCCTCAGGTTGAAAGAAGCTTTCATCCACTACTGTTCTGCTGGCCCCAGTGTCTCTCCTGGCAGGAGTATCCTGGCCATTGACAAGAACACTGTCCACATAATACACCTTATAGTTAACAGGTAGGGAGTTATACACAGCCCTATTCTGGGGACTAACCAGACCCATAGGCTCTAAGTTTACAGTTGCTTGAAGACCCAAGGGTTCTTCAGCAAAGAGTTCAAAGTGGGCACTAGCCATCTGTACTTCATCCGCAGGAGTGAAGGCTAAGGAGACTGTGCTGATCCCTGCAGGTTTACCCTTGCATCTGGGATCCCCTTTGATATGGTCATTAGCCTTACAGATATAGCATTGTCCAAATGCTCTCTGAAAGGGTGGCTTGTTCTGACCTCCTTCTGGTTGTTGACCAGAGGGTACACTAGCCTGATTTGGTTTACCCTGGGGCTTACCCTGGTTATTTTGTTGCTTGTGGTCCTCTTTGGTGTGGGAGGTATTAGAATTCTCTGGATTCACTTTAGGTGGCTGCTTTCCCTCATCCTTTTTCTGAGTGACCCCTGAATCCTTGTGAGTGGCCCTGTTGGCAACCCACAAGTCAGCAGCCTTAGCTAGTTTTCTGGAATTTAGTTCCTTTGAATCAGCCAAGTGCTGTCTGAGCTCAGGAGAGCAGGCATCATAAATTGACTCCAACATAAAAATATTTTTCATACCTTCATAAGTGTTCACCTTGTAACCCTTAATCCATCCCTCTAAGTTTTTCAAACATTCACTCACCCAGGTAGCCCAAGGGGTACCATCATGCTTTTTGAGGGTTCTAAACCTCTTAAGATACTGGGAAGGGGTCTTCCCAAACCTAGCTATCAGAGCTAGTTTTACACATTCATACTCTTTCCTATCCTCCTCCCCCAACTCCATTACCACATCATTTGCAACAGGGGAAAGCCTAGAGAACAACCAAGGAAGTAGCTCATTCCCTGTGATGTCCTGGAGCCCATGATTATATTCAAACAGAGACATCCAATCCAACACATCCAACTTAGGCTCATACATACCAACCAATTCTTTAGGCATCCGGGGTCTTTTAGGACTGGAACTTCTATAGGAGCCAGAGAGAGAAGCATTTTCGACAGATAATTTCTTAATTTCTAGCTCATGCTTGAGCTCCATTTCCCTTAGCCTTAGTTCTTGATTCAGTTCCTGATGTCTCTGTTCAGCCTGAGTATTCAGTCTCTTGAACTCTAGTTCAAGTTTCATTTTCTCTAATTCGAGATATTGAGGACTTAGTGTTGGACTTGGTAAAGGACCAGTAGGTACAGCAGGCAGAGCAGACAGAGGCCTAGGGGGGACAGTCACAGCAGCCTCACCCTCCTCTTCTGACTCTTCCTCAAGATTATCAACATTTTGATCAATATCAATTTCTATACTGTTATCTACATTTTCTGGCATGTTAGGTTCATCAGACCCATCATCCAGACTTTGGTTAGCTAACAACCTTTCTATTAACTCCATTTTCTTGCCTTTAGTCAGGAGGTTCTTATGCTTACACAATACTCTTAAACAATCAGCAGTTTTTGTAGCAAGGGACTCTTGACTATAAGTTTCCATAGTTGACATGTTAGAAAGATTATTTTTCAGTGCTAAGCTTTGTGGTTAGTTGTACTAAGGTATCCTAAAGCACTCTAAAGTGTATACTCAATATAAATCCCACCGCTGTACACCAGTGTTAGGCAGAAACCTGTGCAGTTCCCTTAGGGAACACTGCAAAAGATTTAAGACTGCAGGTGTTGGCTGTAAACCCACTTGGTAGCAGTCTGTACCACCCAGATTTACCTGGTAGCTGTGGCTGAGCAGTCAGACTTCCCTCAAGAAGAGTTAGGCAGTATGCAAAGTATACTCAATAGGCACTCAGATACAATAATACAAGAAAACACTGACCAGAGCTTTGGTATCAAAGTATATAATTATTTATTTAAAAACACACAGTTGAAACACTCCAGCACTCTTATTGTAAAATATTCTAAACACAGTTACTATTATGATATATACACCCCTTTTTCCCTATCAGATAAATCACAGTAAAGCACCACTTATTTTCATACAGAGGTGAGCGCTTAACTAGATTGCACTCTAATAAGTTTGTGAGAAAGGGAGGGAGAAAGACAGAATATGAAGAGGTACACCACTCTACGATTCCAGAACACTGTTAGCAAGGCAGAGAGCGAAAAGTCACTGGTGAGCCAAAGTCCAAAGGCTGGGCCCACTCTTAGAGGGAGCAGAGCACAAATGCGCCCAAGATTACACAGTTACACTAGGCTTAGAAAGTCTTGCAGAGGGTTCAAAAAGAGTTTAGAGAGGCTTAGAAAAGTTTAGCCAGGGTGTCCCAGGCTAACCCAGGTTCGAAAGCCGGGGGCTAAATCTACCCCGTACAGTCGGTAGCAAGGGAAGCCAGGCGGGACACGGTACCTTAAGTGGGAAGGATCCTCCAGCGGTGGCAGTTGTTCCTGGTAGTGGGTGCAAGTTGCGTCGTCGTCCAGGGGAAGAGAAGATCTCGACTTGGAGGAAAGATGAAGGTCATTGCACTACCAGGGAAGAAACCAGCCGCAGAGTTTTTCCGGTTAAAGGTGGTACCTTGGTTTCGCGGTCGTGGAAAAACGTGGTATCCCGTTTGCCGGGGTGCTTGGCACGGGCAAGGCGGCCACGAGATACGTCGGGAAGCGAAAAGACGGTGAAACTGGTTATCCTCACCAGTCAAAGGAAGAAGACTCTCCGGCGGGAGATCTCCTCTGTCGTTGGGAAAAGTGGTGAGGCAGTCCAGCAGGGCTCCACCGGTGGTGGTGTCGTGGCAGGTCGGCTCAGCTTCTCCCTCATCGGATTCTTAGGTCCTGTGGCGACTTCTGAAGTTCCAGTCCCCAAAACCCTGCTTTTATGCAGCAAACCCCCATTCACTCAGCCTAGCTGTCACTCAAACATGCTAAGTGGTGAGCCGGCCGGCTCACCACTTGGGCCAATCAGGATGGAGTGCGACTTGAGTTGCCTAGGCAACTCAGTCCAGGGTGCCTAAATTCCCCTCCACCCCTCCTAAGTACCCCAGACAGAGTGGCACCACTTTGGAGGGCTTCTGTGGAGAAGCCCGCCAAAAAGTGGAACACAGGGCTCGACTTGGGTTGGAGTCACAGAAGAGAACACAAAGGCCATTTTAGAATCAAGTTTGGGCAAAAAATACCAACCGGAGAATTAATATTAATTAAATAAACCGGCGGTATGTTCGAGGCTACCGTAAATAATTAAATAAAGATAGTAGCCTAAAACAATGGGAAATCCCATAGGAAAATATTCGCGGTAGAATATAAAAAGTAGTATCCACTGCCACCAGCCAAAACTCGATCAGGGGGGACGGAGACGTGCCCCCTCGACTAACAGACCCTGGGGCAATCGAATTGCCGCAGCCAGTACGTCCACAATATAATGGTTTGTACTGGTTCTGTTCAGAATTTAAGACTAGTAAAGTCAATGGTGACTTTACATGCCCTGGGAGACAGTAGTCAGTCCCAGGGTATGGAGTCTATACTGGGGGGTCACTATGACACCCCTGTGTTACTGCACTGAGGGTGTGTATAACACATATCACAAAAACACATAAAGCCCTATGGGGTAAAAGACCCCATAGGCCATTAAACACAGCTAGATTCAAAGGAACACACTCAAATCATGCCCAAGAGTGAGGGTAAAAGAGTCTCACTCTTGGCAGGAGAAAAAAATAAACCCCAAAAAATCCAGCAAAGCTGCTCGGGGACTCACTAGGTTAGGAAATTCAGCCTAAACAGATAATTCTCCCTAACAGTAGTGACCCTTAGAGTGCTTAAACCTGCTCGTGTGTCTCAGGTGCCTAAGTGAGTAAGCAACGCTCACGTAGAAGTGAAAGAAGTTCAGAACTTAGTTTTGAATGCTGAACTAATGAAAAGCAGCAGAAACAGCACTTGCGTAGGAGATAAAGTGATTCCTGAGGTAATTTAAAACCTCGAACAAATGAAAAGCAACAAAAACATATTATAACCAAGCCAAATAACTAACTTTAAAAGTGTGAGTCTGTCGAATGCCCAGACACCCAAGGGGGTGCCTTTGTTAAAAGCTATGACCTTTAAGCATTGCCCAGGTCAAGAGAGACTAAAACCAAGGCACATACAATCTAGCCAATATTGCCAATAGCAGAAGGGGGCTAATGAAAGGTTAATAAGCTGTGAAACCTATTGCCCATACTTTGTACAACGTATGGGGATAGCTGGTATAAACCCACATTGCCAAAGCCAAGGACGAAGCAGGAAGAGACCCTATCCCTGTCAGCCTTTGGCTGCTTGTGTGGTGGGGAAACCAGAGTGGCAGAAAGGCTGCCTTTCTGAGCACAGATATCCAATGGGAGAGGAGCATCATTAGTAGAAGAATGTTAAACAGCACAAATGGGAATCTTGCTTTCCCTGAAGAGTTGTTGGAGGTTCTGAAGCTGCAATTTGTTGAATACTGTGAAGTTTGTGTTAACGTCTTGTCTGTGGATCTTAACCACAAAAGCACTGTTGTTGTGAAATGTTGTTCGGGGAGGAGCATATACCCGGATGGCAAACCGTTGGAGAATTAGGCCTTGCATGGGTAACCCTGGCATGCATAATCAGGTGGAAGTCGAAGACGCGCGACAAAGTGGTCCTGACAAAGATCATTGATGTTCTTTATGGTGCTACAAGAAGAGCAGTGTAAAGCTGTTACAAAGGAGCTGTATTTCTTTGGAATGTATCCGTTGTGGCAAATCATCTTGACCAAGACAATTATTGTTGCTATTGATGAACTGAGAACGTGTTTGTTATGCTGGGCACACTGTAAATAGAATTTATGCTACAAGGATTGCACAGACTTAGGGCCTCATCACGAGTTGGGCGGTATTAGCCCTACCGCCAAACCCCCCGGCGGTATTAGCGCCGGATCATGGGTTTGGTGGTAATGGAATTCCCCATTCCCCACTGAGCCCATTCGGGAATGGCCCATCCCCCATTGGGCTCAATGGAGAATTTTCGCACTCTTACCGCCGGCGAATTTCCAGCCGGCGGTAATAGCGCAAATTTTCGCCAGATTTCCCCCCAGCTCAGAGCTGGGGAGAAATCCGCCGAAGCCCTGATTTGGCGGACCCTTAAATCCGGCGGTAATAGCGCGACCGCCGGATTTAAGGATTACCGCCAAACTCGTGATGAGGCCCTTAGCCAAGAAACCCCCCAACCCTGTGAAACAGTTAAACTGGCTCCTACCTTAGGACGGAATTGAAGGCTTTTGAATACTGAAATTTATAGACTCAATCGCTTCAAGGACGACGAGGGAAAGGAAAAGGGTTATTAAGGAGCTAAATCCGTACGGCACGAGGGACGCCCTAGTGTCGGGCTGGTGCACAAAAGCAGCAGAGCATCTGTAAGTCCCATGCATTGGAGAACACAAAACAGATACCAGTAATGATTAGTCCCAGGTCTCTCACCAGTTCAATGTAGACAGTCCTTTAATAGAGAAAACGGCCAGTGACACCTGTAGCTACTGGTAACCAAAGTCTGTAAACAACTGGGAGTAGCTTGTCCTTAACAAATAGGCAGCTGAGTTCAGGTTTGATCCGCCGTGGACTCCACAGGCTTGAAGAGACGCCACAAGCATCCTGCGGCGTGGGAGCCAGGGGCGCCGAGTACGGGGGGCTCTGGGGCCCGAGCCCCCGCGGGGCAAAATCAAGTCGAGGCTGAGCCCCCCCCCGCCGCCGGAGAGAAGTGATGCAGCATCGATGGCCCTTTCCATCGATACTACATCACTTCTCTCCGGCCGGGTATAATCGCGAAAATGTGCGATTAAGCCCTCCCCTCTAGGACTCATTGGTGTATGGTCCTGGAGGGGAGGGCTTAGCAGCGGTATTCAAACTGCGGGGCGCGCCCCTCTGGTGGGCGGCAGCCTCATGCCCAGGTGCCCGGGGGGGGGCGCGCATCCACAGTTTGAAAAAAAAAAAAAAAAAGGATAAATGACCAAGGGGTCGGGCTGTTGCTTCATTAACAAGCAGCAGCCGGATCCACGGCCCCTGCCACACATGCTTAGTGCCACAGGGGCCGGGCCTTTGTGGGGTCTCAGGCTCCATTAGGAGCCTATTAATGAAGACAAAAGAAAAAGCGCACGCCTTCTTTTCCCTTGATGATGGTCATCTCGGCGAAAGAATGTGTGTGCTTTTTTTTGTCTTCATGAATAGGCTCCTAATGGAGCCTGAGGCCCCACAAAGGCCCGGCCTCTGTCGCACTATGGGTGGTGGCAGCAGGGTTGGATTGGCCCCTAGCCAGGCCGAAATCGTCCCTGGGGAGTAAGGGCCAGTTTCAGGCCATGCTTGTGCCGGTTTGAAAATATTTTTTGGGAAAAATGCATTTTTTTCGAATTTATTTTTTCATTTTTCATTCTTCAAAAACCTTTCATCCTTCTTGGGTCGATATGAGCACCAACACAGGTTGGGTGATATTGTATGCATATTTGTTCTATAAAAAAGAGCTTAGGGGTAAGTGCTGTATAATACCATATTATCATGTGGCCTTGGACGTCTGCTTGGAGTCACAGTAATTTGACAATATGGATCTATACACACAGATATTAATGATACGTATGGTGATCCATTCTTGTATGAAATGTATATCACCTTAGTGAAATCATAACCATATTTTTCGGAGTGTAGTTTACTTAGGAACAATGCTATTTGATGCCACTTCCTGTTTTGTCAAGGGGTGAAAGGTTGTGTTTCATCGCTTCCCGGGATGTCACTTTGGTGTGGGGTCAAATTACATCACTTCCGGTGATATCATCAGAGGTCAAGTGTCGTGAGGCGAGGGGTGGGCCACTTTTTTGAGGCGCGGGGTGGGCCACTTTTTATTTTGGGTGACCAGGCCTATTTCTTGTCCCAGTCCGACCCTGGGTGGCAGCAGTGGTGTGGAACTGCCCAAGTGTCACAGAAATGCTAGAACATATTTGGGCACAGGCACCTACTGTTTTACAAATTAAGCACTTGGTATACACATGCAGTTGCAATCAAATGTTCATTAAAAATCTATGCCCTCAAGAGTATGCTATCACAGAGAAACGGGGACCCCAAAGCCAGTTCAACTACCCACTCGCAGGTGTGCTACTGAACAGGTAGATATAAGTCGAGAGCCAACCAACCTCTTTCTCCTATCTGTGCTACTGTACCATACAAATAAGGGGGAATCGCTCTCCTGCAGCCCCTCTCTCAGTCATCGATTCTTGATGATTCACTGGTGCAGTCACAAAAAAAAGATTCTTTGGGGGTTCATTTTGTTTACAAAAGTAGCGCATTGCTAAAACCTCCTGGCTGCCAGTTCATTGTCCTTGGAGCGTCCCAGGCTCCCTACCCCCTGAGAGCCACCAACCTTGGGTGCTGTTTTATAACAAATGAAAGACGGAGACAGAACAATAACTGTGTGAGTCAACTGAGAGATGAATGCACTCATGCTCCATTCAGAGAGAGGCTTTGAAAATGTAGCTCTGACAAATCAGAGAATCAGGGGGGCAAAGAAGCACTGCACATCTCCGCTCCCTCTTCATGGGTTTACGGTTGCCACCTGAAAGGTTGCCAGCAGCTAACCTGCCATCCTGTCCCAACTCCATGCCTCGTGTGCTATTCCCTGGTCAACCAACCCAGTGAACTCATAGGCTGCATAAGACCCGCATAAGACCCACAGAAGTCTTTTTACCGCCCGTCCTGAAAGTTTCTTGGACTAGTGCTATTAACGAAGTGGTAATGTAATTCCCCATTGAGCCCATTCCCCATTGGGCTCAATGGGGAAAATTTGCGCTCTTACCGCAGGTGGATTACCCGTGAATAGTGTGAATTTTCAGCGGATTTCCCCCCAGCTCAGAGCTGGGGCGAAATCCGGCAAAGTCCTGATTTGGCGGACCCTTAAATCCGGCGGTAATAGCGCTACCGCCGGATTTAAGGGTTACCACCAAAGTCGTGATCAGGCCCACTATCATCATAGCCCCTTTTCACATTTGTCATTTAAGAGTGAGGGCAAGGTTAGTTTATTTTTAGTATAGGCCTTTTTATTTTTACTAAACTGATTTGGACTTGTTTGTTCTTTATTTAATGGTTGAGGCGACTCCCATTCTACAACTAGGGCTAGTTAGGAATATTCCCAATCTTACAAAATACCAAAGAATGGTTTTTGAAACTTGCATCTATTGTGCCTGTGTCTACTGTTGATACCATGCCTTCCTCACATATGGTGTCAGCAGTGGGATGCGATTCAACTGAAACAAATTGATTTGACATATGGAGTAGTAAATCACCATCCATCCCTCAAGAGAAAAGAGGTCTGATTCCCACTGACTTAGTTCTGATACCTCGCTCTGGGTGTTTGATCAGACTAGCCCCCAAGTTTCGGTTGGCTTGGAAATGTTTACTAGATGTACTTGCACAAGTTATTTACCCAGATTTCAGGGGAGATGTGAATGTCCTTTTGCACAATCATGGGGAGACACCATTTGACATTCATCCTGGGGATAAAGTAGCACAATGGAATTCTTGAAAGGGCCTTCTTTCTCCAGTTAAAAGAAGAGCCAGAACAGGAAATTACTGAAAGAGGAGACCTAGGTTTTGGAGAGGCTGATGAAAGACCTAACATCAATATTAGCAATGACGATGAACCAAGTATCCTCTGAGATTTTTACTCAGATAAACAATCCCTTATTAGTGGAGGTCTTCTTACAAGTAATCCCTGAGTCTGAAGGCAGCGACAAAGGAAGTCCTTTCTTCTTTCTGAAACAGGGGTTACTGTATCAAAGGGAAAGGAATATGTAAAACCCAGTTGGTAATACACAAAACCAATCAGAAAACTGTTCTGGAAATTGCCCAATCACATTTGACAGGGGACATCTGGGACAAGTTAAAACCCACACCTAGATTAGTGGAAAATTCTATTGTCCAGGAATATACGCCAATATTAAAAGCTTTGTTCAAACATGTGACATATGTCAAAAGACTAGTACAAATATTCCTCCACCTGTCCCTTTTAATCCACTACCTAGAGGTCCCATTCTCCCGAATAAGGATGGACATCATTGGGCCCCTGAAACCTCTAAGTTGGGCAACAAATATGTCTTAGTGATTGCTGATTACGCTACTACGTATCCTCGGGCCTTCCCCAACAGATATAGTACCACCCAGCAAATACTAAAACATCTGTTACCATTCCTTTCTAGGGTTGGGTTCCCAAATTAAATTCTAACTGATAAGGGAACAAATGTTATGAGTAAACTCATGGAAGAAGTTAAAGAATGACGTGACATCACTACATTAAGAACCTCAGTTTATCATCTACAAACAGATGGCTTGGTAGAACAATTCAATAAGACCCATAAAACTATTCTAAGAAAACTAGTTTATAAAGGCGGGAAGGATTGGGATTGCATGATTCTGTGGGCCTAGTCCTAGTCCCTGGGAATCCGGTACTGAGAAGGCCAGGGAAGGGCCATCGCTGTTGGATCCCGACCCTGGGGGTGGACAAGCGAGGGAAGATCAGCTGGGTAGGGGGTCATCAGTGAGTGGGGGAGAAACACCCAATGGTGAGACATAGGCCCTCATCACAACACTGGCGGTAACCCATGGCGCTATTAGCACCATGGTTGCTGCCGGTGTTGTAACGAGTCCGCCAATGTTCAATGGGGAATCACCACCCCATTCCAAGGTTGGTGGGGTGGTAATTCCCCATTGAACATTGGCCCTTCCCCATTTCCATTTTTGCCCCATAGGGCTCAATGTTCTGATTACTTACTGGTAATCTTCATTACTCCTAGTCCTACTCTTCCTCGTCACAGTACTTACCTCATGAGGCACCCGCCTCCGACACAGGACCTTCTTCTATTTCTTCTTATTTCTATAACTCCTCCCCCACACCCACGTTACTTAGTTTCATATTACCAAGCCGTAGCATGGGACCTTCCCCGCAGGGAGGGTGAGGAGGGTCGTCAGTACTGTGACGAGGAAGAGTAGGACTAGGAGTAATGAAGATTACCGTAAGTAATCGGAACATTACCTCCACGTCCACTCTTCCTCGTCCCAGTACTTACCTCATGAGGTATACCAAAGCAACAAACGGGGAAAAGGGTCCCAATGAGACACAGAGTCAAAACAGTGCAGAAACACACACCTTAAATAACTCCAATTTTACATCCCCACAGACAAAACTCCCACCCCGAAGGAACCAACCCCCGAGTGGGAGACATTCAACCTATAGTGGTTGATGAAGGTGCTCTGATCAGCCCAAGTGGCAGCTCTACATATCTCCTGTAGAGAAACCCCCCTAGCATCGGCCCATGAGGCCGCCAAACCTCTGGTGGACCGCCCCTGCACGTGCGCAGGCACAGGCAGGCCCAAAGCCACATAGGCCATGGAGACCACAAGACGGATCCATCGGCTAATGGACACTACAGATGCCTTACGCCCAGCCCCAGCCGGGCCAAAAGTAATCAGAAGACTGTCAGAGCGGCGGAAAGGGGTAGTTCTAGCCAAGTACACCGCCCGCCGCACATCAATGCTATGCCAAGCCACTTCCTCTGGCGTTTGCGGATTTTGAAAAAAGGCAGGGAGAACCAGATCCTGAGAGGTGTGAAAACGAGAAACAACTTTAGGGAGAAACTTCGGATCACACCTCAGCACCACCGAGTCCGGCAGAACCCTCAGGAAAGGGGGGTGACATAACAGAGCCCCAATCTCCCCAAGCCTACGGGCAGAAGTTATGGCAATCAGAAAAGCAGTCTTCAGCGTCAGATGTTTCATATCAATTTCGGAAATGGGCTCAAAGGGAGGCCCTTGAAGAAACTTTAAGACAAGAGGGAGATCCCAAGGAGGAAGCCCCTTATAAGTACAAGGACGGGAAGAAGAAAAACCCCTGAGCAACTTCCCCACCAACACCTCCCCATCCAAGTGCCCATCAGTCAAATCCTTTCTGGTCAGGGAAAAACGCTTAGCCTTCTTCTTTCTCTTTCTGTGTAAATCAGGAGAAGAGGAAGACGAAGAAGAAGAAGACAGGACCAGATGCCTGCTCTTTGCAGAATGTTTTCCCATGTTGAGTAAGCCCAAAAACAGTGACCAAGGAAGCCTGCTTCACCAAAGACCCCTGCACACTGAACCAAGGCTCCACATACAAACAATTGCTAACGTGCCTCTCCCGCATTCAAATAGAGGCCAGAAAGAACAACAACCAATAGGAACAACATCAATTAATTCCTATGGCAACATGCCTGCAGCACCAGAGGAGGAGCCCACTCTCCTCTGAAGCACGTGGCTCAAACAAGAAAAAGGAGCCGCCAATCCGTGCACAGCTGCCCATGCAGCATGGCCATGCAACAGGAAAAACATGCCCCCCCTTCTCCTTACCTTAACCCGGATCCGTTCTCCCAGAACCCGGGCCACGATGCCCTGCGCTGGCCAAAGCCCAGCAGAAACCAGGCAAGGCAGCCTGACTCAACCGGGTCCCAAGCCCCGCAGGGAACCCAGGAGTCTTGCCACACCTGAAGGAGCCGAAGGCCCCGCCACACAGCCCCACCAGGGGGCCAGCATTCAGAGCTCCCCAGCGCCCCGCGCCGGGAAGAAACAAACAAGCCCAACCTGCCGGAGGCAGGAAAAATTAAACTAAGTGACGTGGGTGTGGGGGAGGAGTTATAGAAATAAGAAGAAATAGAAGAAGGTCCTGTGTCGGAGGCGGGTGCCTCATGAGGTAAGTACTGTGACGAGGAAGAGTGGACGTGGAGGTAATGGGACTGGGCAAGGCAGTAATTATGGTATCGCAAATTGCGGTACCGTAATTACCTCGAAGGTCCCTTTGCGGGTCCCCACTTTAACGGCTGGTCTGTTAGGCAGAAACCTGTGCAGTTCCCTTAGGGAACACTGCAAAAGATTTAAGACTACAGGTGTTGGCAGTAAACCCACTTGGTAGCAGTCTGTACCACCCAGATTTACCTGGTAGCTGTGGCTGAGCAGTCAGACGTCCCTCAAGAAGAGTTAGACAGTATGCAAAGTATACACAATAGGCACCCAGATACAACAATACAAGCAAACACTGACCAGAGCTTTGGTATCAAAGTATATAATTATTTATTTAAAAACACACGGTTTGAAACACTCCAGCACTCTTGTTGTAAAATATTCTAAACACAGTTACTATTGTAATATATACACCCCTTTTTCCTTATCAGATAAGTCACAGTAAAACACCACTTATTTTCATACAGAGGTGAGCGCTTAACTAGATGGCACCCCAATAAGTCTGTGAGAAAGGGAGGGAAAAAGACAGAGAGCCTCATTACACGGTAGGCGGTAAACCATGGCACTATTAGCGCCATGGTTCATGCCGGTAATTTACCGGTACCGCCTTGGAGCAAAGGGGAATTACCGCCCTATTCCAAGGTTGGCGGGGTGGTAATTCCCCCTTCCCCCATTGCCCTTCCCCATTCCCATTTGTGCCCCATAGGGCATAATGGGAATGGGGAAGGCGCTAATTACGGTACCGCAAATTGCGGTACCGTAATTAGCACCCTGGTCCCTCTGCGGGTTGGATTTTTAACGCCTGCAAAAAGCAGGCGTTAAAATCCCCAACCCGCAAAGGGACCTCGTAGTAAGGCGGTAAGGATTTACCGGTACCGGTAAAATACCGGTACCGGTAAACCTTTACCGCCTACCGTGTAATGAGGCCCAGAATATGGAAAGGTACACCACTCTAAGATTCAGGAACTCTGTTAGCAAGGCAGAAGAGCAAAAGTCACTGGTGAGCCAAAGTCCAAAGGCTGGGCCCACTCTTAGAGAGAGCAGAGCACAAATGCGCCCAAGATCACACAGTTACACCAGGCTTAGAAAGTCTTGCAGAGGGTTCAAAAAGAGTTTAGAGAGGCTTAAGAAAGTTTAGCCAGTGTGTCCCAGGCTAACCCAGGTTCGAAAGCTGGGGGATAAATCTACCCCATACAGTCGGTAGCAAGGGAAGCCAGGCGGGACACGGTACCTTAAGTGGGAAGGATCCTCCAGCGGTGGCAGTTGTTCCTGGTAGTGGGTGAAAGTTGCGTCGTCGTCCAGGGGAAGAGAAGATCTCGACTTGGAGGAAAGATGAAGGTCGTTGCACTACCAGGGAAGAAACCAGCCGTGGAGTTTTCCGGTTAAAGGTGGTACCTTTGTTTCGCGGTCGTGGTAAAACGTGGTATCCCGGTTGCCAGGGTGCTTGGCACAGGCAAGGCGGCCACGAGGTACATCGGGAAGGTGAAAAGACGGTGAAACTGTTTATCCCCACCAGTCAAAGGAAGAAGACTCTCCGGCGGGAGATCTCCTCTGTCGTTGGGAAAAGTGGTGAGACGGTCCAGCAGGGCTCCACCGGTGGTGGTGTCGTGGCAGGTCGGCTCAGCTTCTCCCTCGTCGGATTCTTAGGTCCTGTGGCGACTTCTGAAGTTCCAGTCCCCAAAGCCCTGCTTTTATGCAGAAAACCCCCATTCACTCAGCCTAGCTGTCACTCAAACATGCTAAGTGGTGAGCCGGCCGGCTCACCACTTGGGCCAATCAGGACTGAGTGCGACGTGAGTTGCCTAGGCAACTCAGTCCAGGGTGCCTAAATTCCCCTCCACCCCTCCTAGGTACCCCAGACAGAGTGGCACCACTTTGGACGGCTTCTGTGGAGAAGCCCGCCAAAAAGTGGAACAAGGGGCTCAACTTGGGTTGGAGTCACAGAAGAGAACACAAACGCCATTTTAGAATCAAGTTTTGGCAAAAAATACCAACCGGAGAATTAATATTAATTAAATAAACCAGTGGTATGTTCGAGGCTACCGTAAATAATTAAATAAAGATAGTAGCCTAAAACAATGGGAAATCCCATAGGAAAATATTTGCGGTTGAATATAAAAAGTAGTATCCACTGCCACCAGCCAAAACTCGATCAGGGGGGACGGAGACGTGCCCCCTCGACTAACAGAGCCCGGGGCAATTGAATTGCCCCAGCCAGTACGTCCACAATATGATGGTTTGTACTAGTTCTGTTCAGAATTTAAGACTAGTATAGTCAATGGTGACTTTACATGCCCTGGGAGACAGTAGTCAGTCCCAGGGTATGGAGTCTATACTGGGGGGTCACTATGACACCCCTGTGTCACTGCACTGAGGGTGATGTGTAACACACATCACAAAAACACATGAAGCCCTATGGAGTGAAAGACCCCATAGCCCATTAAACACATCTAGATTCAAAGAAACACACTGAAATCATGCCCAAGAGTGAGGGTAAAAGAGTCTCACTCTTGGCAGGAGAAAAAAATAAACCCCAAAAATCCAGCAAAGCTGCTGGGGGACTCACTAGGTTAGGAAATTCAGCCTAAAGAGAGAATTGTCCCTAACATGGTCCAGACCAGCCGTTCAGGTCGGGTCCTGCAAAGGGACCTCGTAATTAGCCGCTAAGGGGTTAACGGCGCTGCAGCCTTTTACAGCGCCGTTAACCCCTTAGCGCCAGGGTTGTAATTACCCCCATGGTATCCAACCATTCAACAAACACCTGTCCCTACCGACTTCATGGGTGACTACAACTCCCATAATTCCTCCCTATTGCATTTTCACAAAAACACTGAGACGAGGAAGAGAAGGAATAAGACTGTGAAGATGACCTCTATGGGTTCACGAGAGCCATGTCACACTAAAGAGGTCAGGCAGAGTCAGGCTTGTAACCCTTATTGCACACACCTGACATTTGTTAACACTCAAGATAAAAGGTGGCAGGCACAAGCACACTCTGAGCGAGTCAAGGAACACGTTGCAAAGCTGAGCAGAGAAGCTGAAAGTGAGCTGAGGAGAACAGACTTAGAGAGCTCAAGATGTCAGAACGCTGACAAGCTGATCGAAAAAGCAGAAACCAGCGTGGCGAGGAAGCCGTGTCTCCAAGAAGCCAAATTAACTAATAGAAGGAAGTCGTGGGATCGGCTCAGCCCTTCTTACACTGTGCTGGAAAACTGCTTGTTGCCATGGGCTAACAGAGCCGCCCACAAGTGTCCAAGACGCAGGTGGGAGAGACCCTGGGCATCAGTGAAATAGACTGTGAAGGATGCGCTGATAGCATTGCAACAGTGAGTACAAAACACAGCGAAAGAAGCCCTGTTTGTTATAGGCGTGAGTGCAATACTAAGTTGCAAGCAAGGTTATACATCTGGCATGACCCGCGATGCGATAGCAAGACTGAACCTGTAATAAGAAGTGATACAAGATGCATTGTTGCTTGTGTGAACAAAGGATGCGCAGAGCAATGAAGGAGACGATTGAGATGAAATATGAATTAATGCGAGGAAACAGAGAAACAGAGTGACCCTGTGTAAAATAACACGCCATCGGAAGTCTCTGTGTGTTGTGAACATATCTTTAACTAAAAGGGAAGTTGTGCTGGAACGACCTGACAGTTCAAACATCAATTACCTTAATGCAAAATTGTCAGAGTGTTCAAGCATGAAGGAAAGTAAAAGTAACGCTGTAGTCCCTGACATTGACAAGCATATGATGTAAGAAACTTGATGAAGGAAACCCCATAAAGACGAGAAAGCTACAGAAAGTAAAGTAAAGAGACCCATACTTGGGCCAGGGAAGACAAAGGGGTCTGACGTGAAAAACAATATGTTTGAACTGTTCTAAAGTAAAAGTTGAATCATTTAAGAGGTGAGGGAAGCCTGAGAGGATTGTGAAAGAACTGACATTGATACATTTGCTACAGACTCAAGCACGGCAGAAGGAAGCCTGTATGGAACTGCGATTGAATATCAATTGGTAAACCAAACTGATTATTGATGCTTTGGCAGAGGAAGTCCAAAAGACTGGTTGAACTATCTCATTGTCCCAGTAAGCCGCAGTGTGCTGAACGTGATAAACTGTGCCAGCCGCCTGTCCATGTGAATGATCAAACCCCTGTGCTATTAAACATGGGGAAGAGAGTCATTATTTAAGCCATTGTGACATTTCTTTATTTTACTGGCGCCTGACTTTCCGGGCCACCGGTCTTGGAATCTCCCGGTGGCACTGGGAAGTCAGGCACTTGTAAAAGTTTATGAGTACCGCGGCAAGCTGCCAGTAGCACCAGCAGGGTTACCGAAGGACTTGTAATGAGGCCCCATTCCTTCCTTACATATGGTGTCAGAAGTGGGATGCAACTCAACTGATACAAATTGGGGTACCCGGAAATTTCATAACTTAAGTGGTCAAACCTCCAATTCCACCATAGCTACAAAAGGTTCAGTAGTATTTGATATATATAGCAGTAGGGAGGCGTCCACCCCTCCAGGGAAAAGAACATTGATTCCCACTGACTTAGTTCTGATACCCCCTCCTGGTTGTTACATTAAGCTGGCCCCAAAGTCCGGGTTTGCATGGACATTTGGATTGGATGATTTTGCAGGACATCCAGACTTCCGGGGAGATGTAAATGTTTGTTTGCACAATCATAGGGATACACCATTTGACGTCCTGGGGATCCAGTCACTAAAGGCATACTTGAGAAAGCCCTTGTGACAAATGGGAACGTGAGCCGGTTTGCAGTAAAGGAAAATCATTTAATTCAGGTATGGATTGGGTTATAATCCTGGTTCACAAAAAGAGTTCGAACAACAAAAGGTATGAGTCTGTGGGGGTTTGGGTCAGCCAGCAGGACTTTGATTATAAGGCAGTGGTCTCTGTTGCCATCTCCCAGCACTCAGTTCCTCAGTCCGCCCAGCAGTAGTCCAACATGTGTCCCTACAGCAAGCAGGATACAGCAGACACAACGTATCAGCGCTGTTGCCTTTTATTAAGGGAGTTTCTTCCTTTAACCAATCAGGAGTTTGCCTGAAACTCTGCCCCCTGTGGTAGGCCCCGCCAACTGGATACTGAACAGTTCTATGTAGCTGCCATCTTTTTGCCTTTCCTGCTCTGGGCTGTTGTGGGATCTCACCCCTGTCACCTTGGTCCCTTGCGTGTCTCTCCATCTCCTCTGCTGTCGGGACTCCACCTGATCTCCGGGGCTCCCGACTCTCTGCTCCGGGCTCGGTGGCAGTCCTCGAGGATGCACCGCCCTTCCAGGAAAGGTCTGTTCCTCCTGTGGCCTCTCATACCCCTGGGGAAGACTCTACTGATACTCTGCCAACTCGAGGGAGGGTTTCTTCCCGACACCGTTGAAGGGATGATCTGAACTGTCACAGCCCTATTACCCAAATTGAAAGAAGAGACAGAAGTTGAGAACACAGAGAGAGAGAGTCTAGGTTTTGGGGAGGCAAACGAGAGACCTTAGCCATGATGATGAACCAATGTTTTCCCCAATTTAGCTTTTGCCCAGAGAAATAATAATAATACTAATTTGGCATTTATATAGCGCTATGAACCCTCAGGTATCTGAGCGCTGCTTATTATTACCCACAGTGTGTGGTGCTCATTTATCGACCTCGGAAGGATGAAAGGCTGAGTTTGGCCCTGCCGGGATTCGAACCTGCATTAGCAAGCTCTGCACGGGTGTCAAAGCGAGCGCTCTACTCGCTGTGCCACTTGACCGGCTATGGTCAAGCCTTTATTGGCAGAAGGTCTTTTAGAAGCAATTCCGAATCTGAGGTTATGCAATAAAGGAGGTCCTTTCTTTTTCATAAAACAAGGCTTGTTATATCGCAGAGCAATATCAGGAGAAGGGATATGCAAAACCCCAGTGAGTAATCCCTAAGACCCATAGGAAAATCATTTTAGAGATTGCGCATTCACATCTGACCGGGGGGCATTTAGGACAAGCTAAAGCCCAGGCCCACATTAGTGGGAAGTTCTATTGGCCAGGGATGCCTGCAGACATAGAAATATTTGTGCAAATGTGCAAAATATGTCAGAAAACTAGCACAAATATACCTCCACCTGCCCCTCTGAACCCTCTACCTATAATAGAGGTCCTGTTTTCCAAAATTGGATTGGACATCATCAGACCATTAGAAACCTCTAAACTAGGCAAAACATTTATTTTAGTTATCGTCAATTATGCCACAAGGTACCCAGATGGCCCAACATCTGAATCTTTACCCCATCTTGGACCCATTACAGTTGGGTTTTAGACAGGGCTTTGGGACGGAAACTTCACTACTGGATCTTAAGTCGAAACTTTTGAATAGACTGGATAATCAGTTGGCCTCACTACTTATTTCGCTGGACCAGTCCGCGGCCTTCAACCTCGTTGATCATACCATTTTGCCTCAGAGGTTGAAAACTGTTGCTAATTTCTCACCGGCAGCCATTCAATGGATGCTATCATTTCTCTCTAATAGAGTCAGTGGGGTCAGTGCAGATGATGCTACGGACCCACCCATCTCTGTACTCTTTGGAGTCCCGCAGGGGGCCTGCTCTTCGCCATGTACTTACAATATATTCATGGCACCATTCTTTGCACACCTTGAACAGGAAGGGGTTCTATTCTCCAACTATGCGGATGACACGCAATGTGTCATCCCGCTTACAGGGCATCATAGACTGGATGAAATAGAACTGAATAGAATTTTTGCTATAATTGAATATTGGATGATGCAGAATAACCTGGCATTAAATCGTAGCAAAACGGAATTTATGGTGGTTGGCTCATTAGGCATTCTTGCCAAATTAGACCCAGCTTATAAACGCTTCCAGTTGGGTGATGTGGAAAGTACCACACTGCCCAAAGTGAAAATTCTTGGTGCAGTGCTGGATCAAACATTGAATATGAAAGCCTATGTAAACTGCACTGTGGTTTCGGCAACATATGTTGAGCTACTGGCCCATTTGAGACCATGGGCCTCATTACGACCCAGGCGCTAATGGGTTAACGGCGCCGTAAAAGGCTGCGGCGCCGTTAACCTATTAGTGCCTAATTACGAGGTCCCGTTGCGGGACCCGACCTTAACGGCTGGTTTAGACCAGCCGTTAAAGTAGGGACCCGCAAAGCGACCTTGGTGCTAATTACGGTGCCGCAATTTGCGGCACCGTACTTAGCGCCTTCCCCATTCCCATTGAGCCCTATGGGGCAAAAATGGGAATGGGGAAGGGCCATGGAGGAAGGGGGAATTACCGCCCCACCAACCTCGGAATGGGGTGGTAATTCCCCCTTTCTCCATGGCGGAGTCGGTAACTTACCGGCATGGACCATGGTGCTAATAGCACCATGGTCTTCCGCCAGGGTCGTAATGAGGCCTCATATATATCTCAAGAGAATGCTGAGGCTATTGTGGGAGCAATAATAGCCACCAAAATAGATTACTGCTGTAGCCTTCTGGCAGGGGCCAGTCAAGCAACTATTAACAGACTCCAAGTGGCTCAAAATGGAGCAGTGAGAGTGGTAACAGGACTCTCGGCTCGTGCTCATGTAACAGAATCTCGTCGGGCCCTACACTGGCTTTATTTATTTATTTATTTATTTATTCAGATTTATTTAAAGTGCACGTCAGCCCGGGGGCATCGTGGCGCTGTTACATGAAGACATACATAATCTGGTTACCGTGGAAGGAAGATGGTTACAAAGCAGTTTTCATTACAAGGCACATTTCGTAACAGACGTTTGCGAGCTGGTGTGGGTGAAGGGAGGATGGAGTTAGTTGAATAGAGTGGTTCTGAGAGATTTGCGAAAGGAGTACAGAGAAGGTTCTGCTCTGAGTGAGTTGGGGAGGGCATTCCAGAGCTTAGGAGCTATGTGTGGGAAGCCTATGCCGCCGGCTTTGGCTCTTTTTACAGTGGGTACTCGGAGTTGGTTGGCGTGATGGCTTCTTCTGGGACGGATGGAAGAGTTCTTAGTTATAGTTTCAGATAGGTAGGGGGGTGCTGTGTGATTGATGCACTTGTGTGTGAGAGTGAGGATTTTAAAGTTGATTCTTTCCTTGACTGGGAGCCAGTGGACAAGTCTTCTGGCCTGTGAAATATGGTCAGTTTTGGGGATGTGTAGTGCAGCGCGTAGGGCATTGTTTTGCACTATTTGGAGCCTGCTTAGGTTTTTTGATGATGTGCCTGCCAGGAGGGCGTTGCAGTAGTCCAATCTGGCTCCTATAGTAGCTCTGGCTATGGAGAGGCAGTTAGGTGTGGTGAGGTAGGGTTTGATGGCGTAAATGAGTTTGGTGGTCAGAGCAGACGCTGAGGCGATGGCGCTGGTTTGTCTAGTCATTGAGAGTGTGGCGTCAATGTAGACTCCTAAGGTCTTGACGGCAGAGGAGACAGGTATGCTAATACTGTCGATGATCATGTGAGAGTAGTTGGGGCTGAGTTTGGTTAGTGTTTCGTTGGGGGCTAGGATGATGATTTCGGTTTTGTCTCCGTTTAGGCAGAGACCATTGATAGCCATCCAGGTTTGGATAGTCGAGTAGATTTTGAAGAGGGCTTCTGAGTCTAGGTCGTAGTCTCCGGAGAGGGGGAGGAGAACTTGCGTGTCATCTGCGTAGTTTGTGTACGCTATGTTGAGGGAGTCCAGTAAGTCAAAGAGGGGTTTGGTGAATAGGTTGTAAAGGGTCGGTGCAGTGCAGGACCCTTGTGGGACTCCACAATTTATAGTGGTGGGGGGGCGCTGTCCTGGTCGGAGTACACTTTCATGGCCCTACCTTCAAGGAAGGATGTGATCCAGGTGGTAGCCTTGTGAGAGAAGTGTGCAGCATTGAAGAGGTGAGATGTGAGAATGCTGTGGTCGACCAGGTCAAATGCTGCAGAGAGGTCGAGCAGAAGGAGGAGAGCAGGTTTGCCTGTGTCCATTATTTTGGTAATTTGATTTTTTAAGTCTAGAAGGGCAGTTTCAGTCCCATGGCCTTTGCGGAAGCCTGATTGTCTTTTGCCTAGGATGGTGTTGGTTTCCAGGTAGTGTTGGATTTGATTGTGTGCGGCTTTGTCTAGGATTTTTAGGAGAAAGGGGACGGTGGTGATGGGGCGATAGTTGTTAGGGGAGGAAGGATCGAGAGAGGGTTTTTTCAGGAGCGGGCGGACCCAGGCTTCTTTTAGGCATTGTGGTACAGTTCCAGATGCGAAGGAGGCATTGATGAAAGCTGTAATGATGGGGGTGAGGGATTCTGAGCACTCTTTGATTAATGAGGGTGGGCAGATATCCCCTTTGCAGGTGGAAGGTTTGATTTTTTTGAGGAGGTCCTTGACTTCCGTCTCTGAGACTTCTCTAAAAGCAAAAAGGGGTGTTTGTGAGAGAGAGTTGTTGGTGGAAGGTGTGGGCGAGCAGGTGGGAGTGTTGAGAGCTTTGCGTTGTGAGGCTATTTTGTCTTGGAGAGTTTTAACTTTGTTGAGGAGGGCAGCCTGGATGCCTGTGCACCAGGCTTCATCCTTGATGATTTCAACTGGGCCGGGGGCAGGTGTGGTGAGTTCTTTGAATATGGAGAATATTTCTCTTGATTTGGAGCTGGCATTTGTAATTCTCTGATTGTAGGATTCGGATTTGGCGTGGAATATGGCTTTTTTGTAGGTCAAAGAGATCTCTTTAAAATCTTTAAGCGAGGATTGATTAGGCGCTGCTTGCCATCTGGATAGGGCTTTGCGTTTCTTGGTGCGAAGGTCAGATAGTTCTTCAGTGAACCAGGAGTTGCAGTGCATTGATTTTTTCCCTTTTTTTTTTCTTCTAGAGGGGCAATGAGATTGATGGCTTGAGTGAGCGTGCTGGAGTAGATGTTGGCTAGAGAGGTAGGGTCATGGATGAAAGGAGGCTTGAGTTCAGGGATATCGAGGAGAGGGGCGAGGTTGGAAGCAGTGAGTTTTTTGGAGCTTCTTACTTTAGCGGGTGGGGCATGAGTTAAGGTTTTATGAGTGGGCATGGTAGGAATGGAGAATTGAATGAGGTAATGGTCTGTCCACGGGAGGGCCGAGATGGAGGTAATTGCAGATGAGCAGTTGTGATCAGCTAGCCAGTCAATGGATCTGCCTTTGTTATGAGTGGGGGCAGTAATTTTGTGTTCGAACCCCATGTTTGGTAGTTCTTTGGCTAAATTTGCGGCTGCTTTGTCCTTTGGGTCAGCTAAACCAAGGTTAATGTCCCCTAGAAGGATGCTTTTGGTGGTGCTTTTGAGGTTGTTGCCTATGTTTTGGAGGAGTTGCTTTTGGTAGTCAAAGGGTGATCCTGGTGGTCTGTAGGTGATAAAGAAGTTTATGGTGCAGTTAGGTGAGAGGGCTAGTTTAGCAGTGAGGAGATCAGCGTTGTTGTCCCATTGTTGATTACACATTCTTATGGAGAGGGTGTCTTTAAAGATGAGGGCGACGCCGCCACCACCTTTGGAGTTTTTACGGTCCTGTCTGAGAATGGTATAGTTTTGAGGGAGAGCGAGGTGGATGGACTGGAAGCTTCATGGAGCCAGGTTTCGGATATGGCAAGTAGGTCAAGATTGTGTGTGGTGATAAGGTCATTGATTTCAATGGCATGGGCATGGAAAGAGCGTGCATTGATGAGAGCGCATCTTAAGTCTGGTCGTAGAGTGTGTGTGGTGGTGTTGGTGGTGTTGGGGGTGGGCGATGCGTATTTGGGTGAGTGAGGCTGGGGCGTGATAGATGCAGCGTGATGGGTGCTAGGGTAGTGAGTGTAGTCAGAGAGGTAAGTCTGGGCGGCTGATGTATGGGTGCGAGAGCTGAGTCTGTTGTTCCTAAGGAGTGTGGAGTGAGGAGTGCTGCGGAGAGTTAGGAGGTGTTTGGTGCGTGTTCTTAGTCTACAGAGCCTGAGGTGGAGTGGGTGATGTCCGATTGGGTTGGTGTGGTGGTTGAGTGTGGAATGGAGTGCAGACGACGCTGTGGTGTGTATGAGGTCAGATGGTGGGGTATGGCATGGGTGGGCATGCAGGTCTGGGTGCGCAAGCGGCATGCTGCAGATGGCCAGAAGGGAGAGGGATGTGAAGAAGATGGATAAAGAGGAAGGGAGGTGTGTAGGCGCTTTGGGGTGTGTGCCAAGGGGCTGCATTTGTAGACAAGAGATGTACAGGTAGGTGGGCAATAACACTGTTGGTCGGGGTGGGCAGTTGACACAGTAGGTCAGGGCCGCTAGGGGCATGCAATAACACAATTGAGCAGGGCCGCTAGGGACAGGCAGTACAGGGCCGCTAGGGGCAGGCAGTTAACACAGTAGATCAAGGCCGCTAAGGGCAGGCTAGAATCGAATGGCAGGGTATCACATCAAAATGGCTAGGTTCGAATGGCAGAGTATCACATCAAAATGGCTAGATTTGAATGGCAGGGTATCACATCAAAATGGCTAGATTCGAGTTTGTATGGGCACACTATGGAATGAAGGCTGATTTTTGAGATGGGGTAGGCATACACTTTTTTAGTGGCATAGACTGGGCAGAACAAAGAGTGGCTAGCAAAGGTACATATGCATTGAGTGCGTAGCTAATAATAGGACTATGGCATTTTGGGCGGCACATATGAAAGTAACATGCATGTCTGGGGATAATGCAAGGGGTAGATAAAGCCCGCAGGCTTACCTTATATGACAAAGGTCAAAGGACAGGGTGTCTCTGTGTTGCTCCTGCAGTGCGGGTTGCTGTGGGGGAACTCCTGCTCTGACCCCGGTGCGTAACGGTCTGGCGTAGCAGTGCAGAGCATTAAGGGTGGGAGTAGTCAGTGTCCGAGCAAATAGTTGTGGCTAGTGGAAGCTGGTCGATCATATGTGGCCGCAGGTCCGTAGCGCCCCGGGGCGAACAGGGGAGGAACAGGGCCTTTTCCCTTGGGCCTTCTCCCGATGCCGGCTTCCGCCTACCGGTGTAGGGGATTGGCTGAAGAGAAGTCAGGTTGCTTAGCACCCAAAGGCAGCCACGTTTTCGGGCCGCGTTGCGCCCGCCATTTTGAGGTCAGGCCGCAAGATTGAGACAAAATGGCGGATCGTCGCAGAGGATGTGTGCAGGTACACAGGTGG
This sequence comes from Ambystoma mexicanum, assembly GCF_040938575.1. NCBI lineage: Eukaryota > Metazoa > Chordata > Amphibia > Caudata > Ambystomatidae > Ambystoma > Ambystoma mexicanum. The sequence continues at coordinate 2,012,240 of NC_090940.1, forward strand.
GGCTCTGGTTGCCAACAGGGCTCGGAGGGCAGGCCTAATAAGGTGAAATGTGGCTGGTTAGCAAGGATATCACCTCACCAATGCTGTGGATTCCGTGGATGCTGCTTCATGTAGGTCAGGCAGCACGAGTGGTGTATGCGGCTGGATGCTTCTGGTGAGCTTGTGTGGGGTAGGGGAGGGCTCCAGCCCTCTCACCCTTCTAGGCGAGCAGATGCAGCTGAGTGGGGCTCACTGGGGAGGAACAGGGCCTTTTCCCTTGGGCCTTCTCCCGATGCCGGCTTCCGCCTACCGGTGTAGGGGATTGGCTGAAGAGAAGTCAGGTTGCTTAGCACCCAAAGGCAGCCTCGTTTTCGGGCCGCGTTGCGCCCGCCATTTTGAGGTCAGGCCGCAAGATTGAGACAAAATGGCGGATCGTCGCAGAGGATGTGTGCAGGTACACAGGTGGGGCTCTGGTTGCCAACAGGGCTCGGAGGGCAGGCCTAATAAGGTGAAATGTGGCTGGTTAGCAAGGATATCACCTCACCAATGCTGTGGATTCCGTGGATGCTGCTTCATGTAGGTCAGGCAGCACGAGTGGTGTATGCGGCTGGATGCTTCTGGTGAGCTCGTGTGGGGTAGGGGAGGGCTCCAGCCCTCTCACCCTTCTAGGCGAGCAGATGCAGCTGAGTGGGGCTCACTGGGGAGGAACAGGGCCTTTTCCCTTGGGCCTTCTCCCGATGCCAGCTTCCGCCTACCGGTGTAGGGGATTGGCTGAAGAGAAGTCAGGTTGCTTAGCACCCAAAGGCAGCCTCGTTTTCGGGCCGCGTTGCGCCTGCCATTTTGAGGTCAGGCCGCAAGATTGAGACAAAATGGCGGATCGTCGCAGAGGATGTGTGCAGGTACACAGGTGGGGCTCTGGTTGCCAACAGGGCTCGGAGGGCAGGCCTAATAAGGTGAAATGTGGCTAGTTAGCAAGGATATCACCTCACCAATGCTGTGGATTCCGTGGATGCTGCTTCATGTAGGTCAGGCAGCACGAGTGGTGTATGCGGCTGGATGCTTCTGGTGAGCTCGTGTGGGGTAGGGGAGGGCTCCAGCCCTCTCACCCTTCTAGGCGAGCAGATGCAGCTGAGTGGGGCTCACTGGGGAGGAACAGGGCCTTTTCCCTTGGGCCTTCTCCCGATGCCGGCTTCCGCCTACCGGTGTAGGGGATTGGCTGAAGAGAAGTCAGGTTGCTTAGCACCCAAAGGCAGCCTCGTTTTCGGGCCGCGTTGCGCCCGCCATTTTGAGGTCAGGCCGCAAGATTGAGACAAAATGGCGGATCGTCGCAGAGGATGTGTGCAGGTACACAGGTGGGGCTCTGGTTGCCAACAGGGCTCGGAGGGCAGGCCTAATAAGGTGAAATGTGGCTGGTTAGCAAGGATATCACCTCACCAATGCTGTGGATTCCGTGGATGCTGCTTCATGTAGGTCAGGCAGCACGAGTGGTTTATGCGGCTGGATGCTTCTGGTGAGCTCATGTGGGGTAGGGGAGGGCTTCCAGTGGAGGTGTGTATTACCTTCAGGCTACTGAGTTTTATCTTCAAATACCGTATGGGGACCATGCCGTCCTATTTACAAAAACATATATTGGAAAAGCCCAACTTTCGAAATGTAAGATCCAGCAACCAAAATCTTTTGTCTGTGCCTAGATGTAAAACTAAGAAAGTCCAGGTAGGTGCATTTGTTTGTACTGGCCCAACACTATGGAATGCATTGCCAGGATCTCTGAGAAGCTCCCCGTTCTTGAGCATGTTTAAAAAGCTTAAGACTTGGTTGTTCCATTAAGCACCTCTCTGCTATCCTCGGCGTCGTGTGGGATTTCTCCACCACATGTCTCCTTTGGGACCCTGAATGTTCTGTGTTCTGTTTGTCTTGTCTGTGCCCTCACACCTACGGGTTTATGGCTGTGCGTTATAAATAGAATAAAGTAAAGTAAAGATGCCTTCCCCATGAGAAATAGCACAACCCAACATATATTAAAGCACCTGATACCCTTCTTTCCAGCGTCAGTTTCCCAAAAGAAATTCTAACAGATTATGGGATGAATATCTTGAGTAAGCTCATGGGAGAAGTCAAAGAGTTACTTCACATTGCCACCTTAAGAACATCCGTATATCATCCTCAGATGGATGGGTTGGTGGAACGATTCAATAAAACTCTGAAACTCATTTGATGCAAACTAGTTGATGAAGGAGGCAAAGACTGGCACTGCATGATCCTGTGGGACTTATTTGCTGTAAGGAAAACCCCACAAGCATCTACAGGGTTCTCCCCTTTCAAATTACTGTACGGTAGGGAGCCTAGGGATGTTCTAGACATGCGCTGAGAGACCTGGGAGGAAAGAGAAGAGGCATCAATACCATTGTCTCAAATAGCAGCACGGTTACAGGAACATATGAATCTGGTTAGATTGTTGGTACAAACCCAATTAGAGATAGCTCAACAACAGCAGAAGCTTACATGTGATAGAAAGGTAGCCCTGAGAACTTTTTCTATAGGATAAAATGTTCAGGTCATTTTACCCACTTCTGGGAACAAATTAATTTTGAAGTGGTACGGCCCTTATGAAATAATCAAACAGATAGGAACATGTAATTACAAAGTAGCCCAACCCGACTGATGCCAAACGACTAATGTGTAACACATCAACCTTTTGAAAGAATGGAGAGAAGGTCCATCCTTCTCCCACTACCCTATACTCTACTGCCTAGATCAACAAGAACTTGATAATATAGAACTTATAACACAGGACCTCCCCAAGTACAAGTAGGAAAATCTGAACAATCTTGTTTTTACATTTCCCAATGTATTTGGTGAGAGACCAAAGAGGGTACAAGGGACATACCATTATATACAAACTCCACCAGGGAAGCTAATTCATTTAAAACCTTAACGACTCACAGAGGCTAGAAAGAAAATCGTCATTGATGAAGTAGAATTTATTATTTTTTATGTATTCATTTATTATGCACCGTAGCCCGCAGGCATCAGGGCGCACAAAAAACAATAATCAAAATCAACAGCTAATGTCATTGAGCCTTCATCCAGTCCATGGTCATCTCCCATTGTGTTGGTAACTAAACCAGACCAAACATGGAGATTCTGCGTAGATTTCAGACAAGTTAACAACATATCGGCCTTTGATGCCTATCCTATGCCAAGGATAGATGACCTGATAGATAACCTGATAGACAAATTGTCTAATGCAGTATACCTGTCCACACTAGACTTAACCAAATGTTATTGGCAGGTACCCTTATATAGCCCAGATAGAGAAAGGACAGCTTTCTCAACCCCCATTGGCCTCTTCCAATTTAAGGTACTCCCTTTTGGCTTACACAGTGTTCCAGCATCCTTTCAAAGACTGATGGACGGTATCCTACAAGCATATTCTAACCTTTGCGGGGCATACATAGATGATATCATCTATAGTAAAACTTGGGAAGATCATTTATTTCATCTCTATTTCATTATGAGAGCCTTACGGAAAGCCGGGCTAACTGCTAACATAAAAAAATGTAAGCTTGCACAATCAGCTGTAAAGTATTTGTTTTTTTTTCATAGGCAATGGGAATGTACAACCGCAACAAGAAAAGGTAAAAGCCATTTTTAATTTGCCCACACCCAAAACCAAACGTGACCTTAGAACATTCCTTGGGCTGATTGGATATTACCGCCGGTTTATCCCCAATTATTAGGAAAAAACATCTTGACTAATTGATAAGTTAAAGAACACAGAACCTCAAAAAATCCATTGGACAGATGAAGATGACGTTTGTTACAACAGTTTAAAACAACTTCTATGTCAAAATCCGTAATGAAGGTAGCTGACTTCTCGAAAGAGTTCATACTTCAAACTGTTACTTCCCTGACTGGTCTGGGGGCTGTGTTATCTCAAATTCATGATGGTCTAGAACACCCTATATAATTTGCTAGTCGCAAGTTATTCCCCAGAGAGAAGAATTATTCGATAATGGAATTAGAAGCACTGGCTATTAAGTGGGCCATCCTCTATCTTAAATATTACCTTTTGGGAAGGAAATTTGTCTTAACCACTGACCATTCCCCCTTGGTCTGGATAAGTCAGAGAAAGGAGTCTAACCGACGTGTTGTGCAATGGTTCCTAAACTTACAAGCATACTGTTTCACAGTGGAACATCGAAAAGGGAAGGACCATACTCATGTGGATTTCCTTTCTCAATTCCCCTGTGAACCAGAGGCATCCACATCGCATAGGGCAAGGGTATGTGAAAGACCAGAGTGTGTTTCACATCGTAGTCCCTAGGGATCCCATAGTCAGGTGGCCAGGGTAGGGCCTTCGCTTTTGGATCCCGACCCTGGGGTTGGACAAGCGAGGGAGGATCACCTGGGTAGGGGGTCCGCGGGGAGAAACACCCAATGGCGAGACATGGTATCCGCCTTTTCCAACTATTCAAAAAACCACTGTCCCTATCTATTTCATGGTTGACTACAACTCCCATAATTCCTCCCTATTGAATTTTCACAAAAACACTGAGATGAGGAAGAGGAGGAATACAACTGTGAAGATGACCTCTAAGGGTTCACGAGAGCCATGTCACACTTATGAGGTCAGGCAAAGTCAGGCTTGTAACCCTAATTGCACAATAAGCTGACATTTGTTAACACTCTGGGCCTCATCACGAGTTGGGCTGTAGCCCTTAAATGCGGTGGTAACGGTATTACAGCCACATTTAAGGGCTGGCCCTATCACGAGTTGGGTGCTAAATCGGCTGTTTTACCTCCAGCTTTTGTCTGGAGGTGAAAATCCCAGTTTTCGGCGGTATTACAGCCGGCTGTATTAGCCCGCAGTATTAGCACCGAAAATTCCCCATTGGATCCAATGGGCCCAATCAGGAATGGGGATTTACCGTTAAGGCCCAACCTGTGATCCGGTGGTAATACCACCGGGCCGGTCAGTGCTGGGGCTATTACAGTTGGCGGTATTACAGCCGGGAATACAGCCCAACTCGTGATGAGGCCCTCTGTATATTAAGGAGGGCATGGTATAACAGTAAGACAGATACAAGTGACCAGAGTTCAAGAGTGTTTATTGAACTTCAAAAAGGGTTTGAAAAATGCATATCTAATTCTAAATCTAAAGAAGGCAGCCAGCTACGACCATGAAATAATAAAAACACAGTCCTAGGGGTGTCTTGTCAAAATAAAAGGGTCTATACTAATAAACCTAATGCCAATCCTTACCTCTAAATACAAATAGTGTGGCAAACAGTGTTATGAAAAAGAATGAAGTGTTCACAAAATAATATGTCAGGATGTTCAGGCCATTGGCCTCCCTTCCCCACGCTTTAAGTATGGGACAAGGCGGTACACCCAAGCTTAGCACAGTCTCTGGCTTCTCTAGCACGAGGGTGCAGTTCATTCATTAGTATCAGGGCCTTCTGTGCCCAAGTCTCTTTTCCTTTCAAAGTCTCTTCTTTCAGAAGGCCTGATGCGACAAACAAACAATACGTTATTTTCCTCTCAGGATTTCACAAGTAATCAATTTCTCAGGTGATTCACTATTCACGTCGGATCCCCTTCAGACGGGCTCAGATCCCCTTTAACACAATGCTCGTAGGATATTCATGCATTCAATTTCTTGGGTGATTCACAGCTCACCCCGCATCACTCTCAGCTGGGCTCAGATCCTCGTAACACAATGTTCAATTAGTCTCTCTCTGCCGGCCTAGGACCAATTTCAGTTTAAAGTCTCTTTAACACAAACTTGCTTCAACCAAAAGCTCTCAGCTGATCTCCCTCCTCCGGGCTCGGACCAACTTCATCTACTTTGTCATCTACTTTCTTTACAGTATTAACATCGAAGACGTTCGATTGTGCAAATGATTTTGCTTGACCCATTGCAGCACCACTTCGATTCACAATTCTTTGTTACTCTTTCAGTTGGATACCTTGCAGAGACTTTCGAATGAGCCTGCATGTGTGCCGGACCATTCTGTCAATGGTATTGTATCTTGGCTTCAAAGTTCAATCACTCATCTGTTGTTCAATTTTACTTGCGTTGATTATCACATGCACTTCATACAATGTTCGCTTCAGCGTTCACTATACAATGTTGCTGCTTGCAACCTTGGCTTCAACACAGACCGGTCTGGTATCAGTCTCCCCTACTCACCGGCTGTGCTGACTTCACTGACGCTGCTTTGTTGTAGGAGCCAATGACAGTACCACAGCGGCAAGCAATTTTCTCCACCTTGACTCTAGACGCGGGAGAGCCCCGGGTACCCACGACACACAATGCCGGATTCTTCAGCCTTGTTACCTGGTCTTACATTTTCTATTCTCAAAAGTTCATGAAAGTAACGGTTCCTCATCGAAAACGTCAAGGGCACTTCCCTCCCTGCGATCCCCTTTGGTTTTCCCGTCTTTTGCCTTGTATTAAACTGCCATCATCGAACTGCTGCTTCCTCGTGTGCTTTGCCTCGCTTAGAGTGTGTTCTTGTGCTCTACCTTTTATCCGTGTGGGGAAGTGTAATGGAAGTCAGGTGTGTGTAATGGTCAGTAATTGCATGACCATTGTATTGGGACATGTTAGGTATACAGCTCAGGTGTTAGTCCGTTTTCTCTCAAAGCAAGCTGTTTGTGAGAAAGTGTTGTTGTTGGGAAAGGGGGGAACGGCTGAGTTCCTAAGTATCCTACCTTGTAGGATTGGGTAAAGGTGTTACATGGAAGGGGATACCGCATCTGGCCATCCGGTGTCGCACTCCCACTCCCCAAAGACCCCTCATCCAGGTGATCCTGCCGCACTGGTCCGCCCCCAGGAACTGGATCCAAAAGTGATGGCCGTGTCCTGGCCACTTGGATGACAGATCCTCAGGGGCCAGTGGGGGAGACACCCTCTGGTATCTCACACCGCCTGCCAAACTCTGCTCTCCTTCTGAGGCGCACTGGAGCCCACGGGACAGGGATGGTATTTATTTTACTAGACCAGTACAAAATACCATGCTTTCCCCCTGGGCCCCCCAGCGCCTTGCATACACACATAATTACTTTGATTGTGTGCATGTGTTTTGGTCGCTGTGAGGGCCAGGGGACAGGGATGGTATCTTTTTAATGGATTCCATCATAGATGTCCAGTAAAAAAGACCATGCCTGCCACCTGGTCCCCCCAGCAACACGCATACACACATAAGCACTTTGATTGTGTGAGTGTGTTAGGATCTGTGGGGCCCAGGGGACTGGGATTGTATCTTTTTACTGGATATCTTTCATAGATGTCCAGTAAAAAATACCATGCCTGCCCCTGGTCCCCCCCCCCCCCAGTGCTAATTACAATCTGTTTTGATTTTTACCCAATTAATTTTAAATGTATGCTATATAATGCAATATTTTAACCCATTATGTACATCAAATTCCTGGTGGGAGAACCCACCGAAAACCCCTTCATTGGTTTGGGGCTCCCTCGCTGCGCTCGGTCACTCTAGCATATCTGCGATAAATATTTATGCCCCTCCACTTAAAAATTCACCAGCCGCTACTGGCCCTGCGACTGTGCTGGGAGCAGGGTTGGGGCAGCCCAGGGACTGTGATGGGAGTAGGCGGGGGAGCTCAGGGACTATACTGGGAGTAGGGTACGGCGAGGCGCGCAATAGTTCATAGCCATTTGGATTTGCTGTCCATTTGGCATTTTTGGGAGGGCCCAGCCTGGACACATTTTGCTCAGGGGGGGCCCAGGGCAAAAAAGGTTTGAAGACGACCGGTCGAAGGCATAACATAACTCATTGATTGAGATGGAAGTCATAAACTGCCAATGCATATAAGACACAGTAGATCAAATTTCAGCAAGTCAGTTAAGTTTGTTCCTTTTTAGCCATGCCCGATGAAGGTACCCCGAGACAAAAAATGCTACTTTCAAATAGTATGAGGATTTGCAAAATGGCATGGACTCCCTGCTCGTTCAGATATTGAACAATATAAACAGTGGTTTAAAATATTTTCTCCTTAAATCCCCAAGACCCTCACATACGAGCAGAAGGTGAGGGGACTCCCGGCCGCGGTGCCACAGAACAAACAGTTTTCACCCAATGGCCTGTCCCATTTGCAGCCCAGTCGAAATCTAATGCATAATGCCCGGGCATACAGAGAAGCGATGACGTTGCAGTATTCCTCAACCCTGGCACGCTCTTACAAATTAAATATTCCGTGCCACTGGCCAGTACAGAGCATATTACAGTTCATCTGTTCCACTTATACATTTTGTTTTTTTTAATTGATATGGCTGATAAAAAATAAATCAACCTTTCAACGTCAATACAGTTACTACATTTACAACAAACAATACAGGCATAAAATAAAAAAGTAACACACCTAAAAATGTGTCCTTCTAAAATTCTTTATACCAACAACATTTCATTAGACTACCATTTAGCGCTTTGAAACACATTGTGTATAGGCGCTATACAAATAAACAATCAATTCAATACCATATTACCACCTATTAGTACCCGGCAACGTAAATCCACAGGATACGCTTGATGTGGATTGGCTCGTTTCCAAGTCATACCACAGTGTAATCGTGTGGACGCACGTACGTGCTTCGCACGCCAGGCACAGTTGTCGATGTCTTTTTTTTTTTTCAGGCGACCATGTCAACGGACTATGGGCCTCATTACACGTTAGGCGGTAAGGGTTTACCGGTAATGGCACAGGTACCGGTAAACCCTTACCGCCTTAGTACGGGTTCCCTTTGCGGGACCCGACCTTAACGGCTGGTTTTACCAGCCGTTAAAGTAGGGTGCCGCAAAGGGACCTCAGTGCTAATTACGGTACCGCAATTAGCTCCTTCCCCATCCCCAAATGTAAATGGGGAAGTGCCTTGGTGAATGGGGAATTTCCGCCCCCGCTCACCTTGGAGTAGGGCGGTAATTCCGCCATCCACCAAGGCGGATATGGTAATATACCGGCGGCAACCATGGCGCTAATATCGCCATGGTTACCGCCTACTGTGTAATGAGGCCCTATGTTTTCTCTCCGCGGTGGCCATTTTAGTTGTAACTTTTTTTTACTTTTTTTTCGGCTGCGAAACAACGTGTCTCGCAGCCGGGAAAAAAAACATTAGTACCTCGGTCTAACGGACCGGGGTACTAATGGCAATAAGACCCTCAACAGTGAGCCATTACCGTCCACGGTAATGCCCCCGGGGCCTTCGTTAAGGCCCTCGCTACACTCAGGCCTGTAACTATGGGCCCAGGGGCATTACCTTGGGCGGTAATGGCCCGCCGTCTCGGGCTGATTGCCTCATTAATCAAGATCTGTTAAAATAGTAATTGCATTAAGAAATCTAATTGTCACTAAACTCAGGGATACATATTGGCCGCTAAAAATCGTCACCCATACCTTGTCTTCCATTAAGATTCCATACTGGCTAAAAGAAACATCCAAATATAGCTTTCTTTTGTCCATCAATTTTGGGCAACATACTAGCAAATGTTTCAGTGTTTCCGGTTCCACCAGATTTAAAAAAATTGACATCTATCTCCTTTAGATCAGTTCCTCTTTGTCCCAGGTAGGCCATAGATTTAAATGTAGCCTAAGAAACACATTGCATATTTTATAACGGGGACTTTTCCTTAAAATCTTGCAAGGTGTTAACTGACTTTATTTAAAATGTGTAAAGATCTTATAATTATTACATTAGTCTAAGGTCTGACACCAGTTGTTCCTCCATAGATTAATTTATTAATTTTAGCCTTATCAGGCATCAGTAATAAAGTCTCCAGCGAGATGTCAGCGGCCGCAAGCCACTCCCAACATTCCCCCTCCCATTTAATCATGAATCGATCTGTGTTAGGGAGAATTCTCATTTATGGCTGATTTCCCTTACCTAGTGAGTCCCTCAGCAGCTTTGCTGGATTTCTGGGGTTTATTTTTTCCACCTGGTAAGAGTGTGAGCCTTTTTCCCACTCTTGCAGAGTATTTCTTTGTGTGTGTTGTACTTTTTGTGCTCATGAGCTATGGAGTGTCACCAACTTCCTAGGCATCATCTGTTTACTTGTGTGTCACACAGCACCTTTAGTGCAGTGACACAGGGATGTCTTTTAGGCTTCCCTTGTGAACTTCATTTCTGGGGATGACTACTGTCCCCCAGAAACATGTAAAGTCACCATTGGCTTTAACTAGTCCTTTTAAATACAGATCCAGTACCAACCATCTTACAATGGAGTACTGGAGGGGAATATCTTTCCCCTGTCCTTCTGTACCTCAAAGGGCACTTAATGTCCCCCTTCCCGACTCGACATGGCTGGTGGCAGTGGTAACTATCATTTTTACATGGATGCCTGTGTTAGTGTTCTGGCTGTGGTGACAGACGTGAAGATAAAACCCGCTACCCCATATCATTTTTATTTTGGGTCCTAGCGTGGTTTTTCGCCATTTCGTGTTGGAAAGGTCTTTCTTGTTGTTTGCTTTTTGCGCCAAACCAGGTTTGGTTTCCTTGTTCTCCGTCCTTTGGCGGGCTTCTGCAAAGAAGCCCTCCTTTGGCGTCTGGGTGTCTAGGTGGGCTGAATGTGAGGGAGGGTTTGGTCACCCCCTGCACAGGGTCTCCTTGGAGACCCAAGTTGCACTTTGTGTCGATTGGCCAAGGTGGTTGGCCGGGCCAGACATCCCCCCTCCTGTGTGATTGACAGCCAGGCTGTGTGAATGGGGGAGTTTGGCATTAAAGGCAGGACTCTTGGGCTGGAAGTCAGAGTCGCCACTGGATCTACAAGAACTGAAGAGAAGTGTAGAAGAAGACGGCTGCTGCAACTCCTGGGTCCCGGTGAAGCCCTGCTGAAGTTCTGAGCTATCTACCCTTCAATGACAGAGAAGATCCAGCCCGGAGTCTTCTTCCCTTGAGCTTGGTGGGATCAACCAGCTCACCTTCTACAGCCAGAGAATCCTCTTCTGGGTCGAAATCACTGCACTGAGCTGTAGTGGTCCGGATAGCCATCAGAAGAGCCCTCTCCTGTTTTTAAGAAGCGCACCTTTTATTCATTGTTGCTTTGCTGCTGCTGGCCTCATCCCTGGGTAGTGCAGACGTCCTCTTTCTTGACCCCACGACTGAAGCTTCAGGAACCGCAAGTCTGCAGGAACTACCAGGAACAACTGACATAGCACCAGCTTTCTTCATCCGAATAAGGTATTGTGTCCATTTGGTTGTTCTCTCCGTCCGACCTTGAGGAATCGGGGCGAACCCTTTTCCTTTCCGAAGGCTTGTCCTTTCTTCCTTCCCTCTTATAACTTTTGCTTCCCTTTGACAATATCCAGTACTCCTGGCAACGTTAATCTTGAGCTGTTCTCACCGTGTGATTCTCGACAACAGAGCCCCTGCTCCATTTGACACTGGCGCAGGCCTATTGACTTTTATCTGCCTCTTAGAACACGTCCTCTGATTCTATTGCCTGTACAAAAGTATTGCTTATGATTTTTATCCATTATTCCCTTGTTTTATTCTATGTGCTAAGTGTGTTTGACTACAGTTACATTTCTTCCTGCGGGTACGCTTTTCTTTCGTAAGACCGAACTTTCATTACTGTCAAAATGTGATTGCGTATTAACCCAAGGTAACGTCTTTGTTTCGAAATACCGGTCTGTCAAATCTACCTTGTATTGACCTAAACAAGAGGAATTGGTTGTGTGTAGTACATTTAAGAGTGTGGTTTTGTTTAATAGAAGTGAAGTGTTTTGTGAACAGATGGTTTAAAAATAAATGTGCTTATATTTTTTAACCAGAAACCTTGAGTCAGTGTTTGCTTGAGTCACAGTAATTGTAGACCTTGGTGTAATCCCTATTACTGCTCACTTACTCTTGAGATAAGCCTGGCTGCTCAGCCATCGCTACCACTTTACTCTGTAATACAGGCTTGTACCAAAGGTGAACTTGTACTTGCACTTGCAGTCTTAATTGTCTGTAGTGTTCCCTAAGGGTACTGCAGAGTATTCTGCCTAACAATCTGTTTCCAATTCAAGCAAATTTCTAATGAACGGAAAGATGGAATTTGACTGGGCCATCAAACATTTCCTGCAAAAGGACAGTTTTTTCCATTTAACCACAACTGATAGGGAGAATAACCCCAGCTCATAGCGTATTACCTGAATTGGAACTCCCTTGGGCAGGGCACAGGCCCTTTTCGAAAACAGCCCCTCGATGAGAATCCAATTCCGGTTACAAGGCGATAATTTTGTTTCTGCACCATAAGCGAGGGCTCGAACCACCTTTTGTTTATGCAAAATAAGCAACGGCTCGCAGGAATATTTACCAAACCTGCATGGATAATAATCCCTTGAGAGGCAGCTGTTTTAGCCTTTTATCTTAAATCTCTTGTATGTGGGACTTCTAACAGGTTATCATTGGTACACACACCCAAGTATCTATAATCTTTCACCCTTAGTAACAGGGATGAAGAAAGCTGGAATCCATTGAAAAGGTGGGTGTTTTCCCCTTCAGGTTAGGATAAAAATACAAAACATTTGATTTATTCATATTAATTTTAAAGCCATTGGCCCTCATTCGTTGGCGGTCCAGAAATACAGGTGCCGGTAGCAATGTACTAGCACCCTTTCCGGACCGCCAAACTATAATTTTGCCGGTAGGGACTTGAACTACCAGAAGGTCAGGCCTGCCTGTAGTTTGGGCCCCTACCGACAGGCTTTTCACTGACGCACAGGCACCGTTAGCAACAGTGCCAGTGCTTCAGTGACCACATTCCCATGGAGTCCAATTGGACTCCATGGGAATGGGGATTTACTGTTACACCGCCACTTGTGATATCCTGGTTGCACCAGAATATCAGGTGGCGGAATCACTGTTACGGGGTTGGTGGCAACCCGCAGGCAACACCGGCGGGTGGCCGCCAACATCGTAATGAGGGCCATTGTCTCTGGCATACAATTGGTACATTGATAACTGCCGCTAGAGCCCCACAGGCATCTGGTCCAACAGGACCAGGTCGTCTGTATATAACAACCATGAGACTGGGGATTTACCCAATTTTGGAGGTAATGAACAGGCTCTATTCAAATAGAACCCAAGAACAGCAATGAAGAGGTTAAACAAAGCAGGGGCCAAGATGCACCCCTGCTTTAACCTTCTTTGGGTGAAAATGGGTTTAGATAACGGTCCCTGATGGTTTAACTAGACCTCTCTAGAAGTTCCCGAGTATAGATCTTTTACTATGCCCAGAAATCCAGGAAGGCAACCCCCTTTCTCAAGTTTGGACCATAAAATTATGTATCTACACAATCAAAAGCCAACTTAAAACTAATAAATGCCAAATATACTGGCTGCCTGGTTAGATTTATAAACGCTAAAGTGAATAAATTAACTGAGGTCCCCAATCCTGCAATAAACCCTGACTGATAAGAATCAAAACCCTTGGAATCCCTAACCCAATCCATCAGAGGCCTCAGGACCAGCCAAGCAAAGACCTTACCCAGAGCATCGAGGAGGGCTATTGGGCGATAACTCTGTGGGTCTAAACGGTCTCCCTTCTTGAAGATCGGAATTATTACAAATTTCTTCCAAGAGGAAGGAACACATCTATTCTCCAAGGCTCTGGCAAACAAGGTTTCAAGGATTTTAGCCCATTTTTCTGGGTAGGCCTTAAAAATCAAATTAGATGCTTCATCTAGACCCGGAGCTCGCAAGTTGCTAGATTTAGCTGTAGTCAGCAAAATATCATCCAAGTCAAAGGAGAGGACCCACTCATGTTTTTTCACCCAATCCTTTGCCTGGTTATTTCCACACTCGGGTGCAAATAATGCACTAAAATAGGATATCCATGCTTCTTCGGCTATAGGGTTAGCTCGCAAGGCCAGTTGCTGGGTTTTATTAGTAAAATATAACAAGGGTGAAATCTCTGCACTATTTTTGCTCACTTTAGTTACCAACATATGTTCAGCATCTCTTTGGGTTAAAATAATCTTATAGCCCCTCTGCCAATCCCTGAAGTTCTGTTTAAGGAGTTTAATCCTGATAAATCTCACCTCTGGAGCCAAAGTCCTCAACCGTCTCATTTCCACTCTGAACAAGCGTTTCTGAGCATACATTTCTGGATCAAAAACATGTTACTGCAAGAAAGAAAAAACACATTTCAGGCTAGTAAATTTAACAGAGAACCAGTGTAGCACAGTAGTGTAATCAAACAAATGCTGGTTTAACCCAAGGGAATTCATACTACAACCCTTCATCAGGTAATGGTTAAAGGTCACCAGGGAGCGCTCGTTCCACCGAAAGCGATTTTTATCTGAACAAATTCCCCAATTAAGCATATATATATATATATATTGTTTCTTTTTTTATTTACAAGTGGGATAGTCCATTTATTTTGCACCAAATCATGATCACTACTTTTCTTTTGGAATACGTTTAGCTCATCAATTCACATGAAAACATTGCCATAGAGAAACAAATAATCTATTGTGGTTGAATAGGTATCCCTGCACCAGGTAGCCTCGGGAGGGACATCTCCTTTTACACTACCGTTAACCATATGGAATGCTCTCACTTTCATTAGATCTAGACAACTTGTAGGTCTCTCTTGTGCAGGGGCACCAATCAGATTCAAGCAAGATATATTTAAGTCTCCAACAGTGATTACAGCAAAAACCATTGAATCCAAGGTACAGCTACTTAAAAGGTTCATTACCCCATCCAAAAAAGGATTCAGTGCTAATCCTGACGGATTCCAGTATAGATTGAGTAGGGCAAAATTCCCCTCCCCAAGCCCCCTCAGGACTTGTGAATTTTCACATGTCAGTTCATGGGTCGGAGCCACCCAGGCCTCTAAGGTAAAGTTATTCTATTGCGACAGGTGGTTAACAAGCCAGATGTAGGATGGCCTTGTTAACCTCTACTCGTACATGATAGATGAAGTGAATATCCATCCAAAATAGGAGATACCATAAGCCACGACTCCTGCAAAAACATGATGTCTAGGGGGCCCAATGGATTATCCTCTCTTGTTGGCAGATGTTTGTAGCCTCGGGTGTTCTGTCATGCACCAGCCCTGGAGAATTGCTAGTCGTTTGAGGTACTACTAAGATGGCGGCCTGTTCCATTTTATCGGTCAAGTTTATTCCAACATGGCCGACGTATTCTATAACTAGCGGCCCATAGCAACGCTCTGCGCGTTGTATCGTTTCCGTTACGTGCCCAGCAAGTCGCTCTCTGCGTCTAGCTTTTCAACATTGCCTTTGCGTTCAAGTACTTTACTTACCCTCCTTTTCTTTCCCTACACTGGAGGTGATTTCAGGTTTTCAGGTAAGGTGATTAGGGTCTTATCTTCTGTCCTTTCTTACACAACACGCTCTACCCAGCGTTTTCCTTATAAGAATTCTTCCCGTCTTTTTCACTCAGCCGGCGCTTCAGCGTTAGGGTTTTCGCTGTGAGCGTTTTCGACTGTTCTTACTTTCCTGTCCTTTTCCTTACCTCTTTCTTTCATACTTCCTTTCTTCTGTTCTTCCGTTCATAACGCCTCTACGGTGTTCCGACGGACCGAGACCTCCCCTCAATCTCAACCCAGCCGATACGACAGCGGAGCAAGGTGTGGTCATTCATATTACGTGTCCGGAGCTCTGCGACTACAGGAATCAAGATCTCCATGTAATTGCCGGACATCAGTATTCCACGGACACCTGAATACTGATCAGGGTTTTTTTTGCCTGGAGGCTTTTTCCCCATTCTTTAGGGCGTGCTCCTCGGGTAGTCCCTTGGTCTGTTATCAGCCAGATCACGGAGGCTACCGAAGGAGCGCGTCCATACCTTCGACAAAAAAAGGAGAAGAAACCTGCCGAAGGAGAAAAGGTTAAGAAGAAGAAGGCTGGAATAAAGACGGAAGAAGTACAGGAGAAGACAGGTGAGGAGGAGTTGGGGAAGGCTGAGACGATTCGTGACAGTATACAACGCCCAGAATACACTATGGCGTCACCAGAACAAATTCAAGATATGTGTAATGCCATTCAGAGCCTCAGAGTCGATATGCAATCACTGCACGCCGCGAACCTTCTTCTACGACAACAAGCAGCCTCTAGGGAAGCTGGTAGAGATAATTTACCTTCAATGCCATTCACATTTGGTAAATATGATGGAAACCCTAGGTATATCAAAGAATTCCTCGATGCTTGTACAGTCTATTTTTCCTTCCGACTTCGGGCATTCGAGTCTGGAAGAGCCAGAGTTGGGTTCCTCATAGCCAACCTGACAGGAAGCGCCCTAGCATGGGCTACCCCTTTGGTAACCAACCAAGACCCTTTGGTTAACGATTATGCCCAGTTTATACAAGGTTTCAAGAACCGGTTTGAGCGTTCCGAAGTGCAGTATTCTAAATATGATGCTTATCTTGATATCCGACAAGGAAACCAAGACTTACAGGGTTATGTTGCACAATTCCAAACACTGGCGGTATCAGCTGGATGGCCGGATACGGCACAACAAACTATATTCCGGAGAGGGCTAAATGAGGAACTGAAGGACGAACTGGCTAGAGCAGTACGTCCCAACACCTTTCAAGAACTGGTTACGCTAGTCCTACAGATCGACTACCGTCTACAGGAAAGACGGGCAGAGAAGAGAAGAGGAAGAGGAAGAGGATCAGCGCCACGCTATAGCCCGCCTTCAGGAAGGAGGGAAAGACCTATGTCGGAAGAACCTATGCAGATAGGGGCAACCAGGGGACCGCTAACCAAGACTGAAAGGAGAAGAAGGCAGGAGCTCAACCTTTGCATGTACTGTGGTTCATCAACTCACATGCTTAAGGATTGCCCAGATATTCCCTCTAAGAGACAGGGAAACGCCAGACCCCAGGGTTTTGCAAGGGAAGCCATGGGGACCACCGTACAAACCCTTGCAACCTCACAAGACCCATTAATGAAGGAATAGAGGACAATCGTCTGATGGTATTCCAGCTGTCCATTTCCTACAGTCTGAGACAGAACCTATCGGTCTTGACAATGCTTGACTGCGGAGCAGCAGGAAACTTTATAGACGTAACATGGGCTCAGGAAAATCAGATTCCACTGAGGAAGAAGGACAGATCGATACCGGTCGAGGGAGTGGATGGCCGTCCACTCTCATCTGGACTCATTACCATGGAAACGGAACCTATAACAGTAAAGATGGATCATCATGTTGAAACCCTCACATTTGATGTTATCAGAGCAGCTCATTTTCCGTTGATATTAGGTATTTCATGGTTAAGAAGACACAACCCCAAGATTGACTGGACTAATAACAAGTTAAGCTTCGACTCCGAATACTGCCGGGAACACTGCATGAAGGCTATGGAATTCCAGAAAGAGATACATTCCAGTCTCCCTACGACTCAGTGCAATCTCTCGGTATCCTCTATACCTAGGCAGTATCTGGCTTTCGCTAGAGTGTTTGAAGACATTAATCCCAGACTCCTCCCACCTAACCGCCACGAGGACTGTAACATAGATCTAAAAGAAGAGACCTCCTTACCCTTCGGCCGAATGTATCCACTATCTTTATCTGAAAAGGAAGCATTGAAGGAGTACCTCAACTCCAACTTAATGAATGGGCTCATTCAACCTTCAAAATCCTCAGGAGGGGCATCATTGTTCTTCATATCAAAGAAGGACTCCAAAGAATTACGCCCCTGTATCGATTACAGGGGCTTGAACAGCATTACCATCCGAGACAGGTACCCAATGCCGCTTATCAGAGACATACTGGAAGCTGTCAGAGATTCAAAGGTATTCACCAAGCTCGATCTTCGTGGTGCATATCATCTGTTAAGAATAAAGAGAGGAGACGAGTGGAAAACCGCTTTCAGGACGCCGCTGGAGTTGTTTGAGTACTGTGTTATGCCATTCGGACTGGTAAACGCTCCAGCGGTAGTTCAGAGATTTGTAGACAAGATCTTTGCCGATATGTTATACATATCGGTAGTCGTATACCTTGATGACATTCTGATTTTCTCTCCATCCTTGAAGGAACACCGGCTACATGTGTGCAAAGTACTTCGTAGGTTATTGGAAAATCAACTTTTCGCCAAGCCCGAGAAGTGTCTCTTTGAGACCACAGAAGTACCTTACCTGGGATTTATATTATCAGAGAAAGGTATCCGTATGGACCCCAAGAAGGTGTTGGCTATAGACAGATGGCCAGAGCCCTCGTCAGTCAAGGAGATTCAACGTTTCCTAGGTCTGGCGAACTTTTACCGCCGGTTTATACCCAACTTCTCTGATCTGGTATTACCCATCACAGCACTTCTCAAAAAGGGTATAGTATTCCAATGGGGTTCGGCGGCTCAAGCAGCATTCGAGACACTAAAAAGAAGATTCATCACTGCCCCGGTTTTGGTTCAGCCCGAGCAGAATAAACCATTTATCCTGGAAACCGATGCTTCGGGGGGTGCTTTAGGGGCCGTCTTGTTACAAGAAGGAAGCAATGGAGAAGAACACCCTATCGCCTATTACTCTCGTACCCTAACTGGAAGCGAAAGAAACTACTCAGTTCTGGAAAGAGAATTATTAGCAATGCGGGCAGCCTGTCAGGAATGGAGACATTTGCTACAGGGAGCCTCTCACCAATTTGTGATTCGTACTGATCATAGGAATCTCAAGGTTCTCCAACAAATGGAATGCAGGAATTCCAGGCATGCCCGTTGGGCCTATTATTTTTTAAGCTTTGATTTCCTGATCACCTATATACCAGGATCCCAGAATAGTGTGGCAGACGCGTTATCCCGAAGTTGGTTGGAGGAAGATCTATCCGAGGTTAAGAAGGAGAAGATTCTTCTTGAGAACCACTTTCATACAATTGCTAACCTATTCCTTGAGAAGGTTCAAGGTGAACTCAAGGACTATGCTCAGGAAGAGAAACAGTCATGCAAATTGCAGGAACGCGAAGGATTGTGGTTTCATCATTCAGCATTGTTCTTACCCACCACTGATCTTCGCAGACAGGCCATCAGCTTTTGCCACGATCTACCCTTGGCTGGACATAAGGGAGAGAAGGCAACGTTTGAGTTGGTGTCCAGGAGTTTCTGGTGGCCGTCGATGCGAAGAGACGTCACCTCTTATGTGTCAACTTGTCCCATCTGTGCCGTCAATAAGACCCCTCGTCACAGACCACTCGGCCTCCTACATCAAGCCAAGACTCCCACACGCCCCTGGGAGGACCTCTCATTGGACTTCATAGTAGAACTCCCAGTTTCCCAGGAAAAGAAGGTGATTCTAGTGACGATCGATTCTTTCACCAAGTTAGCTCATTTCGTAGCTCTCGCAGGAGTTCCTTCAGCCTCAGAGACCGCTACAGTCTTCCTTCGCGAGATAGTAAGGTTACACGGGTTACCACGGTCCATAGTTTCGGACAGAGGAACGCAGTTTACTTCTAAATTATGGAACTCGCTATGTAACCAGTTGGCTATACAGAAGGCGTTATCCTCGGGATATCACCCCCAGTCCAATGGACAGACCGAAAGACTGAACGCTAGTTTAGAACAATACCTTCGCTGTTTTTGTAACAGGGAACAGGACAACTGGGCTGCTCTGTTACCAATGGCAGAGTTCGCTTACAACAACACTTTTCATACGGCGATTAAGATGAGTCCTTTCAGGTGCACCTATGGTTATGACCCGCATCATCTAGGAACCTTGTCTTTCAACAACCAGACCACAACTCCTGCCTTGGAGAAGATGCTGATGGATCTCAAGCGTACACACAAGGAAGCCCTACAAACCTTAGAGGAAAGCCGCAAGAGGTATAAGACCTATGCGGACACCAAACGTAATCCGGTTCCTCTTTGGAAGACAGGAGATTTGGTTTGGTTATCTACGCGATATCTGCCTCGCTGGACTCATAAGGGGAAATTTGCAGCACGATACATAGGGCCCTACCCAATCCTGGCCCAGATCAATCCTGTAGCCTTCAAACTAAAATTACCTCACTCTCTGCGGAGGGTACATCCGGTCTTTCACTCCTCTTTACTCAAGACTCATCAAAGAGATCTGTACAAGAGACCTTTGAGAAGGACGGTGATCACTCCGCCCGCAGAACCTGAGGAATATGAGGTGGCCAGAATTGTAGATTCCCGCTACAGGAGAGGAACCCTTCAATACTTGGTCCATTGGAAGGGATTTCCCATGGCCGAAAGATCTTGGGAACCAAGATCCCATATGCACGCTCCCAGACTGGTACAGCGATTCCATAGGCTGTACCCAGGAAAACCTGGAGGAGGCAGGTATCGAAGGGGGCATACTGTCATGCACCAGCCCTGGAGAATTGCTAGTCGTTGGAGGTACTACTAAGATGGCGGCCTGTTCCATTTTATCGGTCAAGTTTATTCCAACATGGCCGACGTATTCTATAACTAGCGGCCCATAGCAACGCTCTGCGCGTTGTATCGATTCCGTTACGTGCCCAGCAAGTCGCTCTCTGCGTCTAGCTTTTCAACATTGCCTTTGCGTTCAAGTACTTTACTTACCCTCCTTTTCTTTCCCTACACTGGAGGTGATTTCAGGTTTTCAGGTAAGGTGATTAGGGTCTTATCTTCTGTCCTTTCTTACACAACGCGCTCTACCCAGCGTTTTCCTTATAAGAATTCTTCCTGTCTTTTTCACTCAGCCGGCGCTTCAGCGTTAGGGTTTTCGCTGTGAGCGTTTTCGACTGTTCTTACTTTCCTGTCCTTTTCCTTACCTCTTTCTTTCATACTTCCTTTCTTCTGTTCTTCCGTTCATAACGCCTCTACGGTGTTCCGACGGACCGAGACCTCCCCTCAATCTCAACCCAGCCGATACGACAGCGGAGCAAGGTGTGGTCATTCATACTACGTGTCCGGAGCTCTGCGACTACAGGAATCAAGATCTCCATGTAATTGCCGGACATCAGTATTTCACGGACACCTGAATACTGATCGGGTTTTTTTTGCCTGGAGGCTTTTTCCCCATTCTTTAGGGCGTGCTCCTCGGGTAGTCCCTTGGTCTGTTATCAGCCAGATCACGGAGGCTACCGAAGGAGCACGTCCATACCTTCGACAAAAAAAGGAGAAGAAACCTGCCGAAGGAGAAAAGGTTAAGAAGAAGAAGGCTGGAATAAAGACGGAAGAAGTACAGGAGAAGACAGGTGAGGAGGAGTTGGGGAAGGCTGAGACGATTCGTGACATGTTCCATGAGCCCATTTGTATCTGTCTAACTGTGTTCAGATTTCTTAGCTAGTGGGAGGCTGGTCTGTTAACCAAAGCTTCATAGAGTCAAGACCAATCCTCCCTTCCAGAGTCAACAAATGTGGGTTTGATAACTCTGTCTCTCTGCTCTGTGCAGAATTTATCTAGGAGCATGTCACCCTAAAGGGTAAATGATGGAAAGAATTGCCATTAATATTTGAGATGTGTGGAAGGCATGGTATCCACAGTAGACACAGACACAATAGATGCAAGTTTCAAAAATCTTTATTTGGTATTTTGTAGGATTGGTAGAATTCCTAACTGGCCCTAACTCTAGAATGGGAGTAGTCTTGACTAGTAAATAAAGAACAAACCAGTCCAAGTCACTCTAGTCAAACTACAAAGGCCTATACTAACATAAACCTAACCTTGCCCTCACTCTTAAATGACAAATGTGAAAAGGGGATATGAAAAGGAAAAGTAGTCTCTCAAAAGAAATGTCAGAATGGCTTAGGTAATAACTCCCTTCCTCACGTTCAGAAGCACAGGGTTTCGAGTGTCTCTCAAAAGGGATAGGTGGATGGCACAGTTTTATCAATATGGCTCACTCTGGCTTAATGGTACGATTCAACAGTTCAGGCTTGGGCTTCAAGCTTTTCACAGTTCAACAAGTTGCCACAATTGCACGGTTCAATTGTTGATGTCACAAAAGCAGAGTTAAAATCTTGATGTCTTACTTTCACAAAATTCAACACACGTTTCCCTCTACTGGGCTTAAGTCTGTCTTTCTTGTACTGCTCTTAACAATTCTATAGTTCAATTCTCATACGGGTCTCCCCACCCTGGGCTCAGATCCTCTCTCATCTTTGTGGGGTTTCCTTTCCCAAGCTTTATCTCACACAACTTTATCTGACTTTACTCTTCAGCTGTCGAAGACTTTCGAGACTGCAGGGATTTTACATAGACCTCTGCATGACCACTTCGACTTTCCTTTACACAATTTCATATCTTTCCATTTTCATTCAATCAACTTTTGTTCGGGATTGCAGTTACTTTCTTGCCTTCGTTTCCTGTCATATCACAACTTTAAATATTTCACAGAGACTTTTGATTTTGCGATTCCGCCTCGCAGGACCACTCTGTTATTTTGTATATTCGCGTCAAGGGTCAACAATTGTCTTTTCCTTTAAGCACTTATCAGCACACGCGCAGCCTTAAATTTGTGATACAGTTTCACTTGCCTTGAACACAGACCAGGCTTTTGTTGCATTCGATCACTCACTGGTCATGTTAAATGAGTGTTTTCCTTCAACGCCTTTGATGTTGTATCCATGGCCTTTACCAATACCTCCTCTGCTCCTCCCCGACTCCAGAGTACACCCGGGAGGGAACTGGGCCATCTTGCAGTACTTCAAAGGAGTATTCCTTCACTTCAGTCAGTTTCAACCTTTTAACGCTTACAGCTTTCTGAAAATATGAAACTCTCGCCTGGACCTCTCTTGTTCTCCACAACTGCCGATCAACCCCTTGGCCTTCCTCTTTCGATAGCCTGGTTCACATTGGCCCCGGAAGAGCTGCTCCTTCTCATACCCAGCCTTGTGCAGAGTGTGCCTGTGCGCTCCACCTTTTAACCTGACAGGGAGTGTTAACAATTGTCCGGTGTGTATAATTAGTATAAAGTGCCTGCCTCTGCCTGGTCTTATTAAAGGGACAGAGCCATTGCAAGTCACTAAAGGCAATCTTCCAAGCTCCAATCCTCATCTTCCTCTGCTCAGTAGTGTTGTCAGTATGAAGAGGGCAGGAATTATGGGAGATGTAGTTTCCCATGAAATAGGTAGATGGGTTTCAGAAAAAGGGGATACCATGTCTCACCATATCCCACCCACCAAAGGGGTAATGTCCTGGACCTGATCTTTGCCCCTGCGGCGTCCATTACTACCTGCTCTCCCAGTCCAGTAGTTTGGTCCGATCATTTCCTGGTCCCTTTTTCTGTCCTTCACAAGCCCCTGTCCCCGCCTCTGGCGAAACCCTCTATTTTTAAGCGCAGTTGGCGCAGGGAGTCTAACCCTGAGCTCACTACTTCCTTGATAGCACACTGTGGGCAGGCAGCCGATTGCTCCCTGGCTACTCTGGATGTCACGGAATTCCCCCTTTCTCACCTGGGAGCGATCCTTGTAGGATTTCTTGGGCGGTGTCTTCTTACGCACGGACCTGGTCTTGTATAAGCCCGCGCGAGCCTCTTCTGGCTCCAGCGTGCGTTCAGAGCTCCAGGATTCAGACACTCTGGGATCCAGGAACCAAGAGGGTAAGCACACAGCACACGAGTCCGGGAAACAAGGAGGAAGGAAGAGGGTAATGGGAATGGAATTAGGAGGTCCAGGAACAAGGACAACAGTGTAGCGAACTAGGGAGCACACGTCTAGTCGCTGCTTGCCGTAGCATTGAGACGCGCGGGCCCACGGGGGCGCAGCCTATTTGTAAATACGCCACTTCTGACATAAGGACAAGGAAGATGTTGCACGTTAGACGGCCATGTTGGGAGTATCAAGGAGTGCAAGCCCCGTTGTGACAAGGACCATGAGGTCCAAAAGGGGCGTGTTCTGCGGATCATGACAGCATGCCCCCTCCGAAGACTCGTTCCACCGGGTTTGCGTGGGTGTATGAGATGGTATCTTCTGAGCAATCGAGGGGTAATCAGGTTAGAAGCCGGTTCCCGGGTTCTTTCACTTGGAGGATATCCTTTCCATTCAACCAGGTATTGAAGCTGACCCTGTTTATAACTGGAATCGCATATTTGGGACACTTCATATTCCACGTGGTCGTTTACCACCACCCGAGGGGGTCTGCAAGATTTCCGGGAAGATCGGATGTAGGGTTTTAATAAAGAAGTGTGAAAAACTGGGTGAATCTTCTTCCAATAGTCGGGTAGCTTGAGTCGGTATGAGACAGGATTTATGATTTCCTTGACAGGAAATGGACCATAGTACTGAGGGGCCAGTTTGTTTGGCTGCAAGTGTCGGGGTAGTAGCTTCGAGGACAACCAGACTTGATCACCAACTGCATATGAAGGCCGTGGTCTTCTTTTAGAATCAGCATTTTGTTTAGTTCATATTCTGGCCTTCTCTAAGTGTTCCTTGGCTTCCTTGTGTACATTGATGAGTGTTTCCATCCAGGAGTCAATGGTAGGAACAGGTGTGGGATGTGGAAGAACAGAGGGTAACACTGATGGATGGAATCCTTGACTGCAATAAAAGGGGCTGGTGTTGATTGCTGAATGATCGGAATTGTTGTACGCAAACTCAGCCACAGGTATTAGGAGCGACCAGTCGTCCTGAACCTTAGTGGCGAAACAGTGAAGGTATTGTTCCAGGGTCTGGTTTACACGTTCCGTAGCTCCATTGGTTTGTGGATGATAACCTGATGAGAGAGCGCGTTGGATTCCCAGAATGCGACAGAGATGTTTCCAGAATTGTGAGACGTATTGAGGTCCTCGGTCTGATATGATCTTGGAAGGAAGTCCATGTAGGCGGAAAATGTGTTCCAGGAAGATTCCAGCTAGCTGTGATGAGGACAGTAGTTTATGCAGCGGTGTAAAGTGAGCCATGTGAGTGAACAAGTCAATGGTAACCATGATAGTCGTGTATCCCCTGGAAGGTGGCAATTCCACAATGAAGTCTGTAGCAATGAATTCCCATGGTCTTGTTTGTAGAGTAGGTTGTAGTAGGAGGCCTGCTGGTCTCTTGTTATTGTGTTTGTTCTGACTACAAATAGAACAGGCTTGGATGTACAGTTGTACGTCTGTCTTCATTCTAGGCCACCAAAATTGTCTTTGTATAAGACGGAGGGTGTTGGTGATGCCACAATGTCCAGAATGAAGGGTATCGTGGCAGAGGTTGATTATCCTTTGGTGTAATTTCTGTGTGGGGATGACTAGAGCATTATCCTTGAACAAGTATCCTTCCTTGATTCTTCGATTCCATTGATTCTTCCTTGAAATATCCTTCCAGAGTTCAGAGCATTCGAATTTCTTCGAGGAGACTGACTGCTTGGGCTACAGAAATCGTGTGGGCAAACATCTTGGGATAGGTCTGGTCTTCAATTGTTTCGTTGTCAGGACGTCGGGATAAGGCATCAGCAATTATGTTCTGTGATCTGGGGACATGGTGGATGTGGAACTGGTACTGGGCAAAGAAGAAGGCCCAACGGGCCTGACGACTGTTCCTACACTCCAAGGATTGTAGAACAAAGATTCAGATGGTCCGTGCGGGCCTGGACTGGATGTCTCGCTCCCAGGAGTAGGTGTCGCCATTCGATGAAGGCTTGATGGATGGCTAACAGTCCTTTTCCAGGACAGAGTAATGTGTCTCACTGGGAGTCAGAGTTCTTGAAAGATAAGCAATGGGGTGTTCCATCTTGTCCTCGAACTCTTGCTTCAGCACTGCTCCTATGGCATAGTTAGAGGCATCCGTCTCCACTATGAATGGTCGATTTATGTCGGGTTGTGCTAGAATGGGGGCTTGAGTAAACTCTATCTTTAAACGTTGGAATGCCTTGTCTTGAGGTGTAGACCAGAGAAAGGGAGTGTCTTTCTTCAAGAGTGCAATGATCGGCTGAACAATCTCAGAAAAGGTGGGTATGAACTTCCGGTAGAAATTGGCTAGCCCCTGAAGGATTGAACTTGTTTCACAGAAGTAGGAGCCGGCCAGGATAATATGGCTTTTACCTTTGACTGATCCATACCAATTCCTTCTGGACTAAGGACAAATCCAAGGTAATGAACAGAGGTCACATTAAACAGGCATTTCTCGGGTTTGGCTAGGAGTCTATGTTCACGTAGTCATTGTAAAACAGCCTTAACATGTTCTTCATGCCTTAGAAGGTCCTTGGAATAGATCAGGATATCGTCCAGGTAGACGATGACGAAGATGAACAGCATATCAGAGAACACCCTATCCATGAAATGTTGAAAGACGGCAGGGGCATTAGCAAGTCCAAAGGGCATTACCAGATATTCGAAGTGTCCAAAGGGTGTTCGAAAGGCTGTTTTCCATTCGGCTTCTTCCCTGATACCGATCAGATGATAGGCACCCCTGAGACCCAGTTTCGTGAGGATTACAGCTCCTCTCACTGCTTCCAGGATATCCGAGATCAAGGGTAAAGGGCAGCGGTCCTTGAGGGTGCATTGATTTAATCCACGATAATCGAGGCAAGGTCTAAGTTCCTTGGTGTCCTTCTTGGGAACAAAAAACAGTGAGACTCCAGCTGGGGATTTCGATGGTCTTATGGTGCCATTTTCAAGGTTGCTATCCAAGTATTCTCGTAGGGTTCTCTTTTCAGGTTCGGATAGGATGAACATTCTCCCAAAGGGAATCACTGCTGAGGGTTCTGTGTCTATGGCGCAGTCTTCAGGTCTGTGAGGGGGTAGAGCCTGGACTATAGCAGATGAGAACACATCAGCATAACTCTGATAGGCCTGTGGAACCGATACGATATTGGAAACCATGAGTGGAACTTGCTGATCTATTGATGGTTCTTTGGAAGGTGTCACGGATGATTCCAGGAACAGACAGTGAGACATACAAAACTCAGATCCAAGAAATAAGAATCCTGCTGCCCAGTTGATATAAGGATTATGCTTCTGTAACCAGGGCATACCCAGGACCATGGGATAATGAGCAGACTTAATGATGTCAAATCTGATCAGCTCTTGGTGATGGGTTATTCAAAGTTGGATCTCTTTAGTCTGCAGGCTTATAGGCCCTGAAGTAAGGGGTATTCCATCGATCGCTTCCACCGGTTGCATGGTACTTCGTGTCTCGTATGGAATGTGGTGACACGTAACCCAATCTTGATCAATGAATACTCCCATAGCTCTGCAGTCAACCAAGGCCAAAATGGAGTAGGTCTTATTCTTGGATGGCGATAGAAGGGCCTGTACAATCATTAGGCTGTTTTGTCCAGGAGAGTTCAAGGATGGAATAGACGTGGTGCAAACATCTCTCTCCCGAAGCCTTGCTCCATCTAGGATCGGGAGCTGGCATTTCCCGAACACCGAGGAGGGGCTAGAGGGCATTCTCTAACCAGGTGTTTATCCGAGGCACAGTACATGCATAGCCCCGTATGAATCCTTCTCATCCTTTCTTGCAGGGATATGGGTCCACAGAAGGCTCCTATCTGCATAGGTTCTGGTTCAGTAGCTGACCCTGGATTTGTGTCAGTCTTGGAGGTAATCGCGAAGGATGCCTTCGAGGGGGTTACTTTGGATTTCCTTTTTTCTGCCTTTCTTTCCTGGATACGAAAATCTATTTGCATGGCAAGGTCCAAAAGGGCCTGTAACGAGCTTGGGCGAGCCACTCTGGCCAATTCATCTTTGATCTCCTCATTCAGTCCCCTTCTGAAAAATGTAAAACTTGCTTCAGGAGACCAGTCAGCTTCCTTGGTCAATTGCTTGAATCGGGTTACATACGTAAGCATATCCTGGGATCCTTGATGAAAGTCTAGCAGGCGCTCCTGGGCACTATAGACCTGCTCAGGGCAGTCAAACATGTTTTTAAGGGCTTGTATGAAACCGTCGTAGTCATCCAGGAGGGCATCACCAGAATTGACTAAGGGCGTGGCCCAAGTTAGAGCATTTCCTGAAAGGTGTGAAATTATGAAGCCACCTTAGCCCTAGGGGTTGAAAAGTAGTAGGGCTTAAAAGTAAAGTGAACCAAACAAGAATTAAGGAATCCACGAAGAGTTTTTGTTGACCCATCGTATTTGTCAACAATGCCGCCCAGCAATACGCTTTCCTTTGTGGCAGAATCACGGGATAGAACTAATTGTTTGAGAGCAGCGTTTTCCGCCTTTAAATTTTGTACCTCGGTCTTTAGTTCTTGCATGCCACGCATGAGATCCTGAACAGCCGCTTCCATGTCGGCTTCGACTTTGGTCGTTTGGCGTCTCAAACTGTCTCTGAATTCCCCCTTTCTCACCTGGGAGCGATCCTTGTAGGATTTCTTGGGCGGTGTCTTCTTAATCACGGACCTGGTCTTGTATAAGCCCGCGCGAGCCTCTTCTGGCTCCAGCGTGCGTTCAGAGCTCCAGGATTCAGACACTCTGGGATCCAGGAACCAAGAGGGTAAGCACACAGCACACGAGTCCGGGAAACAAGGAGGAAGGAAGAGGGTAATGGGAATTGAATTAGGAGGTCCAGGAAAAAGGACAACAGTGTAGCGAACTACGGAGCACACGTCTAGTCGCTGCTTGCAGTAGCATTGAGAGGCGCGGGGGCGTGGCCTATTTGTAAATACGCTACGTCTGACGTAAGGACAAGGAAGATGTTGCACGTTAGACGGCCATGTTGGGAGTATCAAGGAGTGCAAGACCTGTTGTGACAAGGACCATGAGGTCAAAAAGGGGCGTGTTCTGCAGATCATGACACTGGATGCTGTGTTTAATGTGTCTGCTAACTCATTAGCTCCCCTCAGATTATGCAATCAGAGATCTCGCTCTCTGGAGCCTTGGTTCTCTGAGGAATTAAGAAAGGGTAAACTGCTTTGTAAACAGGCTGAGAGTAAATGGCGTTCCTCTTATTCTCCCGACGCCAAATCTACCTTTCGTCGTACTTTTACTGCCTACCACAAAGCAGTCATTACTACAAAAAATATTTTTTTGCTTATACGGTACATGGGGCCCTCAATAAACCTAAGGCCCTCTTGATCTTGTTCATTCCTTATCTACTCTTGAGAAGGGTTGTGCGCAGGTGCCGTCCTCACAGGCCCTGTGCAACTCTCTCTACTCGTTTTTTGTGACCAAAATTACCACTATCCGGGATGAGATAAACATGGAGCCTCCTCAGTCACCTTGCCATATGGCCCATGTTGAGCCCCCCTTGGCCCAGGGACAATGGTCTACGTTTCCGATGTTCTCTGATACAGATGTATTAGAGGCTATCCAGTGCCTAAAACCAGCCTCCCCTGCTGACGCCATACCCCTAGCTCTCCTGAAGGAAGCTTCAGGTGGCCTAATTGCTCATATTACTGCTGCTGTTAATGCCTCACTTACTAGCAGTGTGATTCCATCAACACTTAAGCATGCGTTGGTGATCCCTTTGCTGAAAAAACCTTGATTAGATCCTGAAGTGCTGGCTAACTATCGCCCCCATCTCACTTCTCCCCTTTCTGATGAAGGTACTGGAAGCATTGGTTTCTCCCCTGATATCTGCCTTTTTGGAAACATCTAATTATTTGATTTGTTTCAGTCCGGTTTTTGCCAGGGAGAGGCACGGAATCCATCCTGAACTCCGTTCTTGACAACCTAGCGCTTTGGTGGATCAAGGAGGTTTTAGAGCGGTTCTGCTGTTGGACCTTTCAACCGCTTTTGACACAGTCGATCACCCTACCCTGATCTCCCGGCTCTCTTACGCTGGTCTGTCTGGTTTGGTTGGACCTTACTCAAGCCGACACAGTGGCACGACTGAGGAAGTGCCTTGAGGATCTCAGACCATGGATGAAATCCAATTGGCTAAAACTTAATGGCAGTAAAACTGAGGTCTTGGTCGTTGGGCTTACCCCCCTCCTTCGTTTTTGGACTGCAGAGTTCTGGCTTGCTCGTCTTAGCCCTCTCCATGTGCCTGTGTCGTCGGTCAAGAATCTGGGGGTTAGGCCGACACCCCCCACATGTTCTGGTCGTGCAAGCACTTGAGAGAATACTCGGCGGATATATGTAATGTAATGGATGTAATGGCGGATCAGCCTATTGAATGGTCCCCAACGGTGTGCCTATTGGGGCTACGGGGAAGATGAATCCTACGTGGCAGAAGTTACTTCTGAGGTGGAAAAGCAAGAACCCACCCACCAAACGTGACTGGGATAAAGACATGCTCTGGGCAAATGACAATGAAGAAATGTACATAGAACTGATGCACACCGCAACGCGGCCCAGGAACATTTGGAATAGATATAAACAATACCTAGCCGATAGTGTTGATGAGGAAGAAGGCACAACTGTGTAATAACAATGTATGTTTGATTTGGGAGAAACTATATCAACATTATGATGTGTAACTTAAATGTGATTGATTATGATTGATTGATTATGTACTGTACCTGTGGGAATTAAAATTAAATTATTTAAAAAAAAAGAATCTGGGGTTCAGAATCTCAGCATCTCTTGCTATGGATGAGCAGGTGGTGGCAGTGTGCAAATCTGGGCATTTTAAGCTCAGGATTCTTCGGAAGGTTCTTCCTTTCATTCCAGCAGAGTGGCAGCGTTGGTTCTGAGTGGGCTTGATTATTGCAACTCACTCCACTTGGCACAACCTCGCTACCTTCTCAATCGGCTGCAGCTACTCCAAAATGCAGCTGTCAGAGCAATTTTTCACCCTCCTTTTGGCGCTCACATGTCCCCCCCGTTACGGAAACTCCACTGGCTTCCTGCAGAACGCCGCATTCTTTTCAAGTCCTTGTGCATGGTTCATAAGGCCTTTTATGGTCTTGGAGCGGAATACCTGCAGGAGAAATGTATACCCTATGCTCCGGCACGTATGCTGCGTTCTCATTCTGCCCTCTTAGTAACAGTTCCCCGGTTCAGACTTTCAAGAACAGGCGGGCGTGCGTTCTCAGTAGCTGCCGCCAGAGCTTGGAATGATTTGCCTCTCACTTTACGTGGGACTGAGGTTGATTTTATCTTCCGCCGGCTGCTGAAGACGCTCTTATTTTAGTCCTTACTTAATATATCATTCTCCCTCTGCACAACTAGCACCAAGAAGCCTCCGGGTGTACGTGTGCTCAATACATTCTTTTAACATAACATAACATAACATAACATAACATAACATCACCACCAGGTGTTTCTCCTACTCCCTGAGGACCCCCTACCCAAGTTATCCTCTCTCGCTTGTCCCAGGGTCGGGATCCAAAAGCGATGGCCCTCCCCTGATCACCCGAGTATGGGATCCCCGGGGACTAGGCTGTGAAACACCTTCTGGTTTACCTTTGTGATGGGGGCAAGTCTGTTTCACAGGGGAATCATGAAAGGAAATCCACATTTCTCTGACCTTTACCTTTCTGTTTTCGGGCGAAACAGTACAGTTGTAGGTCCAACAACCATCGCATAACACCTGGATTGGATTCCTTTCGCTGACTTATCCAGATGAGGGGAGAGTGGTAAGTAACTAGGGTGAATTGTCTTCCCAAGAGGTAATATTTGAGGTAAAGGATGGCCCATTTGATGGCTAAAGCTTCTACTTCCAACACTGGATAGTTCTTCTCTCTTGGAAATAACTTCTGACTGGCAAACAATATGGGATGTTCTAAATCGTTGTGTGCTTGTGACAATACAACCCCCAGCCCAGCCAGAGAGGCATCAGTTTGGAGTATAAACTCTTTAGAGAAGTCTGCCACTTTCAATATGGGATTGTGACATAAGGTTGGATTTAAGCTGTTATAACGACCTTCATCCTCATCAGTCCAACAAATCTTTTGCGGTTCGGCTTTCTTTAGTTTGTCAGTCAGTCAGGATGTTTTGTCTGAGAAATTGTGGATAAACCTGTGGTAATATCCAATTCTAAGGTCGCGTTTTGTCTTGGGTGTGGGTGTATTTAGGACGGCTCTTACTTTTTCTTGCTGAGGCAGTACACTACCATTCCCTATGAAAAAACCTAGGTATTTGACGGCCGATTGTGCCAGCTTACACATTCTAGCTTTATCTGTCAATCCATCTTTTCGTAGGGCCCTCAAAATAGTGTAAAGATGATAGAGATGGTCTTCCCATGTCTGGCTGTAACTAACAATGGGCCTCATTAGGACCCTGGCGGTAAGGGGTCTACGCCAGCGTTAGCTGCGCCGACCCCTTACCGCCAACTACGAGTTCCCAAAGCGCCATGGTCATTTTTCCGCCCGCTTTTTGCGGGCGGAGAAATCCATGGCGCTATGGGACCTTGGTGTTAATTACGCCACCGTAATGTACGGTGGCGTAATTAACGCCTTCCCCACTCCCATTGAGCCCTATGGGGCCGAAATGGGAATGGGGAAGGGTAAATGGGTCAATGGGGACTTACCGCCCCGCCAACCTCGGAATGGGGCGGTAAGTCCGCCATCCGCCATGGCGTAAACGGACTTTACGCCATGGCGGACAAGTCCGCCGATGGCGGAAAAAATCCGCCAGGGTCCTAATGAGGGCCAATATCATCAATGTACGCCCGGCAGAAATCACAATAGAGCTGTAAAATCCCATCCATTCATCTTTGGAAAGTCGCTGGTGCACCATGTAAACCAAAGGGCAGGACCTTGAATTGGAAAAGTCCTATTGGTATTGATAAGGCTGTTTTTTTCTTATTTGGGCCATGTAAACAAACCTGCCAGTATCCCTTACTTAAGTCCAATGCTGACAAGAAAACGGCATTCCCAACTTATCTATCAGATCATCTATGCGCTGCATGGGATATGCATCAAAGGCTGATATGGCATTAACGTGCCCAAAATCCATGCAAAATCTCCAAGTTTGGTCTAGTTTGTTCCCCAATACAATGGGGAGGACCAAGGGCTTGAATAAGGCTGGATAAAGTTAGCCATTAGCATACTCTCTACTTCGTCAATGACATTCTTTTTCCATGCCTCTGGGAGTCTATAGGGTTTCAAGTGAGCTACTTTCCCCGGTGATGTTCGGATATAGAGGTAAGTTCCGTGCACCCTGCCAGGTGTCTCGCAAAAGACACCAGGAAATGTGGAAACCAGATAATTTAAGGACGTTCTTGGGGGATACGTTCAACATTATCAATGTCTTGAGGTACTAAACAAGACAGTATAGGAGTATGGGAGGGTGATGGATTTTCCTTCCACTCCTTTAGAAGATTGACATGATAGATGTAGGTCTTTGGGGGTCTGTCTGGTTGGGCAATTTTGTAGTTGCATGTTCCCATTTGTTCCAAGATCTCCTAAGGCCTGTGCCATTTTGAAGTTAACTTATTCTGAGGTGGGTAAAAGAACCAGAACCTTTTGTCCCACTGAAAATGTTCTTAAATTTACCTTTTTATCATATGAGAGCATCTGTTGGTGTTGAGCTTTCTCCATGTGGGTATGGACTAAAGCTCTAACTAGGTTCATATGTTCTCGTAACCGATTTGCGGTTTCAGACAGTGGTATTGGGGCCTCTTCCCAGGTTTCCCTGAGCATGTCCAAGACATCCCTTGGCTCTCTGCCATTGTAAGGAAGGCATGGGGGGTCATTTTGAGTTTGGAGGTAAGGGAAAAACGATGCCGGTAATTGAATACCGGCATCGTTTACCGCTACGGGCTATTCTGACCAACCATACCGCTATTTACGGTACCGTAAAGTATGATGCAGTAAATAGCGGTCTTGGGTCGCGCGAGCGACACACCATGCCGATATTAGCGGCATGGCGTAAACCGGAGCTGATCACAAGTAACGCGCACACGTAAATAACGGCCTCCTTAAGCCCGTAAAGTACCTTACCGGCATGGAGTACATACAGGCATCTCAGAGAAGGTGTAAAGAACCCTGAGTAGTGGTTCCCAGAACCACAGGTGCACACAATCAGCACAGGTGTAGGCAATGGAGTCTGCCACAGCAGAAAAGGATCACACCCACACACCACACCCCCTCCCACACCAAGATTATACCAATAGTGGTAGCATTCCTTGAAGCAGGAGGCCCTGCTTGCAAGGTCACAACTACAATAACAACACCAACAACACCAGGCCCCACCACAGAGGAGACACAGGAGGAGAAGGAGGGTGAGACAGGCCCAGCATGCAGCACCAGTGCAGCCACCGTTACCACTCGGCAGCCCCCAATCCCATGCATCAGGTCCGGTCCCTCAACCTAACCCCTGAGCAGATCCACACCCTCTACCAGCTTGACTGTGACACCATTACCACCATAGTTGACCTGAGAAATGACGAGATAGTGAGCATCATAGAAATACGCTCCGCTATCCCCCCTCAACCGAAGGTCGTGTCTGTGCTCCACTTCCATGCCACAGGCACCTACCAGCACACAGTGGGGCCCATGCATGGCATATCACAACTGTTGATTTCACGGACACAGAACCAAGTGCTGGATCACCTCCTCAAGCACACAAGGGACTACAAATCCCTACCATGGACTACCCAGGAGATATACTACACAAATGTTGCCTCCCACACATTGGCAGGCATGCCAAATTGCATAGGTGCCCTTGACTGCACCCATGTGGAGTTGGCGGACCTGCATGGCATGGAGGTGGTGTATCGCAACCGCAAGCAATACCACTCCACCAACGTGCAGACGGTATGCAACGCAAGCAAGATCATCACACATGGGTGGGTCCGACATCCAGGATCAACTCATGAATCAATGACCCAGCTGAGCTCCACGCTACCTCGCCACATGGGGCGACATGCAGGACGACGTGCCTGGCTGCTTGGTGAGTTGCCTGACTGTGCCATGCCAGTACATCGGTGTCATGAGGTGGGTGCTTGCATACTCAAACCGGGTTGAAATGTTGACGCCAGTGCACGATGTGCACCCCACCAAACACTGTGCCACAGAGCCAGTGTAACTGCACATGAGTACAGAATCCCACATTGATGAAGTAAGGCCCACACCCAACACTACATGACCAACATGTGACAAGGCCACATCCCACAACACATGCACCACTAATTGGCGGCCCTCACACACCGTAAGGGCATATAGGAAGACACACTGCATATGCACTATGTGGCTGCCTCCAGCATATCACCACACCAGAGAGTCATCCCTGGGAGTGGATTGAACTGAGGCCAGCAGGGATACCACACCGCATCATCGGTTCGGCACACCCATAGGAGTGCTGGAAGTCACCATAGTACGGATCAGTGCAGTATGATGAATATGCCACTGACTACAGCCAACACACCCAACTACGGAATCTCACAGTACACAGCACTTCATGGATCTAACCCCAAGACTGCTGCATGCATAAACGATGCTTGTACTACAAGATGTGCGTGCCATAGTTCATAGACCATCTCGAAGACGCTACCCCCTACATCATTCCATTGCACAGGGCACATAGCGGGGCCAGGAATGGGGTAAATGCGTATGGGCATTAAATGACCTGCTGCCATGTAAGACTAGTTCAGTTCTCCACCATGACAGTCCAAACACTTACCTTCATTTCCTACACATGTAGGTGATGATGGCTGTCCCTTGACACCGTGGCTCAGGACCCCTGTCAGAAATCCACAGAACAGACCCAAGGAGGCCTACAATTCTGCCCATACCCGTGCATGTGTGGTGATGAAGCAGGCAAATGAGTTTCCTAAGCTGGTCGGGTGGGGCACCCATCTACTGCAATGAGAAGGTGTCCAAGACCCTCATGTCATGTGTAATGCTGCACAATATGTGCATCCCTTGGAACGTGGCCCTGTCACCTGACATGGGACTGCTAACACCAGATGATGATGAAGTGCAGGAGGAGGAGGAAGGGGCAGGACAGCATCATGGTGCCGATGCACAGGAGGGACATTTCGTGTGGCAAACATTGATTGGACATTAAAACCGAAACACAAGTCAGCAGAGGGTGGCATGACATGGGGACATGGGGACATGGGGCACTGGGTGTGGGGATACTTGTACACCATGCACTGTCAGATATCATAATACACATGCTCAATGATGAATGTCCACACAGGTTTAACTTTGCAACACAGTGTATTGAAATTTTAAGTGCATAAGTGTAAAACATACCCTCCACCACCCTCACCCCCCTACCGCCCAACTCCCCAACACACCCTCGCCCCCTCACACTCTCCCCCAACTCACCAACAGTAGTCCCATGGTGTCCTTCTAGGCCACATGTGGCAGCTATGCAAACTACTTGGTGCTCCCGGGGCCCGGGGGAGGCATGTCCGGGCAGCGCTGGGAACGTAGTGAACGTCACAGTGGGCTTGCCGGGGTTGAGTGACTGGTCGAGGGGGTGTCCTCATGCTGAGCCGGCTGAGTAGGACACGCAGCCTCAAGGGCATCAGCAATGCGTCCGAGGACTTCGCATGGGCGGTTTGCGCTGTCTGTCACCACCTGCCGCATTGCCCTTAGTTCCTCAAGCCACTCCTCCCTGCCCTGGCGATTGTCTTGCATCACCTCAGTGATGAGGGCAGTGAGCTGCGCTGCATGCTGCGCATCAGCTGACGGGGTATCATCCCTGCAGGGGATTGGGCTTACATGCCCTGACAGGGCTTCGACTGGGGGACTGGGCACAGGATTGGCATGTTCCTGTGCTTCTCCACGGGCACATCGGCCAGGTGTGTCTGGCTCCCCTGAGTCTCTGCACGAAACCTGTGGGTAATTGCTGGGCTCTGGGGTGTGGACGGTTGGGTATGGGTCCTCCTCTGACGCTCCACAGAAGGACAAGGGGCTGTCCACGGTTTACAGGGGGGCCGTGGCTGCCACCTCCCCAGTGATGCTGGACTCCTCGGACCTTGGGGTGGACAATGTACCTGGCGCCGATGCAGGGAGGGATGGGGGTGGTGCACTCTCCATGGGCCTTGCAGGAGCCGGTGTAGGTGTGTCCTTCCTGGCTGGTATGCGGCGGACCCTGCCTTTTCCCCCTGGAGGTGGTGGGACAGCTGGTCTCGGGGCCCTCGCTGTCATACTCACTGCCTGTGGGGGTAGAAGAGAGGGACGGCATGAGTGATAATTTGAGACGCAAATTACATTTATGGCTACATTCACATATTCAGTCATTTGGGGTTTATGGCCTTTTGGGTATGCAACAGCACTACTTTTTATTTATGGGTGTGATATGTATGCAGGTGTTGGAGTCACTCATCCTGGCCGGGTACTGTGCAGTCTGACTCGCACACTGGCCACCCAGCTGCACAGTGTGCATCATGGGATGTGCCACTTGGTGCACTATGTGTGATGTGCGTTATGACCTTGCACTTGGGACTTGCTTGGGTGGCAGTTGGTTCGGCATGATTTTGATGGGGGGGAGGGTACCATGACAAGGTGCCTTGGCCGGCCTTTGGGAGTGTATATCATGGAATTGGCATTGGCAGTGTTGACTTTGGACACTCACCTCCATCAGCGGACGACGGTGCCCCACACTCCATGTTGCCAACGCCTTCTATGGATTCCGTTCCGATCAGTCCGGCACACGTCTCCTCCCATGCTGTCAGTTTCATGGGGGAACTTGGGCCCCCTCCGGTCTGCTGAGCCTGGCTGCGGTTGGCGGAGAGGATGCTCTGCACCCTCAGCCGCAGGTCTTCCCACGGCTTGCAGCAGTCCTTGGGGTGCGGGGGGTGGTGCCGACTGCGCTCACCCTCTGGGCCACTAGTGCCCAGATGTTATTTTTCCGGAGCACTGGCTCTCTGCGCATGTCCCCGCTGAACACGATGTCAGCATGCTCCTCAAGGGTGTCTACCATGACCTGCAACTCGTCCTGGCTGAATCGCTGCTTGCAGAGCCGGTCTGCTGTCTTCTTTGGTGCTTTTGGCATTCCTGCAGGGTGTGATGGCCTTTTCCAGGGTTCACAATGCTCCCAAGGGTGCTGCCTGATGAGGATGGCAATGGATTGTGTTTTTAAAGATGGCCGCCGCACTCCTTCCCGTTCCTGTGCGATGACGATATTTCCGGTTCCGTTATTTAACGGTGGCCGTAATTTACGGCAACCGTAATTTACGGCCACCGTTATTTACGGACATCGCTGTTTCCACTTTGTTCTATGGCGGTATTGTTATGTATGGCGCGCGTCATGCCGGTAAGGGCTTTTTCGGGCCCTTGTGCAGGCATGCCACTAGGTGCATTACCGGCATGGCGCAAAGCTCGTGCCCGCGAAGTCGTAATGGGCTGCAATTAGCGGTCTGTGACCAGATCGGACACGTTCTTTGCTCCTTGCCGGTAAAGCCCGGTACTTACCTCCAACCTTGGAATGACCCCCATGGTATCAATAGTAAATATGCAAGACAACAGATGCAAGTTTCAAAACCTTTATTCAGTATTCAGCAGAGTTGGAGTAATTCCTAACTGGCCCTAATCTAATATGGGAGTATTCACGACCATGAAACAAAAGAAAAACCAGTCCCTGTCAGTCCAGTCAAAACAAAAACGCCTATACTAAAGAAACAGAGCCTAGCCCTCCTTCTCTAATAACAAATGTGTACAGGAAAGTAAATAAAGAATAGTGTTTGCAAAAGAAATGTCAGAATGGCTTGAATAATGGCTCCCTTTCCCACGTTTGATAGCACAGGGGTTTGAGCATTCACATGAACAGGTGGCTGGCACAGTTTATCAAGAAACTCAACCCATCCCCCTTTCCCGACACAAACACTTTCTCACGGACAGCTCACTGTGAGAGAAAACAGGCTAACACCCGAGCTGTATACCTGACATGTCTGCTTGGTGTTCCTCTGAGTCATACAGGACACCAGAACCCATCCCTGTCTAGTCCCCCTGCACTTGCCTGCTGGCCTTCATTCACTGTCGCCTGGCCTACCTTGCTCTAACTGGGTGTGATTCCCTCGGGAGGCGCAGCCCTCCTTGCGCTTAAGTTAGGGCATTGCTGCTCTGGGCGCACTTCTCCCGGACCCATCCCCTGCACTTCTTGTCTGTGCACTTGTACGATCCAAATGATACTAGGCCTAGTAAGATTGTTTGTCTTGTGCTCCCCCGTTTTCCCCTTCCTGTCTGGTTGCGCCTTGAAACACTTCTTTATAGGTACATTATAAATAACATAACAATCGATCAATGTGACTAATAGTCTATAATTGTCTGGAAAATCTGTATCAAGAGAGCTGTCTTCCATGATTCTGGTGCCTTGCCGGTTTGGAAAATGGCATGATATAATGTCAACATGTGGGCCCTCCCCTCAGGGTCCTTTTTAGGGTCCTTGGGCTCTTGGGTGTTTATGATTACGTATTATCTCAACCATACTTTCAAAATCTTATGCAAATGTAAATTTTTTGCAAGACTCAAACTCTCCTGCTTCACCAGTAAACTTTCATTTGATATGTTGGCACCATCCGGCTTCACCAATAGGATTAATACGGGTGGCCTTGCTGACCTTTCCTGCCATTGTTATTTTAATGGAGAATCTGTGCTGCTTTACATAATTATTAGGCCTATTTGTGTAGGGCACAGATCTCAGTCAGCAAGCGCAGCATTCATTCTCCTAATGAGCTGCCTTTTCCTAGATGGTATTTGAGCATCAGAGATCTCCACTTTATGATTTTGCTTTTTATGCACCACCCTATGTCCAATGGGCATAAATGGTGCAGTGAAATGCTTAACCCGGTTTACCATCTCATTTGGAGGGAGGTCTTTCATTTTAGATATGTCCTTGCCATCAAATGCAAGGGGATGATTTTTTCAGACCAACCCAGCCTATTGGCACCAGGATCAATGGCCTCATTACGAGGCTGGCGGTAAGGGATTAACGGCACCGGTGCCGGTAATCCCTTACCGCCCTACTACGAGTTCCCTTTGCGGGTCCTCCCTTAACGCCTGGTTTTTCCAGGCGTTAAGGGAGGGACCCACAAAGGGACTCTGGAGCTAATAACGGTACCGCAAATTGCGGTACCGTTATTTGCGTCTTCCCCATTCCCATTGAGCCCTATGGGGGCTCAAATGGGAATGGGGAAGGGGCCTGGTGAATGGGGAATTACCGGTCCCGCCAACCTTGGAATGGACCGGTAATTGCTCCATTCACCAGGACGGAGTCGGTAGTGTTTTGGAGGTAGCCATGGCGCTAATAGCGCCATTGCTGCCTCCAACCTCGTAATGAGGCCCAATGTCTACTTCACTGTTTATTTTCATAGAACTACAATTAGCTTCTATCGATATGTTAAGTCTTACAGAGGCGTGATCACTATAGGTGTTAAAAGTATCTACCACAGAAGATACCCTATCGAATTCCTCTTTAATAAAAAAATGAATCTAATGTAGTCATTTCATTACCCATTTTCCAAGTATAAGATCCAGGGGATTACCTATTGTTCTGCCATTATGTATGATCATAGCCAAGTCTAAAAAGAAATCTCCCCAGTGTGAGAAACCTGAAGGTGTCTCCCTAGCTACTCCCCGGGGATCTGTCATCCAGGTGGCCAGGCTACGGCAATCGCTATTGGATTCAGTTCCAGGGGGTGGATCAGTGAGGGAGGATAACATGGATGGGGTCCTTGGGGAGTGGGAGTGGGACACTGATGGGTGAGACGCTGAATACCCCTTCTTTCAACACCTTTTCCCATCCTACCACGTTGGATATTACACAACACTGCCCCCCCTTTTCCAACACGAACACTGCAGCACAACACGAAAGACAACGGACTAACACCAGAGCCATTTACCTGACATATCCCAATACAAGGGTCGGGCAAAGTCAGACATTTGACCAGAATCACACACACCTGACGACCCTTTCCCTTCCCCACAGGGAAAAAAGGTGGAGCACAAGAGCACCGGACGAGCAAGGAAGACAGCATGACATGACAGCTAACTCAGCACAGCAGTTCAAGAGGAGGAGAAACACTGTGCATACTGAAGGGGCAACAAGGAGAGAAGCTGCACCTCCTCAGAGGCATTCTTCCTTTCCTCTCCTTCCCCAGAAGCTCACTGTCTCCAGAGCCCTGGTTCTTTCTAGGCTGGACTATTGTAACAGCCTCTATCTAAATATGCCTGCCTCTACTCTCTGCCCTCTGCAACTTATCCAGAATAGGACTGCAAGACTTGTCCTTGGCCTCAAGCCCAGGGACCGTATCTCTCCAGGACTGAAATCTCTGCACTGGCTCCCAGTGGCTGCAAGGATTAAGTTCAAAACCCTCTGCATTGTCCACAAGGCCTTCTGGGGCCTGGGACCGAAATACCTTCAACTCTCTCTTCCTAAATATCTTCCTTCTCGAGCTCTTCGCTCATCCGCCTCCAATTCCCTCAGGGTCAGCCACTTCTCCAAGCAACGAGTTGGGGGTAGATCTCTCTCTGTGGCAGGGGCCTCCATCTGGAACAGCCTTCCTGCTTCCCTGAAACTTGAGGAGAAGCATCTCCGGTTCCGGAAGCACCTCAAAACATTCCTCTTCTGCTTTCCCTCCCCCTCTCCCCTGCTAAATTCCTGACTGAAACTGCATTGGTTACCGGGCCAGTCTCACTGATCTCGGGTCCTGGCCCAGCCATTTGCCTACCGGTACTGCCTCCCTGGTAACCCCTGCACCTCGTGACTGTCTCTGTATCCCTACAGTCCCCCTTCCAGCACTTTGTCTGCACTTACCATGCACTTGTCTCCAGCTGGCCCTTTATTTATTTATCTTAATATTCTATTATCCCATGTACTGCACTTTCCCCTCTCCCTTGCCACTCATACTTTCCCTTCCCCCTTCCCATGCACTTGCGCGATCTGAATGACACCTGGCCTAGTAGGACTGTTGTCTGTCTTCCCTCTGTTCCTCCTCCCTTGCCTCGTCGTGCCTTGAAACACTTGTGTATAGGTGCGTTATAAATGCCATATCATATCATATCATATCATAAGAAACCTTGATCCTTTCCGACCAAGGCCTGTGAATCCTCCACAGAAGGAATCATAAGACCGCAAACAATAGCCAGCATGTATTGCAGCAGATGTCTACAGTACACAAGACCCTCCTCTGCTGATAACCAAGTCGGGGAGAGACGCTAGTCTCCGTGGTACCAACCTTGAGTCGAAGGAGAAGGAAGCCAAGCGATTCATCACAGCCGGTGAGTCAAGGTGAGAGTCAATAAGAAACCAAACTATGTTGAACAAAAAGTAAAAAGCAGCTAATTTCAACTTTGAAAGGTCTAAAGGAACTATTGAGACAAGAGGGTGAAAACAAGCAACAGAGGCGTCCGGCATCACATGGGTGCTCATGCAGGAAACTCTGGGCGGTTACCCAACGGTATTGACTACCGTAACCAGAAGGCCTTGGGAAGAGGCGAAGAGAGGTCAAAGTGGTTATATAGGGGTCTTGCAAAATTCTCTGTACTGTCGAAAGTCTTTGACCGACAGATGATTGTGAAGCTAGGGGAAATGAATCCCACATGGTGAAATCAGTATATGAACAGTGTGTTTGGTAAAAGTTGTCAAGAGGGAACCCGGCGGAGGGATGATAGCGAGAAGGGGAGAAGTCTAACATCCCATAGTGAACTGCTTGGTAAAAGTTGGCAAGAGTGAACCTGGCAGAAGGAAGCCGACACAAAGGGGTGAAGCCTGAAGAACTGTTTAAAAAGACATTATGATTCATGAAAGTAAGAAGTATTGGAAAACCAGGGGAAGTGAATTATCCCCCTTGTCAAGTGGGTCTGAGCCCAGCCGAGGGAGATCCAGAGGTGAAAAGTCCTCACCCAAAGTCCACTTGGAAAGGAACTCTTTGTTTGTTTGATTGTTATTGAATACATAAGGCCTTCAAAGGCAGGAGACTTTTTATTGAAAAGAGACTTAACCATCGAAGAACCTGATGCCAGGAACGGAACTGTCAGCTCGTGCTGAAAAAGTTCGAGTGTGTGTTGTGCTCCAAGGTCCCACCTTGTCCCATGCTGAAAACGTTTGGAAGGAAGACCCCTGGCAATCACATCCTGACTTATTATTTGTGAACACTCCTTTCTTTATTGGAACCCTACCCCACACTCTTTCTGTAATTAGTTATAAGTAATTGGCAATAGGTTTTTCTTTAGTATAGGCCCTTTTATTTTGACACAACGCCACAAGGACTGCCTTATTTTTCATTTGATGGTCGAAGCTTGCTCCCATTTTAGATTTAGGTTTAGATTAGGCGTTTTTCTACCGTGCACTTACAGTTTAATAAACACCCTTGAACTGTGATCACTTGTGTCTGTCTTTACTGTTGCCACCATGAGTTCCTTACACCAGCGACTGCCATGTCATTTACTCCCCATCTGCTTCATAGAACTACTCTGGGAGGTTCTCGCTCTTGGTTCGGGCCCGACTGCTCAGTACAATGGGCATTTAAATCACCTCCAATGATAAACTCTGTAGGGTAGAGTATTCTTCTATGTAATAATGTCTCGAAGGTAGAGATTTAATATGCTCGGTGTGTGTGTATAACACCTGGTGGGTCGCAAATATTCCCAAGTAGAATATTTAATACATCGTTAACTACAATTAAAATATTTGGGTTAATCTCAGAAGACTGATTTATTTTGAGTTAAGATCATTACGTACACCGAGTAACAGACCTCAGCCGGGCCACCCAGGGCATTCTGCTTAGCATGTTTTTGTTACATTTTAAATCCATCAATGGCTATTTCTGTTGTAAGCCAACTTTCCGGAGTCATGAATATATCAGTCTGTTAATATGTTGCATGTCACACGCTCGTTCTCCACTAAGTGTTTATGCCCCCTGCTGCTCCATGAAGTGATCGTTAAATATTGCAGCCTTTTATTGGATAAAGTAAGCAAGAATGGGGATAACCAGTTTCGCTCCTCGTCGTGGAAGTATATAATCTCCCCCTTGCATCGATTGTAACTTTTAACAAAGTATTACAGTTAGATTTACAGTCTTGCATGAGGGGTTTAGCAGCATACTGATCCAGATCGTACCCCATTTTTAATAATAAATCTCACAACTTCACTAGATTTGCAGTGTATCCTAGATGTAACTATAGGGGACTCTTCAAGTTGTTCCAAATAGCCAAAGTCCTTCCTGAATAGTCCCAGCAGATTCAGAAGGTACACACGATTCAAAGGAAAATTACTAACATCCATGAATACTTTATTTATTGGACATCTGTATGGTTCCTGTACAGCAGAAATTGTTTCCAGGTGCCAATACTCTATTAGTAAATTCTGTGCCTGACAATTAGGGTGAAGGGGATGAAATGCAAACTTCCTCCATCTGCATACTTTCTTTTTGTGTCCCCAATTGCTTGTGACCCACAGACTGTCTCCAGAAACCGAGGGATACTGCAGGTGTTTCCGGAATATCTGGGTTACACGCTTCCTCCACTGAGTCGTTGTCAGCTGTTTCCTGGCAGTCGATAACATCTTGGTTCCCCTTGCAGTTTGTAATCACCCAGCAAGTCAAAATCTATTGTGTTTTTACCACATCTTCAATTTTCTCTTGGCTTTTTGTGATCTCTCATTTATTTTCAACGGGTTTGAGTCCAGTTGCATTACTGAAATGCTATCGCTATCATTAAGTGGGTAGGCGAGAGGTTTCTTTTTCCCCTTCTCAGCGTTTGTATGTTTATCTTCTTGAATTGCAGTCATTCTTTTCACGTCAAGAGGATCTCTTTGGTGCCATCTCCCAATCCC
Source organism: Ambystoma mexicanum (assembly GCF_040938575.1). NCBI lineage: Eukaryota > Metazoa > Chordata > Amphibia > Caudata > Ambystomatidae > Ambystoma > Ambystoma mexicanum. The sequence continues at coordinate 2,056,645 of NC_090940.1, forward strand.
AATTCACAGACGTCCTCTTGGATTTCCACTTCGATCTTTGTGGATTGCATCGTTTCTCGGTTACTTCTTGTTACTGTACCAGGAGATGCTGAAGCTGCATCTAGAGTTCTATTTTGGTAGGTCATGCGATGATACCACCATGGGTGGAGTTGACTTTTCAGCTCATATTGTTCCATTCTTTCCAATATCGTTGCTCGATGTGGGACATCTTAAATTTTGCAACAGTGTTTTAACAGTAGTGTCATAGGAAGTATATCTGTTATGTATGTTAGAGCTAGGTATATCAGCAGCTTCTATTGAATCACAATCGGTTGGTGCCGGTTAGTGCTGGGTAGGGCTGCTTGCTGCCTCGCCTCTCTCTGAATATTACAAAAACCTTTAGTATGTCCACACGCTGTAGCCTACTCACCGCAATTAAAAGGAATAGAAGGGTTAAGACTTGCCTCCATGTCAGCAGAAGCTTCGGGTTCTGACTTTAACGAAGCTTGCCTTTCATTACCCTTGAATTCCACCGCAACTAATAAAATGAACATTATTAAGGACTCTTTCAATCCTCCATCTGTTACAGAGATGCAGTGTAACTTTTCCTCTGTTATCTCTACCTCTAACCAAGTATATTTACCTTTGCCTTACCTTATAATGCCTTACTGAACTGATCAACTAATACTACAAATGTTCATCAGCAATAACCCTAACCTCATCCATGTTACATCAATGACCTCACTCTCCACGTTCTCACACTATTCACACTTCCCCATGCATCCGTCCCCTGCTTGTTATCTCTTACTAGAGTCTACTCACATGTGTGTGTTCACGTGAATTCCTCTGTCACAGGGTTCCAACACCGGCTGCCCTCTCCTCAGAGCCACGCCCCACTTCAAAGAGCAGAGAGGCCTTTTCTTAAAATGGCGCCTACTAGACCACTCAGAACATGTGTTTTTCAGGGCCGGTCTCTGTAGGTGGGCGCAGCTCCTTCTGGAGAAGCGGCCTGAAAGCCTCCGCAGGTACAGGGGGTGCTAGGATCACGTCAGGGTCACCAATTGAAGGCAAGCCCCTGAATGGTCACACCAGAGAAAATACAACCCGCTAGGGAAGAAAGGCCCAAGTCGATCTTGTAAGGATAACATGTTTTAATGTCATGCGCAAATGAGAGCAAAAGAAAAGAACTCTGCTGCCAAGAACGTTCTGCCGAAAAGAGGTACAAGCAGAAACATTTAAGGCAAAAATATCATCAGAATGGCGCGATACATGTAGTACACACCCGCACGGCTGATTGGATGGACCATATACAGGTGCTGCCTTTATCCATAAGGGATGGTATTTCATTGGTCCCAACCCAGTCCGTCCATCTTCCACCACGTGGGCGCTGCAGGGCTCATCTGCTTTTCACGTTGAAGGTCAAGAAACACATTAACTATGCTCATACTATACAGCTTGTTTATCACTCATATCGTACACTTGACAGGCTTCAAAACAGACACACAGGAGCTTCCAAGGCACTCTAACCTTCACCCACGCATTTCACACACTCCATCCGTGTCATTCAACTCCAAGGTCTCCGCCCGCCTTTGAACTATAATGTATCCCTCCCAGCACCTCGCAATACAAATCACACGATTGTCGCTGCAATGGTACATCCTGTCCTTCCTCTTTGAACATTTCAGGACTTATTACTTTGGGGTTGGTGGTCAAAGGCACCTGGGGTCATGGAATTCGGGGATCTTAGGCTTTAGTCAGTTATATGGGCTATAACTTGTGGTCACTTGGGAATGGGCGGGGTCGTGCTTTGGCCAAAGTGAGATAACATGCCCACCAGGTACCGGCCTCTAGTCGCGGCCTTGTAGGGCACATTCCTTTTGGATGAAAGACACATCTTCGCAACACTTTCAAGAACAATGGACAAACAGTGTGGTGTGTGGGGATGCAAACTGTCATCATGTGTCATGGGCGCTACTCCCGAGGGGCCAGGACTGGCCCAGCGCCCTCGGAAGCAGACCAGTCTTCCACTACTCCGGACCCAGCAGACCCCTACAGGGGCCCTTTGGACCATGTCCTGGCGCCTTTGGCGCCAGGCTCATGAAGGGTTTCAGTCCCGGCGCCATAGGCGCCGGGCTCATATTGATAAACAGTGTAATAATGCTTGGGTGGACTTACCTGAGGCAGACCATGCTGCATATTTACCCAGAACAATACAGTCTGGTTGAAGTCCCCAGCCATCAGGGCTGGGAGGAACTATTCCCTCCATTCAGGAACTCTTTTCTTACCTGGGTGGAACCGGTGGAAGAACACACACTGGAAGCACTTCTCTGCTATTTAAACCACGCCCGATGGAAAACACGTGCTTCGCGTTATTCTGCAGCAGCAGCAGGACGCTCACCGAGTCGGCTCCTGCATTCCAGGTCCAGAGTCATCTTCAGCTTCCGCGCAGCAACCTGTGGATGAAGAAAGACACAGAACAATACTTACCAGATCCCGGAATCCAGTCACCGGCAAAACCTGCAAAGAATAAACATAAGGTTAGAAAAGTGCAACTCGCTCGCAGCCGCGCCCGCTTACCTGATCCATCCGTGATTGCAACGGAGCTAACCGCGGCCTTCTCTTCGGCAGCTTCTCTGCACCTGAAAGGCAAAGGACATAATTAAAAAGGGGTTCGGGTGAAGGCAGTCGCATTCATCTTAACTTACCAGTTTTTGCACGCGCAGAAGCGGCCGCATCAACCGCAGCATCCCTGCACCTGAAAACTAGAAAAAGGACATTATTAGAGGTGCCATTAAAAGCGGCCAACGATCATTATACTTACGTGCATCGGCACGTGCAGTGGCAACGGATATAAAGCCCGCAGCATCCCGGCACCTGAAAACTAGAAAAAGGACATTATTAGAGGTGCCATTAAAAGCGGCCAACGAATATTATACTTACGTGCATCGGCACGTGCAGCGGCAACGTAAAACTACGCCCACAGCATCCCGAGGCCTGAAACAAAGGAAAAGGGACATTATTGAGGTGCCCATCTTTTAAAGCCTAAAGACTACAGTATACTTACAGGCATCCGCTCGTGCAGTAACGGCGGCATCGCTCTTCGGCATCCCAGCACCAGTGCCACAACTAAGGCCGCAAAAGACTTGAGCCTCAACACTGAACTCATCCAGTGACGTAACTGGAATCCACGCACCCCTGCACCAGACGCAGGATGGAGAGCTCAGCATTTATACGCCTAAGGTGAGAGCTCGCCGAGACAAGTAGAAAGCTAGGCTGTGGGAGAAACTGGCGATTGGTGGGAGAAGGAATCCCATCAAACGGTGATTAACCCTTTTTCTTCCACCTGCAGAAAACTTACCCTGCAAGTCAGACATTCGATAAGAAGAAGCCCAGTCCTGAGAGTCGTCCGAGCTCTACGCTTCTCAATTGAAGAAACGATAGCAGCCCAGCCGGGATCAGCGCCTCCGTGGGAATCAGGTGAGCGTTACAGAACGCAAAGCCCACCAATAACCTCCTACCCAGGCGCTATGGAAACTTCCGACACAGACCAACTGGCCCAGTTATTAGGGGAATTAAGAGCTGAAGTTCATGCTGCCCGCCAGGAAACGAATGCTCGTAGGAGGGAATTGATAATATCAAAAGAACAAACTGATGATCTCGCCAGACAGTTATTACAGACACAAGCGGGGCAAACCCCGCTACCTAATTCAGGAGGGAGCTATATCCCAGCGGCTTCAGCCAATCCTGTTCAAATCAACCTACCCGGAAATGTGCCATTGGCACCGCCTGAACGCTTCTCTGGTGACCCTAAAAGGTTTGCGGTGTTTATAAATCAATGCCGATTGCACTTTCTTTGTAGACCTGCAGCCTTTCCGACTGACCAGACTAAGGTAGCCTTTGTGCTTTCGTATCTTAGCGGCAGTGCCGCTGATTGGTCGATCCCTCTGGTTACACAGGATGACCCGATCCTTCGTGATTTCCCGACCTTCCAGGCAAATATGGAAAGACTTTTTGCAAGGCATTCCCAGGGGCAGGCCCTGGACAATGAACTCCTTTCCCTACGACAGGGCAATCAAGATCTTTTGGCCTACATTGCATCATTCAATAGGCTAATCGTGGAAACCAGATGGCCTGAGGACAAAAGAATCACGCTTTTTCACAGGGGTTTGCGTGGCGAACTGAAAGACGTCCTTGCCCAGGTAGTGAATCCTCCTCAGGATTGTTCAGAGTACATTGATTTGGTGGTCCAATTGGATCACAGACTACAAAACAGAAAGGCGGATCGATCCAGGTTTGAAACACGAGTGTTCCCAAAGCCTCAAAGTCACACCAAAGGAGTTGAAGCTGTCGAACCTATGCAAATTGGGGTTGTAAAGGGTCCCCTAACCCAGAAAGAACGCGACAGGAGACGACAAATGCAACTATGTCTCTATTGTGGAAATTCAGGACATTTTCTTCGAGATTGCCCGGTGAAACCACCTAAGAAGACAGTGGGAGCTTCTGATAAGAGTTCTGAAAAGCCTGAGCCGGGAAACGACCTCGCCCGACAAGTGTAGAGGTCCGCTTGCCGAGCGTAAAAACCAGTTCTTTGACCTCGCACTTCATAATGCCAATGGTCCTCGTAAACCCAGAGCAACCGGATCGTTTGCATGCAATTAAGGCATACATTGATAGCAGAGCAGTTGGAAATTATGTGGACCGCGAATTGGCTTCCAGGATGAACTTACCTCTTTGTCCAAAGGTGGTTAAAGACGTCATTACCACGGTGGATGGGACGGAAATCGCCTCCGGACCAGTGACCCATACCACTACTGAAGTGACGATACTAGGCCAAGACGGGCATCAGGAGGTAATTGTGTTCGACGTGATCAAGGCTCCTCAATTCCAAGTAATTCTAGGGATTCCTTGGTTGGAGAAACACAATCCTCAGATTGATTGGCGAGCAAAGACGATAAAGTTCCCAGAGTGCACACCAACTTGTTATCCACGACCCAACATTAGCCTAGCGTCAGTAACGGCTGACAGTCCACAATTACCTCTAGAGTATCGAGAGTTCCAAGATGTTTTTCAAAAGGAACAGGCTAACACCTTGCCACCCCACAGATCATACGATTGTCAGATAGATTTGCTACCCGGTGCAACTCCCCCTTGCAGTAGGATTTACGCCCTTACCGAGCCTGAGAACCTTCATCTGCGACAGTATTTAGACCAGTACCTGGCCAATGGCTTTATCCGTCCGTCGAAGTCCCCTGCATCCTCGGCTCTGTTCTTCGTACCAAAAAAAGAAGGTGACCTCAGAACCTGTATAGATTATCGTGCTCTGAACCAGATAACAGTAAAAAACCGGTACCCCTTACCTCTGATCCCGGAACTCCTTGACCAGGTAAAAAACGCCTGTATTTATACTAAGCTTGATCTCCGGGGAGCTTATCACTTGGTACGGGTCAAGGAAGGAGATGAATGGAAGACGGCCTTTCGCACTAAGTATGGGCTATTTGAATACCAAGTGATGCCCTTTGGACTATGCAATGCACCGGCCGCCTTCCAATATTTTATGAATGATGTCCTCAGAGAGCTCATTGATGTCTGCGTTGTCGTCTACATAGATGACATTCTTGTGTACTCATCTTCAGAAGCTGACCATCGAAATCATGTTAGGGCGGTCCTTGAAAAACTTCACCAACATAAACTTTTTGCCAAGCTCGAAAAATGTGTTTTTCATGTCACTGAAGTCGAATTTTTGGGATTTATTCTGACACCCAAAGGAGTCCACATGGACTCGAGAAAAGTAGACGCTATCCTCAAATGGCCGTCTCCTACTTCCGTGAAAGGCGTTCAAAGCATGCTAGGCTTTGCCAATTTTTACCGTAGATTTATTCCAGAGTTTTCACGAGTGGTACAACCCATCACCGCCCTCTTAAGAAAAAATAAACGCTTCGATTGGTCCGCAGAAGCAGAACAAGCCTTCCTAGAGCTAACGGCTAAATTCACCTCGGCGCCAATACTGAAACACCCACGCCCGGACCTCCCTTACATCGTTGAAACCGACGCCTCCAGCTTAGCAATGGGAGCAGTCCTATCACAAAGAGATCCAGAGACTAACCAACTGCATCCTGTGGCATTCTGGTCTCGGAAGTTCTCGGCGCCTGAGATCAACTACAGCATCACAGACAAAGAGCTTCTAGCGATTAAATCAACCTTTAAGGCATGGCGGCATTATCTCCTCGGGGCCAGACACACCGTCACAGTGATCACCGATCATCGAAATCTGCAGTATCTGAAAACCGCCAAGGCTCAATCCTCCAGACAGCTTCGCTGGGCTCTATTCTCTGCTGAATTTGACTTCGTGATCACTTATCGCCCCGGCAACAAGAACGGCAAAGCGGATGCTCTTTCCCGAATTGGAATGGGAGATAACGTTGCCAATCCAGAACCTGTACCAATAATTCCTGAACAAAGGATCGTGGGTCTGATTTCTTCACAATCCATTGAGGATATTGAAGAAAAAACTAAACAACTTGTAACCTCACCAGACTTACTGAACTGGTTACAAAAAGGAAAAGATTTCAACGTAAGCAATGACTTGCCTTATTTCCAAGGACGATTGTTCCTACCACACGCCGATTTACAAAGACAGGTAATCTCCTGCTATCATGATTCATTAATTGAGGGTCACCCTGGCATTGCCAAAACCACAGAAAAGGTGAAGAGACACTTCTGGTGGCCTTCGTGGAGAAAAGACATAAAGGAATTTGTGATGTCCTGCGGTGTGTGCGCTGAAAACAAGGGTCAGAAGAAGAGGCCGGCTGGTCTTTTGCAACCATTAGACATCCCACCGTGTCCCTGGCATACCCTTTCCATGGACTTCATCACAGACTTACCCTCCTGTTCCGGGTACAACACCATTCTTGTTATTGTGGACCTGTTTTCTAAAATGGCCCACTTCATTCCGCTAAAAGGCTTACCTTCAGCATCAGTCCTAGCCAAAGTATTTCTTGAAAACATCGTCCGGCTACACGGCTTCCCGTCAGTACTAATCTCAGATAGGGGGAGCCAGTTTATTTCCCACTTTTGGCGTAGCTGTTGTCGATTAGCTCAAATCGATGTAAGACTTTCGACCAGCCATCATCCCCAGACCGACGGGCAAACCGAGAGAACAAACCAGACTCTCGAGCAATATTTACAATGCATGCTACAACAGTCGGAGAGTAACTGGAAGGACATCCTTTGGATAGCTGAATATGCTTACAACAATTCAGTTCATTCGGGTACCGGGAAGAGTCCCTTCTACATCTTGTATGGGATTCATCCTCGAACCTCCAAACTTGATCCACCTCAAGATCTTGGAACACCCGCCGTGGATCAATTACACACCGTTATTACCCAAGCTTTTAAGGAAGCGACTGCACATCTACAACAAGCTAAAGAGAGGTACAAAAAAGGAGCAGATCAACACCAAAGCAATGCCCCTCAATACCAGGTTGGGGATCAAGTCTGGCTGTCCACCAAACATTTATCGCTTAAAGGGCCTCGCACCTTCAACCCCAAATACCTCGGACCATATCCAATTACGGCCATAATTAATCCAGTGGCCGTTAAATTAGAATTGCCAACCCATATGAGAATACATCCTGTATTTCACGTATCTCTTTTGAAACCCATGCAACCTGGAACCAGATTGACCATCCTCCAGAGCCCATTCAAGTGAATGGGGAGCCCGAATTTGAAGTAAAAGACATTTTGGACTCTAAAATCATCAGATCGAAGCTATTCTACCTAATCGACTGGAAAGGCTACGGACCTCAGGAAAGGTCATGGGAACCCTATGACCACGTCCATGCTCCTCGTCTAGTCCAGAAATGTCACCAAACCTTTCCCGATAAACCAAAACCCCCGGGGAGGACAAGTTTGGGAGGAGCCTTGAGGGGGGGTGCTGTCATGGGCGCTACTCCCGAGGGGCCAGGACTGGCCAAGCGCCCTCGGAAGCAGACCCGTCTTCCACTACTCCGGACCCAGCAGACCCCTACAGGGGCCCTTTGGACCGTGTCCTGGCGCCATTGGTGCCAGGCTCATGAAGGGTTTCAGTCCCGGCGCCATAGGCGTCGGGCTCATATTGATAAACAGTGTAATAATGCTTGGGTGGACTTACCTGAGGCAGACCATGCTGCATATTTACCCAGAACAATACAGTCTGGTTGAAGTCCCCAGCCATCAGGGCTGGGAGGAACTATTCCCTCCATTCAGGAACTCTTTTCTTACCTGGGTGGAACCGGTGGAAGAACACACACTGGAAGCACTTCTCTGCTATTTAAACCACGCCCGATGGAAAACACGTGCTTCGCGTTATTCTGCAGCAGCAGCAGGACGCTCACCGAGTCGGCTCCTGCATTCCAGGTCCAGAGTCATCTTCAGCTTCCGCGCAGCAACCTGTGGATGAAGAAAGACACAGAACAATACTTACCAGATCCCGGAATCCAGTCACCGGCAAAACCTGCAAAGAATAAACATAAGGTTAGAAAAGTGCAACTCGCTCGCAGCCGCGCCCGCTTACCTGATCCATCCGTGATTGCAACGGAGCTAACTGCGGCCTTCTCTTCGGCAGCTTCTCTGCACCTGAAAGGCAAAGGACATAATTAAAAAGGGGTTCGGGTGAAGGCAGTCGCATTCATCTTAACTTACCAGTTTTTGCACGCGAAGAAGCGGCCGCATCAACCGCAGCATCCCGGCACCTGAAAACTACAAAAAGGACATTATTAGAGGAGCCATTGAAAGCGGCCAACGATCATTATACTTACGTGCATCGGCACGTACAGTGGCAATGGATATAAAGCCCGCAGCATCCCGGCACCTGAAAACTAGAAAAAGGACATTATTAGAGGTGCCATTAAAAGCGGCCAACGAACATTATACTTACGTGCATCGGCACGTGCAGTGGCAACGGAAAACTACGCCCACAGCATCCCGAGGCCTGAAACAAAGGAAAAGGGACATTATTGAGGTGCCCATCTTTTAAAGCCTAAAGACTACAGTATACTTACAGGCATCCGCTCGTGCAGTAACAGCGGCATCGCTCTTCGGCATCCCAGCACCAGTGCCACAACTAAGGCCGCAAAAGACTTGAGCCTCAACACTGAACTCATCCAGTGACGTAACTGGAATCCACGCACCCCTGCACCAGACGCAGGATGGAGAGCATTTATACGCCTAAGGTGAGAGCTCGCCGAGACAAGTAGAAAGCTAGGCTGTGGGAGAAACTGGCGATTGGTGGGAGAAGGAATCCCATCAAACGGTGATTAACCCTTTTTCTTCCACCTGCAGAAAACTTACCCTGCAAGTCAGACATTTGATAAGAGGAAGCCCAGTCCTGAGAGTCGTCCGAGCTCTACGCTTCTCAATTGAAGAAACGATACCAGCCCAGCCGGGATCAGCGCCTCCGTGGGAATCAGGTGAGCGTTACATCAAGGGCATAACTGGAGATTTCCATTGCCTCGTGATAAAATAGAATAAAATAAAAATATCATATTGTGGATTTGGGCCTAGTGCATGCAATTCCGCCTTTACCGTGCTTACAGCACAAACCTTTGCTTCTACCTAGGAATATTAATATCTGCGCAGAATAGCGACGCTGCCCGCGACTCATCAACAAGCCCAAAACGCTGCCACAAAACTCCTCATGGCCCTGGGACACAAAGACCACGTCTCACACGCTCTCCGAACCCTGCACTGGCTCCCAATCGGACGAAGGGTGACTTTCAAGACCCTATGCATTACCCACCGAGCAGTGCACAATGCTGGCCCATACATACATACAAGAGAAGTTAACCCTTTAAGTGCCAAGGACGAGGTATCTCGTCCTTGGAAGTGCACACGCAGTGCCAAGGACGAGATAGCTCGTCCTTTTTGGCACCTTGTTTTGAGCGATCCCTGCAAAGCCCTGCAGGTCCCCCCTCACTGCCCGGGGGTTGGATTTCCTTCAGTTTCACGCCGACGTGCGTTACGCACGTCGGCGTGAAACGGAAAGTATTTCCAACGCAGCAGCCATTTTCGGCTGCTGCGTTGGAGAGAGAAGGTGAGTCCCCTTCTTCTTCCGCCTCGATCTCCGGCTGTATTTCAAGCCGGAGAGCGAGGCGGGTACCGTTGGAAAGGGGAGATTCTCCCCTTTCCAACGGTACCCATTGTGTGGCTTTGCTGCCCGCGGATCGGGCGCAGGGCGCCTCGATCCGCGGGCAGCAACGTCACGGATCAAAGCAGATCCTTTTGTGACGCGTGGGGGAGGGGGGGCTGCTTACTAGGTAAGCGGCCCCCTTCCCCCGTGGCCCCAAAGCATGGGGCCACAGCGCCAGGGACCCCTGGGGGCAGATGATCACTGCCCCCAGGGGTGGGGGAAAAAAAAAAAAAAAAAAAAAAATCGAGGGAAGGAGGGAGGTGGGAGGGGGTTTTGGGCCCTGGGGCCCACTGGGCCACCAGCGATTGACCTAAAAGTGGTGTCCCTGGAAAGGGGACTTTCTCCCCTTTCCAGGGACACCACTCATATGCCGCATTGCTGGTCACGGATCAGCGCAGAGCGCTGATCCGTGACCAGCAACCCACTGAACCACCATGGATCTGTTTGTGAGTTGGGGGGGAGGGGGGCTGCTTCAGGTAAGCAGCCCTCTCCCCCCCCCCCCGGCCCCCAAAGCATGGGGACACATGAAAATGAACCCTGGGGGCAGATGGCTGGCCATCTGCCCCCAGGGAAATATATATAAAAAAATAATAATAATCTGAGGGATGGGGGGAGGTGGGAGCGGGTTTTGGGCCCTGGGGCCCACTGGGCCACCAGGGATTGAACAGAAAGTGGTGTCCCTGGAAAGGGGACTTTCTCCCCTTTCCAAGGACACCACATATGAGGCATTGCTGGTCACGGATCGGCGCAGAGCGCTCGATCCGTGACCAGCAACCCACTAGACTACCATGGATCTCTTTGTGAGGTGGGGGGGGGAAGGGGGCTGCTTCAAGTCAGCAGCCCTCTCCCCCCTCCCGACCCCAAAGCATGGGGGCACGTGCATGTGAACCCTGGGGCAGATGGCTGACCATCTGCCCCAAGGGAATGTAAAATGAAAAAAAAAAATTTGAAATGATGGGAAACAGGGGTGGGGGAAGGGGTGGGGGCCACTAGCCACCATGGATTTTTTTACTGAATGAAAGGGGGGTGTCCCCCCATGGGAGGGTGCCCCCCCAACCGAAGTAGAAAGGGGGCACCCCTTGTAACCCTCCCTGGGGGCAGATATCTGCTCCTAGGAAGGGGCATCTGACCCCAGGGAGGGATGCATGAGGTGGGGCCCCCCCTATCTGCCCCCAGGGAGGGTTGCATGAGGTGGGGCCCTCCATTTGGGGTGGGGGGGGGTTGAGGGTCACCCCCCGTTGCGGTACATCAGGCGCTGCCAATTTAGGGTGGCCCTCAGCCCCCCCTAAAAAGCAGCCTATGATTTTGTATTTTTTTTTTTGTTTACCCAACTTGGCTTGGTGCAGATGGCCACATTAGTGTGGCTATCTGCCCCCAGGGTGCCCAAACCCTACTGGCCCATCTATTGGGGGTCCTGCCTCACCTTTTGGGGTGGCCCTCTCCCCCCTCACCCCAAATGGAGGTGGGGTGTACCTCACGCAGCCGTTTGGAGGAGGCCCAGGGAGGCCTGCATGAGGTGTGTCCCCCAGCCATTGGGGGTGGGGCGGGGGGGGGGCACCCCAAAAGGTGGGGCAGGACCCCCAATAGATGGGGCAGTAAGGTTTGGGCACCCTGGGGGCAGATAGCCACACTAATGGACCCATCTGCACCAAGCCAAGTTGGGTAAACAAAAAAAAAAATACAAAATCACAGGCTGCTTGTTAGGGGGGGCTGAGGGCCACCCTAAATTGGCAGCGCCTGATGTACCTCAACTGGGGGTGACCCTCAACCCCCCCCACCCCAAATGGAGGGCCCCACCTCATGCAACCCTCCCTGGGGGCAGATAGGGGGGGCACCACCTCATGCATCCCTCCCTGGGGTCAGATGCCCCTTCCTAGGAGCAGATATCTGCCCCCAGGGAGGGTTGCATGAGGTGGGGCCCTCCATTTGGGGTGGGGGGGGTTGAGGGTCACCCCCCGTTGCGGTACATCAGGCGCTGCCAATTTAGGGTGGCCCTCAGCCCCCCCTAAAAAGCAGCCTATGATTTTGTATTTTTTTTTTTGTTTACCCAACTTGGCTTGGTGCAGATGGCCACATTAGTGTGGCTATCTGCCCCCAGGGTGCCCAAACCCTACTGGCCCATCTATTGGGGGTCCTGCCTCACCTTTTGGGGTGGCCCTCTCCCCCCTCACCCCAAATGGAGGTGGGTTGTACCTCACGCAGCCGTTTGGAGGAGGCTCAGGGAGGCCTGCATGAGGTGTGTCCCCCAGCCATTGGGGGTGGGGCGGGGGGGGGCACCCCAAAAGGTGGGGCAGGACCCCCAATAGATGGGGCAGTAAGGTTTGGGCACCCTGGGGGCAGATAGCCACACTAATGGACCCATCTGCACCAAGCCAAGTTGGGTAAACAAAAAAAAAAATACAAAGTCACAGGCTGCTTTTTAGGGGGGGCTGAGGGCCACCCTAAATTGGCAGCGCCTGATGTACCGCAACGGGGGGTGACCCTCAACCCCCCCCCCACCCCAAATGGAGGGCCCCACCTCATGCAACCCTCCCTGGGGGCAGATAGGGGGGGCACCACCTCATGCATCCCTCCCTGGGGTCAGATGCCCCTTCCTAGGAGCAGATATCTGCCCCCAGGGAGGGTTGCATGAGGTGGGGCCCTCCATTTGGGGTGGGGGGGGGGTTGAGGGCCACCCCCCGTTGCGGTACATCAGGCGCTGCCAATTTAGGGTGGCCCCCAGCCCCCCCTAAAAAGCAGCCTGTGAATTTGCATTTTGTTTTTTGTTTACCCAACTTGGCTTGCTGCAGATGGGCCCATTAGTGTGGCTATCTGCCCCCAGGGTGCCCAAACCCTACTGGCCCATCTATTGGGGGTCCTGCCCCACCTTTTGGGGTGGCCCTCTCCCCCCTCACCCCAAATGGAGGTGGGGTGTACCTCACGCAGCCGTTTGGAGGAGGCCCAGGGAGGCCTGCATGAGGTGTGTCCCCCAGCCATTGGGGGTGGGGCGGGGGGGGGCCACCCCAAAAGGTGGGGCAGGACCCCCAATAGATGGGGCAGTAAGGTTTGGGCACCCTGGGGGCAGATAGCCACACTAATGGGCCCATCTGCACCAAGCCAAGTTGGGTAAACAAAAAAAAAAATACAAAATCACAGGCTGCTTTTTAGGGGGGGCTGAGGGCCACCCTAAATTGGCAGCGCCTGATGTACCGCAACGGGGGGTGACCCTCAACCCCCCCCCACCCCAAATGGAGGGCCCCACCTCATGCAACCCTCCCTGGGGGCAGATAGGGGGGGCCCCACCTCATGCATCCCTCCCTGGGGTCAGATGCCCCTTCCTAGGAGCAGATATCTGCCCCCAGGGAGGGTTGCATGAGGTGGGGCCCTCCATTTGGGGTGGGGGGGGGGTTGAGGGTCACCCCCCGTTGCGGTACATCAGGCGCTGCCAATTTAGGGTGGCCCTCAGCCCCCCCTAAAAAGCAGCCTGTGATTTTGTATTTTTTTTTTTGTTTACCCAACTTGGCTTGGTGCAGATGGGCCCATTAGTGTGGCTATCTGCCCCCAGGGTGCCCAAACCTTACTGCCCCATCTATTGGGGGTCCTGCCCCACCTTTTGGGGTGGCCCCCCCCGCCCCACCCCCAATGGCTGGGGGACACACCTCATGCAGGCCTCCCTGGGCCTCCTCCAAACGGCTGCGTGAGGTACACCCCACCTCCATTTGGGGTGAGGGGGGAGAGGGCCACCCCAAAAGGTGGGGCAGGACCCCCAATAGATGGGCCAGTAGGGTTTGGGCACCCTGGGGGCAGATAGCCACACTAATGGGCCCATCTGCACCAAGCCAAGTTGGGTAAAAAAAAAAAAAAATACAAAATCACAGGCTGCTTTTTAGGGGGGGCTGAGGGCCACCCTAAATTGGCAGCGCCTGATGTACCGCAACGGGGGGTGACCCTCAACCCCCCCCCACCCCAAATGGAGGGCCCCACCTCATGCAACCCTCCCTGGGGGCAGATATCTGCTCCTAGGAAGGGGCATCTGACCCCAGGGAGGGATGCATGAGGTGGGGCCCCCCCTATCTGCCCCCAGGGAGGGTTGCATGAGGTGGGGCCCTCCATTTGGGGTGGGGGGGGGTTGAGGGTCACCCCCCGTTGCGGTACATCAGGCGCTGCCAATTTAGGGTGGCCCTCAGCCCCCCCTAAAAAGCAGCCTGTGATTTTGTATTTTTTTTTTTGTTTACCCAACTTGGCTTGGTGCAGATGGGCCCATTAGTGTGGCTATCTGCCCCCAGGGTGCCCAAACCTTACTGCCCCATCTATTGGGGGTCCTGCCCCACCTTTTGGGGTGGCCCCCCCCCGCCCCACCCCCAATGGCTGGGGGACACACCTCATGCAGGCCTCCCTGGGCCTCCTCCAAACGGCTGCGTGAGGTACACCCCACCTCCATTTGGGGTGAGGGGGGAGAGGGCCACCCCAAAAGGTGGGGCAGGACCCCCAATAGATGGGCCAGTAGGGTTTGGGCACCCTGGGGGCAGATAGCCACACTAATGGGCCCATCTGCAGCAAGCCAAGTTGGGTAAACAAAAAAAAAAATACAAAATCACAGGCTGCTTTTTAGGGGGGGCTGAGGGCCACCCTAAATTGGCAGCGCCTGATGTACCGCAACGGGGGGTGACCCTCAACCCCTCCCCACCCCAAATGGAGGGCCCCACCTCATGCAACCCTCCCTGGGGGCAGATATCTGCTCCTAGGAAGGGGCATCTGACCCCAGGGAGGGATGCATGAGGTGGGGCCCCCCCTATCTGCCCCCAGGGAGGGTTGCATGAGGTGGGGCCCTCCATTTGGGGTGGGGGGGGTTGAGGGTCACCCCCCGTTGCGGTACATCAGGCGCTGCCAATTTAGGGTGGCCCTCAGCCCCCCCTAAAAAGCAGCCTATGATTTTGTATTTTTTTTTTTGTTTACCCAACTTGGCTTGGTGCAGATGGCCACATTAGTGTGGCTATCTGCCCCCAGGGTGCCCAAACCCTACTGGCCCATCTATTGGGGGTCCTGCCTCACCTTTTGGGGTGGCCCTCTCCCCCCTCACCCCAAATGGAGGTGGGGTGTACCTCACGCAGCCGTTTGGAGGAGGCCCAGGGAGGCCTGCATGAGGTGTGTCCCCCAGCCATTGGGGGTGGGGCGGGGGAGGGCACCCCAAAAGGTGGGGCAGGACCCCCAATAGATGGGGCAGTAAGGTTTGGGCACCCTGGGGGCAGATAGTCACACTAATGGGCCCATCTGCACCAAGCCAAGTTGGGTAAACAAAAAAAAATATACAAAATCACAGGCTGCTTTTTAGGGGGGGCTGAGGGCCACCCTAAATTGGCAGCGCATGATGTACCGCAACGGGGGGTGGCCCTCAACCCCCCCCCACCCCAAATGGAGGGCCCCACCTCATGCAACCCTCCCTGGGGGCAGATAGGGGGGGCACCACCTCATGCATCCCTCCCTGGGGTCAGATGCCCCTTCCTAGGAGCAGATATCTGCCCCCAGGGAGGGTTGCATGAGGTGGGGCCCTCCATTTGGGGTGGGGGGGGTTGAGGGTCACCCCCCGTTGCGGTACATCAGGCGCTGCCAATTTAGGGTGGCCCCCAGCCCCCCCTAAAAAGCAGCCTGTGATTTAGCATTTTGTTTTTTGTTTACCCAACTTTGCTTGCTGCAGATGGGCCCATTAGTGTGGCTATCTGCCCCCAGGGTGCCCAAACCCTACTGGCCCATCTATTGGGGGTCCTGCCCCACCTTTTGGGGTGGCCCTCTCCCCCCTCACCCCAAATGGAGGTGGGGTGTACCTCACGCAGCCGTTTGGAGGAGGCCCAGGGAGGCCTGCATGAGGTGTGTCCCCCAGCCATTGGGGGTGGGGCGGGGGGGGGGCACCCCAAAAGGTGGGGCAGGACCCCCAATAGAGGGGGCAGTAGTGTTTGGGCACTCCGGCGCCAGATTGGCACACCAATGTGCCCCTGTGCACAAAGGGGAGTTGGGTTACCAAAGGAAAACAGTGAAATTGTTGGAAGGTTTTTTAGGGGGGGCGGTGGAGCACCCCAAAGGGTTGGGAAAGCTGAATGGGGCGTTAACCCCCCCCTGCCCACAATGGAGTGGGTGCCATGTCATGCAGCCCTCCCTGGGACCAGATATCTGCTCCTAGGAACGGACGCCTGAGCCCAGGGAGGAGTGCAGGACAGCCTTCCCCCTTATCTGCCCCTTGGGAGGGCTACATGAGATGGGCCGCCCCTCAAATTGGGGTGGTGGTGGAGAGGTGCAACCCCCCTCACGTTAGAAAATTCCACAGCGGTGTAGGGGGCCCCTCCGCCCTCACAAAAGGGCAGCCTGCCATTTTGAATTGGGTTCTTCGTTTACTATACCTGCCTTTGCGTAGAGGGGCACATTGGTGTGCCAGTCTGGCGCCGGGGTGCCCAAAACGTACAGGCCAATGCTGCAGTGGGGCCAATAAGGGTGGTCTGGTATGTGGGTGGGCTGACACAGATAATATATGTTTTGTTCTTCCCTTTACAGGTCTTGAGCAGTTCAAGCTTCTCCCTTGTTATGTACGTATGAAATTTTGCTTATTACAACATTTGATAGTGGGTGGAGGGCACATTGCTATTGGGGTGGGGGTGAACAGGGCCTGTAGTGTTCTGTTGTGAAGGAAGTGGGTGCTCTGGGGAGGTATTGGGGTGGCCAGGAACACACTTGTCCAGGTTGCGGACAAAACGCCCCCCAGTGCAGCTGAACAGTGCTGTTTCCCTGGGAGGGAAGTTTGCCAATTAGCCATCTGTGCAATGTTTGTTTTGTGTGCTGGGGGTTGCCATACACCCATTGGTCTTAGGCCAGTTTGCTATCACTGTGCAGTCCAGCCTTCTGTGGAGGTAGATGACAGAGAAGTTTCATGTATGTGGTGGAAGGAGCTGAAAAATGTACAGATATATGCCAGACAGTTCGGATGTGTTATTGGTAGGCAAAGCACTGAATGTAAATCTTTTATGTTTCTGTTGCAGTTGCGGCTACAGAAAAGCTTATGCTGACTTATGTAAGTACCACATATATTACTTGGTAATGTGCGGGTGGAGGGTTACTGTGGTGGAAGAAACTGTGGCTGCAGTGTCAGTGGTATGGGGGAGAAAGGGTAGGAGGGCGGTTCGGGGGCCAGTGATGGGAGTGCCTTGCATTGAGGAAGGTGGCTGCTTTGCAGAAGGAAAAACTGGGCAACATAAGTAGCAGCTCCTTTTCAAAAATGTTGCCGGTAGTAATGCAGATGGTCATTTTGTTATGAGCATGGTACGCGTACTTGATACAGAGAACACTACTTTTACTGCAACGATCACCATTTCTGTGGTCCTTTTCCAGCAGTCGTCCCAGTGAGCCCCGCCTGGCTCCCCATCCTTTTGCAGGGGGAAAACCTGTAACGCAGGGTAGCTAGAGGGGCAGGAGGGGTGGGGGATTAAGTCATTGCCCTTGGGCGTCCATCTCCCAGATGGATATTTTGTCCCTCAAAAGCAGCAGTGGGTGCAGGGTGCCCCGGCACGGTCCCCATCCCGTCCTAGAGGGGAAAGCTGCAGTGCTGGCCAGGCAGAGATGTAGTGTGGTGGTGGTTGATGTGTGTGACCTTGGCTGCCTCTCGGCCTTGGTAGTTGAATGGCCCCAAGTTCACCAGTACTTTAGGAGCTGCGCCCCAATTTCTCACAATCAAAGAGTCCAAATGTGCATGCATGTGTAATGAAAGGGGCACATTCTGTCAGAGGAACTATATTCGGAGAGGTTACAAAACACCCTTGCTGCACAGGTCATATCCTCTGTCAGACTAGTCACCCTGCCAAAGTGTAATGGTGTAGCATGTGGAAGTCACTTTACTACCGTGCAGTGCAGGCGGTGGGCCACAGGAGCAGACAACCTTTACTGATTACAATTGCCCCAGCAGAACTGTGTTATTGGCACAAGGTGACATACTGTCTTCCTCACCTCCTTCCCCTAAAACACAAGTGCCAATTACGTAATGACCTACTGTAAATTCACATGAGAGGTGCATGTCCGAATAGGTGAAGTGTGTGTCTGGGAGTGTTACAAGAGCCATGTGTTCACACAATCATTCAGCTAGTTGGTAAACTGTATGTATAGGCATATTCATGGGGGTTCACTTGTTTCCATATCATAGTGACGATGAGGGTTGTGTAGATAATTGCCTACTCTTTCACCCAAAGGGCTGCACGATTTTCCGAGGGCCAACCACATCTGGCTCTCAAAGGGATGCCCTCCTGGTACATTGGTTTGGGGTTAGGGGGAAGTGCTTTCACCAGCTCAGAGGAGCCATCAGCGATGTCCATGCAAAAGGAGATGCAAACCCAACACCCTACAGTGGTGCACCTGGGAGGAAAAGATTTAGCGTCTGTGGGAGGGGAAGGGATACATGAGCTGCTAATGGAGGAACTGGAATGGATAGCACAGATGTTTCCAAACAGTGATGGGTTGGTGCCAGATTTCCGGGATTTATTTATTTTTATGTTTTTTCTGCAGGATGCCATATGCCCACTTGTCTTATTTCCATTTCCAATCCGTCTGCAGTCTAGCCTTCCGTAGTGGTAGATGACTGAGAAGTGTCATGGAAGTGGTGGAAGGAAGTGAAAAATGTACAGATAGTTGCCAGACAGTTTGGATGTGTAATTGGTAGGCAAAGCATTGAATTTTAATCTTTTATGTTTCCTTTGCAGTTTCGGCTACTGAAAAGCTATTGCTGACTTATGTAAGTACAACATTTATTACTTGGTAATGTGGGGGTGGAGGGTTACTGTGGTGGAAGGAATTGTGGGTGCATTGTCAGTGATAAGGGTGGGAAAGGGTAGTGGGGAGGGTCGGGGGCCAGTGATGGGTGTGCCTTGCATTGAGTAAGGCAGCTGCTTTGCAGAAGGAAAGGTTTGGCAGCAAATTTAAAACATTTTTTTCCAGTAGTTATATAGATGGTCATTTTTTCTGAGCATGCTATGCACACTTGTTACAGAGCTCATTCCTTTCACTGCAAAGTTCACCATTTCTGTGGTCCAATTTCAGCAGTGGTCGCAGTGTGCCCTGTCAGGGTCCCCATCCTTTTGCAGGGGGAAAAAACTGTAACGCAAGGTAGCTAGAGAGGGGGGTGTCATTGGTCTTGGTCGTCCGTCCCCCAGGTGGATATTTTGCCTCCAAATTCAGCAGTGTGTGCAGGGTCCAATCCCTTCCAGGAGAGGAAAGCTGTAGTGCTGACCAGGAAGCTATGTAGGGTAGTGGTGGGTGATGGGTGTGACCTTGTCCACCTCCCTTCCTTGGTAGTGAAGTGGCCCCAAGGTCACTAGTGGTCCTGGAGCTATGGCCGAAACACTCACATTGAAAGTGTCTGAAGGTGCACCCATTTGTGGTAAATGTGGCACATTCTGTCAGGGTACCTATATTCACAGAGCGTACAAAGCACACTTCCTGTGGACTTCATATCCTCCGTGAGACTAGTCACCCTGCCAAATTGTAACGATGTAGCATGTGGACGTCACCTTACCACCGTGCTGGGCAGGCGGTGGGCCACAGGAGCAGACAACTTTTACTGATTACAATTGCGCCAGCACAACTGTGTTATTGGCACAAGGTGACATACTATCTTCTTCACCTCCTTCCCCTGAAAATAACGTGGCAATTATGTGTCGACCTACTGTTATCTCAAATGAGAGGTGGTTTCCGAATGGGTGAAGTGTGTGTCTGGGATTGTTACAAGAGTCATGTGTTGGTGCAAATGTTGTGTAATGTGGTAAAATGTATGTGTAGCCATAATCATGGGGGTTTTCCTGTTTCCATTTCCTAGTGAGGATGAGGGTTGTGTGGATTTTCGGCCACTCTTATATCCAAAGGGCTGCACGACTTTTCCGAGGGCCACCTACATCTGGGTCTGGAAGGGATGGCCTTGCGGTGCATTGGTTTGGGGTGGGGGGGATGCGCCTTCACCAGCTCCGAGGAGCCATCGTCGCTGCCCAAGAAAAAGGAAAGGCCCCCCCCCCTGACCTTATAGTGGTTCACCTGGGAGGAAATGATTTTGCGTCTGTGGGACGGAAGGGGGTACGCGAGCAGCTCATGGCAGACCTTGAATGGATTGCAGAGAGGTTTCCAAACACTGTGGTGGCCTGGTCCCAGATGATTCCCAGGATGGATTGGAGAACTGAAGGGAATAGAAGGGCCATCAACCGCTCGGTGTGGAAAATGAATGGCGAGTTCACTAAACTGACAGAGGGCAACACCAGAATACGGACCATTCACCATGGCAATATCAAAGGTGCTGTGATGTTTCACAGAGATGGGGTGCACCTTTCCAAAACAGGCATGGAGCTGTTCATTGGAAACATAATGGATTTTGCCCAGACGCTATTTTAGGGGGAGTTTGCCCAGTGACTGATGGACACACTGGAAGATCTGAAAGGTGAATAGAAGTGGTAGTAAGTATGTTGGCAGTGAGACTTCCACTTTCTAGCAATTGTTTGCATTCATGGCATGTCAAAGCATTTAGTATGTTTCTGCTACTTATTTCTTTGGTACCCATCACTACTTGCTTCAGCCTACATCAATTTGCTTGGCCTTGCAATAATTTTGTCCATGTGAGCTTTCCCCTTACAATAGACACCCCTATATGAATGAGCAGGTGTTATTGTCAAAAGTGTGCCAGCAGTTGGCCGGAAGGGCCAGCCGTGTACTGTATTTATCTTCCCTCTCTGCTTCTTCATTGCCTATGGCTTTTCAACTCACCCAATCACTAATACGTTGCATGGTTCCTTCTCACCTCGATTTCCCATCCACAAGCATCCCATGGGGGAGGGCATGGTGCAAAGCATGTTGGCTGTTTCTGAATAGGTAGTGTGGCTGAAATCCTCGTCCCCACGCTTGTATTTCTGTACAGTTTAGCGGAATAGTACATTGGCCATAGATTTTTTGTTCTCTTTCTTTTAGGTGCAGGTGTGTTGTAGCTGTCTACACACTTGTAGGAAAGCAGTCAGCTGGTCCTTAGCATTTCACGTGAGTGTTTGCAAAGTACTACTCTGTTTATTGTAGCGTGCAGGGAGTACGTCATATTGCAGAGGGCTGCTACTGTTAGTGAGCAAAGTCTGGACCTTTTGGTGTACCTGTGTGGAGTAGGTTTGTGGCACTGAATACCACTTACTGTGCTACGTTCCATACTTTCAGAAGCACACATACTTCTTGTTTCAGTCTTCATCTGGTCTTTGGGCATTGAAGGGTTCCATAGCGAAGGTACTCATGGCTTCTCGGCGATCAATGTCTGGTGCGGAGGCATTAGCTGTAGTGATGGAATCTGGCTCAGAGCAAGGCACAGATGTGTACATGCATTCTGAAACAGATAGTGCTTCTGAGGGGCAGGAGGGAAGTGATTGGGGAAGTGAGATGGCCATTGACGAAAGTCCCTCCTCCCACTCATCATCGTCATCATCTGATGATGAAGAGGAAGGAAGAGTGCGTCCACCTTTTCGCACACTTCCCACACGCAGGGGACCTGTAAGGGGGAGGGGACGTGCAAGACTGCCACGCAATGTGGCAGTTCCTGACATGACTCAAGAGTCGCTCTGGGTGCCTCCAGCAATGGCTCAGCCTGTTGTGCCCCCTTTCACTGGTATATCAGGGTGCACAGTGAATACAGAAGGGTTTCAGCCTATTGATTTTTTCAACCTTTTTGTTGATGATGGGTTCATTGCAGACGTGGTTGAGCAAACCAATTTATACGCTGCACAGTTCATGAGGTCTAGGGGTCCCACTCTGAAACCCCACTCCAGAGCACAAGCATGGGTACCCACAAACGATGTTGAAATGAGACAGTTTTGGGGTCTCATTTTGCTCATGGGAATTGGACACAAGCCGTCTGTCGCAATGTACTGGACTACTGTAGCACCACTTTATTGCCCGTTTTTTTCAGCTACAATGAGCAGAAATCGCTTTCAAGCACTGCACCGTATGTTGCACTTCAATGACAACTCGGCAGCATTACCCAAAACGGACCCAAACTTTGATAGGCTGTTCAAACTTAAGCCATTTCTGGACCATTTCACTCACCGATTTGCAGAGGTGTATGTTCCTAGCCAGAACATATCCATTGATGAATCGTTGGTGTTGTTCAAAGGTCGCCTTGTATTCAGGCAATACATTCCTAGCAAGAGATCACGATATGGGATTAAAATGTACATGTTGTGTGAAAGTACCACTGGGTATGTCAGCAGCATGAGAGTCTACACCGGTAAAGACTCTACCCTAAACCCTCCGGGCTGCCCAGCCCATTTAGGGACAAGTGAGAAGATTGTTTGGGATCTTCTCACACCATGGCTCCACAAGGGACATCATTTGTATGTAGACAATTTCTACACCGGAATTCCACTGTTCAAGGAATTGTTCAATGTGGGCACACTCGCATGCGGTACAATCCGCAGTAACCGCAAACGCTTCCCCAGACAACTTGTGTGTAAGAAGTTGGCTAAGGGACAATGTATGGCATTGCGGCAGGATGAATTGTTAGCAGTGAAATTCTGCGACAAAAGGGATGTGTACATGCTAAGTACTATTCATGATGAAAGTACTTCAGCTGTCCCTCTGCGCAGGCAGACTCAGCAAGTGTTGAAACCCAATTGCATTCTGGATTACAACAAGTACATGGGTGGAGTAGACAAAAATGACCAAGTGCTTGAGTCATACCACGCTGAACGCAAGTCGCGTTTCTGGTACAAAAAGTTAGCCACACACATTGTGCATATGGCAACGTACAATGCTTATGTGGTGTACCGTGCAGCTACTCCACAAAACAAGCTCTCCTTTTTGGATTTTGAATTAGAAATTGTTCAATCTCTGGCTAATGTTCATGTACAAATTCCCTCCTTTCCAGAGGTCGAAGATGTAGCCAGATTGCAAGAGCGACACTTTGGTGATTATGTTCCTCCCACTGCCACGAAGGCACAACCGTACCGAAAATGTAAGGTGTGTACAAAACAAGGAAAGAGGAAGGATACTCGGGTGTACTGTCCCCAATGCCCTTCCCAGCCTGCCCTCTGCTTTCAGCCTTGTTTCCTTTTGTATCATACAAAGGAAAAATATTGGGAGATCGACTGATTTCCGAAAATGCCCATCATTCCTTGAAAGGGACCCTTAGCCCCTGAAATCGTGCATGTCTTGTAAAGGAATGGCACTCTTGCACCCTGCCCTGGAGGAGTACCTTCAATGAAAATGCAACAGGATGTCAACTCACTTCACTTGATTTAGCGTGCATTCACGAGCATCGCTAGTCCTGCTTCCTCCACTCGAGGCCTGCCTTGGAAAGGCAACCACAGCCGTAGCTTTCCCTTGAGGCCTGCCAAGAAAATGTACATCAGTCTAGATCCCTCAGCTCAAAGCGTGACTTGCAAAGGAACGCTAATCAGGCTCCTTCCATTGGAGGCGTGCCTACGAAATAGTAATCATTATGAGTCCCTGTACTTGAGTTGTGCCATGCGGGTCTTTCCCCTTTGGCGTGCTTTGGCAAGCAATGCTAGTCCTGCCCCCTCCACTTGAGGCCTGCCTGGGAAAGAGACATCACCCCCGGTACCTTTCCCTTCAGGTCTGCCTCCTAAGGAAAAGGCAGTCTAGCTCCCTCTGCGCGTGGTGTGCCTTGCAAAGTAACGCAATGCTTGTTACGTCCAAAGCAGGCGCATCTTTGAAAGAAATGCCACTCTAGCTCCCTCCACTTGAGGTGTGCCTTGGAGTAGGTGGGGACAGCACTCTGCTTTACTCCCCTTTGGCGTGCTTTGGCAAGCAATGCTAGTCCTGCCCCCTCCACTTGAGGCCTGCCTGGGAAAGAGACATCACCCCCGGTACCTTTCCCTTCAGGTCTGCCTCCTAAGGAAAAGGCAGTCTAGCTCCCTCTGCGCGTGGTGTGCCTTGCAAAGTAACGCAATGCTTGTTACGTCCAAAGCAGGCGCATCTTTGAAAGAAATGCCACTCTAGCTCCCTCCACTTGAGGTGTGCCTTGGAGTAGGTGGGGACAGCACTCTGCTTTACTCCCCTTTGGCGTGCTTTGGCAAGCAATGCTAGTCCTGCCCCCTCCACTTGAGGCCTGCCTGGGAAAGAGACATCACCCCCGGTACCTTTCCCTTCAGGTCTGCCTCCTAAGGAAAAGGCAGTCTAGCTCCCTCTGCGCGTGGTGTGCCTTGCAAAGTAACGCAATGCTTGTTACGTCCAAAGCAGGCGCATCTTTGAAAGAAATGCCACTCTAGCTCCCTCCACTTGAGGTGTGCCTTGGAGTAGGTGGGGACAGCACTCTGCTTTACTCCCCTTTGGCGTGCTTTGGCAAGCAATGCTAGTCCTGCCCCCTCCACTTGAGGCCTGCCTGGGAAAGAGACATCACCCCCGGTACCTTTCCCTTCAGGTCTGCCTCCTAAGGAAAAGGCAGTCTAGCTCCCTCTGCGCGTGGTGTGCCTTGCAAAGTAACGCAATGCTTGTTACGTCCAAAGAAGGCGCATCTTGGAAAGGAATGGCACTCCACCGCCTCTAGTTGAGGCGGGCCATGGAGAAGAAGGGTGGAGCACTGTGGGTCACTCCCCTATGGGAGTGCAGCTTGCTCCTGTTCGGGATTGCCTTACAAAAAAAAAAGTCTGGAAAACCCCATCCGCTTCTGGCGTACTTTGGACAGGAACCCAAATCTGGCTCCTTCCACTTAAGGTTTGGCAAGCAAAGAAAGGCCAGTCCCGCTCCCTCTACTCAAGCCGTGCGTTGTGGAAGACCAGAACGGCATTCAGGTTCCCTCCACTCAAGGGGTGTTTTTTCAAAATATTACACGCCACTTTGGCTCCTTCCCTTGAGGTCTAAGTGTCATGAAAGTGGTACTTGGACACCAACTATATGGCAGCGGTGTCTTGCGTACCTCGTAAGATCCTGCCTTGTTTATTGTTTTACCTCGAGTAATGTTATGTGTGGTGTAAGTGACACGTCATCTGTAGGAATGAATTGGATATGATTGGTGTGTGAATTAGGTAAAGATACAAAGTACATGCAGTTGCAATTTCTGTGAATGGACTTTTCCAGCAGTGACGAAATGATTGTCATTTTGCAGGATGGCTGTTTTGTGTGGGTACGGTGGGACATAAGAATGTTTGGCCATAGTTGCTATGGGCATACTGAAAGCTGGTGTGGAAGATAGCGCCTGTAGGGCAGGGTAGTGAAGTCAGGCAGTATGCACTTGCTATCACTGTCCACATGTGATTGCCAGCACATAAAGTTTGCATGCAGACACAGTTGCTATGAAATTGATGCCAAATGATAGTTAAGATATTGCTAGAGACACAGTTGCATTGTACACAGATGTCCATGTGGTATAAGTGTGTAGATATGCTCATGTGTAGATACACTTGCTCTGGTGCTAGTGATTTCGTAGAAGTGCAACTGCTGAAATGGATGCCAACTGACTGCAGACACGAAAGGGATACGAATGGCCAGTGATCCGGTGGGTGCCTTGACGTGGCATCACTGCTCACATGGACAAACCTTCTTGTGCAATACAAGGAGGTTGGTCCTTGTGCTAAATCCCACCTTGCGTGTCTAACTGCATTGCGTCTGCTATGTATGGGAAGTGTGAGGAAAGGTGCATGTGAAATGGCTTACTGGCAGTACTTTACTGTTTCCTAAGCGCACTACAGCGAAGTTACTATACTAAAGATGTGCCCATTGTCACTCAGGTACCACACCTGCACACAAAGAGGTCAGCCTCTCATTGGGACACGTGTGGCGATGCGGGAAGGTAGGCCACGTGTTGTTGGCGGTGTGTTTCGTTGAGTGGCCAGAGGGAAATGTCTGAGATTTGTCTTCATTTCCGGGCAATTTCAGAGACATTTCCCTGTGTCCACTCACCGAAACACGTCGCCAACAGCAGATGTCATACCTTCTCGTGTTCCCACAGGTGTTCCGACGAAAAAGGTACCTCGCATGTGTGGGTGCACCTACCGGGGTCGCAAAAGGAAAAGGGTAACCCGCTGGTAACCCCAAGCCTTTCGCCACAGCACAATTTGTTCATGTGGGCAACCTACAGATTTGGGCCTAGGGTGTCGAAGCCAGCAAGGAAAACAGGGAACCCCATGCATTTCCCAAAAGAGGACACCCGTGGGAAAGCACAGAGGTCTGATTTGCGCACATCGCCCCAGATTTTTTTACCCAGACAGGCCTGCAAAGTCGGAAATGTGGGGAAAAAAACGCTTTTTCCGCACATTTCGCTCGCCGCACCCATCGAAACGCGCCCCCCACAACACATGGCCTACCGTCCAGCGTTCCCACAGGTGTCCCGATGAAAACGGTACCTCACATGTGTGGGTGCACCTACCTGGCCGCCAAGGGGAAAGCCTAAAACACAAGTAACCCCAAGTCTGTTGTCAGAGGGAAATCTCAGACATTCTGCCGACCGGCGCAACTTACAGATATGGGCCTCGGGTGTCCAAGCCACCGAGGAAAACAGGGAACCCCATGCATTGTCGAAAAGAGGACACCCGTGGGAATCCGCAGAGGTGTGATTTGCGCCCATCGCCCCAGATTTTTTTACCCAGACAGCCCTGCAAAGTCGGAAATGTGGGGAAAAAAACGCTTTTTCCGCACATTTCGCTCGCCGCACCCATCGAAACGCGCCCCCCACAACACATGGCCTACCGTCCCGCGTTCCCACAGGTGTCCCGATGAAAACGGTACCTCACATGTGTGGGTGCACCTACCTGGCCGCCAAGGGGAAAGCCTAAAACACAAGTAACCCCAAGTCTGTTTTCAGAGGGAAAACTCAGACATTCTGCCGACCGGCACAATGTACAGATATGGGCCTCGGGTGTCCAAGCCACCGAGGAAAACAGGGAACCCCATGCATTGTCGAAAAGAGGACACCCGTGGGAATCCGCAGAGGTGTGATTTGCGCCCATCGCCCCAGATTTTTTTACCCAGACAGCCCTGCAAAGTCGGAAATGTGGGGAAAAAAACGCTTTTTCCGCACATTTCGCTCGCCGCACCCATCGAAACGCGCCCCCCACAACACATGGCCTACCGTCCCGCGTTCCCACAGGTGTCCCGATGAAAACGGTACCTCACATGTGTGGGTGCACCTACCTGGCCGCCAAGGGGAAAGCCTAAAACACAAGTAACCCCAAGTCTGTTGTCCATTCTGCCGACCGGCGCAACGTACAGATATGGGCCTCGGGTGTCCAAGCCACCGAGGAAAACAGGGAACCCCATGCATTTTCGAAAAGAGGACACCCGTGGGAATCCGCACAGGTGTGATTTGCGCCCATCGCCCCAGATTTTTTTACCCAGACAGCCCTGCAAAGTCGGAAATGTGGGGAAAAAACCGCTTTTTCCGCACATTTCACTCGCCGCACCCATCGAAACACGCCCCCCACAACACGTGGCCTACCGTCCCGCGTTCCCACAGGTGTCCCGATGAAAACGGTACCTCACATGTGTGGGTGCACCTACCTGGCCGCCAAGGGGAAAGCCTAAAACACAAGTAACCCCAAGTCTGTTGTCAGAGGGAAATCTCAGACATTCTGCCGACCGGCGCAACTTACAGATATGGGCCTCGGGTGTCCAAGCCACCGAGGAAAACAGGGAACCCCATGCATTGTCGAAAAGAGGACACCCGTGGGAATCCGCAGAGGTGTGATTTGCGCCCATCGCCCCAGATTTTTTTACCCAGACAGCCCTGCAAAGTCGGAAATGTGGGGAAAAAAACGCTTTTTCCGCACATTTCGCTCGCCGCACCCATCGAAACGCGCCCCCCACAACACATGGCCTACCGTCCCGCGTTCCCACAGGTGTCCCGATGAAAACGGTACCTCACATGTGTGGGTGCACCTACCTGGCCGCCAAGGGGAAAGCCTAAAACACAAGTAACCCCAAGTCTGTTTTCAGAGGGAAAACTCAGACATTCTGCCGACCGGCACAATGTACAGATATGGGCCTCGGGTGTCCAAGCCACCGAGGAAAACAGGGAACCCCATGCATTGTCGAAAAGAGGACACCCGTGGGAATCCGCAGAGGTGTGATTTGCGCCCATCGCCCCAGATTTTTTTACCCAGACAGCCCTGCAAAGTCGGAAATGTGGGGAAAAAAACGCTTTTTCCGCACATTTCGCTCGCCGCACCCATCGAAACGCGCCCCCCACAACACATGGCCTACCGTCCCGCGTTCCCACAGGTGTCCCGATGAAAACGGTACCTCACATGTGTGGGTGCACCTACCTGGCCGCCAAGGGGAAAGCCTAAAACACAAGTAACCCCAAGTCTGTTGTCCATTCTGCCGACCGGCGCAACGTACAGATATGGGCCTCGGGTGTCCAAGCCACCGAGGAAAACAGGGAACCCCATGCATTTTCGAAAAGAGGACACCCGTGGGAATCCGCACAGGTGTGATTTGCGCCCATCGCCCCAGATTTTTTTACCCAGACAGCCCTGCAAAGTCCGGAATGTGCCCCGGCCTTTGCGGGGGTGTCTGGGTAAAAAAATCTGGGGCGATGGGCGCAAATCACACCTGTGCGGATTCCCACGGGTGTCCTCTTTTCGAAAATGCATGGGGTTCCCTGTTTTCCTCGGTGGCTTGGACACCCGAGGCCCATATCTGTAAGTTGCGCCGGTCGGCAGAATGGACAACAGACTTGGGGTTACTTGTGTTTTAGGCTTTCCCCTTGGCGGCCAGGTAGGTGCACCCACACATGTGAGGTACCGTTTTCATCGGGACACCTGTGGGAACGCGTGACGGTAGGCCATGTGTTGTGGGGGGCGTGTTTCGATGGGTGCGTCGAGCGAAATGTGCAGAAAAAGTGTTTTTTTCCCCACATTTCGGACTTTGCAGGGGTGTCTGGGTAATAAATTCTGGGGCAATTTGGGCATATCATACCTCTGCGGATTCCCACGGGTGTCCTCTTTTCGGAAATGCATGGGGTTCCCTGTTTTCCTCGGTGGCTTGGACACCCGAGGCCCATATCTGTACATTGTGCCGGTCGGCAGAATGTCTGAGTTTTCCCTCTGAAAACAGACTTGGGGTTACTTGTGTTTTAGGCTTTCCCCTTGGCGGCCAGGTAGGTGCACCCACACATGTGAGGTACCGTTTTCATCGGGACACCTGTGGGAACGCGGGACGGTAGGCCATGTGTTGTGGGGGGCGCGTTTCGATGGGTGCGGCGAGCGAAATGTGCGGAAAAAGCGTTTTTTTCCCCACATTTCCGACTTTGCAGGGCTGTCTGGGTAAAAAAATCTGGGGCGATGGGCGCAAATCACACCTCTGCGGATTCCCACGGGTGTCCTCTTTTCGACAATGCATGGGGTTCCCTGTTTTCCTCGGTGGCTTGGACACCCGAGGCCCATATCTGTAAGTTGCGCCGGTCGGCAGAATGTCTGAGATTTCCCTCTGACAACAGACTTGGGGTTACTTGTGTTTTAGGCTTTCCCCTTGGCGGCCAGGTAGGTGCACCCACACATGTGAGGTACCGTTTTCATCGGGACACCTGTGGGAACGCGGGACGGTAGGCCACGTGTTGTGGGGGGCGTGTTTCGATGGGTGCGGCGAATGAAATGTGCGGAAAAAGCGGTTTTTTCCCCACATTTCCGACTTTGCAGGGCTGTCTGGGTAAAAAAATCTGGGGCGATGGGCGCAAATCACACCTGTGCGGATTCCCACGGGTGTCCTCTTTTCGAAAATGCATGGGGTTCCCTGTTTTCCTCGGTGGCTTGGACACCCGAGGCCCATATCTGTAAGTTGCGCCGGTCGGCAGAATGGACAACAGACTTGGGGTTACTTGTGTTTTAGGCTTTCCCCTTGGCGGCCAGGTAGGTGCACCCACACATGTGAGGTACCGTTTTCATCGGGACACCTGTGGGAACGCGTGACGGTAGGCCATGTGTTGTGGGGGGCGTGTTTCGATGGGTGCGTCGAGCGAAATGTGCAGAAAAAGTGTTTTTTTCCCCACATTTCGGACTTTGCAGGGGTGTCTGGGTAATAAATTCTGGGGCAATTTGGGCATATCATACCTCTGCGGATTCCCACGGGTGTCCTCTTTTCGGAAATGCATGGGGTTCCCTGTTTTCCTCGGTGGCTTGGACACCCGAGGCCCATATCTGTAAGTTGCGCCGGTCGGCAGAATGGACAACAGACTTGGGGTTACTTGTGTTTTAGGCTTTCCCCTTGGCGGCCAGGTAGGTGCACCCACACATGTGAGGTACCGTTTTCATCGGGACACCTGTGGGAACGCGGGACGGTAGGCCATGTGTTGTGGGGGGCGCGTTTCGATGGGTGCGGCGAGTGAAATGTGCGGAAAAAGCGTTTTTTTCCCCACATTTCCGACTTTGCAGGGCTGTCTGGGTAAAAAAATCTGGGGCGATGGGCGCAAATCACACCTCTGCGGATTCCCACGGGTGTCCTCTTTTCGAAAATGCATGGGGTTCCCTGTTTTCCTCGGTGGCTTGGACACCCGAGGCCCATATCTGTAAGTTGCGCCGGTCGGCAGAATGTCTGAGATTTCCCTCTGACAACAGACTTGGGGTTACTTGTGTTTTAGGCTTTCCCCTTGGCAGCCAGGTAGGTGCACCCACACATGTGAGGTACCGTTTTCATCGGGACACCTGTGGGAACGCGGGACGGTAGGCCACGTGTTGTGGGGGGCGTGTTTCGATGGGTGCGGCGAGTGAAATGTGCGGAAAAAGCGTTTTTTTCCCCACATTTCCGACTTTGCAGGGCTGTCTGGGTAAAAAAATCTGGGGCGATGGGCGCAAATCACACCTCTGCGGATTCCCACGGGTGTCCTCTTTTCGAAAATGCATGGGGTTCCCTGTTTTCCTCGGTGGCTTGGACACCCGAGGCCCATATCTGTAAGTTGCGCCGGTCGGCAGAATGGACAATAGACTTGGGGTTACTTGTGTTTTAGGCTTTCCCCTTGGCGGCCAGGTAGGTGCACCCACACATGTGAGGTACCGTTTTCATCGGGACACCTGTGGGAACGCGGGACGGTAGGCCATGTGTTGTGGGGGGCGCGTTTCGATGGGTGCGGCGAGCGAAATGTGCGGAAAAAGCATTTTTTTCCCCACATTTCCGACTTTGCAGGGCTGTCTGGGTAAAAAAATCTGGGGCGATGGGCGCAAATCACACCTCTGCGGATTCCCACGGGTGTCCTCTTTTCGAAAATGCATGGGGTTCCCTGTTTTCCTCGGTGGCTTGGACACCCGAGGCCCATATCTGTAAGTTGCGCCGGTCGGCAGAATGTCTGAGATTTCCCTCTGACAACAGACTTGGGGTTACTTGTGTTTTAGGCTTTCCCCTTGGCGGCCAGGTAGGTGCACCCACACATGTGAGGTACCGTTTTCATCGGGACACCTGTGGGAACGCGGGACGGTAGGCCACGTGTTGTGGGGGGCGTGTTTCGATGGGTGCGGCGACTGAAATGTGCGGAAAAAGCGGTTTTTTCCCCACATTTCCGACTTTGCAGGGCTGTCTGGGTAAAAAAATCTGGGGCGATGGGCGCAAATCACACCTCTGCGGATTCCCACGGGTGTCCTCTTTTCGAAAATACATGGGGTTCCCTGTTTTCCTCGGTGGCTTGGACACCCGAGGCCCATATCTGTACATTGTGCCGGTCGGCAGAATGTCTGAGTTTTCCCTCTGAAAACAGACTTGGGGTTACTTGTGTTTTAGGCTTTCCCCTTGACGGCCAGGTAGGTGCACCCACACATGTGAGGTACTGTTTTCATCGGGACACCTGTGGGAACGCGGGACGGTAGGCCATGTGTTGTTGGGGGCGTGTTTCGATGGGTGAGTCGAGCGAAATGTGAGGAAAATGCGTATTTTTTTCCCACATTTCGGACTTTGCGGGGGTGTCTGGGTAATAAATTCTGGGGCGATTTGGGCATATCATACCTCTGCAGATTCCCACGGGTGTCCTCTTTCCGGAAATGCATGGGGTTCCCTGTTTTCCTTGGTGGCTTGGACACCCGAGGCCCATATCTGTATGATGTGAGAGTGTGACATTTCCGGTGTGAAAACAGACTTGGGGTTACTTGTGTTTTAGGCTTTCCCCTTGGCGGCCAGGTAGGTGCACCCACACATGTGAGGTACCGTTTTCATCGGGACACCTGTGGGAACGCGTGACGGTAGGCCATGTGTTGTGGGGGGCGTGTTTCGATGGCTGCGTCGAGCAAAATGTGCGGAAAAAGCGTTTTTTTCCCCACATTTCGGACTTTGCAGGGGTGTCTGGGTAATAAATTCTGGGGCAATTTGGGCATATCATACCTCTGCGGATTCCCACGGGTGTCCTCTTTTCGGAAATGCATGGGTTTCCCTGTTTTCCTCGGTGGCTTGGACACCCGAGGCCCATATCTGTACATTGTGCCGGTCGGCAGAATGTCTGAGTTTTCCCTCTGAAAACAGACTTGGGGTTACTTGTGTTTTAGGCTTTCCCCTTGGCGGCCAGGTAGGTGCACCCACACATGTGAGGTACCGTTTTCATCGGGACACCTGTGGGAACGCGGGACGGTAGGCCACGTGTTGTGGGGGGCGTGTTTCGATGGGTGCGGCGAGTGAAATGTGCGGAAAAAGCGGTTTTTTCCCCACATTTCCGACTTTGCAGGGCTGTCTGGGTAAAAAAATCTGGGGCGATGGGCGCAAATCACACCTGTGCGGATTCCCACGGGTGTCCTCTTTTCGAAAATGCATGGGGTTCCCTGTTTTCCTCGGTGGCTTGGACACCCGAGGCCCATATCTGTACATTGTGCCGGTCGGCAGAATGTCTGAGTTTTCCCTCTGAAAACAGACTTGGGGTTACTTGTGTTTTAGGCTTTCCCCTTGACGGCCAGGTAGGTGCACCCACACATGTGAGGTACTGTTTTCATCGGGACACCTGTGGGAACGCGGGACGGTAGGCCATGTGTTGTTGGGGGCGTGTTTCGATGGGTGAGTCGAGCGAAATGTGAGGAAAATGCGTATTTTTTTCCCACATTTCGGACTTTGCGGGGGTGTCTGGGTAATAAATTCTGGGGCGATTTGGGCATATCATACCTCTGCAGATTCCCACGGGTGTCCTCTTTCCGGAAATGCATGGGGTTCCCTGTTTTCCTTGGTGGCTTGGACACCCGAGGCCCATATCTGTATGATGTGAGAGTGTGACATTTCCGGTGTGAAAACAGACTTGGGGTTACTTGTGTTTTAGGCTTTCCCCTTGGCGGCCAGGTAGGTGCACCCACACATGTGAGGTACCGTTTTCATCGGGACACCTGTGGGAACGCGTGACGGTAGGCCATGTGTTGTGGGGGGCGTGTTTCGATGGGTGCGTCGAGCGAAATGTGCGGAAAAAGCGTTTTTTCCCCCACATTTCGGACTTTGCAGGGGTGTCTGGGTAATAAATTCTGGGGCAATTTGGGCATATCATACCTCTGCGGATTCCCACGGGTGTCCTCTTTTCGGAAATGCATGGGGTTCCCTGTTTTCCTCGGTGGCTTGGACACCCGAGGCCCATATCTGTACCTTGCGCCGGTCGGCAGAATGTCTGAGATTTCCCTCTGACAACAGACTTGGGGTTACTTGTGTTTTAGGCTTTCCCCTTGGCGGCCAGGTAGGTGCACCCACACATGTGAGGTACCGTTTTCATCGGGACACCTGTGGGACGCGGGACGGTAGGCCACGTGTTGTGGGGGGCGTGTTTCGATGGGTGCGGCGAGTGAAATGTGCGGAAAAAGCGGTTTTTTCCCCACATTTCCGACTTTGCAGGGCTGTCTGGGTAAAAAAATCTGGGGCGATGGGCGCAAATCACACCTCTGCGGATTCCCACGGGTGGCCTCTTTTCGAAAATGCATGGGGTTCCCTGTTTTCCTCGGTGGCTTGGACACCCGAGGCCCATATCTGTAAGTTGCGCCGGTCGGCAGAATGGACAACAGACTTGGGGTTACTTGTGTTTTAGGCTTTCCCCTTGGCGGCCAGGTAGGTGCACCCACACATGTGAGGTACCGTTTTCATCGGGACACCTGTGGGAACGCGGGACGGTAGGCCATGTGTTGTGGGGGGCGCGTTTCGATGGGTGCGGCGAGCGAAATGTGCGGAAAAAGCGTTTTTTTCCCCACATTTCCGACTTTGCAGGGCTGTCTGGGTAAAAAAATCTGGGGCGATGGGCGCAAATCACACCTCTGCGGATTCCCACGGGTGTCCTCTTTTCGAAAATGCATGGGGTTCCCTGTTTTCCTCGGTGGCTTGGACACCCGAGGCCCATAGCTGTAAGTTGCGCCGGTCGGCAGAATGTCTGAGATTTCCCTCTGACAACAGACTTGGGGTTACTTGTGTTTTAGGCTTTCCCCTTGGCGGCCAGGTAGGTGCACCCACACATGTGAGGTACCGTTTTCATCGGGACACCTGTGGGAACGCGGGACGGTAGGCCATGTGTTGTGGGGGGCGCGTTTCGATGGGTGCGGCGAGCGAAATGTGCGGAAAAAGCGTTTTTTTCCCCACATTTCCGACTTTGCAGGGCTGTCTGGGTAAAAAAATCTGGGGCGATGGGCGCAAATCACACCTCTGCGGATTCCCACGGGTGTCCTCTTTTCGACAATGCATGGGGTTCCCTGTTTTCCTCGGTGGCTTGGACACCCGAGGCCCATATCTGTAAGTTGCGCCGGTCGGCAGAATGTCTGAGATTTCCCTCTGACAACAGACTTGGGGTTACTTGTGTTTTAGGCTTTCCCCTTGGCGGCCAGGTAGGTGCACCCACACATGTGAGGTACCGTTTTCATCGGGACACCTGTGGGAACGCGGGACGGTAGGCCACGTGTTGTGGGGGGCGTGTTTCGATGGGTGCGGCGAGTGAAATGTGCGGAAAAAGCGGTTTTTTCCCCACATTTCCGACTTTGCAGGGCTGTCTGGGTAAAAAAATCTGGGGCGATGGGCGCAAATCACACCTGTGCGGATTCCCACGGGTGTCCTCTTTTCGAAAATGCATGGGGTTCCCTGTTTTCCTCGGTGGCTTGGACACCCGAGGCCCATATCTGTACATTGTGCCGGTCGGCAGAATGTCTGAGTTTTCCCTCTGAAAACAGACTTGGGGTTACTTGTGTTTTAGGCTTTCCCCTTGACGGCCAGGTAGGTGCACCCACACATGTGAGGTACTGTTTTCATCGGGACACCTGTGGGAACGCGGGACGGTAGGCCATGTGTTGTTGGGGGCGTGTTTCGATGGGTGAGTCGAGCGAAATGTGAGGAAAATGCGTATTTTTTTCCCACATTTCGGACTTTGCGGGGGTGTCTGGGTAATAAATTCTGGGGCGATTTGGGCATATCATACCTCTGCAGATTCCCACGGGTGTCCTCTTTCCGGAAATGCATGGGGTTCCCTGTTTTCCTTGGTGGCTTGGACACCCGAGGCCCATATCTGTATGATGTGAGAGTGTGACATTTCCGGTGTGAAAACAGACTTGGGGTTACTTGTGTTTTAGGCTTTCCCCTTGGCGGCCAGGTAGGTGCACCCACACATGTGAGGTGCCGTTTTCATCGGGACACCTGTGGGAACGCGTGACGGTAGGCCATGTGTTGTGGGGGGCGTGTTTCGATGGCTGCGTCGAGCAAAATGTGCGGAAAAAGCGTTTTTTTCCCCACATTTCGGACTTTGCAGGGGTGTCTGGGTAATAAATTCTGGGGCAATTTGGGCATATCATACCTCTGCGGATTCCCACGGGTGTCCTCTTTTCGGAAATGCATGGGTTTCCCTGTTTTCCTCGGTGGCTTGGACACCCGAGGCCCATATCTGTACATTGTGCCGGTCGGCAGAATGTCTGAGTTTTCCCTCTGAAAACAGACTTGGGGTTACTTGTGTTTTAGGCTTTCCCCTTGGCGGCCAGGTAGATGCACCCACACATGTGAGGTACCGTTTTCATCGGGACACCTGTGGGAACGCGGGACGGTAGGCCATGTGTTGTGGGGGGCGTGTTTCGATGGGTGAGTCGAGCGAAATGTGAGGAAAATGCATATTTTTTCCCACATTTCGGACTTTGCGGGGGTGTCTGGGTAATAAATTCTGGGGCGATTTGGGCATATCATACCTCTGCGGATTCCCACGGATGTCCTCTTTCCGGAAATGCATGGGGTTCCCTGTTTTCCTTGGTGGCTTGGACACCCGAGGCCCATATCTGTATGATGTGAGAGTGTGACATTTCCGGTGTGAAAACAGACTTGGGGTTACTTGTGTTTTAGGCTTTCCCCTTGGCGGCCAGGTAGGTGCACCCACACATGTGAGGTACCGTTTTCATCGGGACACCTGTGGGAACGCGGAACGGTAGGCCATGTGTTGTTGGGGGCGTGTTTCGATGGGTGCATCGAGCGAAATGTGCAGAAAAAGCGTTTTTTTCACCACATTTCGGACTTTGCAGGGGTGTCTGGGTAAAAAATTCTGGGGCAATTTGGGCATATCATACCTCTGCGGATTCCCACGGGTGTCCTCTTTTCGGAAATGCATGGGGTTCCCTGTTTTCCTCGGTGCCTTGGACACCCGAGGCCCATATCTGTACCTTGTGCCGGTCGGCAGAATGTCTGAGTTTTCCCTCTGAAAACAGACTTGGAGTTACTTGTGTTTTAGGCTTTCCCCTTGGCGGCCAGGTAGGTGCACCCACACATGTGAGGTACCGTTTTCATCGGGACACCTGTGGGAACGCGGGACGGTAGGCCATGTGTTGTTGGGGGCGTGTTTCGATGGGTGAGTCGAGCGAAATGTGAGGAAAAAGCGTATTTTTTCCCACATTTCGGACTTTGCGGGGGTGTCTGGGTAATAAATTCTGGGGCGATTTGGGCATATCATACCTCTGCGGATTCCCACGGGTGTCCTCTTTCCGGAAATGCATGGGGTTCCCTGTTTTCCTTGGTGGCTTGGACACCCGAGGCCCATATCTGTATGATGTGAGAGTGTGACATTTCCGGTGTGAAAACAGACTTGGGGTTACTTGTGTTTTAGGCTTTCCCCTTGGCGGCCAGGTAGGTGCACCCACACATGTGAGGTACCGTTTTCATCGGGACACCTGTGGGAACGCGTGACGGTAGGCCATGTGTTGTGGGGGGCGTGTTTCGATGGGTGCGTCGAGCGAAATGTGCGGAAAAAGCGTTTTTTCCCCCACATTTCGGACTTTGCAGGGGTGTCTGGGTAATAAATTCTGGGGCAATTTGGGCATATCATACCTCTGCGGATTCCCACGGGTGTCCTCTTTTCGGAAATGCATGGGGTTCCCTGTTTTCCTCGGTGGCTTGGACACCCGAGGCCCATATCTGTACCTTGTGCCGGTCGGCAGAATGTCTGAGTTTTCCCTCTGAAAACAGACTTGGGGTTACTTGTGTTTTAGGCTTTCCCCTTGGCGGCCAGGTAGGTGCACCCACACATGTGAGGTACCGTTTTCATCGGGACACCTGTGGGAACGCGGGACGGTAGGCCATGTGTTGTTGGGGGCGTGTTTCGATGGGTGAGTCGAGCGAAATGTGAGGAAAAAGCGTATTTTTTCCCACATTTCGGACTTTGCGGGGGTGTCTGGGTAATAAATTCTGGGGCGATTTGGGCATATCATACCTCTGCGGATTCCCACGGGTGTCCTCTTTCCGGAAATGCATGGGGTTCCCTGTTTTCCTTGGTGGCTTGGACACCCGAGGCCCATATCTGTATGATGTGAGAGTGTGACATTTCCGGTGTGAAAACAGACTTGGGGTTACTTGTGTTTTAGGCTTTCCCCTTGGCGGCCAGGTAGGTGCACCCACACATGTGAGGTACCGTTTTCATCGGGACACCTGTGGGAACGCGTGACGGTAGGCCATGTGTTGTGGGGGGCGTGTTTCGATGGGTGCGTCGAGCGAAATGTGCGGAAAAAGCGTTTTTTCCCCCACATTTCGGACTTTGCAGGGGTGTCTGGGTAATAAATTCTGGGGCAATTTGGGCATATCATACCTCTGCGGATTCCCACGGGTGTCCTCTTTTCGGAAATGCATGGGGTTCCCTGTTTTCCTCGGTGGCTTGGACACCCGAGGCCCATATCTGTACCTTGTGCCGGTCGGCAGAATGTCTGAGTTTTCCCTCTGAAAACAGACTTGGGGTTACTTGTGTTTTAGGCTTTCCCCTTGGCGGCCAGGTAGGTGCACCCACACATGTGAGGTACCGTTTTCATCGGGACACCTGTGGGAACGCGGGACGGTAGGCCATGTGTTGTTGGGGGCGTGTTTCGATGGGTGAGTCGAGCGAAATGTGAGGAAAATGCGTATTTTTTCCCACATTTCGGACTTTGCGGGGGTGTCTGGGTAATAAATTCTGGGGCGATTTGGGCATATCATACCTCTGCGGATTCCCACGGGTGTCCTCTTTCCGGAAATGCATGGGGTTCCCTGTTTTCCTTGGTGGCTTGGACACCCGAGGCCCATATCTGTATGATGTGAGAGTGTGACATTTCCGGTGTGAAAACAGACTTGGGGTTACTTGTGTTTTAGGCTTTCCCCTTGGCGGCCAGGTAGGTGCACCCACACATGTGAGGTACCGTTTTCATCGGGACACCTGTGGGAACGCGTGACGGTAGGCCATGTGTTGTGGGGGGCGTGTTTTGATGGGTGCGTCGAGCGAAATGTGCGGAAAAAGCGTTTTTTCCCCCACATTTCGGACTTTGCAGGGGTGTCTGGGTAATAAATTCTGGGGCAATTTGGGCATATCATACCTCTGCGGATTCCCACGGGTGTCCTCTTTTCGGAAATGCATGGGGTTCCCTGTTTTCCTCGGTGGCTTGGACACCCGAGGCCCATATCTGTACCTTGTGCCGGTCGGCAGAATGTCTGAGTTTTCCCTCTGAAAACAGACTTGGGGTTACTTGTGTTTTAGGCTTTCCCCTTGGCGGCCAGGTAGGTGCACCCACACATGTGAGGTACCGTTTTCATCGGGACACCTGTGGGAACGCGGGACGGTAGGCCATGTGTTGTTGGGGGCGTGTTTCGATGGGTGAGTCGAGCGAAATGTGAGGAAAATGCGTATTTTTTCCCACATTTCGGACTTTGCGGGGGTGTCTGGGTAATAAATTCTGGGGCGATTTGGGCATATCATACCTCTGCGGATTCCCACGGGTGTCCTCTTTCCGGAAATGCATGGGGTTCCCTGTTTTCCTTGGTGGCTTGGACACCCGAGGCCCATATCTGTATGATGTGAGAGTGTGACATTTCCGGTGTGAAAACAGACTTGGGGTTACTTGTGTTTTAGGCTTTCCCCTTGGCGGCCAGGTAGGTGCACCCACACATGTGAGGTACCGTTTTCATCGGGACACCTGTGGGAACGCGTGACGGTAGGCCATGTGTTGTGGGGGGCGTGTTTCGATGGGTGCGTCGAGCGAAATGTGCAGAAAAAGCGTTTTTTTTCCCCACATTTCGGACTTTGCAGGGGTGTCTGGGTAATAAATTCTGGGGCAATTTGGGCATATCATACCTCTGCGGATTCCCACGGGTGTCCTCTTTTCAGAAATGCATGGGGTTCCCTGTTTTCCTCGGTGGCTTGGACACCCGAGGCCCATATCTGTACCTTGTGCCGGTCGGCAGAATGTCTGAGTTTTCCCTCTGAAAACAGACTTGGGGTTACTTGTGTTTTAGGCTTTCCCCTTGGCGGCCAGGTAGGTGCACCCACACATGTGAGGTACCGTTTTCATCGGGACACCTGTGGGAACGCGGGACGGTAGGCCATGTGTTGTGGGGGGCGTGTTTCGATGGGTGCGGCGAGCAAAATGTGCGGAAAAAGCGTTTTTTTCGCCACATTTCCGACTTTGCAGGGCTGTCTGGGTAAAAAAATCTGGGGCGATGGGCGCAAATCACACCTCTTCGGATTCCCACGGGTGTCCTCTTTTCGAAAATGCCTGGGGTTCCCTGTTTTCCTCGGTGGCTTGGACACCCGAGGCCCATATCTGTATGATGTGATTGAGTGACATTTCCGGTGTGAAAACAGACTTGGGGTTACTTGTGTTTTAGGCTTTCCCCTTGGCGGCCAGGTAGGTGCACCCACACATGTGAGGTACTGTTTTCATCGGGACACCTGTGGGAACGCGGTACGGTAGGCCATGTGTTGTGGGGGGCGTGTTTCGATGGGTGCGGCGAGCGAAATGTGCGGAAAAAGCGTTTTTTCCGCCACATTTCCGACTTTGCAGGGCTGTCTGGGTAAAAAAATCTGGGGCGATGGGCGCAAATCACACCTCTGCGGATTCCCACGGGTGTCCTCTTTTCGAAAATGCATGGGGTTCCCTGTTTTCCCCGGTGGCTTGGACACCCGAGGCCCATATCTGTAAGTTGCGCCGCTCGGCAGAATGTCTGAGATTTCCCTCTGCCAACAGACTTGGGGTTACTTGTGTTTTAGGCTTTCCCCTTGGCGGCCAGGTAGGTGCACCCACACATGTGAGGTACCGTTTTCATCGGGACACCTGTGGGAACGCGGGACGGTAGGCCATGTGTTGTGGGGGGCGTGTTTCGATGGGTGCGGCGAGCGAAATGTGCGGAAAAAGCGTTTTCTTCGCCACATTTCCGACTTTGCAGGGCTGTCTGGGTAAAAAAATCTGGGGCTATGGGCGCAAATCACACCTCTTCGGATTCCCACGGGTGTCCTCTTTTCGAAAATGCATGGGGTTCCCTGTTTTCCTCGGTGGCTTGGACACCCGAGGCCCATATCTGTATGATGTGAGAGTGTGACATTTCCGGTGTGAAAACAGACTTGGGGTTACTTGTGTTTTAGGCTTTCCCCTTGGCGGCCAGGTAGGTGCACCCACACATGTGGGGTACCGTTTTCATCGGGACACCTGTGGGAACGCGGGACGGTAGGCCATGTGTTGTGGGGGGCGTGTTTCGATGGGTGCGGCGAGCGAAATGTGCGGAAAAAGCGTTTTTTTTGCCACATTTCCGACTTTGCAGGGCTGTCTGGGTAAAAAAATCTGGGGCGATGGGCGCAAATCACACCTCTGCGGATTCCCACGGGTGTCCTCTTTTCGAAAATGCATGGGGTTCCCTGTTTTCCTCCGTGGCTTGGACACCCGAGGCCCATATCTGTATGATGTGAGAGTGTGACATTTCCGGTGTGAAAACAGACTTGGGGTTACTTGTGTTTTAGGCTTTCCCCTTGCCGGCCAGGTAGGTGCACCCACACATGTGGGGTACCGTTTTCATCGGGACACCTGTGGGAACGCGGGACGGTAGGCCATGTGTTGTGTTTGTGTGGTTTTCATAACGTTTTGACCCATTTGCTGGAGCCCTTTGTCTCACAACCCTTTCTTTTCCCAAATGTGACCTACATTTAGTCGCTGCTTTAGCCACCATACACTTTTGTAACCTGCACAAGTCACCTACCCTTGAAAAGGTCTGCCTGTGCTCTTTCAAAAAATGTATGGCTGCCGTTCCTCACCACATTGGTTTTCCCAATTTACACATGCTAAGTGCGTCTGGTCAGGCCGTGAGCGTAAAACTCCTGTGTACCATGGCTCAGTGTTTGGCTTGTGGTATTGCTTGTTTTGTACAAACACTACAAAAATGGCATGCTCTCCTAACTGCAAGAGTAGGGGGAATGTAGCGGAGCATTGCTTTTCTCAAAATTCATAGAAGCCATTGCCGTACCAAGCCAACCATGTCCAACACATACCTTTTTTTTCAGTCATTTTCCCGCTTTTCCCCCATTCGATGGCAGTTTCCCCTACCTAGTTGTTGCCTGACCTATACAAATCACCCCTTCCTAAACTTGGAATTTTGTCTACTTTTCAGAAATATATGCCTTTCTGTCCTCCAATTTGGCTTTCCTGCCCTTTTCTTCCATTCCGTCCATGCATGTCCAATTGGCAAAAATGGCAAAAATCGCCTACCTCTCACAAAACGGTTGATATCCCCATCAAAATATTTTTTTTCCATTTCCACTCAACCTGTTCCTGAAAGCCAACACATTGGGGAACTCAGCACAGCAAACCATTTGTTTCTAGCTCTTACAAGGAAAAAACC
Source organism: Ambystoma mexicanum (assembly GCF_040938575.1). Classification (NCBI taxonomy): domain Eukaryota; kingdom Metazoa; phylum Chordata; class Amphibia; order Caudata; family Ambystomatidae; genus Ambystoma; species Ambystoma mexicanum. The sequence continues at coordinate 2,098,775 of NC_090940.1, forward strand.
ACAGGCTTCTTTGTACATCATTTTATTGGCATTTTTTGAAAAAACCCAAAATTTTCGCACTTTTTCCTTATTTTCTCTCCCCCCCCTACAGCAACCTGGGATTCCTGGGTGGCGTTACGACCGCCTACATGTGGGAAAAAAAGGAGCCAAATTTGACCGAGATATCTCATGTAACAAAAAAGTTACAAGCCATTGAATGGCCACATACCAAAATCACCAAAAAAGGCTCTGGCACTGGGGAGAAATACCCATGGCACTTAAAGGGTTAAAACCCTACCTCCCATCTCGCACCCTAAGATCAACCACTGCCCTCTTTCTAGTTATTCCAGCCTCTAATTCTGTAAGGATCGGAGGATCTGCTTTCTCAACCTTGGCCCCAACTCTGTGAAACTCACTCCCCCCTCATATTCGACACACCCAAGACTACATGACCTTCCGCAAAGCTCTAAAAACCTGACTCTTTCCTTAAAACCGACTAAGACCATCTACGGTGACTGAGACCTGCAACCCGATGACAATGTTCAATGAGGTCACGAACAATGACGCCACTGAATACGCCTATTAAGTCACTAATAAGTTTACTCTGAACCAGGCAATCGCAAACGTGCACTTGAAATCCGGAATACCGAGCTCATTAAATCAAAACTCCTCCCAGACACTCACCTCTCCTATCTCCTATCTCTATGCTCACTCTCTCCTCTACACCAACACACAATTAGAGCGCAGCTACACCCCTCGATCAATTCAGCTCAGCTGCTCACATACGAATAATACTCCATGAAAATCGGCCTAGCTGCACACATAGGCATCATACACAGGCCTAACACAGCCAAAACCCAGTCTTGGTGACCTCCCTCCAGACTGCACACATTCAACTGATCTCAAATACCACCACACCTAATGCTATAATGCAGCTACCATGCAGCAATCACATCAGTTGCACACATAATCGGGCCCCCCAAGAACCCTACAACACCCTACTCGCTCGACTGACCTAGACTACGGTCCCCGAGGGTGTTCAACCTACCAGCGCTTTGAGGTTATACCAATGATATATAGAGCGCTATATAAATGCCAAATAACATAACATAACATATGAATACGCTATAATTGATGAGGTTAGCATGGGGTCCTACTGGACAGGAAAGTGCTCCTTTCACTGATCCACCACCCCCCTGCTTCATTACAGTGCCTCGAAATGCATCTCACCTTATTGTAAAGTGCATAGGGTGGGGGTGGGGCTGTCCCCTTCCCAACACAAGCAAGCTGGATAGCATTCTCCGTTGTGGTCTAGGGAGAAGGAAGGGGCTTTTATAGCTCTTTTTTGGTCCTGGATTCTTGCAGCACTAAATTGGATTTTTGAAGGCAAAGACACCACAGGCTTTTTGCGAGAGCTATATTTTTATGCAGCTGTATATAGAGGCCCCAAGAACTTCAAAACAGCCGCTCAGCCCCATTAAACTGCTGTCCACATTGCATCATGGTGTCCCCATTCTCACTGCGTCCTGTGCCTTCATTTTGCTCCTTTCTGATGTTTGTCCGCCCTTTTCTCTATTTTCTTCCTCTTTCTGTCTTCTGTCCAGGCCTCTGCCTCAGTATTTGCCACTTTCTTCCATTCTTCTGCCCTTTTCACTTCTTTCTTCCTCTTTTTTTCACCTTGCCAGGCCTCTACCGTACCTGGCTCTCTTAGGCAACCTCTGCCTTGCCCTATTTTTCGTTCCTCTGCCCGCCTCCCCTAACCCTGATTGGGTCCCCCTCGGAGGAACGTGCTTTTTAACAGTGTGCACAAGGGCAGCCCCTGCTTGGGCAGCCCGTCGGCTAGGGCCCAAAGGCAAAGGGCAGCCCCTGAAGAAGTAGCTCCAATCCGTGTTTTCCCATGTTTGCCAGGGAAGCCACCTGCCATCAACTAGCAGTGACTGACAAGGTAAGAGTGGTCTGGGTGGAGAATACAGCAATTACTGTATTCCGGATAGCCCTACTGCCCCTCTCACCTACCTAACATAGCTTATCAAGGTTTGCTAGCTAGTAAATAATAGTCCTATCACTGCTGCACTCCAACCGCTAAGTATCATTTAATTAACTCTTGGGTTACCATTTTAGGCATTTATCCCTCTATCCAAGAATCCCAAATCTAGGTGTTACTGAATTTACTGTTTTGCCCCCATTTTAGCCGTTTCACCCTCTATCTAGGTCTCCCAAATATAGGTGTTACTGCATCTACTGTTGTGCCCCCATTTTAGGCATTTCTCACTCTACCCAGGTATACCAAATCGAGGTGTTCGCTGCGGCACACTGTGATAAATTCACCCCCAATACCCTCTCCCACAGACAATCATAAATCACTCCCCTGTCCTTCTGTGCTCCTCTCCCACAGCTCAGGCTTTCAAACTCGGGAGACCACAACTGGTGAGACCAGCCAATAAAGCTGGACCTAGAAAAATTACATCAAAGATGAACTCTCTCTGAGATTAAGGTATGTATACCTTGCACCACGTCTGTGAACATAAGCTGCAGGCACGGCCATCCATCCATGCACTTTGGAATGCAGCTATGGCTATGACATTCCAGTCTAGCAGGTCGCATATCTGTCCACACGGAAACCCCTGACGTACAGCAACACCTCTGCCATTAGCATACAGCGACAACCTATGAAAAATGTTGGTCTAGCTGGGCACACATCGAATCTCTGGCACTAGAACCATCCGAAACCAACAACAGCACTCGCCCATGTGCCTGACCTTCGGGCTGGTTACTGGAGCATAGCCAGCTGCCTAAGGCCTAACCTGGCAAAATGCACACATGCATTTTATAAATTGAGAATCTCCCACACATGGGCTAGGGTGACTGAGGGTGTTCCAACCACAAAGCGCATTAAGGCCATACAAATGGGGAAAGGGCGCTATGTAAATGACGAATACAATACAATACAACTCCTATTTGAATTTGGCTTAGGTTTGTATCGTGGTCAATCCAATGGACAACAAACCTCTAATAAGGCTTTTGTTATAGCCATTAGAGACCAGGATATGTTTTCATAGGTGGCTTTTCCATTGAATTTTACTGAGGATTTTTCGGGGTTGTACAACTCAAGCTTTCCTCTGGCTTCAGGCTATCAGATGAACCTTTGGCTCTCTCCTGTCAGGAGTGGTGCAAGTATATGCAAGGTTTTACCAGTTGTTATCACAGTTGTTGAAATACCCACGGGAGTCACAAGCGCAGGTGTTAGCGCCCGGGAAGGTTTTTTTCCATTGCTGCTGCTCCAGTCTTTGGCCCCGCCCCCCCTGCATACTGGACATTCAAAATCAGCTGGGCTACCTGCGAGGGTGAAGCCCGCGGGAGTCAAGGGTGCGGGTGTTAGCGTCCCGATGCCCCAACTTGTCTATATATCGTGGCCTGCCGGATCCTTAATGGCTCTGCAGTAACCTTACCCGTGTGAAGAGGAAGTATCAATGGCTGGCGCAAAGGCTTACACGGTCTGTAATATGGGTAAGAGGAAAGCTGGGTGGTAGCCAAAATAAGATATCAAGAATGCTTAAACCAATAAAGGAGGTGAATTCATGGAGATTAAAGACTTGCTGACTGACATTGATGGCTTGAGCTGTAATTGTGCGGTTCGATCAAGTGTAATTGATCTTATCTCATTTTGTGATCATGACTCAGTTCAGAACAAAGGCAAACAGGGTTCATCTATCCGTGCCACTAAGGAGGACTGCATAGCAGCCTTTAAGTGGCTTATCTACCAGGGCAAGTGGCGGGAAGGAGGAACTTTGTTCTGCCAGTCAATTCAGCATGGGTGTGTGGTACTAAGATTATTTAAACATATTCCACAGTGAAAGTTGGCTCTTTGACCTATCTAGAGTCTTTAAGGAGATCAGGGAAAATGTGAAGCTGTTGAGTTCTACTCGTATAGAGACTGGTGCCACAGTGATTCAAAGCACTGAGAAGAATTCCATGGACAGTGCTCAACAACTCACAAAGGCACCATACCACCCCCCCTTAAAAACCTCTCATCGAATACGGATGGGCTCTCTAGGTGCTTTGAGCCCAGCCATCTCTCCCCACAAACTCGCATGTTGCTCGGGGCTTTAATAGTAAGGTTATCTGGTTCAAATCTTGACCTATTGGGGAGGGTAAGAGGGTATGGCCAATCAATTGGTTACCATCCTGATTTGAGAAAGGAACAGTCATGCTCAGTATTCATGGTAAACGTGCCTAGGCTGTCAAGTGGGATATATGAACCCTCTGAATCCTTGATTAACAAATGTATTAACTGAATTTGACACACCAAAGGTTGCCTTTCGATTGTCAGAGAGGACATTGTCAGATGTGTGCAGGGCCCAATTGCAGGTTCTAACCATGATTACATTCAGATTGTTTTTGTATCAGTGGATCGGGTGAAAGGCCTTTTTGAGTATTGATTATAGGGTGCTATCCAAGTGAAAAATCTACAATCATAATTAGATCCTGGGATATTTTCCGCTCCACTTATCCAGCCCCTCTTGGGCAAGAGGTTGATAAGCTGTGTCTCTTATATCCTCACTGTCCATTGCTTTTGGGTCCCAGTGCTAAGGGTCGTCTGCAGGGGCAAGGCCGGATCAGAAGTACTAATGACCTTGAGGCAGTGGACTGACTAACCGAGGGGGAGAATAGTAGAATGGATGGTATTTGTAGACAAATCCCTCCTCTGGAACATTGCAGGTGTCAATGGGCTGTTGACAGCTCGTACTGGTGCTCCTATGTACATAAATTCCACATCATAGAACTACAGGAGACCTGGGCAGACGACCCAGTATTCTTTCAGGGGTATCAGTCCTTTTACACTCTGGCAATTAAGGGCCCGGAGGGAAGGCCGCCTGGTGGCCTTTTAATCTGGTTTGATGCTACCCTTAATTGGAAGATTGAGGTCATTCAAACTGAGAGCCCAGATCTCCAGATGTTGCTTATCAAGGCAAGTAAGGATGAAATGTTCTGCTTATTTAGTTATTTTTGCATTTGTGGCAGCGCACTGAACCCTCAGGTATCTAGGCGCTAGTTACATTAGGGGAAGGGGTAAAAAGGTAAATGTAAACAGGGAAAGCAGGAGGCGTACGTTCAAGATGCTCAGCAGTGATACTGTTTCTTGGCTATAAGGAGCTTAGGTGAAAAGATACGTTTTCAAGTTTCTCCTAAAGGTCCAATAGGAGGGTTCCATTCTCAAGAACAAGGAGAAATTGTTCCACAGCTTGGCAGCGAAGACAGGGAAGCTTGAGCCGCCTGCAGTTTGGCGATTGAATCTGTGCACTTTGATAAAGTGGTCGTGTGAGGATCTTAGTGGGCGAGAGGGTGTGTATTTTTCCATGTGCTGAGAAAGGTAGGCTAGTGCAGTTTTGGAGAGGCACTTGTGCACGATGGAGAGGATCTAGAAGTTGGTTCGCTCTCAGATTGGCAGCCAATGGACGTCTTTTCTGGCTTCTGAGATGTGGGCATTTTTGGTAAGACCGAGGGCAGCTTGGAGGGCATTGTTTTGTAGGATTTGTAGCATTTTCAGGTTGCGTTCCGAGGTGCCAGCAAAGAGGGCATTGCAGTAGTCCAACTTGGCCCAGTGATGGCTTTGGCAATAGTGAGACGATTGGGTAGGGAGAGGAAGGGCTTACTGGCGTTGATCAGTTTGGCTGTGTAGGCAACAGTGGAGGAGATGGCGTTAACATGACATGATAGGTCGAGTGAAGCATCCAGATAGATATCCAAGGTTTTGGAGGTGGGTGAGATGGGTAATCGACAAATATTGGGAGATTGTCTCACTAAAAAACTATCTTTCTAAAGATCAAATACCGAGAGGTTTACGTATTCTTATTTTTCCTGACTTCAATAAAGATGAAGACCATGACCTAGCCAATAACTGGGAAACTAATCTTAACCATTGCTCCAAACAAATGCTCCAGATGCTTATTGAACATGCTGAAAGAGAACAAGCAAGATCTATAGCTCAAATAGATTCTATTAAGAAAGGAATACATGAAGCCAAAGCTCTTGAGGTTACAAAGGAAAAAAACTTTCTCAAAATGTATGAAATACTAAAAGAATATTAGGATGATATAAAACTGCGAAAACTAAGAAAATTTTATAGGGACGACCGGATTTATAGTGAAGACAGAGTGTACACTTTCCAGGAGAAATATAACAAATTCACGAAACCAATATCCAAGGAGACAACTCCCAATACTTCCTCAGCGAGTTCAGAAGCTGAAGAAGAAGCTGAATCTAATGAACCAAGTACTTCAATCATTACCAAGAAACAGGGACATGGTTTCCTTAATCAGATTAGGTGCTACAAAAAAGGCAATAGAAATATGCCTGTGAAACAGGTCCATTTTCAATTACCGAAAATACCGGATACTTCCCAACTTTCAGTCGGAAAAGAGGGAGACGAGGATCAGGAGGATCAAGAAAATCCAGACAATCTAGACGCATACCGACGACTAACGAGGGCAGCAGCAAGGGAAGCAGCCAAGAAACCAACGTGAACAACCTTGTCATGAATCTATCAGACCATATTCTTACTAAAGATGAAATTACACTCCTCAATAGAGGCTTGTCTTTTGCCCCTACTGCATTCTGCGAACCATTTCAACTCCATGTAGATCTATTCAAATTCATTCGTAAACTTAAGTTGAAAAAATTCTTTGCTACTCAAGTGGAACAGCGTAAAAAACTGAATACTAGACCTACAATTAGTGATATCACAATAGAGGAACTAGGAAACATCCATTTGTTAAGATCGCTGGAAGAAAGACCAGATTATCCAATACATGCAACTATGCAAGAATTAGAGATTCATCCAGTTGAACTAACAACCAAAGAATTCAAACCAAAATCTAAATTCTTGCCACAGTTTGGACCAGACAATATGATAGATGCCTTCTATAAAGCTGTAACCCAAGACTTATATCACAGTTTCAACAGATTCTCCCATACAAAGTGGATAAAAGGAGCACATAACCTTACCAAACAAGAAATATCTGCCCTATCAGACCTACAGTCCAACACAGAACTTGTTATAAAGGAAGCTGATAAGGGAGGCAACATCATTGTAATGAACAGGTCAGATTACATCAAAATGGCCCACAATCATCTTTCAATCCCAAATTGCTATGCAGAACTAACCAGTAATCCTACCAAGGCAATTATACAAGATTTGAGGAGCCAGATCAACAACTGGCATAGGCAAGGACTGATTACTGATGATGAGAAAAAACATTTGTTCATACCAAAACCAACGATACCTACCATTTACTTTCTACCAAAGGTACATAAACCCTTTCAAACAATCCCAGAAGGGAGACCAATCGTCAGTGGCATCGGATGGGCCACTGAACCAATTGCTGAATATATTGACAACATACTCAAACCTAAGGTGGTTCAGGTACAAGCATACTTAAAAGACAGTAATTCCATTATTAATACACTGGCTCAAATTGAATGGCAAGAACACTTCCTCCTGGCAACATGGGATGTTAAAGCTCTTTATACCTCAATTGGATACGACTTAGCACTACAAACCATAGATTACGTTTTCCAGGAGGAATCCTCATCACACTTTAACTACGTTTGCATGCTTAAAGAAATGCTACTCACTACGTTGGAAAACAATATTTTCATTTTTGATCATCATTTTTACAAGCAGACTTGTGGAGTTGCAATGGGTGTTAAATTTGCCCCAGCCCTTGCCAACTTGGTAATGGGCATGTTTGAAGACCTCTTTATCTACAAATTACCGGCCTACAACAATCACATTGTCAAATGGACGCGCTATATAGATGATGTTTTTTTGATTTGGAACGGACCAGAAACTGCTCTTATGGACTTTCTAGTACAAGCCAACAACAATACTTTTGGTTTTCAATTTACAGGTAAATCCAGTGATTTCGAGATTGACTTTTTAGACCTCACAATTTCTGTCTCCGGAAATAAACTAATAACCAAAACCTACAGAAAAGAAACAGAGGTAAACTCAACTCTCTACGCCACAAGTTGTCACTACAAACCAGCTATCAAAAATATTCAGAAAGGAGAATTCATCAGGGCAAAAAGGAACTGTACTAATACCACATCTTTTCAAGCAGAATGTGAACTTCTATCTACAAGATTCATTGCCAGAGGATACCCTAAAAAAGACATCAACAAGGCCAGAACCAAGGCCATGCAAATGATTAGAACAATGACACTAACTCCAAAATCAAAACCACAACAACACCAAGAAGTGGTACAATTCATCACCACTTATTGTGAAAATAACAAAGAAATCAGAAGAGCACTAAAGAAAAACTGGCATCTCCTCAAACTTGATCCCCATATTTCAGAAAATCTCAAAGATACTCCTACTCTCATCTTTAAAAAGGCCAAAACTCTAAAAATGTGTGTCAGCCCTTCTTTCTTACCAGAACAAGAACAAATTAGCCAAGAAACATGGCTTAAACAACCAACTGGATTTAGAAAATGTGGCTTCTGCAACATGTGTAAACATGCTCACTCACCAACAACTGTATTTACAGATGCAAAAGGGATAAAAACTTTGATCAAACAGCAAATTAATTGCCGATCTAAATCTGTTGTATACGCAATTCAATGCACATGTCAATTGATATACATTGGTTCCACCATTCGTGAACTAAGAACTCGGATAAGAGAGCATCTTTCAGTAATCGGAAGTCAAGACAGCAATTTGCCATTATCACAACACTGGCAATCAAAGCATCAAATGGACAATAAATTGGACATTCAGTTTATTGGTCTACAAAGAATCAAGACTACCACAAGAGGAGGCAACCAGGAACTCTTTCTCAGAAGAGCCGAAGCAAGACTGATTTGGCATCATCGAGCAGTGGAGTGGGGTCTAAACTCCGACAATGAAATGATACATTTTCTATAAAATTATGCAACTTGTTATATTTGTTATATGCATTACTTTATAATTACTTCTGACATACTACGATATGTAATTTACTTTGTTGTGTTAATCATGTAACTTGATACGCCTTTGATTTCTCACTTATTTCTCTTGTTAAAACTGCCTTCCTTTCTCCCACCATCCTGCAATTTAAATATTGAAGTCTGACTACATTTCCCATAATCCCCCCTTTTTTTTCATGCAGAAAACTCCAACAACAGTTGCACACTACGTTTCCCATAATACCCTATTTCGTTTTGATCAGTCATGTATTCGCCCATGATTCTTCAATTCTAAACATTGAAGTCTGACTACATCTCCCATAATCCCCCTTTTCTCATGCGGGAAACACCACCAACAGTTGCACACTACGTTTCCCATAATACCCCATTTTCGTTTTGATCAGCCACAAATTCATCTCATCATGCTACATCCAATATATTGCACTTGCACCAAATTCGTGTTCTGTATGTATTTCTCTAACATCAATACAGGCACCTATAGGACTATATTCATGCTTAATCCCACACCTTAAGTATATGTTTCCAAGTTCAAAATGCGGCAACCCCATCACAAAATGGGACATAAACCACTATGCGCAGCCCAAGTACGCTTCCCATTCCCAAAATATGGCCGCCAGTAATAGTAACAGACATAGGACTTTTCTGCCTTTTATTCATTACACCCAATGTGGTAAACACAGGACACTCGTACATACGGAGGACTTCTTTGTACCAGGTAGGACCCTTTCTTTTGTGCGGGCAAGCACGGGGGCTTCCTCTGAGACTTGATGCTTTCCTTAAACCTCACACGTGCGCTTTACCAAAACACACGTGTTCCAGAACTATGTATTTTCGTTCGTTTTTTACATTTTCACGTTTAAAAAGGAAACTTTAATACTTTCCAGCCAACTAGCCAGTATTTCCTAACTATTAATGAATTAATCATGGGGTCTGGCCAGCATTTTGAAGCCGTTACAATTTATGTCACCACGGGTTGCTTTTATGAACCATCAGTTAGCTATTATGTTTATTGTTGAAACATAACATATGACTGACCCAGTTTTACTCTTACATATTGCATGCCTGTGCACTACGTAGGGGTTTTTTTTCTACTTAAACTTAAACACTTGTTCAAATAAGTTGCCACTACATCCCTGGAATCCATTTCCAACAACTTATTTATATGTTTTATACTTAGGAGGGATTCATCCCTGTGAACTTCAGCACCTTTATGCATTATGCAGTGACTTATGAGCTATCTATATAGGTAAAAAAAAAAGCGCCTGCACTGTCACTAAAAAGCTGCCATGTGCATGTTTATCTACTCTTTCCCAACCTGTTCACTCCTCTCACATTTAGAGGTAGACCTATGTCCCCTTCGGGCACTATCTGATCTTAAACTCCCTCTTTTTTCGCTTTGAACTTTTTACATAATGTACCATAAGACTCATCGCTTACCCTTATTTTCCTTCTGTTAATTTCTTCTTTTATTCATTTTACAAATGGTGCAATAGGTGATTATACTCCTGTAAAGGCAGTGGGTCTCTTCAATAAATTCAGCAATGTTTTACACTATTGCAATTTAGATATTTCTGTATGTAATATTTTTCAGCCAGATGACTATACGTACATATGTATATATTTTTTCTTTTTAGTGTGTTTTCAAATTCCCTTATGGCATTTTCTTTTCATTTTCTTTTCATTTAATAAGCCTGGATTCGATAAAGGCAGCTCTGCCGAAACACGTGTCATCCACAAAGGCTCTAACATCACAAAAATAAAAGGAATTTATTAATCATCACTACTTGCCATTCCATTATTTTTCGGCGCACTATCAAGGGATAGCTCAACACAACCATTATATATTGTCACAAACGGAGTGGAGGGACTCTAAGTCTCCGTAGTAGCTAAACCTGGTGCGACGCAAGATCTTTAACATCACCTCAACTTTCATGGACAAACCCTTTTAATTTAACGGGGCGCGTAGGTACTGCAGCAGGTGTCATCACAAACAGTCCCTCACCAAGAATGAGATGGGTATTAGGTTGCCATCGATAATGAAGGATTTATAGACTGGATCCAAGTTGCGGAGAGTGGTGGGTGAGCAAACAATGGGAATCTCAGTTATATCGCCATTTAAGCATAGCATGTGTGTTGCCATCCAATTTTGGATTATGTTGTAGGCTTAGTTGATGGTAGCAGTGTCTTGGTGGTAAGAGCCTGAGAGGGGGAGGAGAATTTGGGTGTCATTGGCCTAGTTCGTCTAGGAGATGCTGAGGACATCCAGATGATCGAAAAGGGTTTTTGTATGAATAGGCCCTGGGCTCAGCAAGGTCTGTCAACCATAGAAAGTCTCCAATTTCAAATATCAACTAATTGTGATCCTCTGCCTGCAAAAGGGAAATTCATAATTGTTGCAGGAGATTTTAATGTCCAGTTGGAAGCGATAAGAGAGCTAAAGGGTTTATTATATGATCAAGATCTTGCCCGGGACATTTCACCTTTGGTGGCAGCCCCTCATGTGTGTATTCTGTTTAATCTGTGCCTGAGGGCCTGTAATGGGAGATTTGTCAGAGATCAGCCGGCACAGTTCACTTTTAATGGGGCAAATGGGAACTCTCTCATCGATTACATTTTCATTTCGGCAAACGATTGGAGTAAAATTATAGACTTTGAGATATACTCCAGATCAGGAAGTGACCATTTTCCGCTTTCAGTTTGCATGTTGGAACTTGCCTCAGGTTGCCTAAAACCTCGTGACACCTCTTGGGGGCAATCATTAACAATCGAAGGCCATTAATGACAGTACAATTGAATCACATATTTACGACTTGATTCTTCCAGACTTAGAAAATATCTTCAAGTTGGATATTACTGATAAGTCATTGTTAACCGAGTATGAACACATGAAGGCCAAAATTCTCCCCTTTGCGTCGGCTCCTGTTAAACTAATAAAGAGGAAAATGTTGGTTCTCCTTCACTGGTACGATGACGAGTGCTGTCTGGCAAAAAGGGACGTTGAAAATTGTATTACCTCAAAACATGGTGTGGACAGGGTTAAGCTTTGAATCCTAAGAGCCAATTATAAAGTCTTAGTAAGTCAGAAAAGAAGGAATTTATTGCAGACAAATGGAGAGCCCAACAACATGCTCTCAGATGTGGGTATAATTCTCTTATTTGAAAACTGGTGCATGTTAAGGATTCAAGTGATAACCCGTCTGCCCAATGTTGTATTAGCAGTGAAGTTTGGAAGTCGCATTTTTCTGGGCTTTATTTTGACTCTTACCCTTCTCCTTCCTCTTGCTCGTTACCAATTCTTCTATTCTTCTGGTTTAAGATCATATGAGCATTTCCGTGACAGAGGTAGAAACAGCCATGGGATCATTTAAGAGGGGTAAGGCTGCCGGCCCGATATAGTGCCATTTGATCTCTTTAAAGATGCAGTGGGTGTGTGGGCTCCAGTACTTTGTAAGATTTGTAATGCAATCTTAGTCCAGAGATGTATCCCAAGCTCTTCGCTTAATGCAACGATCGTGCCAATTTGTAAAAAAGGGAGCAGGGACAATCCCTAAAATTACCGCCCGGTCTCTCTCTTGGATGGGACAGGTAAGCTATTTGGCAAGATTTTACTGTACCACCTCCAGGAATCGGCGGACAACAATAATTTAATTAGTAACCTGCAGGATGGGTTTAGAAAAAACAGAGGTACAATGGATCAGTGTTTAATATGTTAATTTTAAAGTATACAGTACTATGGAAAATTAATTTATATGTGGTGCTTTTAGATCTACAAACTGCTTTTGATTCAATTTCAAGGGTGATTTTATGGAAGATGTATTTGACCCGCAAGGTTCCCCAGAGTCTGATTTCAATAATTATTCAATTACGTTCTGTGTTTAATATGTTAATTTTAAAGTATACAGTACTATGGAAAATTAATTTATATGTGGTGCTTTTAGATCTACAAACTGCTTTTGATTCAATTTCAAGGGTGATTTTATGGAAGATGTATTTGACCCGCAAGGTTCCCCAGAGTCTGATTTCAATAATTATTCAATTACGTTCTGTGTTTAATATGTTAATTTTAAAGTATACAGTACTATGGAAAATTAATTTATATGTGGTGCTTTTAGATCTACAAACTGCTTTTGATTCAATTTCAAGGGTGATTTTATGGAAGATGTATTTGACCCGCAAGGATCCCCAGAGTCTGATTTCAATAACTATTCAATTACATTCTGGAACCAGATTTGGTCTGGGTGGTGAGTCTACTCAGCAGTTTGCAGTAAATACGGGTGTAAAACAGGGATGCGTCTTGGCCCCACTTCTTTTTAATATATATATCCAAGAAATTATAGACACATTACTCATTGAGTGCCAAGCCTGCCCCAAAATGTCCACCGATAAATATCCAACACTCTTTTTGCAGACAACGCTGTTTTAATATCAACAATTCCTTAGGGTCTAGAGAACTCTTTATCCATCTTCGTGGCTAGATGTAAAGAGCTCCAATTAAACCTCATCAGTAAAACCAAATCAATGGTATTCAACCCTCGCTCCCAAAAACGTAAATCCATTTGGCTGAAAGTTGATTGTATTTTAATTGAGCAAGTTGACCCCTTTGACTATCTGGTGGTGAGATTCCCGGAGTGCCCAGGCTGGGGGTCACAAGTTGGAAAAGCAGCGGTTCATTGTGGTAAACTAAGTGGGGCTATAAGGTCTTATTTTGTGCGGCATGGGAGTGGCCATGTATCGCCAGCCTTAAATCTGTACGACAAGCAGGTCTTACCTGCTGTTTTGTATGGATCGGAGATCTGGGGGTTTGTCAACTGTGCCTTAATGAATATCAAGGAAAACACATTTTTTAAACATTTGTTAATACTTCCTATAAGTGCTCCTTCAGCCATCCCCCACATGGAGCTTGGTGTCACTGCGATTGGTGCAAAGGCTATGCTTTTCTTTGTTTAAGAATTTGACACCAACCAAGAAAGGGCAAATGCAGAGAATACTCGTGCATTTGCTGTCTGTGATTGGTGGGAAAAGCTTTAATTGGTTCGCTCACGTAAAGAACATGTTTAACATCCTGGATGCTTCAGTGCTGTGGTACAATCCCATGGAGAGCAGCTGTGCTGCCACGAGTAAATTAAAAAAGATAGCCAAGACGAGAGCGTGGGATTACCTTGTAGCTGATGCTGCGAATTCTAACTTGCACATAAGAGTATCTAGATGTAGTCCCTTTGGCTTTGAAAGATCACTATGTGTGCGGCTGAGACTTGGCTTCCTCCCGGTCGCATCTTTTACTCACTTTTGGTGGGAATCCGCTCCAGGGACATGTCCGTTGTGTGCATGTCTTATTGATTTGTGACAAGTTCCATGCGATTGAGGCATACATACTTGAGATCATCCAAAAAGAAGCCGGCACTCGCTCATCCAGAATTGCAACTCTCCCACACGTGATACTTGCCATTGCACGATACAGCCCCAAGGTGTGGCCGATTAGGAAAGAGGCTTTGGATCGGTCTTCTTAACCCTCATAGCTGGGAGCATCACTCTCCCTGTTTTAGAGGTTTAGAAACCCTTATAGTAGAGAATTGGGTGTTATTGAATAACGCCACATGTTCTCGCCTGGTTTTACACATTTACTGTAATTTAACAAACTGAATGATTGTTTTATTTCTGTTTTTTAATGCAATGTATTTATGCTTTTTTGTTCTTTTTATGCCAAATAAAGTTATATTAAAAAAATATCACATTGAGAAGGGGAAGAGTTATTAAAACAGACAGTTCAATTGAGGGGCCATTCATATGCGTACAGCATTTTAGCGAGAGCCAATTAGCATTGAAATTGCCTTTAAGAAGTTTCTTGGATTTTCTGGACTCCTAAGTAGGAATATAGGTTAACACGATAGATGTGTTTCCATTAATAAAAATGTATTTTATTGAGTGCATTATGCGTAATTACAAAGATAATTGCAATGATATTACTTTTTTATTCTAATAAAAAGAAATGAGCACTGCAGGAGAATGTGAGCATCATGAGGGCATTTATTGGGAAGTTTTCATGAACTCGGTGCGGAGCATCCATGTAAACTGTAGTATTTTGCCTTAGAGTATTGTGCATGGTTCGATGAGGAATGGGTTGGTAGGCAGGTGGTTTAACAGTAGCCCCACTATAAATGTAATGATATGGGTACATCAGTCCTATCTGGATGAGTGAGGGTTGCTGGCCCACTGTAAGGGGTTAATGTTATATGTCATTTATAATGCTCCTGTACACAAGTGTTTCTAGGCGCTACAAGACAAGGGAGGGAAGACAGAGGGAGGACAAGACACATGATCTTACCAGGCCTGTGTCATTCAGATCCTGCAAGTGCGACCAAGCAAAGTGCAGGGAGAAAGGGAGAGGGGGAAGTGCCAGGGACAGGGAGGGGGAAGTGCAGTCAGGGCCGCATTGCGCTGAGTACGTGCAGCCAGGGCAGCGCGTCGCTGGGTAAGTGCAAGGAGGCACGGGACTGTAGAGGTTACAGGTACAGCCCCTAAGTGCATGGTAGGCCCGGAGGCAATGCAGGGGACACTGATCGTGGAAGAGCCTGATACCCAGAGCGACTCTGAGGGAAGCCAAGAAAGCAGTTGGCAAGCAGACGGGTAGGTCAGCAGGGGAGGGAGAGAGGGAAAGCAGAGGAGAAAATGAAGGTCTTCTGCTACTTCCAGAAGTTCAGGTGGTCCAGCTCAAATTTGAGCCAGAGTGAGAGAGGGAAAGCGGGAGCAGGGGTCCCAATGAGAAGGATCTCAGTCTTAATGGCATTAAGGCAGAGCTCGTTGCAGGCACACCAATCCTGCATTGCGGATACAAAGGGATGAGCGAGAGAGGTGAGGAGGCTGAGGGGAGCCTGAAACACCAAGTGTCATCCGCATAACACAAAGTTAAAGGAGAAGGTAGAGATCTTGCAGAGGGTCGTGAACTTGCAGCCACCAGGAGCCAACGGACAGATTTCAGGGCTGGAGAGATACGGTCCCTGGGCTTGAGGCCAAGGATAAGTCTCGCAGTCCTGTTCTGGATTAGTTGCAGAGGGCGGAGAGTAGAGGCAGGCAGATTGAGAAAGAGGATGTTGCAGTAGTCCAGTCTATAGAGAACCAGGGCTCTGGAGACAGTGAGCTTCTGGGGGAAGGAGAGGAAAGGAAGAATACCTCTGAGGAGGTGCAGCTGGTATTGAGCCTTCTTGGCAAGGTCCGCGATGTGAGGAGAGAAGGATAGAGTTGAGTCCAAGAAGACATCAAGGTTTTTTGCCTCACAGGAAGGCGAAGGAAGAGGGCCCAAGGAGGGTGGTCAGAGTGAGAGAGGGAAAGGAGAAGCAGGAGTCCCAAGGAGAAGGATCTCCGTCTTACTGGCATTAAGGCTGAGATCGTTGGAGGCACGTCAATCCTGAATTGCGGATAGACAGGAATGAGCGAGAGAGGAGAGGAGGCTGAGGGGAGCCTGAAAGAGAGCCAAGTGTCATCCGCATCACACAGAGTTAGAGAAGAAGGTAGAAATCAGGTGTGCCGAGGGGGCCAAGTAGATATTGAAGAGCCAGATCTACTCTTTGATGCTCAGTGACAGGCATATGATTTCCTCTACCTCTATACCTAGCACAAACCCTACTCGGAGGGTCCAGCACTCTTTGGGGTAGAGAAAAGGTTCTGGTTGTAGGGGTGAAACATCTTTGCAGAAGGGCATAGCAGTGTGAATCCTCTTCTAACTCCCTCTTCGGGTATGCACCGGAGTACTGAACTGTGAAGCGTGTATCTGCAAGGGAACGTACAGGTATGTCAGCTAATGAAGAACCACCACCCAGTACCTCCCACCCTCCCCAACCTCGGGGTCCTCTCTCACCTGCTTTTCTGTTACAGGAAGCTCTCCATCCTGCCAGATCTCAACAGGGGCGCTTAGATGCAACCAGTTACTTCACTGGCTGTTTTTTTAGTTGAGCCCAGACCTGCTGCGGCGTGAATGTTGTTTATAAAGAGTTCTATCAGGTGGGTTGATGAATACGCTCACGTGACTGTTCCTCTTGTGCGTGGGGTTTCTTGGCGCCTTAGTACTGTTCCAGCGCCTCAATGTCCAAATGCGTGCCTTATGCTTTCAGATGTGTCTTTTTGGTGTTTCCCACCTCTTGTTGCTTTTGCTGCCTTAGCGCCTTTGTTTGGGAGTCCTCTTTAAAGCGCTGTATTGCCTTTTGCTGTCCTTGGTGCTTTATGGTGAGCTTGTGCGTTATAATGCTCACTCGGAATTGCTTGTTGCTCACTAACCTTTTCTGATTTGTTTTTCTCCGCTTTCTTCCAGGAGCGCAGCCAGAAGTGAAAGTCTGTCAAGAAGAAGCCATCCACTGGATGAAGATCGCGGCACATGTCTGCAACAGCTGATGAGCGGAGTGGGAGCTGGAGGGAATCCTGGAGACTGCAGCTGATCACCGGAATGGATGGCGAGAAGACAGAGGTTCCTGAACGGCGTAATTACGAGGCTCCAGATGAATGCAGTTAACAGCTGCTGGGGATGAGAGGGGCCGCGCACGTGTAATCCTTAATTTAACTTCTGCTTTCTTTCATCCGTGCAGTAACCAAGACTGACCATGCTTAGCTTCAAAGCAAGGAAACGGTCAGTACCCTCAGGCCATGTTGTCTAATAAATTAGCACAAGTTACAGGACCACATAGAGCAACATGGGAGACAATCCACAGTCCTGGATGCTGTGTGTTTTCTTTGTTGTAAATATCTCTGAACACACTAAGAAAACACACAGCATACACATGGTTTTAAAAAAAACACTGTGCTACTGTCAGTCTTTGCAAGTATTACACTCTAAAGGTCAAGCTGACATGAGGCCCACATGAAAAGAGCAGCTATTTCTGGGTAAGGAGCTGATTATACATGGAGAATTGCAAATCCAGCTTGCAAGTTCGAGGCAAACTAGAATAACCTTCTGAGAGAGAGATATATGAGACCTTTTCCCCATCCTTCCCTCTAGGATACTTAGAAACACTACACCCCCATTTCCAACACAAACACTTTCTCACACCGTGAAAGACAACGGATTAACACCAGAGAAAACACAAGGGTCAGGCAGAGTCAGGCAATTGCCGACAACTACACACACCGGACTGCCCTTTCCCACATAGATAAAAGGCGGAGCAGGCCGAACGCATGAGGAAGCAGCCATTCCGGGACAGCAGTTCAAACGGAGGAGAAAGGCGCAAAGATCTGAAAGGACGACCAGGAGGGATTTGCCCTTGCCCTTGTCAACCCAGACCTGCAAAGTCTCTGTGAAAGCAAACGTAAAACTGGGAATCGCAGCTCCCGAGTGTTGTGTCGGATGTCAGCGGTACCTGGAACCCACCCGCACTGATTGGCAGGGCGGGGAGAAGCGGTTACCATTGTGGTACTGTCTTTGACTCCAGCGGCAAAGGAAACACCAACCAGTTCAGCACAACTGGGGAGTCGGAAGAAACTGATAATGGACCAGACTGTGTTAAGCTCAAGGTTGCAGTGGCAACATTGTATGTGAAGAAAGAAGATAAAAGACAGAGATCTTTTGTGGGTGAAATTGGAACCAGACAGAGTGGTCCGGCGCCACGTGGGTGCTCATTCAAAAGACTATCTGGTATCCCTCTGCTGAACGAAAGTGAAGATATTGAACTAGGAACTTTTTGGTTAGCGAAACTACAAAGATCAAAAGGCCTTAGGGGAGGCCGCATGAAGCATCAAAGTGGTCATACGAGGGTCAAGCCAAATCCCTTGTACAGTCAAAAGTCTTTGGCATAATGTGAAAACTAAGTGAACTATGATCATTGGCCAACGTGAACCTGACTGAGGGATGCCTGCGAATTGGGGTAAATAGTGAGATACCTGTGAACATTATGATGACAAGCATGAATCTGACTGAGGGATGTCCACAGTGAGTTGATGATCCAAGCCCAGCTGAGGGGGATCAAAAGGGGAAAAGTAATCACCCGATGTGAAGAGTACCAGAAGGAACTTTTGTTTGTTATTTTGATATATCAGGCCCTCTGAGGCAAGAGACTGCATTAAAGAGACTCGGGCGCAGAAGGCCATGATATCGAGGAAACAGAACTGTAAGCTTGTGCTGGAGAAGCCCAGGAGTGTGCTGTGCTCAAGAGGCCCGCCTAAAAACGTGGGGAAGGGAGATCCCAGCCATAGCATCGTGACTTATCATTTTGTGAACACTATCTTTTCTTGCGAACATTATTCCACACTTATTTTGTAGCATAGCGGTAAGGACTGGCAATAGGTTTTTTTAGTATAGGCCTTTTTTATTTGACTAGACTCCACTAGGACTGTATTATTATTGTTTGATGGTCGTAGCTTGCTCTCATCTTAGATTTAGGTTTAGATTAGGTGTTTATCTCACCCATTCTTACAGTTAATAAACACCCTTGAACTGTGATCACTTGTGTCGGTCTTATTTTGATGCCATGTTACTCAATTGAAACTAATTGGGGAACCCTACAATTTCAAAAACTTTGGGCCTCATCAGGACCTCGGCGGTAACCCTTAAATCCGGCAGTAGCGCTATTACCGCCAGATTTAAGGGTCCGCCGAATCAGTTCCTCAGCGGATTTCAACCCAGCTCTGAGCTGGTGTGAAATCCGCCGAGAATTCGCGCTCATACCGGCGGCGGGAAATCCGCCGGCGGTATGAGCGTGAAATTTCCCCATTGAGCCCAATGGGGAATGGGGCATTCCCGAATGGGCTCAATGGGGAATGGGGACTTCCAAGTCTGCCCAACTTGTGATCCCGCGCTATTAGCGCCGGGGGCTATGGCGGTCGCGTTAATAGCCCCCCGCGCTAATACCTCCGGCGTTACCGCCGAGGTCGTGATGAGGCCCTTAGTCACTTAGGGGCCGATTCATGGAATAAATGTGTGCCGAAAATCTTGGCGCAAGCATGAAAAAACAGGTGAAGTCCATGCGCGTGTTTTCCTTGGGATGTGCGCCAAACCCGAGCGTGGCGCACACGGGCGCACACATCATTGCAACAGCTCAAACGCCGTGCCCGACGCGCACAGGGAAAGCGCACAACGTCCGCGCACACACCAAAAAGGGGGCGGGACACGGGGCGTAACACGCGGAATGGGGAACAACGCGTGAAAAAGAAGGAGTAACTGGGGAAGTACTGCTGGGAAGTACACGGAACGCCCACACGCACGCGAACCACACATATTCATGGAATCGAATAGGGCAAACCCGCGCACGGGCAAAGGCACGCACAGGCCTGAACACGTCCGCCACACGAAGGCAGGCGGTAGCGTCCCTGCGCATTACAAAAGTGTGCGCAAACAAAAAGCACGTATATACAGCTATGATGAATGTCCCATATTGTGGCCCCCTAGGATAAATGACGTGCACGCAACACACAGGCACCTCATAAAAAGA
Organism: Ambystoma mexicanum; assembly: GCF_040938575.1. Taxonomy (NCBI): domain Eukaryota; kingdom Metazoa; phylum Chordata; class Amphibia; order Caudata; family Ambystomatidae; genus Ambystoma; species Ambystoma mexicanum. The sequence goes on from NC_090940.1 coordinate 2,119,132, forward strand.
AGAAAAAGAGACAAGCGCCCCCCAGAAGCCCACGTATGTGCAAAAATGACACACGTAGTACGGTGTGGCAGCCAGGAGCCCAAAAAAAAATGTATGCGATCAACAGGCAGCCCAGTATGGCCGTAAAAAAAAGGGGTACGTGACAAACACGGACACCCGCTGTGTGAAAAATAGCATGTGTGTGTATTTCGGGGTGTGCGCCGGAAGTTTCACATGCGATAGGCCCTGTGTGAGTGGGGTACGTGTATTACTGGGGTTCGCAGGAAGTTTTACACGCGAAAGGGCCCTGTGCAAGTGGGGTACGTGTATTACTGGGGTTCGTGGGAAGTTTTACACGCGAAAGGGCCCTGTGCGAGTGAGGTACGTGTATTACTGGGGTTCGCAGTAAGTTTTACACGCGAAAGGGCCCTGTGCGAGTGGGGTACGTGTATTACTGGGGTACGTGGGAAGTTTTACATGCGATTGGCATTGTGCGAGTGGGGTATGTGTATTCCTGGGGTCCGCAGGAAGTTTTACACGCGATTGGCCCTGTGCGAGTGGGGTATGTGTATTACTGCGGTTTGCGGGAAGTTTTAGATGCGAAAGGGCCCTGAGCGAGTGGGGTACGTGTATTACTGGGGTACGCGGGAAGTTTTACATGCGATTGGCATTGTGCGAGTGGGGTATGTGTATTCCTGGGGTCCGCAGGAAGTTTTACACGCGAAAGGGCCCTGTGCGAGTGGGGTACGTGTATTACTGGGGTTCGCAGGAAGTTTTGCACGCGAAAGGGCCCTGTGCGAGTGAGGTACATGTATTACTGGGGTTCGCAGTAAGTTTTACACGCGAAAGGGCCCTGTGCGAGTGGGGTACGTGTATTACTGGGGTGCGTGGGAAGTTTCACACGCGATTGGCCCTCTGCGAGTGGGGTACATGTATTGCTGGGGTTTGCGGGAAGTTTTAGACGCGAAAGGGCCCTGAGCGAGTGGGGTACGTGTATTACTGGGGTACGCGGGAAGTTTTACACGCGATTGGCCCTGTGCGAGTGGGGTATGTGTATTCCTGGGGTCCGCAGGAAGTTTTACATGCGAAAGGGCCTTGTGCGAGTGGGGTACGTGTATTACTGGGGTTCGCAGGAAGTTTTTCACACGATTGGCCCTGTGCGAGTGGGGTACGTGTATTACTGGGGTTCCCGGGTAGTTTCACACGTGATTGGCCCTGGGCGAGCGGGATACCACTCACCGTCTGCCTTGTGTGTAGAAGAACACGTAGCCAACACCCACCTGCTGTGAAGTAATAGCGTGTGAACCCCAACGGCTGGAAAACACACGCCCGCACCCCACGAAAAGCACATACAGAGCAATGGAAATCCACGTGGGAGCTTCAACCCGTGCCAGTGCAACGCCCGTGCGCGATACGTCACAGACGCGCTTACACACTAAGGGCCTTTGGTCCAATGAAATCGCGTACGTGTGCTGACGCACTTACGGCTAAGGGCCTTTCCTCGGATTTCACACTGATGTGCACTTTTTTCACGTGCCAATTCACTCCGTATCAAGCTGGCCACGCGTACACACACGGAAGACCATGCTCCTGCCCTGAAAGCCATTTTCCTTCCCCCCAGAGCCCCGAGCACGCTCCCAACTGCCATCTGCTGCTGCCTGACTGCCTGCTGCCCACGTGCCCTGCTATTTGGTGCCTGCACGTCAGCCACGGTTCCAGTTGCTGTGTCCACCCCTGCTGGAACAGAAGACTCCCGACTGGGATACCATCGCTCCACAGCCCAGCCGCAGGACCCAGTTGCCCACCCACGCCTGCCTCGGGGGTCGCCATGTCGGGGCAAACGCCATCTGAGACCACTAGCGACCCCCAGCCAGAGAGGCAGAGGGCCACCAGCTTCAGTGTGAAGGAAGTTGGTGTCCTGGTGGAGCATGTCCTGGGGCATTATGATGCCCTCTTCAGAACATCACGCGCCAACAAGGAAGGACGGGAGAGGATTTGGGACGACGTAGTGGTTGCCATCAACGCGGAGGGGGTGGCAACCCGCGACATCAAGCACGTCAAGAAGCGCTGGGAGGACTTCAGGTCCAGGACCCTCCACAAGGCCCGGCGACTCGCGGAGAGGGGCCGGGTCACCATGAGTGACATCCAGATGAGGGTCCTGGAACACGTATGCTCAGCGCTCCACGCCCAGATCCTTCAGAGGAAGATCCGTCTGGAGTTGAGCGGTAAGTGGCCAAGCATTGGTGTGCAAGACAGGGCATGTTGCAATGTGCTGGTAGTCTGATACTTGCCTGTATGTGTGACATGGGCCATGTATGGATGTGTGTGTGCAGGGACATCATGGCCGTGCATGTGAGACCAGTAATGTGCGAACCACATCGTTGGTGCATGAGTTCCAATGCTACATGGGGAGCTGTATGGCAAATGCACACATGAAAGCATGCCAGTGTCTGTTCTTGCACATGGTGGGGGTGTGAGGGATGGGTGCTGCTGTCATGTACATGTATGGTGCACATGTGTGTGTGTCTGAGAAGTGTGTCTGTGACTTCGATATGCCATGGATTCATGACACATGTCCGTGATGATGTGTAGAATCACTCATGCAGTGCGGTCACCGTTGTATGCACTGTGTCTATCCACTGTGTCTGTGGTGTACAAGGCATGATGCATGACCCTCCGGTGATGTGTGTGCATGGGATCAGTGTGAGGCAGGGTGCATGTGAGTTTGAAGGCAACATTTTGATTAATAGAGGCCCTTGTACATGGATGCTGATGTTGATTGCAGGCGCCATGCCTGTTTGTGCATGTGTGTTGCGTGCATTCACCCATGTGTTGTGGAGGGACAGGATGGAAGTGACATTAGACACTGCCACTCATGTGTTATTGCTTCCTGTCTAGGGGAATATTGTACTGTACCCTGATGCTTGTGTTCTATGTCTCCCTCTACGCAGCGTCAAGTGAAGAAGAGGGCGGAGACGGCGCTGTGGAGCCAAGCGGCGGGGATGCCTCCACTGGGCGGCGACGCAAGGCCCAGCCACCCTCCCAGGACTTGCCATCATCCGGGAGCGAGGGGGCTGGTGCCGCGTCTGCCACTATGGCTGTGGCGGAAGGGCTGGGTGAGCCCCCACAGGGGCTTGCAATGGCGGAAGATGGTACGGCGACATCCAGGTTGGTGGTCTCCACAGGGGAGGAGGAGCCTGCTACTGAGCCGCACATGGGGCCTGGTGGGGGTAGTACCACTGGTGCAAGTGTGCAGTCCAGGGCCGGGTCAGGAGGCAGCACAGGTCACTGTGGAGGGGCCTGTGCATGTCCCTGCCCTTGACCCTGTGACTGCACCACCATGCACCAGCAGGGAGGCCCCGTCCCAGGCCCGCCGCAGGTAGGGGAGAGTGCCATGTCATCTGCCTCTCCACTACCTGCAGATGAGGGGTCCTATGAACGTATGGCTCCGTCCTGATTGGTGTTGCGTTGCGCACGCATGACATTCGTGATGACGTGCGTTCTTCCTGGGCAGAGAACGCCCGCCATCACGAAGAGCAGCGTTGCAACGTGGCACTGTTGGGAGGGGCCCTGGTTGGTGGGTTCCTACATGTGACGCGAACTCTGGCGGACCTCTCCTCCTCTGTGGAGACTATGCGCCAGTCGTTCTCCCTGCCGTCTTCTGGCCCAGATTCCAGCAGGGTCCCCTGTGGACCTGGCCTGACCAACACAGCCAGCTTGGTGGAGATCCCATCCCTGCCACAGTCGGGAGTCGGCGGTCCAGCAGGGGTGGACATCACAACTGGAGACCAGCTGATGGAGGATGTGCAGGCATCATCGGACAGGGCACATGGACAGCAGCAGCAGCAGCAGCAGCAGGAGCAGGCTCTAGGTGGGAGCAATGATGGCTCGGTTCATCGACATCAGGGGGGCAGGCATCGGCCAGAGGGCAGGAGGACCCTGGAATGGATGTGTCTTCCGTGTGGCTGCGGTTGGGCCCGCGTATAGGTGCAGAGCGGCGGCGGGCGGAAGAGGCGTGGCTCACCATGGTCAGGGCAGAGTTCTCCATGCATCGGGCGTTGAGGCGGGCAGAGTGCCTCGAGGCGACTCGCAGGGAGTTGGAACAGGCCATGAGTGCCTCCCTGCGAGACCTCGGGGCCCGGGACACCACAGAGTGAGCCGCAGGACTTGCCCGCCGCCATTGTATATAGTTAGTGTTAGGTTCCCTTTCCTTTTTTAAAAAATTTTGGTTGCGCTTGGACAATGCACCACGTTTTTGTATATAGTTTTTTATTAGGTAGTATTTTTGGTAGGTTTCATTTCATCAGTTGTGCTCATGGACCCTGGATTGTTCATTTGTACATAGTTCACCATTGGATTATTGTCATTTTTTTAATTTTCACCATGGAGCAATGGATTTCACTTTTTTTCCTTGGATTTGCTTTGTTGGACTGTGACTTTGGACACCATTTCTTTTGGATTTCTTTGGATTATGATTTCTTATTTTTTATTCTTATAGAGACATGCAGCATTTCTTTAATTATTCCCATTGTTGTGTGTTTTCTTTTAATAACATTAATGTTGTGTTTAATACATTTTTTTTTTCATACTTCGATGTGTGGTATTATCTCATTGGTTTCATGCATGTCATGATATGGGTTTTCACATTCACTTGCACCCATTGTGTGTGTGTGACGGACATGTGTTCATTTACATACTTGCCTTTGGGGTTGTATCATGCAATTGGCTTTTCTATGTGGGTGGATGCAATACTTGGTTGGGTCTTTGGGCTGGGGAGGCTAGCCATAAGGGCCATGATTGAGGATCGTCATAACGTGGGGGCAGGGGGGGCATGAGTGGGACATGAGTGAGGGCCTGCTGGCAGGTGCCCTGCACTGCTGGGGCGTGGGGGTGCAGGGAGACATGAGTGGGACATGAGTGTGGGCCTGCTGGCAGGTGTCCTGCACTGCTGGGGGGTAGGGGTGCAGGGGGACATGAGTTGATCATCAGTAGTGCAAGCTGACATGTGGCTTGGCTGGGGGGCATGCCCATGGTGGATGGGCTGCCTGCGGGACATGACCAGGGTTGCAGGGTAGTCCCCTGTGGTGTGGGCTGCCTGCAGGGGCCGTGGAGGGTGTAGAGGGAACACCTGGTAGGACCCACACTGCCAATTCACGTGTAGGACTCCCCCCGCACCCCTGAAATACACGTACCCTGCTCAAATCGCGTGTGAGACTTCACGCGAACCCCAGTTATACACGTACCCCGCTCGCACAGGGCCAATTGCGTGTGAAACTTCCCGCGCACCCCCCGAAATACACATACCCTGCTCAAATCGCATGTGAGACTTCACGCAAACCCCAGTTATACACATACCCCGCTCGCACAGGGCCAATCGCATGTGAAACTTCCAGCACACCCCCGAAATACACGTACCCTGCTCAAATCGCATGAGACTTCACGCGAACCCCAGTTATACAAGTACCCCGCTCGCACAGGGCCAATCGCGTGTGAAACTTCCCGCGAACCCCAGTAATACAAGTACCCCACTCGCACAGGGCCAATCGTGTGTGAAACTTCCCACGAACCCCAGTATTACACGTACCCCACTCGCACAGGGCCTATCGCGTGTGAAACTTCCCGCGAACCCCAGTAATACACGTACCCCACTCGCACAGGGCCAATCGCGTGTGAAACTTCCCGCGCACCCCCCGTTATACACGTACCCCACTCGCACAGGCCCTATCGCGTGTGAAACTTCCTGCGAACCCCAGTAATACATGTACCCCACTCGCACAGGGCCAATCACATGTGAAACTTCCCGCGCACCCCCCGAAATACACGTACTCTTCTAAAATCACGTGTGAGACTTCACGCGAACCCCAGTTATACATGTACCCCGCTCGCACAGGGCCAATCGCGTGTGAAACTTCCCGCGCACACTCAGTAATACACGTACCCCACTCGCACAGGGCCAACCGCGTGTGAAACTTCCCGCAAACCCCAGTAATACACGTACCCCACTCGCACAGGGCCAATCGCGTGTGAAACTTCCCGCGAACCCCAGTAATATACGTACCCCACTCGCACAGGGCCAATCGTGTGTGAAACTTCCCACGCTCCCCCGAAATACACATACCCTGCTCAAATCGCGTGTGAGACTTCATGCGAACCCCAGTTATACACGTACCCTGCTCGCACAGGGCCAATCGCGTGTGAAACTTCCCACGCACCCCAGTAATACACGTACCCCACTCGCACAGGGCCAATCGCGTCTGAAACTTCCCGCGAACCCCAGTAATACACGTACCCCACTCGCACAGGGCCAATCGCGTCTGAAACTTCCCGCGAACCCCAGTAATACACGTTCCCCGCTTGCCGTGTGCTGTGTGGCGGCCATGTATACTGGTACAGGGTTAGCGCAGCCCTTTGCGCTGGATTGGGGATTTTGATGGCTTTTCCCTGTGCAAAGGGCGTTCTTGGGGGCGTAACTGGCGCTGCTGCAGGGTCGCTGCGCCACTGTGCGCTACGGCTGGTTTTGGTAGCTAAAATCCATGAATATGCTGTGCGCGGAAATGGATTTTAGCGCACGCGGCTGGCGCAGACAATCGCACGCGCATACTGTGTGCCAGCCGCGTGCGCCACTTGTGCGCTAAATTCTTTGAATTACCCCCTTAGTCATAGAGCTTCTAGCCCCTCTGTTGGTATGAAAGAATGGATAGGTTTCAAAATCTGTAGCAGTAGGGAAGTTGTTATTCCCCCTGGGAAACGAGGAATGATCCCTACAGATCTCATTTTGATACCCCCTCTGGGTGTTCCATAAAGTTGGCCCCAGAATCTGGCCTCGCTGGGAAGTTTGGTATAGACGTTTTAGCAGGCGTCATCGATCCCGACTTCTGGGGAGATGTAAAGGTTCTCTTACAGAATCATGGTGAAATCCCATTTGAAGTACATTGTGAGGATCAAATTGCTCAAGGAATTTTGGAAAGGGATCTATTGCCTCAGTTTAAAGAAAGTGAACCAGATGAAACAGAAAGAGGTACATTTGGCTTTGGGGAAGCTGAAAACTTTCTAACATCGAAGAAAGGAATGGAGAAGAGCCTATCATCTATCCCGACCTAGCCTTTGCCCAGTGAAATGATCCGGCTCTCGCTGAAGCTTTCTTACCAGCTATTCCAGAAGGAGAAGTATAGAGAAGGGGAGTCCTTTATTCTTCTTAAAGCAGGGGTTGCTATATAGATGAGAAACATCTACAGAAGGCTTAGCAAAGATGCAGTTAGTAATCCCCAAGACCCACCAAAAGGTGGTACTGGAGATTGCGTATTCCCATTTTACTGGGGGCCCTTAGGACAATCCAAAACCCAGGCACATATCAGTGGTAAGTTTTACTGACCAGGTATCCATGCCAGACGTGTGAAATATGTCAAACAACCAGCATGCACATCCCATGACCTGCCCCTCTGAATCCTTTACAAATCATAGAAGTCCCTTTTTCAAGAATCAGGATAGACATCATTGGACCACTAGAAACATCCAGACTAGGCACAAATAGGTCCTCGTGATTGTCGACTATGCAACAAGATACCCCAAAGCATTTGTAAGGCGAAATAATACCACACAGCAAATCCTTAAACACCTCCTACCATATTTTTTCAGGGTTGGCTTTCCCAAGGAAATACTAACCGATCAGGTTCCACATTTTATCAGCAAGCTTATGGCAGAAGTCACAGAGCTACTCCATATTACCACCGTACGAACTTCGGTCTACCAATCCCCAAACCGATAACTTGGTAGAAAGATTCAATAAAACTCTGAAATGAATCCTCCGAAAACTGCTAGATAAGGATGGGAAGGACTTGGACCGAATGATCCTGTGGGCACTGTTTGCTGTAAGGAAACCCCTTAGGCATCTACAAGATTCTCTCCTTTTGAATCACTTTATGGTAGATATCCTAGAGATGTCTTGGACATGCTCCGGGAAATATGGGAAGAATGAAAAGAGGCACCCATTCCCATCTCACAAACCCCTACTAGAATGCAAGAGCATATGACGCATGTTCGAGATCTAGTTTGCACTCATATGGACCATCTTTTGCAGCTTTATATGATTATGAAAGTCCTCAGAGAGGCTGGCCTAACTGCTAACCCATCTAAATGCAGACTGGCCCAATCAGCCGTAAAATACCTTTGCTTTTTCGTAGGAAACGGGAACGTACAACCCCAACATGAAAAAGTGAAAGCCATCCTAGACACACCTACCCGCAAAACTAATAGGGATCGTAGGGCCTTTCAAGGGTTAATAGGATATTACCGTAGGTTTATCCCAAATATTTTAGACAAAACAGCTAGACTGACAGATGAATTTAAGAATGCTGAACCCCAGAAACTTCATTGGACTGAAGGAGATGATATATCTTATAACACCTTAAAGCAAACTCTGTGCCAGAATCCAATCCTAAAGGTAGTAGATTTCTCTAAAGATTTCATGTTGCATTGCAAATGGACACCTCCCTTACAGGCTTAGGAGCAATCCTATCTCAAGTTTGTGAAAGATTAGAACATCTCATCTTGTTTGCCAGTCGCAAACTTTTCCCAAGTGAAAAATAATTACTCAGTGATCGAAACAGAGGCCCCGGCCATCAAGTGGGCCATTATCCACCTTAAATACTACCTTTTAAGAAGGAAGTTCCTACTTGTCACGGACCATTCTCCCCTAGTTTGGATAAGCCAATGCAAAGACTCCAACCCTTGTATCATCTGATGGTTTCTAGACCTGCAACCCGTCTGTTTCATGGTGGAACACAGAAAAGCTAAAGACCAGGGGAATGTAGATTTTCTTTCCCAGTTCCCTTGTGAAACATATGCGGCTACATCACACAGAGGGAGTGTATGTAAGAAACCTGAAGGTGTATCAGGCGCTAGTCCCAGAGGATCTGTTATCAAGGAGGCCATGACACGGCCATCGCGACTGGATCCAGTTCCTGGGGGCGGACCAGTGTGGGAGGACCGCCTGGATGGTGGGTCTTCGGGGAGTGGAAGTGGGATACCGAAGGGTAAGATGCGGTATCCCCTTCCTTATGACACCTTTTCCCTAGTCTACCCCATCGGAAACTTTGAAACTATCCCCCTTTTCCACACTAAAACTTTCTCACACCCTGAGAGACAACGGACTAACGCCACTTCTGTTTACCTGGCATGTCCCAACACAAGGCCGAAACCATGAGGAAGCAGCCATTCCAGGACGGCAGTTCAAACAGAAAGGCGGAGAGATCTGAAAGGATGACCAGGAGGGAATTGCCCTTTTCAATCCACACCTGCAAAGCCTCAGAGAAAGCAAACGTAAGACTGGGAATCGCAGCTTGCAAGTGGTGTGTCGGATGTCAGCGGTAAGTGGAAGCCTGCCGCACTGATTGCCAGGGTGGGGAGAAGCAGTTACCATCGTGGTACCGTCCTTGACTGCAGCAGCAAAGGAAACGACAACGAGTTCAGCACAACCAGTGAGTCGTAAGAAACTGATAGTGGATTGGACTGTGTTAAACTCAAGATTGCAGTGGCAACATTGTATGTGAAGAAAGAAGATAAAAGTTGGAACCAGATAGAGTGGTCCGGCATCACATGGGTGCTCATTCGAAAGACTATCTACTCTATCTGGTATCCTTCTGCTGAAAGAAGGTGAAGATATTGAACTAAAAACTTTTTGGTTAGCGAAACCACGAAGACCAAAAGGCCTTAAGGGACGTTGCGTGAAGCGTTAAAGTGGTTATACGAGGCTGAAGCCAAATCCCTTGTACAGTCAAAAGTCTTTGACACATTGGCCCTCATTAGGACTCCGGCGCTAAACCATGGTGCTATTAGCACCATGGTCCATGCCGGAGTCCGCCATGGAGAAAGGGGGAATTACCACCCCATTCCAAGGTTGGCGGGGCGGTAATTCCCCCTTTCTCCATGGCCCTTCCCCATTCCCAGTTTTGCCCCATTTTTGCGGTACCGTAATTGCCATCAAGGTCCCTTTCCGGGTCCCTACTTTAACGGCTGATCCAGACCAGCCGTTAAGGTCGGGAGCTGCAAAGGGACCTCGTAGTAAGGCGTTAAGGGGTTAACGGCGCTGCAGCCTTTTACGGCACTGTTAACCCCTTAACGCCTTGGTCGTAATGAGGCCCATTGTTAAACTAAGTGAACTGTGATAGTTAGCAAATGTGAACCCGACTGAGGGATGCCTGCGAATTGGGGTAAATAGTGAGATACCCGTGAACATTGTGATGACAAGCATGAACCCGACTGAGGGATGTCCACAGTGAGTTGATGATCTGAGCCCAGATGAGGGGGATCAAAAGGGGAAAGGTAATCACCCGACGTGAAGAGTACCAGAAGCAACTTGTGTTTGTTATTTTGTTATTTCAGGCCCTCTGAGTAAAGAGAATTTGCATAAAAGAGACTTGGAAATTGTAACGCTCACCTGGTATCCACAGGGACGCCTCCCGATCTGGTTGGACTGCCTTAGACCTGGATTCTCCTCCCCTGGGTTCTCACTCTGCCAAGGATCTGATCTGGAATACAGGAGTTTGAATTTAGCCCACAGTCTCCTCCTCTCTGGGCCCACCTCCCTAGTGACCCCACCGATCCCCTGAGAGCCTTCCTCACCTTGGATTTGGCTATGGTGCGCTCTCCGTCCTGCAGTTCCGTGCAGGGGTGCGTTGTGGTTGGGGCGCTTTGCTGGCGAGTTGCTTCACTGGCGTGGGCCCGTGAGTCCAGACCTGCTGCGACTCAATTCTTCAGGTAAGTCTTTGTTTTGCTTGTTTGTCCTTATTTGTTATTGCCTCTGTTAATGTCTTTTACCTCCCTCAGGTGCAGGAGGAATGGCGAATTCGCTGAGTCGGCTGGAGCTGTGCCTGAGATGGTAGGTGACTGCGCTGTGCGTGGCGCTATGTGCGCTTTTATGATGTGCTAACCTGTGTTATTCTTCTTTACAGGTCGTCTTGTGTTCAGGATGGTTGCTGCCGAAAGGATGCGGAGTGGTGAGAGGAAGATGTCCGAAGTCACCATCGAGTAGTCTGCGGCAGATTGATGTAAGGCCGGGATGAGAATAAGCCAACCGCGACTTCCATTCAGGTAAGCGTGCTTCTGAATTACTGTTTAAATACAAAATGCGAACGCTTACTAATGCCGTCTTTCGTTTCTTTCCTTCCTTCCAGGTTGATTTCCAGAGGAAGCGTCTGCCTTGATGCCGGAGATTCAGGACACTGGAGTGAACAACGGATGCTGGAGTACTTGCAGGTAAGAATGAATAATGATGTTCTCCTTCTTCTTTCCACAGGTGCAGGCCCTGAATGCAGAGAACAGACCTCGATGAACATCACACTGCGAGTGCAGAGCAACGCGAAGCGTGTTCTGCAGCTCGGGCGTGGCTTTTATAGTCTGTAGGTATCCCATGTGTCTTCAGGCCTGACCACACCCAAAGAGCTAGACCGCATGGTTCAGTTCTGGAACTGAAACATGCGGGGCATCCATGTTGTGCTATTCCCATTGAAGTTACAGCCCCTCTTTCTGCAACCTGAGCCTGGCTCCAAAGGTGCCAGGCCTGACTCAAAGAGAGTCTTTGGAAGCATGATTGGGCCTTTAGGGCCACGCAGGAACGCTGTGATTTGATCCAGAGGCCCCAAATGTCAGGGCCAGGGGCTATGGTCGTGACAGCACTCCCCCCCAAGGGCCCTCTCAGGGTGATTCTTCTGTCTGGTCCTGGCTTGGTCGGGTAATCACGATGAAAACGTTGTATTAAACGTGGTGCATGGATGTACTCGCTAGGTTCCCATGTTCTGTCCTGTGGACCATATCCCTTCCAGTCGACTAGATAGTATAGTTTTGCTCTGACGTACTTTGAGTCCAGAATATCCTTGACTTCGAATTCCTGTTCTCCATTGATCATTACAGGTTCACGTGGTGTGGTCACTCGTGTTCCAGGTTGAACTGGTTTTAAGAGGGATACATGGAACACAGGATGAATATGCATGTTGGATGGTAGGGCCAGTTCAACTGCAGCTGGATTTATGATGAATTCAATGGTAAAGGGTCCTAGATATCGTGGTCGGAATGTCCGGGTCCCTTTTAAAGGTACATGCTTTGATGCTAGCCACACTCTGGGCCTCATTACACGGTAGGCGGTGAGCCATGGCGCTATTAGCGCCATGGCTCATGCCGGTAAAATACCGGCACCGCCTTGGCGGAAAGGGGATTTACCGCCCCATTCCAAGGTTGGAGGGGCGGTAAATCCCCCTTCCGCCATTGCCCTTCCCCATTCCCATTTCTGCCCCATAGGGCTCTATGGGAATGGGGAAGGCGCTAATTACGGCACCGCAATTTTGCGGTGCCGTTATTAGCACCGAGGTCCCTTAGCGGGTTGGATTTTAACGCCTGCAAAAAGCAGGCGTTAAATCCCCCAACCCGCAAAGGGACCTCGTAGTAAGGCGGTAGGGATTTACCGGTACCGGTATTTTACCGGTACCGGTAAATCCCTACTGCCATCCGTGTAATGAGGCCCTCTGTCTCCGACTTGGTAGTTGGGGGCCTTTTCACGATGTAGGTCTGCGTAAGTCTTCTGACGAACCTTGGCTTGACGTAACTGCTCTTGGGCACTTGTGAAGGCTTGAGAGATTATGGTGTGTAAGGTCTTGACGGCCGGCATTTCCAGAGTCGTAGGGACATCCAGTTCAGACGTGCGTGTTTGTCTCCCGTACATAGTATAAAATGGAGTCTGTCCAGTACTGCTGTGTTGGGAATTATTATAGGCGTACTCGGCAATCCAAAATAAGTCTTTCCAATTCCCCTCCACTTGGTGGAGCATACAGCGCAGGTACTGTTTGAGTGTTTGGTTTGTTCTTTCTGTTTGGCCATCCATTTGCGGATGGTGATTAGTGGATAGTCTAACGTCGATTTGGGCCATTGAACAACATTTTATCCAAAATTTGGATACAAATTGGGTACCTCGATCTGAAATCAGTACTGATGGGAACCCATGGAGTCATACAATGTGTTCCAGGAATGTTTTTGCCAGGCTGGATGCGCTTGGGAGACCTTTAAACGGCAAGAAGTGGGCCATTTTAGAAAACAAGTCTACGGCCACTAGGATGGTATTGTATCCTTGACTAGAAGGTAGGTTGGTGATAAAGTCAAGAGATAAGGTATGCCATGGAGCCGGTGGAATGTCCAATGGTCTAAGGTGCCCAGCTGGTTTCTTTTTCGATGACTTATTCTGTGCGTAAATACCACAAGAGAGGATGAACTGAATGATGTCCTTGCGCCACGTTGGCCACCAGTAGTTCCTTTTTACCTTGGCCAGAGTTTTGGTGATTCCTGGGTGGCCTTCCATGAGGGAGTCATGATATGCCGAGATGACTTGTTCCTGAAGCTCTTTCTTGGGCAAGAATAGACGGTTCCTGAAGTATGGTAGTTGGTCCTTGACTGCGTGGTGTGCTCCCCGCGACACCCATTCCCGTAATGATTCAGGAGTCATTGCACATCAAATTTCTTGTAGCAATTCGTCTTGTGTCATGGCGGTTGTAATGCCTAAGAGTTTGTTGCTCGGGATGATAGCCACAGGATCCGGGGCCGTGCATACCTGTTCATCTATACCCATGCGGGAAAGGGCATCGGCTTTGCCATTTTTGACCCCAGGTCGAAACGTGATTACGTAGTCATACTCCGCAAAGAAGAGGGCCCACCGTAGTTGTCATGAAGATTGAGCCTTCGCACTGTTTAGGTATTGTAGATTTCGATGGTCTGTTATCACGGTAATTGTATGCCTAGCGCCTAGTAGATAATGTCGCCAGACCTTGAAGGCTGATTTTATGGCCAGAAGCTCTTTGTCCGTGATGGCATAATTGAATCCAGGTGGTGAAAACCTACGCGACCTGAAGGCTACCGGATGTAACTGGCCGGTGTGTGGGTCTCTTTTCGACAGAACTGCACCCATAGCCATACTGGAGGCATCCGTTTCTACCACATACAGAAGATCTGGACGGGAGTGTTGCAGAATTGGAGCGGAAGTGAATCTCGCCTTGAGTTCCTGAAAAGCCTTTTCAGCCTCCTCTGTCCACTGGAATTTCTTGTTGCACTTTCTCAATAACGACGTGATTGGGTGTACTGTTTGGGAGAATCCTGGGATGAATCGGCGATAAAAGTTTGCAAAGCCCAACATGCTCTGGACTCCCTTGAACAAATTTGGGGCTGGCCAATTTAGAATGGCATCAACCTTGTGCACGTCCATTCGGATTCCCTTTGGAGTGAGGATAAATCCAAGGAACTCTACCTCGATAACATGAAATTAACATTTTTCAAGTTTGGCGTAAAGGTGATGTTGGCGAAGCTTGGCAAGGACGGAGCGAACATGTTTGACATGGTCCCGTTTTGAGGCTGAATATACTAGGATATCGTCTATATAGATGAGGGCACAGACGTCAATCAATTCTCTTAAGACATCGTTCATGAAATACTGAAATGCGGCGGGGGCATTGCAAAGGCCAAATGCCATCACTTGGTATTCATATAAACCATATTTGGTACGAAACGCGGTTTTCCACTTGTCCCCCTTTTTGATTCGAACAAGATAGTATGCCCCTCTAAGGTCCAGTTTCGTGTAGATTTGGGCTTTTTTGACTTGGTCTAACAATTCCGGGATAAGGGGTAAGGGGTAACAGTTTTTAATAGTGACTTGATTAAGTGCGCAATAGTCAATACAGCTCCTCAAATCACCTTCCTTCTTCGGCACGAAGAACAAGGGAGACGCTGAAAGTGACTTCGAGGAGCGGATGAAACCGTTGCCCAGATATTGTTCTAGGTAGGACTTCAGATGTTGATTCTCTGGTTCTGTAAGCGCATAGATTCGACCACAAGGGATTTGTGCACCGGGTATCAGGTCGATTTGGCAATCGTAGGGCCTGTGGGCAGGCAAGTTATCAGCCTGTTCCTTTTGAAACATGTCTTGAAAGTCCTGATATTGGCTTGGTAGGGTACCAACCACGCCTAAGGTATTTGCCGCCCCTTCCTGGACAGACATGCCGGTGTTCGCTGGTTTCCTTCCATTATAATAGCAAGTGTGTGTACAATCTTTGGAAAAGGTCACTTCTCTTGTGCGCCAGTTGATTCGTGGATTGTGTGCGACCAGCCATGGCATTCCTAAGATCAACTGGAACTGCGGTGCCTTGATGAGATCAAAAGCGATTGATTCCCGGTGACCGTTCTGACATAGGAGGGTTGAATCAGTGGTACATTCAGACACTGGGCCGGAGGCAATTTCAGTACCGTCTACGGTGGTTACAGTCTCTGGGCCTCATTACGACCCTGGCGGTACGGAGTGAACAGCGCCGTAAAAGGTGCTGGCGCCGTTCACTCCGTACTGCAGCATTATGAGTTCCCCTCGCGGGTCACGGTAAGCACGCCTGGGAAAACCAGGCGTGCTTACCGGGTCCCGCAAGGGGAAGAGGGAGCAAACAACGGGCCATATTGTAATGGCCCATTGTTTGCTCCCTCTCCCATTCCCATTCAGCCCTATGGGGGCTGAAATGGGAATGGGGAAGGACCGTGTCCCGGGTCCTCGGAGGGAGGAATTACCGGGCCTTCCGAACTCGGAATGGCCCGGTAAATCCTCATTCCGAGGACCCGGACCCGACGCGATTTCGGCAGCAGCCATGCCGCCAATAGTGGCATGGTTAAAGCCGAACTCGTAATGAGAGCCTCTGTTTTTGACTTAGGGCGGAGTAAGAGCTCCATCTTTGCTGCAAGATCCTGGTCCATGTAATTCCCCACGGCTCTGCTGTCAATGTATGCTTCAACCGAATGCACCCTTGACAGCTGTTGGTGACTGATCAGGATCACGGGCAATGCAAAATGGGAGGTCTGGAGTTGAGTTTCTTCGCTCGACAAATGGAACCCTACATTTGTTGGGCCTGGTAGTTTTCCAACGCCACACTTGGTTTTTCCTTATCCATGGCTCCTACCGTCCTTCTTGGTGGCTCTACTGGGCACTCTTTGACAAAATTACCTGCTTTTCCGCAGTATAAGCATAACTGCTGTTCTCTCCTCTTGTCCCTTTCAGCTTTGGTTAAAGGGGGTCGGACCCCTCCTAGTTGCATTGGTTCCGTGGAACTATCCGTCCCTCGCTGAACATGGTTCTTGGAGCAGACGAACATGGGGCGTACATCCGGTCTACTTCGATCAGCTCCTCGATCTTGTAACCTATGATCAAGTTGAACTACCAGGTTGATAAACTCGGCACAGTCTTTGGGTTGATCCACTACCTAGGCAAGAACGTCCTTTAGCTCTCCCCTTAAACACCGATGGAATAAAGTGGTCCTTTTGTCCTCCGGCCACTCTGCTTCGACCACTAACCTGTTGAAGGTCGCTATATAAGTCAATAGGTCTTTCCCTGACAGAGGGACAAGGGTTCGTTGTCTAAGGCTTGCCCATGAGAACAGAGAGCGAAGAGCTTTTCCATCTCCTGCAGGAAACCGCCAAAATCGTGTAGCAGTGGGTCATTTCGGCTAACAAAAGGTACAGACCAATCTGCAGCACTACCACTCAGATAAGACAGTACAAAGGTCACTTGTGACTGGTCATTAGGAAACGCCCCAGGCCTGCAAAGGAAATGTAGGCGACACTGATTCATAAAAGTTGCGTACTTCCTAGGGTCCCCCGAGAAACGCTCTGGTGGGGCTTTAGGAACTGCTCCAGGAAGGGTGATCTGCACCGGATTAACTGATGGTGCTGGCACAGATGGAATGGCCCCAGGCAATGGAGCTTGTCCGGCCTGTGCTTGAAGGAGTTGTCTACTTAGATCATCAGTGTGTTTCTTGGCCACTATTAGTTCTCTCCGTAATGCATTGGTCTCTTGTCTGGCTGAATGCACTTCGGCACGTAACTGCCCCAGCACCTGGGATAACTGGTCAGTTTCCAAGGTTTCCATACTGGACGCCCGGGTGGATTATGATTTTTGAGGCTTTGCATTCTGTAACGCTCACCTAGTATCCACAGGGACACCTCCCAATCTGGTTGGACTGCCTTCGACCTGGATTCTCCTCCCCTGGGTTCTCACTCTGCCAAGGATCTGATCTGGAATACAGGAGTTTGAATTTAGCCCACAGTCTCCTCCTCTCTGGGCCCACCTCCCTTGTGACCCCACCAATCCCCTGGTTGCCTTCCTCACCTTGGATTTGGATATGGTGCGCTCTCCGTCCTGCAGTTCCGTGCAGAGTGCGTTGTGGTTGGGGCGCCTTGCCGCCGAGTTGCTTCACTGGCGCGGGCCCGTGAGTCCAGACCTGCTGCGACTCAGTTCTTCAGATAAGACTTTGTTTTGCTTGTTTGTCCTTATTTGTTATTGCCTCCGTTAATGTCTTTTACCTCCCTCAGGTGCGGGAGGAATGACGAATTTGCTGAGTCGGCTGGAGCTGTGCCTGAGATGGTAGGTGACTGCGCTGTGCGTGGCGCTATGTGCGCTTTTATGATGTGCTAATCTGTGTTATTCTTCTTTACAGGTCGTCTTGACGTTCCGGGTGGTTGCTGCCAAAAGGATGTGGAGTGGTGAGAGGAAGATGTCCGAAGTCACCGTCGAGTAGTCTGCGGCAGATTGATGGAAGGCCGGGATGAGAATAAGCCAACCACGACTTCCATTCAGGTAAGCGTGCTTCTGAATTACTGTTTAAATGCGAAATGCGAACGCTTACTAATGCCGTCTTTCATTTCTTTCCTTCCTTCCAGATTGATTTCTAGAGGAAGCGTCCGCCTTAATGCCGGAGATTCAGGACACTGGATTGAACAACGAAGGCTGGAGTACCCGCAGGTAAGGATGAATAATGATGTTCTCCTTCTTTCCACACGTGCATGCCCGTAATGCAGAGAACAGACCTCGGTGAACGTCACGCTGCGAGTGCAGAGCAACGCGAAGCGTGTTCTGCAGCTCAGGCGTGGCTTTTATAGTATGCTGGTATCCCAGGTGTCTTCAGGCCTGACCACACCCAAAGAGCTAGACCGCATGGTTCAGTTCTGGAACTGAACCATGCGGGGGCATCCATGTTGTGCTATTCCCATTGAAGTTACAGCCCCTCTTTCTGCAACATGAGCCCGGTGCCAAAGGGGCCAGGCCTGACTCCAAGAGAGTCTTTGGGAGCATGATTGGGCCCTTGGGGCCACGCAGGAACGCTGCGATTGGGTCCAGAAGCCCCGAATGTCAGGGCCAGGGGCAATGGTCGTGACAGAAATAGAACTGTAAGCTTTTGCTGGAGAAGCCCAGGAGTGTGCTGTGCTCAAGAGTCCCGCCTTGTCCCGTGCTAAAACGTGGGGAAGGGAGACCCCAGCCATAGCATCCTGACTTATCATTATGTGAACACTCTTTCTTTTTTTTTTGCGAGCATTATCCCACACTAATTTTGTGGCATAGCAGTAAGGATTGGCAATATTTCTTTTTTTTATTATACAACCTTTTCATGTAACTAGACTTCGCTAGGACTGTATTATTATTGTTTTATGGTTGTAGTTTGCTCCCATCTTAGATTTAGGTTTAGACTGGCCATTTATCTCATCCATTGTTACAGTTTAATAAACACCCTTGAACTGTGATCACTTGTGTCTGCCTTACTTTGATGCCATGCCTTCTTACAGCACACACATGGTGCCGGACCACTCTGTCCAAGGTATTGTATCTTGGTTTCAAAGTTCAATCATTTATTTGCCGTTCAATTTCACTTGCATTGGTTATCACACGCATTTCAAACAATATTCGTTTCAGCACTCGCCATACAATGTTGCCACTTGGCTTCAACACAGACCGGTCTTTTATTGGTCTCCCCATTTCACAGGCTGTGTTGATTTCACAGGCACAGCTTTGTTGTTGGAGCCAAGGACAGTACCACGGCAGCTGGTGATTCTCCCCACCTTGATTATCGATGTGGTAGGGCCCTGTATACCTCCGACACAACACAGGATTCTTCAGCTGCGTTCCTGGTCTTATGTTTTCTATTCTCGAGGTTTCATGAAAGTAACAGTTCTTTGTTGAAAAGGTTAGGGGAACTTCACTCCTTGCAATCCCCTTCTGCTTCACCGTCTTTCTCTTCTTGTTAAACTGCCATCTTGGAACTGCCGTTTCCTCATGTGCTTTGCCTCGCTCAGAGTGTGCTCTTATGCTCTGCCTTTTTCTCCGTGTGGGGAAGAGTAATGGAAGTCAGGTGTGTGTGATAGTCAGTAATTGTCTGACCATTATATTGGGACACGTCAGGTATACGGCTCGGGTGTTAGTTCGTTTTCTCTCATAGCGGCCTGTCCATGAGAAAGTGTTTGTGTTGTAAAAGGGGGGGGTTGAGTTCCTAAATATTCTACCAGATAGGATGGGGTAAAGGTGTTACAGGGAAGGGTATACCGTGTCTCACCATCCAGTGCCCCACTCGCCGAAGACCCCTCACCCAGGTAATCCTCCCACACTGGTCAAACCACAGGAACTGGATCCAAAATGGATGGCCGTGTCTTGGCCACCTTGATGACAGATTCCTGGGGGCCAGTGGGTGACACACATATGTTTAGTAGCTAGTTATAAGGGGAAACAGCTACAGAAGAGAAAAGAAATGTTAAACCTCTGGCGAATGTTTGAGGACACAGGGGGCCAAGGGAACCAAGTGGGGACACAGATACAGAAAGATGGAAAATGCAGGAGGGAGAAAGAGAGGGTAGGGTGCCAGCAGAGCGTGGGGGATTATATCCCTTGACAGTGTGTCCCGCAGACAGGTACACAAATCCAACCTATCTGCCCACCGTGATAGGGACCCCTTCAGCACCAGTAAAACCACGGGCTACCGCTCCCCCACCCCCATATACACACCCTTGTGAAGTGTCAGCATCCATGGGTGTCAGGTCAGGGGAGTTGGAAGATAGGTTGGAAGAGTTGCTAGCAGAGCTGAACAGGATACAGGCATTCTCAAGAGAAGTAAGGGATGTAGGGGTGTCAGGAAAAGGATCGGGAGAATGGAGATCAGGGGCGTTGCTGCTCAGGATGGATAATGAAGGAATTAGAAGTGTATGTGTTGAGAAGGAGGGAAGCAAGGGTGAGTGGACAGTCCTTGGGGAGGAGAATACAGTGTTGGGAAACAATGAGAGGGAGGATGACAATGGCACGTTGGACAAGGCACAGGGTGAAGAAGGAGGGGATGAAGAGGCGGTTGAGAGTACCCCCCCAAGTAGAAGGCTTGTGGTGGGTGGGGACACGTTGAGGAATAGGGTCAGCCGGATGGCGTTAGCAAGGAAAAGGGGAAGTATACAGAAGGGTGTGGGAAGTGGGGCGAAGATGCTGATGCCCCTCATACATAAGGGGGCAGGCAGGATAGTATGTGCCCTGACCCCAGATGGATAAAAACAACTTGATTAAGGCTCTCTCACAGCTCACAGCAAGGGCGAGTAAGTGGATATATGAGTTCGAAAATCAAACAGCAGAGGTACCCCTGACAGTGGGTGTAACAAAAGCTTCAAGGTGGTTATAATTGAGGACCAGGTTGGGGATGTGTGGGTAAAAGCTGGGTATCC
Source organism: Ambystoma mexicanum (assembly GCF_040938575.1). NCBI lineage: Eukaryota > Metazoa > Chordata > Amphibia > Caudata > Ambystomatidae > Ambystoma > Ambystoma mexicanum. The sequence continues at coordinate 2,139,643 of NC_090940.1, forward strand.
GGAAATAACCCTGGAGTATGATACACATGATGTAGCATTGTTTAACAGAATTAGAGCACAGGTGTGGGATATGCGACAAAGGGCTTTCCTGATTTACAGTCCCTAATGCAGTTTACAGTGGGTGATGATGAGGACCCAGCTAAGTTCCAGTCCCTCTAGTTTAATTCAAACTTATACTGTAGGGCAGCCAGAGGCTACCTGCGGAAGGGACCAGGAAAATTCAAACAGGTGGAGGGTGTCTAATTAAAGTCTGCCACATCATAATCTGTCCAGCAACAGGACATAAACCCTGGAAGAAGTAAGGACTGTGAACAACGCGTCCCAAAATCCCAAATTCTGCATGTGAACTGACAAAGCAAGCATGGACCAGCAGTCCAAAGCTGAATTAATTCCAATTAATGTTCATACCCTTATATAGCCATTACTACCCAAGAAGTAAGGAATATGATAGTAGACGGCACGAAGGTCAAGGCTCCCAGCACAAGGGGCAGTTATTTTGTGTATAAGGTACAAAGCGGTGCACCAGGAAACACATGAATAGAACCCTGCAGCACTGCACTGAAGGAAGCTTGTTGTAGCTTGCAAACAAATTACAAAACAAGTGAGGACTTTCCTGCACTGTAAGGGACAGACCAGTGCACTCCAATAGAAAGGGGTGCAGAAAGTGAGTGAGGCAAAAGGGCACCACTCATCCCAAAAATCTGTCCAAATCCAGAGAAAAGCAGGCATGCTGGGAGTCACTCCAGCAAAGCAAATGGAGGAACGTTGCAAAAAGAAAGCCTTGCCCGTCCAACTAGCCAGGAGGCCTTGGAGGAGACTTTGCAAAGGACAGCAGCTGTCATGATCTCTGCTTCCAAAAGATCAGGACTTGCCCGACGCCCTTGGAAGCAGACCCATAACCCCGGTTCCGAGTGCCAGCCAGTCCCAATTGGGACCTTTTGGACCCTGTCCTGGCGCCAGTGGCACCAGGCTCATAAAGATGCCCAGTCCCAGCGCTGGAAGCGCCGGGCTCACAATGCTTGGGTGGACTTACCTGCAGCAGACCATGCTGCTTACTTACCTGCCAGTTGAACCCCTGATCCTCTTCTGTTTGGGACTACTTTTCCTGTTGGGTGGGGCAGGAGCCACTCCCTAGGTTCAGAACACTGGAACTCTTCTGGAAAGCAGGAACTCTTTTCTTACCTAGGCGTGGCTGTGGAAGGAGACTTCTAAGCACTACAGGAGGCTATTTAAACCACACCCGATGGATGAATCTTGCTTTGTGTTATTCTGCATTCTCTGCAGCAGAACGCTCATCGTGTCTTCTGCTTCTGATCCTGGGCCTAAGGGAACAAAGGCTTACCATCCTGGAATCCAGTCTTCAGCAGCACCTGTAAAGACAAAGAAAGAACAGGTTAGCACTACGGTCTTCAGTGGCAGCGCATCTCTTACCTGGTCCATCGGCTGTCACCAACGCCTCGCGCTGCATTCCGGCATCTGAAAGACAAAGGCTTACCTACTCTTTGCATGCTCCGGAGGTCTTCGCACTGCATTCCGGCATCTGAAAGACAAAAGCTTACCAGCTCTTCGCACGCTCCGGAGGCCTTCGGCGCTGCATCCCGCATCTGAAAGACAAAAGAAGGTGCGTTTAAAGACATTGGGCAACTTTATTACTCACGTGCCATTACTCCTTCCCACGCCGAATCCAGTGGGTATTCCAGCACCCTTCAGCTTCTCTAAAGCTCCGAACTTGTACCTGCAAGATAAAAGGGACAGTTAGTGCGCATCGTGAAGCAGGCTACAAGCGCTTACTTACGTGCTTCCAGGCGCTTCTATTCCTCACGCGGGTTCGATCCTCAACTCTCATCAGCCCGCCATCCGCCATCGCCGGAACCCTGCAAAACAAGAGATATCATTACAAAAGACTTTTAAGACATTTGAAGTGCCCAGAACTTACCGTTCGTGCAGTTAACGACGGACAGCAGTCCTCTGAGGTCAAGAGGCCTGCATCCTTATCCAGTGAAGAAACTGGTTACGGCACCCTGCCCCGAGGCAGATGGAGAGCTTGGCGTTCACTTACCTAAGGTGAGGGCGTTAACCTTTGGGGTTCTACAGGAGAAGAGAAAGGGAAGAGGAGAGAGGCACCCAATAACCCCAGTTCATTAATCCCATATTTTCTATCTGCAGACATCTTACTCTTCAAGTCAGACATACAGTGCACAGAGGTCCAGCCCAAAGAGCCAACCGTGTGTTACACATCACCTTTGAAGATACGGCATTCACCCAGTCAAGACCGGCGCCTCTGCGGGAATCAGGTGAGCGTTACAGCAGCCTACGGTATAGATCCTAAAACACTAATTGAATAGGAAATAATTTCCCCTCGCTGTTGCAAGTTAATAGAAAATAGAATGGTATGTTTGAAAGCGCCCTCTTGCAAGTCCCAAAGCACTCGCATATACCCCCCAAGGAGTTTTTTATTTGGGTTTAGTGAGGCAATCTTATCACCAATAACCCAGTGGTCACTTAGTTTCAAAACTAAGGACAAATTCAGTGGCCAATCAGTGACAGGCTAAATTTCCACCATGACCATGCACATGTTTGTAAGAACAAACAGAAGAAGTAGCCCCAAAACCAAAAAATTAGCCACCACTACATTGATGGAGTGCATCATCAGCTCTGGCGGCGGGAGCAGCGACGGAGTGCATCGTCAGCTCTGGCGGCGGGAGCAGCGACGGAGTGCATCGTCAGCTCTGGCGGCGGGAGCAGCGACGGAGTGCATTGTCAGCTCTGGCGGCGGGTGTAGCAACGGAGTGCATCATCCCCTCTGGCAGGGAGTAACGTAGGAGTGCGTCATCCCCTCCAGCAGGGAGTAGTGAAGGGAGTGCATGATCCCCTCCGGTGGGGAGTAGCGACTGAGTGCATCATCCCCTCCGGCGGGGAGGAGGAACTGAGTGTGTCATCCCCTGTGGGGGGGAGTAGCGACAGAGTGTGTCATCCCCTGTGGCAGGGAGCAGCAACGGAGTGTGTCATCCCCTGTGGCGGGGAGTAGCAACGGAGTGCGTCATCCCCTGTTGCGGGGAGTAGCAAAGGAGAGCGTCATCTGCTCCGGTGGGAAGTAGCAACAGAGTGCATCATTCCCTCTAGCAGGGAGTAGAGATTGAGTGAGTCATCCCCTCCGGCAGGGAGTAGCAACAGAGTGCGTCATCAGCTCAGGCAGGGAGTAGTGACGGAGTGAGTCATCCCCTCTAACGGGGGGTAGCAACGAAGTGAATCATTCCCTCCAACAGGGATATTGATATTGATATTTTATTTCTATCGCGGTCGTACACAAGTGTTTCAGAGCACGACAAGGCAGGGGAGGGGAACAGGGGAGAACAAAACAACGATTTTACCAGGCCCAGTGACATTGAGAACACGCAAGTGCATGGGAGAGGGGGAGGGGAAAATGCATGGAAGGGGGAAGGAGTGGAGAGTGCAGAGCAAAGGAGAAACAGACAAATAATAATAAATAAATAATAAAGGAAGCAAACAGTGGTAGTGCAGCCAGCAATTGGCAAGTGCTGGGTTTAAGGCAGCAGACAGGGTAGGTCTGATAAGTGCAGGAAGAAATAAAGGGGGGACTGTATGGGTACAGATACAGACCCCAGTGCAAGGGGTGGCCAAGAGGCAGTGCGGGACAGTGGCAGGGTGAGCAGGTACCTGGGCCCAGAGGACAGAGGGTGGCCAGGTGCACGGTGCCAAGAGAGAACAGATCAGCAGGGGAGAGGGGGAGCAAAGGCAGAAGCAAAGAGGAAGGTCTTGAGGTGCTTCCGGAACCAGAGATGGTTCTCAAGTTTTAGAGTGGCAGGGAGGCTGTTCCAGAGGGAGGCCCCAGCCGAAGACAGAGATCTACCCCCAGCTCCTTTCTTTGAAAAACGACTGACCCTGAGGGAGTAAGAGGTAGAGGAGCGAAGAGCTGGAGAGGGGAGGTATTTTCGGAGGGAAAGCTGAAGGTATTTTGGACCCAGGCCCCAGAAAGCTTTGTGGACAATGCAGAGGGTTCTGAATTTAATCCTTGCATCCACCGGGAGCCAATGGAGAGATTTCAGAGCTGGAGAGATACTGTTATGCTTGAACTAAAATGGTGCTGTTGCGCAGTGCATTCTGGGAGCGCTCAGAGCCATGATATATATTTACTTCATGCCGCAGTGAAAAGCTGCACGCATTTTGCTGAGAGTTAGATTCACGGTGCTGAAGAAAACATGCTTTCCAAACCTGGTATGCAGTCAAGGACATTTCTGCTGGGAAAGCTAACTTTGTTATCTCTTGTTATGAGCTATGGGACTGTTTTTCGTGGTGCTTGTTTTTAGAGGAGGGAGGCACTCTGCTCCTTGAGGGTACTGTCGGTTGACCCAGCTGGTAATCAACGGCTGCTCATCAATGCGCAAGTGCGTTGCCAGAAGGTTTGAGAAATCGCCACCCCTTTTCGGAGTGTGCATATATGCCGAACCCCGGGGGTGGTCAGGTGAGACTTCAGCCGGAGGGGGACGCTTTCGTCCAGCATTCCTGTGAGCTATTGTGCTCTCGGCCTGGCTGTTATCGGGGTCTTCCAGCCGCTTCTGGCGAGATAAGGAATCCAGTTACGCTCACAGTGATGTATTTCCTTTTGAATTCTTTGCTTCTTCTGTGATTTATGTCTATGTTTCTTCTGTAATTTATTTCTATGTTATCACTGGTTGCTTCTAAGCTTTGAATAAATAGCTGTATAAGTGCTCATTATTCTCTAAGAGTGTGTGGTTGCAAGTTATTGCGTCTTTCTGCGTTCAAAGTATTGGCTCTGTAATTGCATTGGTGATTTATGATTTTCTGTGCACTCTGGGAGAGCAATACAGATACGATCCCAGGGCCTGAGGCCAAGGACAAGTCTCGCAGTCCTGTTCTGGATTAGTTGCAGAGGGCGGAGAGTAGAGGCAGTTAGATTTAGAAAGATGCTGTTACAATAGTCCAACCTAGAGAGAACCAGAGCTTGGGAGACCATGAGCTTCTTGGGGAAGGAGAGGAAAAGGCAGAGTACCTCTGAGGAGGTGCAGTAGGAAGTTTGACTTTTTAGAGACATCAGAGATGTGGACGGAGAAGGAAAGTGTGGAGTCAAAGATGACCCCAAGGTTTTTAGCCTCACAGGTGAGGGTAGGTGGAGGGCCAAGTGAGACCAGCCAAAGAGTGAGGAGAAAGGATGGTGAAGGTGTGCCGATGAGGAGGATCTCCGTCTTGCTGGCATTCAAAGATCATTGGCGGCACACCAATCTGGAATGGCAGTTAGGCAATCCGAGATGAGAGAGGGAGAGGAGGTGGCCGAGCGCAGCCTGAAAAGTAGTTGAGTGTCGTCAGCATAGCACTGGAAATTTGAGCAGAAAAAGGCAATGCAGTGGGCGAGAGTTGCCAGGTATTGGTTGAAAAGCCAGGGCGAGAGGTTAGACCCATGGGGAACACCACAGGAAGAGAGGAAGATAGATGTCAATCAGAAAGAAAAGAGGTCAGCAAAGCCAGAGCCTGATCAGTGATACCCAGGTTATCACAAAGACGGTTGAGCAGGATGTATGGTTGACCGTGTCTAAGGCAGAAGAGAGATCGAGGAGGATGAGGACAGAGGGAATGTTAGAGTCAAGGTTGGAGAGCAGATCTTCAGGGATGTTCAGGAGAGCAGTTTCTGTGCTTCTGGCAGCTCTGAAGCCAGACTGCTGGTCATGGAGACAGCCAACAGAATTGGAATGAAAGTTAAGCTAAGAGATGGACAACTTTTCAAGGAGTTTGCCCAAAAAAGGAGTAATGGAAATTGGGCGATAGTAAGCCAGACAAGAAGGATCAGCTGTGGGTTTCTTGAGAAGAGGATGCACAAGGGAGTGCTTCAGAGGGGAGGGGAAGGATCCTGAGGCAAAGGAGAGGTTGCAAAAATCAGCAAGGGCCGGAGTGAGGGTCTCAATGTGGTCCTTGATGCTTTTAGAGGAACAGGGATGAACCTATTTTGATGAGGCTTTCATAGATCGGACTTGTCTAGCAACCTCATCAGGAGAGAAAAGAGGAAAGGCTAAGAAGGAGGGTGTGGGGTGGCTGAAGGAGGATCAGCAAACACAGACGGAGGCGGGAGAGGAGGGGGGAGGTGAAGAGGGTGGGCAGGATGTCCTCGGTTTTTTAGATAAAGTGAGAGGCAAGGGCATTGCAAAGAGCCTGGGAGGCAACAGGAGGGGTAGAGACTGCAGCAGAGTTGTTAGATGCCGCTGAGACACAAGCTTGACTGTGGACTCTCTTCTTGGTGAGTACAGAGAGTTGGTATAGCCTTTGGAGCAGGCAACAGGCCAGTTTGTCAGAGGATGAACAAGAAGCCCTCCATTTCCTCTCAGCAGCCCTACACTTACGTTTAAGTGTAGCTAGGTTGGAGTGATACTAGGAATTGCACTTGACGTTGGACTTCAAACGGATCCTCATGACCGAGGCAAGAGCATCAAGAGTATCAGAAATTGAAGAGTAGAGCTGATGCAGGGCTGTGTCAGGATGTGAGGCAGCGAGACAGCGAGAGGTGGAGGGGGGGCAGAGAAGGTGGCGGCGAAAGCCTCAACTGACACACGCTTCATGGGCCGGATGTCCGAGAAGGTACGTGGCAGTGTTGGGGTAGGCTTGGCTTGGGGGGAAGAGAGGGAGAGATGAGAGGAGAGGAGGAAGTGATCGCTCCAGGAGAAAGAAGTGGTCAGAGAGATGGAGAGGGGGAGGTCAGAGGAGATAAAGACATCAAGTGTGTGACCTGCAGAGTGAGTCGGGCCAGAGGGGAGGATGGACAGGGAAGGGGAGTCGCAGAGGTCACAAAGAGTACAAAGGAGGAACAAGGAGAGTCTAAATGGATATTGAGGTCACCGAGGAGAACGAGTGGAGTGGTAGAGGCCAGGAGGGAGGAGGAGAGGTCCGCCCACTCAGAGAGAAATGAGGCGATTTGACCAAGAGGCCGGTAGATGGTAGCCACAGTAGGAAAATGGGTAGGAGAGGGAGAGAGCCTACAGACAAGGCATTCAAATGAGGAGTAGGTCTGAATGGGAATGATAGAGGCAGGAATCCACTCAGGAAAGTCCCCCCACCGGACCGGGAGGATCTGGGTGCGGGGAGTATCTTGTAGCCATCAGGGAGGAGAGTGTCAAAACTTGTGACAAAGCTGGCCATGAACCATGTCTCAATAAGACCAAGGACATCAAGGTCCAGTTCTTCAAGTTGATGGCAGATGTCAGAGGAGTGTTTAACAGCAAAGCGAGATTTGAGAGTGACAATATGGAGAAGGTTGCCAGCCTTAAAGACCTTTCAGGGAGGGGTACTGATCAGAGGTACATCCTCGGGAGGACAAAGAGCCCTAGGAGGGGCAGAGGAGGAGGAGAGAGAGGGCAAGGTAGCCAAGGGGGGAGAGGAGGGGACGGCAGGAGATGAGAGGAAATTGAGGACTAGATTGGCCTGAGTGCCTTGGACCATGACAGTGCCATTAAGACAGACATTAATGATGACTTTAGAGGAGTCAAAGGAAGCAACGAGAACTTCCCATGCATGGTATCACCATTAATGGGAGAGGAGTAGATCATATGAAGAGTCCATAGATCTGGCAAAGGAACGACAAAGAGGATGTCGGTGAGGGTCTGTCTGGAGGAAGTATTGGAGTAGGTGTCGGCGATAGGAAGACCAGGGTTGGAGGCCAAGATATCCTTTCTGAACTTCTTCCTACCAGACTTAGTGAGAAGGGAAGGATAGTCAATGAGAAGCAGTTGGAAAAGATAGGAGAAACAGAAAGCGCCATTGGGGTGGAAGTGAGGAGAGGATGGAGATACCGGGGGGGGGCTACGGCAGGTAGATGTGGGAGAGTGGTGAGGTCACTGGGCTGGCAAGTTACAGAGAAGCAACAGTATACAAGCAACATTCTGAGAATTTAGCAAAAACAACAAAGATTTGACTTTCCAGCAAAAAGCAAAAACAAAGATTTGACTTTCCAGCAAAAAGCAAAAACAGCAAGATTTGACTTTCTAGCAAAAAGCAAAAACAGCAAGATTTGACTTTCCAGCAAAAAGCAAAAACATCAAGATTTGACTTTCCAATCAGGGATTCAGATGTTAGCAAAGGGTTTTAAGAAGCACTGCACATCAGGATGACAACATGGGAGTAACAAGCAGAAAGAACAGTTATAGTCAAAGGTGATAGGACTGAGTCCAGAAGGAGGGAACTAACCCTTAGTTCTGGAGGTGACAGTCATATCCCACGGGTGCAGATGGTGCATATCGCACCGCTGGAGACAGATTGGTTCAGTCAGCTTTGGTTCCCCCAAGATGGCGGCCAGGAGACTGTGCAAAGTTTCAGCCTTCCGCCATGCTTCCAAGAGGCTGGCTCTGCCTCCGATGTCAGAGACAGGTTATCAGGCTGCTCGAACGAAGCAACGTTGCATTGCTACTCTACAGCAAGTGCTCTGTAAATCCGTACACCTGAGCTCTCTATTATGATATTCTGTCTAACATTCTACCTTCAAACATTTCTCGCATCTTTTTCTGTTCTGACTCCCCTTTAGCTGACTCCCCTTTAGCCTTTAGCTGACTCCCCTTTAGCTGGTACGTAGTTACAATTTCCTGCGGCTCAACCAATTCACCTCCCCGCAAGAGTTGATCCTTTCCCCTCTCAACATAACGTCCTGTTGATTCTTCCAATCTCCACATACTTACCCTTAGGTGTTCACAGCCTTTCCGTCTCTGTCGCAGCAGCAGATCGTACCACGCACTTCAAGACCCGGTAGGTGCCGGTCACAGCCCTCTTTCCTTCCCGCTTCGATCAATGCTATTTCTCACCTTTTCTCCTTTCGCCTCCAGCTTGTTCTAACGTACGGGTAGAAAGTCCTTTCCGTTGTTTGCCCTTCCTCCGCAAAGACTATAAGGAACCTGTGGAAAGTGTAAATTATTCCATCCCAAATCCACAAGGCGTATTACTGTCATTCCCAACTCAGTCTTCTGTTGCCTTTTACACAGCTACTTTCATTAACACTCATCCTTTTGTATGTTACAGTGCACATAGAAGACAGCCAAAGTTTACCACCGGAAGCTCACCTAGACGGACAACATATAGAGAGGTATCGATCCAATGAAGACAAGAATATCAGGGTTTTCTTCCCCAGAGGGTTTCCCTGGGAACTCTGTCCTCCCAAGTCTTAGCTTGGGGAGAATAGGGTGACTTGGTAGATTCTCCCTTCACTCACACTGCTGCCTCGGATCCATGTTAGTGCAATTTCCATTATTGAAGATTTGAGTTGTGCCTTGCCTTCACTTATCACAGTTAGCAACGCCCTAACTCACTGCTATGGATCAGATGCAGCAGTTAGTCGCCACAGTGCCATCCTTGACTGCAGAGGTGCAAAACTTCAACCAATAAAACGCAATCCTAAGACTGCAGATGGTCCGGTGCCCTCGAAATTCAGAATTACCTCTGGGTCCTCTCATGGGTGGTAGATTTGACAGGAATCCACAAGCTAAAGGAATTTCTTCAGGCATGTACCGTACAATTCACTTTCAAGGCAGCATTATTTCCCACTTACAGAGATAAAGTGGGACACATGATCTCTCATCTCACTGGGGCTGCCGTAGCATGGGCTACCCCTTGGTCACAACCAACAACCCGATGCTCGATTCTTATCCCGCCTTCTCAAATAGACTTAAAACAATGTTTGGATGACAAGAAATCATCACGGTATCATCTCAGGAACATCTCCTGGATTTTAAGCAGGTATCACAAGACCTGCTGACTTATATCACACGATTCAAACAAATGTCTGCAGATAAGGCATGGCCGGATGATGCACTTATAACATTGTTTCGCAGAGGTCTTTCAGAAGAGCTGAAAGACGAGTTTTACCGGGTTCCTCTATCAGCAAATGTAGCGGAAATGATAGCCCTAGTCATGCAGCTTGATTATCACATGCAGGAGAGACATCATGAAAGAAAGAAAGGCAGATCTCAAAGAAGTCTTTCAGACTATCCATCACCCCCCAAAAAGAATCCTCCTGCTGAGGAACCCATGCAGTTAGGGGTTGCGCGTGGCCCTTTGTCTCCAGAGGAGTTTGCTGACAATCCATCCCTAGGTCTATGCATGTATTGCGGGGCAAAAGACCATCCTGTCCAAAATTGCCCCACCAAGACAACAGAGAACCACCAGTACCCGACCGTAGGGGAACCACAGTTCGGGATCAATCAATAGGTTCCCCTCATCTAGGTCTAATTTCCTATTGTACAGAAACCCCAGATTCTCCTATGGTGGTACTGTTGATCACATTCTCTTGGGGGAACACTCTAGTCGTTAATGTTTCTGCCTCAGTAGATAGTGGGGCTGCTAGCAACTTCATAGACAATGGTTGGGCTTGTAGTAATGGGGTTCCTCACTCTCCCAAACCATCTCTATCCCAGTGGAGTCCATGGAAGGGAGTCCTCTCACTTCCAAGCCCATTATACAGCAAGCCCTTCCTCTCCAGATGGGTATCACCTCACACAAGGAAAATATCATCCTAGATATAATCAAAGCGGCTCATTACCCGGTCATCTTGGGCCTGCCCTTATCAAGGGTACATAACCCCTAGGTGAACTGGACAGCAGGTACCTTCTTCCTGGGGTCAGAACATTGTCTGGCACACTGTCTCCCGCAGGGGGCAGTAGGTCTGCATACCTCCTCAGATAACAGAAACAAGGATTCTCCCACAATTGTTCTCAATCAAATACAGGAGATCCCCGAGCCTTACAGACCTCATCAGGAGGTCTTTTCTACATCGGAGTACTCAGAGCTGCCACCACATCGCAGGGATGATTGCGCCATCAACCTCATTCCAGACCAACCAATACCTTTCGGGAGGTTGTACATTTTGTCTGCCAGGGAGAAAGAGGTGTTGAAAGAATACCTCCAAACCAACTACTGCAATGGTCTGATAACAGAATCCACTTCCCCTGCGTGGGCCTCCCCCTTTTTTATTCCCAAGAAAAACACCACAGAATGACATCCCTGTATCGACTTCCGAGGTCTGTACAAAATCACAATACCCGACCGATATCCTATGCCCCTCATACCTGATATCCTCGAAGCAGTTAAGGGTTTTTATTTATTTTATTTGTACCGTACTGGCAGACGAGCCCAGAGGCATAATAGCGCACCACGTAAACAAACAGTCATGCAGAAGCAATGAGATAACCGCACAGCAGCAGGCAGTAGAAGGGAGAGTTCAAAGCCAGGAGAGCAGAGTCAGATAATCGTTGACCATTATTCAAAAAGATGTGTTTTCAATCTGCTCTTGAAAAGTTGTTGATTGGTACATGACCTCACATTTAGTGGAAGCATGTTCCAAAGCCGTGGAGCTGCACATGGGAAAGATCTACGCTCCACATAAGCCAACTGTGCTCTTGGTATTTCCAAAAGGCTACTAGAGTTAGACCTGAATACTCTACGTGCCGGCAGGCGCGTGATACGACTGGCCGATACTTGGGCGCTTGCCCCGAAAGACAGTTGTGCGTGATACACATCGAATGATAGATGATCCGGCTACGAATAGGGAGCCAATGTAAAGCTCTCCTAGCTGATGAAACATGGTCTCTCCTCTGAAGCCCTGCCACAATGTGCACAGCTTTATTTTGTATCACCTGCATCCGGGTCATATCCTGCTTGCAGATACCCAAAAGCAGACTAGAACAATAGTCAATCTTGGCACCTATAATGGCGCGAGCCACTGTAGCACAATTTTCTGAAGATAGAAAGGGCTGTAACGGTGCTAGCAATTTGAGGTGATAACATGAGCTGGACACGAGGAAATTGACCTGACTTTTCATGTACAATTCCTGGTCCAAGAACACACAAGGTGTCTTGACCTTGTTTTGGGTATGAATAACACAATCCACAATTTTAAAAGATGTATAATCTGCAGAAAGTTTTTTAAGTGCTTTGCCGTACCTAGTATCAAAAGTTCGGTCTTGGAGCTGTCTAAGGCTAGTTTGTTTACTTGCATCCAAGCCTGAAATATTTCATAGATGGAATTTAGAGAAACTGTGTTGCATCCATAATTGCCAGTCAAGGGCACAAGACACTGAGTGTCGCCCGCATAATTTGCGTACATCACACCCAATCTATCTAGTTGTTTAAATAGCAGAATCATGAAAATATTAAAGAAGATGGGTGCCATGCCTGAGCCCTGAGGAACCCTGCATAGAACAGAGAACTCCTCTGCCCTGATGTTATCAGAAAAGACCCTAGTCCTACGATCCGCAAGAAAGCATTTTACCCATTCCATTGCTGGCTTGGAAAAATGTGCGGATGTCCATAGTACTCTGCAAGCACAGAGTGATCCACAAGATCAAACGTGGCAGAGAGATGTAACAACATAAGCATTGTGGTGTTGCCCTCTGCATCGTTTGCATTATAGTCATCTTAAGCTCAAGTAGGGTGGATTCAGTGCTGTGAGCTTTTCTAAAGCCTGATTGTTTAACCCCGAAGATGTTAAGAGTGGCCGGTAAGGTTTCAATCTGTGGATGCTCCACCTTATCTAAGATCTTCAACAGATAGGGCAAGTTTGTAATGGGGCGGTAATTGCCCGCTATACCAGGGTCAAGAGATGGCTTCTTGATAAGTGGAGAAATCCATGCTTGCTTTATGTTTTTTGGAACATTTTCCCCGAACGACGCATTAATAAACTTGGTAATCAGAGGTACCAGATATGAAGCACAAGCCTTGATGGTGATTGCCGGGCAAATATCACCCCTATAATTTGAAGGCTTGAGTTTCCCACAATCTCAGGCGGATCCTGCTCCAAGATAGGCTTAAAAGAAAACTCTGGAAAAGATTTAGGGGCTGCTTGGTCTGGAGTGGTTGTCCCCTCCAATGGGTGGTCAATATTTTTCTGCTTAATATTTTCCTTTTTTTTGACAATCTTATGCAGGAAAGCTTCCTGGATATTATTGCACCACGCAGCATCATTTACCACCTGACTAGGTGGTGATACAGGCATTTCCAGCTCTTTAAGGATCCGAAAGAGTTCCTTAGCAGAGATACGGTGGTCGTAATAGTTTCTTTTCGCACGAACAATGGCCAATTTATAGGCTTTGGCGGCTTGCACATAGATGAGTTTATCCTCATCGGTCTTGGTTTTATCCCAAGATTTTAGTGCCAACCTCGCATTTTTTCTCAAGAGTCGCATTTCTGGCATAAACCATTTTTTGTCAGGAGGTTTTATAGTTACGAGCTATTTTTATGGCGCTAAACTTTCCACAGCTAATTGCAATGTCTTACAATAGGTGTGGGAGAGTTCTTCTGCTGAGTGAAGGACAGTCAAGTCATTTGCCATAGATGCGAAAAAAGGGGCCATGGTTGTTGGGGTGAGTTTACGGGTATTTCTAAAAGTTGACCTGCACCCTTAATTGGGGATTTTTTGGACTGGAGAGATGTTCACGTTCCAATCCAAACGATGGTGATCTGACCATGGACATTGACGGTTATGCACATCTTCAATGCAGATGTTTTGTGATAGGACCCAATCCAGGGCTCTACCCTTTTCATGCGTAGATGATGTAACATGTTGTTCAAATCCATATAACAGAGATTTCGATAACATAGCTGGGGTATCCAATAGGTTAAAATAACCAAAGTTGAACTCCCCCAAAGTTTTAGTGTTGGATTTTAACATCGGCGCTATGAAATCACCAACATTGGTGACAAAATCCTCAGAGCTTTGGGGTGGCCTATAAACAATCACAATATTAATGGTCAAATTGTGGTTAACTTGGTACTTAGCCCAGAGTATTTCACAGTCGGGAATCTGTGGTGTTTCAATTTTATGAATATTGAAGGATTGATTATAGATTAGAGCAACACCCCTTCCCCTGTGTTATGGAGATTTCTCACACAAGTGCTTAATTCCCTCTACCTTAGAGCCCTCCAGCTCTTTTGCTATATTTTGGGGCTTTGAACTTTTCATTTTCAATGTGTTTTACTTCTGTGTTCTTTGGTTATGGCGTTTTAACACAACTCCATAGGCATCATCTTTTTCTAGGTGTCACACAGCACCTTCAGCGCAGTGGCACTGGGTTGTCGTTCAGACTTCCCAAGGTTTAAATACCTTCTCTGGGACTGACTACCATCTCCCAGAGCCTGTAAAGTTAAATTGACTTTACTAGTCTCTTTAAATTTACTGACCCAGCACACCCTATCTTACTATAGAATGCTGGAGGGGTTGCCTAGCTTCCCCTGAGTCAAAACAACCATGTAACAGTAAAATGTTACCCTTTCCTACTTTAAATGGCTAGTGGCAGTGGTTTAGATCAAACTACCATGATTTTTCCCAACCCCAAACAACGGTAGCAAAAAATCGGGTCAGCCATGTTTTTCAATATGGCGCCCAAGACCTATCTGTAAAAACAGACTCCGGTCATCTTTTTTCCCCATTTCATTTAGGAAAGGTCCTTCTTGTGTTTGTCTCTGCGCGCCAAACCAGGTTTGGTCCCTTTGTTCGTTGGCCTTTGGCGGGCTTCAGTGCTGAAGCCCTCCTTTGGTGCCAGGGTGTCTGGGGTGGACAGGATGTGAGGGAGGTGCCTGAAACTTCCTGTGCTTAGTCTCCTAGGAGACCTGAATGCTCTTTGGCGTGATTGGCCGGCTGGCTGTCCAGCAAGGACAGCCACCCTGCTGTGTGAGTGACAGCCAGGCTGGAATGAATGGGGGAAAACTGTTTAAAAGCATGTCTCTGGGACTTGGAAAGCAGAGTCGACCACTGGAACGAAAGAACCAGAGGAGAGGAAGGAAGAGGACTGCTGCAACTCCTGGACGACCAGTGAAGCCCTGCTGCAGGTCCCAATTGCCTGAAACTCTGATGACAGAGAAGCCCTGCAAGGTTAACTTCTTCCCTTGAGTTTGATGGGAACAACCAACTCGCAAGCCACCTGGACAATGTCCTATTCTGGTTGAATTTTCATCAGAGTGCTGTTGAAAACTGGGTAGCCAGAGGGAAGGAAACCAGCTTGTGGACTTTAAGGCACTCACACCATAAACCGACGTCTTGCTACAGCTTTTGGCCTCTTTCCTGGGCAGTGCAGGAACCTCCTGATGTCCTCCTTCTTGTCCTCACGACTGAAGCTCAGGAACAGTGAGATCTGCTCGAACTGCCAGGAACAACTGCCTCAGCTACAGCTTTCTTCATTGACAAGGTACTGTGCAAACGCGGTGCGGAAATCTTTTCGGCCATCGAGAAAGTGCGTGAAACTTTCCTCAACTACGAAGGCTTGTCCTTCCCTAAACATTTGTCAAACTTTTCACCTAGCCAAATCCTTTAAAAATCCGTGACAAAGACTTAACCATTATATACCAGAACTGTGCTATCCTATACAAAAGACTCTGAACCATTGACTTTGGCCGAGGCATATTGAGAAGAATTGCTGGTTGTATTTAACTGAAACCCTTTGCCCTGCCTATGAATGTATTTGGGCTGTCTATTCTTATAACCTTGTCTTTTCCCTTCTGTATTAAGTATCTGAAGTACCATTTTGCTCCCACTTCATTTTGGAGCTAAACTTTTTCAGTTACTTACCGGTTGGATTTTTGTGGTGTATTAGTGTGTGATATTGAACTGCTTATGCTAGAGTAATGTTTTCTAAATGACTGAGTAAATAAATGTATATTCTTTTATCAAGAAACCTTGAGTACGTGTATATATGAATCACTGTATTTGTTGGTCCTTTGTGTAACTTGCTCTACTGCTCACTTAAACTCTTGAGATAAGTCTGGCTGCTCAGCCATCGCTACCACTTTACTGTGTAGTACAGGCTTGTACCAAAGGTGAAAATGTGCTTGCACTTGTAGTCCTAATTGCCTGTAGTGTTCCCCAAGGGTACTGCAGGTGATTCTGCCTAACACCCTGGCATTCACATGATATTGTCTAAGGATATTGTAACCAATGGGGAACACCAAAGAGAGTTAGGGTCCGGCTGCGTCATGGAGCCAAGACTCTGTGATCGCACAAAGATCTACTTATTAGTCTAAGATATAATCCGCCACCTCTGTCGCATGCCTAACCAGAGACCTGGTATTTAGCAGCCTGTCGCATGCCTAACCAGAGACCTGGGGCCTCATTACGAGTCCGGCGGTAACCGAGGCGGTAAAACCACCTGGTTACCGCCGAACTCGTATTACCATTCTGCCTCCGTGACTCCCGGAATTACCGGGGCATTACAACCCCGGTGTCCCGGGGATTCCAGAGGCGGAATGGTGTTAATCCCCATTCCCATTGAGTCCCATAGGACTCAATTGGGATGGGGATCATGGAAACACCGGCACCATTTCGTGATGGTGCCGGTGTTTCCTCGTCCGCCTGCAGGCGGGCGGTGTTAAACCCGCCAGGTCAGACCTGGCGGGTTTGACGCCTCCGCCTGCAGGAGTTGTGATCGCCCGGCATGTAAACAATGGTGGCGGCGGGTTTACCGCCACCGTTGTTTCCATACTGGGCCAGTTATAATGAGGCCCCTGGTATTCAGAAGCCTGTTGCATGCCTAACCAGAGACCTGGTATTTAGCAGCATGCACTTCACTTTACCCCTCACAATCCACTTCTTGGTTACAGTAAATGTCATGTCAGATTTGTCAGAACTGGTGAACATTGGAATGTCAGTGAGGAGAGTCTGCTTACCTCCAAGAGACAAGATCAGAGGCCCTTGGTCCAAACCTGACATTTCATACACTGAATAAGCCGTATGACTAAACTCGTCATCTTGCTTCCTACACATACTTGGGGGTTCAATAGAGCTGTTCTCCAGGACACTGAAGGAATAATGCTCCAGGCTATCTGGGGTTATATCAACCTCCACTACACAATGTGCCACCCTACCCTTCACATGGGCCTTAAAAGCAACCTCATGGGCCGGGTTAGCAGGGGCATTGGTGGCGAGTGAAAAAGAGGCCTCACACTGTGAGAAAGTAGGGCTGAACCACCTCTTCGCTGACATCCTACTCGTAATCGTCTATTTAGATATTTTGGTATTTTCCTCCTCCGCGGCTGAACACGTGTAACACGTCCAAGAAGTCTTAAGCCAGCTCAAAGATCATCATTTATTTTGCAAGCTGGAAAAATGTGAGTTCACCCAGAGCAGTGTTTCCTAGTTGGGATACATTTTGTCAGCCGGAGGAGTATCTATGGATCCAGAGAAGGTGGCTGCATTTCTGGAGTGGTCATCCCTGTCCTCTGTCAAAGATATACAACAGTTTTTAGGTTTTGCAAACATTTACTGTCGCTTTATCCCCAGATTCTCTGCCATCATACTTCCGTTAACCTCCCTCCTTAAGAAAGGTGTGCCCTTCGTCTGGTTGGTGGAAGCCCAACAAGATTTTGATAAGCTGAAGACCTGTTTTACGACAGCTCCTGTATTGATCTCTCTGGATCAAAACAAGAAATGTATTCTTGAATCAGATACCTCCCATCAGGCCCTAGGAGCAGTTCTACTGCAAGAAAACAGCCAGGGAGTGGAATGTCCAGTCGCTTATCTTTCCAAACCCCTGTCTCCCTCTGAAATGAACTACAACGTCCTGGAAAAAGAACTACTTGCAATCAAATGCTCCTTTGAGGAATGGAGGCATCTGTTATTGGGAGCCCAATAAACAGTAGAAGTGAGGACAGACCACCATACTATCCAAGTCCTACAATATGCCCAGACAAGAAACAGCAGACAAGCCTGTTGGGCCCATTTCTTCTTACCATACAATATAGTCTTCACTTTCAATCCAGGAAAAGTCAACTTCTTTGCAGATGCCTTATCCAGGAAGGAGCCAGTACGGTTTTCCCAATTCGGTCTAAACCTTTATTTCCTAAGGCTTTGTTTATACATGTTATCACAGATTTCCCACATGAAATCGAGAAAGAGTCCAGGAACCTAGAGACGGAATGCCCCCAGATCCTTTCCCGATTCAACCTTACCAAGGAGAGAGGATGTTACTTCTGGGACCAGAAGATATTTCTTCCAACAGCATCCCTCCAGAAAGAAGTCCTTTGGATGTGCCACGACTCAGTAACAGCAGGACATAGGGGAATCACTAACACAGCAGAAATTATACAAAGACATTTCTGGTGGCCCACTCTGTTAACGGATGTACAGGACTATGTTGCGTCCTGTATAGTATGTCTTCAAAAAAAGTTCCTCGCATTCCTCTTATAGGCAATCTGTCTAGGATGCCCACACTTAATCGACCGTGGCGGATCATTTCTACCGATTTTATAGTAGACTTACCTGCGTCCCAAGGCTGCACCACAGTGATGGTCAACATAGACTCATTCACCAAGTTGGCTCATTTTGTGCCCTTGCCAGGGGCTCCTTCCACCACACGTATGGCACGAGTATTCATTGAACGCATCTTTTCCCTACACGGTCTCCCAGATACAATCATTTCAGACAGGGGTACCCAATATACCTCCCGTGATTGGAAACAGATTTGCACAATTCTTAATATCAAGCATGTTTTAAACTCTGGGTTTCACCCGCAGACAAACGGCCAGACCGAGAGACTGAACCAAATCTTGGAAGGCTATCTCCGGTGCTATATTTCAGCAGCTCAGGATAACTGAACAGATCTCCTTCTTGTGGCAGAGTTTGCGTATTATAATGCCTCACATACCTCTCTTGGCTCTAGTCCCTTTTATTGTATCTTTGGTTTTGATTTTTTGATTTTTACACTTTTTACGCGCTGCATTTGGGCGCAGAAGTTAACTATAAAGCAGGAATGAAGTGTGTGCAATATTGCTGATAGGCGAACAACTTTTATTTAAATAGGAACGTTTTTAATCTCTTCCTGAAGATTTCCAACGATGGACAGGCTCGAATGTCCCAGGGTAGCTGGTTCCAAATCTTTGGCCCAAGCACAGCAAACCTCCTGTCTCCTTCGTATATCTTTTTGGTTCGAGGTACACACATCAGGAGTTTATCTTCGGAACGTAGCTCTCTTGTTGGGTGATAGGCACAAACTTTGGTTGCAAGGTATCCAGGTGCCAGGCCATTAATGCACCTGAACACCAAGCATGCCACCTTAAATTTTATGCAATCTTCAATCTTCCACCAATGCAATGATCTACATAGGGCAGAGACATGGTCCCGTCTCCCCAAGTGCCCAATGAGCCCAACTGCTGCATTTTGTGCCCTCTGTAATCGGTTGATCTGATTACATGGCAGCCCTTTTAGGAGGCTGTTGCAATAGTCTAGGTGTAAGTAGGTTAGTGCACCCCCCACTATTGACTGGTCCTCCTTTGGAACTAATGGAAGCACATATCTCAATACTCGTAATGAGTGGTAGACTGCGAAGGCGCTGTGCTTCTCCACCCAAGTTCTCTTGCCAAATGCACCCGAGATATCTAACTTTCTTGAAGTAACACACGTCTTCCAATAATATCCAAGGCGAGGGGGTTTGTTTGTCCTAGATCAATTTTGATGCATTTAACTACAGTTGCTTACCTGCCATCCATCTCTTGATTTCTCTCATACATTGATCAATGTTTTCAAATGCATCTTCGAAATGATCGATCTCGATGTAAATTTGTGTATTGTCTGAGTAGGAGTGGAATCACAGCCCATGTCTCCTAAAGATGTTAAATAATAGGCGAAAATAAAGATTGGAAATTAAGGGAGACAGTGAAGATCCCTGTGGGACTCCACTTTCAACCAAATCATCTGAAAGAAAACCTCCTAGTGCAACCTGCTGTGTTTTGTTTTTAAAAAAGAACTAAACCACTGTGTCACTAATTCAGATGCTCTCTCCACTTCACTTATGCGTTCAAGTGCAATCTGGTAGTCCACTGTGTCGAAGGCCGCGGACAGGTTCAGCATCAGCAATGCTGTGGCCTTCCCTCTGTCCGCAGCCTCCAACAGGTCATCCTGAACAGTCAATAATGCTGCCTCTGTCCCACACTTGGGTCTGAAGCCGGACTGGAGCTCATCCAGGAGATCCCTGTTGTCTACAAATGACTGGAACTGACTACAAACCACTGCAAATACCTCCCCTCTCGTGCTCTTTGCTCCTCTACCTGTAACTCCCTCAGGGTCAGTCGTTTTTTAAAGAAACAAGCTGGGGCTAGATCTCTGTCCTCGTCTGGGTCCTCCCTCTGGAACAGCCTCCCTGCCACTCTAAAACTTGAGGAAAACCATCTCCAGTTCCGGAAGCACCTCAAGACCTTCCTCTTTGCTTCTGCCTTCGTTCCCCCTCTCCCTCGCTGATCTGTTCTCTCTTGGCATCGTGCACAGGCCACCCTCTGTCCTCCGGGCCCAGGTACCTGCTCACCCTGCCACCTGCCCTCACTGCCTCTAGGCTACCCCTTGCACTGGGGTCTGTAGCTGTACCCATACAGCCCCCCCTTTTTTTCTTCCTGCACTTATCCGACCTACCCGTTCTGGTGCCTTAAACCCAGCAGTTGCCAATTGCTGCTGCACAACCACTGTTTGTTGCCTATATTATTTATTTATTCATTATTAATCTTTTCTCCTTTGCTCCGCACTTTCCACTTCTCCACCCTTCCATCCACTTTTCCCCTTCCCTCTCCCATGCACTTGCGTATTCTCAATGTCACTGGGCCTAGTAAGAGCGTTGTTTCGTTCTCCCCTGTTCCCCTCCCTTGCCTTGTCGTGCTCTGAAACACTTGTGTACGAGCGCGATAGAAATAAAATATCATATCAAATCATTTCTCCAGTATTTTAGAGGCCAACATAAATTGGCCACTGGGCAGTAGTTTTTATATATTGTAGGTTCCAGATTGGATTTTTTGAGGAGAGGTTTCACTATTGCCCTCTTTAGAGGCAACAGTACGTGGCCTTCTTGTAAGGATTTATTGACAAGTAGTTATAAATGGAGTTATGTAAGTCGCCAAATCTTCTGCCAAACTGGCCAGCATTGGAAATATCTGGTCATTGGATGGCTTAAATTGAAGTATTAGGGCATGTACCGATTCTTTGTTTACCAACTGAAAGTGGAAGCCCTCCTTTTCCCCCTAAATTTCCGGCCTCTCAGTTACTACTATGATTTCCACTTCCCCTTCAAGTGCTCTTTCATTAGCTATAGTTTCTTGAATATCTACAATCTTTTTTTCAAAAAAGAGGTTCCATTTATTGGCTTCCTCCTGCGTGTGAACAGTGGGTGCTGACATACATGTAGGATTTCTAAATCTAGCCACTATATCGAACAGCGCCCTAGCTTGGGTCCCTGGAAACAGAGAGGTGGCGTCCTGCCACATAGATTTTGAAACTTTACTTGTGCATTTACTGTAAAGATTTAACCATTTGACATGCTTAGTATATGCATAGCTGTGTCATTAAGCTAACTCTCATATAGAAGTGGTGAGCAAAGGACACTTACAAATGTTTAGATTTTTATTTTAGCTGGTGTTTAGGAAATACAGACTTAGTTCTGCATTTTGTTTGCGTGACCCTGCATCAGGGGTTCTTTTTCTTTTTTTTTTTTACAAAGATCAAAAACAATTACTGCATTTCACTTGTATTCAATTTATGTAGACAAAAAGGTGAAAAACATGAATATCATCAACAAATACATGAGTAAACATTCATAAAAATATGTGCACACGCGTACAGAGTAATTGCAGAACCGTGTGAACACCGCTGGTTTTCCTCAATATGCAACACATAAAAGACTAATTTTGAATTTTTCAGAGGTTAACCAACATAAAGTGCAAAAACAAAAACAAAGGCAGTCAAATAACTTCTTAGCATTAAATGTTTGAAGCTGACTGGTAAGGGAAGGACCTCGTCGTTGGTCTATGTCTGGGCGTGGATCAAATGATGGTGCGGGATGGGGGCAATTTGCCCTCAAGATGGAGTAATCCCTTGACGTTTCGGCAAGGAAGCCTTCTTCATGGGCCTCGACCTGGTCTCCCGGCAGCAGGGAACAGAACAGCGAAGAGAGACTCAATCTGTGTTGAGCTCACCTAAAATGGGGCCTGTAAGCCTCCAATACTAGCACATATTAAAATTAAATTGAGACCGTGGGACTGGACAGTGTGAAAACACTGTCCAGTAGCAAGTGCGCACTAGTTACTGACCTGGTTAAAGAGGAGCGTGGCGCTTCTTCCTGAAGGATAGAGGCAGTGGAGTAGGACCCCGTGTTGTTAGGGGAGGGAACTCCTGGTGGCACAGTTGGCAAATGAAATTCTTGAAGAACTGGAGACTGGGGGAAAATAATAGTGGTCATGGCTAGGGTCCGTGTGGTGGGCTGATCCTACATATTACAGTGGCTTTGCAATAAAAGCAAGATGTACCTGTGTTGTTGTTTTGTCCAGCCAGTTGAAGGACTAAATTGGACTGGGGTAGCTGTTAACAGGAGGATGGTGCCTGTGTAGGGAAAGAGGTAACAGCAAGTGAATGAAGACTAGGCAAGACCTGTGCAGGTAAATCAGTGTCGTAGAGTAAAAGCACTGTTTAGAAGCATGGAGGGAAAAATGCAGAAGCGAAGAAGGAGAAAAAGACACTCAACAAAGAAATCACCCGGTACCTGGGTGGTGCAGGTTAATGCAAGCCCACTAGTGAGTAGGTGCCACGGCGAGTGCCGAGGGTTGGTGGATGGAATAATTCAGGGTGGCCAATGTTGCCGATGCGTGTGGCCCTGTAAAGAGATTTAAAGTGGGATTGAGAGCGGGGACGTGAACCGAAAGCCCACGTTGGAGCCAGCTGTGCAGGCTGCTGTTTTTCAGAGAAAAAGAGCTTGAACTTTGGCTGATCCTAAATTAGGAACCCCTTCTAGGGGGTGTCATGATTACCTGGGGTCTGCGATGTAAGTGCGTCCAAGTTGCATCAAGGCACGGAGGTTCCGAGTCTTTTTGAGTGAAAATCTCTCTGGGCGAAGTGCGGCTAGAGAGCTGTACCGTAAAGATGTAAAGTGCATGTGTCAAGGACCAGTGTCACTGTGTCCTGCACATGCGTGTGGTAATCTGTGAGGATGTTGTTATGGCAACCAGCTAGTCAGTTGATGAAGTGAAGCTGTGTAGCCGATCAGCTCTTAGCAGCCTCATGTAGGTAGTTGCGGCATAACACAAAGGCGGTAGTGAATGATATACAACTGAACGTGGAAAGCATTACTGTGGAATAATGGAATATGGTATTCACGTCGAAAATATCTGGCAGCATGCCACTCTACATCTGTGTGGAAATGTGGGGACAAGTAAGGGGTGCAGAAATTGGCGCTATCTGTGAGCATTCTTGTGAAAAGACTAGTGTGCCCAAACGTGTGTACCTGTAGTTCCCATACTCAATGAGCTAAACTTGGAGGGAACCCATTGCAGCCAGCCCTTTATTCTGGTGTGCCGGGGTGTGGGGTAACCTTCACTTGCACAAGTATGGAGAGACTCTTGCCAATCCACATGACCAAGTGGGAGCAGAGTGGCTTCTATGGTTAAATAAAGTAACACATATGTTATATATTTTTTGGATCTAAGTGACCTGTGAGAGCCTCCTAATTGCATAAACCCGCTCTAGGGGTCAAGAGTTTAAACCCCCAGCAGGCTGAAAAAGATGGAGAAGGTTAGGGCAGGAGGAAAAAGGAAAAAGCAGACAACCTCATGTGTAGGTCATTGGCATGGCTTCATTCAAGCCTTTGGTGGTAGATTTTAATTTGAAGATCCACCAGGATTC
Source organism: Ambystoma mexicanum (assembly GCF_040938575.1). Lineage (NCBI taxonomy): Eukaryota > Metazoa > Chordata > Amphibia > Caudata > Ambystomatidae > Ambystoma > Ambystoma mexicanum. The sequence goes on from NC_090940.1 coordinate 2,163,284, forward strand.
TTTGTGATTTAAAGCATTGGTGGTGTTAGTCGTGTTGAGGACTGTGTCAGTGACCCACCAGTGCATATCATCGGCACTGTGTTGGTACTCGAGGTAGTGTGGTACCAGGGGTGCTGTATGCACACGGCAACGTATCCGAGATCGATGTTCACCAATCCTTTTACTCACTTGCCTCTTGGTTTGTCCTACATATCTCAGCCCACAGGGGCATTCGATTATGTAGACCATGTTTGTAGTTTTACAATTGGAGAAGTGTTTAATCTTCCACTCTTTTTCTTCAATCATAAATGATGTTGTTTTCTACGTGAATTTACAGGCATTGCAAGTGCCGCAGGGATGGTGTCCTACTATCTCCCGCATACTCCAAAGTTCAGACCTCTGGGACTTTTTATTGAGCCTGGCGTGCATTAACATGTCTTTGAGGTTCCTCCCTCGTTTGAGTGCCATTCTCAGAAAGGGTTCATTCGGAAGACTAAGTTGGACCAAGGGCCAAAACTTCTTGATGAGTGCTTTGAGTCTTGTGGTGCTGGGTCCAAAAGTAGTGACACAGGTCATCAACTGTTCACTGTCCGTACTCAGAATTCTGGGTGTGAGTTGAGTTTCTCGTGGTGTATATTGCGCTCTCTTAGTTGTATTCTTGACCAGTTTTTTTGGGTAACCTCTGTTTTTTAGTTTGTTCTGGAGTACAGTTGCATGTTTCTTGAATTGTTCCACTTCTGTGCAGTTCCGTCAGAGTCGCAGAAATTGTCCGAACGGTAGGTTATTCCTTAGGTTGCTAGGTTGATTACTCCTGTAGTGGAGGAGGGTGTTCCTATCCGTTTCCTTCCTGTATAGAGAGCAGATTAGTTTGTTTTCCTTGACTGTGATTTCAAGGTCTAGGAAGTTGATGGTTTGATTACTTTTGGAAAGGGTGAATTGAATTTCTGTTGTTTGTTCGTTCACCCAGTTGAGGAAGTTATCCAGTGCGGTGTCATTATCCTGCCAGATGAAAATAATATCATCAATATAACAGAACCATCGGGAGATCTTCTCTCTGAAGGGGTTGTTAGCGTTCAGAATATATTGTTGTTCATATTCAGACATGAATATGACAGCCAGGCTGGGGGCAAATGCAGCCCCCATAGCTGTCCCGCTGACTTGTAGGTAAAAAACCTTGTCAAAGCTGAAGAAATTATTTGTCAATGTAAGTTCTAAGAGGTCCACAATGCAATTCGTCAGGACTCTTGTTTGGGACATGTGATGTGTCAGGTCGTGTCCAATACATTCTATTGCAGAATTTTGTGGGATGCTGGTGTACAGACTGGCGATATCCATAGTGACCAGTAGTTCTTCTGTTGGATGAAATGCTTGATTTTCAAAGATGGAAATGGTGGCCATCGTATCTCTTAGGTAAGTTGCTGTTTCCTGGCTGAGTGGTTTGAAAAAATGGTCTAGAAACTTACAAATGGGTTCAAGTATAGACCCACAGGCGGATACTATGGGTCTCCCTGGAGGATGAAGTTGGTTTTTGTGAATCTTGGGGAGGGCGTAGAAAGCCAGGGTTCTTCCTTCCGAGGTGGTCAGGAAGGCCTCTTCCTTATCAGTTATCCAACCATGCTCGAAAGCGAATTTGGTTGTTTCCTGAATTCTTGTTTTAATTTCAGTGGTGGGGTCTTTTTTCAACCTTTTGTAGTTAGTTGTTTCATCGAGGAGACATCTAACTATGTCTTTGTATTGGTTGAAGCTTTGTACAACTATGCCACCACCTTTGTCCGCCATCTTGATGACTATCTGTGTCATGACGCGCGCTCCATGGAAGCTATGGAGCCAATGGAAGGGCTGATTCCGTGCCTCCACCAGCGGTCTAGTCTCCCACGCACTGCACGTTACCGTCATGACGCATAAATAGGCGTCTCACGCGGTGCTCTATGCGTTGCAACCTTGCTTTCCTCGCCAGGTTCGTACGCTAGTGCTCCTCTCAGACCCCCTCTTGTGCATTCCTGCTTGCTCCCTCTTGTCAGTCCTCAGTAAATGCCCGCTCTGCGCTTAGCCCTTGATCCCTCAGGGTGCTCCCTCCTCTCCTCTATTCCTCCCGCTTTGTAGCCCTTGTACCTTCTTCCGCTCTAGTGCTTTTCTCTTCCTTGTTGGGCATACCTCTACAATTGTATGCTCCTTCCCACCGCAGTCTTCTTCAGACCTCTTCCTCATTCCTCGGAAATGGTATCCATTCCAACAGCGCTCAGGATACGCACGCTAACCCGACTCCCGCAGTGTCTTCTGGGAATTGAAGTCCTCTCATCTACTTCAACGGAAAGCCTTCAGCCTTGACTTCCGTAGTGCTAACTACATCCAAGCACACCGGGGTTTTTCAGCCATGCTTTTCCCTGGTTTTGGGGGCGGACTCCCGGAGGGCCCCCTCTGCCTAGCTGTCTGCCAGCAGGCAGGGTGGCTTCCAGTGGAGCTCGTCCCAAACTCAACAGGAAAGGACGGAACCTCTGGAGAGAAAGGAGAGCCATAGACACAGACAGTTCCTCAGAAGAACTCAGCACAGGTGAGGAGGAGGGATCCAAGGAGGGTATTTGTCAAGCAACCAATACTTCATCGCATGACAGTTTGCAATGCCAAAGGATGGCTAGCTTAGAGCAGTATCAAGAACTGGTTAATGCCATACAGGGGATAACTGCTGAGCTCCAAACCATGAAGGTAGAAAACACCGCCCTTAAGGCTGACAATGCCGCTCTGAGACAGCTCATGATTCGGAGAGAAGAAGTTCGGGAAGATCTCCCACCAATGCCCTTACCTTGTGGGAAGTATGAAGGGAACCCCAAGAAGATTAAGGAATTCCTCGACGCCTGTAGGGTATACTTCACTTTTCGCCCAAAGATGTATGAATTCGACAAGGCAAAGGTTGGCTTCCTCGTCTCAAACCTTGGGGGTAACGCTCTAGCATGGGCCACCCCGTTGGTTACAGAAACTGATCCTGTGCTGAATGACTACAATGCCTTTGTACTACGATTCAGAGAACGCTTTGAAAGAACCGAGACTTTGTACGCGTCTTATGAAAACATACTAGACCTCAAACAGGGTCTTTTGGATGTACAAACCTATGCCTCGAACTTCCAGAGGATAGCTTGGGAGACAGGATGGCCTGACTCAGTTAAACAGACTCTCTTTCGGAGAGGGCTACATAAAGATTTGAAGGACGAACTCTCTCGAGTAGCAAGACCCTCCTCCTTCCAAGAACTAGTCGCTCTGGCCCTCCAGATGGAATTTCGAATTTCCGAGAGACGAGCTGAAAGAAGGAAGACCAGACCCAATCCGCCTTCTACACCATCCTCCTACTCACCAGCCGCTCCAGACAGATCTCTTCTCCAGACTGAAGAGCCCATGCAAATACGTGCAGCGAGGGGTCCCCTTACCGCAGCAGAAAGAAAGAGACGAAAAGACCTGAGCTTGTGCATGTATTGCGGTTCTGAGAAGCACCTCCTAAGGGACTGTCCGGAAGTACCTCCCCGAAGATCGGGAAACGAAAGACCCCGACCCTGAGCAGGGAGACGGAAGGGGCTTCTCTTGCTAATCCCTGTTTTACAAATACGCCTATACCATGTACCCCCTCAAACCAACTAATGGTCCTAAAGATCGTCCTGGAATGGACCTCAACCCAAGCAGTTGAGTGTCTAGCAATGCTTGACTGTGGGGCAGCTGGGAACTTTATGGACGACCAATGGGCCAGTAGATACGCCATTCCTAGGAGAGAAAAACCTCAACCCATACCTGTAGAAGGAGTGGATGGCACCCCTTTGTCTTCCGGTCTTATCCGACAAGAAACCACGGAAGTCACGGTTAAGATGAAGACTCATCATGAAACCGTGATATTCGATCTGATAAAGGCTGCCCACTTTCCAGTGATACTAGGGATACCCTGGTTACGAAAGCACAATCCGGGAATTGACTGGGTAACTAACATTATAGAGTTCAGGTCAGACCTTTGTATGCAGTCCTGTTTGAAGGAGAAAGGGCAACATTCACATCAGGGTGACACAGTGCCAGCGAGGAGTATTAACTCCATTCCTGTTACCTATCAAGAATTTACCGACATCTTTGCAGACACTCTTCCCAGACCTCTTCCTCCACATCGAGCCGAGGATTGTAAGATCGATCTTATACCTAATGCTGTGGTTCCATTTGGGAGAATGTATCCCTTATCCCTCCCGGAGAAGGAAGCATTAAGAGACTACCTAGCCAGCAATTTACAGAATGGCTTGATACAAGAATCAACTTCCTCGGCTGGAGCTTCACTGTTCTTTATTCCAAAAAGGGGAACCAAGGTACTCAGACCTTGTATTGACTACAGGGGCCTAAATAGCCAAACCATACGAGATCGATACCCGATGCCTCTGATAAAGGAGATCATGGAAGCAGTACAAGGGGCAAAATGGTTTACCAAATTAGACCTCAGAGGAGCCTATCATCTCCTACGAATCAAACAAGGGGACGAATGGAAGACCGCCTTTCGTACTCCATTAGGTCATTTCGAGTACAAGGTAATGCCCTTTGGGTTGGTTAACGCGCCAGCCCAGTTCCAAAGATTTATGGACAAGGTCTTCAGTGATCTTCTGTTTAAGTCCACTGTAGTTTACTTGGATGACATCCTGGTTTACTCTCACACTTTAGAACAACATCGTCTACACGTAAGAGAAGTGCTCAAGAGACTCCGAGGCCACCACCTATTAGTCAAACCAGAGAAATGTCTTTTTGAGGTTTCTACAGTTTCGTATCTGGGCTTTATTCTGTCAGAAGACCGCATTGAGATGGACCCTAACAAGACTACATCTATTAACAATTGGCCTGTTCCCAGCTCCGTCAAGGACATCCAGAGGTTCTTGGGGCTGACAAATTTCTATCGAAAATTCATCACAGGCTTCTCCAACACAGTCCTACCTATCACAGCTTTACTTAAGAAAGGGGTGAAGTTCCATTGGACGCCAGAAGCAGATTCCGCCTTTCATCAGCTCAAACAAGCATTCACCTCTGCACCTATCCTCAGGCAGCCTGATCAGTCTCAACCCTTTATCGTAGAAGCTGACGCCTCTCAAGGGGCTATTGGAGCAGCTCTACTACAAAGGAAGGAGGATCAACTCGAACATCCCATTGCCTATTATTCCAGAACACTTACCTCCAGTGAAAGAAACTATTTGGTGATTGAAAAGGAACTGTTAGCAATTAAACAGGCGTGTGAGGAGTGGCGCCATTTATTGCAAGGAGCGAAATACCCATTTCAAGTACGAACAGACCACAGGAACCTAAGTATTCTCCAACAGATGGAATGCAGGAACTCTCGTCATGCTCGTTGGGCTTATTATTTCTCCCAATTTGATTTCATACTCACATACCTTCCGGGTAAAGACAATCACTTAGCTGATGCACTCTCCCGCAGCCACCAAGAAGGATCAGGAAATCACCCCGAACAGGAATGGCTGCTCAATGGGAAGTGATTCATAGGAACAGTTCATAAATATTTACAACAGCTTCTTGAAGCCCAAAGAACCACCTCTCTTCCAAGAGACCCCTCTCTAACCTACAAAGGAGAATACCTGTTTAAAGACGACTTGCTTTACCTGCCCACCCAAGATCTCCAGAACCAAGCCCTTTCGTGGTGCCATGATCTGCCTATGGCTGGTCACAAGGGCCGTGCTGCTACACTGGAACTACTGAAGAGGAGATTCTGGTGGCCGAAGATGAATAAGGATGTTGTGGAGTACGTCTCTTCCTGTCCCATATGCGCTCAAAGCAAACACAGTTCGGCTAAACCATTGGGGCTTCTACAACAGGATGAACCACCTGCTGGACCTTGGCAACATATTTCTATGGATTTTATCGTGGAGTTACCCAAATCGGGAGGATGTTCTGCTGTCATGGTAGTGGTCGACTCCTTCAGTAAGCTGGCGCATTTCATTCCTCTTAGAGGCACTCCTTCTGCCCCTACCACAGCAGACGTGTTCTTAAAGGAAATAGACGTCTCCATGGTCTACCTTCCTCAATTGTGTCTGATGGAGGAACACAGTTCACCTCCAAGTTTTGGACAACCTTGTGTAAACAGTTGCAGATTCAGAGAGCATTGTCTTCTGGCTTTCACCCAGAAACAAACGGACAGACCGAACGCCTCAACGCTACACTCGAACAGTTTCTGAGATGTTACTGCAACCAGACTCAGGATAACTGGTATCATCTCTTATCAGTTGCAGAATTCTCGTATAACAACACCAAGCATACTGCAATTGGAATGAGTCCTTTCAAATGTACATATGGGTACGAACCCAAACACATCCCATTTCCTACTGTTCAACCCACTAATGTCCCTACCATAGACCTACTACTGGACACTCTGAAACAAACTCATAAGTCAGCTCAAGAAACCCTGTTAGCCAGTCGCCAGACTTCCAAAAGATGGGCTGACAAGAACAGAAGACCTAATCCTGATTGGAAGAAAGGAAGCAAGGTCTGGTTGTCCACTAAATATCTTCCCCGGAGAGTCCACCGAGGTAAATTCACTCAGAGATATATCGGACCGTTTTCCATACAACAACAGATCAATCCTGTGGCCTTTCGGCTAAACCTCCCGCACTCTCTTCGGAGAATACATCCAGTATTCCATACCTCGCTTCTTAAGGACTATAAACCGGATCCTTTTTTGAGAACCTCCAGGAGAAAGATACCCAGTGTGGATGATGACGCCCAAGAGTATGAGGTTTCACGCATTTTGGACTCTCGTTACAAACGCGGAGTCCTACAATACCTCATACTGTGGAAAGGATACCCTTGGACAGAAAGATCTTGGGAACCAGCCAAAAATCTGCATACCACCAGACTCCTACGCATATTCCACAGACACCATCCAGGCAAGCCTGGAGGAAGGTCTTGGCGAAGGGGTTATACTGTCATGACGCGCGCTCCATGGAAGCTATGGAGCCAATGGAAGGGCTGATTCCGTGCCTCCACCAGCGGTCTAGTCTCCCACGCACTGCACGTTACCGTCATGACGCATAAATAGGCGTCTCACGCGGTGCTCTATGCGTTGCAACCTTGCTTTCCTCGCCAGGTTCGTACGCTAGTGCTCCTCTCAGACCCCCTCTTGTGCATTCCTGCTTGCTCCCTCTTGTCAGTCCTCAGTAAATGCCCGCTCTGCGCTTAGCCCTTGATCCCTCAGGGTGCTCCCTCCTCTCCTCTGTTCCTCCCGCTTTGTAGCCCTTGTACCTTCTTCCGCTCTAGTGCTTTTCTCTTCCTTGTTGGGCATACCTCTACAATTGTATGCTCCTTCCCACCGCAGTCTTCTGCAGACCTCTTCCTCATTCCTCGGAAACAGTATCCATTCCAACAGCGCTCAGGATACGCACGCTAACCCGACTCCCGCAGTGTCTTCTGGGAATTGAAGTCCTCTCATCTACTTCAACGGAAAGCCTTCAGCCTTGACTTCCGTAGTGCTAACTACATCCAAGCACACCGGGGTTTTTCAGCCACGCTTTTCCCTGGTTTTGGGGGCGGACTCCCGGAGGGCCCCCTCTGCCTAGCTGTCTGCCAGCAGGCAGGGTGGCTTCCAGTGGAGCTCGTCCCAAACTCAACAGGAAAGGACGGAACCTCTGGAGAGAAAGGAGAGCCATAGACACAGACAGTTCCTCAGAAGAACTCAGCACAGGTGAGGAGGAGGGATCCAAGGAGGGTATTTGTCAAGCAACCAATACTTCATCGCATGACAATCTGTTTGTTGGTGGAGAGATTTTTAAGTGCTTTGTGTTCATCAGAAGATAGGTTGGACCTTAGTTTTTCGGTGGTATCTTGAAGTTTAGACATTTCCTTCTTGATGCATTTTTTGAAGGTTATGATAGAAGAGGGGACCTCATTCTCTCTTGGGTTAAAACTTGAAGGAACCCTTAGACAGAATCCTCCTCTTGTTCTGTGGGTTCTTTGTCCTTAAAGAATGCTTTTCGACGTATTGATCTAAAGAAGGTGGATCATTCTTGGTCCAATTTAAACCACTTGGTCGTATTTGAAGGTACAAAGGACAGTCCTTATGTTAGGACCGTCATTCCGGCTTTGGTAAGCTCTAACCCGGATAGATTGAAGATTGGGATGTCTTCTAGTGTCTCCACTGGTTGCTTCGTCCTCTTGGTGGTTGCCTCCACTGTTGGTAGTTGTAGGGGTACATTGGCATAGGCATTGGCGTGTCCCAGTAGCGGCTTCTGGGACCCCCTCCCTAAAAAAGGAACCTGGGGCGGTGGTGGTTCAAAGTAACCCCCGTGTTGTTGTCTTCCTTGGGTCTGTGATTGGTCATCTGAGGATCCTGAGCTGGAGGTATCAGAGAAGGTCACCCATTTTCTACGGCCTCTGTTGGGTCCCGTCTGATTGGCTGCTCTTTCTTTTTTATTTCTGTCTTTGTAATCTGCTGCTAAGTAAGGGTACACGTTTTCAATTTTGAAGTTCTGAATGTCTCTGGCTAATTTTTTCATGTTTCTTTTCTAAGGTCGAGGCCATAAAATAATCAAATATTGTATTAATTTCCTTCAATTTTTCACGAGCATTCTGTAAGTGTTATGCTTCGCGGCGCAACTCCCCTTCCGCAGTAACACAGACTCACACAGCCCGGGGAAAGGCAAATGTGTGGCAGCGTTACCAGTTGCCATGGAGATTGTATGGGCGCCGGCATCGGCCGTGTCAGCTGACACGGCCATTACGCACAACGCGTACGCCGAGGCTCCGCCCCTTACCTACATAATTTTGTGTCTCTTTGGGGCTCGTTGTTGCTAACGTTGCTGTGTAGCCTCCGCGCTATATCCCTCGCCACTCCTGTGAATCTATCTACCTGATTTCCCTGGTTACTCGACTTGATTGCCATTCAGATTGCCTTCGGATTATCCCTTTGTCTTTGGTTCCACACGCCGGTTACGACTCGGAACGGTCCCAGGATTGCTGGCGGCTTCCAGTTCGAAGTCTTCCTTCTCCGCTCCATTTCCCTTTGGTTGCTTCCTCAAGGATTTCAACAGAACGGTCAACCCCGACAGCTAGAGCCTCCTAAACATTGTGAGTGTGCCTCCTTTCTATACTGGGCTCTTGCTTCCTATGTGTTGTTTGTTCCTCATGATTAACTTTTCCTGCCACTGTATTTGAGGATCCTACTCTTCGCTTTTGGACTACATTCCTACTGCTGGATTTGAACTGTCCTATCTACAGAGTGCATTCCAGGACGCTTCCCAGTTACATGCACCAACCCGTACCTAGCGTGCCCCTCGTGCCGTTCGGGTGTACTTACCTTACTAACTACCCTGTTTATTATTTTATCCCGTTGTTGTGTTCTCTCCAGCAGGATTTCCTTTGCTCCATGTTCATGCCCTTTCAGGTTAGTCTTGCATTCTTTAGTATTTAATGAGAAGTTAATATAATCGGTTAGGTCCTCATTGTCTTTGGTATTGCTCTTTCAGACACAGCACATACTCTTCTATCTAACTTCAACCAACCTTTCAGGTACTCATCATTGTTGAGTGTTCTTTTACTGGCTAGAATTACTTGTACCGCATCTAACACTTCTGTGGTTCTTTTTCAGCTGTTGGTCTAGTGGTGCGCGTTTACCCTGCTCTTTTATTTGATTGATACCTCTGTCTGTCTTACAACCACAGCAGGGGGATACATCATAGAAAAGAGCCCCTCTCTTTGGGGAAGCCTGATTCTCTGAAATCAGGGTAGCTGAGGTGAAAGACTGATTGCTCCAAGGACTCCACCACTGTTCTGCCTTCCAGGTCTGGTTCCACTCTTCCGACCATTTGGTGTGGTAACAGTAAGTCTTCGTTGTTATGGAATTTCTCTTCTTCAGTTGCTAGCTCCACCTTAGTTCTAGCAATTATCCTCTGTGCTGTGGTAATCGTCAGTACCATAAGGTCTCTGGAACATTTTGTGGAGATCTTGCTAAAGCCAAGCATGTATTCCTTATCCTCTAGGAATAGAGCCGGTTCGTTGTGAATGGTGCGGCCAAGGGGGACCATATTTACCCTTAGGTATTCCCTACGAAAGTGTCCGTGGACCTCGGTCCGGAAACACTTCTTTTTAAGTTTTAACAGTTCGTCTCCTGAAGCTGTGGAAGCAATGTGTTGTTGGGCAGCATCTAGGTTAAAGAGAGTAGGTCCCTGTATGACGTCTGTGGTTTCTGCTTTCGAAAAGCTTAAAGTTTGTTCCATCTTGGAACATCCACTGTGTGGTGGCCGGGGTCAGGAACTAGATTTGGCACGTGCTGCAGTCAATATATTACTAAGTGAGAACCAAACAAATGATTCAGAGGCACTAGTCTTAGTGTCCCCAGTATAGTGGAAGCTATAGCTATAATCTGGGTAACGGGAGGGACTGCTAAGAAAATGTGGGAGGACTTATGAGCTGATAACAATGGAAACAGAGAGGTGGCGTCCTGCCACATAGATTTTGAAACTTTACATGTGCATTTACTGTAAAGATCTAACCATTTGACATGCTTAGTATATGCATAGCTGTGTGTTATGCTTGAACTAAAATGGCGCTGATGCGCAGTGCATTATGGGAGTGCTTGGAGCCATGATGGATATTTACTTCATGCCGCAGTGAAAAGCTGCACACATTTTGCTGAGTGTTAGATTCACGGTGCTGAGGAAAACATGCTTTCCAAACCTGGTATGCGGTCAAGGACATTTCTGCTGGGAAAGCTAACTTTGTTATGGGTTGTTATGAACGTGTTTTTAGAGAAGGGAGGCACTCTGCTCCTTGAGGGTGGCTGTCGATTGACCCAGCTGGCAACCAACGGCTGCTCATCAATGCACAAGTGCCATTTACAGAAGGTTCGAGAATCGCCACTCCTTTTCGGAGTGTGCATATATGCGGGGCCCCGGGGGTGGTCAGGTGAAACTTCAGCCAGAGGAGGACGCTTACGTCCGGCATTCCTGTGAGCTGTGGTACTCTCGGCCTGGCTGTTCCCAGGGTCTTCCAGCCGCTTCTGGGCAAGATGAGGAATCCAGTTACGCTCACGATGATGTATTCCTTTTGCATTCTTTGCTTCTTCTGTGATTTATATCTATGTTACTGCTGTGAGTTATTTCTATGTTATTACTGGTTGCTTTTAAACTTTGAATAAATAGCCGTATAAGTGCTCATTATTTTCTAAGAGTGTGTGGTTGCGAGTTATTGCGTCTTTCTGCGTTCAAAGTATTGGCTCTATAATTGCATTGGTGATTTGTGATTTTCCGTGTACTCTGGGGAGAGCAATACATTTTTGGCGTCACGAACAGGATACTTGTGATGAGTTGTTCCGAGTATTCAAGAATCTGTTTGAACGTAGATAGGATTATGTTATCTTGCAAGTGAAAGTAAGTGGGTAGTGAAGTTGTTTTTTTTCCCTTTGCCAGTGTATGCGTGTCATGATTCCTGTCGGGCGGCGCTTCTGGGATTTGTGGAGACGCCATTGACAGGTGCCGTTACGTTCGACGGCAGTTGGGAAGCACCGCTCTAGTGTTTTTCCAAGATGGCCGCCGATGTTATTTAGTGTCGGGATCGAGCAGCGTTTCTTCGCGTTGCACCTTCTCTGCTTCTCCCGGCTCGAAGGTTACGCTGTTTACCCCCGCGTTCTGGCTAGACCCCCCTCCATTGGACTTTCTTTTGTTTATTTCCCGCTTGCTCGCTTACCGGTTCCCTGACCGGTCTCTCTGTGATCCCTCCTCTCAGCTTGGCTCCTTTGGTCTCTCCCTCATTGGCGCCTTGGCTTTACCATTCTTTGGTCCTGTGTGCTCCTCTCTTCATTCCTCTGGATAACCCTGCTTTCTCTCCTGGTGTATTCTCCTCATCCTCGCCTTCTCTGGAGGTGATTCTGCTTACCTGGGATTTCTCCCCCATTGTTCATCCGTCACTCTCAGCTCTCCAAGTTTGTTACTCCGATCATCCTCAACATCCCAAGACATCACCTCGGACATCTTCCTGTTCTGGACTCTCATCGCAGGGTTTTTTCTGCCGTTGAGGCTTTTTCCCTGCTCAGGAGCCGGCTCCCGGGAGTTCCCGCTGTTCGGTTCCCCAATCACCCGACAGCGTGGCATCCCTGGAAGCTCGCCCCTACTTACGTCAAAGAAAGGAAGGCAAGAAAGACGGCAGGGATCCAACTGGAAGACGCCCAGGAAGAAGGTCGGTGGCACAAGACTACCCTACGGATACCTCAGATGAGGAGGAAGGAAGGGAAGCCTTAAAAGACTCTGACAAACCTGATAGCGTGCAACGCCAAAGAACACAGATGGCTTCTCTCGAACAGTACCAGGAATTGGTAGCCGCCATTCAGGGGCTTACGGTAGAGGTTCAATTACTTAGATCCGAAAACCAATCATTACGGCTGCAGGTAGCAGCTCGTGAGGAGACCCGTGGAGACCTACCTCCTCTACCATTATCTTGCGGAAAGTATGATGGCAATCCGAAGTTATTGAAGGAATTTTTGGATGCTTGCCGGCTTTATTTTACTTTCCGTCCTCGCACCTATGAGACCACCAAGGCCAAGGTGGGCTTCTTAGTCTCGAATTTAACAGGAAACGCCTTGGCATGGGCTTCACCACTAGTTCTACAGTCTCATCCAACTACCTCTGACTTTGAGCAGTTTGTACAACTGTTAAAGACCCGCTTTGACCGACCCGAGGTTCAGTATGCCTCATATGAAGCCATCCTTGACATTAGACAGGGCCCCCACGATGTACAGACTTACGTGACATCCTTCATGCAACTAGCCGCAGATGCTGGATGGCCTGATTCGGCCCAACAGACTTTATTTCGTCGCGGCTTACATGAGGACATTAAGGATGAACTGGCACGCATTGCAAGACCCCAGACCTTTCAAGAACTTGTATCACTCGCATTGCAGATTGAATTCAGGTTAAGAGAAAGAAGACAGGAAAGAAGACGTCCACGTCTCCCTCCCTTATCTATCTCACCCAATTCTTTGAGGGATCGTCCGGTTTCCCCTGTTGGAGAGGAACCAATGCAGATCAGTACTACAAGAGGGCCTTTGACAGACCAAGAAAAGAAGAGAAGAAGAGAGTTGGGCCTCTGTATGTACTGTGGTTCTAGTAAACATCTACTTCGAAATTGCCCGGAGGTTCCTCCGCGCCGCCAGGGAAACGAATCTCCCCGAACCTAATCAGGGGTAGGTCCGGGGGTGTTGAAAAGAATCCCTGTAACAACACTTTGCCTCTTCTTCCTAGAGAAGACAATCGGCTGATGGTCTTTCAGGTTAAGTTGTGTCGGGATCCTTCTACAGTCTGGGAAGCTTTAGCCATGCTGGACTGTGGTGCAGCAGGGAACTTCATTGATGTATCCTGGGCCAGAGAGAACGACGTGCCACTTCGTTTCAAGAATCTGCCCATTCCTGTGGAAGGGGTAGATGGTCAACCTCTGTCTTCAGGACCCATAAATCAAGAGACTCTACCTTTACAAGTCCAATTGTTTCAGCATCAGGAAGAAATGGTATTCGACATCATCAAGACTGCACACTTTCCGGTCATTCTTGGTATTCCGTGGTTACGCAGACACAACCCATTGATCGACTGGACGAACAATACCATACAGTTTCGGTCATCCTTTTGCCTCAATGAATGCCTAGAGATCGGTCATCTCAAGGCCTCCCCGAACAAGGCGGATCTCCTGTTGACAGCATCACTTCATATGATCCCAGAACACTATCAAGACTTTTTAGAAGTCTTCCTGGACAAGCAACCACATTCCCTTCCTCCTCACAGAAGAGAATACTGTGCCACTGAACCCCAACCTAATGTGTCTATACCTTTCGGAAGGATGTATCCCCTATCCTTACCCGAGCGCAAGGCTCTCAAAGAGTATCTAGATTGTAATCTACAAAATGGACTCATTCAAGAATCTAAATCGCCAGCTGGAGCATCTTTGTTCTTCATACCGAAGAAGGGATCATCGGAACTCCGCCCTTGTATAGACTAGCGAGGTTTGAATCGCCTTACCATCAAAGACCGATACCCGATGCCTCTTATCAAGGAGATATTGGAAGCCGTACAAGGTGCATCTGTCTTCACTAAGCTTGATCTCAGGGGAGCATATCATCTGCTCCGTATAAGACAGGGGGATGAATGGAAGACAGCATTTAGGACACCACTAGGGCATTTTGAATATCGAGTCATGCCCTTCGGCTTAGTGAATGCACCTGCTGTATTCCAACGCTTTATGGATAAGTTGTTTGCCGATCTCCTATTTTCCTCAGTGGTGGTGTATCTAGACGACATCTTGATATTTTCCTCGTCCCTCCTTGAACATAGAAGACACGTTCGGCTGGTACTAGAACGTCTGCTGGAAAACAAGCTTTTGGTAAAGCCTGAAAAGTGTGTTTTTGAAGCTCCAGTGGTAACCTATTTAGGTTTCATCCTTTCTCACGAGGGAATCCGCATGGATCCCGTGAAGATTCAAGCTATAACCGGTTGGCCAGCCCCCAGAAACGTTAAAGAAGTTCAGCGCTTCCTCGGACAGGCTAATTTTTACCGTGAATTCATTCCTGGATTCTCCGAGAAGGTTCTTCCAATCACCTCACTATTGAAGAAGGGAGTAACCTTTTCTTGGTCTCAAGAGGCAGATTCTGCATTCCAAGCTCTGAAAGTGGCATTCACCTCGGCACCTATTCTGGTGCAGCCTGATCAGACATTCCCCTTTATTGTAGAGACGGATGCCTCAGGAGGAGCTATTGGAGCCCCTCTCCTTCAGAAAGGAAAGGATGGTCTAGAACACCCGGTGGCATATTATTCTAAAACCTTGTCTTCCAGTGAAAGGAATTATTCTGTCATTGAGAGAGAGTTGTTGGCGATCAAGCATGCCTGTGAAGAGTGGCGACACCTCCTTCAGGGGGCTATACATAGGTTTACGGTACGTACCGACCACAGTAATCTTCGGATTCTGCAACAGATGGAATGTCGTAATGCCAGACACGCCCGTTGGGCGTATTTTTTTTCGCAATTTGATTTTGAGGTTACATACCTTCCCGGCAAACAGAATATCTTAGCCGATGCCCTGTCTCGTAATTGTGATTCGGTTGGTGAAGCAGACTCTAGCCATGATTTATTGTTAGCGGGTAAAGAGATCAGTACCGTGGCCAATATTTTTTTGCGCGATGTCCGCATCCAGCAACATTCCTCTCCGATTGGGTCTGATTTAGGGTCTGAATTACAAGAAAGAGAGGGAATCCTTTTTAAAGGTTGAGCCCTATATCTACCCAACAAGAAGCATCAACGACTGGCACTCTCATGGTGTCACGATTCACCCATGGCCGGACATAAGGGCATACGAGCTACCAAGGATCTCTTGTCCAGAATGTTCTGGTGGCCAGGTTGGAATCAGGATGTGCATTCTTACGTATCCACCTGTTCCATCTGTGCAGCCAACAAGTATTCTTCCTCCAAGCCCATAGGCCTATTACAACAGGAACCTGCTCCCAAACAACCATGGACCCATGTCTCCACGGATTTTATTGTGGAGTTGCCAAATTCTGAAGGAAACACAGCCATCATGGTTACTGTCGATTCTCTGAGCAAATTGGCCCATTTCACACCTCTGAAGGGGGTACCTACGTGTCAGAACTAAAGGATTGTGGAGTAAACGAAAGCAGGTACGGAGAAACTACACTTCCCAGTAGGCATTGTAGTTTCAGTGGGCCGTTAGGTCACAGCTGCTAGTGATCTGCAATTAGTGCGGGTCTTCATAACGGCCGCTCGCCCATGCTTCAGTGCTGTTGATTAATGAATGGAGAGCACGGGCGGCGGCGACGGCAGCAGGCAGGAGCAAAGCAGACCTTTGAGAAGGCGTGAAGGAGTCACGCTTGCTATGCCGTGTGAAAACTGGATTCCTGGGCTACGGCAATGAAGACTTGATTACTGCCTTATTCTCTGCAGGTCCGGGTCTGTCACGGATGACTTCCCGGGCCATAAAGTTAAGTGGTGCCTATGTTTATTTTACTGGCCGGGCTGCGGCGGTGAAAACTTGTTTTATTGCCTCATTCTCTACAGGTCCGGGTCAGTCACGGATGACTCCCCGGGCCATAAAGTTAAGTTGTGTTAAGTTTACTGACTTGCAGGGATACAGCGGTGATTTTGGGAAACTCTGACTTTCAATGCAGTTATGTTTACGCTGGTCTGTGACGGTGATTTGTAAAATGCAAATGATGCCTCCATCTTTTGAAGCTAATTAATTCTGGAGGTTTTGTTTGCCGGAGATATTATGTTTTGAATGCAAGAGTGATATTTTGCTGTATGCAAGAGAGTTATTTTGCTAGTAAGCCTGTTACATGGAGACTAGGTGCCTTCCCAGTGCATTGTTTCATGAATTATGAAGTATCTGGGTGGGACAAGGTTATGCACTCAATATTGACAAGGCATGTTTTCTAATGCAAATGGTTTTTTTTGTATACGCACAAGGTTTTGTAAGGTTATGTGAATTCAGGAGTCAGGTCAGGTTGCAGGAGTAATAATTGAAGAATTCCTTCAATTAACTAGGTGTTCTTTATTTGTATATGTCTTGTTTTCCCCTTCCTTCCCTTTATTTCTCCATCCCCTTTCCCTAACTCCGTCTTCCCCCCATTGGCTGCCACGTGGCTACCTGTAATTCTAAAGTCAGGCGCCCGTGCCAACCACGGTGGGAGGGGTCGATCCATTCGGCTTCTGTGGTTCGGGAGAGAGGATTGAAACCCACTCTCCCTTAAAGTTCAGAGGTCTTGACAGAATCAACAGCCCCCGAATTCGGGAGTACTGAACCACCCAGGCCAAATGGATAACCCTCCTTCTTTAGCAGAAGTGTTAAAGGTACTACAAGACATTCAGGTGGAATTGATACATGTAAGGCAGGAATCTAGTACTTTGAAGAATCAAGTGCAAGGATTAGTAGCACAAGGGACACCATTGGAGGAGGCAGGGTCGTCTACAAGTAGAACGCCCACTGTGGTGGTTCAAGCACCCAGTAGTGTGCCGTTAGCACCACCGGAAAGATTTTCTGGGGATCCAAAGAAATACATGACGTTTTTGACCCAGTGTAGATTACATTTTTTGTGTAAACCATCAGCCTTTGAGACTACTCAAGCAAGAACTGCGTGATTTCATACCTAACAGGAGATGCAGCTGCTTGGGCGATGCCTTTGGTACAAAAAGATGATCAATTATTGTATAATTGGGATAATTTCCAGGCTGAATTCGGTAGATTATTTGATCGAAGGGAAGTGTCATTGGCGCAAGACAAGGAGTTATTGGCACTAAAACAGGGTACCAGAGATCTAGTTTCGTACGTGACCCATTTTAATAGACTGATAATTGAAACAGATTGGCCAGAGAATAAACGAACTGTTCTATTCTATCAAGGATTGAAGGAAGAATTAAAGGACGCCATGGCACAGGTAGAACCTCAACCCAACACATGTACAGCTATGATCGATTTAGCATTAAGGTTGGATCATAGAATGAATGAGCGAAAGGGAGATAGGAAAAAATCCGAGGTGGTACCTTTTGTACGATTGGATAGAGGTAGGGTGAACAGAAACAGTGAAGGGGAACCTATGCAGATTGGAGGAGTTAGGGGACCATTATCGACCACAGAAAAGGAACAGAGAAAGGCTAACAATTTATGCTTGTATTGTGGCCAGCCAGGACACTATATCCGTACTTGTCCAAATACTCCTAAGAAGATAGGAAATGGAGATAAGAGCAAGGTCGAGTCGGGAAAAGGAGTGGGCCGGCCTTAGGGGGAACAAAGGTGTCGGGCTCAGTGGTAGAAAAGTTCCCCACGTGGGTAGCAAATACTTCAAGAAAAGGTAATTCTCACTTGTATATACTAGTAACTTTAATTTTTGCCTGTAATAAACAGATGGTGTCAGCCATGATAGATTCAGGGGCTACTGGAAATTTTATTGACATTGATTTGGCCAAAAGACTAGGGTTGCCTTTGAGAGAAAAGACTCAAGTGGAAGGGGTACAGTCGGTGGATGGGTCACCTTTAATTTCGGGACCCATTTGTCAGCAAACTCAAACCCTAGAAATGAGGTGTCAGTCTGGTCATGTGGAGGATATCGTACTAGATCTCATAGCAGCTCCCCAGTTCGGTCTTATTTTAGGAATTCCCTGGTTAACTCAGCATAATCCAAGAATTGATTGGGTAGCTAGAGAGATATTTTTTGAGAATACGGAATGTATGGGTCACATTGAAGAAGAAGTGAGCCCTGCATTGTTTTTGGCAGATCAACCACCAGCAGCACAATTAGTGGGGGCGGTGGGAGCACAGGTTCCAGGGCAATATCAAGAGTATGTGAATGTGTTTGATAAAGGAGGAGCGGAACAACTACCCCCCCATAGACCATACGATTGTGTCATAGAGTTGGAACCTGGGGCTAAGCTACCATGTAGTAGAATATATGCATTAACGGAAACTGAAAATCAACATTTGAGAGAGTATCTGGATGATATGTTAAAGAAAGGATTTATTAGACATTCTACATCACCCGTTTCATCCCCATTGTTTTTTGTGCCTAAAAAAGAGGGTACCTTGAGAACATGCATTGATTATCGTGCATTAAATAAGGTGACAGTTAAAAACAGATACCCACTCCCTTTAATTTCTGGATTGTTGGACCAAGTGAAGACAGCGGTGATTTACACCAAGCTTGATTTACGTGGGGCATATCATTTGATTCGGGTCAAAGCAGGGGATGAGTGGAAAACTGCTTTTCGAACTAAGTTTGGATTGTTTGAGTATTTGGTGATGCCTTTTGGTTTGTGTAACGCTCCTGCAGCATTTCAATTTTTTATGCAGGAAGTTTTGAGTGAGTTTTTGGACATTTTTGTTATTGTATATATTGATGACATTCTAATTTACTCAAATTCACAAGAGCAACATGTGAGTCATGTACGGGCAGTGTTAAAGAAATTACAAGAACATCAGTTATATGTGAAATTGGAAAAATGTGCCTTTCATGTGAAAAGAGTGGAGTTTTTGGGCTTCATATTGACCCCAGAGGGTATAATTATGGACAAAAACAAAGTACAGGCAGTTTTGGATTGGCCCAAACCCCAGTGTGTCAAAGATATTCAGTCTTTTTTGGGTTTCGCCAATTTTTACAGACGATTCATTACTAATTTTTCTCAGGTCGTAGCCCCTATAACACGACTATTAAGAAAGGCAACCAGTTTTAGTTGGAATGAGGATGCAGAAAAGGCTTTTCAGGAATTAAAGATGGCATTTACATCAGCTCCAGTGTTGCGACACCCAGACACGGATAAGATGTTTCAAGTAGAAACCGATGCGTCCAATGTGGCTATAGGGGCGGTGTTATCGCAAAAAGATTCAGAAGGAAGTTGGCACCCAGTAGCGTATTATTCACGAAAACTCACTACATGCGAACAAAATTATTCCATTACAGATAAAGAACTATTAGCTATCAGAGCTGCTTTCCTGGAATGGAGACATTATCTACTGGGAGCTAAACATCAGGTGTTGGTTGTGACAGATCATAAGAATCTACAGTACTTTAAAACTGCCCACACATTGAGCCCAAGACAATTACGGTGGTCTCAATTTTTCAATGAGTTCGATTTCGTGGTGACTTTTCGGCCAGGAAAAAGAAATGGTAAGGCAGATGCTTTATCACGTCAACAAAACCTGGACAACCCGGTATCGGAAACAAAGTCCATAATCCCTGCAGAGAGAGTGGTAGGGGCAGTAATTTCTAAATTGATGACACAAGTGAAACAAGCAATGCAGAATCAAAAGAATCTAAGTTGGGGAATGAGTAACCCTTTGGAAACATTTAAAGGGAATCTTCCTTACTATGATGGAAGATTGTATTTGCCCACTTTGGAACTCCAAAAGAAAGCTTTGCATTGGTGCCACAACTCCCCTTTGGCTGGTCATTCAGGGAGTAAAAAGACACAGACTCTAGTGGAAAAATACTTTTGGTGGCCGAATTTGAGACAACAGGTGATCAAGTATGTGCAGGAATGTGAAACATGTGTACGAAGTAAATCTGATCATACAAAAAAGGCAGGGTTACTTAAACCATTGCCCACTCCCACTCAAATCTGGACACACATATCAATGGACTTTATTACAGACTTACCACCAGATGATCAGTACGACACAATATGGGTGATAGTGGATTATTTGTCTAAACAAGCTCACTTTGTGCCCTGTAAAGGAATTCCAGGAGCAGGGGAATTGGCGGAATTGTTCTTACAGCATGTAGTCCGCCTGCATGGGCTACCACGTACTATTGTTTCTGATAGAGGTCCACAATTCACATCCAAGTTTTGGCGCGCTTTCTGTCAGATGTTGGGAATTGATTGTGCTTTGTCCACTAGTTATCATCCTCAGACGGATGGACAAACTGAAAGAGTTAATCAGACGCTGGAACAATACCTGCGCTGTTATTTACATGATGGTATGGAGTCGTGGGTTCGGGCATTATGGTTGGCTGAATTAACATATAACAATGCTGAACATGCATCCTTGGGAATGTCCCCCAATGAATGCTTGTATGGGCAGATACAGGAAATGTTACCAGAACAGTTATCAGAGGTTGAAAATCTTCCAGTACTGCAAGACAGAAGACAATTAATTCTAAACATCAGACAAAAGGCGCAGAATAATCTTGAATATGCAAAACATCAATATAAAATGTATGCAGATAAAAAGAGAAGGGGGGCTCCTCAGTACAAGGTGGGAAATAAGGTGTGGCTATCCACACGCAATTTGTCGCTGGTAGGATCTCGAAAATTTGCTCCTAAATACATTGGACCTTATGAAATAGTAAAGATTGTGTCTGAGGTTGCAGTGAAATTAGACTTACCTAAGTCTTTGAAAATTCACCCTGTATTCCATGTGTGTCTCCTTAAACCTGCAGCACCTGGAACACGCATGAGGAGACCTCCTGCCATTCACAAAGAGGATCATGTTGAATATGAAGTAAAGAAGATTTTGGATTCAAAAAGAAGGAGACAAGTGTTATGGTACCTCATCCAGTGGACTGGATATGGATTGGAAGATTGTTCCTGGGAACCTGCTAGTGCAGTACATGCACCTCGTCTGGTAAGAATGTTTCATGCAAAGTATCCAGAAAAGGCAGGTCCTGGGAAGAGCCCTGGAAGGGGAGGTAATGTCAGAACTAAAGGATTGTGGAGTAAACGAAAGCAGGTACGGAGAAACTACACTTCCCAGTAGGCATTGTAGTTTCAGTGGGCCGTTAGGTCACAGCTGCTAGTGATCTGCAATTAGTGCGGGTCTTCATAACGACCGCTCGCCCATGCTTCAGTGCTGTTGATTAATGAATGGAGAGCACGGGCGACGGCGACGGCAGCAGGCAGGAGCAAAGCAGACCTTTGAGAAGGCGTGAAGGAGTCACGCTTGCTATGCCGTGTGAAAACTGGATTCCTGGTCTACGGCAATGAAGACTTGATTACTGCCTTATTCTCTGCAGGTCCGGGTCTGTCACGGATGACTTCCCGGGCCATAAAGTTAAGTGGTGCCTATGTTTATTTTACTGGCCGGGCTGCGGCGGTGAAAACTTGTTTTATTGCCTCATTCTCTACAGGTCCGGGTCAGTCACGGATGACTCCCCGGGCCATAAAGTTAAGTTGTGTTAAGTTTAGTGACTTGCAGGGATACAGCGGTGATTTTGGGAAACTCTGACTTTCAATGCAGTTATGTTTACGCTGGTCTGTGACGGTGATTTGTAAAATGCAAATGATGCCTCCATCTTTTGAAGCTAATTAATTCTGGAGGTTTTGTTTGCCGGAGATATTATGTTTTGAATGCAAGAGTGATATTTTGCTGTATGCAAGAGAGTTATTTTGCTAGTAAGCCTGTTACATGGAGACTAGGTGCCTTCCCAGTGCATTGTTTCATGAATTATGAAGTATCTGGGTGGGACAAGGTTATGCACTCAATATTGACAAGGCATGTTTTCTAATGCAAATGTTTTTTTTTGTATACGCACAAGGTTTTGTAAGGTTATGTGAATTCAGGAGTCAGGTCAGGTTGCAGGAGTAATAATTGAAGAATTCCTTCAATTAACTAGGTGTTCTTTATTTGTATATGTCTTGTTTTCCCCTTCCTTCCCTTTATTTCTCCATCCCCTTTCCCTAACTCCGTCTTCCCCCCATTGGCTGCCACGTGGCTACCTGTAATTCTAAAGTCAGGCGCCCGTGCCAACCACGGTGGGAGGGGTCGATCCATTCGGCTTCTGTGGTTCGGGAGAGAGGATTGAAACCCACTCTCCCTTAAAGTTCAGAGGTCTTGACACTACGGCCCCTGAGATGGCCAAGATATTCTTGAAAGAGATTGTGCGGCTTCATGGTGTACCAGAAACCGTGGTATCGGATCGAGGCCCTCAATTCACTTCCCAATTTTGGGGCTCTATTTGCAAACAGTTGGGGATTCGACGATCTCTCTCCTCTGGGTTCCACCCGCAAAGCAACGGGCAGACAGAAAGGCTCAATCATACGTTAGAACAATATCTTCGATGTTTCTGTAGCAGAAAGCAAGAAGTCTGGAATGCCTTTCTCCCTATGGCTGAGTTCACTTATAATAATACCAGACATACGGCCATCAATATGTCTCCTTTTTTTTGTACATTTGGCTACCATCCCAAACATTTGCCTTTGACTGATATTCGCCCGTCGAAATTACCTGCTATGGATCATCTCCTGAAAGAACTCAAAGACACTCATGTGTTAGCCAGTGAGACTTTGAACGCTAGTCGACAGTCCTACAAGACATGGGCCGATAAGAAAAGGAAGGCAGTACCCTCGTGGACGGAAGGGGATAAGGTCTGGTTGGCCACAAGATTTTTACCTCGTTGGACACACATAGGAAAATGTGCACCCAGATACCTCGGACCTTTTCGGATCACCAAGAAGGTTAACCCTGTTGCCTTTCGTCTTCAGTTACCTTCCTCTCTCAAACACGTACATCCCGTATTTCATTCCTCTCTTTTGAAGACTTACCGTCCGGACCCTTATAAAAGAAGATCCAAGAGTCCGCTTAGTGTCACTCAGTGTGAACCAGCAGAATACGAGGTTTCCCGGTTAGTTGATTCCCGTTATCATCATGGAATCCTTCAATACTTGGTTCATTGGAAGGGTTATCCCATCGAAGAACGTACATGGGAGCCCGTGAGTCACATTCATGCCCCGCGACTCATTAGGAGGTTTCACAGATTACATCCGGGCAAACCAGGAGGTCCCCCAAGTAGAAGGGGTCATACTGTCATGATTCCTGTCGGGCGGCGCTTCTGGGATTTGTGGAGACGCCATTGACAGGTGCCGTTACGTTCGACGGCAGTTGGGAAGCACCGCTCTAGTCTTTTTCCAAGATGGCCGCCAATGTTATTTAGTGTCGGGATCGAGCAGCGTTTCTTCGCGTTGCACCTTCTCTGCTTCTCCCGGCTCGAAAGTTACGCTGTTTACTCCCGCGTTCTGGCTAGACCCCCCTCCATTGGACTTTCTTTTGTTTATTTCCCGCTTGCTCGCTTACCGGTTCCCTGACCGGTCTCTCTGTGATCCCTCCTCTCAGCTTGGCTCCTTTGGTCTCTCCCTCATTGGCGCCTTGGCTTTACCATTCTTTGGTCCTGTGTGCTCCTCTCTTCATTCCTCTGGATAACCCTGCTTTCTCTCCTGGTGTATTCTCCTCATCCTCACCTTCTCTGGAGGTGATTCTGCTTACCTGGGATTTCTCCCCCATTGTTCATCCGTCACTCTCAGCTCTCCAAGTTTGTTACTCCGATCATCCTCAACATCCCAAGACATCACCTCGGACATCTTCCTGTTCTGGACTCTCATCGCAGGGTTTTTTCTGCCGTTGAGGCTTTTTCCCTGCTCAGGAGCTGGCTCCCGGGAGTTCCCGCTGTTCGGTTCCCCAATCACCCGACAGCGTGGCATCCCTGGAAGCTCGCCCCTACTTACGTCAAAGAAAGGAAGGCAAGAAAGACGGCAGGGATCCAACTCGAAGACGCCCAGGAAGAAGGTCGGTAGCACAAGACTACCCTACGGATACCTCAGGTGAGGAGGAAGGGAGGGAAGCCTTAAAAGACTCGTGCCTGTGGGAGTGATTGCAGTGTGGAGAGAAAAAATATATAGATACAAAGAGGTTTTGTTTTGTTTGCGATAATGAGTAGTTTGTTCAGGAAAAAGAGCGTTACCGCTGGCGGTGAATGTTCTGATGTTGTTATTCCAGGCTGGACTAAGAGTCCATATGATAAGTTGGCCCAGGCGTGGGCATGTGGTGCAGGGCTAAGTGAAACATGGGATCAGGGATTTGGAGATGCCGATCCGTCTGATGTAATGGCATGCTTGCAACAAGTTCCAGTGGAACGTGGCAGAGAATGTGCGGCATTAGGTAGGCGAGGTTGGGTTCTTTTGCATGCTTATAGGAAAATACATCAAATGAAGGTGAAAATGAAAAATGAGGTTTTGTGATTAGAGAGAGAGCTGGCTGCAGAAAGGTAGACTGCGTTAATGCAGCAGATTCAAATGAAACTGTTTAAAGATAAGGCTGATACATATCAGGCTGTGGCCGAGAGGGCAGCAGTCAGAATAGCCCGGTATAAGTATAGGAAAAGATGGGGAGGGGTCAACAAAAGAAAGGTGGCAACTGTAATCGCTACCGCTGGTGTGGACTGGGATCCGGATAGGTGGGATGGTGATATTTTTGACTCAACCAGTCTAGAAAGTAGTTCCGCAAATGAGTCTGACCCCAAAATGGAAGTGAAACAGAAAAAGTGGCGGCTAAGCCCGTTAGAAGACGGCGAGCCGGATCCCACCCGCAGAATCCTGCTGGCGGATTGGTGGATTTAACCACGCTGGAGGATTACACACAACAGGAGGTTGGGGAAATTATTTGCTTCTTCTGTGATTTATGTCTATGTTACTGCTGTGAGTTATTTCTATGTTATTACTGGTTGCTTTTAAACTTTGAATAAATAGCCGTATAAGTGCTCATTATTTTCTAAGAGTGTGTGGTTGCGAGTTATTGCGTGTTTCTGCGTTCAAAGTATTGGCTCTATAATTGCATTGGTGATTTGTGATTTTCCGTGTACTCTGGGGAGAGCAATACACTGGGCCTCATTACACGGATGGCGGTAAGGATTTACCGGTACTGGTAAAATACCGGTAAATCCTTACCGCCTTACTACGAGGTCCCTTTGTGGGTTGGGGGATTTAACGCCTGCTTTTTGCAGGCGTTAAAAACCAACCCGCAAAGGGACCTAGGAAGCTAATTACAGTACCGCAATTAGCGCCTTCCCCATTCCCATTATGCCCTATGGGGCAAAAATGGGAATGGGGAAGGGCAATGGTGGAAGGGGGAATTACCGCCCCGCCAACCTTGGAATGGGGCGGTAATTCCCCTTTCCGCCAAGGCAGTGCCGGTATTTTACCGGCATGAACCATGGCGCTAATAGCCGTGTAATGAGGCCCACTGTGTTATTAACCTAACTCTCATATAGAAGTGTTGAGCAAAGGACACATACAAATTACACTTTAGCTTTTTATTTTAGCTGGTGTTTAGGAAATACAGACTTAGTTCTGCATTTTGTTTGTGTGACCCTGCATCAGGGGTTCTTTTTTTGTTTTTTTACAAAGACCAAAAACAATTACTGCATTTCACGTGTATTCAATTTATGTAGACATGTACAAATACATGTACATGTACTTTGGAGTATGCAGGAGATAGTAGGGCACCATCCCTGCGGCACTTGCAATGCCTGTAAATTCACGAAGAAAACAACATCATTTATGATCGAAGAAAAAGAGTGGAAGATCAAACACTTCTCCAACTGTAAAACTACAAACGTGGTCTACATAATGGAATGCCCCTGTGGGCTGAGATATGTAGGACAAACCAAGAGGCAAGTGAGTAAAAGGATCGGTGAACATCGATCTCGGATACGTTGCCGTGTGCATACAGCACCTCTGGTACCACACTACCTCGAGTATCAACACAGTGCCGATGATATGCACTGGTGGGTCGCTGACACAGTCCTCAACACGACTAACACCACCAATGCTTTAAATCACAAAGAATCCTGGTGGATCTTCAAATTAAAATCTACCACCAAAGGCTTGAATGAAGCCATGCCAATGACCTACACATGAGGTTGTCTGCTTTTTCCTTTTTCCTCCTGCCCTAACCTTCTCCATCTTTTTCAGCCTGCTGGGGGTTTAAACTCTTGACCCCTAGAGCAGGTTTATGCAATTAGGAGTTTCTCACAGGTCACTTAGACCCAAAAAATATACAACATATGTGTTACTTTATTGAACCATAGAGGCCACTCTGCTCCCACTTGGTCATGTGGATTGGCAAGAGTCTCTCCATACTTGTGCAAGTGAAGGTTACCCCACACCCGGCACACCAGAATAAAGGGCTGGCTGCAATGGGTTCCCTCCAAGTATAGCTCAATGAGTATGGGAACTACATGTACACACGTTTGGGCAGACTAGTCTTTTCACAAGAATGCTCACAGATAGCGCCAATTTCTGCACCCCTTACTTGTCCCCACATTTCCACACAGATGTAGGGTGGCATGCTGCCAGAGATTTTCGACGTGAATACCATATTCCATTATTCCACAGTAATGCTTTCCACGCTCAGTAAACATGTATCTCATTCACCACCGCCTTAGTGTTATGCCACAACTACCTACATGAGGCTGCTAAGAGCTGATCGGCTACACAGCATCACTTCATCAACTGACTAGCTGGTTGCCATAACGACATCCTCACAGATTACCACACGCATGCGCAGGACACAGTGACACTGGTCCTTGACACATGACTTTACATCTTTACGGCACAGCTCTCTAGCCGCACTTCGGCAAGAGAGCTTTTCACTCAAAAAGACTTGGAACCTCCGTGCCTTGATGCGACTTGGACGCACTTACATCGCAGACCCCAGGTAATCATGACACCCCCTAGAAGGGGGTCCTAATTTAGGATCAGCGAAAGTTCACACTCATTTTCTCTGAAAAACAGCAGCCTGCACAGCTGGCTCCAGCGTGGGCTTTCGGTTCCAGTCCCGCTCTCAATCCCACTTTAATCTCTTTACAGGGCCACACTCATTGGCAACCTTGGCCGCCCTGAATTGTTCCATCCACCAACCCTCGGCGCTCGCCGTTGCACCTACTCACTAGTGGGCTTGCATTAACCTGCGCCACCCAGGTACGGCATGATTTCTTTGTTTGTTGAGTGTCTTTTTCTCCTTCTTCGCTTCTGCATTTTTCCCTCCATGCTTCTAAACAGTGCTTTTACTCTACGACACTGATTTACCTGCACAGGTCTTGCCTAGTCTTCATACACTTGCTGTTACCTCTTTCCCTACACAGGCACCATCCTCCTGTTAACAGCTACCCCAGTCCAATTTAGTCCTTCAACTGGATGGACAAAACAACAACACAGGCACATCTTGCTTTTATTGCACAGCCACTGTAATATGTAGGATCAGCCCACCACACGGACCCTAGCCATGACCACTATTATTTTCCCCCAGGCTCCAGTTCTTCAAGAATTTAATTTGCCATCTGTGCCACCAGGAGTTCCCTCCCCTAACAACACAGGGTCCTACTCCACTGCCTCTCTCCTTCAGGAAGAAGCGCCATGCTCCTCTTTAACCAGGTCAGTAACTAGTGCGCACTTGCTATTGGACAGTGTTTTCACACTGTCCAGTCCCACAGTCTCAATTTAATTTTAATATGTGCTAGTATTGGAGCCTTACAGGCCTCATTTTAGGTGAGCTCAACACAGATTGAGTTTCTCTTCCCTGTTCTGTTCCCTGCTGCCGGGAGACCAGGTCGAGGCCCATGAAGAAGGCTTCCTTGCCGAAACGTCAAGGGATTACTCCATCTTGAGGGCAAATTGCCCCCATCCCGCACCATCATTTGATCCACGCCCAGACGTAGACCAACGACTAGGTCCTTCCCTTACCAGTCAGCTTCAAACATTTAATGTTAAGAAGTTATTTGACTGCCTTTGTTTTTGTTTTTGCACTTTATGTTGGTTAACCTCTGAAAAATTCAGAATTCGTCTTTTATGTGTTGTATATTGAGGAAAACCAGCGGTGTTCACACGGTTCTGCAATGACTCTGTATGCGTGTGCACATATTTTTATGAATGTTTACTCATGTATTTGTTGATGATATTCATGTTTTTCACCTTTTTGTCTACATAAATTGAATACAAGTGAAATGCAGTAATTGTTTTTGATCTTTGTAAAAAAACAAAAAAACAAAAAAATAACCCGATGCAGGGTCACGCAAACAAAATGCAGAACTAAGTCTGTATTTCCTAAACACCAGCTAAAATAAAAAGCTAAAGTGTAATTTATAAGTGTCCTTTGCTCACCAATTCTATATGAGAGTTAGCTTAATAACACAGCTATGCATATACTAAGCATGTCAAATGGTTAAATCTTTGCAGTAAATGAAGTTTAAAAATCTATGTGGCATGACGTCACCTCTCTGTTTGTATTGTTATCAGCTCATAAATCCTCCCACATTTTTGAGCAGTCCCTCCCGTTACCTAGCTTGGGTCCCTGCCTGTTCAATTTCTTTATGAAGAAACTCTCTTTTTGCATCAAAGAGCAAGAGAATATTGTTTGCCTCGATTGCTTCATTCGATGATTTAAATGCCCTCCATGAGTTATTCGCCCGACGGACCTGTTTCCTCAACAGCATTAGTGCTAGTCCAAACCATGATTTGGATTTTTTTGTGGTTTTTAATTTGAGGGGAGTAAATTTGGGCCTTGTGATCTGGCCAAAGGAGGGGGATTGTCTCTAAGAAATGCACACCCCTACCTCTGGCGGCTATCAGATCTAGACAGTGCCCTTTATTATGCAAGGTCATTTTTGTCATTATTTCCAGGCCATGATTGTCTAGAAGCTCAGATAAGGCCATTTATTAGGGTGTATCTCATCCTTTAGCTAGCCCTAGCTGTTTCCCAACCATTACTCCCCCAGCTACCTCCTTCCCGGACTTAGATGGTTTGATTTTGGGCACTTAGCAGGGTCATAAAACCGCCAGATCAGCACTGCTGGAAGCACAGGAACAGATCCAACGCTTTGCTGACTGTCTTGGGACCCCAGAACTTAAAATCTCTGTTGGGGACAAAGTGTGGTTGGCATCTTGGTTTCTTCCAAGACACTTAGTCCCTTCCAAGCTCTCGCCCCAGTGGAAAAGCCTTCCACTACGCTTCCAAGAGGCTGGCTCTGCCTCTGATATCAGAGACAGCTTATCAGGCTGCTCGAACGAAGCAACGTCGCATTGCTACTCTCATTACATACAGCAAGCGCTCCGTAAGTTCGTACACCAGAGCTCTCTATTATGATATTCTGTCTAACATTATACCTTTAACCATTTCTCGCATCTTTTTTCTGCACAGAAACTCCACCCTCTTCGCAAAGCATTTCCGTTCTCATTGGCAGGACTGTTATGACTCCGCTTTAGCCAGTACGTAGTTACAATTTCCTGCGGTTGAACCATTTCACCTCCCCGCAAGAGTTGATCCTTTCCCCTCAGCATTACGTCCCGTTGATTCTTGCTATCTCCACATACTTACCCTTAGGTGTTCGCAGCCTTCCCCACTCTTTCGCAGCAGCAGATCGTACCACTCACTTCTAGAAAATAAGTCCCGGTAGGTGCCGGTCACAACTCTTTTTCTTTCCCGATTCTCTCCTTTCTCCTCCAGCTTGCTCTAACGTAGGAGCAGAAAGTCCTTCCAGTTGTTTGTCCTTCCTCTGCGAAGACTATAAGGAAGCTGTAGAAAGTGTAATTTCTTCCATCCCGAATCCACAAGGGGTATTACTGTCATTGCCAACTCAGTCTTACGTTACCTTTTACACAGCTAGCTCCATTCACTGTCATTCTTTTGTATGTTACAGTGCACATAGAAGTCAGCCAAAGTTTACCACCGGAAGCTCACCTAGACGGGCAACATATAGAGGGGCTTTGATCCAGTGAAGATAAGAACATCAGGGTTTTCTTCCACAGAGGGTTTTCCTAGGAACTCTGTCCTCCCAGTCTTAGCTTGGGTAGAATAGGGTGACTAGGTAGATTCTCCTTTCCATTCACACTGCTGCTTCGATCCAGGTTAGTGGAAATTCCATTATTAAAGATTTGAGTTGTGAGAGACTCCAGTGCGATCCCATCACTTCTAATTACCAAAGAACGATACAGTGCACACTTCCACTGATGAGGCAAACAAAAGCCTAACAGTATTACAAAAAAGAAAAGAAAAAGTTACTGGGCTTGCATGGAATTATAATGAAACTGCCCGCATTGTTGAGGATTCACAGTGCATTATGTCCTTTACGAGCATATGGAGAAAAGTCGGGCTCTATGCACTTAGCGTGATGTGGGTGAGGGCAGCTTTACACCAACTCCATCTTCCCGGGGGGGTTTGGAGGCGCCCACGGCCTCCCCAGTGGCCGTCTACGTAGCACATGAGGCGGCACGCGTCCCCCTTGGCTGTCTCAGGCGGAACCCTTGCACCTGCAGCGAGCGCGCATGCGCAGTGTCCCAGCTGCCGGGCCCGCGCGCTCCTCTGAGGCGTGCAACGTAAGGCTTTACGCGCGGGTGTGACTCTGATCCGCCGTCGCTTATTGGCTGGGCGAGCCTGAGCCCCGCCCCCGTCTCCATAGGGATGACCTGTGACAGGCGGAAGCAACCGAGAGTCGGCTTCTGCGCACTTAATACGGCGGCCCTGCTTTACGCCCACGCGGGTCCCGCGAGCCCCGCCCCCGAGCAGCAGCGCGCGTACCCGCGGAGAGCTGCCCTTGCACCCGAGGGGGAGGTGCGCGTGCTCTGCTGCCGGGGCGGCCCTGCACCAATGTCCGGCCCGCGGAAACTGGCCGCCTTCGCCCGCAATGAGAAGGCCCTGGGGCTGCTGTCCTGCAGGCTCATGAGCCTGCTGCGGGAGGCCGAGGGCGGCGCCATGGACGTGGACGCGGTCAGTGCGAGGAGAGGGGGGGATGTGGGGGAGGGTGGAAGCAGGGGGCCAAGTGGTGATATGGGGGGTGGAAGCAGGAGGCCAAGTGGTGATGGGGGGCTGGAAGCAGGGGGGCAAGTGGTGATGGGGGGGTGGAAGCAGGGGGCCAAGTGGTGATGGGGGGGGTGGAAGCAGGGGGGCAAGTGGTGATGGGGGGTGGAAGCAGGGGGCCAAGTGGTGATTGAGGGGGTGGAAGCAGGGGGCCAAGTGGTGATTGGGGGGGTGGAAGCAGGGGGCCAAGTGGTGATTGGGGGGGGTGGAAGCAGGGGGCCAAGTGGTGATGGGGGGAGGGTAGAAGCAGGGGGCCAAGTGGTGATGGGGGGAGGGTGGAAACGGGGGGCCAAGTGGTGATGGGGGGAGGGTGGAAACAGGGGGCCAAGTGGTGATGGGGGGTGGAAGCAGGGGGCCAAGTGGTGATGGGGGGTGGAAGCAGGGGGCCAAGTGGTGATTGGGGGGGGGTGGAAGCAGGGGGCCAAGTGGTGATTTGGGGGGGGGGTGGAAGCAGGGGGCCAAGTGGTGATTGGGGGGGGGTGTATAAGCAGGGGACCATGTGGTGATGGGGGGAGGGTGGAAGCAGGGGGCCAAGTGGTGATGGGGGGGGGTGGAAGCAGGGGGCCAAGTGGTGATGGGGGGGTGGAAGCAGGGGGGCAAGTGGTGATGGGGGGTGGAAGCAGGGGGGCAAGTGGTGATTGGGGGGGTGGAAGCAGGGGGCCAAGTGGTGATTGGGGGGGGGTGGAAGCAGGGGGCCAAGTGGTGATGGGGGGAGGGTAGAAGCAGGGGGCCAAGTGGTGATGGGGGGAGGGTGGAAACAGGGGGCCAAGTGGTGATGGGGGGAGGGTGGAAACAGGGGGCCAAGTGGTGATGGGGGGAGGGTGGAAACGGGGGGCCAAGTGGTGATGGGGGGTGGAAGCAGGGGGCCAAGTGGTGATTGGGGGGGGGGTGGAAGCAGGGGGCCAAGTGGTGATTGGGGGGGGGGTGGAAGCAGGGGGCCAAGTGGTGATTGGGGGGGGGTGTATAAGCAGGGGACCATGTGGTGATGGGGGGAGGGTGGAAGCAGGGGGCCAAGTGGTGATGGGGGGGGGTGGAAGCAGGGGGCCAAGTGGTGATGGGGGGGTGGAAGCAGGGGGGCAAGTGGTGATGGGGGGTGGAAGCAGGGGGGCAAGTGGTGATTGGGGGGGTGGAAGCAGGGGGCCAAGTGGTGATTGGGGGGGGGGGTGGAAGCAGGGGGCCAAGTGGTGATGGGGGGGGGGGTGGAAGCAGGGGGCCAAGTGGTGATGGGGGAGGGTGGAAGCAGGGGGCCAAGTGGGGATGGGGGAGGGTGGAAGCAGGGGGCCAAGTGGTGATGGGGGGGAGGGTGGAAGCAGGGGGCCAAGTGGTGATGGGGGGTGGGTGGAAGCAGGGGGCCAAGTGGTGATGGGGGGTGGGTGGAAGCAGGGGGCCAAGTGGTGATGGGGGAGGGTGGAAGCAGGGGGCCAAGTGGTGATGGGGGAGGGTGGAAGCAGGGGGGCCAAGTGGTGATGGGGGGAGGGTGGAAGCAGGGGGCCAAGTGGTGATGGGGTGGGGGGTGGAAGCAGGGGGCCAAGTGGTGATATGGGGGGGTGGAAGCAGGAGGCCAAGTGGTGATGGGGTGGGGGGTGGAAGCAGGGGGCCAAGTGGTGATTGGGGGGGGTGTATAAGCAGGGGACCATGTGATGATGGGGGGGTGGGGTGGAAGCAGGGGGCCAAGTGGTGATGGGGGAAGCAGGGGGCCAAGTGGGTATGGGGGGGAGGGTGGAAGCAGGGGGCCAAGTGGTGATGAGGGGGGGAGGGAAGCAGGGGGCCACGTGGTGATGAGACCTAATCCCTTATAAGCGAGTCCAGTTTGCGCAGTTGATGTCAGGGTAAAATTACATTTTTTGCCCAGGATCACACACTTGCGCTGAACAGCCAAGCAGGGATTTTAACCCACTCTGCAATTTGGGCACGGCCACCTTCTTCCACGCTTTACTTGGAACAAATATTTACGTTTTGAGTGTCAAGACCTACAACAATGCTATCCTATAGGGTTTACTTGCAAAATACACAAATTGCATAGTAAAGCATCAATACAACATGTAAATCCTCATAGCAGCAGCATGTTGGGCCAAAATACTATCAGTGTACCTTATTTTTCCACATACTGAATGGAAAACTATAAGATGCAAAAGGCTAAATATCCATCTACCCACTTTATTTTCAGCGTTTTAAGACACACAATAAAATAAGTTGTCATAAACTCGCTTAGGTTTGGAGATTCGTCACAAACCCCCAGCGCGTTATGTATGGTGTTAAGAACATTAAACTAACTTTACTTTTTAGCATATCGAGCTATTAGACATTATGGGTTTAAACACATTTTGAAAGGCTGCTTTATTATGTTGTGCGCTTTAACTGTCACATATTTGCAAGGTGACTGGTGGTCTTTCAGTTGTAAATTCACCATCATGCATAAGAAAGGCTATGCTGCTGTGTCTCAGCCGGAGGAGCCTGAGAAACTTGGAAAGAAAAACCGCAGCGTTTTCCAACACAATAACGTTGTATTTATGTTTGCGGTCGCTTCAAAAGCGACCGCAAACATAAATACAACGTTTTTAAATCTGCAGGTTTTTTTTTTTCTAAGTTTTCCGGGCTCCTCCAGCCCGGAAAACTTAGAAAAAAAAACCGCAGCTAGTGCTTATTTTTTGTAAAAAAAAAATAGCACTTACCGAGATTCAGCTGCAGCTTTCCTGCTCTGGTCTCCGGTTCCCGTCCTCCGCCTACAGCACTAATGAAGGGAAAGCCACCCAGCGGTAGCCTTTGTTTACTTAGCTGGCTGGCTTTTCCTTCATTAGTGCCGCAAAAGCCAGCACAGGAGGGCCTCCATTTCACAAAATGGCTGCGCCCCTGTGCTTGCTTTTGCGAATTTTGAGCTTGAATAGCTCAAAATTTTACATAGGAAGTTTTTAAAACGGAGAATGCTAGTATTTTTTTTTATGTGGCCTATCTATTTTTTAAATAAATTTTTTTACTAGACCATCCTTTTAACAAATACTTAGAAGGAAACTTTACATAGTATTTACAATCGGAATAACAAGGCAGTTGCAGTGACGGAGCTTGGACATTGTAGTGTGATTAAAGCTACAGTACTGGGACGTGGTTGTGTGTGTCTTGAGCAATGAGCCACAATTTGGCTTTGCTCTTGAAGGAGTGGAAGGAAGGTTCTGATCTAAGTTGGTTGGGCAGCAAGTTCCACAGTTTGCAGGCAAGGACCGGGAAACTGACCCCACCAGATTTCTGTAGATTGAACCTAAGTAAGGATAGGCAATGAGCTTGGGCTGCTCTATGGTCGGCTTGAGGTTTGTGGTGTGAACCGGCTTGCCAAGTAGTTGGGTGCCTTGTTGGCCAGGCATTTGTGCGTGAGGGCAAGATATTTAAGAGAGACTCTTTGGGCTACTGAGAGCCAGTGTAGGTTACGTGTGATGTCGGTTAAGTGTTTGTTCCTAGGAATGTTCAAGGCAGCCATAATGGCGTTATTTTGTGTGACCTGGAGCTTGCTAAGGTTTCGTTGATTGGTGCCTAGATAGAGGGCATTGCAATAGTCTAGTTTAGATATAATCAAGGTTCTAGCAAGGATGATGCAGTTCTCTGAGGTAAGGAACGGACGGCAGGCTGTGATGAGTTTGCAAGTGTCGACGGATGCTGAAATCGCGGTATTAGTTTGTCTCGAGAGAGATAAAGTGGAATCAAGGTAGAGGCTTAAGGTTTTGGTGTCATGCCCTGGTGTTTGATTTCCACGTATAGCCGTGGGAACAAAACCAATTGGAGGTTTTTGTGGCGCTTGTTACAGCTGAAAAGGCAAAAGAACTACATCATCCAGCATTCCCTGTCTAAACACGGTCACGTGATGCGGAAGTGACGTATCTCCCGACATCCAGTAGGGAACACTACTAGTAGCAGTGAGAAACGTCCCTCAGGTGCTGCTTAACTGTTACTTTTGTCATGTTAAGTCGCATTGATTTTTGGTTTAAGGACTGCTTTCGCCTGTTCCCTATCTGGTCTCGGACGCCTGGTCCCCTTCTCCCCAATTGCTGTCTTCCTTGGCTATCGAACCTCCGGAATTCCTCCCGACGCTGCTCCTTCTCTTGCCCTTGGATTTGTTCGCTGCATCCGGAAATATTAGTACCAGCTTTACTTATTGCTTGTGCACTAACTTTCTACACACTTGCTAACGCGGTACTTTGGTTTCTTCCTCGCTTGGTGCGCTGTCCTGTTGTCTCCTCCCACTGCTATTTACTCCCCAGCACCTGTATAGGGACCGCTGTTGCTTCGACAGTTCGTTCCTTCTTACACTTACTGCGGTGTGCTTTCCTTTCCTGCTACTCTTTCCCCCCTCTCCCCCATCTTCTTACGACCATTGGACGCTCTGCTGCATTCCACCCCGGCCATTCAACCACTGCACAATCATTATATGGTAACCGCTGGATGCTCTGCTGTATTCTACTCTGGTTACCTACTTGCTACATTACGATACCTTTGTGACCCCCTGGACGCTCTGCTGTTCTCACCTCTTGGGTCACCCACCAGCAGCTCACCTGGCTTCTGCTCCACTTGAATTTGTTAGATGCGCCCTCGTGCTGTTCGGGTTAGGTTGTTGGGACATTTGCACGTGGATGAAGACTTTCTTGGGACCTGGTTCTTCTTGTTCTGCTACTCCTCCTCACAAGATACGTAGGTTCTTCCTATTCTCTTCTGACTGGACAATGTGGGGGTGTTGCAGAGTGTTGGACCGGAGTTTTTTGGTATTTATGCTGTGGTATTGTTTTCCTTCCCTCTAGCACTGTTGCTGCTCTTCGACTTTTCGCTCAATCCCTTGGCCTGGCGGGTACCATTTCTACCCTGCAGGCTGCGCTCTTGGGAGAAAGGGTTTTTCTGTCTTCGGTCTACGGTTGTTGGTGGTTTTGAGACGGCTCGCCCTCATTGACCATAGAGATCACGACATTTGGTGCCCTTAGCAACCTTGATAGTGTTGCCATCAATGATAAAGGATTTGAAGGTATTGTCTAATCTGCTAAATCGGTAAGGGGAGCCCAGAATGAGGAGCTCTGTCTTATCGTCATTAAGACAGAGCTTGTGTTGAGCCATCCAAGCCTGAATGACCTGATGAACATTGTTTAGCGCTTTGTTGTCAGCTGTATGGTCTCCCTTGATAGGGATGACTATCTGGGTGTCATCCTCATAGTTAGTGAACACGTTGTAGAGCGTAGGTGAAACGCAAGATCCTTGGGGGACCTTGCATAAGACAAGACGGATCAGCAAAGGGGTAGAAGACCCTCATGGATCTGTTGGCTAAAAATTATTTGTTCCAGGTGGTGGCTTTATCTGAAAAGTGGGCTGCCACTATAAGATGTTGACACAGAATTTGGTGGTTCACCAAATCAAAAGCTGCCGATAAGTCCAATAGTAATAGGAGGGCGAATTTGCCGTTATCTTTCAGGTCCTCAATTTGAGTTTTTAGGTCGATAAGGGCAGTTTCTGTTCCATGCCTAGGACAAAGCCAGATTGTCTAAGGCCAAGGAGATTACATGCCAGGTAGTCATGGATCTGTAAATAAGCTGCTCGATCTAGAATTTTCAGCAGGAACGGCACAGTTGCGATAGGCCTATAATTAGTGGGTATACTCGGGTCCAAGGATGGTCTTTTGAGAAGGGGGGGGATGACTCGAGCATCCTTGAGGTTATCGGGTACGGTGCCTGTGCTGAATTACATGTTTATTAGAGCTGTGATGAACAGAGCTAGTTCATGGGCAGCCTCCTTTATGATGGGAGCTGGGCGGTCGCCCTGGCAATTGGAAGGTTCGAGTTTGCTAATGATGTTTTCTACCTCTAGGATAGTTGGAGGTGAGAAGCTGAAGGGTTTAAGG
Source organism: Ambystoma mexicanum (assembly GCF_040938575.1). NCBI lineage: Eukaryota > Metazoa > Chordata > Amphibia > Caudata > Ambystomatidae > Ambystoma > Ambystoma mexicanum. The sequence goes on from NC_090940.1 coordinate 2,200,236, forward strand.
GTGAGTGGGGTATGGTTAGTATTACCAAAGGGGGCGTTACTGTGAGCTAGACTGGAGACTACTACTGGAGTGTTGAGATTTTGTCTAGGAGTGCTTTTTGTATGTTTGAACACCCTGTACTATCCTTGCTGCAGGTGTCTGGTTGTTTGGATGGAGTTTCAAGTTCTTTATCTTGAAAAGCTCTTTGGTGTTAGATTCAGCTTTCAGGATACACTTGTTATAAGTATCTTTTTTGGCTTGGAAGATTGCCTCTTTATAGTTCTTGTTGGCATCGGAAGGGTAGCTTTTCCAACGGGCTTCAGTTTTGCTTTTTTCTTTGCGTAATACACTCTGATGTGGCTTGAACCACAAATTGAGGTGAGCACGTGGTTTGCATTTCCTAGATTTGACGGGGAATAATGCATTGTTGAATATAGGTAAGATGTGGGGGAGAAGTCTATCTCTAGTTATGTCTCTTTTGTTTCTGGTACGAATTGATGGTGCAGTGTCTGGTCTGGAGCATTGGTTGTTGGCTGTGATGTTGAAGGTAATAGTGTGATGGTCAGACCAAGCGCAGGGTGAGCTTGCTACTAAGTTGATACTACAGTTTAGGTCGACTATCCAATCAAGGATTCTTACCTTGTGTGTAGGTTCAAGTATACGATGAGAAAAGCCCAAGTCAGTAGGTGTACTAGCAATGTCTAGTGCTTTGAGGTCATTGGGGTCTTGGAAACAAAAATTGAAATCTCCTAGTGGTATATTTGCGAGTTGGTTTTAGTTTTGTCTGCTAGGATAGATGTAGTATTGTCTGCAAAGGTGGTGATGGGTCCTGGTGGCCAATAGATGAGATGTGATGGGAAGTTTGACCGACAGTAGTTCTGCTGATGGGATCTGCTGATTAGGTATGATTCTCAGACCAAAGGACTTTTTATGGATGAAGGCAACACCACCGCCTTTAGATTGGTTGGTGTTACGCTCACATCTGATGATGGTATAGTCATTAGGAATGGCAAGCAAGAGTAGAGGTCCTGATGCTCTGTGCAGCCAGGTCTCCGTAATAGCTAAGAAATCTAAATCCTGAGTTACATAATTTCATCCAGTTTATTTGTGGCCTTTTCTAAGTTTAAGGGGTTCCATGTGATGTTTTTACCTAATATTTTTATTTTTTTTGCATTGATTTATACTGTGGTACAGTTTATACAAACCTTCACTGTATTACTGAGACAAAAGACAAATCGGAAGTCCTAAAGGAAGAAAAAGTCAAGTGTCGGATCCCACTCTAGTCCCAGTCAACACGGTCCCTGACTGATGTAGAATTTACATATACCATGGATTGGTTGCGGGATATTGTTCCAGCAGAGTGTAGGAGACACCGAACGATTGTGTAAGGGACCGTAGTAGCAAGTCGTACACCCCCTCAGAGTGAGGGGACCAAAGAACGTCTCTTAGGTTCCGTCGGGTTGTATTAAATCATGTAAAATCTTCTGGATTTTCTTCCACATAGTGGTTAAATAGAACACCTGCTTCATGGTTTCCACTCTGGAATAAAGACCACAATGCTTCCATAGTTATGTTGGTAGATAAGCCTGCAGAAAGTAGAGCCAAGATCTAAAGAGTTTAAGACTCACAGGCCGTCAATAGATGTTTTGATGTTTCAGACAGATTGTCCCCGCACAGCCGGCAAGATCTTTCCTTTCTCGGGCGACCAGCTCATTTCCCCTCCAAATCCCAAGTTTTAACAGCAAGGAATTTGATTCGGAGGTACTCCCTGACCAACACGTTCCCAATAAAGTTCTTCACATATTTGGGAATAGTACTTGTCACTTCAAGATAGTTGATGAGATTACCCCCCTTGTTCTGTCATGGCCAGATTGACAGTAAACTGTTCATTACTGATTTCAGAGAGCAGGCGCTTTACTTGCAACTTGACGTTTGTACGACCAAGTTCAGCTGTGTCCTGGGGCACTCTTGGTAGCCAAGTCATGGCTATATTCGATAAACTGCTGTCAGATATTAAGTGGACTTTACTCCCCAAAGCTTCCCAAATATGGGTCTGCAATGTATTCTTTGATGCTTTGGCTAAGTTGCAATGGGTTGTATATTAAATTCAAGATGTACCCTCTTTATGGATGTCCAAACAGGTAGCCTCAACAGTCTCTTCAAGGTCTGTTCTAGTTTGCATACTTTTTCCAGGTGAAACATGGACCGTATGGCTGCCCTGTACAGTATAACTGAGGAAATATTGGCCTGCAATAACTGCAAAAAAACACTGGCCACTGAGTAACCCTGCATCCCCCCCACCCCAGCACCGCCTTGGTGTGCAAACGATGGCATTCAAACTAAAGTGGATAAAGGTGTTGATCTTATTTGTGCAAAGTACTAATTTCCCTGCAGTTTATTATCCAAGCTGATCCCCAGATACTTGTCTGATACTACATCAATAGGCGTCCCCTCAAATTTCCAGGGGATGGTGTTTACTCCGACCAGGAAGATCGCAAAAACTAGCATTTTGGTTTTGTTCTAATTGTCCGTAAGGAAGTTGAGATCAGTGCAATTCTGGAGCTGATTCTGTGCACACTAGAGTCCTTTGGGGGTTAGATCCAATATGACTAAGTCATCAGCATAGCCTAGTCATTGAATAATGACAGAGCCTAGTTTTGGCGGCACTGTAGCTGTATCCTGGAATGCAGGGCCAATATCTGAGAGATATAAATTAAACAAGATTGGGGCAAGGGTACAGCCTTGTTTGATGGCTCTTTAGACGCTCATCCAGGTGGTGATCCTCCCTTGCTCATCCAGTCTTATTTTGACTCGTGTCCAATCATGAAGCAGCACAATCATCTTTAGGAGACAAAGAAGGATTCCCCGGCTTTGTGGTTTGTTATAAGTCTCCCTCTGTCTACGGTGTCAAAAGTGACACTGAAAATCAATCATAGCCGCGTAGACCAGATTCTGACACATTTCCATGCTTGCTCAACAATGGTCACGAACGCCAGGCAGTTGATGGTAGTGCTTGATCCTTTTTTCAGAAACCGGTTTGGTTAAAGGGTATATTATTTTCTTCGACCTAGTCTTCAAGTTCATTCAGTAACATAGGAGCAAAGATTTTGGGTGATGTATCCAGCATTGCTAGTAATCTGTAATTTCCTTGGTGTTCCAGTTTTCCTTTTTTCCAAACTGGAACGATGATACTGCCTTGGTTGATACTCTACATGGTCTATTCTGTAGTATTGTATGGGCCCAGGTATGTGGATCATGATTGACGAGTGTACTGCAAATAACATCCGGACATGGAGCCCTAAAGGATTTGCTGGTGATAAGCTTGCAGATGGCGGACCGTGTAGAGGTATATTTCCAAGTGGTATTAGTATATCCTGCGGCAGATGTCATCCGGTCCTTGGCTCAGTGACACCATTGATGGCTCGAGAACCGGTTATATAGCCATTTAATAATCTTGCTGAATCTTTGTGTCTTGATAAGAGAAACCAGGACCAAGGCCTTCCATCGTTCACATTCAGTCAGGTATTTATGCCTTTTGAGCGCTCCAACGAGCTCAGAGGAGCCTTGGCCTGTATGCAGAGCTCTTTCCAAAGTCTTTTCCTCTCTCTAATGTGATAATCAAACCCATGAAGGTGACTTGTGGAGGAAGCAATCGCTATTGCATGCGTGGGTCAAAATTTGATCAGAGCATTGTTTTGTCGTCCATGCTCTGTTCAAAATTTTTGATAAGCAAATATGCAAACTCCAAAGCTATGCCAGCCACAGACCCAGTGAGGTTCATATTGTACTGATTTAGTTTTGCTTGTGCAGCCTGCTTTGCTTTATCCAAAGTTCGGTAATTCCAGGAAATAAGTTTGTGGGCAGGATTAATGACGAGATTTCCCGCCAGTACGGGACCTTGTAGATGGAAGAAAATGTTGATGTGAGCAAGATAGTAGTCACTCTCCTGCCTTGGATTGACACCCATGTCAACAATCATGTTGGTATTGGCGGTGAACATGTAATCAAGGATGCTACTTACGCCGTTTCTCCAGCATTGGATCTTTCATGGATTCACATGCTTTGAATATTCCCCGTCGTCAGGCTGGGAATCCCCGGTACATTATATAGACCCTTTCCCGTAGGAAAACTTTTTCGACGCTTATGCGTCCTATCCACCTCGTTTTGTATCATGCGTGCCCGTGCCGTCAGGACGTCATGATATAAATACAGGCCCCGCCCCCGCGCTCCCTCAGATTTCAACCGTCTTTCAAAGCAGTGGGATCTTCGTGTTACTACTAGTGATAACTAGATTGTTTTTTTGTCTGTTTCGCGTAAGCGAAGTTCAAATCTGGAGAATTATGTCTGGAAAGGCGTTATTTCGCCCATGTGCAACCTGTGGCCTCAAAAAGGTTTATGAAGGAGACGGCCACATGGACTGTATCTACTGTCTCCACCCGCACCACACGGCGGATACATGTGAGATATGCCAGGGTTTCTCCCAAAAAACCCTTAAGGACCGTAAAAGAAGGCTGGTCGACTGGCTTAATGACGGAGCGGGTGCCTACCCGGCTTCGGAAGTTGGCTCCACGGCCTCCAGGAGCAAGTCGGAGCCTCCATCGAAGAAGGTGCGGCCAGCAGAAATTCGCCCTGAGGACAAGCATAAGGGGAAACATGCTGGATCCTCCTCATCTCATAAAAAGCCCTCCTCCTCCTCATCATCTAAGACGGAGAGGCTGGCGCTGTCTAAATCCTCCTCAGGGGACCGTCCCAGGTCTTCCGTGAGTCGAGAAGCTTCAGCCGGGAAGTCGGCATCAAAATCGACAACGAAGTCTAAAGGCTCGACGACGACGACTTCCTCGTCGACCTCGGTGTCATTGACGATGCCTATTACCGTTCAAGCAGCAGCGGTTGGGATTCCTTCGTCGACGGAAACTCAGTCTATGGCTTGGCTGCCTGAGGTCTATGACCCGATCCCCCCTGAGGTCTTACTGCAGCCAGACACGGCCTGCTCGGCGGAAGGGGAAGGTGACATGGTTCTGCAGCCATTGGATTTAGGCTTACGGCCTTCCACGTCGACGACGACGGCGACGAGTGCGAGCGGGGGTATGGTACCTATATCATCCACGTTGCTGAACCCCCAGACAGTTTTGTCTCTGGATGTGCTTAATACTCTTCAGAAGCTACTACAGCGGCTGGATACCCAGTTCCCTCAACCTGGGACGTCATCGTCACTTCTGTCTGTACCTTCCGTCGACGAGCAAACTTGTACGGCTCGCTCGTCGACGAATCACCCATCGGCTCCCCAGGCGGTAAAAGATCGTCCTCGAGCTCAGGAGGAGGGTGAGTTGTCGGAGTCCGACTCTATACATGATGACTCTGGGTCAGACATCTCCCTGTCACCGTCGAGGGACCCGACATGGAATTCGGATGTAGAATTGGAGTCTACGAGGAGCCAGACACAGCCATCTCCCCCTGATGATGTGGGAGCCTTCCATGCAATGATGGGGAAAGCGTGTTCCGAATTCGGCTTGATTCCTGAGGAGCAGAGGAAAGACTGTTTCCTTTTTGACCATATGGGTCAAAGGAGAAAATCGGTATTTGCCATCCCAATCCTTGACCACGTGTGGCAAGAAGGTCTCAAAACGATGCGCCATCCGTTCTCGGAACCAGCCATAAAGGGACGGATCGAGAAAAAGTTTAAAGCTCCGGAGTCCACTCCAAAATGTCTAACATCACAGCCTTTGTCTGACTCGGTGGTGTCGGCGGCAGCAGCTAGGAAGGCCAGGGTCCAGCAAAAATGTTCAACGCCACCGGAAAGCGAGGCTAGGAGGCAGGACGCATTTGGAAAGAAGGTGCTCTCGGTCGGAGCGACGACAGTAAGAGCAGCCAATTCCTTAGCGATCGTGTCACGATATGATAGGGAAATGTGGCACAAATTAGCCCCTATCCTAGAACACCTGCCAGACGAACACCGAAAAGCAGCTATGTTACTGGTGCGGGACGGCGAGGAGGCCTCGAACCACGCTATTAATATCGCAGTGGACCTAGCAGAGTCTGGTTTCAAACAAATCAACCATGGAGTAGTGCTTCGTCGACAAGCGTGGCTCAAATGTACTACTTTCCGTCCTGAAGTACAGTACAAAGTCCTGGACATGCCATGCGAAGGGGAGCACCTGTTTGGCGAAAAGGTTGATGAAGCGCTGAAAGGGATGAAAGAAGACACGGATACTGCTAGGTCCCTCGGCGCCCTTCAAACGGGTAGAAATTTTCGCTCTTTTCGCCCTTTCAGAGGTGCTTCTGGAAACTCCCGCTTTGGAGCCTCGAGGGACCGTGGATTTAACAGGCCCTCGTACTCTTCACAAGGGTTCAGACGAGCGTCCCAGTCGGCACGTGGAAGCAGGGACTATCAAGCCTCCAGGCGGCGAGGCTCAGGTCCGTCGTCAACGAAGAACAAGCAAACCAGCAACCAATGACGGCCTTCGGAACGTCCTGGGGGGTCGAGTCTCTCATCACTTCGACCGATGGAAATGCATCACCAAAGATCGATGGGTCCTAGACACGATTCGCATGGGTCATGCGCTGCAATTCAAAGACAAGCCTCCGCGTCTTCCTCCTTTATTCTCGACACAGCCCCACCTCCAAATCCTACGACAAGAGGTGGAGCTTATGTTGCGAAAAGGGGCGGTAGAGAGAGTTCCTGTGGCACAGGAAGGCCAAGGAGTTTATTCCAGGTTCTTTGTTGTCAAAAAGCCAAACGGCAAATGGAGGCCCATTCTCGACCTGAGGGTACTCAACAAGTGGCTAAAGAGCCAAAAATTCAAAATGCTAAAACTCCAAGAGGTTATCAGATCGGTGCAACCCATGGACTATCTCTCTTCACTAGACCTTCAGGATGCTTATTTTCACATCCCAATACGCCCACGACACAGGAGATATTTAAGATTCGTCGTCGGGAGAAAGCATTTTCAGTTCAAGGTCCTCCCGTTCGGGCTCAAGTCCTCCCCCAGGACGTTCACCAAGTGCTTGGCCCCTATAGCGGCCCATTTAAGGAAGGATGGTCATCATGTCTATCCATATCTAGACGACTGGCTAATCAGAGGGTCATCCAAGGAACAAACACGAGACAGTCTACGAGCCACAATGTCCATCTTACAGGAACTGGGCTTCGCAATAAACTTCAACAAGTCCTCAGTAGAGCCTTCGAGGACCTTGGTCTTTCTAGGAGCGGAGTTTCATACGCACACAAGCCTGGTGAAACCATCCAGCGAAAGAATTCAGAAACTTCAAAACAAGGCGTCGGAATGGAGCGGCGGTACCAGAGTCTCTGTGCGCAAGTACATGTCCCTGCTAGGGACCATGTCGTCCTGCATTCCGTTAATAAACAACTGCCGTCTGTTTATGAGGCCTTGCCAGGAATTTCTAGCGGACCGTTGGGCACAGAGCAGAGGTCGCTGGTCCGACAGACTGGTCGTCGACGAACAACTAGTTCAAGCACTCGGCTGGTGGAAAGTGTCTACTCACCTAACGAGAGGGATGCCTCTACTGGAACCAGAGTTCCAAAAGACGGTGGTGACGGATGCATCGCTGAGCGGATGGGGAGCTCATCTGGATATGTTACAGGTACAAGGCCAGTGGTCTTTGCAGGAGTCCTCCCTGCATATCAACCTGCTAGAACTGAGAGCAGTGCGATGGGCTCTGAAGTCTTTTCTTCCGCAACTGAGGGACTCGGTGGTGCGTGTCATGACGGACAACACCACTACGATGTTCTACTTGAGGAAACAAGGAGGGACACGTTCCAGGTCCCTATCGACAGAGGCACAGAAAATCTGGCATTGGGCCCTTCAACACAACATACAAATCTTAGCATTTCACCTACCAGGAGTGAAAAACGTGGAAGCCGATGCCCTCAGCAGAGAAATGAACGAAGTTCACGAATGGGTGCTGAACGACCAACAACTTCAACAAGTATTCAAGGAATGGGGACACCCTTCCATAGACCTGTTTGCAACGAAGAACAACAAGAAATGCCATCAGTACGCAAGCAGATGGCCTCAGCAGGGCTCACTGGGGGATGCGTTCTCATTCCCATGGACGAACAAATTCCTGTACGCATTTCCTCCTTTTCCCCTTGTCAGGAGGACGTTGCAATGGATCCTCAGGTACCCATGTCGGGTAATTCTGGTGGCCCCATACTGGGCCAGACAAGTGTGGTTTTCAGACCTACTACACTTAGCGGCAGCGGAACCGATGAGATTCCAGAAGACCCCCGACCTTCTGTCTCGACAGGAGGGTGTCGTTTGGCATCACGACCCGGACAGCCTCAAGTTGACGGCCTGGCTCCTGACTTCGCCGAATTTGGTCGGCTAACGATTCCGGAGGACTGTCGACGTATCCTGCAAGCGGCAAGAGCACCTTCCACAAACGCCTCATACGCGTACAAATGGAAAAGGTTCTGTCAATGGTGTGAGGATCAACCAGGTTTGGCCCCGCAATCGATTAGGCCGGAACAGCTCCTTCCATACTTGCTGTTATTAGCTCAAATGGGCCTGTCGGTGTCGTCAATAAAAGTACACCTAGCAGCCATTTCCAGGTTTACTCGTCGACGGCACTCGGCACCATTGTTCAGCGACCGCCTGATTAAGCACTTCCTTAAAGGCCTCTTTCGGAGTTTCCCTCCAGAGAAGAAATTTCCACCGGAGTGGAGCCTCAATCTGATCTTAACGTCTCTTATGAAACCTCCGTTTGAGCCAATGTCATCATCGTCTCTGAAGTTTCTGTCGTGGAAATTGGCCTTCCTGGTGGCCATCACTTCAGCCCGACGTATCTCAGAAGTTCAGGCTCTAATGGTGGACCCACCATACTTACGATTTTTCAAGACCAAGGTAGTCCTAGCCACTAACCCACAGTTCATACCAAAAGCTCCTTCGGTGTTTCATAAACACTCTTCTATCGTGTTGCCTACGTTTTTTCCGGAGCCATGCTCGGGAGCGGAGCGCATGCTACACACATTGGATGTAAAAAGGGCTCTCAAGTTTTATCTTCATCGTACGCAACCGTTCAGAGAAACGAGACAGCTGTTTGTGGCCTATGGGTTGGGTGCTAGAGGAAAAGCCATTTCAAAGCAAGGACTTTCAAGATGGGTGTCATCTACCATCTCGTACTGCCATTCCAAGGCAGGGAAGCCTCTTCTACGACGGCCAAGAGCTCATTCAACTAGAGCAGCGGCATCGTCGACGGCACTGTGGGCCGGAGTCCCTCTAGGGGACATCTGCATGGCGGCTACCTGGGCGACTACACACACCTTTACCCGCCATTACTGCCTGTCGCAGCAACATGCCGAAGACACCCGGATGGGACAGGCGGTGCTTCGACACCTATTCCAGTAAGGTAAGCCCCGGCTGCGGGGTGGCATCCTGTGGAATTTATGACTGTATGTGGTCCGTTTTTTCCCTATGTAAACTATTACTGATGTATACATAATCTTAGGGAACGGCCTTTTGCGAAGAATGTATAGGGGTTTGCATGCACACCTCCTCTTGGGGGTAGTACTGCTATGTAATCTATTCAAAGCATGTGAATCCATGAAAGATCCAATGCTGGAGAAGGGAATAGTTTCTTACCTGTAACTCCATTTCTCCAGCATTGGTATCTTTCATGGATTCACATGCGCCCACCTGCCTCCCCTGATCATGCAAACCGGTTCCCCCACTACTTTGGGGGCCGAAATCTGAGGGAGCGCGGGGGCGGGGCCTGTATTTATATCATGACGTCCTGACGGCACGGGCACGCATGATACAAAACGAGGTGGATAGGACGCATAAGCGTCGAAAAAGTTTTCCTACGGGAAAGGGTCTATATAATGTACCGGGGATTCCCAGCCTGACGACGGGGAATATTCAAAGCATGTGAATCCATGAAAGATACCAATGCTGGAGAAATGGAGTTACAGGTAAGAAACTATTCCCTTCCCACTCGTGTATGCTTAGAGGGGCAATCAGATGGGACCACACCGTTTATGGTAAAACCTGCAGAGAGCAGCATGGATGCCCAATTCCTGTCGCATGAAAGCATTTTGAGTTGATTAGGGTTCAATCGATCGGAAGACTCCTAATTCCAGCACCGTTCTGCCAGTGCCAAGAAGGTGGGTATGGTGGCGTTGAAATCGCCACAGATCATTATAGGGTAGGTGCTGGCTAGAGCATCCAATACGTTGTCAAGCAATTTGACCATTGTTGAATCTTTTCAAAGGGGAAGATGGATGTTGATGACAATCAACGTTAGTGGGATAGGCTGCTGTGGTTTGACGGGGGCAGTAATTCTGCCTATAAGCAGATTATCTGACTAACATGGAATCTCCTCCAAGAGAAGTTGTTGTTTTACTTCAAGAGTGAGCACTCCCTTCGGACAGCCACAAGGGCCCTGGATGGCTAAGCGCTGTATACAGTTCCAACCGTTGATAATCAAAGGATTGACTAGCCAAGTTTCTTGTAGGGCCATCAAACTTAGGTGGTCTATTTTTCCAATAAGCCATCTTCGTCCGACCAATGTTAGTTGCCTTGTGTGTCCCAGTTCTTCAGGAGAAACGGGGGTGGGCAGTATTCATTAGGAACTGCACATGCCTCGCCTCTCTAACATGTTATCCAACCACTCCCAGTGGCCCTCTTCTCTGGGTAAAAGTGGGTGGATTGGTTGTGATCGGCCAACAGGGTCAGCACGTTTCTTGGCTCCTGGGGTGGATATTAAGTAATTGCATCTCAGGGTGAGTAGAGGCCTGATGGCGGTTCCCCTTGTATTCACCTCTATTGCCAGGACCATTCCACTCTTTATTTGTAGTTTCAGTAACTTCACATTCGTAGCCCAGTACAGAAGCGTAGAATCAGCCTGAAAGTGTGAAATCGCTGGGGGAAGTTGTTCTTCCTCCAACATGTCGACTATTTTGATATCGCTGCTTATGATGTTTTTACCTATATTTGTTTCCGCACACCGTGTACTAAAAGCAGGTAACAATCACTCTTTCCATTCTGAATAATGCACCTGTCCTTCTCCATTAATAAAATATTCAAGCCCAAATATATAGTTGTCACGCACTGGGAGTATCTCACAACTCCTTCATGACCACGGAAGCCGAATGCTAGTCGACCCTACCACCTTCATTGGCACAGGTTCCTGATTCTGAGATAACCGGTAACCTTGAGGCAGCCAATGGGGGGGGGGGCTGGGGGAAGAGTGTTAAGGAGAAGTTGTGGATAGTGAAGGGCTCATAAGGCGAACCTGATTGAGGGTTGGGGAGACTTTTTGGATAGGTATTGGGGGTTTTAGGGAACAGACATACAACATGCTGGACCGTACCCTGTTGAGGTCCCTTGCGCCGTGCTCACTTGACAATATCCTACTAACCTTATTCCCTAATGTGCCCCTTCTTATTTAAGGAGCAGCAAGCCCTATGAGCACACTCCCCCTTCATTAAGAGTGTGAGATCCTGTAGTCCTTTTCCAGTATACCTCCTGCTCAGTACCAGCAACAAACCTAGCACAGTCAGCATACACATAACATAGCCTTTTGACCCCTTGACATTAAAGTGACATAGATTGCCTGAGACCCTCTCCACAAACCCGACAAATGGCGTCGTTCATGACAATGGACCTCTAATGTACATAAACACAGAAAGCGTAAGCATAGCCAACAAAGAATGTGCAAAGTTAGCGTTCAGCGTTCCCTCGTGCTTAATTAAGTGTTCAGTGTTACTTGTCATTCCATGCGTGCATGAGATTGCAATGCATTTAATTTCAACAAATGCCCTAAAAAAAAAAGCGAGCGCTACACTTGGGTCGGGGGGAGGGGTCATGCAACACCACCCCAGGCAAAGAACAGCCGGTGTTGTAATCACTGTGACCGGCCGGAGTTCCCCCTTCCCGCTCCTGACTCCCACCGGCGGAGCAAATGAACGGGCGTAGGAAAGGAGCCGGCTCTCCTGTGGCTCCCGCCCTGTTGCTGCCATGCCCCAACTTTCACCTCAACCACGAAACAAATGCTGCTCCAGTCTCCTCCGGTCGGTGCCCTTAACACACCAAAATCACCAGCAAGCGGTACAGGCCAGAGAGGAGCTTATCAAAGCCCCCACATTGCGTGCTTTACGCATGCACTCCATGTTCAAGGCACCATGGGAGTTGTAGTTCAAGCGGTACCGGGTCCCAACACACCAAATGCTCCCCATTTCCTCAATATTCGCTGGTGGAGGAACTCTTCCAATATACAATAGTATAATTTCCAGGTGAATCGCGTTTGCAACAACCAATCAACATGCAGAGACCAAAGGTGCCGTAGAGATGAGCCCAGGCAAGGCCACCTCTATAATGGGCTCTTTGTAAGAGAATGGAGTCAACAATTCCTTCATGTTAGTAGAGGTGCATTGGTGTTTTACCGTTGTCCGCATGACTAAAATGATGACCATCTGGGTATGATTTAATTAAATTGACCATTTTAATTCATCAGCAAAGTTTTAAGTCCATTGAATGTTGGAACATAAATGGTGATAACCAAAAAAAGTATTGAATGTCTTCACTTGATTTCCAAGAAACTGTACCTGCCAAAACGGAATCTGAGCAGATTTTCAAATTGGTCAAGAAAAGAGCTTCTAGTACTAATAAGAAGCCTGCCATTCGGGCGTCTCAAAGTGGCTTTTGTGGCTACTTTCTGGATGGTATTTCTAACGTTAAGAATGTCCTCTAATAACCATGTTCCTTACTGTAATGGATTTCAATCAGGCACACACCCAAGTCCTGCCTAGCATGAAGTGTGCAAATGAAACCCTTATTTATTTTTGTCTATAAATTCAATATTCAGAATGATATCCCACTCATATCACATCTAGGGGTGTTACGGTATTAGTTTTATGACGGTACAATAACCTTCTTGCCAAATGACGGTATATCATGGTTATCGCGGTATAGCAGGTGGAGCTAACTAATCTTAACAAATATTTTCTAAAAGATCATAAATTGTCAGATTTATCATCACAAACAAAACCAGACCCAGAATTGGGGTTTTCAACATAATTTCCACTGAAATGCCACCCCTTGCTTCCACCAAACACAAACACACGTGTGGAGAGGAGGGGAGCAGGGGGGAGCACTGCTGCTACTGGCAAAGCAAACTGAATAGCTTTTCTTAAGTGGTCATTTAGGCTTTTAGCTCCCCCACTGGCTACTGGTGAAGATGAACATGTTGCCATCTTGATAACCTGCATGCCACACATCAATGAAGGCTAATGGTAGTATACGCTTGTGCGCATACACACACGCACATGCACGCTCTTTATGTTACAGCCTTTAGTTTACTTGTGGGCGAAAAGGTGTTCAGTAATCACGAACATGTTACCCTTTGGTATGGCAGCAGGGAATACCCACAGAGACTAATTATAAGTAAATTCAATGATAGAACCAGGGAAATCCCCCATTGTCATATGTTTAGAAAACATCCATTATAAATATGTAAACCCCAAAGCCGCCAACCCAAAATAAACCCTCTTCCTTCTTGGCACTGTATTTATCCTTCCTATTGCTAACATATTGATTTTGTGTCAGGCACGTGTGGTTTATGGAATGGCATTAAAAACTGCTCCAACTGAAACTATTTGGCAGACGGCACATCCAACAGTGCAAGACCAAGACTGTGCAGCACTTGCTTACTGCAGCCTTTCCAAATTAGATTGAAAAGCACACTTAACGGTATGAACGGTATACCGGTATAAACAATGTGACGGTTATTATTGTTCGATTAAGTGGTTCACGGTATCTTTAACGGTATACCGTAATACCGTTACATCCCTAATCACATCCATCTCAAAATACCCTCAAACGGATTTGACTTTTCAACTGTCAGGATGGCTTTGAAACTGGCTGAGCAAAAACACTAAATGTGGTCAAAAATGCTTAAATGATTATACATTTCTACGGGAGCCGCTTTGAACAGATGCAAGCAATGATTTAATCAAAAGAAAACAATTGGAAACTCAAAGGCAAAGTGGGGAAATAATTTAAATTTAAAGGCAATTCATGGATGTTGGGTAGCGGTGGGAATTGAAATTTTGTTTCTATCTTCAAAACTGAGGGAGTTATGGAGGTTTTAGTGAGAGGTGTTTTTCTGAAATAAAGACGCGAATTTGGAAAAGAACTTCAGTTTAGAATCAAAGTATGGCTTGTGCTTTTACTCAAGACTAGCGCATGCAGCCTAGACAACCAGGTTGGGTTGAAGTAAGCTCTGAGACTGATGATTCATGACTTCAGTAACAGATCCCCAGCACCTTCCCTGGCGGAACTAGTCCAAACACTCGAAGTGGGATTTTGGGATGAGTTACATAAATAAAAATTACTATGAAAATGACGCTTTAGCAAATAGAATAAGATAGCACTAAGATTTTGACACTTACTGGTTATGAAATTGAGGATAGTTCATAGATTTAGGGTAGGACAAGATAAGGCTAGGTATGCAATAGTTCTCTAGTGTCCTGTTAATACTTACAATCCACTGGGATTTAAGATTTTAGGCCTGTCAAGATTCTGTTCAATGGAGCGGGCCTATCAGGGAAGGACAGTACATCAGGCATGGGACTGGATCAGCTAGGCCGGTCACCGGAACTGCACGGGATCTGCCTTTCTTGTTTCTGGATATTTCTGATCAGCTTGATGGCGAGTTCATCAGGGAACCATTATGGTAGCAAGCCAGTTAGTTTCAGGATACTTCCCCACAGCGCTCCACTGGGTTGTACGGATTAGTTGAGGATTAATTGATTATAGAGGCCTAGCTGAATATGGTTCAGCTATTGCTTGGCCTAGTGATTGGCATCTGGATCTGCAAGGATGTTAAAGGCTGGATGTTGAATGCTGGATCAGAGTGCTTCGCTGGAATCAGAAGAGAGTGTGTCTGTGTGTTGTCAGCTGTCTCTATTTATCCTTTCCAATGACATCACAAAAATGGGTGTATGGGCCGGCTTCACTAAGATTTCCCCTGTGGGATCGGATCAGAGACTCCTCTCCGCCTTGCACCCGAATGATTGGATCAAGGACAGATGATGTCAAGTTTTATGGTTTGGTTTTTACAATCCTTAAATCTGCCCTAGCCACTAGTATCAAAATTTTGTCCTAAATACATATTTATATATTTGTAACCTCTATGAAAATCACATACAAAGATCGCATATTTTAGGGGGTATCTGTTTGTCAAAATCCCACAGCTGTGAGACCTTGTTTCGCCTTTCTGCAACATTTTGTCCATTTCTCCATGAAAACATTTTCCAAACTTTCTCCAACTTTACAGAAATATGCGTGTTTACCATAGGAATGTGTGCAAAGTTTAACAATTCTGGCATAAATACAGTTCCCATAGAACCACATATATTGCCATTCCTGTTCGGAACATGCTACATAGTTCCACCATGTTTTGAAATGTAGGGCCAAAAATTAGAGTAACCCATTTGCCTTTTAGATTTTTCACCACTTCTGATAGCGAGTTATAAGTCTCTAAAATAAATTAAAAAAAATATAATAAAATTACATATTCTTAGCAGCAAATGGTCTGCAGCAAATGGTCCGCCTTTTGTCAGTCTCTGGAGGCAAGGAGCAGACCTCCACCTTTTGGGATGTCCTTCTGCAAGCCTAGTTTACGACCTTTTCACATGTCCATTTCCTGGCCTGGAGAATCTGCCATTGTTCAGTCCTTGGGAGCAGACACAAGTCTGTCCTACCCCACAATTATCATGTGTCAGTGAGCATCTGCTGAGAGGAATGCCCTCCCCTTGGGTGGAAACCTGTTTCAACTTCTTGCAGGCCCAGCAAGCCTAAGTTAAATTCTTAATTTCTTGACTTAAAAATCAGCACAAAACAAACTTGTTGCATCAGATGACCTATAGATAAATTACATTCTTAGATTTAAGCCTGTGGGATCAAAACAACTGAGATCCGTGTTTTTCAGCAACAGTCCTTTTATATTTGCTAATTCGGCAGATCTTTTGTTTTAGACAACTTAATTAGGAGAGCCCATTTGACAGGGGCTTTCACTCACAGGTAGCCCAGTGTGGCTGCACAAAGATTTATTTTTGACAGGCACTGTCATTCACAGGCAATCCGGTTTTGCTGAGAAAATGTTTTGCTTTTAACATTTCAGGACCTTTTACATTCAGTGCTTCATTAGATTAAATGGATTTTAGCGGCAAGCATGCTTTTGAGTGTTGGACAGTGTTTTGTCCAGGCATTTTGAAGTTTCAGCAGCAAAGTAAATGCCATTTACAGGCTAATTTTGGAGTTTCACTTGCAAAGCGCTGCTTCTCCCTCTGCACTCTGTTTACTTGTCATGGAGCCCACTGGCACCTTTTCTGCAGTGTGCTCGGTTCCACCACACATGCACCATGGATGACAGGTTGTGCAGTCATCTTTTTGTGTGTTGAAAATGTGGTTTTGGAGGTTTTGGCGTGCACAAGGATTTTGTTGTCATTTTGATGTTTCTCGCACCATAGATAGCAGTGAGGCCGCATAGTATAGCAGAGTGGGTCAATACATCCCACAGATTCCCCCTCCCAACTTTGTTTTGACTTCCAGTTGAGGAGGAGTCGGTCGAGGGGATGTTCTTTTCTGTCCATTTGGAAAAATTCAGTGGCTTTCTACTGTCAGCGATTGAGGCGACACGCTCTCCTCGCCGGTTTAGGTTGGGATGGGACGATACTTGAGATTCCTTGGGTTTTTCTTCTGATCTCAGCGTGCTCCTCCTTGGTGATTCTTGGGATTTTAGTGCCAATACTAGAAAACAGAACATAACACGGTTATGAAAATGTTCCCGCTACTGTGCGCACACATCTTTGGGGGGATTGCATTGGGAAAGACACTTGCATTCCCTAACAATTGGCAATATTCCCCATCTATTATTCAGTGATCATTTACTCATTTTCACAGGTGTAACCAATGAATATTTAATTTTTCTAGGTGTCCGGAATTACCCCCTATGAGTTTCCGGTAAGCCCTTCCATCTGCCGCAAGTTATGCCTGGGGTGGCAACTCTTTAGCTGGTTTATGTGGACCCACTTGTCTTCCCCCTCTGTCAAATTGCCCTTGGGATGCAGATTCTGTAGGCGACTGAGATTCTGTCCACAATTTTAAAAGGACTCCGCCAAGTTGGGAGGAATTTGTGCTCCTTCGCTTGGTTTCTTTGGAAATCGTACAAGTAGACCCGGTCTCCTACTTGATATTCCTTTTTAGTTGTCTTAAGGTCAAAGTGGGTCTTCATACTGTCTGCAGATCTTTCTAGATTCCGCTGAACGTGCACACAAGCATGTTCAAGTTTCTCGGATTCTCAACATACTCGTGAGTTGTGGAGGCATTTATCAAGGTCTGCTCTTGGGTTCTGTAGAGCAGATGCTGGGGTAGCCCCATCCTTCGCCCAGTCATCATCTCAAATGGAGAACTTGTTGAAGAAGAAGGGGTAGATCTGATGGCCATCAGTATAAGGGGTAATTGAATGTCCCAACTTGCCCCAGAATCTGCCACAATTATTTTTTTTTATATGCTCACAATAGTTTTATTGTACCTCTCAACTCCACCACTAAGAGGACAGCTGGTAGGCAATGTGTAGTTTCCTTTTTACCCCAAGTATTTCCCACATCTTTGTCATCACTTCGCTAGAGAAGTGGCTACCTCGGTCTGACTCAATCCTTTGGGGTAGTCCAAAACACGAGATGTGATTGATCATCCGGGCAGCTGCTGTTTCTGTCTTGCAGTTTGGGGCCAGGAGACATTCCACCCATTTAGTAAACAAGCATGTTACGGTCAACATGTACTTGTTCCCCCTAGAGGAGCGAATCACGGGCCCGATAAAATCGACTTGCAAATCTGACCAAGGCAGTGTCATCCCCCTCTTTTGGAGGGGAGAACGGTGCGTGAGTGATGTTGGCTGAAATTGTGCACACACAAGACACCCCTTCAAGTATTGGTCGAGGTCCTGTCCCATGTGTGGCCAGTATGCAACCTCTCGTAACATTTCTAATGTTTTATGAAACCCCCGATGACCGGCTGTGGCTGCATCATGGGCATGACTAAGCACTAGCCTTCGGAATGAGGTAGGGACCACCCACTGGTCATGACCAGATATGGATCTCACCAACAAACCGTCTTGGATTCAGAACATTTTTGGACATTTCATCAACACTCTGAGGTCCTCTTTCCCAATGCAATCGGTATCCGTCAGGGGAAAGTTCTCAGGGTCCTCAATGTGTTCATAAAACATACCAATTATTGGATCCCCTTTTTGAGCCGCAATCAAATCCGCATCTGGGGTCTCCTTACTCCATTGGGCAGTTGAGAGTTCATTGTGAGCATTTGTCTGGAACCTAGTGATAGCAGTGACCTGGATTTCCCCCCAACAGGGACTCTATCTCAAGTAGATCCCCTTGGATGGCTCTGGTTTTGGCCAGCTGATCAGCTAAGTCATTTCCAGTTCTGCCTGGTCCCTCTACTTTGGAATGACCCTTAATCTTTTTCCAGAAGATGGTCATCCCATTCGAGGTGACCAGTTCATCAATATTTTGTATTAGTTGTCCATGTTTTAGTGGTTTATTGTTAGCACATAGCATGCCTCTGGTTTTCCAATTAACCAGGTGCTCCATGAACCCGTTACGTACATAATCTGAATCAGTGATTATGACCAGTTTGTGGAGTTGGTGTTGGACAGCAGTAAGGATGGCTTGATGCTCTGCCACTTGACTATTAAGGGGGACCGATTTCTTTTTTGTACCCAGCGGAGGGCTCTGTGGCATCATTCACTCATGCACACCCCACGCCGGCCACAAGTTCCCTTTCCCCGTTGTTAGGATGGTAGGAGCACCCATCCAAATAGACAGTGCGTATTCCCTCACACTTGTTTTCTTCATAGACTTTGTGTGGGGAATTAAGGTATGCCTCCATGTTGTCCTTGATTTTAAGACTTTTGTCCTCGAGACAGTTTTCTCTGGCACAATCATGCAAGTCAACCAGAGCTTGCATGAGGGGACTCTTCTTGTTTTGGCCATATCTGACCTCCACAGGAATGCCTTGCATTGACAGAATCCAGGAAGTAATTTGGGAATTACTCCCATTTCCATCCCTGATTCTGTCACTTTGAAGATATTGCAGAGGCTGGTGTGGAGTCTCTACTATGATGTGTTTCCCCCCCCCCCCCCGGATGAACGGGCGGTATTTCTTCAATGCCCACACCGCTGCCAGGAGTGCCTTCTCACAGTCGTTGAATCTGTCCTCTACAGAGGATAACGTCTTACTCGCATAGGAGATTACTTTGTTGACCTTGTCATGCTTTTGGTATAATACTGCAGTCCAGCATGTGTTTGAGAACCGTCTCCAAGAAGAACTCCTTGTTTTTGACAGGGTAAGCTAGGCAAGGCGCTTGTGAGAGGCTTCTTTTGAGTTGTCTTACTGCTTCGGCTTGTTCTGGACCCCACTCCCCCTTGGCCCCGCCCCCCCTTTTCAACAGGTGGTTCAGGGGTCTTGTGATCTCTGCGTAATCCTCAGTGAGCTTTCTGCTATAATTAGTCAGTCCAAGGAGGCTCCTTAGCTCCCGCAGAGTTTGGGGTCTTTTAGTTTCTGGAGTGCTTCTACTTTCTTTTCCTGGGGACAGAGACCCTCAGGAGTTAACTCGTGCCCCAAGAAGTTGACACGGGTCCTGCACCACTGTGCATTTTTGGAAAGCGAGTTTTGCTCTGGCAGCACTCGACTGTGTCAGAAGATAACGGATCTCCGCTATGTGTTCCTCCACAGTTGAGCTTTTGATAAGAACATCTACATAGGCCAGGTTACCCCTGTCGCCCAAGTCGAGCATGGCCTTATGCAGAAATATATTAAATTAATTGCTGGAGTTGATGTATCCGAAGGGAGTCCGGGTCCAAGTGTACTGCTGCCGTGTACTGCTGCCCCCCAAAGGTAAAGGCCAGGTTGTATTGGTCCTCCCTACTGACAGGTACAGTCCAGTACCCATTGGTCAGGTCAATGGCAGTGTATACCTTTGACCCCTGGATCTGGGCCAGCCCTTGGTCAATGTAGGGAAGAGGCCATCGGGAAGTGTGGACCCGTTTGTTGAGCTCCCTCAGGTCAGTAGAGTCTCCACTGGCCGTTTGGTTTCAAAATCCCCAGCACGGGATTATTGAAGGTGCTGTGGACTGGACGAATTATCCCACGGGACTCAAGGTTCTTAATTATTTCTCTAAGGGACTCCATTGATGCGAGAGGCAAGTGATATTGCTTCACAAACACTGGAGTCATGTCACTGTCCGTGGGAATTGTTATTATATGGATTTCGGTGCGACCAGTCATGAGTCCACCGCAAAGAGATCTTGAAAATCTAAGAACTTGTTTCAACTTTTGCTTTTGCTCCAGAGTCTCACAGGCATCAGCTAGGTTGACTCTCTTCAACCATCTGCCTGAAGCCCGGAAAGACTTCTGGTTTGGTTATCTCAGCGGCCTCCTACAGCTGGGTGGAGAACTCCCTGGTTACAGTACTGAGTTGGATTGATGGGGAGGAAGAGTACACCAGGAAATCCCCCCCCCCCCCCCCCCCAATGCCGGGTGAAGATCCTGTCTGGTGTCATTGTCGCTATCGCTGTCAAAACAGTCATTGGGGATTGGTCCTACCAGTTCATTACCTAAATCTATGGAAACATTTTGGTCATCAACCGCCATTCCAATGATGGTGCCTGCACCCAGAGTGATACTCCTAAGGTCGCTGTTATCCACCACTATTGGAATGGTGTCGTGTTCTGTATTGACTAGTGGTGTTGGGTTTAACCCTAACCCTTGCTGTTGGAAATGGGCATTGAAGTGAACATATGCGTCAGGATTTTTCAGTTTCTGTCTGCTTTTAATTTTTACTTTAAGTGCAAATTGTTGGGTCCGTTCTGGGATGGTGACTTCCTCTCCAATCTGAACTTCAACTGTATATGGCAGCAATTGAGCTAACCAAAATGCTTTCTCTGGTTCATCAAAGTCCATTGGGTTACCCGCTAATCTGGACCAGGCTTTGAAGTTTATTAGGTCCAACTAATGGCAAAGCGTTTGAGAGTGTCACTGCCTAAATAAAATGCAGCAGGGACATCTCGCACAACCCAACAATTCTATGCTCTTGTTGCCTATGAAAATTTTGAGCATATACCTGCTAGGCAGGAGATGTTTGGAATTGGGTGTTTCCAGGTCCATTTCCCGTTCGTCTATCAATTTAAATGTGGGAATGGCTGGATCTTTTGGGAGTTTTTTCGGAACATGGCCTCGCTGATGAAGCTCTTACCGTTGTTCACGCACACTCGGGCAAGAACAGAGTCCCCCGCCCCCCCAATTTAACTGAATGGGGATGAACAACTGTTCTCCACTTTTCTGCAGGTAAGCCAAGCTTTGAGCTGGTTTCTCATTTTGAACTATAGCAGTGGGATTTACTGATTGTGAATTGGTATAGAATTTCAGAGTATTCCCTTCCAGTGTGGAATGCCACTTCAGACTGGAAGGAAGGTTGATTTTCAGAAATAGAGAGGACTTCCCATCACCAGTTTGTTGTCCTACTGCAATAACTGTCACTGTCACGTCAGGGATTTGGTGGTTTTGGAAATGGAATTAATTTTGGTCAGGGTTTTGTTCATCCATGTGGCATGTGCCATTTAAACTAACATGGTTGACACTGTTTTAATTTTATTGGTTGGTTAGTCTGTGTAAACCCAATCTACGCAGGATGTCATCCCCTGGTTCCGATTCTGGGCTGCCTCCTCCCCCCCCCCCCACCACACACACACACTTTTGGAGGCAGTCATCAGAATTGGTTTGGGCCAGGTGGTTTTCTGGCTGGCCATTCTGGGGTTCAATGATGGGTGCTTTTAAAGGAATGGTTTGGTCAAAAACTTTTATTGCCCCTACGGGTCGGCCATGTGTTTTCAAGCCTAAGTCGCTCGATTTTAAAAACATTTCCTATGGACCATACCCGAGTTTTCGTCCATTAAACGCACGCGAAAACAGGCACCAGGGAGCTGCCATTTTGTGATATCATTTCCCCCATCGCCCTGGCTGACCTGCTTTTGCGGCACTAAATCCTATCCCCCGCCCCTGAGCCTGTCATCAGCAGACGCGTACCGCCCATTTCATAACGCCAAAGCACGTCTCATGTCAACATTCGCTGCGCTTCAGCTAATGATGTGTCGCCATGGAAATGGCAGGACACCTCTTTCCTCAATAAGTATAAACAGACCATTTCACAACGTACAGCAGCAGATTTTCGATTCCATTCCTCTGTGTTACTTTGAGTATTCTGTGACTCGTTTCTGTGCTTTGCTCAGCTACCTTCGTTGCTTGTAGCCCGTGTGGACAGATACCAGTACCACCGCTATCAATTATTTTAGTTTGTGCAACACACAATGAATACAATAATGCCCTACATGTACGAGCCAGAGTATACCGAGGAGGAACTACTGGAAAGGGAAACGCGCGAAAACGATGGGGCTTCGGACAGCAGTTTTCAGGACAAATCAACGGATGAAGACACTGGACCTAGTCGCATGGACGGTGTTTCCACCTGGTGCACATGCAATCGGTGCGAGCTAATGCCGACCGAGGAGCTGCTGTGAAAACTTGGGATGCGTGGCCTACATTTCGGAAGGCGAGCCACGACCGCAATGCATCACCGAGCTGCTAGACTTCAGGGCAGCCTGCCTCACACGGTCCGTGTTGAGGATAATGATGGTGCTTATGCACGAACTTCGGGCAACTGTTCGTCCTCATAATCCGAGTAACGAGTAAGTATACTCTGCTTGTCATGCCACTCCCATTTCATGGTCTTCTACTATATCCAAAATTACATCTACATATCATTGTAACGCATGAAAGTCTTTCAATAGTGTGCAGTATCTAGATAGCATTTGTCCCAGCAGAATGCCATTAGTTACAAGAATTGTCATTGACAGCAAACGTTTATTAAACTTATCTTGGTCATTTAAAAACAGTTTGTTTCATTCCTTTTCACAGGTGGTACAGGCTGGTGGCCTATCGTTCCTTTACATGGTGGCTTCACGGGAGGCTTGGACACCGCGTTCGAAGAGTGATACCTGCCTGTGCCGTTCGTGCCATAAGAGAAACGTTCCCGAGTGACGGCGTCAGTACAGGGGATTTTCTCTCGCTGTGCTGCAACCTGAACTGTACAATGTGTAAACTTTTGTATTTTTGTGTCATCAAAATAAGCTACAAAATAAAACACCACATATATTTTAACAACGGGTGTTTGATTTAAAAAAAAAAAAATCAAGTGTGTCTCCATTCAAGGATGGACGTCAGACACCTGTGCTCGGAATGGGTGAAGTTCAGGTCGCTGTGAAGCGGGGTGGTCACTATCTAAGCTAACATAATATATTAGCAATAATGCATGCACTAATTAACACTTGTTTCAGTCGGTTATGTCTTTATAAAAGTCACACATATATCAATACTATCAATGAACATTGGATTATATAGGCCTTAGGTCAAGGGTCTTGACCACTATAATACAGTGTTTGAAGTGTGGGTCTGTGCTCACATGAATCTCCGATATGTGGCATTTGTTATTGATAGGCAACGATATACTGCAGTAGGGGTCTAATGTTAGTTGGGGATCTGCTAGATGGCAGCCATGGCGTGGTCAGTGGTCTGGCACATGAAGAGAATACCTTGCAGGGACACAGGGTCAGAATGGCAGTAACTTTCCACTGGCGAGGGTGCGTGGGCAAGGACACGTTTGTGGAGATGAACGAGCCATGTGCTTGGTTCAGGCCGGTGCACATGCAGGACCGTGATCTCAGAGAGTGATGTGTTACATTTATTAGCTGTTGCAAATACCTCTGGAGTTTTCCAGTCAAAGTGGGAACGAGGCTGTGGGCCATGTGCTCTGCGCGCTGTACTATCGCAGTGAGGCCTGGTCACCAAAATGGAGTGGAAAGGGGGTACAAAAATGGATGCCCCGTGTCCTGCTCAGTGTTCCCATCTACGCGAATGTCATGCAAAGTTAACATCACATAAGGGCAAGGGACGGGCGCAAACGGCCAAGGTGCCAAACAGCATGTACACTTCAAAAGGTATCCCATGCCCAGGGGCCATCGCTCACATGGCCTCCTCAGACCCTGTGTCTCCAGGCAGGCCTCCCGAGAGGCAGGCCGCCCCCCTGCACTAAACATAATACCACGACATACACACGTCATTCATTCACAAACACACCCCGTTTCTAATACTTTTTAAACCACCTGATATGTCTCATGAGAACATCTTTGTGCTTTGCAAGTCAACTCCTGAACCTTCTACCTGAGAAGCACTGAGATCTATGCTAATCTGCTCGTCGCCGTGCTATCTGTGACCGCTTCGAGCAAACTCATCAGTGTGCTACCTGTGCCCATCTACCTGTTCTCCTGCAACATACTGCTCGGCCTGCTGAATCCAACTGTTTGTTGGTCAAGGTAAGGCCATGTATCCTAGTCATATTTCGGTCATTTTTACATTTCAATCTATTTGCTATTACAGTACCCAATAGAGCTATGGTCATTGGTCTCATTTCTTTTGACTTGAGTTTCAATTGTTATGCTATCAATAGATCTATTTATTTTCATCTGTCAATTGTCATCGAATTGCATCCTTCGGGGGTCCAGTCTATAATTTAAGCATGGTTCCTTTTCGTGCAAGACAGAACATCCAAGGGACGAGTCACATGTTCAGAGTTTAGTCACATAATTTAATACATTTCTGTAACTTATGCAAATACTAAGCTGCACATGATGAACTGGTATAGTTCCGGCGACCAAAACAAACCTTGCATTGAGCATGGTATAGTTCATTTACTTTTTTTATGACATTTTTATTCATCAAGGTTTTATAATAATCTTGATATTTACTTTTCATAATTTTCAACAATGCTTGCCTGTTCGATTAGCAGTTGCCCTTCAAAGACCCATGCTAAATCTGAAGACACTACAATAATGCATATGTTCCCGAAAACTGTTGATCGAATAAGAGAATGGGTCAGACATTGCGGATATCCACTGGATGAGCTGGTAAGTAGAGTCCAACAAGTCTTTGAAGACAAGAGGGGTGATTGATACCGCATCTGCAGCCGGCACTTACCCTTGAACATGTACACCACATCTTGGGTAACAAAGAAGAATAAACGGCGATCGACATGAAAATTGCTCGCAAACGCTATTCTCACTCTATTCGTCCACAATCCGCCACTGGTGAGTCAAGTGTCAGTTTTTAGCTTTAGGCCTTGCGGTAGTGTGTAGGTAGCCGAATGGATTCATTGATATTTTAGGTGTTGTTTCCAATTTATAATACTTTCGACATTGATATGAGTGTATAGCTTTTTGAATAATGACATTTATCAATATATTATTTTTAGATTTCATAACCCACAAACTAAATCTATATATGGGCACAGGGAACTGTGCTATATTGCGCATTACTCAAGTATTCTGTCTCCTTACATGGCAATTTTAAATATTGGCAATTCATTATCAAACAATTTACCTTTACAACTTCTTGACTATCCCTTGAATCTGAAGCAAGAACATTCTACTTCCGTCACATGCTCGCAGTTATCAACCACTTCTAGCGCGCATCAGGTAATCATACTTGGCTATTCCGCTGCATACTTGTTTTATGCATGTCAAGTAATAGTTTGTATGTATCGTGTGATTATTTTACCAATTGTTTGGTTAGTGCTTTCCAATTGATATACACCTTAGTTGTCGTCCTCTGGTGTTTGTTTTCAGTTATAATTAGTGTTATCCATACTAATGCAAGTACTGTCTTTCAGGGAGATGCTGAAGCGTCCACCACATTGACAACATCCCTAGATGTTTTTCAGCAGCCCGAGGTATGGATACTGACAGCTCAACTGACCGTGATCATCAGGACTGGAACACTTGTCGTTTGATTGTTCTACACCATGTTTCATTTGTGGTTAGCCGTTGATATGTACCTGTGCGGTCGACCCCAAGCGTGTGTTGTGTTTACAATATTGTAATCCTTGCAAATACTATGTTTCAGGCAGTTGTTGAATCGTCAACCCACGCACTTGATGCAGAGCCTGACATTCAAGTAATTCCGGTGGAAGCTGGACCATGCGGATACGAATCGGTGCAACAGCTTTCGGAAGTGTGCACCACATTGACAACAGCCCTAAATATTCTTCAGCAGCATGAGGTATGGATACTGAGCTCCATCGAGCGTGATCATATAACATGATTCCATTTGCTATACTTTCTTCCCTATTAACGCAAGTACTGTGTTTCAGGGAGATGATGGAGCTTCCCCTACAATCACAAGATCCCATTTAGATGATGCAGATGTAAAGAAATCGGAGAAATAAGTCGATTAAATCTGATCATTTTAAAATACTCCTTGATTCTTTTAGACAATGCAACATTTGTGGTTATCTCTTTATATGTACCTGTGCCGTCGACCCCAAGTGTTTACGATATTGAAAACCATACTAACGCAAGTACTGTGTTTCAGGGAGTTGCTGATGCCTCCTCTTCAATACAATCATCCGTGGCAGTCCATGTAGAGCCAGAGGTATGGATACTGACATCTCCATCGAACTAGGTCATCAGAGCTCGAATACTTGTCGTTTTGATTGTTCCACACAATGTTTAAATCGTGTTTGGCTATTGAGATGTACATGTGTGTTCGTCCTCACGTGCGTTTTACGCTAACAATATTTTGATACACAGTAATGAAAATACTATGTTTCAGGGAGTCGATGGAGCCTCATTCCGTGCTGTCTATGCGGATACAGAAAATATAGTCGTTGCAGCGCAAGAGGAAGGGGAGACATGCGGATACGTATCCGAGAAACAGCGTGCAGATGTTGAAGTTCGAGTTAAAAAAGTTGTAAAGAAACCAAAATAAGGTTAGTTACAAACCGTTCATAACTTTAGAAATGTTTTTGTGCTGGGGACTATTTTATGTTTTTTTCCAGTCAATTGTACTATACGTTATCTTGTGTTTAAACTGAACATCCCTTTTCCAATCTGGCCTCTAGTTACCCGTGGGTCTACGAACTATACATACAGAAAGTGAAGCGAATGAGAGATGTTCCTTGCCAGACCATTTACACTATGGAGGAACTATTAATTCAGACGTGGCGTGTTGAGACTCGGGATGCTCATGTCCAATGGCCAGAACATGAAATGAATGTGTCCGGAGAATCCAGAAAAGTTTTATTGGACCATTGCTACAGTACGACCGCACCGCCACAACAACATGATACTGGAAGTATTGAAGATAGCTCTGAAGTAGTCCCAGATCAATTCACACAATCTACACCCGCCAAAAAATTGCTACCTAAAAAGCTGTCGACATTGTTGTGTTCTCCCATCAATGTTGAGGTAGCAGATGTTGAAATGACAGAGAATGAACCAGCAGCAGCATTCACTGACGCATCAGAACTTGATAGCAGCGATATTTCTTTCAAATGTGGTGATATGTCCTCAACGTCACAGGCCAAAACAACTTTGACGCAGGATGACCGTCTAATGAAAGAGGGCAAATGCATAGTATTCGACAGTTGTTTGATGGATATTAGAAGTATGCTGAAATGTGGGCATTCCATCAGAGGGAAAGTATGTGGGAAGCCATTGATTCATGTGACTCGTCAAAAACAAGGCAGTAACGTCACAATACATGCCGCCTGTAGATTACATCATGCGTTCTCATGGTCTGCACAACCGATGCTGGGGAAACTGCCAGCAGGCAATCTACTGTTTGCAGCTGCATCACTTTTTAGTGGCTCCAGTTTTAGAAAGTTATTCTTTCTTTCAGTTTGTGGGACTCCATTTCATTTCAAAAACGCAGTACTACAAATACCAACATGATTATCTGTTTCCGGCCATTAGTGATGCTTGGAAAATTGAACAATTGTCTCTAGCAAGTACATTCGAAGGCAAACTATTCAGGCTAGCTGGCGATGGACAGTGCGACAGCCCTGGACTTTCTGCCAAGTACTGCACCTACCACTTTCAGGACATGGGTAGTAAGAAAATTGTGAGTTCGGTGGTCGTGCAGGTAACAAAATGTACATCCTCGGTGGCCATGGAGAAACTAGGATTTATAAAATCAGAGGAATATCTCCAATCGAGGGGAATGCACATCGACCTCATAGCCACGGACACACGTTTCAATTGCCAAGACAATGAGAGAGCAGTTCCCACATATTAAACATCAATTTGACGTATGGCATCTTGCTAAATCAATCAATAAGAAAATCTCGGCTGCAGGGGAAAAAAAAGTTTTGGAAAGTATTTCAGAGTGGTCCCAGTCCAACAGCAACCATCTGTGGTGGAACTCCAAAACTTGTGAAGGGTCAGTGGAAATACTACTTGAAAAATGGCGGTCACTGATGCACCATTGTAACAATGTGCAACGCTGGTCAGAAAACCTACATTTCCACCAATGTGAACATGGCCCTTTATCCCCAGTGGAGGCACGGAAGAAATGGTTGAATCCATCTTCACCGAGACAAAAAGCCATTGAGAAGATTGTTTTCGATAAAACTCTATCAAGAGATTTGAGGGGACTGGCATAATTCTGTCACACAGGAGGTTTGGAGGTGTTCCACAATATGTGCCCAAAGCACTTGCATTTCAGCATACAGGGCATGCGACCTAGGACTCTACTTGCCGTCTTGGCCCATAGCGAGAATCTCGGCCGTGAACAATCTAGGATTAAGGGTAATGTAAGGATGCTTCGCTACACTAAGGCATTTTCAAAAAGAAGTAAGCAATGGGTGATCAAACCAGTCTTATGAGGAAATGGAGTTCAACTTTGTCAAAAGCCTTATTGTTGCTGTATTAGAGAAGCACAGATATGGAATTTTGAACGTTTCTGTGCAGAGCACTGATCCATTGCCACCCAACATTGCCACTGTGCCATGTCCACCCAAAGGAGAGCTGGTTGTGAAGTACAAATCCCGGTTTAAATAATTGTAATACGATTGTCTTTTTGTAAATAAATTTTATTGTACAGTGTGCATGCAAAGTACGCTAACCCTAACCACTACCTTCACCATCCTGGGTGCCGAACTACCTGGGTGTCGTCTTTGAATTCTCTCTCTATTCACCTCATATTGCTGACCTTTTCTATATGTGTATGTATATATTTTTGTTGATGTAACTAATTTTCGCAATCTCTTATAAATGCTGGGCACTGTTAACCGAGGGGGAGGCTTGCATATTGCAAATAATAAAACCAACTAAAAATCTCACTTTCAACTCAACTCCTCGGGTACTTTATACTTTCCCTGACCTTCCTCAAAAAATTAAAAGTCTCAATAGTTATGGTTCTTTGGGGCTTTAAAGCTCGCAGACAACGAGGACAAAATTGGGGCCTTAGAACGCGCCAAGCGAGCTGTTGGAGATGGGAGAGAAGCCAGTTCGCATTTGCACATTGAGGCGCACTACATAGATGGATTCGAAACTTCAAGTTCTCACAGATGGCTTTACTACAGGATGTTGCAAAGAAAGAATGTATGCTAATTTCTAGTGAAGGTCAGCGGCTTTGATTTTCAGCTCAAGCCCTGAAGAGGCCCACAACTCGCACTGGCAGTATAAGGTACTATTGTTTTTTGACCTTGAGAGACCGGGACGATGCAGAAAGAACTTCATTTGAAGGGGGGTTTGGGGGGTGCAATAACGTTTGAAACGATAAGGCAGAAAATTCTTAAACTAGACCGAGTTTCATGTTAGTTCAGTATACGAAAAATCGTTGTCAAGAGCATAGTGGGATTTACGGACTGCATTACGCAGAGACACAATGGAAATTGCAAATATAATGTAAGTAACTCTTTAGACGCTTTTATACCGGAATGAAGAAATTAATGAATGGATGCATGAATGAATGAAGAGCTTTGAAAAGGTTTGTGGTATCGTCCTTGTAGCGGGCACATGGGCATGCAGGTCCACATTCTACACGCATGTAGACAAAAAGTAGTTTCTCATTGTGTACCAACCTCGATTTATTTCATTAGTTTTCGCATTGATTTTAGAGCCGAACATACTCCATTGCACTATCCTTCAAAGCAAATAGTTTCAGCTCGGCCGTAATAAATAAAATGATTAATATTAATAAAGATCGGCTGGCGAGACTAATTATAAATTTTATGTTTTCAAAATAGGTACATCCTTCCATTTTGCCCCTGCCACCAGTTTCAGACACCGGCAGACTGTTTCTTCAGCCGCCAGCTGCAGCTTAATGTTAACAACTGCACCATTCTGATGATCTTATGGGACGATCGCCAAGGGCCCATATGCCCTTACGCGGTACTAGCGGCTAGAAGCAACATATCAACCTTTACGCTGGCCTAGTGCCTACTTGATGGAACAGCCTTGCGGTTCAACGTGCAACAAAAGTGCCTCTTTGAACGAAAACCAACACCCTGTGTACCATAAATGAACAGCGCGTGACTAGCGATTAAAATTTTAAGGATTTGCCGATAGAGATAAAAGAAAATAAATGACTTTCGGAGTTCATATGGCAATTGCAGAATATTCTATAAACATTTAATGTCAAATAAATGTACTTTACCAAATTTACCGTGTTGCTGTTTGATTTTAAAGTACAGTTTCATATTCCGAATTGTGGCGCGCTGTGTTGTGAGCTGATCTGTGTTGGTTTCCGGGTTCTGTGTGAAGTCGCGTAGAAGACGACTGGGCGCGTTAGCCTACGCAGCACAGTAACGTCACGGAAAGAGGCAGGGAATATGAATGTTTTGATAAGGTCAGGGGCGGGGGATATGATTTAGTGCCGCAAAAGCAAGTCAGCCAGGGCGATGGGGGGGAAATGATAGGATTATCACAAAATGGCAGCTCCCTGGTGCCTGTTTTCGTGTGCGTATAATGGACGAAAACTCGGGTAAGGTCCATAGGAAATTTTTCTAAAATCGAGCGATTTTAGGCTTAAAAACACATGGCCGACCCGTAGGGGCAATAACATTTTTTTTATTATTATTATTACCTGAACTTGTAGAGCGCACGGTCGCCCGGGGGCATCATGGCGCTGGTGAGGAAGCTATCAAACAAGAGGAACAGTAATAGTCAGAGAGTTAGAATAGAGTAGTTTTGAGGGCCGAACCATTCCTTTAACTCAGTCCCCACATCTACCCAGTCTGGATCAGGATCTCTCTCCCATTTTTCTTTGGGAGGAGTTCCCCCATCCCTGAAGGAGAAGATCCTCTTCCCAGAATCTTCTGAGGACCCCTCTCCTTCAAATTGGAAGATTCCAACCTCCTCCACAAAATGGGTCTTTTTAGGCCCTTTATTTCTCCTACCCGCCCTCTGTTCCTTAGGTTGCAGAGTATGGGGGCAGGAGATCTTGGTTCCAGTTCCTGGGTTTCCAGAGGCTTTTCACAAGTGGTGAAGGAAGCTTCCTCTAAAGCTTTACACACCCCTTGCCCCTGTGCCTCCCCCCCCCCCCCCCCCCCGGGAAACGGTGGGTTGTCTGGGCTCTCCCCATCATTGCTCTGGAGTACCAGACCCTTGATTTGAGGGGTTCTGGGTCGCCATGTTCATCCGAGGGCTCTGCTGAGCCCTCGGCATGCGACCCAGTTGGGACACCCGCTCTGGCTGGTACGGGGTTCTCTGGTCCATCCTAGGTTGATCACAGGAAGGGTAGCTGTCCCTTCTCCCATAATACCCTTGGTTGGGATAGTTTTGGTACCCCTCCAGCCTTGGCCTCCCCTCTCCCGGATTGGGCGGTCTGGGCTCAGGAAGGTGGGGAAAGAAAGAAGGGTTGTTTTGGGGGGTTGATGTTTGGCAGGTACTGGGGGAAAGAAATTCAACCCAGCATTTGTGGGATTACTGCCCTCCTGGGGAAAGTTAGGAGGGAAGTTTCCTGGGTTCGCCGCTGCCTGGTTGGATCCCCCCCGCCCTTGGGCTGGGGGATTCCATACATAGCCCAGGATGGGTCTGCTGCCCTTGAAATGGGGGCTGATCTAGTCAGGGGAGTTGGGGGTCCCATTTGTGGGGTTACCTCCCTGACTACCTGTTTGGGATTGGCCCGAGGGCCCTTTGGGTCTTTGGTTAGGAGGATTTTGCGCAGCAATATTTTTAGGCCCCCCATCGCCAGATCTAAAATGGGGGTAACCTTCACCTGCGCCACCTTAGCAGCAGCAGGGGTGCTGGTTGGTTTGGGGTTTTTATTGGTATTTTTATTTTCTACCGGTTTCTGCACTTCATAAATGCGAGTTGCCTGTTCATGAGAAGAGCTCACTAGACTGGGTCATTGAAGTCCCTGACCAGCTGCGTCATGATGTATTTAGGGAGTGCATGAAAGAAGGTATTGAACTCCCTACTGTCTGTGCACACCCTCCTGGTGGTCTGCTCAAAGGCACGTTTTAACTCTTGTACACATTATTGTGAGGCCTGGTCTTCCCCACATTGCAGATTGTAGGCCGCCTTGCGGGCCTCTTGAGGGTTTCTATGTATGGAGAAATGCTTTAAGATGGCCGCCCTGTAGGTGGACCATCTTGAGTGGTTCTGATCCTCCAGCCCCGCAAAGAAGCTGGAGTATTCAGGGGGAAAATGTCCACTTGACATATTGAATGCAGCCTTGGCTATCCTTCAGGTAGAAAGTATCCGTTTGCTCATACAACTCGAGGTGCTCCCAAACTGAATATTTGGCCTTTTTATGAAAGGGAGTTCTGACGCTCCTAATGGCCTTTATTTGTTTCAGGGGATCATTCAGTAGGGCCCTCTTAATTTTGTTGGCTTTTTTTGGTCACCCTTGTCCACTCATCCTCTGACTCGGCCACCTCTGTAGCAGTGCCCCTATCTGGTCCTCTAGGCTCTCCCTGATTCTGCCAGCTTGGGAATGGCTTGCAGAGTTTGGCGGGGTCTAGTCTCTTGAGACCTGTGGCGCTCAGAAGAGTCTTTTGACTCTCCCTTGCTCCCAGGAGTACCCCCCGCCCCACTGCCCTAGCTGGGAAGATATTTTTAAGATACTCTTAGTGGGTCTAGCTTCATGGAGTTCCCGACTGATCCCTTGGTAGGCAATATTTTTGAGGATCCAACTCTCTGATTCTCCCCTCACTGGAGTCTCCCTGATCAGAGAGGCTGGCCCTAATTTTTGGGAACTTGTACATAGATGCCCGCCCATCCATTTCTGGGAGGCGTTAATCTGTCAGTCCCATATTTCCCATTGTGCTGAAGTCTATCATCCCTGTGGCCCTTGGTTCATATGAGCCAGTGGACATGAGGGTGGCAGAGTCCATGGAACTGAAGGGATTAAAGTCCCTGATGACAAGGGTCCTGTGGTTATGTTCAGGGGTTCCTCTGTCCCTTCTTACCTCATCTCTTTCAGCCCCTATTCCCTAATGACATGCCAAAATCTGACCCTTTTGCTCCTCTACTAAGGCCTTACTGTCTCAATGATTTGCTCCTGCACGGCTATCTGTTTGTGGAGCCTGTCATTCTTTTCACAGAGAGCCTCATTGTCTCTCTGTGCTTCCTGACTGGATTGGAAGTACTGGGCCAATTTTTGCTGGAGGAGACTCACCTCCTGAGTTTGGTCCTTATTGGCCTGAGTGTTCTTTGCCAGTGCATCCTCCACCCGCCTGGTGTGCTCTAGTAGCTTTTCATAATGTTTTAATTTCAGTAAATTACTGAAGTGCCAGCTTTCTTTCTTCTAACTTAGTTTTTAATTGGGTGACTTCCTGGCCTAAAGCGTACCTCTCCTGAGCTAGAGTGCCCCTCTCTGCAGCCAGGTCATCCCTCTGTTTTTTAAATGCACCAGATTTCTGGCGCTCCTCATCAAATTCCTCTTGAGCGTGGATGTCTTTAATAATTTATTATTTTCCTCTTTCAAGGATTCTAGGTGGTTCTCTAAAGTGACTATCTGTTCGGCGCATGCTCTGTTAAAAGTGAATTGCTGCGCCAGTTTCTGCTGACTCTGTTTTAGAGTCCACTCTTTCCTGATACTCCTCTTGCAGTATCTGTAATTTGAGATCTTGTTCTTATTCTTTTGCTGCAAGAGAGCCAGATCTTTCTTCAGTTTGGCGATGTACTGCCTAGTCTCTGTTTCTGATTATTTGCTATCCTGGAGCCTTTGCTCTGCCGAGTCCAGATTGGTC
Organism: Ambystoma mexicanum; assembly: GCF_040938575.1. Taxonomy (NCBI): domain Eukaryota; kingdom Metazoa; phylum Chordata; class Amphibia; order Caudata; family Ambystomatidae; genus Ambystoma; species Ambystoma mexicanum. The sequence continues at coordinate 2,234,343 of NC_090940.1, forward strand.
TAGATTTTCTGCAGTGCTTCCCCTTGTTTCTGTGCCAGAACTATATTGTCTGCATGCTTTTTCTGTATGATTCCTATGTGGAGGTACAGATAGGCCGCTATTTTGCCAGTTTTGCACTGCTCCTCCTTTTATGTTTGGGGCCATATACAGCTTGCTAAGCGCTTGATGCAATGGACCCTTGTCCTGCCAGGTATCGAGGTCGATTGCAGTGACTTGTTTTATTTCCTGCAGCCATACCCGTTCATCCTGTTCTGGCCACTCACCCCTGACAAACAGTTTGTGCAGGATGTGTTCCCTAGCAATATTAATTTCCACTGGGGTCGCCATTCTAGAAATATTAATTTCCTTCTGACTTATCTCCCGGTTAATTTAATTTTGCAAATAGGCCCAATTCTTTTGAGTATTTCTTTTGAGGGGTGCTTACAGTATGCTAACCCAACAGGGTGTATTTTCCACCGCCGGCTAGTGTGCTGTGTTAGACTGTCACGAGTGGTATGTCAAATTCAGGATGCCGATCACAAGCCCCCAAGCTGTAAGGGATTTCAATCAGGCACACACCCAAGTCCCGCCTAGCATGGAGTGCGCAAATTAAACCCTTATTTATTTTTGTCTATAAATTCAATATTCTGAATGATATACCACTCATATCACACCCTTCTACCCCCACCAGTCACACTGAACCAGGAATCGGGCTAGTTTGCAACGGTAAATATTTATTTAATTTAGAATTTAAATCACAATGTATCTTAGGTAACCACCATCACCAAGGGGTGACAAGAACAATGAATAATATCTTTAATGCAGTGAGAATCGGGTAATGAACACAAAGAATGCAGCATAGAAAAGATACCTTGGGGTTGGTTTGGAACAGATAGCACTTTGGTTAAAGGTTCCCCCTGCAACACCCCTCAACCCACCAATAGGCAATTTAAATAGCTGTGAGGGGAGAGCAGGTACTCGGGAATAATACAGAACAAACAGAATATCACTCCCCCCCTCCCCCCCTCCCTTAAACACAAGAGAAAAACGGATTTGACTTTTCAACTGTCAGGATGGCTTTGAAACTGGCTGAGCAAAAACACTAAATGTGGTCAAAAATGCTTAAATGATTATACATTTCTACGGGAGCCACTTTGAACAGATGCAAGCAATGATTTAATCAAAAGAAAACAATTGGAATCTCAAAGGCAAAGTGGGAAATAATTTAAAGGCAATTCACACGTGTAAACATTTGCAAAACGTAAATTTGCGGCAAACTTTTACTATGCGATTTTTGATAAAAACTGAGGATGTTTGGTATCGGTGGGAATTGAAATTTCGTTTCTATGTTATGGAGGTTTTAGTGAGGTGTTTTTCGGAAATAAAGACACAAATTTGGACAAGCACTTCAGTTTAGAATCAAAGTATGGCTTATGCTTTTACTCAAGACTAGAGCATGCGGACTAGACAACCAGGTTGGGTCGAAGTAAGCTCTGAGACTGATTCATGACTTCAGTAACATATCCCCAGTACCTTCCCCGGCGAAACTAGTCCAAACACTTGCAGTGGGATTTTGGGATGAGAATTCCATAAATAAAAATGACTATGAAAATGACGCTTTAGCAAATAGACAGAATAAGATAGCACTAAGATTTTTACACACTTACTGGTTATGAAATTAAGGATAGTTAAGAGATTTAGGGTAGGACAAGATAAGGCAAGGTATGTAATAGTTCTCTACCGTCCTGTTAATATTCACAATCCACTGGGATTTAAGATTTTAGGCCTGTCAAGATTCTGGTCAATGGAGCGTGTCTATCGGGGAAGAACGGCACATCAGGCACTGGACTGGATCAGCTAGGCCGGTCACCGGAACTGCACGGGATCTGCCCGTCTTGTTTCTGGATATTTCAGATCAGCGGGATGGCGAGTTCAACAGGCAAGCATTATGGTAGCAAGCCAGAGGGTTTCAGGATGCTTCCCCACACCACAGCGCTCCGCTGGGTTGTAAGGATTAGTTGAGGATTAATTGATGATAGAGGCCTAGCTGAAAATGGTTCAGCTACTGCTTGGCCTGGTGATTGGCATCTGGAAGGATGTTAAAGGCTGGATGTTGAATGCTGAATCAGAGTGCTAGTGTGTCTGTGTGTTGTCAGCTGTCTCTATCCTTTCCAATGACATCACAAAAATGGGTGTATGGGCCAGCTTCACTAAGCTTGCCCCTGTGAACTGGGATTGCATCAGAGCCTCATCTCCGCTTTGCACCCGAGTGGTTTGGTTTTTACAGTCCTTAGAAACCTTCCCTAGCCACTAGTATCAAAATCGAATCTTGTCCTAAATATATATTTATCCATTTGTAACCTTTGAAAATCACTTACTCCATAAAATGTGATCCTTGTATCCGTTAGTCAAAATCCCACAGCTGTGAGACCTTGTTTTGCCTTTCTGCAGCATTTTGTCCATTTCTCCATGAAAACCTATTCCAAACTTTCTCCAACTTTACACAAATATGCGTGTTTACCATAGGGATGTGTGTATCGTTTAACAATTCTAGCATAAGTACAGTTCCCATAAAACCACATATATTGCTATTCCTGGTTGGAACATGCTACATAGTTCCTCCACATTTTGAAATGTAGGGCCAAAAATTAGTTACAAATTTGCCGTTTTTAGATTTTTCACCACTTCTGATAGAGAGTTATAAAGAATATAAAAATAAAACTAATTCATGACATATATTTAGCAGCAAATGGTCTGCCTTTTGTCTGCCTTTTGTCAGTCTCTCGAGGCAACGAGCAGCCCCCCAACCGTTGGGCTTGCCTTGTTTACAAGCTTTTCACATGTCCATTTCCTGGCCTGGAGCATCTGCCATTGTTCAGTCCTTGGGAGCAGACACAAGTCTGTCCTACCCCACAATTATCATGTGTCAGTGAGCATCTGCTGAGAGGAATGCCCTCCCCTTGGGTGGAAACCTGTTTTTCAACTTCTTGCAGGCCCAGCGAGCCTAAGTTAAATTCTTAATTTCTTGACTTAAAAATCAGCACAAAACAAACTTGTTGCATCAGATGACATAAATTACATTCTTAAATTTAAGCCTGTGGGATCAAACCACTGAGATCCATGTTCCTTTCAGCAACAGTCCTTTTATATTTGCTAATCCGACAGATCTTTAGTTTTAGACAATTTAATCAGGTGAGCCCATTTGACAGGGGCTGTCACTCACAGGTAGCCCAGTGTGGCTGGACACAGATTTCTTTTTTTTTTTTTTTTACAGGAACTGTCATTCACAGGCAATCCGGTTTTGCTGAGAAAATGTTTTGCTTTTAACATTTCAGGACCTTGTACATTCAGTGCTTCATTAGATTAAATGGATTTTAGCGGCAAGCAAGATCGCTTGCAAAGCGCCGCTTCTCCCACTGCAATCTGTTTACTTGTCATGGAGCCCACTGGCACTTTTTCTGCAGCGTGTGCTCTGTTCCACCACACATGCACCATGGGTGGCAGGTTGTGCAGACATCTTTTTGTGTTGCGCGCACAAGGGTTTTGCTGCCATTTTGCTGTTTCTCGCACCATAGATAGCAGAGTGAGGCCGCATAGTATTGCAGAGTGGGTCAATACATCCCATATTACAGAGCAATAAAACTGGGTAAAGGTTCAAGAGCCCATCTTCAAACAGGTGTGAGAAACCTCAGGTATTCCAAGATCAAGTTATTGTCTTGGTCAGTGCCGTCTTCGGTAGCTGTCGAGTATAAAACTCGATGACCATCACTAGTCTTCATCTTGTCAAGCGTTGCAAACTCTACTTCACCAATAAACTGAACACTTCTATTTTCTCTCATGTTAGAGGCCATGTCCTCTTTAGGCAGCTGTGAGCAATTGCCTCCAAAAGTCTCCTTAAAGGTGATGAGGCCCAACAAGGCTGAAACACATGTATGGGGTTGCTGTTGGTACTCTTATTCAGAGGGGAATTGCCATGGCATTTCGTTGCTGGACTGCCTATGTGGGCGGGACAAAGACTGATATGCAAATGGATATTTCCCATCTCTGAAAGGTACAGTGATCAAAAAGCAGATGGCTGCAAACTCTCATAGTGGTTAATGGTTATCATGCCGTGTTATTTCGAGAGAGGGGCGCCTGCTACATTTTTTGTATATGAGATTAATGAAAGATATGATTTTAGTCCTAGCACATCTTGCGCTGGCTTGATGTTTCATGTGAGCAGTCCTACTCTAATCTACAGAAGTCCTCTTCGAATTTAGGGATTGAATCAGAGTAACAATGGCCTGTAATGGTGGCATAATGACTAGTCTAGAATTTCAACGACTTACTATCTCCAGTGGTAATATCACAAATTGGAAGGATCTGATAGTATAAATGTAAGAGACTCTAACTATTTAGTAAACCTTTGTTACACAAACAAAAGAAGTTCTGTATTCTAATGCCTCTTGTGAAGAATCCTGCAGATCTCTTGCTAAAACCCTGCCTTGTCTCCTCCCAGGTGGCCAGGGGAAGGCAGGCGCTTCCTGATGCCAACCCTGTGGGTGGTGTACTCCGGGAGGATCTCCTGGGTGGTGACACCACCCAGGGTAGTGGGGAGATTCCGTGGGATAAGGTGCAGTATTTCTCCTCTTGGGGAGGGGGGGGTGGTATTCTTACCACTATGAAGAGGTTATGGCTTATTGTCACTTTAATATCTCTCAACCTCCTTCTAAACCTAAGGTGGTAAACTCTAAGGGTGTAACTGTTGGGAAAGATTTCCCATGGGTGCAATTTTCCGACCATTTGTGACCCCTCAACAAACATTTTGCTTTTGTTTGCTTACCTAATCTGGCTTTTTCTGGTGGAGCACAGCCTTCAGCTGCACTCCTGGGCTTTTGCTCATTTGTTATGGGGAAACTGACACATCCTTCAGGATGTCAGTACTGGGAAACTATGTTTCCCTTAGTCTTTGACTATGTTGCCATTTCTTGGTAACTTTTTATCTATGTGCAAAATACCTTCCAGTACTGTGCATAGGGGTCCTTTTTGTTTTATGGCCCTAGCCACCCTCTAAAGATATTTTTGTTTGTACAAGTGTGCCTAGGACGAACTGGTGGCAGCAGTTTACATTTCAAGTATTTTACTTGACTGTACTTTTTTTGCTTGGACTATACCGTAAGACTGTGGCCAGTGCTGAAAATAGCTGTGCTGCAGGCTTTTGCTCTGTCCTCTGGCCATTTTGTCCCTTTGCCTTCACCCCGGTCGAGAGGCCCCGGTATTCCTTATTTGGGTATGTAGCCTCCTGCGAAAACCATATTTTTTGCAGGCTCTTGCATGTCACTTGTGCTAGTGCCCAGGAAGAGGGCGGGACTGTCTGGTCCCAATCCACACCACTGGAGCCAGTATGTCTGGTGTGCCTGAATGACTGGAACCACTGTGGGCCACGATTAGCCCACGCTTGGCGTGCATGCAAGAGAGCAGGTCTTCCGTTGGCTATCTGAGATTTGGGCGCAAAAACGAATCTTGGATAAGAGAAGGGGCTCTGCATCCATTCCAGGTCGATCAACTGAAGTTCACACCGAACTACAGAAGAAGCCAAGTATCCTTAACTGAAGAGCAGACTCGAGGAACGGCAGGAGATGTGGTATGAGGTTTTGGCACCCTGACCCCGCTATTGTCCCGTTGGACCCCTGCTGTTAACATCCTACTAAGAAGGCCTGCAAGGGTGCTGCACCCATTTTGGAGTAGTGGGAACAACTACTCTCGGCACCTCGTGCTTACCCTCGCAAAGATTCCCTTTTTAAGTGTTCCTGGGCCATCCAGTGAACTGTTCTGCTCAAACCCAGGGTACCGCTCGAACCCAGGGTACCGCACAGGAATGGCGCCGTCCCGAGATCAGACATTGGGAATCGCTTATTTGTGGTCCTGGGTCCTCTCCTCTGGGTCGCGATTTATGAGAGTGCGCCACACTGCTAGCATTTGCGGTCCCTGTGTCGCCCTGCGGCGGTGACTGTTGCTGTAAGTGTTTGCAGACCGGCCCCACTGTGTCCTGCCGTGCTGCACCGGAACTATCTTTCTCCTTTCTTCCAGAGCAGAGGAAAGGCTACTGTTCCGCTACGGACGATCGTTCCGTCATGCAGCCGCTGAGAGCGTCAGTGTCCTGCGACTACAGGGGTGGAACCTACTAGCGAAGTGGACTAGACTGGCAAAGTTTGGTCCGGACTGTGACGAGGGTCGGTGAGTACTTTCATCACTTACCGGTGGTCCCCTGGCACATCCATCTGTTAAGCACGAGAATCCCTTAAAAGATACTCTCCTTGGCTGGGCTCGCCTGCGCTCCCCAGCTATTCCCAAATTCCGAGAGTCGCTCTAGCTGCAATGGTAGACCCTCCTCAAGGAGTAGCACTTTATTCTTCATCGCCTCAACCCCCTTCCTTAGCAGCTACAGTTCCCTGAAGAGAACCGGCTTTTCGCTTTACGCCCGACTGCACTTTTTAAACGCACTTCTGTACTTTGAGCACAAGGCTCCTCACTTCTTGTGGCTGGACTACGTAAGTTAGGGCTTGACTATGAAGAATTGCCCAATGCAATATCTGTGTTGAACTTGCCCCTTTCTGTTGCAGTTTGTGGTTCTTTTCTCCCCTTTCATCAGCATTAGGCTAAATGCATTTTGTGTATATGTTACATTGTGAATATGCATGTGTGGTAACTGTTTTCTTGATACTGTGGCTTAATCGTCTTTTGTTATAAAGGCCTATAATACATGTATTTTCGTTATATATCTGTCTAAGAGTAATCTGTGGAGTTTTACTGTGTGCTCATTGTGGGCTTCGCATCACCCTCACCCCTACTGAGACTAAGTCTTGACCGCCTTCTAAGATACCGTAGTTTGGTCTGGTTTGACCAGAAGGTTCCCCTATTCCACTAAACTAGGGTAGCCTCCTAAACTTCTGCCCACCAAGTCAGAATTTAGAAATCCATCTTAACCGTAACACCTAAACCTGTTGTACTAAAAGACAATCTTTTTGGTCCCTAAAAGCAAAGGTCTTCCTCAATATCCAACAGTGAGTGTTACCTTCTCTACCACACCGTTCTCTACTAGAGTTAGAACGTATAGCACCTCTGTTAAAATTAACCGGGGATTTCAATCTACCTTTTTAAAATGTTACACACAGTGGAAAAACTGTGAACCACATGTCACAGAATCGCATAGGGACTGAGACGAAGAGGGCTAAAGAGGCATGTAGAAGTAGAGGGCAGGCAATTAAGAGTAATGGCCTGCACCTGAAATCAATTGCCCCACGTATGAGGCATAAAAAGCAGCAGCAGGAGGAAGGAGCAGTTGGGAGAGGTGCTAGAGCAGAAAGGCTGGCAGAAGTAGTGGACGAACACAAGGCTGGCAGTTTACGAAGTCTGATCATTTAAGGGATGCCGGCATATGGAGAGATCAGATTTCATCTTTAAGTTCTGAGAGGGTCCTTTATTTACAAACCCTGCCTTGCCGTGGCTGCACTGAGAGAGGCGTGTTGAGAATAAAGGTCTTCTCAAGTGCACCTAGTGACTGTAATTGCAGACCTATGACTGTGCTGAAGCCTTAGGCCTGTAGCAAGAAACAGTGGAGTGCAGGAGACTCCCAATTGGCATGGCTGGACTGGAAACATCCGTGCTGCAGAGGGGTGTGCGTCCCAAGTTTACCTAAAGCCGTAGTAGAAGAGGAAGTCCGCCAGTTGAAGCAACCGCGGTGTGCCTGGAGCCGGTGAGTAAAGCTTGGCATTCAGGTTCACTCTTAAACCCTTGCTGGTAACTGTTACCAGCTCTAAAGTGGCTCGCGTAAGAGTAGAAGCGAGTATAAACTGTTAGTCGTCGTGAAAGCTGTTCTTTACAATCGAACTGTATCATGCTTGCTTCTAGTAAAGTTACAATCCTACCGTGTGAAGAAAAGCCTTTCATTTCCCATTATCTAACTTCTAAATTACCGGAATGGTCGCGTGTCTCCAGTAAAGAGGGGGTAAGCTTTTTAAAGTACTCTGAAGCTGACATTCACTTTGTTACAAGATCTTATGGCATCAAAGGAAGGTCGTGTGTGACCTATTGTCGTTCTGGACCGTAGCAGAAAGTGCCTTTGTTAATGTGTGAATACAAATCCTTAAAGTTACTTGAGGTTGAAGATTACCTTGGAGTGGTTGCATATCTCTAAAATAGTTTTTTGAAGACAACCTTGTAACCCTAAGAACAAATATTCTTTAAATGCAGAAGTTGTATTAATAAGAATAAGTATAACCAAAGCCAAGAGGCGAACCCTTTCTGTAGTGAAGAAAACCCTGTTTAAATCAATCCACCTAACGGGCAAAGGTGTTAAAGGTCCAGTGTCCTTTGCTACAAGTGAGGCATTGTTATCTGAAGTTGGAAGTGTGGCAATACAGCTTCGAAGTAGCTACTGGAGCCAAGCAGGTGTGTACAAATCTGGGGAAGGGAGCTGGGTGCTTGTAAGAAGATTGAACAAATAACCTGTAATGCTAAGACTGTTGAAGTTGGGACAAAGTCCGTCTGGAAGCACAGGCAGGCTATCCTTGAGGCAGTAAGGCAGACTGAAGAGGCAAAGAGGCTGCCCTTTTCGTTGAACATAGGAAAGAAGAGTCCCATGCCTACCTGTAGAGGTTGAAGTGTTGTCTTTAAAATGCCTAACCATTCTCATATATGAACTTGAAGCAGAAATAACAGAACTGTGGTTGTGTATAATGTTGTAGGTAGATGTTGCATTGAAGTAGTGGCATACTGTGGCACCAAGGAGTCTGTTTCCACAGTAATATGGGTGGTTGTCAAGAAGAGAAAACCCAAGAAGAAGGATTCTGACAATTCTACCAAATGTACTGCAGAGGTTATGAACACTTGAAGAATTGTAGAAGGGGCTACTCTATTTTTCTGACCTGTGGCAAAGCAATCTTGGAAGGAAGACATCCAGGATTACGATTGGTGCTATTTTCTTTGCTGGAATTGGAAGGGGAACTTTCAACTGAAAGCTGAGGAGTTGCTACCTGTGGATGTTTTGGTTGGTGAACTTTTCTTTCTTTTTATTTTTGTATTTATCAAAAACAATTTGATTTTAACAAACGTAGATACCTCTTCTTACAAAACAAGACAGACAATTTGTTAAAAATTCTTTCTTTGCTCACTGTCGTTTGCTGTCAGCTTTTTCATTGTCCTTCTCTTTTCTCTATCAACATGAAGGCATCTTGCAAGATTTTTACTGTGGCGATTGACCAGGCAGTTTTTTCCCCGCTTATTAGGCGTGGCCACCGGGTCTCTTCATGAAGTGTGGAGGGTTGCAGGAGAGTTGCCAGATAAGATTGTCTAATGCCTTGTAGTACTGGACATGATGTAAGTAAGTGTCCAACTGATTCCACTGCTTCTTCGCCTTTGCACAGCCTGCAGATGTTTGATGAGCTTATACCTCTAATGTGTAAGATCTCGTTCGTCAGAAGTAGATTTAACCTTGCTTTTATAAAAAGCTGTCTCAACGGTCTGCTTGGAATTTTTGGTTAATTGCACCTGGATCGTTGTATTTCTTTTGTAAAGATGGTATATGGGACACAAGTTTGTTCTTTGCTGCTTTCTCTTGTGTAATGATCCAATCCAGTTCCTTTTAGTTTCCTTTTTACTTTTAGTGGGTTTGACAGCAGATCTTCGTGGGAAAAAGGCAATAGATTTTAATTGCTCCTTTTTTCCTATTGCCCATGTTAACATTTTGGAACCGCCTGTTTTAATTTCGTTGGCCATCAAGTTGTACAGAATTGAGGACTCTGGAAGAAGGATTGTTCTGTATAGGGACATGCTGTTGTCCACTGCTGTTTTTAAGGAGATCAGTCCCAGTTCTTTCCTGATTGCTTGTAAAGAGGTTGATTTGGGAACCGATAGCAGTGATCTCCAGAAGAAACCTTCAATCTTTGGCCAAATTTTGTCTGGTAGCATAGGCATAGCTTCAACACCGTATGTCAAACATGGAATAACTTTTGTTTTGTAAAGGTTTAGTGCTGGTAGGAGCGAAAGGTGCCCACATTTTGTCTAGCATTCGCGCGTGTGTGGTCATAGTGCGTGCTTTCGACCAGATGAAGTTTTGCATGCTGGTTTCTTGCCTGGTGTAATCAAGCATGACCCCCAAATACATGACCTTTGGGACTGTTTCAATCAGTGTATTTAGAGTTGTTCTTTTTGCCTATGATCATTATCTTCGTTTTTCCTATGTTGATCTGGAGCTTGTTTTTGTTGATCTACTCCGCTAGATTGATCAATTGGCGTTTGAGGCCAATCAGAGTCTGGTCCATCACCGTGATATCATCTGTGTAGAGAATTCTTGGCACTTGGATTCCTCCAACCTTCGGTGGGAATGCCTTCACGGCTTCCGTTGATTCCTTGTAGTCACCAATAAAAGCAATCCCTGCTTTACCCACCTCTTTATTGGGATGCTTTCTGATAAGGTGCCATTTCAGTTTAGCTTTACCTGCATAGATGTTTTCGAGTATAAAGCTTGTATCGGTCCCATGATGTTTGGGCAGTTTGCCTCTAGAAGTTTGTCCTAGAGTAGCTATCTTTCAACCTTATCGAAAGCCTGGTTGAGGTCTATGAAGGCTAAATAGATTTTGGAAGTCCCTTCGAATCACTTACTCTTCAGAAGGCTGAGGATCAGAATGTTTATTGAAGCCCCTGAGTTTTTCCGAAAGCCGACCTGAAAAGGGTTGTGTAGAGGAGCTGATTTAGCACATTTTTGGAATTCATGGAGCAGTAGCATGCCAAAGACTTTCCCTATACGGTCTAAGAGCACAATCGGCCTATAGTTGGATGGGTCGCCCTTTTTAAAGATGGGGACCACCACACATGTGGTCCAAGAGCTCGGTACTGTTTTTGCGTCGGCGCAGTTTTCAAAGACTTTGCGGATAAATGGTGCCCATTCGTCCGGGAATGTTTTGAGGTCCACATTTGTCACTCCATCCGGCCCTGGTGGGCGTGAGGCTTTTAGTTTCTGCATAATCTATTTTATGTCCTCTTCATTTGAAAAATTGCACCATGGAGTGTTGGAAACCTGGTCTACTGATTGTGTCAGCTCTTCTGAACCCTGAAAGAGTGCTGAAAAATGCACTTTCCAAGTTTCTTCGTGTATGCAATTTGCTTGCAACGGTGTAGGATGCGCCCCTGAAGTTTTGATCAGAGACCAGAATTCTCCCGTGTCTTTGCTCCCCAGTTTAACATCTCTTCCGAGTCTTTTTGATACATGGACATCCGTGGTTTCTCAGCCATGCTCTATATGATTTGGCTTCCTTGCTTGCTTCTTTTAAAGCCGTTGGGGTGTTGGTTCGTTTTGCTGTTCTTTTTAAACGTCTCACCAAGGCTCTTTTTGCCACTAGGATCTTGTTGTATTGATGAACGTTAGACTCACTTGCAGCAAGTTTTTTCCTCGTCTTGACTCAGTACGGGCTCAGCAAAGGCTGGTAATCCAGTGTTGCTGTTGTTTTTTTTTTTTTGATAGTTGACATTTAAGATTTTTATTCTTTCTGCTGTCAATTTGAGTCGGTTACCTTGTGCATTGGGTTCAATTCGAGATTCACAATAGAGGGGCGCACACTTTTGAATTACCCATGTTGCTTTCAGGAGATTATGATCACTGGCTTTCTTTTGAAATGCTCAAGAACTGGTTCCAGACTTTATTCTTATGTGCAAGTGGCAACTATGTTTGAACAAAACTTGAAACTTCAGTAATGGTCCAGGTGCAGAGTGGTTCGGCGCGGCAGAGGCGCTCATTCGGTAGACTCTGAATGGGGCCTTTTTGGTTTCGTTGAAACTACAAGAACCAAGAGGCCTTGGTGAAGGCTGGCGTGAGGTGCCAAAGGGGTAATATGAGGGTGAAGCAAAACCCATTGCACAATAGAAAGTCTTTGACATGTTGAGAAGCAGACTAAACTGTGTTAATAGAACTGTGTGTAGCCTGGCTGGGTGGCTGAGACCCGGACATAGGTAAAGGGATGAACTAAAGAGTTCTAAAGAGACTGTCTTGAGATTGTGGCAAGGGTGAAGCCGACAGATAATGCCAAGAGAAAGCTAGGGGAAGGGAACCTCTGCCATTCTGATGAAAATAATGGCCATTCTAACACAGTTCATGATTCTATGTGAACCCCGACGGAGGGAGGCTGAGGAAAAAGCTGAGGGAAGTGAATCCCGCATTGTGAATAAAGCGAAGTGAAATGTGATCTTGGAAAATGTGAACCCGGCTGAGGGAGGCCTGCGAATCAAAGTGAATAGGAACACTCCCATGAACGTTGTGTTGGCAAGCGTGAACCCGGCTGAGGGAGGCCTGCGAATCAAAGTGAATAGGAATACTCCCATGAACGTTGTGTTGGCAAGCGTGAACCCGGCTGAGGGAGGCCTGCGAATCAAAGTGAATAGGAATACTCCCATGAACGTTGTGTTGGCAAGCGTGAACCCGGCTGAGGGAGGCCTGCGAATCAAAGTGAATAGGAATACTCCCATGAACGTTGTGTTTGCAAGCGTGAACCCGGCTGAGGGATGTCCACAGTGAATGGTTGTTGAAAAATACATTGAGACTCTTGAATGTTACCAGATGGTGGTGTGGTGAGTGAAAGGCCCTAGTGAACCCGACTGAGGGAGGCTAACGCTGAGAGAAGGATCAAAGCCCTGCTGAGGGAGATCCAAAGGCGAAGAGTAATCGCCCAACATGAAGATTCATTGAAAGAAACATTTGAGTGTTTTGGTCCATCGGACCCTCTGAGGCAAGAGACTTTGGCCACAGAAGGAACTGATATTCTTGAAAGGAACGGTAAGCTTGTGCCGGCGAAGCCCAGGAGTGTGCTGTGCTCCAGAGTCCTGCCTTGTCCTGTGGTTACAACGTGGGCAAGGGAGACCCCGGCCATAACATCCTGACTTATCATTTTTTTAACACTTCTTTCTTTTCTTGTGAACACTATCCCGCGCTACTTTGTAGCATAGCGGTAAGGATTGGCAATAGTTCTTTTTCTTTTTGTGTAGACCTTTTTCATTTGACTAGACTCCACTAGGATGGTGTTATGTCCTTTCATCGCCAGGCATTTCTACGCCTGCATTTTAAACGTGTATATAATAACAAAAAAAGTTATTTTTTTCTTTTTAGGTTTTTTTAACTATACCCAACGCGCCTCTCCCCTCCCACCCCAAATAATGTTTTATAAGCTGTCTTGTTATTATATACACGTTTTAAAATTCAGGCGTAGAAATGCCTGGTGATGAAAAGACATCATACCATTATTATTTGGTCGTAGCTTGCTTCCATCTTAGATTTAGGTTTAGATTCGGAGTTTCTCACCCATTGTAAAGTTCAAAAACTTGAGGGTACTGACCTCACAGGCTGCGCTTCTAACAACTTGAGTGCAGCATTTATGACGAGTTTAACATGAAAGGATGTATTCAAATTGGTACCATGAATAAGTCAAACCTATAGCATCCGGGTCCTTTGGATAACAATGTTGTTTGGTCTTAAACACATTTAGTCACAACTATATTAATCAAAATTGTTTTAATCACAATCTTATTAAGTTTAGACACATATTAGTCACACAGAATAGTTTTTGATCAGTGTTGAGTTTAAACACATTTAGTCACAATTATGTTGAAGTGATATTTTTTACTCTGCATAACGCTGAATTGCACTTTATAACGCCATTGCACTTTATAACGCCAACACGTGTTCAACCTAACAAGGTCGTCCTCGGGGCGTAAAAGTCTGTATAGTTTCAGCAAATTAACTTAAATATTTTTTGTGTAGCTTATTGTCAGCTACTGTTAATAACTGTGAGGGGTGGGGGAAGAGAGACAAAAAAACAGTGGAGGGAGAGAAAACAAAGACAAAAAACAAGAAGAGAAAAGAAAAAGCAAAAAATCATCAGGTGTATGTGGACTTCGATAACAAAGAACTTAAATCAGTGTAAACACATCATGTAATAGATCACCGGCTTGGCCAAAAAGAACTATACATATGCATATTTTAAATACTTTTCTAATACGGTTTAAACTGCTGAGACCGAGGTAAGCTTTGAATCATTTGACTGCTATAAGTGAGATTTACACTCAAAGCACAAAAAGGTTCAGTTATGTGTGTAAAAAAATAAATAAATAAATACATGGCTTTTAACATACCTCTGAGTTCAATGACTTGTCTACTTTCTTATTGCTGGTTTTATGAAACAAAACGATACGTGGGCGGAGGTTATTGCATCACCTCTGGGTATGAAGCCTTTTTGTCTTCACTAATGGAGTGTCTTTCGATCTGGTGAGCTGCAATACCGTAGGCACACAATGCAGTAATTACTTAATGCGGTCCTTATATTGTGTATATTTAAATGAGTGGTGCCTGGTTGCTTGGTAGGTGTCTACTGTGCGTTTAGCCGTACTGAGTGAAAGGGTAGCGAACCGCTGTTGCAGTGTGGCGGATATATTCAAGTAGCTTCTTTAAATAGCGGCTGTAATCTGAAGAAATCTTATAGAAAAAATAGGGAGGGACGTATCATTTCATAACTCCTAATGTCTACGTGCCCAGCTAACTTCACTCGGTTTTGCGTGAAATAGTATTTGCATCATTGCTGTGTATCTAGTAGTCTTACCGGCTGGGTCCTGGATAAGTGAATGCGCAATGGCGGGAGGCTTCAGGCAGCACGAATGCAGGCTGGTAACCTAGTAACGAGTGTCACGTGACATGTCACCTGACTAGGAACCTGTGCCGGTTACCATAGAAACTAACTTCTACTGCCGATGCATTCGTGCTGTCTGAAGCCTTCCGCCATTGCACGTTCACTTATCCCGGACCCTGTCGGTAAGACTCCCTATTTTTTTTCTATCCGATTTTCTTCAGATTACAGCTGCTATTTAAAGAAGCTACTTCCAAAGGACCCTGATGCTATAGGTTTGACTTATTCATGGTACCAATTTGAATACATCCTTTCATGTTAAACTCGTCATAAATGCTGCTCTCAAGTTGTTAGAAGCGCAGCCTGTGAGGTCAGTAACCTCAATTTCTTGTTCCCTATTCAGGTGACAGTGGAAGATCACCTAACTTAACACACGACTGCAGCTACCTCACAATCCACGTGTATAATAGCCCCATTACTAACCCCTTTAGACGTGCGTGTTCCCGGTACGGGTTTTTGCTTCCACAAAACCTATTTTTCACATTGTAAAGTTCAATAAACACCCTTGAACTGTGATTACTTGTCTGTCTTTGCTGTTGCCACCATGAGTTCCATACATAGTATGTTTTTTTTTTTTTTCAGATGGTTTATTTTCTTTCTATTATTTTTTGCTCTTTCTTTTAATCTTCTGTGCGTTCATAGCTGCCGAGAAAATGCATCTTTATCTTTGGCTAAGACTGATTTAGTGTTGGAGGTAGAGGGAGGGGAGATCTCTAGTATTCTATTTGTCCTGTAAACCGAGGGAGGCACAAGCCTATTGAGTTTTTGATGAATTGCCCTCATGCGCTGCTGAGATGCTACGGAGAGAATTAATGGTCACAGATATAATAGAGGCTACATGCATTTTTGCTTTGTGTGTGGTTTACTCCATGCTAGTGGTCAATAGAAGAGAATGCTCTATAAATATTTTGTGAAGGCTTTCGCCTAATCGTACAAATGATGTTATAATCAAGTGTCTGAAATTGTGAATGTGAGAGTCACAGGATTGACCACTTGCACTAACGAGTTATCATTTTGTGTGACGTAATAGTCTTCCATAAGGGTAGAGTTTAGTGCTACTAGTTGCAGAGTTGCATGTAGTCCGACATTGGGTGTTATAGCGTTGTGCGAATGATGTAAATCTAAGCCATCAGTCAATAAGACATTGGTTATAGTTAAGGTAGTACCAGTCTCTCTAAGCCTCATTGCAAGGGTTGTTCATTGTCTCACTATCAGATTATTCAGATCCTCATGGGTATGTATCAATAGTATTACGCTTCAAGGTGACATTTTGTGCCACGTCCGATGCTTGTGTAGAAGCCGTAGTGCCACTGGAGACTTCACTAATTACTAAATTAGTGCCTTGCATTTCGATATTGGTGCTATGTCAATTCTACTGGGGGGGTAGTGGGGTGTTAAAGATGTAACCATTTTTGAAGCCAATAATCGAAACTGGTAAAAAATGTCAGGCTTTCTTCCAGACCCATACTGGGAGGGGTGTGGGGGGAGGAGAGTATAGGAGCAAAGAATGTAATGATTTTAGGGATCGAGTGATCCACAATGGCGGAGTCAACAATTGTTTTGGAGGATCTAAATCATTTCTGCACCCCAATGTTAATACTACTAGTAGTTCCCAAATTGGAACGTACCCATGTCTGCGTAGAAGGCACAGGTGCCACACATGATATCGGGTCCTTGGTGAGTTCCATCAAGGTGTACAGATCCCCCATTGCCACCATCGGACGGCGGAACGCTTTGTGCTGTTTCAGGGTTACAGCATTCTTAAGTATGCAGTTAAGGGCTAATCTATGCCATAAAGTCAACACTCTTGAGGATCACAGCTACTGCTGCTGAACTTTAGCATCTCTTAAAGAGCCATGTGAGTAAGGAGCAAGCCTGAAATAACGTATACATGTTTTACTTGAAACTAGTATTACAGTATACATGGCATTCTTTGGGAAATTGTTTGAAATGGGTCAAAATGGTAAAACATATATTGAGGAAAGGACCTTTACCCTACCATTACAGTGAAGACTTCCACAGAGGCAAACGCTGTTTTTGGGAACTATTGATTCCTACATATAGTCACGGACACAGCCGAGACTGGCTTCAGAGGTGGAAAAATTCCCTCCAATCTCCCCCATGGATTTTGATTGCAATAGCCCATCGTGTCAAAGGTAGCTTAAGACTTTTCATAGGGACTAACGTGTGAACACAGGCGGTCCGCTGCCCCATTAAAATCGTATACTGCACAATGCTAACCACAACTGAATCACTCCAATATTGAAAAAGACTCCAAGAATCAATATTCAAAACTGTTTATGAAGAAAATGACCCGATAGAAGCCAATCTTCAATGTTTTAATGAAAAACAAGTGACCCATCAAAAGCAGACACGTGTTTCGACCATGCTTGGTCATTTTCAAGGCGGGCCTTCTTTTTTCTTCTGTTTTCTTTTTTTTTAATTTTTTTTTTATTTTAAAGTTTTTATTATTTTAAAAACAAATAAACAATACAAACCAAACTAGCAGCATTATTTGCGACAGACACATGAACATCAATTAATGCACACTACTACTCCCCCAATCCCTCCCCCCTCAAGAGCTTGTTTGCGTTTCTCATTCTGTATTTGCTGCGTGTGTCCGGGTATCGCTTCCTTCCGAAGCTGCAGAATCCATTATTGTGCCAAACAGTCCTGTTAACACTCTCCATGCCATCAGGTTACCCACTTCTTCTTCCCCGCACTTGCTACATGCCTCCTGCCATACTACCGTTTCAGCCTCCGCCCAATTTTTGCAAATCCCGCCACCATACCTCAACCCGTGGCTTGTGGCACTGCTTCCAGCCCATGGCAATCCTTCTTTTTGCAAGCACATATGCCAGGTCCCTCAGTTTCCCAACATGTTTAGTATTCCGTGGTCTGGGCAACCCTCCCAACAGGCAGGCCCAGGTCGTATCTATGTTGAGTGTGACCCCTTTATCCGCTAGTTTTTGTGCCACTTCCCCCCCAAAAACCTTCAATCACTGGGCAAGACCAGAACATGTGTGTCATATCAGCGTCTTCTTTATCGCATTTTGGGCATGCTTGTCTTCCTGCATTTACAAACTTAGATATTCTCTTCGGGGTCATATAGGCTCTGTGTTATGTATAACTGTATTTGTTGTAATCTGGCGTTTCTGGACACCTTCTTGTGGTATCCCATAGCACGCTCCCACATCCCATCGGTCATCTGTGCCCCCACCTCCGCTTCCCAGTCCAGCCTCAAATGCGTCAAATCCTTCCCCACCCGGGTCATCACCATCTCATACAATCTAGAGATCTCGTGCCCTCCTTCTGATGTGTCATATATTGTCCCCATAATGGCGTCTGGCTCCTCCGCCAGTACAGTCTCTGGCCAGGTTTTACGAATAATCTGCACTAGCCTAAGATACGTGACATATTGGCCTCTGTGCAAGCCTGCCTCTTCCCCCAATTCTTCGAAATCCTTAATGATCCCCTCTTGCCATACATCTCCCAATGTGACCAGCCCGACCGATTCCCAATAGGTCCTGATTATCATTCTTAGTTGGTTGTCTTCCCCTGCTAAGGCCACTAGCGGCACTTGTGGGGAACACGGGTACGGGTTCTCCATCAGTCGGCATACTCTACGTCACATCTTCCACCCAAGCAACAGCATACCCAGGCGTTCTTTCATTTCAGGTCTAGGCAACCAAATCATCTCCTTCAAGTAAAACGGAGTGCAGTCCTGTCCAAACAGCCTAAGTTCAGGAGTTACCTCATCAGAAAGCCATTTAGTTACATATTGCAACTGACCAGCCACATAATAGGCCTCCAAAGTTTGGCAGCTTAATGCCCCCTCTATCATAGACGTTCTGCAGCTTCCATAGCGCCACTCTATTGCCAGTGCCATGCCATAGGAAGTCTCTGCACATGCTATTCAGTTTGACAAAAAACTTTTTGGGTATCAAGTACGGTATATTACTGAAGAAATGCAGCAGCCTGGGCAGGACCACCATTTTGAGCATCGCCCCCCGTCCCATCATCGCCAGCGGCAACTTCTCCCAAAACTTCATACTTGTTTGGATTTTTCCCACAGCCACCTCGGTATTATGCAAGTGTTCCTCCTCTACCGTGTGATACACATCTATTCCGAGGTAGCGGAAGGAATCAACCGCCCATAGTACAGACAACACTGGCAACCGCTCAAGAGGGGCTCCTCTGTAGCTCCCCAATGGCAACATGCTAGATTTTTGGGGGTTCACCGCTATGCCGGACAGTTCTGCATACCTTTCCATAACCTCTAGAATATAGTGAAGATTTTCCTCCGATATTTCAGATATAGTAGCAAATCGTCAGCATACAATACAAAGATATTAGATGTTTCTCTCCCCCTACCTCAATACCTATCATGTCATATTGTTGTCTGAGGTACACTGCCAGGGGCTCCAGGGCTAGAATGTATAACATCGGGGACCAGGGGCACCCTTGTCTGGTGCCCCTACTAAGTTGCCATCTCTCGGATATCACCGATCCTGTGCGCACCCTGGCCAGTGGTTCGCTGTATAGTAATTTTGCCCACCTAACATAGCCCGGCCCCATCCCGTATTCCCTCAGGGCCTCCAGCAACCATGGCCACCTCACTGAGTCAAAAGCTTTGACTGCATCTAGGGACACAACCGCCATTTCCCCCTCGCTCCTGTTCCCCTCTTCAATCACCCGGTGGAGTCGCCTATGGTTGTGGGTTATATTTCTGCTGGGGTCATAACCTGTCTGGTCCGGGTGTATCAGTTTGCTAATAACTCTACGCAGCCTATTGGCCAGGACCGCCGTCAATATCTTTCTATCCTGGTTCAACATTGACAAAGGCCTATAGGAGCCGCAGCTATTCCCTGACTTGTTGGGCTTAGGAAGCGGCACAATTAACGCTTCTCTAAGCGATTCCGGCAGCCGGCCCATCTCAAAAGACTCATAGAGCATCTCTAGCATAGGGGGGAGTACTTCCTCTCTATATGTTTTATAAAACTCGCCAGGGAATCCGTCCGCGCCCGGGGTCTTACAGGTGGGCAGCTGCTTCACCACCTCCTCCAATTCCTCCAAGGTAATCGGTGCGTCCAGCTCCTCCCTTTCTTCAGCACTAATCTTAGGTAATTCCATGTCTTTCAGAGTTTCTCTTATCTCCTCTCGATTGTCCCCTCTTCTGTCCTCATGTAATGTCCTATAATAGTCTAAGAATGCCTCGTTGACTCCCTCTTGGGTGTCAACTACCTCCCCGTCTTCTCTAGTTATCATCCTAATCTGGGGCCTAGGGGTTTTGCTCTTATATAACCACGCCAACAAGCGGCCAGTTTTATCCCCACCTGCATGTTGCCTCTCAACATACTTCTTATAGTTAAGGTTGCAGAGCCTTTCCCAAAGCTCTGCACACCGCTGCTGTAGTTAGAGTACAAGTTCTGCATCCCCTCCTGCCCTGTTGCTTTCCCGTTCCAATTTCACTTCCGCTTTCTCTAACTCCGTTAGGACCCCACCCTGTAGGCCTTTTGATTTAGCAATAGCAGTACCCCGCAACACCACCTTAAAGGCTTCCCAGAGCGTGCCCGCTGAGTCCACACTGCCAGTGTTTTCCTCGAAATAATGTGTGATCTCATCCCTGATATCCTTTCTAATGACCGGGTCCCTGAGCGCCTCAGCCCAGAGGCGCCACATCGGTATTCGCGCCCTGGGGCGGCAATACTGCCAGCTCAGAACCAGAGGCGAGTGGTCCGACAGGACCCTCGCTCTGTAGTCTATTTGGGTGGACTCTATCACCACATCTGGCGTGGCAAAAAAATAATCAAGTCTCGTATGCAGTTGTTGCGGGGCTGAGTAATGTGAGTACTGTTTCATTAGGGTGTTTCAGCCTCCAAACATCTGCCAGCCCGAAGTCGAGTAATGTCTGCAATACCCTGGCTGCTGGGGTGGGCCTATCGATCTTATCATCGGATCTGTCTGCCTTGGGGTTGAGCACACAGTTGAAATCCCCTCCCCAAATAACCGCTCCTCCCATACACGCGCCCAGATGAGTACACAGGGTTCTAAGATATGCCGCAGTATTCTGGTTAGGGGCATACGTATTTATAATGCACACCTCTCTATTCTCCACCAAAGCCTTTAATATGACCAACCTCCCCTCCGTGTCAACCATCTCTTCTGTAAGTTGGAGCGGAACGTGCGGTGCCACCCAGACCAGCAATCCCCTAGCATAGGCAGAATACGGAGAGCCTCCTACAGTACCTCTCCACTTCTTCCCCACCAGTTCCAGTTTTTGCCGGGTCAGATGTGTTTCCTGCAACAACGCAATATCAATCTTCTGTATTTTCAAGTACATCATGACTTTTTGAGTCCCCTGACATTCCATGTTACGATCTTAAGGTCCCCCATAGCTCATGAGTGTCCTCTTCCCCTCCGTGTAGCGAATCCCCTTTGCCCACGTGATACAGATACAGCTCTCCACCTTTACTTGTAGCTTCTTGTACAAGCTCAAACTACCCATAACTATGTACACAACAAATTCCCCACCCTCCACCCATCCCTTCCCCCACTCCACACACCCCAACTGCTGCCCAGCTCCGTTCTCGGAACTCAGGCACCCCCACATCTAGCCCTGCAAGCACCAAACAATGCCCATAGCTCAGTAGGGTGAAGTCGCCCTAATGGCCACTTAACTAAGATTACTGTGGGGTAAAGAGATCCGCTCTGTAAGGCTCCCATTAATTCAATAATAATTACAGTGCTCATAACATCTAGTGTAACAGTCTGACCTTCTCAACTGAAGGTTGCGGAAATGACTATATTCTAGTCCCATGGGTCCGTACCGTGCCATCTTGTGGCACCCTCCTCGTGCATTACTTATCTTTTCTATGCTCTCTCTCCGTCCGAACTTCAAATTCCTGGGGACATCCCTGTGCATCGAGCCATCCCATGGCATCCTCCGGGGTCTCAAAAAACAAAGTTTTGTGTTTATGTATAACTTTCAATTTTGCCGGATACAGCAACATGTATTTGTGGCCCGCCTCTCTGTTTCCGCTTTACCGTCCCAAAGTTCATGCGGCTACGCTGCACAGACAGGGTATAGTCCGGGTAGGCCGTGATGTTTGCCGCTCCTCGTATAATCGTTCCTCCCTTGCGGAAGTGTTCCAATATCCTCTCCCGGTCCCGGTAATTAAGAATTTTGGCTATCACCGGCCTAGGCGGGTTTCCTGGCGGCGGCCTCCTTGTTAGAGCTCTATGTGCCCGTTCAACCGCAAATCCTTGAGATAGGGCTCCTCCAGGTATCTCTTGCAGTAGCATGGACTCGAACTCCGTGGGATCGTGGCCCTCCAATCCCTCCGGCAGGCCCACGATGCAGATGTTTCGTCGGGCGCGTCCTTCCGCCTCCTCTGCTCTGCTCTCCAAGTTGCCCACTCTCTGGATCAGGGCATGCAATTCGGCCTTATGGGAGGCACAATCCGCGGTATTCGGGCTCACTTCCTTCTCAAGGGTCTCCGTGCGCTCTGCCAAGGCCCGGACGTCCTGCCGGAGTAGATCAACTTCCTCCTGCACCTCTCCGACCTTAAGGTCCAGTGCCGTTTTCAGCTCAGTGACGGCTAGTTCGAGTTTGGCTTCCCAGGCCGCCTTTAAGTCTGCAATCGCAGCTAGGACTTCTTGGTTAGTGCCCGTTGCCGTCATGCTGCCTGCAGGCGACCTATCCTTGCTCTTGGTATTTTCTTGACCAGGGGACGACTTGGCGAAGTCGTCCAGGGTGGGCTGCTTCGCCTTCGGCCTCACCGTTCTATTAGACATGACCCAGAGGACCTGTATTCTGCACAAGTGACAAATGCACACCCAGTACGCCTCTTTCGCTCAATCACCGTGCGGCCTGCTCCTTCATTTGTTCCGGACATTGGTCGACCATTTTGTGTCGTCTTTTGTCTCCGGCGCTCCCTGTCTTTTCCGCACAGAACTCTGCCGCCGTTCTTCCTACACCTTCCAAAAGTTCACCAAGCGTGGTCCAATCATTCACACACCATGTGTATTTTCAGCAGTCGTCGGCCCATCGTTGCGCACTTTTACGCCCGGATCATTTCAGGATCTCGGGAGCTCCTCCAGATCACGTCCTCCTACATGGCCCTCGTAGCCACGCCCACTTTCTTCTGTTTTCTTCTTTTCATTTTATATTTTTTCCTTTCAATGTTTTATGCATGTTGTCTTGATGCATCTTGGTTTTGATCATATGATTTATCAGTAATTTTGTTCCTGTTCATCTGATTTTCTGCCTATGTTTTACATTTTCAATTTATGAATTTTCTATTTCTGTAATGTTCATCATTTACATTTCATGTCATTATTGTTAGTATGTGTTAACATGTCACTCTGAATATCCCCGCTGTGTTCCTCCTTTCCCCCCCCATGTCGGCACTTATGAAGTTTCTCATGTGTCATTATTTGTACTAGTATGGTATTCTGTTATACTTTGGTATCATTGTACACAGTATTTTTCGGCCCGCCTTGAAAAGGACTAAGCAGTATTTATGACTTTAATAGGGCACCACACCGCCTGGGTTCACACATTAGTCCCCATGTCATTATGTAGGTTTCGGATTAGCCTACAGAGTCACAGCAGTGCAGAAGTCCACAGCTATGTCTCCCAGTCATCTGTTTATTACCGTACCTTCGCGCTCAATACCTGGCAGTCCGACTTCAAAACTTCGAAGACTTTTCTTAGTTGTGGACCCTGGGGCAAGAAGAATCGTGACATGAGGGTATGCAGTTTGTTTTATTTATGTAGCGCACCTGACCCACAGGTATGTGGGCGCTTTTAGTCAAATGTTAGACAATGGAAATGCATTTAAGAATGAAGATTGTACATACATAGAAATTGTACATGCATAGCGATTTATGGATGGAATACAGATAGATGCCAATATACAATTTAGAAACATAGGCAGTGATGGGAAGTTACAGTACCAAGGTTGTTATTATACATGGCTGGGAGATGGGAAGGACATGTGTGGAGCAGCGGTAGTCTTGTAGACGCTGGACTGTAGCCAGATTATACTATACTTACTCACCTGTAACTATATATTCTAATCAGTAGATTACTTCAGTTAGATTATGAGGTAGCATTGGGGGACTAAGCAGCTGTTAATTATTTCTTGCTGAGTAACCAGGAGATGACGCTTCTCCTAAAGTTGGAGAATACTTGGATAGATTTGATGTTCGATGGGAGGGTGTTCCATAGTTGGGAGGCCATAACGGGGAAGCTGGATCCTCCAGATCTGTTCAAATTGTATCTAGGGACCACCAGGCAGGATGTGTCAGATCTGGTAATTCGTGTGGATGATCTCAAGGTGAATTCTTCAGTGAGGTATGGGGGGCTGCATGGTGCATAGCTACCATCCACCACTACAGAGTGCAGGATGGGATGAAGGCCAGGATACGCCTTTTCCATTCTGATAGCCAAACTGGGGACCTCAATTCCAAAGGAAATCGAGATGATGGAAGACCCCTTAACCTTATGTAGAACATGTTGATATGTGCGTTTAAAAAAAAAAAGGTTGCTTGGTGGAATTGAGCTCCTTGCCTGTGCAGTGATCTGTGGGCAATACAGGGGGCGTTTGAAATTGATTTTTCTTAACTAGTAGCCGATGTAGACCTCTCAGTGTTGCGGTGATGTGGCCCCTTTATGTTTTGGATGCGTTGCAGTTTTTTGGTGAGGTGTTTGGGCGTTTCTAGGTAGAGACTTTGTGTATTGACAATACCAATGAAAAGATGGCAAGGATTCCGTGGGGGGAAGTTGAGGTAAAGCAGGATCCCTCTTATTAGTTGAAGATGGTATGCAAAAAAATGTTTGCTGTTGCAATGACCTGTGGCTCCAGGGAGAGCATGCTGTCCATGAGTATTCCTAGGTTTATAATCACTGGTGAGGGTTTAGGTTGGGTTTCCATACTTTGTATTACGTTGTTGTCTAGAGGGGAGATCATTCTTTCCGTTTTGGTTGGGTTTAGGTTAAGACTGTTGCCATTCAGGTGCTTGTGAGGAATTTATTGAGGGTGTTGGCAGGGTCAATGTTGATAGTCGTCTTGCAAATAAGTTTGGCGTCATCCACATAGTTGTAGGATGTATGTCCATAAGTTAGTATGAGCTTCATTTTGGGGGGGGGCATGTGAATATTGAAGGGAAGTGGAAGAGGCTTGCACCTTGTGGTATGCCACAGGGGATATATTTAGTGTTTGTGTTGAATGGCAGCAGATAGGGTCTTTCAGTTTTGTCTTTGAAGAAAGATTTCAGCCATTGTAGTGCAGATTTTGAATACCGGAAATCTTCAAGTCTCTTGAGAAGAGTTGTGTGTTTGATCGTATCGAAAGCAGCTGATATGTCCAGTAGTGTGCGGGGAATTGGGTGCTGCTGTCCACATTCATCTTTAGATTGATCCATATGGAAAGAAGTGCTGGTTCAGTGGCTTTCATGGGACTGAACCCGACCAGGGTTTGGTCCAGTAATCTGTTGGCTTCCACATGGTTGAGCAGTTTTGTACACATGGTTCTCCAAGGTTTTTGCCGGCTAGGGTAGGTTTGATATAGGCCTGTAGTTGGCTGGGTCATCTATTTTTATTTTTTTTTTATTTTTTTTTTTTTCCCCATCTCGTTTTCTTAAGAATGGTTTGTAGGCTAATTTGTATGATTTTGGTACTATTCCAGTGTTCAGAGATGGGTTCATTAGTAGTCTGATGGAAAGGGGTCGTCTTTTGTTGTTGTGTTGAGTAGTTGTTTGTAGGTATGTGAGGGGCATGGGGGATCCGCCCATATTGGATTCTTTTAGAAGGTTGGTGAAAGTTTCCTCATTTATTGGTGTGAATTGGTTGAATGTTGCGCTGATCATTGTGCTTCTGGTTTGTGGGCGCGTGTTATTTCTGGTTCTACTGGATGCATCTCTGGCTTATTGGCTTGAATGTATATACAACATAACTGGGTCTGTTATGTTGTTACATAGTAGTTGAGGATGCAATGTGTTTTTTTTTCTTTTTTTTTTTTCTTCTCAGTTCTTTGATCATTCACATTTCTTTTGTGGGTTTCTTGCTGATTGAATTCTTGAGGCTTCGTGTGCTTTCTCCGCTTTCAAAACTGCTGATGTGTATAGCCAAATTTATCCAAATTGGTTGTAGTTTTCCTCCATGTCTTGTCTAGTATGTAGTGTTTCCTTGAGTGTTCTCAGTTCCTCTGTGAAACATCACCCTTTTTCGTTGTTGGTGTGAAAGATTTTAGGGTGCCATTTGGTCTAACCAGTCTGTGATGCAGGTGTGGAGTTTCTGTTCAGTGATGTATAGCGTCATTTTGTTTATTGGGGAGGTATCTGGTTTGGTGGTTTCTAGTAGATCAGTCAAGTTTCTTTTGTTAGTCGTCGCATGGTTTGTGGGTATCATGCGGCTCAGTACTTTGATGGTGAATGGGATCAAATGATGGTAGCTCCAAATGATTGGTACCGGTGGGGTGGCAGTCGAGAGTCCATCCTTGCAGAAGATTGCTCTGAGGGTGTGTCCAGCTCTGTTAGTGGGTCAGTTAATTTATTTGAGACAATGGGTTTCCAGCACGCCGCTGAGGGTGTTTGGGGTTTTGTTTTCTTTCTAACCAATTGATGACGTCTTCTAGAATGATGACGTGGTCATGGTTTATGGCTGGGTTGGCTATGGCATTAGTATGTTTTGTGGCGAAGTTAGGATTGTATGTGAGCGGCCTGCATATAAGGACGTGTAGGTTTATTGTCTTTGAGGTTGAATAAGAGTGAGTCTTCTATGTTTGTTGAATGAAAGCCTGTGGAGCTGAAGTGGTTTCTGTGTATCGCAGCGATTCCTCCTCTTCTGCCTTCTCTATTAAATTGTATTTGTGGTTGTCGAGTATGACTTTGTGAGTGATTACCTTGTAGTTGTCTGATAGTGTCATGGGGCCAGTCCTTCCTCATCCCCATGGTCCCATTGGACACAGTCCTGGCGCCTCTGGTGCCGGGCTCATCTTGGTGTGCTCTGTACACTACACTCTAGGCCCAGGGCGTGTGCAGCTGGGCTGGGCTGGGCTGGGCTGGGCTGGGCGTGGCCATGGATCAGAACTGGAAGGCACGTGCTACAGACCCAAAGAAGAGCAAGGTGGGGTTGGTAGGCGGTGCTAATGGGAGGGGCCTGAAACAGCCTATATAAGGCCAGCCCACCCACATGCCCTTCGCTTCGCGTTATTCTGCTTCCAAGCAGCGTAACGCTCTCCGCTGTACTCGCCGGTGCGCCTCTGGATGTTCTCAGCCTCCTCCTGAAGATTCTTCCGAGTATGCTTCTTACCTGCAGTCTTCCGCCCATATCTGCGAGCGCCTTCACTCCAGCCACTTCATCGATACAGACGCGTCTTACCTGCTGACAGCCGCTCCATCTGCAGGCGCGCATCCTGCCTTTTACCAGCCTCAACATTGCTGAGCGCACATCTTACCTGTTGCCAGCCGCTACACCTACACCGGTGAACGCTCCAGTCACTACACCGCGTAGCACGGCTCTCACCTGCAACTCGTGTTGGACTCTTCTTCTTGCCTCCATTCCATGACGATTGGAGTCGGAGACTTCCTCTTGCAATCTTCATCGAGGAACCAGACACCATTCTTCGTCGTTGGTCAGCATCTGTCAGGAAACGAGAACAAACGTGTTAGGACTCGTATGCATTTGCATGGCTTAAAGCTCTCTTTATAAAGACCATCTTACCTGTCACTGTTGGAACTCCATCAGCCTCTAAGGTCTCCAGATTCTCTTTGATCCAGATTCGCTCCCCGGACCTATGGAAATGGAATGAAACATTGCAAGAATTACTTTTAAAACGTAATACAAACACTTTAATCGAACAAACTATAATTATACCAAAGACTTAGCTTGTACGTGGATTGGTCGCAGCTGGTCTGGATCAACACCCCTATGGAGCAGTGAAGTATCTTGGTCCATTCTACCCGTCCCTGCTGAGGAAAGCAGGACGGATAGCTGTACATCATAAAATTACAGGTGAGCGTCTATGGGAAAGTGCTTTCCCACCATATTCTTGCACGAAAGGGTTGGGGGGAAGTCACGATACCCCCACTCCATACTCATTGCCTCTCCTCTTCACGCAGGGGCAACACCCAGCTCCAGAGCAGCAGGTTCAACCATTCTCCTAAGGGGAAGGTGATTTCGAGGAAGGGCTCCATCCATGCCCCAACGCCCCGTGGAAGCCAGGTGAGCGTAACAGATAGCCTTGTTTCTGTGAGGAAGAGTGTTTGTGCGCCTTCACTTAGGAGCTTGTAGATTTATCTTTTGTACTTGGCCATATGTTGTACACTGTGCATGCTGCAATTTGGGTGACTTGTTTTGAGTTTTTTCTTTTGGCGATCTGGTGTTAGTGGAATGTGCGGATTGTTTGTCAATTAGTTCTGTGAGGCTTGTTGCTTCTGGATGTGAAACTAGATTCTGTACTTTCATTGAGAGGCTCTTGTAGTTTCCGTGATGGGGCGGGGGTCTCTGTTTTTATATCATTGTAGTTGGGCATTAATTATTTCAGTAGCATGCTTTCAATCTCATTATCAAAGAGGTTTTTTTGTGTTTGTAGGGGGGATTGCATGTTTGCTCTGGTGCATATTGGTGTCTTTTGGTGGGGATATTTCTGATTGCTGGGTTCTGTGTTGGGGTGGGTTGTATAGTGGGGCTTCCTTATTTGTGGATTGTTTGATTTCTAATCTGGCTGGTTTGTAGGTGGAGAGGTAGCAAGCGATGTATGTTTTTGGTTGTCTCACCGTCAGTCTTGCCATGGGGAAGACTCAAAAACCACAGTGGCGAAGGCCTCACTCTGGTGGTAGGTTTCCAGATAGCTGTGATCCAGATTCTCAAGGCCTCTTAATGGTAACGGTCCCAAGGTGCGGACACCCTTCTTGTGTCACTGAGACAAACCTCATGGTGGCAAAATTCAAGGTTGCAGGATTCAAAAGTGGCAAATATTCCACTGTGGTGGAGTTTTCGAGGCAAAATTCAAAGTGGCAAAACTCAAGGTGGCAGAGTAGAAAGTGGCGGTATTCAACGCTGTAAAATGTTCCAATGGCAAAGGTTTTAAAATAGCATATTTCTGATGTGGGATAGATTCAAAGTGACAAAACCTAACAGTGGCAAAATGACCAGTAGCAAAATCAAAAAGGCAAAACTGAAGTGGATCGAATTAAAGGTGGGACATTTTACGGCGGTAATACTTTGCTAAAGTAGAAATTCCCGGTAGCACAATGCCCAGGTGCCAGAATTCAGAGGTGTGTAAAGAAGGCATGGTATCAAAAGTACAACTGACACACTAAAATATAGTTGAAGGGCGTTTATTGAACTTTGTGTGGTTTGGAAACCTAATTCTAACAGTGGGAGCAAGCTACGGCCATCAAATAAAAGAAAACGCTGTCCTAGTCAAATCAAAATTGGCCTATACTAAGAAAGCTATTGCCATACCCCACTCTAATGAACAAAAGGGGTGTGAGATGTTGCAATGTGTAAAAATAGTGTGTAATAACCAAAAAGGTACATGTAATGTGGTAGTTCAGGACTGCTGAACTGTAACTCCCCCTTCTCCAGATTTCAGCACGGGACAAGTCAGAACAATCTAGCACCTGGAGCAAACTCCGACTTCTCTTGCACGAGGAGGCAGTCTCCAAGGCACACCAGGACCTTTATAGCATCCTTTCTGTATCGTATCGAGTCTCCGTGTTGAAATGCCTTAGTCCATATATAGCAATTTAAACCATTTTACGTTCTCTTCTCATGCTCTCCCTCAGCCAGGCTCAGACCTCTTTCTTCTTCTCAATGGAATATTCCCTCTGCCGGGCTTGGATTCCCCTTTTAGGTCCCCCTATGCCAGGCTCAGACTATGTGTTTCAAAGAATGCTCCACACAACTTCTTTTCTATTATCAGGACAGACTCCCCTCGATCAGGCGCAAGCATGAAGCATGCGTTCCGTTTTGCCAAGGTTATACATTCAAAGACTTTGTTTGTGCACGGTTTTCTGTCTAACCGGCGCAGGACCACTTCAACACTTTCACATCTCACTGCTTTAACATCTTTCCGACATACTCCTTCCAGAGACCTTTTGAATGGGCACACACATGTGCGGGACCATTCTGTCACAATGTATCTCTTCTATTTTAGTTTCTAAGGACCAAATCTTTCGCCTCAGGCTTTCATCTGCATTCTCTATTCATCTACTTCATTATGCCATCCGGTATCGCAATGTTGCCTCCAATTTACCGGCTGCACTGAGCTGCTTGGTCGGAGTATGTTTCTCTCGAGCCAAGGACGATACTTGGGCGGCTGCAGCTCCTCCCTGCTTCGTCTCATCACCCAGGAGATCCTTGGCCAGTCTGCACCTGTGGAACAGCAATTCTTTATCGCTCTAGCTGTTAACAGACTGTTCAGTTTCCACCGATCACAGGGGGACAGGGTCATGGGTTTCTCCCTGCTTGTGGCCCCATCTTCACCTGTTCGTGTTCGGCCTTCGTCCAGTCGCCAGCATAACGATCCTGCTACATTATGCATTTTGCCTCTCTCCTCGCCTTGCTCATAGTGTGCTCTCATGCTCCGTATTTTATCCGTGTGGGGGAAGGGTAGCGGGATTCAGGTGAGAGTCGTTACGGTTAATTGCCTGAACCTAAAATTGGCACATGTTGCATGGAATGGTTGGGTGTGAGTCTGTTTTCTCCCAGAGCGCTGAGCCCGTGTAGTAGTGTTCGTGTATGATGGGGGGGGAAGTGGGGTTGAGCAAGGTGCCCCAACAGCACATGGGATGGTGAGGGGGCTAATGGGAAAATAGAAAATAGGCGAGAGGATACTGCGTCTCTCCATTGGGTGCCCCACTCCCTCTCCCCCGGGACTCCTCATCCAGGTGATCCTTCCGCACTGGTCCACCCCCGGGGTCTTGATCCAGTAGGGATGGCTGTACCCCGGCCACCTGGATGACAGATCCCAAGGGATAAGTCTGTGAGACACCCTCTGGTTTCTCACAGGTAGTAGGTTTCAAAGTAGTTAGACCTTGGTGGTGGGATTCAGGGCTTCATGTATAGTGGCAGAACTCACAACAATGAGATTCGAAGTGGGCAAGTTTAGGGGGCAAAATTCAAAGTAGTAAAATTCAAAAAGCACTAAACTCTCACAATGGTAACATTTTTAAAAGCATCAAAATCTCACTGTGGCCAAATTCAATGGCAGCAGAATTCAAGAGTGGCAAACATTCAAAGCCACAGAGACTTGCAGAGGCATTGTTCAG
Source organism: Ambystoma mexicanum (assembly GCF_040938575.1). Classification (NCBI taxonomy): domain Eukaryota; kingdom Metazoa; phylum Chordata; class Amphibia; order Caudata; family Ambystomatidae; genus Ambystoma; species Ambystoma mexicanum. Next base: position 2,265,311 of record NC_090940.1, read on the forward strand.
TCGGCCAAATATAAAGGTGGTACACCCATGCTGTAGCAAGAAGCAGGTAGCAATATTCAGAGCTGGCAAAGTTCAGAGTAGCTTAAAATGAGTGGCAAAAGCTTGTAGTTGTCAAAGTCAACTAATGAAGTTGAAAGTGGCAGAGCGCCACAATGACTAGTTCAAGTGAGCAAAACTCATACGTGGCAAAACCTCATCGTGACTAGATTCAAGAGCAGCACAATTCAAAATGGCAGTGCCTCAAGAGCAGCAAAGTTGCAAAACCATGTCGGGGCAAAATTCAATTCAGTGGAATTCAAAGTGGCAGAACTACAGTGATTGGGGTCAAGGTGGCAAAACTCAAAGATGGCAAGAAATGTAAAGTGGCAGGACAAAATTCCAAGGAAGCAAGTTCAAAGTGCCAAAGCCCTGCAGTGTGCAATTTAAATTCAGTGGTACTCAACAGTGGCAGGACTTCACAGTGGTGGGCGGGGGGCTCAAGGTGGCAAGAATTCAGCGGTGGTAATCAATTGAAGGTTGCAGAACAAATTTGAAAGCAGCAAACCTCAAAGTGACAATACTATGCAGTGGCAAAACCCTTACTGTTATGAGGAGCCAGGTGTTATGATGTGTTATGATAATGTGCCTAATGTAATACAGCTTTTTTCACACATCTAGCGGCTTGTAGCCAGAAATGATGGCCAATGTTAATTGTTAATGACAGTTGATAAAAAATGTCCATTGAATATATAGCACACGCTTTGCTTAGCTTGCTTCTAGAACACATTTTATTGCTTAACTAAAGGTCCAGGAAGGTGTTGCTTCCTGTTCCAGCAAAGAGTAAAACTACAGAATGGTAGCTTCCTGTTTCAACTGCACGCAGTACGGGCAAGCGTTAACTTCACACCATTAAGTGTTACATCTGATAAGGAGTCAAGGACAGGGAATACGAACAGACGCGTATTGCATATGTTCGCTCTGCAAGACTTTAGGAACAAGCAACATATCTAGCTCTTCGCTAAAGTAAAGCCCCATGAAATGCAATGGGGGCAGTCACGGAACAAATATAAACCCCCTCTTTAATAGTTAGAAGACCGTATTCTCAAAGGGCAAAGTAACACCCTGTGTGTTAAGCTTTAACCTCCCACATAGCGGATCCGACGCACATATGAGTAGACAGACCAGGTACCTTCTTAGATGTAAGGCGCAAGCAGAAACAAGGGGTCGGGAGGAAATATACCCATAGAGCAGCAGACTCGGAGGCCGTCGGGGCTGGGTCCACAGCAGCAGCAGGAAGGAGTTAAGCAGAAGTCGTTAAACCTCAGAAGGCGCTGTTTCTTTCGAAGCACATCCTGATCTAAAACGTGAGTAGAAAGTGGGGACTTGCTGGATGCATTTAGACTAAAAGGTGTGTATCATAGCTCCTTGGTCACTCATGTTAAACTAAAACAATCACTTGATCTGTTTTTCATTTATGCAAACATGCTCTTTGCTGGCATAGCAATTATGTTCATAGGTGTGATACGTTAGCTTATATTTGCTTCTGCTTTTGCGTGTTTAATGCGAATTAGGGCCTTGAGAAGGTAGAATGTGATATTAAACATATTAACCTGAAAACGCTGGTGTCAAGTGTGCAATTCAGAGTAATGTGTCAAAGTGGTATCTCTGAGTCTAAGAACTTCACAAATTCCTGGCTGTATTTGTTTCATCATGGTGGTAAGCACACACACACAGACCCCCCCCCCCCCCCGGCAGGTTGTATTCTAGCGCTACAACGCGGCATGAAAAGACTGATGACCGCATGTCCATTTTCACAGCCTCAACTGAGGTCGAGATAAGGGGAACGGGGGTCCAGCCTAACCACAGGCAATCTTGTTGGGTGGCACCTGCATCCAATGGCACGTCTTGGAGATGACCATGGTATTACTAATGGTTAAATAACCTCATGCCCCAATCATAAATGGACCGGGCAAAACATTTCTTTTCTAAAAAGCTTTTTAAACCAAAGAGGTTAGGTGAGTACAGAAGATGGCCCATCGGGAAATAAACATCCCCATCCATTGTAGAATGGCGCTTTTCGAGTGGCTGCGATCATCTCACTGTCACAGTGAATACCAACTTCACGGCAGCGATAGCCCAGCTATGTGGGTTGCCAGCCGAATCTCTCTCTACATACTTAAAAACCCCAGCTAACAAGACAAATAACGTGTATGCAACTCTTCTGATAAGGCGAGCTTTAGACACATCCAATATCTCCCATACCAGTTTCCTGAATTTGCTTTAACACATACGAATCGTGTCAACTGGTTTGGAGGTAATCTAGTTTATCCACAAACAAATGCTAGACATGGACCGTTGGCCCGGTTTCAATCAAACTGCAGAGGTGCCTTTTTACAAACGGACGAATTGCTAGCCACACACTTTGACACAGTGCGTAATATTGCATTGCAATATGCTGCGCAGCAAGGCGTGGCGCCTGCTTAGTCACAGGGACAGATGGACGCAAGTGGAGTGCAGCTACAGACATTGAGAATTTATATTAGAGTTATGCCCTTCCAGAAATGAAGACATACCCAAGTGGTATTCAGAAAGGCTAAGACAGCTGCAAGCCGCCTATCCCCAGGTCACACCACAGCATAGGGCACTAGCCATGCTCCTTCCATCTGGCTGCACACCAACCTTTAGCAAGCTGTGACAGCCGGATCTTAATTTATAGCTGGCTTTATTTACAGCTGATGGGCATGCCATCTATCACATGGCTAGCATTAATATTGGCAGAAATTATAAGAGCACAAGGCACTGCTTCTGCCATGAACTTAGGCCTGTCCATGGCATCCAATAATTATCAAATGGTTGAGCTCATAATTCTACCCTTATTGAAATGAGGTTGGAGGTTCACAGAACATTGTCCCAATTAAATGAGCAAGAAAAGAGCAATTTGGGGACATAGTGACATCCACTTATCAATCGCTCGGCAGGGATCACTTAAGCAGGAGACCTGCAGAGACACAAAAAAAGCTAAGAAAGATGCTAAACCAGACAAGGAGACCCACCACGAAGGGAGACCCTTGAAAGGACTGGGACAGTTTCAAGGAAAAAAGGGCAGTTCAACACATAGGCGACAGTTTTCATCAACAGAGGAAGAAAAATACCCAGAGCGGGTGCCAAAGAATGGGGAAGCTACAGGAGCTAGGGACACCCTGCAGTGGCAAGGCACTCACAGAGGTGGACAGTCTTGCGGTAAGCCTCGGGGGCAGTCCAATTTTAGACCAACTGACTATGATTTTAGAGACAGGAAACACATCACGTCCACAAAAATATGGCACTGATGAGGGTTCATCTCCTTCCTCACAGGCAAGGACGCCTGATCCTTTCACAAAAAACAAGAAGCGACGTCATAGGTCTTCATCGACTTCTTCCTCCTCTCGCGCCAGAGTGTCCTTTATGAAAAAGTCGACTCAGTGGAATGGGGAGATTTCTGCCTGAAAATGCTAGACCTTTTTAGAGTGCGGCCCCTCCGAGTGCCTCGCTCAAGGAGTCAAAGAAATCTGGCTACCTCTCTGTTTCTAGAAAGGCTGGTAGGGAGTCTGATGTGTCTCCTTCCCACACACCTATCAGCCCGGGAAGAAAGGTTCCTCGACACAAATCCAAGGAGTCTTCCTCGACGCACAAGATGAAATCTCAAGCTTCCTCCTCGCATGCCAAATGTTTAGGGTCTTCGCCACCGGTTTCCAGGCTTTCTCCTAAGCCGCTGAGACATTCACCCGAACCTTTGCAGCATTTACTAGTCCAAGCCATCGAGGCATTCACCGTCTGCTTCTTCGAAACCCTCGACTCCATCGGTTCAAGTGCCCTTGAAGCTTACAAAGACCTCCACTGACTCTACGAAGTCCTATAAACCATTGCCTCGGCCAGATTTTATTTTTTTGCAATCCATTGGGTCCCTTCGAGGAAGAGGACGACCAAGAAATCTTGTTGAAATCCTGAAAGAGACTAGCACTTAGGAGACGTCACCTGAGGCGGATTTTGGAAATCCAGACGTGGTTGGCTATTCAGACCTATTTTATAGGTCGGTGATCAGTAAGGTATCGGAATATCTTTGTTAGTCTAAACCAACTGCAATAATTGAAAAAGATGACGTTCTGGATATACCGGACCTTTATTTAGAGTCTAGAGAATTGGCTGAATCTGGATTCTATTACATCATTGAACAAGTTACTGACAAAAAAAATATAGACCAGCTTCCATAGATCCTCCCTTTTTTCTTTGTCAGAACTGGACACAGTTGATTCTGTAAGCAGGGAAATGCCTGCTAGTACGATACTAAGACGCCTGGCATGGCTGAGGAAATCCAGTTTGCGCCAGTTGTCCAGGCGCGTTTGCTGGACGTGCTCTTTGATGGGACTCAATTGTTCGGTGAAAAAGCGGACAAACTGCAGGCTTCAAGACCAGCAGCTAAATCTATGTGGGGACTTCAATAAAAAAAATCTTGGTCACAAGGGTGGGGAGGATGTCCTTTTTGGTTTTATTCTTCCATTTCTAGAGGGAGATTACAGTATCGGAGAAGGACACCATGTGAAGCCAGAGGTAGAGGGGGGTAAAACTCCTTGCGCAACACCCTCTGAATTGCCCTTGGCTGTGGCTCGGTCAGCAAAATCTCGGACTCCCTCCCCTACAAGTCTGTGGTAGGAGGCAGACTGTCGCAACATCTCCAGCTTTGGCAAGGTATAACTTCCGATGCATTGGTGTGATGGTTACTGCCTCCCTATCACAAAGAAGCCCCCGGATTGTACCCCAAGAGACCAATCTTTCATGGATCCAGATAGCTCCTTCAACAGGACATTCTTATCCTGTTGGAGAAAGGTGCAGTAGGCTGGTAACTTCAGCGGAGAGAAACCAGGGTTGGTACTCTCCTAATTTCCTAATCCCCAAGAAGGATAGAGGAGCACGATCCATCTTGGACTTCAGACGCTTGAACAAGTTCCTCAGGAAGGACAAGTTGAAGATGGTAAGCTTATGGCCGTGGTGGCAGCAAGTCTACGGAGGGAGGGGTTTCACATCTAGAAAAAAATGATCCCGAGGATATCGCGCCGCTCTGTGCATGTCACTTTATTCTAATAGTACTATATTTACATGAGGAGGACTGTCGCTTGTGTGGATGACCAAGAATAGCCTCTATAATTGGTCGCCCCTTGTCATGCACCTGTCTCTCCAATATTTGAGATATGAAGTTTGATACATTTGCTTGTATTTCAAAAAACTTTTTTTTTTTTTTTGTCTAGATGGCCCTATGGCAACATGTTTCGATCACATATGGTCCTCTTCAAGACAGGGCCGTTAGTCCAAAACCAATCAATACAAGTTACATGCAACACATGTTGAAGTTATTGACATTTAAATAAATTATATATATTTGCTAGTCAGTGCCATCAAATTATTATCAAGAAGTTAAATTAAAGCCATTGGGACAGACAAAATTGGGATGGGGAGGTTCAGAGGGAGCCGAGAAATTAGTTATACATATTCCATTAGTTGGGTCCATTCACATTAGGAAATAACATTTGTCCCCCCCATGCTGTTGAGAAAAAACACACACCCTTATCTCTGACACCAATCATCCATATCTTTGCACACTCACTCTTCATCCAAGAGTCATTCCATTCCTACATTGTTTTTATTAAGTGGAGGATAGGTCCAAAGCCCTCTTCTATTGACTATTTGAGGTATACAGATTATACACCACAAGTGAGCTCGCCTCTATCTGTGGCCTCTAATGTACTGGCATATTATTAACATAGTTGCTATGTACATAGTGCCATTCCGTGCTTGGCCTGAAATTGTTACAAAATATTGACAGCTCAATGTGAACATTTTATGCCAGTCACTCGATGCAGAGCTTACTTGATAATGATTTCCCTAAAAGTGTCCCATACATGGTGTACATTACATGGTGGGTATTAAAAATGTCAACCATAAGACCATTCCATTATTGATAACCAGGTATATTATATATATATATATATATATATATATATATATATATATATATATATATATATTCCCCTAGAGATACCCAGCAAATCTAGTCTGATTCAGAATCTAAGGATACCCCTTTCCTTAACTTGAATATAAGTATTGCCATTTAACATCCTAGCGTTGTTCCGCATGCATTAGCAGCCATGCCCGCCATCTTAAAAGCGCCATTTATTTACATTGTGACGTCACACGGTGTGTTGCGGACATTTTGAATGGCATTTTCTAAAACCTATCCGTGCATATCTAAACATCAAACTGCTTCTGAATTATGCCTAATAGTAATGCTTGTAATATTTACGATGCCCAATGATGTAAATATTGATCTGGCTTAATATTAGAATTAATTATTCCTTTATGCTGAATAATTCACCATAAATGCATCCTGTTTTACAAAAGGTCCATATTGGTAAGTATTCTCTGCATTCGTAATCCCAACCCAGATAACGTTTGTGCATAATCCAATGTGGTACTAAGTTTATCCCATTTGGAATATGGCCACACAGATTCTCATTTGCTCACTAACTGGCAATCACCTCCATATGCCCACTAATCATCATAAGGCATTCATTACATTATTCGATAGCTAGCTGATGGCGCATCCGTAGAAGGCTATCTATTAGTCTGGTTATTAGATGTTTCCTACACCCAATGTAATACTAAACTCTGGGTTTAGTGTTTAACCTTGTGGTTTGAGACCTCGAGCAAGGGCATCCCATTACCGTTAAATTGGTAATGTAAATGGTAATTAGTAATAGGTTAATGATAATTGGTAATAGGTTAATGCTGGCCTATTAACCTACTTGTTTAGGTTGTGTTCCATGTACATTATCCAAAATATGGGTGGTGGGTAGGGTCTACGCACTCACTTCAACAAAATCTGTGATCAAATTATGATAATGCTATCTGAATGGACATTTCCACAAATACAAGAACTATTGTATGAAGAACATAGATTTATTCAATAGTTGAACAGCCGACCCATTTTTCGACCTGCGGGTTGTTCTCGAGGCAAAACTTCCAAATCCTGTTAAAATTCTGTCAATCTCGGATGTGGTTCACTCTTTGAGTGGAGTGACTTGCGAATGCAAAACTCCCAAAGTTGAAATAATTGAGTAAATGCAGAGTTCCGAGTTCAGTTGCTCTAGAGCATCTGAGATTGACAGATAGAATTTGGACGTTTTGCCTTGAGAACGACCCGCAGGTCGAAACACGTGTCGGCTGTTCAACTATTGAATAAATCTGTTCTTCATACAATAGTTTTTGTATTTGTGGAAATGTCAATTCAGATAGCATTATCATAATTTGATCACAGATTTTGTGAAGTGAGCGCGTAAACCCGACCCACCACCCATATTTTGGATTGTTCATTTGTTGCCAGCTCTTGGTGGATGAGCTGGAGGGTTTTGGAGTTCACGCTGCCGGCTAGTTCAATTATATAACAAACTCTTTGACATATTTTAGTAGTGGTGTGGTGTGTGGCGCACAGCATTCCCTTTTCGAATCCACAACCCTTAATCTTCCATGTACATTAGTCATGGAATCTTCTCTCGCAGATGGTCCAACAATTTCCGAGTGTCCAACATCTCCCGGCCTTCGATTTCCTAAGGTTGCTCGGCCTCATAGCATTCAGCATTTTTCTGGTGCCAGAAGCCTGTCTGAGAATGAGGTCCCTCCAGTGGGCTCTCAGATCCCAGTGGTCTCAATTCTCCGGCAGAAAGACGGACCTTCTCCATGTCCCGACAAAGGTCGCCCAGGATCTTTTGTTGTTGGTCCTGCCAAGAGAATATAATGAGAACCCTTTTGTCGACCATGGCTGGAGATGACATTTGTGACTGACTACTCGCTCACAGGATGGGGAGCGCACATCAGTCAGCAGACACTGATCTCGGTCGTAGTCCAGACTCCATATCAACCTTTTGGAGCTCAGGGCTATCAGGCTAGCGCTGATGGCCTTCCTGCCCTCAATACGGGGGAAAAGTGTCCCCCACAATAAGAAGGTGGCCATGCACTACCTCAGCAAGAGGGGGGGCGTGCGTCTCTGCCCTTGTGCAGAGAGGCAGTGTGGCTCTGGGCACTGAGAGAAGGAATAGCTCTTCTGGCAGTTCATCTAGCTGGAGATGGAGAAAAAAAACACAGTGGCGGACGCTCTAAGCAGGCAGATCACGATCTCCCACGAGTGGGAGTTGCAAAGAGGAGTGCTAGGGGATGCGTTTGTGGTGGACTCAGTTTCCACTTCTGTACGTTTTTCCACCAGTCCCCATCATTCCTCATGTCTTCAGGAGGTTGAAGTTGGGGAAAATCATGATCCTCATTGCTCCGGATTGGGCCAGGAGAACGTGGTACCTGGGCCTTCTGGACATAGCCATCTGCCCTCCAGTCCTCTCGCAAGAGGGAGGTCGCATTCTTCACTCGGAGATCAGGACTCTCAACCTTCACGTCTGGTTTCTGAGAGGGTGAGATGCAAGGATTGGGACCTTTTTGGAAGATGCGATGATTTTGTTTGTTTATTTTATTTGTATAGCGCTCCAGACCCAAGGGTAGAAGGGCGCTTAAGAATACGGTTACAGCGTTGAGAAGTATTTTGTGTTGCATACTTCGTACATATTTATAATACATACATGTATATACAGTTATCAATATCCAATACACATACGATACATACAATATACCATTTACAGTATAAATACAGTCCATAATCCAGTTGCCGCACAGGGGGTGTAAGGTCTGGTGTTAGTGGGGCTACTCTTTGTTTAGGAGCCAGCTGATGACCTGCTTCCTGAAGATCTGGAAGGACTCGATAGTTTTGATGTTTAGAGGTAGGGTGTTCCAGAGTTGGGGGGCAAGTACTGAGAAGCTTGCCCCTCCAGCTCTTAGGTGGAATCTGGGCACTGTCAAGCATAGAGTATTGGAGGATCTGGTGAATCTGATAGCAGGTTTCATGGTGAATTTGTTAGCTAGATATGGTGGTGCTAGATGATTGAGGGACTTGTACGTGAGGCAGATGGTTTTTAAGTCAATTTTTTTGGCATATGGATAGCCATTTGCAGGCTTTCCTAGTAGCGGAGATATGCTCTCGTCTGGGAATATTGAGGGCTGCGCGCAGAGCGTTATTATGGATTACCTGCAGCTTGTTAAGTACGGATTGGTTAGCACCGAGGTACAGGCTGTTGGAGTAATCCAGTTTGGATTGTATGAGGGCTCTGGCAAGGGTGAGGCAGCTGTTAGGTGATAGGAATGGTCTGCTGGCCCTAATGAGCTTGCCGGTGTAGGCAGCGGCTGAGGCAGTCATATTGGTGTGTTTGGAGAGGTTGGTGTTGGCATCTAGATGGATGCCAAGGGTTTTCACGCTTTTAGCAATGGGGATAGTGTGACCATCGATGGTGATGTTATTGTAACTAGGATTGAGTTTAGTTAGGGTGTTGGGGGAGCCGACGATGAGGAGCTCTGTCTTCTCATCATTCAGGCAGAGGCCTTGAGAGACCATCCATGCCTGAATGATGGAGAATATTTTGTTGATCCGGGCGACGTCTGCTTGGTAATTGCCTGTGATGGTGAGGAGTATCTGGGTGTCATCTGTGTATTTTGTGTAGGTGACACCCAGACGGTCCAGTTTGTCAAATAGAGGCTTTGTAAATATATTGTACAAAGTGGAGGATACACAGGATCCTTGTGGGACCCCGCATGTGATGGGGTTGGGGTCTGCTGCAGCTGTTGTTGAGAAAACCTGCATGGTTCTGTTTGCCAGGAAGGATTGTATCCATGTGATGGCAGAGGAGGAGAAGTGGACTGCGGTGGCTAGGTGACTACAAAGGATTTCATGGCTGACCAGGTCAAAGGCCTCTGAGAGGTCTAGTAGGAGTAGGATTGCGGCATTGCCTTTGTCTTTAATTTCATCAATCTGGCTTTTTGGATCAACGAGGGCGGTTTCTGTTCCATGTTGAGGTCTGAAGCCAGATCGACGTATTCCTAGCAGTTGGTTGCATTCCTGAATTTGGATGTAGGCGACTCTGTCCAGGATTTTTAGTAGGAATGGGACTGTGGTGATGGGCCTCTAGTTGGTGGCTATGGCCGGGTCGAGGGATTGTTTTTTCAGGAGTGGGAGAACCCATGATTGTTTTAGGTTGCTAGGGATCGAGTTATTGGTAAAGGATAGGTTAATAAGTTTGGTGATGAAGGGGGAGAGCTCTCTAGCTGCATCTTTTATGATATGGGCGGGGCAGCTGTCTCCTTTGCAGTTCGAGGGTTTTAAGGAGGTGATGATTTTTTGAACTTCCGTAGTGATAACTTTCTTGAATGTGAAGCCTGATCTGGTGATGTTGGGCGTGGGTTGGCTAGGGTTGGTGACCTTGTTATTGGAGAGTTGTTGGCGTTTGTCTTCTATTTTGGTTTGGAGTCCTGAAATTTTGTTGTTCAGAGCGTTTTGGATGCTGGTGCACCAGGATTTGTCTTTCAGGCAGGTGTCTGGAGGTGGAGTGGGATTTTCTAGTTCTTTTAGAATTTTAAATCATTCTTTGGTGGAGGAGCCTGCCTGAACAATCCTGGTGTTGTATACATCTTTTTTGGTGCAAATTATCTCCCTTTTGTAAAGTGAGGATACGTTTTTGAGGTTGGATTTGTTTTCCGCGGTGGGGTTGGTCTTCCAGGTGTGTTGTGCCTTGGCTTTCTCTTTTCTGAGTGATTTGAGCTCAGGGCTGTACCACGAGTTCAGGTGAGCTTTAGGTTTGTCTTTGCGTATTTTCAGGGGAGCAATGGTATCCATTGCCTTAGCCATGGAGTCATTGAAGGTGTCAATCAGCAGGTTTAAGTCAGTGTTGGCTGGGAGAGCATTGAGGGTGGGTAGGACCAGTGGTAGTAGGGCTTCAGCAGAGATGTTGCCTTTATTCCTGGTGGGACAGGCTGGTGCCACGGGGTGTTTATTGGGAAGTACCTGGTTGGTGTTGACCTCAAGAGGGATCATGTGGTGATCGGTCCATGCCAGAGGTTGGGGGTCTTTGCAATTTGTATTGCAATTGTAGGTTGTTACCCAATCAAGGGTTCTGCCTTTTTGGTGGGTGGGGAGTACAATGAGTTGAGTGAAATCATGTTCAGTTAGGACATTGGCTAGGGATGCAGCAGGTGCATCGTTCGGGTCTTGGTAGCCGAGGTTGAAGTCCCCAAGGATCATGATTTGTGCTGACGGTTTGGAATTTTCGGTGATGAGGGATGCAATGTCTTCTTCAAAGGCCCCAGGGGGTCTATATATGAGGTGGAGGGTGATTGTGGTTGTGGGGGAGGTTTGCAGTGGGCGGGAGGTTTGGTATTCGGTTTAGTTTGGTTGGACTTAGCGATGGGACTGGGGTGGCTGTGTGTAGTGTTGGTAGGGGGACCTGGGTTGACATGGGAGGTGTGAGGGTGGTGGTGGTGGTGGTGGTGAGAGGGAGGGAAGGGGGAGGTGGAGGGTAGGAACGGTGTGGGGCAGGGTATGGGGTGGTGTCTGGGGCACCCTAATTTAGCCAGATCGTCCTGGTGGGCTATGTAGCTGTTACTGCTACAAGGTACGTTGTCCAGCGTTATGCAGAAAGGGAACATGGTTGGGGCAAGCCAGAAGATCATGGTCTGGTGATAACAGTGCGTGATACTGGAGGCTAGTGGCACTGGTGGGGGAGCGGGCCAAGCTATGATGGTTAGTGGCTAGTTTGAGCTGGGTAGAGTTGGTCAAAGTACACCTTGGAGCGCTATGGTGAGTAGGTTGAAAGCACATCTAGATTCGAAATTGCACATATGATGGTACAGGTAAGTAAGGGCTAGTTTAGTCAAATGGGCAGAGGTCATCGTCAAACTATGCTGAGGACATACTAACATCTAAGCAATTAATTAATGTAAATAGAGGGGGACTTCAGTGCTGTACCTAACAGATGTTGGTTATGGTTGGATCACATCTGGGCTAGTCAATGCAAAAACACACATAGGCTAAATGCAAATTGTGACGCAGGGCACTTTAGGCTAGTCAATGCAAAGACACACACAGGCTAAATGCAAGTTGTGGCGCAGGGCACTTTAGGCTAGTCAATGCAAAGACACGTACAGGCTAAGTGCAAGTTGTGGCGCAGGGCACTTTAGGCTAGTCAATGCAAAGACACATACAGGCTAAGTGCAAGTTGTGGCGCAGGGCACTTTAGGCTAGTCAATGCAAAGACACACATAGGCTGAATGCACATAATGCCTGGGGGGTGCTTGCAATAGGCAGTTACAATAGGCAGGCAATGGGCAGTGACAAATAGTCATGCAGTGGGCACCATATGTAAGGGTGATGATTTCAACATTAAATCAGGAGCACATGGTTGTGACGTGCAATATGGTCGGCATTGGGCAGGTTACACTGAGAGGAAGCATGCCTGAGTACATGATTGTAATTGACATGGACATTGATGTTAAGATAGATAGTTGGCATGCAGAGGTGTATATTGAATATGATAGTGATGTTCGTATACTGTGTCTTTCAGGGACAGTGTTGAAGTGTTCGCGTCTGTGAGGCGAGTAGGATCATTGGGCACAGGTTTTGAAGAGTCAGGGGAGTTCAGTTAGCGGCAGCTTAAATAGTAGTTTAGAGTGTGATGATCCAAGACAGATGCAGCATGTGCAGGGGGGAAGTGTCGAGGCATCGGTTGCGTTGCCTCAGTGATCCGGATTGCTTTCGGCTAGAAGACCAGCAACTAAATACCTATACTGCTGCCGTTGATACAAGTTTTGCAGCTGCTGCAGGGAAAAAGATCCTTTCACTTGCAAAGTTCCTACTTTCTCACTCCATTTGACCCATTCACGGTTACAGGGGGCTACAGTCAAAGGCTACTTAGTGGCATGTTCGATCTTTAAAAGATCTCCTTATGAGGGATACTTTAAAGTGCCGATTGTGATAGTTTTCGAAAGGCCTAACGTTTGTTTCCACCAATTCCTTTTATCCTACGAACATGGGACTTCAACTTAGTGTTAAGGTACCTCGTGGGGGCTTCTTTCGAGCCATTACATTTGTATCTTTTGAAGATGTTAAGACTGCCCTCTTATTAGTTTTCACGTCCGCCCACTGGGTAAGTGAACTGCAGGCTATGCCTTCAAAGCCACCTTTTTACGTCGTTCTTTAAGGACAAGGTAGTGTAAGGAGTCTGTTCATCTTTTCTTCCAAAAGTGAAGTGTGTTGGCATTTCATTTAATGCAACGGATTGTCTTATCGACTTTTAACCCACTGCCACACCCATCAAAAGTAGAGGCTTCATCGGCTAGACCCTAGAAGGGTGCCTATTACATTTCACGGGATGACCAACATTTTGTTGGATATGCAGGACCGAGATTAAGTTTGGTGGTAACAAAGCAAACCATTTCACGGTGGATAGTACTGTGCATTACTGCATGCTACTCACTAACGGGAAGACTCGACTGAGGGTGCTTTCCACTAGAGGAGTAGCTGATTATTCAGCTCTGGAAGGTGGGATGCTGCTGTAGGACATCTGCACAGCGGGAACTTGCTCGTCCTTTCGTACGTTCAGCAGGTTTCATTACTTATCTCTCAGGAGAGGAGGCTAAATTTGCCTAGGCTGTTCTCCATAACATCAACAAATGGACATGCTTGGCACCCATCTCCTGTGACAAACTGCTGTGGGTGTGTATGAAAGATGAGGAATATGTGGGAGGACACAGTCCATTTGAAGACCAAGTTACTTATCTGTGGTAACGTCCTTTTCGACTGGATGTTCATCGCATGTATTCCTCATTGCCCCTTCCATCCTTCCACTCTTGCTTGCCAAGAATTTCAGTGCTTTACACCATTCTTTCTCGCAACATCAAAGTCTCCATTTATGGCAAGGAATGAATAATAATGGGGTGGGGAGTGAATTAGCACTTAGGTAACAGTCCCCATGCGTGCTTCATATACCTGCATCAACGTCACGAGTTGCATGACGCTCGAGACTATGAAAAAAAAATAATCTTACAACAGCCTGGGATATATCCAAGATGAGGAATACGTGGGAGGAATATTCGGTGGAAAGAACATTAACACGAGTAGGTAACTTGTTCTTCTGACGCACAATAGTTGAGTCATGGAGCACTATATAGCTTGAGCACTTATCTTCTGGCACACATGACCGTGGCTGATGGGTAACTTGCACAATACACCTTGCACAATAAACAAGCTCACACAATTCAGGTAATCTTTATTTTCACTAAAACAGCCTGTGAAGGCATCATGAATGAGACACCAACAACGAGGCAGAAGTTTAACGTTTAAACCTTTTTATTAACTAAAAAAGGTTGGGGAAAATGCTTAACATTCCCTTAGCTAGGGCGGGAGTTCCAAATCTAAATAAACTAATGATAGTCTGTGTCAGGAAGTCCAAATAAATGTCTCTGTGTTCAAACCCTCAGATCTGACTGAATGTATGGATGTCCGCATCAAATGATGGGTTCCAAATAATAGTTCTGAGCTTCTTCCAGCTTTTAAGTGGAAAAGGGTTTTCCCTTCCCCATGATTCAAATAGTTCACTTTATAACAAAGGGGTTCCCTTCCCCTGGCTTTCAAGGCTTCCAACATTTCAAAACACAATTCCTTTGGGTATTTGATTCCAACATAACACAGTTCTGTGGGATATTTCCACAGCTTTTCGAGTTTGGTTACTTGTCACTAGTTTCAAGATCAGCTCATCAATCTCTGTTCACTTAGGCTTTCTTTCTTTAGTGTGGCTTTTCCTTAGGTGGGTGTATTCGGTTTAGGCGCAGTTGTCGGACCACGCGGTCCACCCATTACAGGACACGCAACCAACACACCTTGCTTGGTTTTGTTTCATAGGTAGGATTCACAATGAGGCTTTGCTCACTGTCCTTTTCAACTACCTTTTTGAAGCTTTATTCTCACAGCTTCCATTAACTTGCTCTTGTTATGTTATGTCCAGTAGCTTTCACTTGCAAAATGAACAGAGGCTTCCCAGTACACTCTCCTGCTAGGAAATGCTACTGTTAAAGTTTAAGTTGCACAAGCTTTCCAGTACACTCCTGCTAGGAAACTTATTCTCTAGGATACCAGCATTGCTACGATTTTACTTCTCTTGCTTAATTATTCTGGACTATTGAGCCCTTAACAATGTAAGCTTACTTGACTCTTAGTAATGCTGGCGTATTTGCCTCTTGGCAATACTTGTTTTCCATTCACTTTTTCCTTCTATGCAATTCAGATATTCAAAACCAAATGTTTCTTGACTTCAAAACCATCCATCCACCATGTCTGGAGCCCCCTTTTCACCCAGGCGGACTTGCCGGTTTCCTTGCGGTCGGAATTTCCCTTTCGTCGGCTTTCGGGAGACTTGTTGCCATTCAGTCTGCTCACACTGGTTCCTTTGGGTGTTCGGCGTCCTCCTCGGCTTCCTCGCTTCCCAGCTGCTTTCTGCTGTGATCGTCGGCGGTCCTGCATCGGCAGGCTTTCGGGAGCCTCTCCAACGCTCACAGTACCTTTTCTCTGTACCACACTGCTCTGCCTCAGACTGCCAACGAGCCCCTCTCACTCGTTGCACCGGATCACGCTCCATAAACTTCCCAGCATCTCGGAAAGGGGCCTGCTCACCGCCACAGCTTCTGCCCTGGAACTCTCCTTCACGCTTGTGGTGCTTGCCCTGATACTTCTCAGCTGAGCCTGTTTTTAACGTTTCTGGCTCCATGGTAATTAGCCCAACAACTAGACCGCTCTTGTTTCTTCCTCCAGTCTTTCCTCTTTTTCAATGGTGGCCTCCTCGTCTCAGTACAAGTGGGGTAAGTTGCCTAGAAAAATATGGAAGGGATTTTTAATACCCTACAAAGACCTGGGGAATATTGGGTTCATTGGAAAAGGAAAATAGAGGAAAGTAGGTCTCCACCAAGGGTGCCTCATCCCCATTCCCAAAGTCTTCTCAACCCAGGTGATCTGCCTTCGCTATGACAAACTTCAGGAGTATCAGTGGTCCAGTGATGAATATCGGTTTCTAAACCCTCAATCAGCCCCACACCTCTAGTACACCAGAAGGGATCAGAACAGATTGGAAACATAAGTCCATTATAAACCTCCTTGTCCAAATTTGGTAACCTGGACGGTAAGGTTGTGGATTGTTGGTTAGTTGTATCACAGCAACAACACAATTATTATCTAATGATGAAAGGGACTGGCCAGTCAAGGTTGTATACAAATATCTACTTTATTATTACTCAACAGACCGTTCTAATAACACTCCAAAATACAACCCACCCTGTAAAGGAATGCAGAGGACCGACCGTTTCAAGAAGGAAAGGGGATGCACTCTGGATACTGACAGGAGGGTCGTCCGTAAAGTAATTAATCTCAACAGTGAGTGCTCTAGATAGGATTCTGAAGTGGGAGTATTTTACTCGTTATTTTTTAAAGTTGGGAGTAAAATGAATATTTAGGGAGTAAGTCCAATTCCCAATAGGTGTATTTTAAATGCAATTATGTTTTAACTGTAAAACATGAATGTTTTTGTAATAATTATTCATTTGCACCTAGTTACTCGTACACATTAAAAGATACAGGGTTACTTTTTCTGATCAGGCCGTAATAATAGTTTCTTCCTGAGGTACGACGTGCAGTAGTGGTCCAAACATATCCATGGAGCTGTGTGGGTGAAAGAAGAGGCACATGGTCCTTAGTGTGTGTTTGCTATTTTTTGTTCAGAGTATTTTTACTCCCCTATTTTAATTTTTGGGGAGTATTCACCTATTTTTTAGGGAGTAAAAGTGACAGATGCACCGCTTATCTGTAGGGCTGTTCATAGTTCAAGGATACTTGGTTTCAGCACACATGGGCAATGGGTCATAAAATGTCACTAGGGGGCCTTCGGAGAAGGTCCAGGGGGACAGAACCACTATGTAACTTGTGCTTGTAGACGTTCTTTGTGCTTGACAGGGTCGAGCCGGTTTCAGGGTGCTTTGCAGCTTCTGTGACAGAGTTCAAGATGGGAGACAGCTGCGGGTATCAGTCGGCAGTCAGTTTGGCAAGCAAGGCATGACTGATGGCTGCAGGCTGGCCTACACAGCGTCTGGGGGTCAGGAATCGTTCTCAGTGGTGGTTGGTGGGTCTGAAGCACTGATCAAGGCATCTCAGACAGTGCGAGCGGCTGTGGCATGACAACAGTCAGGAGTGCAGTCGGTTGCAGCTCAAGGGGCTCGACTGGCTCAAACGTCCTTAAGGAGGACGCTGGTAGATGCTTGTCGGTGCACTCCTCCTAGCTTCTTCGCTGGGCTTGTGTCGTCCATTTAAGGCAGATGTCCCAAAGCTGAGGAGAGTGTTTCAGGCAACAGCCTTGTCTTTGGTTCAAAGACTCTCTGGCACTTCCCACCTAGGAAGCTGGCTTGCAGAGCCTAAAAGGCCACACTGTGTGCTGGCTGGGTACCATTTTGCAGTTGCTGGGGGTCCTCTGGATTCAGCATCTCCCTCTGTTCCATGGGAGATGTTTAGGGGAGGGTTCACTCAGAGTACAAATGTCTGTGTATGTCGTGCAGTGCGCATAGGAAGATGTGTGCAGATTAGCCCCACACATTTTCCAGAGGTTGCCCTACCCTCATTCAGTTTCATATCAAATGTAAAGCGCACACCCACTGTGAGGATGGTGAAAATTCCTCATTCTCATATCCGCCCCCAGGGTTAGGATCCAAAAGCGACAGCATTTCCCTGGCCACCTGGAAGGACGATATATTGGGGAAAGAAGTGAGGACTCCCTCAAGTTCCTCACGCCTTAAAAGACAATTAAGCTCAAGCATAAAATGGAGTGAAAAATAGAAAAGCAGCAAGTACAGAAATGCTGATTTTTTTTTTTTTATAAGATGAGCTATATTTAAAAAACTACCAATTCACCTAGCAACAAAAGTTCAACCCATTTAGATATCTTAAATAATTATGCTACATCTGAAACTGAGTCTGATTGCAGTATGTAAATAATATTCTCCAGCACAGGCTATGAAATTATTAGCTAAAAAAGGCAGTCCACATTGAGTCAAACCTAATTGCATTACAAATGTTTACTGCAAAATAACATCAAAATGCATACTCGTCTGTTCAAACTGCAAGCAGAAAGGACCTTGAAGGGGAGCTTCTTCATTTTCAAGTAACGCTGTTAAGTAGAAAATTGAATCTAAAACTAATTGCCCATTTCCTTGATGGGGTACAGTTTATCCATAATGTAGTAGGCTTAATGCATGCATATGGTGAGATTGCAAAATGCCCCATTTCCCTTCTTAGTCGCACCGTTCTGTAAGTTCCAAACATGTTTAATAATACAAATTCTGTGATACCGTTCAGTCTTTCTCCCTAATATTCCTAGGCGAATGTCACCAGTATGAACAATTGATCGACTTCAATAAGCTGCACAATCCCTAGCCAGAGCATCCCTGAAATTCCCTGGACATTAAGGCTCACGGGGCAGCCATAGTGAGAGCCACATATTAACCCATGATTGAGTTCCTGATGTACATCAAAATTGGGAGCCAAAAAAGATCTTTCAAAAATCTTTCCTTCCCTATTTGCAAATGAGTTTCTAATTGCAAGCCACCCAAGCACTGACCAATAAGGAGCAGCACCCTTGGCTTGATAAAATATTCATGGGTTGTTTACCAAGAAAGCCAGATTATAAAATCCCACCCGTTATTTGTGCCATTTTGCCACCTTGATGGACAAGACGATTTATGGCTTTGCCGTTGTCTGAAAAGGCGACGCCCACATAGTTAAAAGAATAATTGTGCCTCCTATTACTGCCAACAATCCTGATTTTTGATTGGATACATTAATCAGAAGATCCTTTCAGCCTTCTTTAAAAACATTAATCAAGGACAGATGTGCATGGGGGTGCAACCTAATGAAACTCTCATCCACACAATGTAAAACGGGTAATGGGGTACCACCTATTGAATGCCTTCTCGAGCGTTATTCTGCAAGCTGAAAAGTAGCGGAGCCAATACCAAACGCCTGGGAGGCTACTGTGTATTCACCAGCCTCGCAGTCCCGAAAACACATTTTGTAGTAGTCAAATATAAATTAATAACCCAGTTTTCACAAAAAGCACAATTGTGATGGGGCCAGAATATTCTTGGTATGCGTCAAGTTCACCAACCATAAATAATGCATTTTATCGGTTCTATGTCAACTACCTATTCCGTACCCACCAAAACCCTTACCTGTCCTTTCCCACCCTCCCTAAAAAATGTGTTGTTGTAATGTTCATGTTTAAATAGCAGGCTTTGAAATGTGCAGCGATGAAAGGACGTCGTACCATTTTTATCAAACTTTTGGATGGCGAAATCTGCCCAGAGACTGGACAATAGGATGCTGGGGAATTTTTCTAATATGCCTGTTGGCATTAAAAATGGCTGCCGAAAAGAGGCCCAGAACTCGAAGAATTCCAGCGGCACAAAGTCTGGACCTCCCAAACATCGAAACAGAAGGGACATTTGAATGGATTTTATCCTCCCATGTATTCCTCATCTTTGATATTTGTATCTCGCCAGCTATGCTGCTTTGGGGAAAAAATACTCTGCTGAGGGCGCTGTACACAATGTTGCATCGCTGTCCCTCGAGAGCCGATGTGGTGTGTCAACATCGCCAGTAGTATAAGTAGCTCGTGCCACGCCCGTTGGCTTCAGTTCTGTTTTTACGATAGCTTTGCTTCGAGATAACCGCGTGCTTCGTTTTTTCCTCAAGGAAACAGCATCTGCCTTTTGGTGTTTGATTTCCGACCATCGGACCGACTGCAGCGTCTGTCTGTCTGACTGAAAAAGCTCTTTGGGAACGCAAAGGTAAATTGGCGGTTGGCCGGGAAGCTTCGAAGGGCTCTTCGAAGAAATATAAAAAGTCTGGTGAGTCCAAAGACTCTTCTCGGCATAGAACTCGAAGAGGACTCAATCGAGGAGTCGGTCAAGGTCTTCGTCTTCTCCTAAGAAGGTGAAGAAGAGGCACCACAGCAAGTGGAATACTTTTAGGGTGGAAATGTTGCGAACCTTTGAGAATGCGGCCTCGAGCCCCTCAAAAGAGCCTCGCAAGAGTCAGACCCCGGATGCTCCCTTGGACGACGGAGGAAGGTCAAAAACTACTTTGGCAAGTAGTTAATCTGAGAATCGACATTCTCGACCCGACACTAAGGTTTGGACCTAGGAGTCGAGTTGGTCTCAGTTGGCGGCAAAGAAGCATATCGAAACACTCAATGATTTCATCGACTGTGCCGATCGCTTCAACGCCGAAGTCAAGGGACATTTACTCCTTTATCGAAGAAGTCGTCGACTTCCTTGACGGTACCTTCAATTTCCGATTCAGGAGAAAATATACAGACCTGTACCAAAGTCCATTGGGCTCATTACAATACCTGCGGTAGCCTTGCCGGTATAAGAGGCACGGCTGCCGCTGGTGTCATTTTTTTTTTTTTTTTCCGACGACTGCAAATGGGCAATTACCGGGTCATTACGGCCCCGCTGGCTCGGTAATTGCCCATTCGCGGGCGCTGGAAAAAATGCTCCCCATTCCCATTTGAGCCCAATAGAGCACAATGGGAATGGGGAGGTTGGGGTGCCGGTACAAACCTGGCGGGCGGGAAGACAACCGCAAGCAGAACTCGTAGTTTGCTGGTCCGGTGACAATGGTAACGGCAAGCTTACCGGTACCATTGTTACTGGACCGGCAAACTTATAATGAAGCCCAATGTCCTCTATTTATTTTTTAAGAGGAAAGTGCCTCAGAGGACTGAGGCACTTTGGGAGTCAGATTTGGCACTAGAGAAGTGCCTGAAGAATTAATTGACCCTGAGTCAAGAATGAAAGATCTCTGCGACTCCCTCTACTCTCCCAGTGGTCTTGATACATCACCAGAGTTCAGGTTTGCTAAACCTGACCATGCAGATTCAGGGTACAGGAATCTTATTAACAGGGTCACTGACTATATGGGTTGGAGTAGGTCCTCACCAACCTTCGAACAGAATGACATGACGGACATCCTGGACCAGGATCCCCAAAAAGACCCAGTTCTTCCTTTTCATAAGGCCCTTCAAAGGAAGGTGGTAGCTAACTGGGAGACCCCTGAATCTGGCTCAGCTGTCAATAGGGGCTTTGCCAGGAAGCATAGACCAGCAAGCAGTGACCCTGATTATCTCCGCAAACACCCTACGCCTGTTTGGTAAAGGCTGCGACTTCCACCAGACAGTCAGCCTATCCCTCTATTCCTCTCGGATAGAGATGATTAAAAAAAAGTGGACGCTTGGGCTCGCAAGGTGTTTACCTCAGGCAGTATGGCCCTAAAGTCCACTAATGTTACCTGTAACCTAGCCAGGTTTACCCATACCCTATGGGACTGTGTTAAGATGGCGGCTGAACATATTCCAGAAGGAGAAGAAGAGGAAGGCTTTCTGAATATAGTTAAGAATGGCAAGGAGGCGATGGAAGAGTGTCTACGATCAGGACTGGATACTGCTGACAGCATTAGCAGATCCATGGCTGCAAGCACGGTACTGTGCAGATTTGCGTGGTTGACAAAGTCGGGGTTTGCACCGGATTTGCAGGCCAGGCTACTCATGCCTTTCGACGGTTCAAGGTTGTTCAGCAGTAAGGCGGACGAAAGATTGGAGAAGATGCAGTCCTCTAAGGCAGCAGCTAAGTCCCTTAGCGCCTCCATTCGGCAACCTCAGCAACCTTATTCGGGCACATCTTCCTGGAGAGGTCAGTCTTTTTGTTATTATTTCTCATTTGGAAGAGGACAGGCCATACATAAAGGACCAAGAAAATTCCCTTGCTGTGGACGAGGAAGTGGTGCTTAATCAGCCCCAGCAGCGGCATCTTTGCCCACGGTCGCTGCTGCAGCCGCCTCTAAGCCACTTTGAGGCCTTGACGTACAAGACCCAGGTGGGAGGCAGAATCTCAACATCTGAACGAATGGTGCAGCATTACTTCAGATGCTTGGGCACTGGAAACAGTAGCTCGAGGTTACTGCATTCCTTTTCTGAAAAGGCCTCAAGATCATCCACCTGGAACCAACTCTGTCAAAATTCCAGATTCACTCCTTGTGCAGGAAATCTTAACCCTGCTAGAGAAAGGTGCAATAGAACATGTACATGTAGCGGAGAGAAACAAGAGATCGTAATCCCCTTATTTTCTTATTTCCAAGAAGGACGGAGGATTGAGACCTATCTTGGACTTAAACTTGAACAAGTTCCTCAGGAAGGACAAGTTCAAGATGGTTACCCTTTCTGAGATTGTTCAGGATCTCCAACTCAAATACTAGTTGGTATCGTTGGACCTTCAGGATGCTTACTTTCGTGTGGCAATCCATCTCAAGCACAGAAAGTACCTGAGGTTTGTGGTTGGTGGTTCAGTTCGGAGTTCTGCCATTTGGGTTGACCTGTGCCCGAGGGTTTTCACCAAACTGATGGCGGTAGTGGCAGCGAGTCTCCGCAGAGGGGGAATTCACGTTTACCCCTACCTTGACGATTGGTTGATCAGGGACCGTTCACCCGAACAAGCCCAGGAACATCTCGGAATCACCTGCCGCTCCCTACACAGACTTGGGCTTCTCCCTCAATTACAAGAAGTCCCATCTGATACCATTCCTTCTTTACGTATTTGCATATTGTTTCAGTGCGGCTTTGTGTCTTCTCTTTACGATGTCACTATACTCTTTTCTGATTTCTCTTATAGCTCTTCTATATCCAATTGTGTATGCCGACATCCTTCCACCAAGTTGGTGCGAGTTGTAAGGAAGGCATGGTATCAACAGTAAGACGGACACAAGTGACCACAGTTCAAGGGTGTTTATTGAACTTTAAAAAAGGTTTGAAATACACCTATCTCAAGGCATAAATTAGTTTTCAAAAATAGATTGGCAGAGTTTGCTAATTAACATTGTATTGATTAGCAAACAATCCCATTTGATTAGCAATGGTATACTAATATTTATAATGTCACCACCAGTTGTTGGTACCCAAGACATAAAACAAGTAACAATACAGCATTCGTGTGTACTGCTGGTGTAAGCCGTTAGTGGCTAAGAGTCAGGCCTTGCAAATCTTTAAGATTCCACCCAGACCTGTGGTTCTAGTAACTAAGTTTACCTACTTAACCTAAGGGAAATGCACTCAACACTTGGAAACAGATGCCAAAAAATGTAAATGCGCTTTTTGTAAAATGTTGCAAGTCACCATAAACCCACTGTTAGGCAGAAACCTGTGCAGTTCCCTTAGGGACCACTGCAAAAGATTTAAGACTACAGGTATTGGCAGTAAACCCACTTGGTAGCAGTCTGTACCACCCAGATTTACCTGGTAGCTGTGGCTGAGCAGTCAGACTTCCCTCAAGAAGAGTTAGGCAGTATGCAAAGTATACACAATAGGCACTCAGATACAACAATACAAGCAAACGCTGACCAGAGCTTTGGTATCAAAGTATATAATTATTTATTTAAAAACACACTGTTGAAAACACTCCAGCACTCTTATTGTAAAATATTCTAAACACAGTTACTATTATAATATATACACCCCTTTTTCCTTATCAGATAAGTCACTGTAAAACACCACTTATTTTCATACAGAGGTGAGAGCTTAACTAGATGGCACTCCGATAAGTTTGAGAAAGGGAGGGAAAAAGACAGAATATGGAAAGGTACACCACTCTAAGATTCAGGAACACTGTTAGCAAGGCAGAAGAGCAAAAGTCACTGCTGAGCCAAAGTCCAAAGGCTGGGCCCACTCTTAGAGAGAGCAGAGCACAAATGCGCCCAATATCACAGTTACACTAGGCTTAAAGTCTTGCAGAGGGTTCAAAAAGAGTTTAGAGAGGCTTAGGAAAGTTTAGCCAGGGTGTCCCAGGCTAACCCAGGTTCGAAAGCCGGGGGCTAAATCTACCCCGTACAGTCTGTAGCAAGGGAAGCCAGGCGGGACACGGTACCTTAAGTGGGAAGGATCCTCCAGCGGTGGCAGTTGTTCCTGGTAGTGGGTGCAAGTTGCGTCGTCGTCCAGGGGAAGAGAAGATCTCGACTTGGGGGAAAGATGAAGGTCGTTGCCCTACCAGGGCAGAAACCAGCCGCGGAGTTTTCTGGTTAAAGGTGGTACCTTTGTTTCACGGTCGTGGTAAAATGTGGTATCCCGGTTGCCGGGGTGCTTGGCACAGGCAAGGCGGCCACGAGGTACGTCGGGAAGGCGAAAAGACGGTGAAACTGGTTATCCCCACCAGTCAAAGGAAGAAGACTCTCCGGCGGGAGATCTCCTGTCGTTGGGAAAAAGTGGTGAGACGGTCCAGCAGGGCTCCACCGGTGGTGGTGTCGTGGCAGGTCGGCTCAGCTTCTCCCTCGTCGGATTCTTAGGTCCTGTGGCGACTTCTGAAGTTCCAGTCCCCAAAGCCCTGCTTTTATGCAGCAAACCCCCATTCACTCAGCCTAGCTGCCACTCAAACATGCTAAGTGGTGAGCCGGCCGGCTCACCACTTGGGCCAATCAGGATGGAGTGCGACTTGAGTTGCCTAGGCAACTCTGTCCAGGGTGCCTAAATTCCCCTCCACCCCTCCTAAGTAGCCCAGACAGAGTGGCACCACATTGGAGGGCTTCTGTGGAGAAGCCCGCCAAAAAGTGGAACAAAGGGCTCGACTTGGGTTGGAGTCACAGAAGAGAACACAAACGCCATTTTAGAATCAAGTTTTGGCAAAAAATACCAACCAGAGAATTAATATTAATTAAATAAACCGGCGGTATGTTCGAGGCTACCGTAAATAATTAAAGATAGTAGCCTAAAACAATGGGAAATCCCATAGGAAAATATTTGCGGTTGAATATAAAAAGTAGTATCCACTGCCACCAGCCAAAAATCGATCAGTGGGGACGGAGACGTGCCCCCTCGACTAACAGACCCTGGGGCAATCAAATTGCCCCAGCCAGTACGTCCACAATATGATGGTTTGTACTGGTTCTGTTCAGAATTTAAGACTAGTAAAGTCAATGGTGACTTTGCATGTCCAGGGTTTGGAGTCTACACTGGGGGTCGCTATGACACCCCTGTGTCACTGCACTGAGGGTGCTGTGTAACACACATCACAAAAACACATGAAACCCTATGGAGTAAAAGACCCCATAGCCCATTAAACACTTCTAGATTCAAAGAAACACACTCAAATCATGTCCACGAGTGAGGGAAAAAGAGTCTCACTCTTGGCAGGAGAAAAAAATAAACCCCAAAAATCCAGCAAAGCTGCTGGGGGACTCGCTAGGTTAGGAAATTCAGCCTAAACAGAGAATTCTCCCTAACACCCACTATGTTTGGCACGCAGCTGCCACCCAGAGGCCAGCCATGCACAGTGAAACATTTGACATTTAATGCAAACAAAGTAAATATTAAATAAAAGTGAACGTCCCCTGCAAATGGTACTCGCCCTTATAAAGTATACTCGGCTGTGTGAGTGGGCGGGTAGACTTTGCGTGCCGTAAATGAGTATCTGTAAAAGGTTAGTTCCATGAATGGACGTAAATAAATAAGATAAATAGGCTCTGAACACAGTTTGGCCACCTCATGTTTGTGCGGTTATACAAGGCAGTGATAATCCTAGAGCAAAGTCAGCTCTGGAGGCTAAATACAGTGGATGTATTGCAGCTGATCTGTAGACGTACTGACTGGATGGAACTATTGATCACTACTTGTGTACATATCTAGTTAGTTTTGTGTATTCATTATATACGAAGGACGGTAAGAGACTAAGCAGAGTGGAATGCGTAGCAGGCAGAACTGGACAAACTAGGTGGAAAACTAGTTCTCCAGCATGGGGTCTGGCATGGATTCACATGCTCATGAATCTTCCCCGTCGTCAGGCTGGGAATCCTCGGTAAAGAAAAAATCAGTATCCGTTTTGTTTCTGATCTGTCTTTCGTAGTAGTAACCAATCGCTGATCTCTGCGTCATACTGACCACAGCCAATGACTGCCATCTCCCTAAGCCCCGCCTCTGGCAGCCATCTTCAGATTTTTACCGCACGTTCAAGTGTTGGGAGTCCTCGTGCTTAGCTCTCGAGCTTTTACTGCGTGTTTCGCGCTTTTTCAGGTGAATTTTCACATTTTTTTTCTGTTAATCGAGCCTCAAGCTCCACCGTTTCTACTCCCGTTAACGGGTACCCGTTGCGGGATTTTCCTACGCCCCTCAAGGGTGAAGATTTTGTTGAATTAACCTCTTGGAGGATTCCAGAAGATTAGCGGCCTACTTCGAGATGGCCCAGGACGCGAGTTCGTCACCCGGACCCAAGCTGTTTCGCAGCTGCCCTGGATGCGGGCTGCAGAATGTGTTTAAGGAGGACGAACATTCGCGATGCCTCTACTGTCTTCATGGGGACAAGACTCATGTAGAGAAGGACTGCCAGTTCTGCAAGAACTTGTTGGAGCGGACCATGAGGGACCGTCGATCTCGCCAGCTGGTTGGAGAATGGCTCAACGGGTGAGAAGAAGAAAGGGTCCGAGCGGGCTTCTAAGTCCTGTGCGGGCGCCCCGGCGACGGGGGGGCCCAACACCAGGCCAAGCGCCGCGAGTCCGCTGGCTCCGGGAGCGCCAAAAGGTCGGGCTCTTCGGTCGCCAGGCAGGGCGCACCTTCCCTGGCACCGTCAACCACGAGCCAGCACTCTGGTTCGGGGAAGAGGAAGTCCGAGACCCCGGGTACGCTTCGGGAGAAGCACCGTCCGATCTCGGGAGAGGGGGAGCGAGGCATCGCCCCTCCCCCTAAGGAGAAGGCCCAGGACGCACCTAAGGTGATGAAGGCCCCTACCCAGCAGGCAAAGGCCTCTATCGAGGCGATCACGGCAACTCTGGCCAAGCCGGCAGAGACCCCGCCAGCGGAGACTGCCTCCGGGACTAGAGTTTCCCTGCCGCCAAGGAGGGAATCCTCTTTTCAGCCCATCGTCATGGCCCCCATGATGGAACAAGGGGGGGGGGGGCACGGTAGCCTCCTCGAGCTCGGAGTCAGCCTCGGAGGGGGAACTGACCGAGGTCGCGAGGAATCTCGAAGTACAATTCGAGAAGGTTCGGTCCCGCAAGGAAGATCCTCGGGAGATAACCGAGGAAGACGACGATGGCGAGGAAGAGCAACCTTCCCTTCCGGCGCAGCCGGAACCTAGGCCTGAGGATAGCTCGGCGGCCATTTTCTTTGCGATCCAGTCCTTATGTTCTGAGATAAGGACGAGATTACCACGGCCCAGGCCGGAGGACCCGCAACCTGGCCCGTCGGGAAGTCCTCGGAACAAACGACAGAGGACCCAACCCTCTCCTCCGCTCGCCCCCGTAAGGCCTGCAGTTCCCTCCTCATCCTCCCACGAGTCGGGAGATGACGGTGCGGTGGGCTCGACGACGGGTTCTGAGGGCGACGACGACGGAACGGGTCTCCCGTCTCCCGTCGCACGGGCATCTCCGCCCGACGAGATTGGCTCATTCCACGCCATGATCGCCAGGGTGTCCGAATTGTTCCAGCTCTGCCCGGAGGAGCAGAAAAAGGAAGGTTTCCTCTATCAGCGCCGGGAGGCCATCGCGGTGCCTCTAATCGATGACATCTGGGAGGAGGGCCTGTCGGTACTCAAGAACCCCTCTACGGCACCAGCCAAACGGTACCGGTACGAGAAGAAGTACCGGGTCCCCGAGACCGCTCCCCTGTGCCTCAGGGCCCAGCCAACGCCAGACTCGGTCGTCTCGGCGGCGGCGAAGAAGAAAGCGGCGGGGTCAGGAGCCTCAACGTCGAATTCCCCTCCGGACGGCGAGGGAAAAAAGTTGGACGCCATGGGGCGACGCGTCATTTCGTCGGCGAAGACGATCAAAGCGGCCAACGCCCTGGCGATCGTGGCCCGTTACGACAGGGAGCTCTGGTTTAAGCTGGCCCCCATATTGGACTTCCTACCGGAAACGGCGGCCCTTTCGGAGCTCCGGAGGCAGACAGGGGGCCTCCAAGGGATCCAGCGGTGGCTCGTCGTCCTACCGCCAGGCGTGCCGCGTCTCAGGCCTACAGGGGTCGCGGCAAGCAGGGAGCGCCTCGCCGTCAGCTAGGTGGCCAGGGCGGCAAGGCCACCACCTCCAAGCAGGACTGAACCGGCCGTGGCCTCGGGCCCCCACCGAAGCACCCCGGTGGGAGGCCGGCTAACGAAGTTCATCGGCGTGTGGAAGTCCATCTCCACCGATCGTTGGGTGCTGGATACCCTGGCAAGAGGACACACTATCGAATTCCTGAAGAAGTGCCCTCACATTCCACCTGTGGCCAGGAAGGAAAATCGCGTCCTGCAACTGCTGTTGGAAGTACGGGCGATGCTCAGGAAAGGCGCCATCGAGCCCGTCCCGAAGAGGCTCTGTGGCTCTGGGGCTCCGGGGTGTACTCCAGGTACTTCCTCGTCAGGAAGAAGACCGGCAGCTGGCGCCCCATCCTGAACCTTCGTAGTTTGAACAAATACATCAGGTCACAAGTTCAGGATGGTCACCCTCCAGCACGTGCTGAGACAGCTGGAGGAAGGCGACTTTCTATCGTCTCTGGACCTGGAGGATGCATACTTCCACGTTCCCATCCTCAGAAGTCACTGAAAGTTCCTCAGGTTCGTCGTCCAGGGACGCCACTACCAATTCAGAGCACTGCCGTTCGGATTGAAGTCGGCCCCCAGGGTCTTTACCAAGTGCCTAGCACCTGTGTCGGCGCGGCTGCGCCTGCAGGGGATTCACGTCTACCCCTACCTGGACGACTGGCTCATCCGCTCAAGGACGAGGGAACTCGCCGTCGAACACACTGCGAGGACCGTCCAGCTACTCACAGACCTGGGATTCGCCATAAATTACCCAAAGTCCCACCTGGTGTCGTCGCAGGTGGCCCTGTTTCTGGGAGTGAAGCTCGATACAGTGAGGCGCCTGGCGGCACCGTCGGAAGAACAGACAAAGACCATTCTGGGCAAAGTGCAGCGCCTGCTAGCCACGGACGTGGCCAGGGTGAGGTCCATCAAGTCCCTCCTGGGGATGATGTCCTCTTGCATCTACCTGGTGCACCTATGCAGACTACGGATGCGCCCTCTTCAAGAATTTCTCGACGCCCGTTGGACGCAGGCGACGGGCACCTTCGAAGACAGGGTCCCCCTCAACGAGGTGTTCCGACGGGTGATTTCAGTGGTGGGGTGTTCGAGCGCACCTTACGGCGGGCAAGGACTTTCAGACGTCGGCGTACCAGGAGACGGTGACGACGGACGCTTCCCTGGAAGGTTGGGGCGCCCACACCAGAGATCTCCACGCAAGAGGCCTCTGGCTCCCGGAGGAGAAGCTCCTGCACATGAACATCCTGGAACTCCGAGCCGCGTTCTGGGCTCTCAAATCGTTCCTCCCGTCGCTCAAGGGCAAGGTGGTGCAGATCTTCACGGACAACACCACGACAATGTTTTACATACGGAAGCAGGGAGGTACCAGATCCCCAGCCCTATCCAAGGAGGCGCAGGATCTGTGGCACTGGGTGGTCGCCCAGGGGATGTTCCTGGTTCCCTTCCACCTTGCAGGAGAAAGAAACACCATCGCCGACTCGCTCAGCAGGGAGCTGCGCGCGTGTCACGAGTGGGAGCTGCGCCAGGATCAGGTGGATCAACTCATCCGACGATGGAGCAAACCCCAAATCGACCTGTTCACAACAGCAACGAACTCGAAGTGCCAGAGGTTCGCCAGCAGGTTTCCCCAGCCGAGAAGCATGGGCGATGCGTTCCCGTTCCCCCTGGGACGGCCTATACCTGTATGCGTTCCCTCCGTTGCCGTTGCTGCTTCGAATCATCAACCAGCTCAAGAGGTCCCGGTGCAGGATGATCCTCGTCGCACCGGCGTGGCCGAGGCAGATCTGGTTCCCGGACCTTCTGGACTTGTCAACGTCCCCATCCATCAAGCTGTCGGCAGACGCGGATCTTCTCTCCAGAGAAGGAGGCGCCATCTTCCACCACGACCCGGCGTCGCTGAACCTGCAGGCTTGGCTCCTGCAGCGCTAGAGTTTGGAGGGTACGATATACCGGCCGACTGCAGAGAGGTTCTTGCAAAGGCCAGGGCGTCCTCGACTCTCAAATGCTACGGTCACAAGTGGAAGAGGTTCTCTATCTGGTGCCGAGGACAGAAGATCAACCCCCTACGGATTACGGCCCCTCAGGTGCTGCCGTACCTGCTATCGCTGGCAAAGGCCGGGCTAGCCCATGCCTCCATTAAGATTCATCTGGCGGCGATCTCCAGATATACCAGAACCACAGGACGGACGTCCCTGTGGTCCCATCGACTTGTGAAAGAGTTTATGAAAGGACTGTTCCGGTCGTTCCCGCCGGTGAAGGCCCCGGCCCGGCCGTGGGAACTTAACGTGGTGCTGACTAGGCTCATGGGCGCCCCCATTCGAGCTGATGCACTCCGCACCGATAAAGTTTGTGTCGTGGAAGACTGCATTCCTGGTGGCCATTACCTCCGCACGACGAGTGGGAGAGATCCAGGCCCTATCCTGCAAAGCACCGTACTTGACTTTCCATGCCTCGAGGGTGATGCTTAGGACGCACCCCTCCTTTATGCCCAAGGTGCCGTCGGACTTCCATCTTAACGAGCCCCTGGTGTTACCCGTTTTCTTCCCGTCTCCTTCGTCGCTGGCCGAGAGGACTTTGCACTCGCTGGATGTGGCTAGAGCGCTGAAGTTCTACGTGGACCGCACGAAGAGTGTTCGGAGGACATCACAGCTGTTTGTGAACTTTGGACATGTGAATCAAGGGAAGGCTCTCTCGAAGTCTTCTATTTCCAGATGGCTCTCCGGCTGCATCATGCACTGCCACCGGTTGGCTAACCGACCGCTGCCAGGCCGTCCGAGAGCCCATTCGATCAGAGCGATCGCTGCTACTACGGCGTTCCTATCTGGTGTGCCCCTGCTGGACATCTGCAGGGCTGCTACGTGGAGGTCGACGCACACCTTCACGAGATTCTACTGCGTCGATCGGGATTCCAGGGAGGAGTCCAGGGTCGGCCAAGCAGTGCTGTGCAACCTGTTCGCTTAAGGTGAGCCTGGTGAGGAGGTAAGAGATGCTTAATGTTGAGTTGTTGTATTGCTTAATGTTGAGCCTTTGCCACCTCCCGTGGTTGTGCATGTGTGTACTGCTATGTATTCTTATATTCATGAGCATGTGAATCCATGCCAGACCCCATGCTGGAAAAGGAACAAGTTACTTACCTGTAACTCTTGTTCTCCAGCATGGGTCTGGCATGGATTCACATGCGAACCCTCCCGCCTACCCCTCTGCGGCTCTTCACTTGTTCAGACTGCCACTTCACGTGCTACCAAATCTGAAGATGGCTGCCAGAGGCGGGGCTTAGGGAGATGGCAGTCATTGGCTGTGGTCAGTATGACGTAGAGATCAGTGATTGGTTACTACTACGAAAGACAGATCAGAAACGAAACTGATACTGATTTTTTCTTTACCGAGGATTCCCAGCCTGACGACGGGGAATATTCATGAGCATGTGAATCCATGCCAGACCCATGCTGGAGAACAACAGTTACAGGTAAGTAACTTGTTTCTTTGTGGCCATCTCACTTTCAGGGAAGCTGGTATTAAGCAATAGGCTTGTGAAGACCAGTAGGTCACAGAACTAAGTTTGCCATCAAAAGTATTTGGCTGTGTAATCATGTACAATTTCAAAGGTCTTCATTCTTCTATAAGATGCATGTTCCCCAAAAAATGAAATCTAGTTGACACTGAGATTTAGATTTACTAACCTAAACTTTAATCTAAAGTATAGAGACACTGCATTGTTTTACAGTAGCAATGCTGAAATTATGCAAGGAATGGAATTGCACGATTGTCATATAAAGTTTACACATACTGGTCTTTGCCAGACAAAATATAGTTGGCTTAGTAAGTATCATCCCGATTACTTCTGGCTTGCAATTAAAATTAAAAACGTGAACACTCCCACAAAGGCCTTCGCCACTTAGAGTGTAGGAGATTATTACTGTAGTGAACAGAGGGAAAAAAAGGGTGGAGAGAGACCCGAGGGCAAGATGGGAATGCAGGGTGAGCTGTGCTTTCATTGAACAGGGCAACTTGAACAGCTATTTTTGCTACACAAGTGTCAATTTAATTAGCAGACCTACAGAATATCATAGCAAATTGCTATACGGCACTGCTTATTTATGCCTTGTATCTAATCCTAAATATACAGATGGGAGCAAGCTACAACCAGCAGATAATAAAGCAGTCCTGGTGGTGTCTTGCCAAAATAAAAGGGCCTATACTAAAACAACCTATGGCCAATCCTTCCCTCCAACTACACATTGTGTGGGAAACAGTGTTCTGTAAAAGAAAGAATTGTCCAAGAAATTATAAGTCAGGCTTTTCAGGCCTTTGGGCTCTCATCCCCATGTTTCGGGAAAAAAGGGCAAGGTGGCACTAGAGCTTAGCACAGTCTCTGGCTTCTCTAACACGCCAGAGACTGTGCTAAGCTCTAGTGTCACCTTGCCCTTTACTGATTGGTTGGTGTTTTGAGTCGGTGTGTGTTCGCCTGCCTCAGCATTCACATTGATCATTATCTTCATCCGGATCTATGTGATCACTGCACTGCCCGTATTGTCTATCCTGAAAAATGTCATCTCGTGTTATGGCGTGGTGCAGTGATCACACATCACTGTGCCCCGCAGCTCCCTAACATCCAGTCTCCCCAACCCAGTTTAAACATTAGCATCAGGGCCTTCCGTTCCCAAGTCTCTTTCCCTTTCAAAGTCTATTCTTTCAGAGGGCCTGATGCGACAAACAAGTTATTTTCCTCTTGGGATTTTACACATACTCAATTTCTCAGCTGATTCACTATTCACCTTATATCCCACTCAGCTGGGCTCAGATCCCCTTTAACACAATGCGTGTAGGATTTTCAGGTGTCCAAATCATGTATCCAGTTTCTCAGGTGATTAACCGTACACCCCGGATCCTCCACTGCCAAGCTCAGATCTGTTTCAACACAGCGTTCAATCAGTCTCTCCGCCAGGCTCGGACTTATTTAATTTACTTTAACACAAACTTGCTTTAACCCAAAGCTCTCAGCTGATCTCCTTCGTTCGGGCTTGGACCAACTTTATCTGCTTTATCAACTTTCTTTACTAACAACGAAGACTTTCGATTGTGCACATGATTTTGCATCACCCGTTGCAGGACCACTTCGATTCAGAATCCTTTGTCACTCTTTTGTTTTTGCCACAGTTGAATATCTTAGAGACCTTTTGAGTTAGCACGCACGAAGTGCCGGACCACTTTAAGGTATTATCTCTTGGTTTCAATGTTCAATCACCCATCTGTTCAATTTCACACATGTTGGCTATCGCATGCGCTTCATACACTGTTCGCTTCAGTGCTCACCATACAATGTTGCTGCTTGCAACCTTGGCTTCAACACAGACCGGTCTGGTATCGACCTCCCCAACGTACTGGCTGTGTTGATTTTACTTGCGTTGCTTTGTTGTAGGAGCCAAGGACAGTACCACGGCAGTAGGCAATTCTCCCCACCTTGATTATCCACGCAGGAGAGCCCCACGTACCTCTGACACACAAGGCAGGATTCTTCCGCCTGGTTTCCTGAGGTTTCGTGAAAGTAACGGTTCCTCATCGAAAAGATAAAGGGCACTTTCCTCCTTGCGATCACCTTCTGTTTTGCCGTCTTTTGACTTGTGTTAAACTGCCATCTTGGAACTGCTGCTTCCTTGTTTGCTTTGCCTCGCTCAGTGTGCTCTTGTGCTCCTCCTTTTATCCGTGTAGGGAAATGTAATGGAAATCAGGTGTGTGTGATGGTCAGTAATTGCCTGACTATCGTATTGGGACATGTCAGGTATGCGGCTTGGGTGTTAGTCCGTTTTCTCTATTAGTGACCTGTCCGGGAGAAAGTTTGTGTTGTGAAGGGAGGCGGGGGCGTAGGGTGAGTTTGAGTTTCTAAGTATCCTGGGAGAGAGAGAGAGATATCCACAGGGACTAGCATGTGAGACACCTTCTGATTTCTCACATATGGGAACACTCCCTAGTCGGTTAACAGAATACCCAACATCCATCATAATTCTTATGATCCTTGGGGTTGTTCCTGGGGCCCCCAGGGGAATTCCTTTCAGGTGCTCACCGGTGGTGTTTTAAGTCTGTGTTCGCCAGTCTCAGCATTCACATTGATCATTATCTTCATCCGGATATATGTGATCACCGCGCTGCCTGTGTTCTCTATCCCGAAAATGTCATCTCACGTTATGGCGTGGCCCAGTGATCACACATCACTCTGCACCGCATCCTCCTAACCTCCCGTCTCCCCAACCCACTTAACTTCTCGAGAGGCACACACAGGTGTGCCGCTGTCTCCCCACGATCCCTACGGCATCAGTTCCCACCCACTTACATGGTCGGTGCTGGCGCTAGCAGGGTTCTTTTTTCCCTCTCTAAAACTTTGTCCCCCGCTATCCATCTAATGGAAGCATGGGACACTCCCAAGCCCCCCCATTACTCCTAAGGAGAGCTGGGAACCCCCCCACTTCACTTAGTCGATATAACGGGGTTGGGATTTTGGAACTGCACAAAGGTGCAGTTTTCGTACCATGCGACATAAGTCGCAGTACTGGTACGATTCCTGGTAGGATTCCTCTTCATCCCAATGATTTTCGTTGCTGTATTCATGCACTGTCCTATGATTATCCTTATAAGACAGAATTCTAGCAATACCAGCACTAGTATTGCTCCAAGCAGCTTGAAGGCATTTGCCATCCAGTTTGGAATCCGCGAAAATAGGGACTAGAACCAGTCGTCCTCTTCAGTCTCGACTACTTCCATCTTCGTATGCAGGGTTGACTGTATAGTTATTGCCTCTGTCAGGGTTCAATTGTCTCCATCATGGGCAGGTTTGTATGTGCAACAGCAAGGCCCAATCTTGGTCAAACACCACCTTCCATAGCAGTTATCAAGGCTAGCACATACCTGTTCTGGAGGCAGGCTTTGCAAATTCTTTAAAAATCCCAGGGCGAGTTCCTTAGTTTACATACTTAAGAAAAATGCACTCGCCCCCAGGTGACTGGTGACAAAATATTTACTGGTGCTTTTTGTAAAAATGGTGCACGTTGCCATTAGCCCACTTCATATTTCGTGCAATGCTGCCAAGAATCACAGAGAACCTTGAATTTGCCAGTTTGTGCAAAGTGTATTTGCGGTAAATGCAAAATAGTTCCCAACGTCCCCATACTCCCCAACAAGGTCGAGTATCCTGCAAATGATGCTTGACCTTCATAAAAACTACTCCTCAATGCTAGTAGATTTTGCAGGACTGGGTCATAAGTCGAATGGCCCTCATCTTCCCTTATCGCATTCAATCCTTTGTCATGTTTGTTTGGAACCACTCCCACCTGGTTATCTGTAACCCCTTGGCGTTCATTACAATCTGAATTCCTGGCATAAATATAGCTGTAAATATCACTGCTGTTCTACTGAAAAGTTTATGCTCAGCTGGAATGTCATGATGGGTTTCCATTGATTTTTCTGAAATGGTTCTCTTCAGCCGAAGGAGGTTAAGCAACATCCTCTCTTTGATGTGCATCCATTTTCGGCAAGTCCTCTGTGGAGATCACTTTGGGGAATCGCCAATGCAGGAACATGTATAATCTCTATAGAGCATATTCCTCCCAATCTATAGGCAGCTGGTTATAAGCTCTGGATCCACAGGCCCAATAGTGGTCCATCAGCACGGCAGTTGCTCCATTCATTCCTGGTACGTCAATTATCTGCTTGCATTTGTTGTTTTCTCCAACTTTTGTCAAACCCCTGTTTCTGAAGCACACTGTGGCATTCTTCATTGGCAATACGGATACAGGTTCGGCTTCATTTTGGCCCATGTTAATAATTTCGCATACTTGGCCCATCCCTTCAGACAATTATTCACTATTTGCACTAGCTCTACTGGTGCTGTCCTCAATAGATGTGTGCTGAAGGTCAGCATTCTGTCTTCCCATCCTGTACTGGCTGCTACTCGTTCATATACTAATAACTGAGGTCTCACCAGTATCCTGGTAATCCTTGCGTTTGCCATGCGTCTGCACAACCCAGTCTCTTTTGTTAGTCATTATCTGGTCTCCAGTCATACCACTGATTGAGTACATGGACATTCTTCTTTTCAAAGATGGGTCTTTTTTCCATTTACTGCATTTTTATATATTCCTCTTCATATGGAAATGTCTTTCTCGACCTCCATCTTAGTGTTGTCCATCTCCCTTCAAAATGTCCTCTTGGTGTGCACGCTGCTAGATAGCTGACACACTTTGATGTACAGGTATTTTTCTTGCAATTCATGTTCTAGCTCTGCTCATGGCATAAGGGTTATGGGGCTTATATATGGAGAGTAAAGTAAGCAAACAAGAGGCAGTATCATTAGCGACTGTGTATAATCTACATGATTGTATTCAGGCACAAAAATGATTGCTGTGTTTCAGGCCTGCTTCTTCCCCTGTATATGTACATCATAAGATGCAATTTAAATTTTAAGGAAAGTAGTGTAAGAACATGTGAGAATAGCAACATCTATAAATGTAAAACCTTTTGAATGTTAAGTTTCTGACTGTCGGTAAATAAAACCGCCTGGATATGGCGGTGAGCAAAAAAGAGGCTAGACATGTGATGTCATCAATGATATTTGTGATGTCATCTTTGATGTCCTGGGTGTTGGTATTGGCAATGCACAGTGGTGTCGCGGGTTGTGGTTGCTTGGCTTGCCATGGCAGGCGAATTTCAGGGGTTTTCTGATTTTACTTGTGATCATGTCCTTTTTAACGTTTATTGCAGAATTTCATGGTTTTTTAGTGGCGCAACAACCGTAACGTCCCTTTTTAACAGTTTTTTCATTATATATATATATATATATATATATATATACTATTCTCACTTAAGAGACATAATATATTATTCTCCCATTACTACTTGCCCAACTATTTAAGCCTATTCCCTAACAGATGGGATAGAGGTCTCTTAATGAGACTTGTATTCAATAGGACATTTTGGCATCAGAAATACCTGGGCAATTGCTGCCGGGTGGTGCCGCTTCTGTGAAGCCAAGGGAGACTGAGACTATTTGTAGCATGTCCTTACCTATTAAAGAGCAAAATTGAGCAAGGTCATTTGCGCTCCGAAGTTCCGACCTCACAAGATCATTCCCGCCTTGGAATATCTCGTCCTGATGAAGGTCACACCATCAGAGCTCATCCAAGCTCACTTTCTGGCCAAAACACTGTCGTGTTGACTGTTTTATTGTCTGCGTTGTCCTTGTTCAACCCCTCATTGTTTTGATGTATATGTGCCGACTATCACATGCTATCACCTCACTAAATCCACTGGTTTCCTTCCCAAGGACCACTCAGTGGATGTGTAAGCATTGAAAAGACGTTACAAATATTTGAAATTTGTCACTCACAAACTGGTTACTATACCTTCAAAATGTGTAAATACTGTTGTATCTTGTGTTGCTCTCAACCAAGTGCATCTAAAAGCACGTAAACTGCAGTTTTATTAAAAATCTAACTGCAGTACTCAGAACTGTCCTGATATATTTTTGTCAGAAGTCATTCAGTTACTTGTACACACTTACTAAGGTGTAACCCCCATAGGTGTGTTCACCCTTCGTTAATCAGCCAGGTATCCTATGACCTTGCTCAATTTTGCTCTTTAATACGTGACTACCCACCTGGGTAGAGCAAGGCATCAACCAGGTGCCCTTTTTGATAAGTATGTCCTTACCTGCAACACGTTTTGAAAATAAGTTTACAGCTTTGAGTCTATGCATGCTATTCACTTTCGGCACCAGGTTTTTAAATGTCACCAATTCCTCTCTCATTATAGCTGCCATCTTGTTTATGCAGTAAGTGCTAATGTACAAGGAGTTAGAACCCCTCCCAGTATGTTCCGCCGGACATGCTTAGGCGACCCAAGTGGAAATTGACTGCAGAAGATTGCAAATTTGATCTTTGTTCAATTGGCTGGTAATGCTATATTTAAAAAGATTACCTTGCTTACAGGGCTTCAGCAACTCAATCTTTCCTGTTTTTTTCCCCTCGATTTAGATTAATGTGATAAACTGGACATTTTAGCTACAATATGTGATTGTTAACTGAGTGAACTTTATTAAAATGTTTCCTTTGATATGCCTTCTGAAATTATCAATTTTGTAAAGGTTTGAAATCGAGCAGAAGCACATTTAAAAAAAAAAAAGAAATTGCTACAGCTCAGGCCCTTGAAAATGCACAGGTCACCTTTTGCGTATACAGTGATCTACTAATTTCTAAAAACTATGCATCCTCTGCTCTATTCTTGGGTGCCCTGTTTTTTTTATTTTAATTTTTTTATTTTTTTAAGGATCTGGCCCAGAATCTACATTTTAACTTATTATTCTATTTTTTTATTTTTATAAAGTCCTAATATAAAGTAGATGGGAAAGAAAGTGGCGGCAATGGCCCAGGTGGGCAGTAATGGACAAGAAAGCAGAGGGAGAGCAGTGGGCCAGAGGGAACAGCGAACGAGGAAGCGGATTGGGAGCATTGTTGGGAATTAATTTTTCTATACTCTGGCACGGTGGACAGATGTAACAGATGTATAGAAGGTCAACCTAGTATTGTGACGGGGACAACCCTGGGAGCTGTAGCCAAACCAGTTCAAGGGAGCAAGGCGAATGGTCTAGGTTAAGTCACAATAGGTGGTGAGCTTTTAAGGGGTCCCTTATGAGTATACAAAGTGCAAAGTCAGGGATTACACTTAGACAATCGATTATACAAATATTTATTTAGGGCCACATAACCCTGAGGAAAATTACTACACTAACAAGTGATCTCACACAGCACTTACACTCTTATATACCATTGGAGGAGGGCAAAATGCATCTAACATCCTTGTAAAGCAAGGTGAGCATAAGCTGCAGGTCCACAGAGGTACAGCCTAGGCTTCAGAAGTCCACCCCTAAATTGTATGGGGCCTTGTGCCCAAAAGTTCACCGAAGTTCCATACAGTTTGGAGAGGCTGGAAAACATTAAGGTGGGGGTCTCTGGGGTCCAATAAACAGTTCCAAGAGTTATGGGACAAGTTATATGATATGGAATTTATAGCGTGCCTATACAAAAGTGTTTCAAGGCACGACGAGGCAAGAGGCGGAACAAAGAAGACAGATCACAATCACACTAGGCCAGGTGTCATTCAGATCGTGCAAATGCATGGGATGGGGGAAAGTGCAGGAGCGGGACAGTGCAGGAGCCTGGGAAGTGCTTTGCAGGCGTAAGCGCCTGCATTTTTAGGCCTTTTGTTGCTTAATTTGTCCAAAGCAGGCCCCTCTCTCCCGCTCTCCTTCCATCCCTGCGCCCGCTTCCTGATCCGACTCCCTTCCGACCGGCCCACCGCCCCTCCTATTGGTCACTGTATTTGTCCCTCCGATTCTACTGACTTGCATGGCCCACCGGCTCCATTTCCATCCAGGAGCCTAGCAAGTGCTTTGCAGGCGTAAGCGCGTGCATTTTTAGGCCTTTTGTTGCTTAAATTGTCCAAAGCAGGACCCTATCTCCCGCTCTCCTTCCCCGTGCCCCTTGGTAAGCCTGTGACCCATCTTCCCGGTTCCTGCGGCCTTTTCCACCCTCCGCTCCCACCTACCATCCCACTGACCCCTGTCCCGATTGGCTGAGACGAAATACTCCCCTACATTACCAGCTCTCCCAGGGCAGCCCTCTGCCTGGCAGCCCATCGGCTAAGACCCTGAGGCAAAGGTCGGCTCCTACAGAGGCGGCTCCAAATTGTATCTGCAGGTATCAGCAGGAGAAGCAAGAAGCCGACTAAAAGTAAGTGTGGCAAGGGCGGGGACAGAAGCAATTACTTCACGCCTTACTACCCTACCACCCAACCCTAGAAGCTAAACTGCTGTAACTGCCATACTGTGGTAGCATTGCATTTAGAAAACCCGCTTAACAGTATTGCTGTGATATTGTTGCTTTGAGAAAGTGTGCAGAATAGCATATCTGTGTTTATAGTTGTGCATAGAAAAGGGAATTCGCAGTGGAATTTAGACTTGTGCCTGCTATCCTCTGTGTAAAGCTTAGTTTAGAAGTGTGCCCAATAGCGTGCCCTGGTTGAATCTAGAAGTGTGCCTAACAGCGTACCTTGTCTGCATTTAGAAGTGTGCCCAATAGCCCAATAGCATGCCCTCGTTGAATTTAGATTTGTGCCTAATATCCGCTCTGTGTAAAGTTGAATTTAGAAGTTTGCCGAATAGCCTCTCTGTGCAAAACTTGAATCTGGAAATGTGCCTTAATATCCCCTCTGTGCAAAGTCGAATTTAGAGTTATGCCCAATATCCTCTCTGTGTAAAGTTGAATCTAGAATTGTGCCTTATAACGTTCCCTGGTTGAATTCAGAAGTGTCCCTAATATCCTCTCTGTACAAATTGAACTTAGAAGTGTGCCGAATACCTGCTCTGTGCATAATATCCCTTTCGAATGGATTGTGTCCTCCCACGTATTCCTCATCTTGTGATAATTCGTTATCTTCAGCTTCGCTGCTTCAGAAAAAAAATGTCTCGGCAGAGGGTGTCAAGATAAACAACCAAATGGGGAAGAGCGGTCGACACTCTCCCCCGAACCACAGAAGCCGAATGAAGTCGACCCTCCCACCGTTGTTGGCACAGGTGCCTGGTATAGTAAACAGGACACCACGTGGCAGCCAGTGGGGGGAAGAGGTTGTGGACAGGGTAGGGGATATAGGGAAACCGGGAAAATGCTGAAGGAAACCCTAGTGTGGATAGGTCGAGGGAAGCAACAAGAAAAAACTCTACACTACTAACCCTGCATAGTTCCTGAACATGACATTCTTGTAACTTCCTTGAGAACACCACAGCACATCTTAATACATGTACCACAATGCACATTGACATAAAACACTACATAAAGCAAGCAGGATGGAACATACACTGGAGAAACCTACTCTCCTCATGAAGGACATAACACATGGCCCATTTTGGGCTAGCACACAGCAATAGTGATCAACAAGACATGAAAACACATGTACACAGTAGTACTGACTTTGAGTACTCTGTTCCTTATACCAGACATAATTCGTACGGTAATTCCTTTATCAGAAAAGTAACCCTATATGCCTGACTGAGGATTGGTGTCTGAATTTCCTGGAGAAGGCCTTGCATACCAGGGCGTAGTCCCTAACAATGTTCGTATACAATGCAGCTGTAATTCAGACTCGGTACCGGACCAGTGGAGTACATGGCCGCCCCCTCCGCACCCCAACCTTTCAATAACCAAATGTTCGTGGTACAAAGAACTCAAACGTGGAAAAATACTCATGAGGCACTTATCTGAAGTCCGGGAGGCTCGGAAGCCATCCCAGACGCTGGATGAAACAGCACTTCACAGCGGCAGCCTTGCTTGCTACTCGAACCGCCTGGTCACCGCCCGCCGCTGTCTCCGTGGAAATTCACTCCGACATAGAGCTCCGCACACTCACAATAAGCCACACCTGCCGTACGCCGTGTGGCCTTAATAAACCGTTCCTAATCAAACTCAGCTGGCCACACGCGCGCACAGCGGGGAAACTACCAGTTTCCACAAGTTCTCATGGGATTTGTAGTATTTGCCCTATTTGTTCAGTTTCTGGCATCTCTTCAGTCCTGAACAGCCCCTAATCCTGACAGAGGGCGCTGTGCTCGAGGTCTTGGCGTCGATTGTCCCTTGATGGACTCTGTACTTCGACATCCCCGATGGTATAAATGGCTCGAGCCGCGCCCGTTGCTTCAGTTCCGTTTTTCCGATCGCTTTTCTATCGAACGGTGCGCTTCTATTTTCTGTGAAGAAAATGTTGTCATCTTCAACGCCTTCAACACCCAGGACTGGGTTCAAGAAGTGTGCAGATTGTGGGTTCAAGATGTTGATTACCGATCCCCACCGGATTTGTCTCTGGTGTCTCGGTTCCAGTCACCGAACCGACGACTACGGGTCCTGCCAGTCTATGACCAAGAAAGCTCTTCGTGAGAGGAGAGGTAAACTGTCGGTGGGGAGGGAGGCCTCAAAGAAGGCTACGTCAAAAAGACACAAAGCGCTTGATTCTAAGGAATCGGATCGCCATAGGCACTCAAAGAGATCTCGATCTAGGAGTAGATCGAGACACTCTTCGTCATCATCGAAAAAAATGAAGAGGAGACATATATCTCCATCTTCTTCAGAGTCGACCGAAGAAATTCGTTGTCTGACTAAATCGGATTCTCCCAGTAAGTGGGAAGAATTCCGCAAAAAGATGGAGGTTTTTGAGAATGCGGCCCGACCCCCTCGAAAAAGCCATACCCCTAAAGTCGCTCCATTGGACGACAAAGGGAAGTCCAAGGCTACCATGGCAAAGACCAGTAGCGTTGATGTCATGATCTCTGCTTCCAAAAGGTCAGGGTTTTCCCAACTCCCTTGGAAGCAGATCCATAACCCAGGTTCCGAGTGCCAACCAGTCCCAATGGGGACCTTTTGGACCCAGTCCTGGCGCCAGTGGCACCAGGCTCATAAATATGCCCAGTCCCAGCGCTGGAAGCGCCGGGCTCATAATGCTTGGGTGGACTTACCTGCAGCAGACCATGCTGCTTACTTGCCTGCCAGTTGAGCCTCTGATCCTCTTCTGTTTGGAACTACTTTTCCTGTTGGGTGGGGCTGGAGCCACTCCCTAGATTCTGAACACTGGAACTCTTCTGGAAGGCAGGAACTCTTTTCTTACCAGGAACTCTTTTCTTACTTAGGCGTGGCTGTGGAAGGAGACACCTAAGCACTACAGGAGGCTATTTAAACCACACCCGGTGGATGAATCTTGCTTTGCGTTATTCTGCATCCTCTGCAGCAGAACGCTCATCGTGTCTTCTGCATCTGATCGTAGGCCTAAGGAAAAAGGCTTACCATCCTGAATCCAGTCTTCAGCAACACCTATAAAGACAAGAAAGAACAGGTTAGCATTCCGGCATCTGAAAGGCAAAGGCTTACCTACTCTTCGTGCGCTTCGGAGGTCTTCACACTGCATTCCGGCATTTGAAAGACAAAAGCTTACCAACTCTTCGCACGCTCCGGAGGCCGTCGGCGCTGCATCCCGCATCTGAAAGACAAAACAAGGCGCGTTTAAAGACATTGGGGAACTTTAATACTCGCGTGCCATTACTCCTTTCCACATCTAACCCAGTGGGTATCCCGGCACCCTGCAGCCGCTCCGAACTTGTACCTGCAAAATAAAAAGACAGTTATAGCGCATTGTGAAGCTGGCAACAAGCGCTTACTTACGTGCTTCCAGGCGCTTCTATTCATCACACAGGCTCCATCTTCAAGGCACTTCAGCCCGTCATCCGCCATCGCCGGAACCCTGCAAAACAAGAGACATCATTATTAAAGACTTTAAAGACATTTGAGTTACTCGGCACTTACCGTTCGTGCAGTAAACGACGGACAGCAGTCCTCTGAAGTCAAGAGGCCTGCGCTACCTATCCGGTGAAGAAACTGGTTACAGCACCCTGCCCCGAGGCAGATGGAGAGCTCGGCATTCACTTACCTAAGGTGAGAGCGTTAACCTGTGGGGGTCTACAGGAGAGGAGAAGAGGAAAGCGATAGGGACACCCCAATAACTCCAGTTCATTAACCCCGTATTTTCTATCTGCAGACATCTTACTCTGCACGTCAGGCATACAGGGCACAGAGGTCCAGCCCAAAGAGCCAACCGGGTGCTGCACATCACCTTTGAAGATACGGTAGTCGCCCAGTCAAGACCGGCGCCTCTGCGAGAATCAGATGAGCGTTACAGTCGAGGAGTCGACGTAAAACCATCGAAGACTCTTCGAGAGTCGAGCACTTCTCCAGTGCCATACAAGAAACACAAATCGTCGAAGGCTTCAACGACTTAGTCGACGCCTTCGATAATTTCGACTCTGAAAACATCCTCGACGCCATTATCTAAGTCATCTTCGAAGACCCCTTCGACAACTTTGAAGGATTTGCCAATTCCTTCGAAGCAGATGGAAGAGGAAGAAAGGAGATTCGCTCCTTTGCCCAGGTCAGACTTTCAAGTCTATGTCAGCAATTTATGAAGAGTCTGCTTCAGAAGAAGACAACGTTACTCCTTTGGGAGTTACTTGTGGTACAAGACAAGTTCCTGAGGAACTTATTGACCAAGAATCTAGAATGAGAGACCTGAGTGATACTCTACATTCTGCCAGTGGAGTTGACACATCCCCAGAGTTAGAGTTCGACAAACCTGATCCTGCACAGCATGCAGATGCTGGGTACAGGGGTCTTATGACCAGGGT
The DNA here is from genome assembly GCF_040938575.1 of Ambystoma mexicanum. Lineage (NCBI taxonomy): Eukaryota > Metazoa > Chordata > Amphibia > Caudata > Ambystomatidae > Ambystoma > Ambystoma mexicanum. The sequence goes on from NC_090940.1 coordinate 2,309,646, forward strand.
AGTTGAATATATGGGTTGGGGTAATACTTCACCCATTTCTGAACAAGATGACATGACTGATATAATCGTCAAGGGACCTCAAAGATCCTGTTCTCCCTTTTCACAGGGCCCTTCAAAGGACTGTGGAGAGAAACTGGGAGAAACCAGAGACTATTGCTGCTGCAGATAGCACTTTTCCAAGAAAATATAGACCAGCTGGAACGGATCCTGAATATTTGAATAAACATCCGACTCCAGAGAGTTTAGTCATTCAGGCAGCATCTACTTCAAAACAAACTGCTTATCCAACTATCCCTCCAGATAGAGAGGATAAAAGAATTGATGCCTGGGCACGTAAAGTTTTCACGTCAGGCAGTATGGCACTTAAGTCGGCAAATGTCACCTGTACCCTAGCCAGGTTTACCCATACCCTGTGGGACTGTATTTCGGCGGCAGCTGATCATATTCCGGAAGGCGAGGAAAGGGAAGGCTTCCTGAATATAGTCAAAGACGGGAAGGAGGCAATGGGGGAATGTCTCCAGTCTGGACTGGATACTGCTGATGGTATCAGCAGATCCATGGCTGCAAGCGTTGTGCTACGCAGATTTGCGTGGTTGAGGAAGTCGGGGTTTGCACCAGACGTGCAAGCTAGACTCCTCAACATGCCCTTTGATGGCTTGAGGCTCTTTGGCAGAAAGGCTGATGAAAGCCTAGAAAAACTTCAGACCTCGAAAGCGGCAGCTAAATCACTTAGTGCCTCTTTGCACCAGCCTCTAAAACCCTATTCCGGCTCATCTTTCTGGAGGGGTCGTTCTTTTCGATACTACTGCTCTTTTGGTAGAGGATAAGGACAGGCTTCTCAAAGGGGCAAAAGAAACGTCCCTCGTGGAGCACGAGGAAGAGGTGCAAAATCAGCCTCAGGAGCAGCAGCTGTACCCTCAGCCACTCCTGCAGGCGCCTCCAAATCCCTCTGAGGCCTTGTTACACAAAACACCAGTGGGAGGCAGGATCTCTCAACATCTGAAGGAATGGCGGGGCATTACCTCAGATGCTTGGGCACTGGAAACAGTAGCCCAAGGTTACTGTCTCCCCTTTCTAAAAAGGCCTCAGAATCATCCACTGGGAGCCAACTCAGCCAAAATTCCGGATCCGCTCCTGTTGCAGGAAATTTTAACCCTGCTAGATAAAGGTGCCATAGAACTGGTACCTGTAGCGGAGAGGAACAGGGGTTGGTACTCCCCATATTTTCTCATCCCAAAAAAGGACGGAGGACTGAGACCCATCTTGGACTTGAGAAACTTCAACAAGTTTCTCAGGAAGGACACGTTCAAGATGGTGACCCTTTCTCAGATCCTTCAGGCTCGCCAACTCCAAGATTGGTTGGTATCATTGGACCTTCAGGATGCTTACTTTCATGTGCCAATCCATCCAAAGCACAGAAAGTACCTGAGGTTCGCGATTGGCAATTCTCATTATCAGTTTCGAGTTCTGCCATTCGTGTTGACCTCCGCCCCAAGGGTTTTCACCAAACTGTTGGCGGTTGTGGCAGCAAGTCTCAGGAGAGGGGGTATTCACATATATCCCTACCTGGACGACTGGTTGATCAGAGTAAGTTCTCCAGAACAAGCTCAGGAACATCTTTCGATCACCTGCCACTTCCTCCACAAATTGGGCTTCTCCCTCAATTTCAAGAAGTCCCACATGATACCATCCCAGAAGTTCCAGTTTATCGGAACAGTCTTGGACACTTCCTCGGGAAAAGCCTCGCCTCCCGAAGTGAGAGCTCTCCACATCCAGCAGATGGTAACGAAGTTCCAGAATGCCCAACGTCTACCGGCCTTCGATTTTCTCAGGTTGCTCGGCCTCATGGCATCCTGCATTTTCCTAGTACCAGAGGGCAGGTTGAGAATGAGATTCCTTCAATGGGCACTCAGAACTCAGTGGTCCCAGTTCTCAGGGAATATGTCGGATCTTCTGCAAGTCCCGAGCGCAGTTGCTCAGGATCTTCTATGGTGGGCTTGCAACGACCACATTCTCAAGGGAATCTTTTTGGCAACCATGGCCGGAGATAACAGTAGTGACGGACGCCTCACTCACGGGGTGGGGAGCACACACCAACGATCTGACAATCAGCGGTCGTTGGTCTCCATCGGAGTCCAAACTACACATCAACCTTTTGGAGCTGAGGGCAATCAGACTAGCTCTGAAGGCCTTTCTGCCCTCTGTACAGGGAAAGAATGTCCTGATAATGACGGACAACACGGTGGCCATGTACTACCTCAACAAAAGAGGGCGAGTAGGGTCACTACCACTGTGCAGAGAGGCAATGCAGCTATGGTTCTGGGCAATACAAGAAGGAATCTCTCTATCAGCAATTCACCTAGCCGGAGAGAAGAACATGGCGGCGGACTCTCTGAGCAGAGCACGGTCTCTCACGAGTGAGAGATAGCTCAGGAAGTCCTTCTGGAGATCTTCGCCCTCTGGGGAACCCCTCAAGTAAATTTGTTCGCCACCGCGATCAACCGGAAGTGCGATCAGACTGCTCAAGGGAATTTCCTCAAAGAGGAGCTCTGGGAGACGCATTCGTAGTGGAGTGGAAGTTTCCACTGCTGTACGCGTTTCCCCCCAGTCCCCATGATTCCTCAAGTAATCAGGAGGTTGAGAAAGTTCAGGAAAACCATGATCCTAATTGCCCCGGATTGGGCCAGGAGAACGTGGTACCCGGACCTTCTAGAAATGTCCATCTGCCCTCCAATACGTCTTCCGCAAAGATAGGATCTTCTCTCGCAAGAGGAAGGTCGGGTTCTCCATCCAGAGGTCAAGACACTCAACCTTCACGCATGGTTTCTGAGAGGTTGAGATACGAGGATTGGGATCTTCCGGATGACGTAATGGAAATCTTGTTTTCGGCCAGAAGACCAGCAACAAAATCTTTGTACCAATGTAGCTGGAACAGGTTTAGTAACTGGTGCAAAGACAAGGATGTGGACCCTTTTCAGTGTGGCACCCCAATGGTGCTTTCTTTTCTGCTACATCTAGCTAATCTGGGGCTCCAGATAGGAACAATCAAAGGATACCTTGCTGCGCTGTCCATTTTAAAGCGCTCCTTGGAAGAGGTTTCATATTTCAAAATACTGTTAATAATTCAATTCTTAAAAGGGCTTACTAATGTATACTCTCCAGTACCTTTTCATGTATCAACTTGGGATTTAAATTTAGTACTAAAATTCTTGACTTGCACACCCTTTGAACCTCTGCATTCATGTCCATTGAGGCTTTTAACTTTAAAAACTGTACATCTTGTGGCCCTATCATCAGCCTGCAGGGTTAGCGAACTTCAGGCTCTCTCATGCAAACCACCATATACTATTTTTTTTATAAGCAGTCCTTAAAGTTAAACCTTCGTTCTTGCCAAAAGTAGTCTCGGACTTCCATTTGTCACAAAAAATAGTACTACCAACTTTTTATCCTCCTCCTCATCTGGGCAAGGAAGAGGAGAGATTACACAGACTAGATCCCAAGAGGGCTCTTAGTTTTTACATCTCAAGGATGGCTAAATTGAGACAAGATGACCAACTATTTGTGGGTTATACTGGCCATAAATTAGGCTTATCTGTAACAAAACAGACCATTTCCCGCTGGATCATATTAGCCATAGTTGAATGCTACAGATTAGCGCGAAAAGAACCACCAGATGGGCTTCGTGCCCATTCTACAAGGAGAATGGCTACTTCTGCGGCTCTAAAGAGGGGAGTCCCGGCAGCAGACATTTGTGCAGCTGCAACCTGGAAAACGATGCATACTTTTGTTAAACATTGTTTGGATACTGCCTCCTCTAATGAGGGTTTATTTGCCAAGGCAGTTCTGCATTCTGTCCACAAACTGAAATTAGTACTCCCACCTCCAAAATTGATACTGCTATGGGAGCCTATCACAAGATGAGGAATTCGTGGGAGGACACAAGTTACTTACCAACTGTAACGTTCTTTCGACTGGATGTTCCTCCCACGTATTCCTCATCGACCCTCCCATACTACCCCACAGTACAGTTTTACGTTTTCTTACACTTTCCACTCACAAAGAATGTATCGGTTAGGGGGCACACCTGGGTGTTCCTCCTATATATATTTAATCGAAAAAACAGAACTGAAGCAACGGGCGCGGCTCGAGCTATTTATACCATCCGTGACGTCGACAGAGTACGGAGTCCATTGAGGGACAATCGACGCCACGACTTCGAGCACGGCGCCCTCTGACGATTTACATTTTTTTTTCCGAAGCAGTGAAGCTGGAGATAACGAATTATCACAAGATGAGGAATACGTGGGAGGAACATCCAGTCGAAAGAACGTTACAGTTGGTAAGTAACTTGTTCCTCTATGCAAAAGCGTGCCTATTGACCTTTAGTTATTAGTGGAATATAGAAGCATGCCTATTATCCCCTCTGTACACAACTCAGATCTAGAAGTGTGCCCAACAGCGCCCCTTGCTTGAATCTAGAAGTGTGCCTAATAGCGCTCCCTGAATGAATTTAGTACTGCAATTAGAAAGTCCTCCTAAATTGCACTTAAAAGTCCACCTAAAAGCATACCTGCGGCGTTGTTACATTAAAATTTCTCCCTAATAGCTTACCTGTATTCCAGCTTGCTAGAAGAAAGGCTACCCAACAGCGTAACTGTGCAGTAGTTGCAACTAAATAGGCCGCCTAATAGCATATCCTAGTTACAATTAGTACATTAAAACCTAGAATAAGAATATCACCCTGCTTAAGTGGAACCCAGAAACAAAGAATAATCTCACCCAGCGATATAGCCGAACTTATAAAGTCCAAATATAAAGTGTAATTTGCATCTGAACGCATACTTAATAGCAGATACTAACCATGAGTGCACCCAATCCACCAAGGTCTGCCGGAAACGACCACCATGGACCGCCTCCGCTCTCCGGCCAGCCCTGCTTCCTGGCCCCCCTCCACAAATCATCCCACCCTCCACCTCAACCCCTGCCCATCCCCTTTCCAAACACAAAGCCAGAGGGGCATGATGGCGAGCCAACCACCGATTAGCCTACTTTGATTATACCCACCCCCCTCACTAACATACCGTCACACCCTGGCCAGCAATCGTGCACCCCCGCTTTTACCCCTAACCCCCACGATCATCCCCCCTCGACCACACCCCTTCCCCTCCCTAAAAACCGGATACCTGGCCCTAGCAAGAACAGAAGCCTCATCCCTCTCCGCCCCCTACCCTCTCGCACACACCAATCGCAACAAAGACACTAAAGAGGAAACTTACCTGGTCCCCCTCATTCTCTCAGCACTCATCGCCTCCCCTGTCTCGACCCACCACCTCATTCCCCGAATCACCACCCCCCCTTGCCTCACCCTTTCTGAAACCCCTCTCCCTCAATTTCTCACCAAGCGCAACTGAAACTCCTAACCCCCCACACCCCACCGTCAAATCTCCTGCGCCAAACCCAATCACCCGAACACACGCATCCATCCATCCACTCCCACCCGAAACCCGCCGACTTTTCTGCTCGCCCACTTTTCCCATCGATCATCAACCACCGCACCCCCCTCTCTCTCTCCAGTTTCCACCCTCCACCCCCCATCGCTGCAGCTCCGACAACATCCTCACCTACTGAAATTAATTGCATCCTATTTAATGCCCGGTCCGTAGCAAAAAACAGACACAGCATCTTTGACCGCCTTGCCTCTGACAAACCAGACCTTGTTTTCATCACCGAAACCTGGTTCTCTGACGACTTCGCCCCTATCGCCAATGAAGCCAACCCCTCCCCTGCCCCCCCAACTACTCCCACATCCCACTGACCCGTCCCTCTAGAGGAGGGGGGAATAGCATTCGGCTACAAGTCTCACTTCCATGCCTCAATCATCAACAACCAACCTTCCATTCCTTCCTGCGAATCACTCCTCGTTAAGCTATCCCTTTCCCCGTCCTCACAGCTTCCTAATAATCTACAGACCCCCTGTCTACGATAGACAATTCTCAAACAACCTCTGCGACTCTATTGCAACCCTTCAACTAAACCATCCCAACATCACCCTTCTAGGAGACTTCAACATATGGCTCGACATCCCCACCAACCCTATGACACACTCTCTGGTTGATGGTCTAGACGCGATTAACCTCCAACCCCACATAAACGGGCCGACTCACTATAAAGGACACTCTTGATGCCATCTTCAGCTCCCACAACCGGATATATCTAAACCCCCCTCCCACTCCTATCATCTGGTCCGATCACTTCATTGTTTCTTAACTAACCCCCGACGCCTTTGACTCATGGCTCAACACCTCACTAATGTGGCTCACACCCTCTTGCAAACCATCAGCCCGCCATGGCCTGTTACCTAGATGGTTCACGCCTGATTTTAAGACCACTAAACAACTATATAAATACCTAGAACGCAAATGGCGGAAAGACAAAACCCAAGAGAGCAGAGCCACCTTGGCCCGGCACCTTCATCAGTACAAGGCTGAAATCCAGAAAGCAAAAAAAAAAAAAATCCCGAATCCTAAACTGCAAAAACCCCAGCAAAGAACTTCACAAAATCATCACCAAATTTACCAAACCATCATTCTCTCTCTCGCTCTGTCTCTCTGTCTCTCTCCGCGCGCCACGGCTCTCGAAAGAACAAACGCTCTAACCACCAAACTGGCCCTCTTGCATCCTCCAGGCAACCCTCCCCACAACCACTACGCAACCAACATTTCACTCCTTTAGTCCAATATCACCCGACCAATTTCTCAAACTTCTCTCTGCCCACAAACCATCTGGCTCTCTGCTAGACCCTTGCCCACCCACAACCCTCAAAGAAATGTTCTCCTCTACCTGCGCAGGAGAACACGCAAGGTCCATCATAAATGACTCCCTTTCCTCGGGTATTTTCCCCGACGCATTCAAAATGGTTCATGTCAAACCTCTGAAGAAAAATCTTTCCTCGATCCCAAAAACTACCGCCCCATCTGAAACACCAGGTTCCTCGCCAAACTCATTGACCGAACTGCCTACTCCCAACTAAATGCCTTTGTCGAAGCCAACAATCTCCTAGACCCCGCACAATCGGGTTTCAGAGCCCGACATGGAACTGAAACCACCCTAACTTCAATCTGGGATGACTTTAAAATCATGGCAGACTCTGCGGGATGCGCTGCATTAATCCTTCTCGACCTATCCGCCGCCTTCGACACAATCAATCACTCAATCCCCCTTGTCCGCCTCCACTCCCTAGGAATTTGTGGAACTGCTCTCAAATGGATAGCTTCGTTCCTCAAAGATAGGTACCAAATAACGCAGCTCTCCACCTATTCCTCCCAATCCCGACCAGTCGACATGGGAGTTCCACAAGGTGCATGCCTATCTGCCCTCCTGTTCAATCTCTACCTAATCACCCTCCCACCGATAATTTGTTCACACAACATCCTATGTTACAACTACGCTGATGACACTCAACTAATTCTAAAACTCCTGAACTCAACCCAACTCCCAACCTGACCTCGCTTCCTGCCTCGACATAGAGCTCTGGATGACCAGAAACCACCTCTTGCTAAACCCCTCCAAAACCGAAATCATGGTATGTGGCAACTCCGAACTTCATCCACACCCACTACCCTGGCCATCTGCCATGGGCAACTCGCTGACTACCTCTAATTCAGTAAAAAAAACCTTGGATGCACCCTTGACTCTCGTGCCAAGTCAAGAATGTTTCAAAGTCCTGCCACTACCACCTTAAAACTCTTAGACGCATCTTTCCATAACTCTCCTTTCCCAACAGACTCTCTGCGGTCCAATCAATTGTTATATCAAGACTGGACTACGCTAACCCCCTCTACCTCAGAGTCCATGCTTACGTACTGAATAAACTACAAAGAGCACAAAACGCTGCAGCCAAACTGCTACTAGCATTCGGCCCGAGAGACATCTCCCCAGCCCTCAAAACTTTGCACTGGCTCCCGGTGGTGGCCTGAAGGGTGACCTTCAAAACCTTATGCATTTCTCACCGAGCACTGCATAAAACCGGACCACAATATCTTCAAGACAAGCTGAAACCCTATCACCCCCCACGTACTCTAAGATCAAGCTCAGCCGGCCTCCTAGTCATACCCAAAACAAACTCAATCAGGTTAGACGGATCGTCATTCTCAGCCTCCATGCTGTGGAATGCATTCCCACCCCACATCCGCCTAACTGAAGATCTAATGTCTTTCAGAAAATTACTGAAAACTTGGCTCTTCCCGTAAATTCAACCCCATACTCAAACTAACTCAAACTGAATAACAACATCTCAATGACACCAACTCAACAAACAACTAGATCTTGAATAACAAGACAGATAACAATACAACATCCAGATCCAAGCGAGAAATCGACAACTAATAACCGCTAATGTAAACTAAAAGAACAAACGGAATAGAATGAGTAAAGTAGATCAAAGCAGTGAAGTCGATAAAAAGAATAAATCGTACGAAAACAGTAATGCGGTCTAAATTAATGAAATGGATGTAATGATTGCAGGAGTCGAACCAGATTATAGTGGCCCTTGCCTAAGGTTTGAGGTGGAGGAGATTGTCAAGGCAATCAAGCTACAGGCGCATAATCGTGCCCCCTGGCCCAGACATGATACCCTTGGATCTGTTCCAGGACCCAGCTGATTTGTGGGCCCCACTTCTGACTGTGGTCTTTAATGCATGTCTTAAAGCAAGGAAATATCCTCCCTCGTGGAGGCGGGCGATAATCTTCCCAATATTTAAAAAGGGCGACATGTCTAGCCCTGGAGCATATGGGCCCATCTCTTTATTAGACTCCTCGTTTAAAATCTTAGGCAGAATCTTGTTGGCCCGCATTGAGTCTTGGATCGGGGAACAGTCTGTTCTATCTGATATCCAATTTGGGTTTTGTCCTGGTGTGGGTACATTAGAACAGAGCCTCAATCTATACCTGCTGGTGGCTAATTCTGTGTTCTGTAGGGGCGAGGTAGTCTATTTGGCATTTATGGACCGAAGCACTGCTTTTGACAAAGTGGGCAGTGCTTGGGTCCTTAGGGTGCCCAGGTGCAATATTATAGGCCCTGGTAGACCTCCACACGGATAATGAGGCCTGTGTTCGTAGCGGCTCTGGGTTGCATTGCACGGCCTGCTTCCAGGTGGGGTGTGGTGTGAGGCAGGGCTGCGTATTGGCTCCTATCTGCTTCTGCCTTTACATCAATGGCCTTTCACAGGACCTGGTAGGTGTACTGGCCGATTATTTAACATTGGGTGGTAGGGGGATCCCAGTACTGGCCTATGCTGACGACACTGTCCTTTTGGCAAGAACTCCTCGGGCGATACAGTCCTTGATAAACGCCTATTCTACGTTTATGAGCAACTTGGGTTTAAAAATTAATTCCAAGAAATCTGTGGTAATGACGTGTGTGGGTAGAAAACGTCTTGCGCCAATGAAACCATGTTCTGTGTCGGAGAAATTATCCCCAGAGTTTAGTCCTTTGACTACCTTGGGATATGGTTCTCTGAGGCACTAAATGGCAAAGACCATGTGGCTAAACAATCCGTTAAGATGAGCCAACAGCTAGGTGGTATCTCACGGTTTATGTCAAAGTGTAGGGGCCAGCCATTGGACGTGATTCTCAAGATATATGGTACCCAAACCAAGGCCTCGACTCTGTATGGTGCAGCTATCTGGGGTTACCAGAATGCGGTGGAAATACAGAGAAAGGAGAGCACATTTTTTAAAAATTTGCTCGGGCTTCCGCCCAGTGTTTCTAGTATAGCGGTCCATAGGGAATTGAGGGTGGAGCTTTGGGAAGATCAGTGGGCACTGGCCCCTTTGTTATTCTGGGTCAAGCTCTGGGCTAATGAGCATGCCACCCTGTGTCAAACCATCCTACGCACTGTGATGGACAAATGTGGGTGGAAAAAAATTCCTTGGTTAGCTTATGTTTTTTCATTTTTGGGGAAGCTAATTTGGGTGCGCTTTTTCTGCCTGTTGCACTTATATCCAAGAGTGAGGGGGCTGTTTATAAAGCCTTGTTGGGTGAAGTTATAGTCAGAAAAAGAATTCTGCAGGAGTCTGGCCATAGTAACGGCAAACTGCACGCCAGCATTAGTTGTTTAACTGGAATCCAACCGTATTTGTTATGGAGTGTGTTTGAAAAAGGACAGGTGGCTGATCTCCAGAGCATGGTTTAATTGTCTTCGATTGAACGGTAACACTTATAAGTGGAGGGGTTTTCCAGACTCAGCAAGCTGCCCGGTTTGTGGCTATTATAGAGAGGATCTCGCCCATTTGCTGTTCTTTTGTACAGGATATACCGGCATACGTAAATTGACTTTGATTCCTGCCCTCAAGAAGACGGCGATCCATACTCATAGGGCTGCTTTAGTGTTCCTTTTGAGTGCTGAAACAGTTTTCACTGCTTGGGCCCTCTTGACGTTTCTGAAGAGCGCAATGTATTTCAGAAATTGCATTATGAAACTTCAAGGTGATGAAGGCCTGTAAGAAAACAGTATATCTCTTTCTGTGGGACAACAGATGTGTATAGCTTTTTGGTACGATCCTTCACCCTTGTTTGAGGTAACTTTTTAACAAATGTTTTTGTACACTGCTCTTAGGAATTGTATATCGAATGTATTTTTATGATAAGGCAATTTTATGAATTTGTAAATGGGATCTGTGTATTAATGTGTTCTGTTGTTTAATGGTTGTTTTTATACAGCCGAATAAACTTGATTGATTGTAATGATTGCAATAGTCAAAATGAACAAAATGGACGAAATGAATAAAGAGAAGATGCAAAGATGAATACAGGAGACTGATGAGTACACAGACAGATGGCATGGAATGTATGAGTGCAAGTACAGAATAGACAATTCAAGTACATGAGACGGATGCAGTGCATGACACAGAGCACGGAACGGATCCAGTACGTATGCCAAGTGACATGGCCTGAACCGATAATGCATGATGAATGAACGAAGTGAGTGAAGCGGATGAAATCGGTAGAATGGATGAAGCGTGCTGAGCGGATGAATACGTAGAGCGGATGGGTGTATAGAGCGAAGGACTGTGTGGAGCGGATGGGTGCGTGGAGCCAGTGGGTGGGTGGGTGCTTGGAGCCAGTGGATGTGTAAGAGCAGACGAATGTGCGCAAGAGCGGATGGGGGCGTGTGCAGAGCGGACGGGGCTTAGAGTGGGTGAGGGCGTGGAAAGGGCAAGTCCGTGGAGCGGATGAATGCGTGAAGCGGACGAGTTCCTCGAGCGGATGAGTGCGTCGAGCAGATGGAGCGGGGGACGTGTGTGGATGGAATGGATGAAGTATGTGGATGGAATGGATGAAGTATGTGGCTGTGGTGCATAAAGCAACTTAGAATTCACAGAAATGTTCGGAGTGCGTGGAGCAGACTGGAGTGAGTGGAAGTGCGTGACATACATGGGATGGTTTGTAGTGCATGTAATGTTTGAAAGAGCATATAAACCATCACATCACCATGCTTACTCATCTTTACACCGCCATTCAACTAGAACACAAATACTATGACACCATTCGGTATAGCTGTTCTCATATCAACATCTGCCTCATACTCCACATCACTCTAACTAAACGCTGCTGGTTTCACACCCTCCAGCCAGGCGTTCTCCTCAGGCCTAACGCAGCCAGAACCGGTCTGGATAATATCTGCCAGAAATAACACATACTCTTGATCTCTCAACCACCACACCTACCGCTATGAAGCAGCTATTACATGAATGCCACACCAGCTGCACACATCCGGTGCTCACACACACCTTTGACTCCCTCTACTCTCACTACTGGCTTGAACTTCGGTTCCCGAGGGAGTTCAACCTACCAGCGCCTTGAGACCATACCAATGGTACATAAGGCGCTATATAAATGCAAAGTAACATAACATAAGGGATGAGGTAACAAACCTAGCAGCTCTCATCTGACATTCTCCTCCCCACCTCCTTCAGGCGCTGATATCACATGTTGTTCTTTAAATTTGCTGAATTATCAAGATATGCATTTACATCCTCATGATATTCTTCAACGTAGCTCTGTCAGAGGAAAAGGAGGGGGTGGAAACAGACTACCTCCTACTCCTGCATTATGTGCGTAGAAACATACATTTCTTGTTTTCTAAACCAAACTGATGCCTGCAGAAGTTGCGGGCAAGATCCACTTCTTAAACAAAAACCAGACCTTTTTCAAATGGTGATTCCTAGGAACCAACAGGGGTAGAGTATTTTATAAACCTGTTTGTATTTAGTTCCTATTCATCATGTAAAAAAAACCTCCCTTCTTAAAACATATCTTCACACAGAGACAAGTCAACATACATCATCTTATGAAAACACATACCTTTGTATATACATTCTAAAACGTATCGCAGCAATGAGTGTTATAATGAACATAGTACCACATTATTCACAATTCATTGTTTCTGTATCAAGTTATTTTTGACACCTCTGAAGTTTGATGTTTTGGGTTTTTCACACCATATCTCCTCTCGGGGATAATGCTAAACGGTGGATGAAACTGCAGTTTGTGTGTGAAGATATGTTTTAAGAAGCACATTATTTTTACATGATGAATAGGAACTAAATACAAACAGGTTAATAAAATACTACACCCTGTTGGTTGCTAGGAATCACAATTTGAAAGTTTTTGTTTAAGAAGTGGATCTTGCTTGCAACTTCTGCGGGCATCAGTTTGGTTTAGGAAACAACAAATTTGTTTCTACGCACATAATGCAGGAGTAGGAGGTAGTCTGTGTCCCCCCTCCCCTTTTTCCTCTTTGGCTCTATAACCCAGTTGTAACACAGACCCCTCGTTAAAAGAAAGATTGGGTAAACCTGTTGTATAGGATAATTTCTTTAGAAATATCAGGGAAAATATTACCTGTGCTTTTGTTGGGACTAAGAATAGATGTCTCATTATCAACTTCCTCATCTGTATTGATCATTATTTGACGAAATGCCATAATAAGGAAGAAAAGACAAATCATTGTACAAAATGAGGTTACAAGAAGTATTCGAAATAAACCGATCTACCTTCTTGCTTGCAATGATTATCCTATAACTTGGAAAATTCCCATTCTTTTAATTCAACATGTAATTTTTGTGACTTTTATAAACCACACTTTTTATGGTAGAAATTGCAAAATTACCGCAATGATGATCCTGAAAATAATGGGACTGTTTTTAGGATTTCCCAAAAATGTAGCATCAACATGTCCCCTTTCTAAAGCTGGATAAGACTGCAGTATTTTTTTGTTATTAGTTTTCAACAACCCAACTTACACACTCATGTAAAAGACAGTATATCACCACTTGCGTCTGTTTACCCCCCCCCCCCATTTCCCAGCCTATTCCACTTGCGCTGTCAGCTTATATTATGCGTCTCGCTATACCGAGCATGTACCTACATTCTAATCCGCCCCTGGTGTCTGTGTTTGTCTCCGTCCGAGTATTGGTTTATGTCGAGGCCATTGGTGCCTGCAACATAGGTTTCCAGGCATCTAAAATCTACATTCCTTTCCACCAACCCCAGACCAGACTGGATGCTTCTTGCCATGTTGAGGTGTCTGCTTGCGACCATTTCTGGAGATTGCACAACCATACACTTGCTACTGGGACTTTGTGTGCTTTCCATCCCATTGCTATCATACATTTCGGCCGGATATGCGAAGTCACTTAATTTACTAACGTGTCTCACGTGTTCTGGTCTTGTGAAAATTCCTAGCAATCAGGACCAGGGGGGAGCACATCGAGTGTTATACCTGCCTGGGCTAAGGCCTGAGCGACTTCTTCCCAGAATTGACGAATCTTAGTTCAGGCCCAGAACATATGTACCAGTTCCACGTTTGAGTCCGCAAATTGGTTCAGTAGCCTTACTGAATTGGCTATTTTCTTCAGGGTTAAGTATGCCATGTAGGTTATATAAAATTGAATCCGCTGGAACTTGGTATTCCTGGACACTTTCTTATGAGCCACAGCCCTGCCCCATGCCTCATCTATCAGTTGCTCCCTCCTGTAAGTCCTCTTCCCAGCTGCGCCTTGTCTGTACCAGTTTCTCCCCTGGCCTTGCCTATAATAACTCATATATGCTCGATATTGCATGTTCGCTCTCTTGAGATGATATAGTGCGTTTCTATTGTTTCATCTTCAAGACTGCAGAATGTAAGTGAAAACCGCATACAAGAATGTGTGCAATGTTATTGTTATAGGCAACAAAGTGTTGTGCTCTTGTTTCTTCTTGATATTCCATCACCAACGCATCTTTTACCCATCTAGAATAGTTCTGGAACTGTTGCAAAAGTTATTCGCTCTTTCCCCTTAGACTTGGGAATAGATCTTTGGTTTGGCTCTTGGTAGCTGATCTCGTCATCTGTGGAGCTTCTTGTCTTGCTTCACTGTCAACAGGTGCAGGGGAGGGGGTCAGTGGGTCAGTGTATGCCCTCTATATGGCTTTACGTCATGCGGGTGCAGCACAGCTCTTTTTCCTTCAAGTTTCACTGAGGTGGGAGTGACCCCCTCTACTAGGTGCAGTCCTTCAAAGCGGGGCTTATTCCAAGTGCGTACAAAACTCCTTAGCAGGCATCTGGTTTCCTGGGTACAAACCAGGCTGTTTTAACAAGTAACTGTTTTGCTGTCGTCTTCAATCTTCTTGACCCTTCCCTCTGATCTGTTGAGAAATGAAAGAAACCCTAGCAGTCATATTTGTTAAATAATCATGCATCTCATCAGCCAATGTGTTTGCTGGGAATCTGTTTCTATTAGAGTGGGAGGAGCAAGAGGTATTCTTATGCAGCGTCCAGTCACCAACTCATGAGGAGTCGGGTAGCGATCTGAGCCAGGTTGATTCCGAAGTGCAACTAGGACAAGGGGTAGGCAATGTAGCCATGCCTTCTTCAAAGTAATCTTGATCTTTGCTATCCTTTCTTTAAGGAGTCTATTTAATCTCTCACAAATACCATTTGCCTGTAGGTGATGGACAGATGAAAACCTGTGCTTTATGCCTAATAGAAGAACGACCTGTTCAAATAGTTTCTTTACAAAATGCGGTCCATTATAAGACCGCAGGACTTCACACACCCCATCTAGGAAACGCCTCACGCAAGAGACCTGGCAGCATATGAGGCATTGGGGTGCATACATGGTCCTGCCTCAATCCATCTGGAAAAGGGACATACTACTGACCTATATCTGTAACCATTGCATGTTTGCAACATACCCACATTATCTATATGTAGATGCTGAAAGGAACCATTAGGTCTAGGGATTGCTCCTCTCAGTGTTCTGAAGGTGTGCCTGGTTGTGAACATCTGGCATACAATTCATTTCACAATAAACTGTGCCACATGTTGTAATAAATTTGAGCACCAGTCTTCTGCAATCACGGGAGCAAGATTCTCTCTAGTTGTCTGCACGTCGTAGTGAAACTGCTCCAGCGCCACCTTCAATAATGCTAGAGGCACACCTGGCTTTCCAGTACTATCTTGTCTCTACAGAGCCTCAGTGGGGGGGGGGATTAGCAGCACCCTTGTCTCTTCCATAAATCCTGCTCTTCTTGAGGGGCTCGTTCTTTTAAGTCCATTAACTGTACAGTGGCTAAAATAGTAAACCCTTTCTTTACCATTATACATCACCCTGCCATTTGCTTAACACACCCTACTTCAAATCAGAAATGTTTGGGAACTATGCTGCCCTTTTGGTTTAACGTCTGCGGCTTCGTTAGTGCATGGAATCATGTCTCCCCTCTTAGTGTGGGCTGCACACTTCCACAAGATGATAGCCCATGGGAGCTTTAGTGCCTTTCCAATAGAGACCCATGTTGCACTGGTTTGTCATCTGCGTGGAGGAAGTCCTTCCTTTTTGTAAGGAAGACAGGGTATCGAAGTAAGACGGACACAAGTGACCACAGTTCAAGGGTGTTTATTGAACTTTCACAAGGGGTGAAAAATGCCCATCTAAATCTACAGATTGGGAGCAAGCTACGACCATCAAATCAGTCCTAGTGGAGTCTTGTCAAAAGAAAAGGGCATATACTAAAAAACCTATTGCCAATCCTTATTGCTACTTTACAAATAGTGTGGGGTAATGTTCATGAAAAAGAAAAGTGTTCACAAAAAGATAAATCCGGATGTTCGGCCCGTTGGCCTACCTTACCCAAGTTTTCAGCACAGGGCAAGGTGGTTCACTCGAGACAAGCACACACTTGGGTTTCTTTGACACAAGGATGCCCAAGTTTCATTTTATCCATCAAGCTCTTGCTTCACAGAGCCTTATGTTCAAAACAAAAATAGCAATTTCTCTACTTATACGATTCAGGTGTCTCACCCTGGATCCTCCTTTTCTGGGCTCAGATCCCTTTTTTATTTTCAGCTTTCAAAAATGCGTATCGCCCTTTTCCAGGTTTAGATCTCTTCACATTCAATTAGTCCCCCCTCAGCCGGGCTGAGACCAATTTCAGTTCACTTTATACTTATCGAAGACTTTCGAATGTGCACAGGGTTTAGCTTGACCCGTCACAGGACCTTTTCGATACAAAGTTCCCTTTTTACAATGTAATTGCCACTCAGTTGGATACATAACAGAGACCTTCGAATGAGCACCCATGTGGCGCTGGACCACTCTGTACATGGTATCTGATTTTGGTTTTTCCAAGTACATTCACTCCTTTAGCTTCCACTTGTTCGTGTCACTCAACACTGTCCTTTGTAGATTTCTTCATACAATGTTGCCGCTTGCAACCTTTGGTTTAAACGTAAACTGGTTTTGCATCGGTTTCTCCGACTCACTGGCTGTGCTTCTACTTGCGAGGCTTTCTTGCAGGAGCCAAGGACAGTACCACGGCAGCAATCACTCCTCCCCGGCCTGGGTTATCGACACAGGAGTGCCCGTATACTTTTAATGCACAGCGTAAACTTGTTCAGCTGCATTTCCTGGGTGGGGGGACGCACACAACACCTTTCCAAGGCTCGTAAAAATAAATGGTTTCTAGAGGTCAAGGGCACTTCCCTCCTTGCAACCCTTTCCAGTCTCGCCACCTTTCTACTCTTGTTAAATAGCCACTTTGGAGCTACTGCTTCCTAGTGTGCTTTTCCTCGCTCAGTGTGCTTTTGTGCTCTGCTTTTTATCCGTGCGTGGAAGTGTGACAGGAGTCAGGTGTGTAATAGTAATTGCCTGACCTTGCCTGACCGTTGTGTTGGGACATGTCAGGTATACATATGGCTCTGGTGTTAGTCCGTTGTCGCTCACAATGAACTGTCCTTGAGAAAGTGTGTCGGGAAGGAAGGGTGGGGGTGTTGAGCTTCCTGGTTTCATACCGGGTAGGATTGGGGAAAAGGTGTTACCGCGTCTCACCCTTCGGTGTCCCACTTCCACCCCCAGGAACTGGATCCAATAGCAATGGCTGTGTCCTGGCCACCTGGATGACAGATCCCCGGGGACTAGCGGGTGAGACACCTTGAGGTTTCTCACATTTTCCAGCGTGACAATCCTGTGTCTACGGTTGATGTTGCATAAGCAGAGTCGGCATACACTGTCCCTTCCCCATCCTTGTATCTCTGGAGTGCAGCGATAAGCGCCACTAATTCTGTAGCCTGTGCTGCACAATGTGAAGGCAGTCTTGCCCTTGTCACTACTTCAAATTCACCACCCCTATTTAGCATTAGTACTTCCATTCCTGTATGTCTTAACTATCGTTTGGTCATCTTTCGAAGAAACGTCAATGAATAGAATTTTCCCCTTCCTCTGAGAGAACTTTAACATGGGGAATATTGTCGTAGAACTCAGTATATGTTGTGCAGTTATGTACATAGTAGTCCTTCCGCACTGGTTCTGCTATGAATGTTGCTGGATTCAATGCTCTGCATCTAACAATTTTGATCGCTGGGTTCGAAATAATTACCTCATATCCTGATGCTGTTTGTGTGGTCAATGTACTTTTGGGCTTCTCTAAAATGGCAAATGAGGAATTCTCGAGAAATAAAGTCCATTGAGCACCTCATGGTAATACTTGCAGATTGCGAAAGCAGCAGCAGTTACGCGTGTTCGCAAAGATAATGCCTTTCATTACTGGGTCTAGAATCCCACTAGTAGGCTAAGAGTTTATGTCCATGTCCTAATATCTTCTGTGTGAGGACTGCTGCCATTACTACATTTGAGTGCGAGAATAAATAAAACTCTTAGTTATAGTTTGGAATTCCCAACAAAGTGGCTGTACAGACGCCCTTTTTAATTCTTCAAATCCCTGTGCTTCCTTGAGTTCTATTTAAAAGTGATTGTATATGTACTGTAATCAAAACCCAGACCCTGCAATTATTACATAGGTCTAAAAATGGTTGCATTTACCTCAGTCTCTGGTTTAGGAGTCTACATGATTACTTCTGCTCTTTCAGGTGTCGCTATTCTCCCTTCTTGAGAGAGTAGCTGTCCTATGTACAGGACCTCTTCTTGGCAATATTGTAATTTCTCTTTCTCTACTTTATATCCTTTCTCTGCTAGTATGGTAATTAGTTGAACTGACTTTTTTCTGCACTTTTATTCTGTCTCGCTGCATACTAATATATTATCTACGTACTGAATTATTGTGCTCTAAAGTTGTACGTTACCCAGGTCCATCTGAAGGACCCTGTTATAGATGGAGGGGGACTCGCAGTACCCCTGAGGCACTTGTCTGTTTCCAGCACTGGTTTCTATACAAAAATGAGGTCCAGTCCTTTGAGGCCTCATGAAGGGGAATTGAGGAAAAAGGTGTTCTTTAAGTCGATTACTGTAAAATAGTTTGGCTTTAATATTGCATAATATCGTAGCTAGATTCGGATACCGGAAACTGTTTCAACGTTATTTAGGGGACAGATCCTGAATAAATCTCCACAACCCCCCCCTGTTGATTTCTTCGCTGGGTACACAGCCGTGTTACATGGGGATTCTGATGTCACCAATATTCCCTGCTGTACAAAAGCGGAAATGGTTTCAAATATATCTTCATCTTCTTCTCTGGACGTGGGATACTGCTTTGCTCCTGGCAAAATTGCTCCAAGCTTGCAGTTAATTTTAACTGCTCCTGCTCCACTTAATAGTTCTACCTCAGATGGACTGCTGGTCCATCAGATACTTGGCACCATTTCTTAACCTTCCTGAAAAAATTAGTTTCTTTTGTATCAGTGCCAATCTCTGTGGTATCTCTCTGTTCTCTACTTTAATCGAATAAGTGAGACTCATGAAAAATACTCATTCAACGTCTGAATAATCATCTCTGAACAGTTCTTTGCCTGTTAATCTATATCCCTCACCTAGAGCGATTACTGCTCTACATCCTCTTCCCTCCTCTGTCCCATGGACAGCCACCTTTTCCTCTCTGACCACCGGTGCTTTCAGTTCTAGGGGAATAACCTGTACTCCGTCGTCCATAGGTATTTCTGGCCTAAATAGACATTCGTCGGGCATAATCAATATTTTACCTTCCAATTTAGGAAGCCATGTTAACAAAACAGTTACTCCATACAAAAAAAACTTCTGGGTCTAACGGAACTCCTCCTAATTACTTTTGGCCTGTAAATGCTAATATAAATTCTCATACATTCATATAATGTATCCCTGGAGTGGAACACACTATCTCCTTGTCAGTAAACGATATCGTCATGTGCAGTTTTGTCATCAAATAACATCCTAATAGATCAACTGGTGTCTGCATAGAATACAATAATGCCATAGGCACTTCATGTGCTCCTATAGAAATGTGTAATTCGTCAGTGCAAGGAACTAAGCTCGTAGCCCCAGAGAATCCCTGTGCATTTGTGGGTATTTCCCTCTCGCACAGGATCAAGTCCCTCCAGTGTCTGCAAGAAACAAAAATGTATTGCTTGCTATCATTACCCCGACCCTTGGTTCCGCTTGGGGGGGTTTCTGGTGTCACTGATGGTTCTGGACACATCAGGTCGCTCTGTGGGCTTTTCTATTGTGAATATAAATTCATCCCTGTACCCGTGAAAGGACTTCCTCCAACCACAGTCACACTCCCTATCCTAGTAGGTGTGGATGCTTGTTTGAGTCCTGTATTTGTATTCCATTGTGGCACCACTGCCTGTTGTCTGTACTTGTTTGCATAGGTGGTTGCTCTTGTGGGGACTGTACTTGCAATGGAACTTGCTGCGCTTGTTGTATTTTCGGTGCAGATGTCTGATTCGGAGTGTGATCTT
Organism: Ambystoma mexicanum; assembly: GCF_040938575.1. Classification (NCBI taxonomy): domain Eukaryota; kingdom Metazoa; phylum Chordata; class Amphibia; order Caudata; family Ambystomatidae; genus Ambystoma; species Ambystoma mexicanum. The sequence continues at coordinate 2,329,856 of NC_090940.1, forward strand.
GGCCATAATATGCTTGCAGTTCTGTATTATACTGTGGAAAATTGCCCCCCCCCCCCCATTGGAGCTTGCCAATTCAGCGCATGCCCTCTCTACTTCTACACGTTTGGGCCACTTGTCCTGTCCTCCGACAATTCCAGAATTGCTGCAGCTGCCCTCCATTAAATCCTCCTCCTCCTTGAGGGTTTTTGAATCCACCTTGTCGTCCTCCAAGTCCATTCCCTCTGCTGCGTGGCCAACATTTTTACCCACTTTGATCTATAGGATACCCTACATTGCTTGGCTGCACTGGCTGTACCTCTTGCATTGCCACACATTCACCACTTGTCCATACCGCTCCTTTTTATGGTGAATTTTGAATTCCTTTTCTGAATTTTTGAATTCCTTTTCTGAATTTTTGAATTCCTCTTCTGAATTAACTTTGCTTCCTCCTGCGCTCTGCTCTCAGCTTTCTTCCTATTCTCTTGTAGTAATTGACAATGTACAATAGTCAACTGTATTTCTGGCCATGGCTTCACTTCCATTCCTACCTGTTTCTTAATCTACGGTTGCACTGACTCTGGCAATCCCTGACATAAAATATGATCAAATAATGGCACTGGTTTATCCCAAGGCTCTCTCGTCCCACGACGCCAACATTTTTGAATCTCTTGAATAAAGGCAACTGTATCTTCGTCCTTACCCATTTTCCTTGTCATAATCGCACCCATGTCCGATGTGTCAGGATATTGTACTCGGAGCGCCCTCCATACATCTGCCCTACAATTATTAAATGGCGCTCCATCGTGTCACTTGTTTTGCGCTGTTAAACTTGCATACTCCAAATGTTGTCCGCTCTCAAGAATAACTGCTAGCAGGCCTTTTGTCACCCACTGCTAATGTCATTCACGCTCTTATTCTTTCTAACACATAAACCCATTTTCCTGCACCTGCAGTCAAACTAGGCAATATACATTTCAGATTGTCTTGGTCCATTTGTGGTCACCGTATATATTGTGGTCGTCGTCCCCCTTTCTCCAATAATGGTAATTGTGTATATCCTGGTCCACAATCATACCCACTTAAAGTTCTTGTCTTCCAGCTGGGGGCTAGTTTCACCCACTCGTCTTCGTCTTGGCAACAGCCTCCTCTGCTTACATAAGGTGGGGATATATCCTATGCACTGGGCGACCGTGCCTGTGGTCTTTCAGAATGATTGTTCTGGTGTTTTTTTTTTCTTTTGGGTCTTCTAAATCTGACCACTTTACCCCTCTATGCTTGAATTTATCAAACAACCGCATGCACATTTTCTTTGTGCTCTTATGTTTTCCTCAGTTTTTTTCATCTGTTTCCTCCGTTTCTTCGTCTGACATCATACCCCAGCTTGTATGGCTGTCATCCCTTTCCTCGCCATCAAGATCTAGTCTTCTTAAAGGACCGCGTTCTATGCTCATCCACCATTGCATCATCTGATCTGCCTCCTGGTTCTTTCAATGGAGATCCTTCAATACTCCCTTATCTTTCTCCCTCATTTGCCTAATTAAATCCCCAATACTTGTCCCTATGCCTTTTTGCCTAATGATCATGTCTGTATTCTCGGTATTCCTTCCAGCTCTCCGCTGGGTTGTTGTGACCCTCTCTTCCCTTCGTTCTCATGCTTCAATTCGCACTATGCATCTATTAACAAGGTGATCGATTTCATCATTCCTTTGTCCTCTACTCCTAATTTCTTCCCATCTTGTCTCACCTTTCTCTTCTTCCTCTCGCTTTCTTGGCAATCTATGTTCTTTTATTCTGTATCCTCGGCTGATCTAGCAATAGTGTTGCATACTGGCCCTAGGGCTGACCTTTGTTTATTCCAAAATGACAAAGATTCCGCCCCTCCTTCTGTAGCGAATAAGCCACTACAAAATCTCAGTTTGGCCTTGGTAGAACCTATTCCTGCTCCCATGCCAGTGCGGCTGGGTGGTTATCGTAAGGCTCAGAAACCTAGGACAGACTCAAGGACTGTGCGCCTCAGGAAAATGAATATGCCACCTCTGGAGGATGAAGACACTAAGGTTTTAGTGTCCGACACTCGGAACTTTGTTATTGCCAATGTCCCCAGACCAACGAAGAATGAACCCAGAGAAGCACTCCACAATAAAGTTCTGGCCTGGCTACGTGCACAAACTGGGCCAGGCATAGTGTGCTCGTTCGACATAAAATTACTGCGTAGAATCAACTTGCCCAGTTGGTGCTCTCAAGGGAATACTGACTGCATTGTGATAGGATGTGGACTTAGCACTCTACCTATGTACCTGAAACTGTGTAAATACTTTCCTAGGGGCTCTAGTAATCTTGAGCTTATTTGATTTTGTTATCTATAATCTGAATTGTTCTACTATCTTTGGGATCTTATCTTCTTGACTACCTTAATATGATGTCTAATTATTTAACAAATGTTCACTTTTATATATTTCCTCCTTGATGCCACTCTGGATTGTTCATCTGTATTTTATTTATTTCTCTTATTTATCATTTTGATGTTTGTAAGTTTTGTGTTATGTACACTCTGAGGCCTGCGGGTGTGTAGCGCTCTACAAGAAATAAATCAAATCAAATTCTCTGTATCTCCACGTTTCTTCTTCTCTAATCTCTTTTGTTCCTCATACCTTCTTCCTTTCTTTTTCCTTCTCTTCTTTGTATGTCCTTTCTCATTCCTTTTCCTTCATTTCCTGTTCCTCTTTGTTCTTTCTCTAACATTGTCTATACCCTTTTCTCTCATCTGTGTAATATCTCTCCTCTTTCACGGTTCGCAACGTGGAAGGTGGATTGAATGCTCTCCCTCACTGCTGCGAGGTTGGCGGCTTCCGTGGCGCCTACGGCACCTTCATGAAGGCAGGCAATTCAGTTTGCATCAGGTAACCAGTTTGGTTACCCCAACACGAGAGAATGCAGTCAATGCCGTAAGGTTTCCGGCTGCTCCATAAAGGGATTCCCCTTCCGACATTCCAGTGCTTCTGATCCAAGTTATGTGACTTTCTCTGTGTCCACATTTTTCCTTCCTTACTCTTTGGAACTTTGTGCGGTGAGCGGATTCCTCTCCTGTGTCACTGACTTCCTGTTCCTGCATCTTGGACGTTATGCTTTCCTACAACTGACCACGAATTGCGTAACTGCACTGCTTAGGCTACCCTTGGCTCGCCGTTTGATCGCCTTCCTAAAACGGACCTCGGACTGCCATCTGGATTGCTGTGGATTTCCTTTGTTTTATTATTCTGTGACTATTGTGACTTTCGGGGCGGACACTCTACCTAACTGTAAGTAGCACCCTGGCTAGACACCCTGTAGTATTCTGGTGCCTGCTATTGGGTCATTGGAGCATCCTCGTACCGCCCGGGTAGGTCCATACTAACCTTCCTTTTTGTTGTTTTTCTCCTCCACGTATTGGAATTATTACTTCTGTTCATTCATCTATGAATCAAGAGTTGATATTAGAGCATTACTTGCCATACTAGGATACTGGCTCAGTTGTTAAATCAGGTTTGTCGGAATTACGGCCTTTTCATTGTTATGTTGTCTATACCACTTTAAGATGCTAAATCTTTCTTATCCTTCTTTGCAGCTTGGTGCATACCAAGATAGACAGAATTGTGGGCAAAAGAGCAAATCATACGGAGTCTAAACGGAGGGGTGTTTAGGGGAAAAAGACTCCCTGGTATAAGGAGACCCCATTTTACAGGGTTTGAGGTAAAGACAGATTGGGATCCCAAGGTCGGGAATCTCGCTAGTATCTGATTCAGTGAGTGGTGTCATAACATCCTCCCATCCATTCGTTCTGCACCATTGTCACTTCCTTTGCCTTGTCATTACCGCTTTATGCTATCTTTCCTTCCCTTCGTTCATCACGCACTTTATATTCATTGCGTGTTGACATATGAGTTCTTTAACCACAGGGCTTTAATCAAGTCTGTGCAAAAAGGACGAGCATACTCGTCCTTGGCACTTTAGGGGTTAATCCTATTTTCTTCCATGTTCTCACTATTATAATCGGGGGGGGGGTTTGTATGTCGGATTAACATACCCCGCTGCTGCTTTTTTATCCTTTTAAAGGATAGAATTCCTGTATGTTCTAGTGTTTTCAGAGGGAGAAAGGAGCCAAGGACGTTGCGTCCTCCCCTTTATGCTGGTTAAACAACCTTGCTTTTTCAACGGGTCTTCCTTCTCGCTCTGATACTTTTTCCATAGTTCTAAAATGGCTAACCTTTTCTGAAGTTTTTCCCTGTATAGGCAGCATGTAAATATGTTGCAATACAGTTCTTCATAGCGAGCCTTCTTGGCGTATAAATTTAATCAGCCATGCCTTTTACCCAATCGGCGCGGTACTACCTAATGTTGGCTGTCTATCTCAGTAATACAGTAATAAAATACTATCCCTAACACATAAAAGCCTATCTAACTCTGCTCCATTATACCCGACTAAACAAATCTCCAAAGTCCAATCCACAAGATTTACACACTCCTCACACGCAGGTTACTTAGCCACCCAGAGAGTCAAACGACAATCGGGAGGTTCCAGCTTCCCGGTTATCGCAGCCAAATATTGGAATACCATGCTCCCAGAGCAAGAGTAGCCCTTCTCTCTGGTCTTTCCGCAGAAGCCTCAAAACCTGGCTCTTTAGCCAAAACACCAATTAAACCACTACTTTATGGCAAAATGTAACAACAAAACGAACACAATGTATTGTCACTCGTTCATTACCACTGCTTAACTTATGCGTGCAAAGATGGTATTGTTGAAGCATTGAACCGATGTAACCCCTGTATTCTGACTAAGCATGCAATGTAACCGAATTAAGTATTAGTGCTTAGATGCCTGAGCCAGAGTAATCTTGTGACTAAGACTGCAATGTAACCAACTACTTAAGCAATGTGGCTTAGTTCCCTGAGCCAATGTAACCATTTTCATAAGTACAAGCGCCTAGATGCCTGAGGGCTTGGTGCGTTTTATAAATGCATAAATAAACGTTTGAACACAACATGCACACACTACCCTCTCCTCCTTATTCCCTTTCAAAAACAGTTACCTCGTGACTCTTGTTACGCTTATTTCTTTGCTACACGTCAAAAACCACTTCATTCTTAGAAAACCTGTGAATATATAAATCCAAATTTTATATTTTTCTCTCAGGAATTTATATAACTCATCTCCTTTTAAACAATTTTTCATAAAGCCACAACACACATCGTAACTTTATGTGCAAAAAGCGGTATATTCATTTATTCGCATATATTTTTTTCAAAAGAATAGTAGCAAACAACTTTTAGCCAGTTCTTATGTCGTATTGTCCACCTTCCCCAGAGATAAGTTAGATCACCATATCTGTTTCATAAAAATGACTTCTTTCCTCTCTAACTGACCCTCCCAGGTCCAACTTGGGTCCTTCCTCTCCGACATCTTTTTCTCTAGCTGTGGTGTCCCCCAGGGATCTAACCTGCTCTTCAACCAATACCTGGCACTCCTTGCCCACTGCATCGCTGCTCTGTCCCAACTTTCAGTGCTATGCGGATGATACGCAGCTCATTTTCAGGCTACCCTCGGCATAGCAGGGTGAGTTGTTCCCTTCTCCTTTTCCCTGCCATGCGAACTCGTCTTGAATTTGTTTGTCTGTACGCGTGTATTCACCCAGTTAAATCTACTGTTATCTAATCAGCTGAACTCTACTCTTTTCCCATGTTTCTTTCCCTTTCTGTCAACTTCTTGTAAAACTCACTGCATTTGTGAACATGGCAAGTGGTCTCCGAGAGGGCGGTGTAATGATTTGGGTGCAACCTCCCTTAAATATACTGGCATTGACTCACTTGTTTGCCATGGCCGCACCTCATACATCGAACCTGCTGCTTTAGATTCAATTACCTCAGGTACTCCTGGGGAGATTAAGGGTAGCACAAGCTTTGCCTCGCATGTAGCCATGATCCACGCCACTGAAATGAGTTACCCATTTACCCCCATTGCCTCACACTCCCCCTTTCCATAGGAATGTGAATAGCTCAGCAGGACGGCAACCTGCCGAAATATTCGGAAGTTGCTCAGAATCTCCACTGGCCAATCTATCACCCAATGATCAGTACGACCTCACCATGAGAAACATGGCTGCACTTGACGATCAGGTGTCCCAAGCAATTGGCATGCTTGCACCACTTGCCTTTGGCTCTTCAAAAATGAACCATCAACCATTAAGCAATCAAAGCTTTATAAATGAGCCCCATAGGGACCTACATCAAGATATTAATTAGGAATTGCCACCACCGCGCCTCTTTTGACTCGGCTGATCTATTTATCAAGCCCTCTCAAGCTGCTCTGTCAGGGGGTTCCCGCCTCACTGATGATAAAGACCTGTGATCTCAATGCACTTTTCCAGTGATTATTAAAATATTGGACCTACTGGACAAGGGACACGACTTGACCCATCTCGAATTGAAGGATGTAAAAGTTACCCTACACCATTTATGTTCTCAAATGGATAAGATAGAAGGATTTATAATTGCTGCTGACACTATAAGATCTATTAATGGCCAATCCCTATCAAATCCCCCCCATTAACCCTATGCCAGTACGACGTGAAAAAAGGCACCCAATATTGTCACGAGGCATGGGCTCCACTTATTCAGCCTTCAATCATCCCCCTTACCCTCTTGTCATTCAATTATAATAATGAAATAAAAGAGCTCAAAGCATCAGTAGAGGCAATGAACTCAACAATTGCCTCTCAATTAGCCAAGTTAGTCCAACCAGTCGACTCTCCTGATAGCCCCTCGACCTTAGTGAAAGTACCCAATGAGCAGCATCAAAACGAACAAGAATGCTCACACTCTGACGAGAATTTTTCCTTTCTGTCACGCCAAGCCAAAAAGACTCACTTGAGAGCAGTGAAAAGAAATGCAAAAAGTAGAAAGGAAGCTCTGTCTAAAGAACAGTATTAGAGGTCAACAATCATGTGCCTTCGTCATCCGAGGGCCCTCAGACCGCAGAACAGGAAACTGTGATAATAAACACTTGAAACACTTGTGTATAGGCGCGTTATAAATACCAGATCATATCATATCTCTGATGAGGAAAGCATTGACTTACAGCAATTATCGAAAGAAAGTCAAGAGGTGCTCATACCGACTCCAAGACAAACTAAAAGTCTTACCTAAAATTAAAATGACTGAATCCATTCCTAAAAAACTAATGGTGCCTGCGAAGACTGCGAATTGTAAGTCGTCTTTTAACATCAAACTACTCAAAACTCCCTTGGACACCGTTGAAACAAGTGCTTCCGGAACAGTTGGTAATACGCTTGCATCTGTCCCCATTCCAAATGTGAAAATAAATCTGAACAACTATTTTCCAATTTCTGGCAGTGGTTGCACGACCAGAAGAAATGTCACACTCTAAGGTCCTTCAACTGACGACGACCTCATTGTCCCTCCGAGAAAATCATATAGTGCTGCATGCACTGCGGTACCTTGTTTAGATTTAAGTTCAAATAAAAACAACCTTAGCAGTGCCAATACTTCAAGTATGGCAAATGGTAAGGGCAAGGTAACCAAATTAGACAACGAGCCTGACCCGAGCAATGCCAATACCTTAAGCATGACAAACGGTAAGGGCAGGGTAACTAAACTAGCCAATGAGCCTGTCCTGGTACCCAATGTCCACGCCAGGACTAACTACATCTGACATTGAGGTGGTGAAAGCCACAACTGCCCTTAATCTTATTTTCATGCATGGTCCCGCACTTAGTAGGTCTCTTCCTGAAAACAACCATAACAAGGACCCAGTGAATTCCCATCACGAAACACTCAAAATATTGAGGAAAGCTCTATATGATGGTTCTTTGAATACTGAAACACTAACCAAGGCGATACTACCCCACCCACCGCAGACTGCTAGGGTGGATGCCGCGCTCCCCCTCCCCCCCGAATCTAAGAGAAAACCCTTTGAGCAGCCATCTGTGGTAGAAAAAAAAAATCGATCTCATTGGCCTTGAGACGGACACGATCTCTACAGCTGATAAGCGTATTAACCGATTCGTAATTTTGGCCCTATTCTCACGAATTCCACAATTGAGAATGGTTAAATCGGAGGATATTTTGAGTATCCATGGCTCCAACTAACAACTTTAGGGCCATTTGTTACTTGAGCTCCGAGACCATCTTGAAGTTTCTCTGGTTTAACCGGGCTGAATTAAAAAATGAGGGATTCGACTTATCTACCTTCGAATTTGAGTCAAGTGCTGATGACTTTTTGGCATACCTTAACCCTTCTGTTGAGATATCGGCAACAGGAGATTCTGCCCAAAAACTTGAAACTCGTGTCGATCGCGATTTACATGTGATACTGAATCATGTAGCTACCACAAAAGGTTTTCCATGGCTCGGACCAATGCTTACTGCTATCTTGGGGTCCAAAACATCGCCTTCTGCCTCATAACATCCCGAAAGTACTGAATTAAATGTCCTTTCTTGGAACTCATGTGGTTATGCTAATTTCATGGGATGGTTTTTGTCACTTCCTCTTGATGATCAGCCCATGATCATATTACTACAGGAAACAATGAAAACAGACTTTTTTACAATACTAGGATTTTCCATGTACTGCTTGCCTGCAAAAAGATCTCATCAAGGTCGACCGTCTGGTGGCCTTGCACTTGCAGTCAATTATTCTGTTAACTCTCAGTGCAAGTGCATATGGGAATCGGTGAGCTTACTTGGTGTACTCCTAAATATTAGTCTGAATACCCCCCGATTTTAATAGTGACATTATACTGGAATCCAGCAGGTGCTACGATTGATGTAATTCTGGACAAACTTGACGCTTGCCTAGAAAATATATCCAGCAGGCATCAAACCCTAGAAATCATCATAGGTGGGGATTTCCATTGTGATTGTAGAGATCCTAGTGAGCTTGGAACATTAAAATCTTCCCACTTATCACGTAGTAGGGGAGTGAAATTTAGAGAGCTATTAAGTGACTAGGACATGGATATGGTAGTGAAAGATATGAAGTCAAATATTACATGGGCTCGGGGAACAAAAACATTGATGATTGATTTCATATTTGTTACTCGAACCCTATCCCTACTTACCTCACCTCTTCAAATCAGTCAGATTCTATCTAGTGACCATGGACGGATATCCTGTACTTTGAAACTGGAGTGTGAATTGCTCATGATTGAGCCAGTCCCCAAGTTTCTATCAGGTGGAGTCAGGGCATGTGTCACAATGTCATTAATGAAAATACAGAACAGGCTCAGCGCCAACACACATCCCTGGCGGAATCCCTTCTGTATAGCAATACTACGGGAAGTGCTTCCCTCTCAGCTCCAGCGGACCACAGTCTAGTTCTCTGTATAAAGACTCTGAATTGCTGTAAGCAGAGCCACAGGGATCCCAAGCTCCTCCAGGCGCTTCCACAAACGTGCCAGTGGGACCGTATCAAAAGCTGTGCAGAGGTCCACAAACACAGCATAGACGCTGACCTTTCTCAGAACCGAATACTTTTCACAGATCAAGCGCAGCCAAAGACTTTGATCTGTCGTGCTCAGGCCCCCACCAAATCCCGCCTGGCGATGATCAATTATACTGGAGCTCAATACCCACTCCTCCAAGTGGAATAAAAGTGCCCTGGCAAACGTCTCCCTCCGCCCCCTCCCCCACCTCATCCACCATCCAGCAAGGAAATCGGTCTAAAGTTAACCTGGTCATTGCGCCCGCCCTTTTTATGTTTTGGGGCTATATCCACCCCAGTCCAAGACCCCGGAACTAGGGTGCTGGCAAACGCAGCGTTATATAACTTGCTCAAATAGGGCACCCATATTGAAGACTCATTCCTGATCGGGACTCTTATCTGGGCCCAGGGCCTTGCCCAGCTTCTGCTGCGCAAACACACGTTCCACCTGAGCCTCTGTGAACGTTATGGCAGATGGGGGTAGAGCCGGGGCTAGCACAGGGCAATCGCCAGCAGTGTAGAACTCCATCGGAGTCCCGGGTCCTCGCGGTAAAGGGTACCAATAATCTGCCCTTACTGATTCTAGAATTAAACCATACAGCTGGGTTTGGCTCCCCTGGTGTACACCCCCCATCTTGGACCAAAATCCCCTAGAATCCCCACAGGTAATTGCTTCAAGGAGATCCCCTCCCCATAGCTCCTCGTACCAGCCCCTTTTCTTCTCGCTCAGCAACGTGCAGCAAGCAGATCTTGCCCTTATTACCACAATGCTTTTCAGGGGCCCTTTACACTTAGAAGCTGCTATAAGGCGCCCCTTGGCTTCCCTACACTCCCTGTTGTACCAGCGTGTCGCTTTCTCCCTAGGTGTATGTGTTTGCAGGTTTAGAACAATAAGCTCCTTATGTCCACTTGATTTCCTCATGGAACTTTATCAAGGCTGCAGCATCTCTCGGGTCTGACCTTGCAAAGTCCTTGAACTGGGCAAATTGCAGCATACGCCTGTGGAGAACCCCTTCCAGATCCAAGCAAACCCACCCCACATTCTTCCTTGCCTGGTCCAATAAATCAGGGGCAAGTGTTGTCATCTTGGTGCCCTTACTCCCTCCTATATTCCTCCCAGAAATCCTTGCTCCCCGTCGTACGATAAGATCACTGCAGACTCAGCGGGATGCGCTGCACTAATCATTCTAGACCTCTGCGCTGCCTTTGTCAAAATCAACCACTCAATCCTCCTCGACCGCCTCTACTCCCTAGGAATCCGTGGAAATGCTCTCAAATGGATAGCATGCTTCCTCGACAATAGGAACCAAATAACCCTCATCTCCACCTTTGCTTCCGCAGCCCGACCAGTTAATACCGGAGATCCACAAGGAGCATGCCCATCAGCCCTCCTGTTCAAACTCTATAGGTCCACCCTCCCATGACTAATCCACCCGCACAATATCCTATGCTATAACAACGCCGATGACACCAAAATAATCCTAAAACTCCTCAACTCAAACTTTCAGCCCGACCTCGCAGCCTGCCTCCTTGACATTGATCGTTGGATGACTACAAACCGCTGCCTCCTAAACCCCACTAAAACCGAAATCGTGGTGTGCGGCAACACCGAGCTTCTCCCCTACCCTCTACCATGGCCCACATCCAAGGGCAATCTGCCCACCACCTCGACCACAGTAAAAAACCTTGGATGCCCTCTCGACACTGACCAAACCCTCTCAAGCCAAATCAACAACGCCTCTAAGTCCTGCCATTACCACCTCAAAATTCTTAGACGCATTTTTCCATAGCTCTCCTTTCCCAACAGACTCGCCGCGGTCCAATCTATTGTAATGTCAAGAGTGGAATATGCCAACTCCCTCTACCTCTGGGTCCAAGCATACCACCTCATTAAATTACAAAGAGCACAAAACGCTGCAGCCAAAATGCTTCTAGCACTTGGCCCAAGAGACCACACCTCTCCAGCTCTCAGAACTCTCCACTGGCTCCCGGTTGGACGAAGGGTGTCCTTCTAAACCTTATGCATCTCCCACCGAGCAGTGCATAAAACCGGCCCTTTATACCTACAAGACAAGCTAAAACCCTACCACCCACCGCACACTCTTAAGATCAAGCTCAGCCCTCCTTTTAGTGATGCCAAACACCAACTCAGTCAGGTTAGGAGGATTCTCAGCCTTGGCCCCCACTCTATGGAACTCGCTTCCACCCCACATTTCGCAAATTACTGAAAACGTGGCTCTTCCTATAAAGAATAGACGCCTAGAGCAAATTGGATTGAATAGTCCCAATAAAAAGAAATCCAGGGTTGTTTGAACAAAGAAAATGGAGTCAATGGAACGGATAGAAAGACAAACATATTGGAACTAAAAAGGAACGGGTGGAATGGATGGAAGAAACGGAGGATGGAACAAATTGGTGGATGGAGTTGTCAGAACTGATGAAGTGGATGGAACGGAGAGGATGTATATCTCCTTGCTATGTACTTGTATCCCCATGTTATCTGGATCACATGTTTACCCCATCCATCCTGTCTCTTTATATACGTATGCCGCTATGTACCCCCCCTCCCCCTCCTATCAGGGTCTTGTGCCTGGTCGCAGGCGCTTTACTGATAACCACCATATCACACTACTATGCTTACTCTCTCCTATACACCATCATTCAAATAGAACACAGCTATACCATGATAAATTCGGCCTAGCTGTTCTCACACTAACATCACCCCACAAACACCTCATCATCCTAATAAAACACAGCCAGCTGAGCACATTCCGGCTAGCTTAGGCGTTCTCCTCAGGCCTAACACAGCCAAAACTCCGTCAAGGAGTCCACCCTCCAGTCTGAACACATCCAACTGATTTCCTCAGCACCACACCTAACGCTAAGAAGCAGCTATCATGCAACAACCACCCAGCTGCACACATCGGGTGTGCTCACGCACCATATCGCTCTCGCTCTCTCTCGACTTCAACTGCAGTTCCCGCGGGTGTTCAACCTACCAGCGCTTTGAGGTCATACCAATGATATATAAGGCGCTATATAAATGTCAATTAACATACATAGGCAGTGTGGTCGCTCTCCACCATCCTGGTGATTTCAAATGCCTCAAATCTCCAGATTGAGAAACATCTAATCAATTTTGCTAGCCGACCGACCATTGTCAAAACTATGCACCAAGACAAAATATATAAAGACAGTGTATGTCTGTATATAGACTTGCTTATTCACATTCATCAAAAACGCCCTGAATTGCCTATTCTCGTGGAGTTTTTTCCCTTGCATTATGTGTTGTATATATCATACATGCTTTTTTTTGTCCTTTCCTCTGGTTTTTCATTTTTTCATCTTGATTGAGTCCATTATTTAAAAAAAAAAAAAAAGTCTGGGAGAAGTATGCATATAAAGTATATCCCCAGCCATGTTTCTTATTTTGGAAAATTACTGTTGCAATCTCAAAGACAACCTGCACTTTTTGGGTTTCTTAAACACTGCATGTCGTGCACTCCATTTGTTAAGAAAATTAATCTGTCTGCCAGGGGGTGAAAAATAGATGTAGATACCTCCTGGTTATTTTTATAGTTGAAGTATGCAGCCGCTGCATTATATCGTGCAGACCTCTCTAATCTCCTCTTTTATATCGCTGCGTGTGCGGAGTACAATTCTAAAAGGCTGTGTCCAGACTGCTTGTGATGGTGCTTGCAGAATGTGTTGCCTTGTGTGCATAAGTGTAGTACGCATGTTCAGTCACTTTGCTTTTCTTTGCGCTTGGCATTGCAGCTGTATTTATTGTAATCACTGCAATATCCACCACAAAATGCTTGTGCATTTGTCCATCTTTCTCGTTATGGAAAAAATACAGTGAAATATTCTTACCTGGATCGAATGCGTTTTATTTTATTTTTTTCACTGCCGCGATTCGGTATGCTCACTCTTGAATTCCTGTTTAGAACCGTCTCCTAAAAACAAGGTTGAATAGCCTTTGACACGTGATAACCCCCAGAGTGCCATATTGGAATGGGTTCCTACCCCCCGCTCCCCCTAATTTTAATGGATGTTCTACCATTTTGTATTGGAGAAACAAACTCTGATTCAAAACTTCCTTGCAACTTTTCCCGACATTATTACTGTGCTTAAGGTGGTTACATAAGTGTATATAGTAGATAAATTTAAAAACACATTTTTACTTTCATTACAAGTTTATTTTTTCTCGTCCTTTTGCAGAGTCAGCTTATTGTTGATATCTAGCCAGTGTATATTCATGCCCAAAGTCTGATAATTGTGCCATTGATTCCTCATATTATTTAGAAATGATGTCCTTGGCTTTCCCCTTATGCCATCCTACTGCACCCAATGGATGGTGAACGCAGATATAGTGCTTCATTCTTCGTTGGCTGATGTATAAAAGTACCTCCATTAGAGAATATACCCCTTACTTAAACTTTTTTTATTTTGTATTTTTTTTTCTTCTTCTTCTCTGGACACAGTATTTCTATTGGAAAAATTAGGCCCCATTCTAGGCTTGTATTTAGACCATTCTTTATGGTGTTCAATTTTTGTATCTATTTTGCTCTTCTTCGAGCCGAATCTCGGTATCCGCTCTGTGTTAGGCTTCACAATTTGTTTCACGAACCATACCATCTGTGTGGTTGTGACTTTTTTTGCAAAAATGCTTTACCATCAGTTTACCAGGAATCTTGTTTTGGATACTCTCTGTGCTCACAGATCCTTTGTCGTACTTCTCTTTTTCTCTTGCCTATAAAGAGAATCCCACAAGGGCACCTAATTGCATAGATGGCCGATGTGGTTTTACAATTAGTAAATTCCTTCAGATCCCATGATAGGTCTTTCATTTTAACATTTTTCATATTTTTTGTGAGCCCACAGACAGAACAGTTGCCACAGCTGTAGTGGCCTGACACCACGGTTAAGCCCCAAATACTGGTCCAAGTTACCTCTCTTGGTGGTTTGCAGTTGTAGGTTTTTTTAATGCAAAAAGGCGGCTTTTTTGCCAAGTCACCCAGTTGAATTTTGCCAATTTTTAAGCACTACCTTTCTTAGTGCATCACTTATTGGACTGTATATTGTGGCACACGTGATCCTGTCCCCCACTTCCTTCCTTTGTTAGTCACATGTCCCTATTGATATATTTTTTTTTCTTTGTGTGCGTTATTTATTATCTTGCAGAATATACTCTGTTTCAACCTACATGCTAGATCTGCATTTTCTTTGAAATTCTCGAAGTTTGAGGAATTTCTCCTTATCCGTATGAATTGACATACGGTAGGTTATTCCTCAGATTCTTTGAATGATAACAGTTGTAATGGAGCAAGGTATTTTTTGTCCGTGGGTTTTCTATATAAACTGGTTCTAAAATTGCCATTTGCATCTTTGCTTAAATCGAGGAAGGCAGCTGAGTTCATCACAAGTCATTCTGAATTTAATGTATGGATCATGTGTGTTTTAACCACGTTTTGAAAGAATTCAACTGACAATTTTGTATGTTTTTCTGGAAAGGGTTTTGATTACATTGTATATGGTTTTGTTCTAAAGTATCCATATATACATTTGCAATGTCTGGGGCAAATGTTGTGCCCATGCTGGTTCGATGGATTTGTTGGAACAGCTTCTCCTCAAAAAGGAAAGTTTTCTGTTGATGCTGCATGTATGCACTCTAGTAAGAACCCAGTTGGTACTTTTCCTTCCTCCTCTGGTCTTTTTTTCTAGGTAAAGCCTCACTACCTCAATACTCTCAAGTTGAGGGATACTTGTGTGGAAGGCTAGTGCATATTGGGTGTTCTATGTTGGCCTTTGTGCTTGGTTTGCCTATCAAATAGGTTGATCTATACTTGTTAGTTTTACAGCATTAAGTATTTTATTTAGATTATTAAAAAGTATTCCAAAAAATGGTTCCAAATATCAATGTTATATTAGTGCCAACAAACTCGGCTAGGAGGCACGTGCATGTGTTTCGCCCTTACTCAGGCTTTTTCAAGGCACAAGTCAATCCATACAACAGTTAAGTGTAAACCTATAGTCTGCCTTATTAAGACAGTATTCATATTAGATATACATTTCTCTTTAATTTTTGAGTGTCCAGTGCTTCTGTAAGGTATAGAAGAAATTGGAGGTGTGGAGGTTAAGGTCCAAATTCAGATCAAATGATTATGGTAGGATTGTAGATCAGGCAGATTGGACATTGCTTATCTTTAGGTTATGGTAAGAATATCTTGAGTTAAAGTTGGGTATTGCTTAATGTGTTCCTTGGTGTCCAGAATTCTCTGTGGTTGTTCTAGCTGAACGCCTATGTTCGTTCTGTTTCTTGATCTTTTTCAGATTCTGGTCCTATTCGTTGGAGTATATTCTAGCTTGGTTAAGGTCTGTTTGCAAGGATGAGCACTTGGGCCGTTGGTCAGTGCCTAGGTGCTCTGGCGTCAGCATATGTGACTATTATATAGCGTTAGCTAGTATTCACCTAATTTTATTATCTTGGTGTTTCTGTGCCATAGTGCTCATGTCATTACATTTGGTCTAGTGTGTAAGTCCTGAGTTAAAAGGACTTGCCATCTTAAGTTGTATGCTCATTTAATAGAGCAATTAGATTCTAGGTGCTTCTAGTAGCCAACCGAATGATAGTCCCTTTTTGGTTTGGTGTTTTTATTTTTATTTCTCAGACATCACATAATTGTTCCACATGTGATGTGGTGTGCTGTTAATCCAGTCATGTGCACGTGGTGAGCGTTAAAATGATGGTGTTCCCGATATACTACTCCTTCAATGCCGACATTGTATTTTCAAAGTAACTTTCTTCATCTTAATTATACGCCCAAGTATGGCATTTGCATCCATTATAAGGTTAGTGGTGGATATTGCTTAAAAGCATGCTTAGTTTCTAGTTTGTGGTCAGATTATATGATGCACGTTGGCGGTGCATTGGTGTTGGTACCACATTCGTAAACCCAATTGTACCAAGAATATCTAGTAAATGCATGCATGTGCATCAGTGCTCCTTAATCGGCATACAAGCTTGTTACACCTCTTGTGAGTTAAGCACTTGTTCTGTGTTATAAAGCGGTTGTGGTACTTGTTTTTGCTAACAAGTATAATTTACCTGACATTTTCCATTCGTGTTTACGGTTCCCTTCACGCTGCGCGTCTAGTTCCTCTTGCGCAACAGCTACTCCGACGGGTTGGTCTGCGACCTGTGTTTATAATATGCGTTTGATAGTGATTGTATCCCGTAAGATTACTGCCCTGATTTTAAACACGCAGTGTCTCAATTTGTGTATCGCATGATGCAGTGGTCAGTTTTTCCATACACTTAGTGTTCCTTCACGTCTCTATACAGAGCATGCTTGTTAGGAGCGAAATATTATCAAGGCGTCAAAGTTAAATGAGTCCATTCAATTCTAAATTGCTTGTAGGCAAATGTTCGAAAAAGTTAGTTCTGTGCTTTTTAATGTATTTTTACACTATTTTTTGTATTAATATGCATTTTAGTCATGCATTCAAAGTTTACATCTATTAAGGGTTTGTTATCAGCTGGCTCGTTTATGTCCGCCTGGAGACAGTCCGTCCAAATGAAGTAACCTTTGTCGTTCTAACACTTGTTTTGATTTCTGTGCTTAGTTGTTTTTTGGTGTAGGTGCCCATTACGGTGGGGCTGATTTTGCTAGTTATCTTTGTAATACTTGGTCCAATCCATTATTGCTATGGTTCTCCAGTCTAGTACATAGTGGGGTCATTACGTTGTTTACATAGCATACTAGGGGTATAATGGCCCCCTTCATGTTCTTCTGTTGGTGTAAGCGAAGGTTGTTGGAGTCAAAATGGAGTACCAGAGCCCTGCCCACCTTGTCCATCATTCCAGACTAGTTAGTGGTGCATTTCTGGGTCAGTGTTCAGACCTTCAGTGATTGCTCTTAGATTACAGATTAGTTTGTGTTCATATTGTCGTAAGCGTTTTTCAGTTTTATTTTTTTATTTTTTTATATATATATTTTTTTATATCCTTCTGGTGCTCTTTGATCCAGTGTTCTGATAGCACAGAGAAGTTCCCTGTATTTGAGATGCTTCCCAGGTGTTCTGATTCTCGCTCCTAGTTCGTGTATAGTGCTGCCTACATACATTTTGTTGCATACACATTGCATATATCACAAAAGTTGTTCAGTGGTTAATTCCTCAATTGTCCATACCTTCCATTGGCAGTTTTGTAACTTTGCATATCATTCAAGGCATGTTTGCACTGCTACAGTTTGTACATTCGTAAAACCCCTTAATTGGTTTACCGGTCAGAATGTGGGTTTGGAGTTCATGCATGGTTAGGTCCATGAAGCTCTGGCTTAGTTCTGTGCAGAGTAGGGGCCTTGGTGTAAATGTTGGGTTTGTCAGATATGTAGTTCTCTAGGTCTGGGTCAAGTTGTAGTAAGTGCCAGTTTCTTTGGAAAATATTTTGTATTGCTGTGTTGTCCTTTGTACACTGTGTAATCATCCGTACTGTGTCAGCCTTTTGAGTTGAGTTTTTGTTCTTGGGTTTGAGGTAGTCGACCCTTGGCTTACTGTCCAATTTCCTTTTTAGCTTTTTGTATACATCCCTTGGTATATCCTTGTGAGCTTAATCTATCCTGGATGTGTCTACTTTCAGTAGTCCAGGTGGTGGTCTGGCTACAGTTTCTTCTTGCTCTTGTGAATTCCCCAATGGGAATGTTGTCAATATTCCTTTTTAAGTGACAACTGTCTCCATGTAGGGTGGCATTAGCTTCAGTCTTTTTACAGTAAGTTTGAGTTTCTAACTTATCACCGTCCAAATATATGTACAGGGCCAGGAATGTCCCCTCCGTCGAGCTTGTCTCAATTGTGAATTGTAGTCCAACGTTGTCGTTAAGATATTTACAAAATTAATTTATTTCTCTCTCGTTACCGTTCCATATCATGAACATATCAATATATCGTTGCCAGATGTAATAACTTTCTGTGACAAGCTTGGGTGATAGCATGCATGCTGGTATTTGGAATTTAACTTTGACGCCTTAATATTTTGCTCCTAACAAGCATGCTCCATATAGAGACGTGAAGGAACACTGTTTATGGCAAAACTGACCATGGCATCATGTGATACACAAATTGTGACATCACGTGTTTAGGATCAGGGCGGTAACCTTACGGCACACGTCGATTACACTATCAAACTCATATTATAAACACAGGTCGCAGACCAACCCGTCAGAGTAGCTGTCGAGCAGGAGGAACGAGACACGCCGCGTGAAGGGAACCGTAAACACAGATGGAAAATGGTTCTCGGGTAAGTTCTACTCGTTAGCAAAAACACAAGTACTGCGACCGCTTTATAACCTAGAACAAATGCGTAACTCGCAAGAGTTGGAACAAGCTTGTATGCTAAATGTTAAGGAGCACCGATGCATATGCATGCATTTACTAGATATTCTCAGTACAATTGGGTTTACTAACGTGGTACCAACACCACAGCGCCGCCAATGTGTAAAATATAATCTGACTACAAACGAGAAACTAGGAATGTTTTTAACCAATATCCACCACTAACCTTATGGGTGCAACTGCCATACTTGGGCATATAATTAAGATGAAGAAACTTACTTTGAAAATACGAGGTTGGTATTGAAGGAGTAGTAGATCGGGAACGCCATTATTTTAATGCTCACCACATGCACATGACTGGATTACCAGCACTCCGAATTACATGTGATATATATATATATGATGCCTCTGAGAAAAAAGAAAACGAATAACGCCAAATTAAAAGGGACTCCCATCATTCGGTTGGCTGCAAGAAGCACCTAGAATCTAACTGCTCTATTAAATGAGCAAGCAATAAATAGGGCTTCTGGCTTAACACTCAATCTACCCAGGTAGGTCAACATTTGAAATAACAATAAATGATCAGGGTGACCGAATGTGGTATACACACTTCAAATAATCATTCAATTCATGTAACAGATGCCATTCTCTAAGATTGGGTAAAATGAATTTGAATTTTTACCAAAATGCTTCAATGCTTACACATTTTTTTTTTTTTTTTAATTTATTTTTTTAAACAATCTGACAGGACATATATTGATGAAGATATAGTATCGTAACATGATACATTGATATTTTTGTCCACACACTTTGGCCTGGGCATACATCTTAAAACAACATAGAAAGTCCCTTGCAGCACTTCGGGATCATGGTAATCAAATTGAACGCAAACAAAAATGTAAATCGCATTACAACATTTGCAGTGTTGACATTTAACACTGGGGGGTATGTTGACGCATGTGTTTCGGCCAATTATGAGCGGATTTGTTCTGCTGAGAAATGGATGGACTTCATCAGGACAGAGCAGAAGAGTTGGATAATGGGGTCTCGTTTCTCTCTGTCCAAGAATGAACAGAGATGGACGCGTTGGTGTGTATTCGTTCGGGTACTAATTAGATTAATTTACATATTGCATTTAATGCTTATTCATTGAAAGAGGCCTCTTCCTCCAAGACGAGGGAGATAGATGGTCATTCTTACCGTGTTTGGATTTTCAGTGTTTTTGAAAAAAAAAAAAAAAACACTTCGAGTTATGGGTGCAGAAGACGGCGAAATGCCTATCTTTCTTGCTCCCGGGGTTCCTATGAGTAAACGGTGGAAGTGGTTACGAATCTGTAATACCCACTAAAGACAGGTAGCAGTTGTGCTGCCCATATGTCAGGACAACTATTGTTACCCCCTGTGAGACAAATGTAGGATAGTGCTCCAAGTGGACTTGAACTACCCATTGGTTTATTACTGGGACAAATCTTAAAAGGCGGGATATTGGGTGGGCCACTTCTCGGTATAGAGTGGAGTTGATTGTGCACGCTGCTGCGTTGGAGTCGAGTATTTCAGGTCACTGTGGAGGGCAGGCGACTACGTGTATGCGTAAATATGACCCGAGTTCATTCAGGCATCATTATGAGAATGCTTTCTTAGAAAACGGCATGTTAAGTCTAGTTATTTCAGCTCACTATGATAATGAGTGAAGCGATTCCAGTGTTTTTCCCATCCCCGATTATTAAGATAACTGTCTGTTATTAATTTTCAACAAAACACCTATTATTGACATGTGCCATACCGATCGCCCCTATGCCATATTAATTGTGAAATCTTTCTGTGGCCCGTAGTTGGTCACCACCACCACCACCACCACCGCCGCCGCGCCTGTTAGAGGGGAGTGCTGGATTAGGGTAGTCTGAGGTTTCTGGCTCGGGTAGAAAGGAAGGCTTGATCCCATGTGTAAGGGTATAGGGGACAGTTAAAAAATTCCCAGGCAGCCACTGTAGTGGCACTCTTGCCGAGGTTATTCTGCTGAGGTGCCCGTGCTAGATTGGGGGCTCTGTGGACCCTTACCTGGCATAGCTGAAGTCCACATGTCAGAGGAAGCTGGTGCAGCTGCCCGCACGTGTGTACAGCGGCGTAGCTGCTCTGCTTACTGTATAGAGTATACACTGTGCACCGTTGTCATGACAATATTTGTTTTATGTGCATGCGGCCATTTTGAAACATGTGTGGAACAGAGCTGGAATGCTAAGTGGAAGTACAAGGACTATGCGCAACTTCACTTTGTCCCGATCTTGAGTAGAACTGATGGGTTTTACAATGCTTCAACCAAAAGAAAAACAAATGCTCCGATCAGAAGGACACAGCATTTGTGTTGCCTAGGTAAGGCTTTTGTATGTATGGCGGCCTGTATGGTTTCATATCCTTATGTCTATGGCGGCCATATTGGAATGATCTTGTGTCATTCTTGGTCTGATGCACCATTGTGGGTGCTTGTATAACCCTATGTATTGGGGCTAATATGCCATACTTTACAGTGTGAGGGCTAAACCTCGAAAAAAGACATTGAATAAACCGATTGGTGATGAACCGGTGAAAACGCATGCATTCAGGAACATGAATGTAACACTTGTGTACGAGCGCGATACAAATAAAATATCATATCATAACGTGTATACTCGTTGAATGCCCTATATTGTAAAATACAATGCATGTGCTGTAAACCCAGCAACTCAGAAATTGAATAATCAAAGACATACCGATATCTGTGCAAGAATGCATGTATTTTCACCAGTTGATTACCAATCAGTTTATTCAATGTTTCGTTTTTTGAGGTTTATCCCTCGCACTGATAAAGTATGACATGAGCCCCAATACAGTGGGTTATACAAGCACCCACATATGCAACCACAATGGTGCATCAGACCAAGAATGACACAATATCATTCCAATTTGGTTGCCATAGACATAAGTATATGAACACATACAAGGCTACCATACACACATAAGCATTGCCTCGGCAACACAAATGCTCTGCGTCCTTCTGATCGGAGCGTTTCTTTTTCTTTCAGTTGAGGCATTGTAAAACCCATCATGTCTTCTCAAGATCAGGACGAAGTGAAGTTGCGCATAGTCCTTGCACTTCCACTTAGCATTCCAGCTCCATTCCACACATGTTTCAATATGGCCGCATGCACATAAAACAAACGTTGCCATGACAACGGTGCACAGCGTTTACTCTTTACAATAAGTGGAGCAGCTATGATGCTGTACATAGGCGCGGGCAGCTGCACCAGCTTCCTCCAACGTTTGGACTTCAGCTATGCCAGTTAAGGGTCCAAAGAGCCCCGATCTTACATGGGCACCTCAGCTGAAGCACCTCGGCATGAGCGCCACTATAGTGGCTGCCTGGGAACTTTTTCACTGTCCCCCATACCCTTATGCATGAGATCGGGCCTTCCGTTCTACCTGAGCCAGAAATCTCTTCCGGCACTCCCCTCTAACATCACGACCATGGCACAACACGCACGGTGGTCACTAACTACGGACCACACAAGATTTCGCAATGAATATGGCACAGGGGCGATCGGTATGGCACATGTCAATAATAGCAGGTGTTTTGTTGAAAATTAAACTAACGGACCGTTATCTTAATAATCTGGGATGGGAAACAACTGGAATCGCTTCACCAAATGGCATATTGAGCCGAAATAAGTAGTCTCTACACACACTGTTTCCTAAGAAAGCATTCGCACAATGATGCCTGAATAAACTGTCATATTTACGCATACATGCATTGCCTGTCCTCCAGTGACTTGAACTCGCTCCAATGTAGCAGCGTGCACGATCAACTCCACTCTATACTGAGAAGGGGACCATCCAATATCCCGCCGTGATCAAAACAGGGTATGATTTGTGCCACTAATAAACCAATGGTGGAGCGCTATCCTACATTTGTCTCACAGGGGCAACACAATAGTTGTCCTCGCATATGGGCAGCACAACTGCTACCTGTCTTTAGTGGGTATTACAGACCCATAACCACTTCCACTGTTTACTCGTAGGAACCACAGGAGCAAGAAAGATCAGCATTTCGCCATCTTCTGCACCCATAACTTGAAGTGGTTTTTTGGACAACACTGAAAATACAAAGAACACGGTAAGTATGACCATCTCCCTCCTCTTGGAGGAAGAGACCTCTTTTCAATGAATAAGCATTAAATGCAATATGTAAAATAATCTAATTAGTACCCGAACAAATGCACACCAACGCGTCCATCTCTGTTCATTCTTTGACGGTGAGAAACAGCACCCCATTATCCAACTCTTCTGCTCCGTCCTGATGAAGGCCATCCATTTTTCAGCAAAACAGATCAGCTCATTGTCCAAAACATGTTTGTGTCAACATACACCCACCCCAGTGTTAAATGTCAACACTGCAAATGTTTTAATGTGATTTACATTTTTGTTTTTGTTTGTGTTCAATTTGATTACCTTGATCCCAAAGTACTGTATGGGACTTCCTATGTTTTTAAATGTATGTCCAGGCCAAAATGCATGGGCGGCAAAAATATGAATGTATCGACGAATCTTCATCAATATATGTCCTGTCAGAATGTATTTTAAAAAACTTACGTATGCATTGAAGCATTTTAATAAAAATTTAAAATTAATTTGACCCAATCTTAGAGAATGGCATCTGTTTTATGAATTGAAGGATTATTTGAAGTGTGCATACCACGTTTGGTCACCCTGATCATTTGTTATGTGTGTTAAATGAGCATACAACTTAAGATGGCAAGTCCTTTTAACTCAGGATTTACAGAATAGACTGAATGTAATGACATGAGCACCACGGCACAGGAACACCAAGATCTAATAAATTTAGGTGAATACTAGCTAACACCATACATATGCGGTCGCTGGAGCACCTAGGCACTGACCCGCTTTAGATCTCCCCAAGTGCTTATCCTTGCAAACAGACTTTAACCAAGCTATAATGCACTCAACGAATAGGACCAGTAGCTGAAGCTGATCAAGCAACAGAACATAGGTGTTCAGCTGGAACAAGCACAGAGAATTCTGGACACCAAGGAACGCATTAAGCAATACCCAACTTTAACTCAAGACATTCTTACCATAACCTAAAGGTAAGCAATGTTCAATCTGACTGACCCGCAATCGTATACCATAATTGTGTGATCTGAATTTGGACCTTAACCCCCACACCTCCAATTTCTTATTTACCTTACAGAAGCACTGGACACTCATACATAGCTCTTTAATTTTTGTAGTTTATGATATCTAATATGAATACTGTCTTAATAAGGCGGACTATATGTTTACACTTAACTGTTGTATGAACTGTCTGACTTGTGCCTTGAAAAAGTCTGAGTAAGGGCGAAACACATGCATGTACCTCCTAGCGGAGTTTATTGGCACTAATATATCAACATTGATATTTGGAACCATTTATTGGCATACTTTTTAATAATGTAAATAAAATACTTAATGCTGCACAACTAACGAGTATACATCAACTTATTTAATAGGCAACTCTTAAAAGAAACGCCAAACCAAGCGCACAGGCTAACATAGAACACCCAATATGCATTAACACTTTTTTACTGGTTGGTGGATACCAGTTTCTATACAGCCGTGGAGCTACAGCCCCCACATAGGTAATCATTAGCAACGCAGAAATTATAAACCGAAAAGAAATGAGAAGAGCGCACCTACTAATCTACTCACACACTCACGTAAAACCTTTACTTGTGAAGAGGTCCTCCGCATCGAGACTTGTCAACATTTCTTCGTCTGTTAGTCAGTATGTTGATGACTTCTATGGAGTCCTGTATATATGACTTCATTTTAGATACAAATGTTCTTAAGAAATAATTTGCTTACTTTGATGGGGGTTCTAGAACAGAGCCTATTGAAGATGCAATGGGTCTTCATGGTGGTTTTACATTGCGTTTATGCATTTTTGGAAGAATGTAAAAAGCTGCTGTGGTTGGATAGGCTTTATTTAGTAAGCGTTTCTCGTCTTCACTAATTTATCTTATTCTTTTTGCATGTGTAGTGAGGCTCACAATCTCTTCTTGGAGTCTTTTAGTGCGATCCACATGTAATGGCCTGTAATGTTCTGTTACTATGAAGTTTTATTGCTTCTTCCTTAGTCTAATTTGTGTCAGAATAATTCCTCCCCTCTTGTCTGCCAATTAGCAAAAAATCTGGATGGTTGTCATCTTTTTTGATTGCTACTTTCTTCAGGTTTAATGTGGTCTGTGGTATGATTTTATACTTTTTCAAACACCTTATTCTCAAAAGTTAAGATCTCAGGGTACATTGCAGATGGTAGGGGCATGAAGGTGGATATGATATGGCATTTATAACGCGCCTATACACAAGTGGTTTCAGCCCTGTAGTGGTGTTGTCGTCTTTCACCATTGCATTTCTTTCTGGGAATCGTCTGCCATTTTTGTTAGTACAAAACTTAAGCCTTTGCTGAAGACGTTTATTTCCTCTTCTGATAGTATATTACTGGTTAGATCGAAGATGGGTGCTACCAATCTGGTTCCAATCTGTTGCCAAAAGACTGATTTCCATCCAGTTAAGATTCATTTTGCAGTATTTTTTTTCATAACTAGGAAAGATGGACAAATGTGCACATGTTTTTTTTTTTTTTAAATATAGCAGTGATTACTATAAATATAGCTGTGACGCCAAGTGCGAAGAAAGTCAAAGTGATTGAACGCACATACTACACTTATACACACTGATGGTTGCTAAGGCAACCTACATTCTGTAAGCACAAGCCGTCGGGACACAGCCTTTTAGAAATGTAGTCTGCACACGTGGCAGTATAACACCTGAGGTTAGAGACGTCTGCATGAATCACACCCTAGGCAGAGGCTCTCAAACAGATTTGATGAATTTTCTTAGCAAATGGAGTTCGCGACTTGCAGCATTTAAGAAACCCAAAAAGAAATGGGAAGAGTGGACACCACGGAAAATCATATCCAGGAAATTGCGGACGACACAAAGAAAATAGACTAGCTTGTGGAACACCAGTTGAGAGTTACGCAGAACCTAGTGATCCAAAGCGAAGACTTCGAAAACCTGCTAAGGGGATCAAACATAAGGATAAAAGGGCTGTCCGAAGAAGTTGGTGATAAGGACCTAAAGTCAATGACAAACAAGTGTTTGCAGACTTAATAGATATAGAGGATGATGCTGGTATAAAAGTGGATCTAGTGCACAGTCGGACCAAAGAGAAATTAACTGGGCGCAAGCCAGAGGGACGTTCTGGTTGCCCTACATAATTGAGCAGTAGGAAATGGTACTGGCGGCAGCAAGGAAACCTGGGACAGTCGCATACAGTGGGTCTAATGTAGTAACCTAGTGCATAGAAGTAGCATAGCGCTTAGAACACCAACAATAAATACCTCTTTCTGATGAGAGCTGTGTGTATGTGTGACTTAGAAGTGGAGCTTGGAATGTTATGTGAGGCCTGGAATGGGGAGAGTTAAGGGTTCCAGGATGGGATGAGCAAGGAGAGAGCCAAGGCAATAGCAGGACATCGCCTCATCTCCTTATCTCACCTTTCCTACTATAACTAACTAAATAAAGACTTACTTTTGATAATCCTGGCTCTGGAGTGGTTCCTGTTTTTCCTGCTTGCATTGACAACCACTCCCAAGATAGCACATTTTGGCGACGAGGATTTAAAAGAACCTGAAGAAAGGTGGGAAACTGAAAACTGAGATTTGGAAATCCAAGTGAGGGAGAAGTGAAGCCTCAGAGGTGATGTCCTGCTATTGCCTTGGCTCTCTCCTTGCTCATCCCTATCGGTCCATCCTGGAACCCTTACACTCTCCCCATTCCAGGCCTCACATAACATTCCAAGCTCCACTTCCATGTCACACATACACACAGCTCTCATCAGATAGAACACCAACAATAAATACCTCTAAGCGCTATGCTACTTCTATGCACAAGGTTACTACAACATCCCCCTCCTTAAAAACAAAAAGAAAAACTATCCATGTGCTAAAAATAAACCCTTGAGAAACTAACCTCCTTATGTCCTGGTCTGCCCCCCAGGACCTTAGGGCTGCCACCCCTAAGCACAATCTGCTCTCTCTGAGCAAAAGCTTAACTAACCACCAAAAACCATCAGTACAAAAACATATACACCTTCCGTAAGGGTCTGCCACACCCTTACCCTGGACCTGCCACGTCCGGCACAAACCTCACCCCAATGCAGGACACTCCCGTCTCGGCAAAACTCTACCTCCAATATAAACAAAACACATGGAAAATAAAAACTAAAGGTCTGGAATCACTGACCTTCTAAGTAACCTACAAGCACCAATACAGTCACCAACCATCTAGCTACTTAGTACACTACATCATCTAACTTGCAACTTTACCAGGACCCTTGCACAGGTTACTTTAGCGAAGACCTATGATGGGCCCAGTGGTCAGAGCATTGAGGAAGGGTGACATGCGGGAGAGGTGGACCTTCCCTTCTGGACTTTTGTTTGAATGGGAGGGACAGCAGCATCGGATCACCACGTGCAACGAAGGGATGAGGATTTTAGAAATCGAAGATAAAAAGTATCAAGGGGGAACCAAATGCCGGCAAGACAACCAATTTAAGAGAAAGCAGTGGGAATGGACCAAATATACATCAAAGAAACCCAGGAACAAGAGCACCGAACAGCCCACCTAGACCCCCTCCTCCCCCAACAATGGAAATGGGGGTGGGGGATTAGGACCCACTTCTGAGACCACAAAAAAGTCATTAACTAGTTCCTTTGGGTGCAAATCCACCTGGAGGTACTGTGGGAAGGAATGGGGGATATAGGCTAGATTGGAATCCTTCATGGGCCTGGGGGGGACCCACATAGGAAATCACTGGGATGGAGCAGGGGCTCCACTCCTGAGATGGAGGTTGGGGGGGGGCTAGAGGCTGGTTGAGCCTGCCCGGTGAGTGGGGGGGTATTGGAGAGGTTTGGGGGGGGGGTGGGAATGGAATAGGAGGGAAGATGAGGGGAGGGGTCCTACTCGTATGTGAGAAACCTGAAAGTGTCTCACCTGCTAGTTCCCGGGGATCTGTCATCCAGGTGGCCAGGACACGGCCTCCACTTTTTGATCCTCCCGCACTGGTCCACCCCCAGGAACTGGATCACCTGGATGAGGGGGTCTTCGGGGAGTGGAAATGGGACACCAGAGGGTGAGACGTGGTATTCCCCCTTCTTGTAACACCTTTTCCCCATCCTACCAGATAGGATACCTAGGAACTCAAACCACCCCCCACACCCACCTTCCTGATTCAAGCACCTTCTCACGGACAGGTCACCGTGAGCGACAACAGACCAACACCAGAGCCGTATTCCTGACCAGTCCCAACACAATGTTTAGACAAGGTCAGGCAGTTACTGATCATTTCACACACCTGACTTCCATCACACTTCCCCACACAGATAAAAGGTGCAGCGCAAAAGCACACTCTGAGGAAAAGCATGTGAGGAAACAGCAGTTCCGAGATGGCAGTTTGTTACGCTCACCTGGCTCCCACAGGGGCGTCGGTCGGACCCGGACAGCTGCGGTCTCCACCCACATGATGCGTAGTGCAGCGATGACTGACTGGATCTGCCCTCCTAATCTTGTCTGCTTAACCCATAGAAATATTCTCCTGCAAGTGGAGAGATGGATTTAGCCACTTGTGGATTCAGGTGATGGCACCCCACAGTCCTCCCCAACTAATCACCTTCGAAATGCCCTCACAGCAATCTCACCTTATATTCTTGAAAGATGAGCTCTCCATCTTGCATGGATTTGCAGGGGCGCGTCGATTCCAGTTACTTCACTGGTTTGAAGGCTCGGGAGAGTTCCGGAGAGTATTGACTCTGAGGTTCCTGGTGAGGACCAGTAAGTATTAAGTTCATAGAGTTCAATATGTCCGATGTTCACTCTTGTTCCCCCCCCCCTTCCCTTCCTTTCTTGTCTTGCAGCTGGCTCGTGAAAAGATGCTCTTGTGGCAGCCGGTGGCGCTCAGGTAAGAGTCTGTATTACCCGGCGCTGTACGGTAAATGTTGCATGAGGAAAACGTGTTTTGTCTCTCTTTACAGATGCGGCACGTGAAAATATGGAGAGTCACAAAAGGATGCCTCCGGTGGTAAATCAGGTAAGTCTATGGTGGTAAGAATTATATTTGTTGGTTCCCTCGGCTCACCTTGTGGTTTTCTTTTGTCTCCTAGGTGCCGAAGTTCGGTGAAGAAATGATGGAGGCAGCGCCGACCCAAAGGATGCTGTGAAGACTGGTGAGTATGGCGCGGCGCTGCAGCTGGAGGTGCGGCGCGTGCAGAAATGATGTTCTTTACAGGTCCGGAGACAAGATGGATCCAGAATCAGGTGTGGAATCGAAATAAGTTTGTTTTCTAACCTTGTCCCTTTCTTTCCTCTTTGTTTTAGGAGCTCCGGATTCGAGGCGGGCGTGGCAGAAGACTGGGTGCAGGCTGCAGGCACGGTGAGTGTTACGCTGCTGGATGCAGAATAACGCGAAGCGTGTGTTGCTGGTCGGGTGTGGTTTAAATGGCCTTAAAAGTAGTCCCAGGTAAGAAGTCCCTAGAACCACCGAGTAAAAAATAGTCCCTGTAGAAAAATAGTCCCTTTCAGGCTTCATGTTGGATTGGAGTCATTTGCAGCATGGTCTGCCTGAGGTAAGTAATGTCTATGAGCCTGGCGCCTTAGGCGCCAGGACTGATTCCTACTGTGAGCCTGGCACCTAAGGCGCCAGGACTGAACCCAGATAGCCCCTAGCCGGGGCTGCTGAGGTTTTATTAAATATCTAGATGCCTGCTCCCGGGGCTGATGGGCTTGGTCCGGATGCCTGGGGGTAGGCATCATGACAACTTAATACAAGGAGAAAGACAGCAAGACCAGAGTGGGTTTCAAGGAGGGAAGTGCCCTTGACCTTTTAAAGACTGTTACTTTCACCAACCTTGGAAAGTAAGAAGCCTAAGAGCGGAACTAAAGCTGAACAAACCTACACTGCATTGAAGGTGCCTAGGGCTCTCCCACGTTGATAACCAAGGTGGGGAGGAGCTATTGCCACCGTGGTACTGTCCTTGGCTCCTACAACAAAGCAGCGCCAGTAAAGACAGCACAGCCAGTGAGTCAGAGAGACTGATGCTAAACCAGCTTGTGTTTGAACCAAGGTTGCAAGCAGCAACATTGTATGAAAAAAATCCAAAGAGGACAGGTTGTGAAACCCATGTGATGAGCTATGCAAATATAATTGGAAACCATAGGAGTGAATGAAATTTGGGAGGCCAAGTGAAATACTGTATACAGAGTGGTCCAGCGCCAACTGGATGCTGATTTGAAGGTCTCTTAGGTATCCAACTGTATTCTAAAAAGGAAGTTCGAAGTGGTCCTGCAACGGGTCAAGCTAAATCCTGTACACATTTGAAAGTCTTGAGGTGTACTTCAATTGGTCCGAGCCCGGCTGAGGGAGACTAATTGAAAAGGGGAAGGATCTGAGCCCAGCTGAGGGGATCTGCAGTAATGATTGTGAAATAGCAGGCATCTGAGCCCGACTGAGGGGGATCCAGGGTGAAGCACCCGTGTTGAATACTTGCAAGAACAAAAGAACTGTGTATCTTATTTTTGTACAACAGGCTCTCTGAATCAAGAGACTTTGAGAAAAGAGACTTGGGCACAGAAGGCCCTGTTGTTGGAAATGGAACTGTGTCCTTTTATTTAAGAAGCCTAAGTGTGCTTTGCTCGAGTGGACCACCTTGCCCTGTGTTGAAAAAGTGGGGAAGGGAGTGCAACGGCTCAATCTGTATATATCATTTTGTGAACACTGCTTACTTTTCCCCCACACTATTTGTAAATTAGCAGTAGGGATTGGCAATAGGGTTTTTAGTATAGGCCCTTTTTGTTTTGACAAGAGTCCACTAGGACTGCATTATTATTTTTTTTTTGATGGTCACAGCTTGTTCCCATCTGTAGATTTAGGCTTATATAGGCATTTATCACACCCTTGTGAAAGTTCAATGAGCACCCTTGAACTGTGGTCACTTGTCTCTTCCGGTTGATAACCATGCCTTCCTTACATAGTCCACTACCAACAGTAGTACACAGAAAAATAGAGTGTTAGGGAGAATTCTCTGTTTAGTGTTCTGACTTGAGTGTCGTGTAGACCGTTGAGACCTCCGTCCCCAAGTGACGCACAGGGAAACTAAAAGAATCCCGCTGTGCGACCTTTGGGGCCACAGGTGGGAGATGTTTCTTCCCGGATCCACGGAACCTCTGGAACACCTATGCTGCTGCAAAAGAACGACGTTAAGTACCAGGCAATCACAATATATCACAAGAATCAAAGGGTCTGAATAGTGTTACCTATCCGATGTTTAGAAAACCCAGGTAACCTAGGAGGGAGGTTCGAGACTCGGGTGATGCGGTCCCTGGACAAGAGGAACGCAGGCAAGCGTGGATACAGGATAAGCCACCTGTATAGCCGAAGGCGTAACTTGAATCCCAAAATGGAAATAGCGTAGAAGTTCAACAAAGTACCAAATGATGATCCGAAGACAAGTGAGGGCCGAGCCAAAATCCAGCAATAGGTAAACAGTTCCAGGCAAAGGTACAAAAAGGGTAATCCGAAGAAGTCCAAGTTCCAAGATCAAGGTAACCAAATAATGTTTGTCTAACGTAGCGCCAAACAGAGTCTGAAGACAGCTGAGAAGCAATGAGTGTTCCGTGCATCAAGGCTTATATGCTGTGCGTTTCGAGGTCATGTGACGTCCACCAAGGTCATGTGGGAAACGCCGCTCTGAATCACGTGGGCAATTGAGCGATCTGCGTGGAGGTGTTCTGCCGCCCCTTCTGCTGTATGTTCTCCATGGCAACTGCCAGTGCAGGAAGGGTTGCAATCGAGCCCGTAAATCGTACCTGGTACGGAGCTTTCGGTCGTTTGGGTAAACCGAATCACATGAGCCTCGAACCCTGGAGGAAGTCGTGTGTGAACCCGAGGAAGGTGTTGGGGAAATGTGAGCAGTGTTCTGGTGTGCCGAGGATCGCCTAACATTTAGGCAGAATTTCCTAACCTAGTGAGACCCCAGCAGCTTTGCTGGATTTTTTTGGGGTTTATTTTTTTCTCCTGCCAAGAGTGAGACTCTTTTACCTTCACTCTTGGACATGATTTGAGTGTGTTTCTTTGACTCTAGATGTGTTTAATGGGCTATGGGGTCTTTTACTCCATAGGGCTTCATGTGTTTTTGTGATGTGTTACACAGCACCCTCAGTGCAGTAACACAGGGGTGTCATAGTGACCCCCAGTATAGACTCCATACCCTGGGACTGACTACTGTCTCCCAGAGCATGTAAAGTCACCATTGACTTTACTAGTCTCAAATTCTGAACATAACCAGTACAAACCATCATATTGTGGACGTACTGGACGGGGCAATTCGATTGCCCCGGGGTCTGTTAGTCGAGGGGGCACGTCTCCGTCCCCCCTGATCGAGTTTTGGCTGGTGGCAGTGGATACTACTTTTTATATTCGACTGCGAATATATCCCTATGGGATTTCCCATTGTTCGAGGCTACCAACTTTAATTATTTAATTCCTATAGCCTCGAACATACCGCCGGTTTATTTATTTAATATTAATTCTCCGGTTGGTATTTTTTGCCAGAACTCGGTTCTAAAATGGCGTTTGTGTTCGCTTCTGTGACTCCAACCCAAGTTGAGCTTTGTTCCACTTTTTGGCAGGCTTCTCCACAGAAGCCCTCCAAAGTGGTGCCACTCTGTCTGGGGTACTTAGGACGGGTGGAGGGGATTTAGGCACCCTGGACTGAGTTGCCTAGGCAACTCAGTCGCACTCCGTCCTGATTGGCCCAAGTGGTGAGCCGACCGGCTCACCACTTAGCATGTTTGAGTGACAGCTAGGCTGAGTGGGGGTTTTCTGCATATAAGCAGGGCTTTGGGGACTGGAACTTTAGAAGTCGCCACAGGACCTAAGAATCCGACGAGGGAGAAGCTGATTCGACCTGCTATGACGACACCACCGGTGGAGCCCTGCTGAACCGTCTCACCACTTTTCCCAACGACAGAGGAGATCTCCAGCCCAGAGAGTCTTCTTCCTTCGACTGGTGGAGATAACCAGTCTGCTTCCTTTTTCGCTTCCTGGAGCATCTGTTGGCCGCCTTGCCTGTGCCAAGCACCCCGGCAACCGGGATACCACGTTTTACCACTACCGCGAATAAAAGGGTAGTGCCTTTAACCGGAAAACTCTGCGGCTGGTTTCTTCCCTGGCAGTGCAACGACCTTCATCTTCCCTCCACGTCCAGATCTTCTCTTCCTCTGGACGACGCCGCGACTTGCAACCGCTGCCAGGAACAACTGCCCCCGCTGGAGGATCCTTTCCACATAAGGTACCGTGTTCCGCCTGGTTTCCCTTGCAACCGACTGTACGGGGTAGATTTAGCCCCCGGGTTTCGACTCTGGGTTAGCCTTGGACACCCTGGCTAAACTTTTCTGAAACCTAACTAAAACCTTTCTGAACTCCCTGCAAGACTTTTTAAGCCTGTTGTCATTGTGTAATCTTGGGTGCATTTGTGCCCTGCTCCAAGAGTGGGCCCAACCGATGGACTTTGGCTCACAAGTAACTTTTGACTTTCCTGCCTTGCTTAAGAGTTCCTAAGTATTAGTGTGGTGTATTTTCCTACATTCTGCCTTTTTCGTTAACTTATTGGAGTGCCATCTATAGTTAAGCGCTCACCTCTGTCTGGAAATAAGTGGTGTTAAACTAAGACTTGTCTGATGAGGAATAAGGAATGTATATATAAAATAGTAACTGTTTAGAGTGATTTACAATAATAGTGCTGGAGTGTTTCAATAAGTGTGTTTTTAAATAACTAATTATATACCTTGATACCAAAGCTCTGGTCAGTGTTTGCTTGTGCTATTGTATCTGAGTGCCTATTGTGTATACTTTGCATACTGCCTAACTCTTCTTGAGGGAAGTCTGACTGCTCAGCCACAGCTACCAGGTAAATCTGGGTGGTACAGACTGCTACCAAGTGGGTTTACTGCCAACACCTGTAGTCCTAAATCTTTTGCAGTGGTCCCCAAGGGAACTGCACAGGTTTCTGCCTAACATAGAGCATGACCATGGCTAGGAAGAACAAACTCAAGATAATCTCGCTGAACATCAGGGCAATAAACTCCCTGGTATAAAGGAAGAAATTGGTGAATAATGACCCTCCAGGAAACCCGTATCTGTAATCCGGCTAAGCACAAAGTAAGAATAAGGTGTTATCGTCAGATCTACCAAGATAAGGCAGCAGTGAAGACGGGTGGACTGTTGATGGCCCTACGGTTTGCATTGGGGATCCAAATCACTGCTATGGAGAGGCACTCTGAGGGATGCTATTTAGCAGCAATCCTTCAAGGGAGGGGAGGGACGTGCACACTGGCAGGTACATACACCCCTAGCGCGGGACAAGACCAATTCTTACAGCAATCAGTAAACAAACTGGAGGTTTTTGCGAAAGCCCCCAGATTGCTAGTTGGGGATTTTAATATAGCCTACGACCCCTGAGAAGACTGGAGTGCAAGGATTTTCCACAACCAGGGCAAGCCCTCAAAGGAGCTAAAAGACAAAATGTCACATCTGCGTTAGTAGATCAGTGGAGGGAAAAGCGAGGGAACACAAAAGCTTACACTTTTTATTCTCATGTGCACAGAACTTTCTCTAGAATAGACTATGCCTGGGTGTAAGGTCTTTATTGGGAATGGTGTCAGAAATGAAAGTGGGCATTATCGCACTGGCAGACCATGCTCCCATAACATTCTCAATAAACATGGGGTACAGCTTGTCTGGGCTCTGGGGGTGGCGATACCTGGCTCACATCCTTACGAGACCCTAAAGGGGGGGGGGTAAGGGACAACATAGTGGAGTATTTCCACACTAGCAACGTACGAGGGATGAGCCAGCAAATGGCATGGGATGCTTTTAAAGCTACTTTGAGTGGGACGTTTATAGCCTTGAAAACGTGAAGGGATAGACAAATGAGGCGACTGGAAACTGATCTGAAGGGTGAGCTGAGACAAATAATGGCCGGCATGGCAGAAGGGGTTGGAGGGATGATTAGGCAGGAGTACCCGCTTATAAAGGGCCAACTCAAAATTCTGCAAACAAAAGCAGCCAAGAGATCTAAACATATCTCAGACAGAGATGCTATATTAAGGCCAACAAGACAGACCGCCTCTTGACAAGGATGTTTAGGAAACCAGAACAATCAAGAATTATACTAAAAATTAAAACCGAGGGGGAGGGCGTAAGGAAAGTTTAGCCCTCCCAGACATTATGAAGGAGTTCACAAGATACTGCTATTCTTTACACAAGACGGCCGCCCTGACAGACCAGGCCCAAATAAAATACCTTGAATCAAGCCCAGTAAACAAGATCACCAGTCTGCAAAGGGATAAGCTGGAAGGAGATATTACGCAGGAGGAGGTTAGGACTGGAATAGCAAGGGGGGGTGGAGGAGCTCTGGGCTCTGATGGATACTCGGCAGACTTTTACAAATCCTTCAGGGAAGCTCGAATACCATACTTGGTCCTGCTCTTTAACTCCTTCAGGGGCACGGCAGTAATCGCACCATCAATTGAGGAAGCCATGGTGGTGGTACTACCGAAGCTGCAGAAAGATAATACCAAGTGCGGATCCTTTAGGCAAATATCACTAATTAATATTGATGTAAAAATGTATACGAAAATCCTAGCAAATCGACTTGAGTGGTTCCTCCCAAAACAGATTGGATCAGCCACCTCATTGAAACGGTTAACCCGGCCCTTATTTTAGCCCTAGATTCCGAAAAAGCATTTGATAAGGTTGAATGGCAGTTCCTCTTTCACACCATGGAAAAGATGGGATTTGGGTCTAATTTCTTAACAATGATAAAAGCGAACTGCCAAATGCCCAGGTTTGCGCCAGGCAATTAATGGCCAGCTTTCTGAGAGCATCCTGGTCTCGAGAGGCACGAAGCCAGTGTGTCCTCTTTCGCCGCTACTCTACGCTATCCACTTTGAGCCCCTCCTCACCACCATTATTTCCACTAGGGAAATCAAAGCGATCCCCTTCGGGTGTGGGGGGTAGAACATAGTCGCAGCATTTGTGGATGACTTACTGTTAATGATTATGGACCCAGAGAAGACCTTGGGGACGGTGGACCGGGTATCGCAACAGTTTAGGGCGGTGGCAGGCTTAAAAACAAATGCCCACAAACCAGAGGTGTTAAATCTGATGGTGCCGCCTGATAAAGTCCAGGTTTTGCAGAAATCCCTCCTGTATACATGGGTGGATAAAGCCATAAAATACTTGGGAGTAATGATCACTGGCAAATTAGACACGTCATTTGTCTCCAATTACCCGCCCCTCTTAGAGAAAATTCAAAAGACTCTAGCCGATTGGAGTCCCCTATCGATATCATGGCTGGGGAGGGTCAATGTCTTAAATGGCAATCCTTCCAAAGCTACTGTATCACTTTATAATGATTTGGATACGGGTACCCAAAACGTACTTCCGTCACTGCAAAAACACACAGGGGCATTCATATGGAACCACAAAAAAGCTAGGGTATCAAGACGGATCATGAGAGCCCTGAGGAGCAAAGGAGACCTGGGGGAACCTGACTTTAGAGCATACTACCTCGCGGCACAGGTTAGTGATTAGAGCCTGGTTTAGGAAGACCGGGGGAAGGTAAGGTGAACCATGGACGGGGCAGTGGCCCCATTAGAGGAGGTCCTATGGCGACAAAAGGAAGACGGACCAAAAAGTATGTATTGTAGCGATATAGGAGCTTTAGTAGGAAAGTCGTGGGATGAATTTGAGGTGGGCGGGATTGACCCCTTTAACCTCCCCACTGATACCTTTTGTTTAGAAATCCCAATTTACACTGCTTATGAAGGGCAGAGAGTTTGGCAAGAGAGGAGAGGGGGTGCAAAATGCTGTGGGACATGCTTAATGGGAAGAAGTGAAATCTTTTAACTAGTATAAACAGGATTTTGAACTAGGAGACAATTGACACTGGTTCCTCTACCCTAAGGTGAAG
This sequence comes from Ambystoma mexicanum, assembly GCF_040938575.1. Taxonomy (NCBI): domain Eukaryota; kingdom Metazoa; phylum Chordata; class Amphibia; order Caudata; family Ambystomatidae; genus Ambystoma; species Ambystoma mexicanum. The sequence continues at coordinate 2,366,768 of NC_090940.1, forward strand.
AGTGCCGCCATTAACGGAGCTTACCCCCTTTCAAAAATGTCACAACAGAAATGGGGGGGATACACACATTGTCAGATCAATCTATGGTATCGTTAAACGAGAGGAACCTAGGAGCAGGAGTTACATGGAGGTTTGGGAGACGGCAGTGGGGAACACGGTTGAGAGGGAGCAGTGGTCTGTTCTATGGGCAAAAATCCCCAAGCTATCAAGGGCAATGAGGAAGTGGGGATGTGGAGCACATTTGGTGGGAGTGCCCCTCCATCCATCTATACTGGCCGGGGATCCAATCAGCACTGGAAGAGATCTTTGGGGTACAATTAGCGGGATCTAGAGGAATGGCCTTGTTGGGATTTGGAGGGATTCTGGAGGAATTGCCAAGAGTCACAAAGGAAAGCGTGTGTGATCCTAGTGGTGGCGGGAGCACTGATTGTAGGCCAGAAATGGAAAAGCAAGGATCCTCCACAGAGCATGATTGAGTGAGAAACGTGTGGAACTTTGTAGCAATACAGTGGGTTGCCTACTCCCTCCACGGGAACACCAACACTTCTGCACAGAATGGGACGTGATGCTGAAGTTCCTCCCAAATGGATGCTAGGAGTGCATGTGCCAGAGGAAAATGAAACATTTGGGGGTGCTAAGATCACCAAAATTCTGAAGGAGAAAAGAGGGCCAGGACTGCTGTGGCCATGGACAATGGACAATCCAGTATCACGACCAAGTTGAGCGCCAAAAGAGAAATGAGGGCAGGGGGGTGCAGGGAGTGGAGTTCAATAGGGGACGAAGGAGGGGAAGGGTAAAAGACCTGTCTTGGTCAAGGAAAGGGGGACCAGGGCTACGGTTGGAACAAGGTTGGGGGAGGAAGAGGGAGTGGAAGTAAGTTGTTTGGTTGAAACTGCCAAAAAGCTTTTTGCTTTTTAAACCCCAAAAGTAGATGTTTTCTTTGAGATTGCAACAGTTATTTTCCAAAATAAGAAACCTGGCTGGAGGATGTACTTTACATGTACACTTCTCCCAGACAAGAGTTTCAATTTTTTTTTAAATAATCGACTCCGTAATGATAAAAAAATTAAAACCTGCTGAAAGGGAAAACGAACATATGTGATATGTGAAACACATAATGCAAGGGAAAAAAAACTCCATGATAAGCAATTCAGGATGTTTTTGATAACTGTCAAGGAGCAAGTCTATACACAGACGTACAGTGTCTTTATATATTTGGTCATGTAGGTATCACAGGTGAATTGAAGACCTGAAAATGATATGGCTGCCGTAATATGAGAAAAGGGAATGAATACCAAAGGTAAAATAAGATATAATCTAAAATGTGCACTCTTTTCAAAAATATATCAGCAGAAACTGCACCAACTAATAATGGGCTAAAATATGAGAATGAAAACATTCATATAGTTCTCTTGTAGAACTCATAACACATTTGAAATATAACCACAGCCGTTAAGAAAAAAGCAAAGCTCCCCTAAACGAAAATAAGGTCAGTGTTACACTCGTGATCATTTTTTTTTATTTTTTTATTTATATATTTATTTATTTTTTTAAGGTCCGCCCTTTGGTCTCTTACTGATTTTTACTTTTCAATATTTTAGAGACCCAATGAAAAAGCACAGGGATTCTGAAAGATTTGTCTCGAGATTTACAGAATCAACCATTGTCCTGACGAAGTCTCAGTGACTAATCACAAAAAAGACTGGTGGATATATGGATTTTGTTAGATAGGGGCAAAACGCTCATATGTCGACATTTATTTTTAGCCAAATTGATGTTTTGTCATTTTTATCAAACATAGAGATATGGCAAACTAACTCATCTCTTGGGAGGTTGGAAAATATGACATTAGAACTGGCTAAAAATTGTGTTTGCCACCATTTTGTAATTTGTTTGTAATTTATTATTATTTTTTTTTAGTATATGCGAAAAATGTATATACCTCCTGTTTTGAATTATGAAAGTCAAGCAATAAATAAGATTTTCGTACTCCCAGTCGGAACTTGATATATAAACAGTAACACTTAAATTGTACTGTTTTTATGTAATTTATGTACACTTACTAACCCCTTTTTTTGCACATAAAGTTACGTTTTATGTTTTGTGGTTACGTTTTATATAAATTCCATACAGAAAAATAATAAAAATCAGATTTATATGTTAATGTTTTCTAAAAATGAAGTGGTTTTTGACGTGCAGCAAAGAAACATGTGTATGGCTGCAAGAGTCACGAGGTAACTGTTTTTGAAAACAAAAGGAAATGAGGAGAGGGTTGGTGTGTGTTGTTGCTTGCGTTCTGATATTACTTAACCCTTTCAACAACCCCGCCTAGTAACACAAAATAAAGGGATTTACCCCTCTGTTTTACACGCGTGTAGCAGGGGTGTCTCCCATGATGACATCATTTTTAACTGTCAATACTTACCAGACCTTTTATTGTTATTACTTTAATCAATTATACCACAACAATCCATTCGGGGAAGCACCATCAATCGCCGTCCACTGCCCAAAAAACTATTCTTTAACCAATTTTTAAAGCATATACAATAATATTCTCTTTATTCCTTTGCTTATAATTCAATTGATTCTTGCTGTCCTGCTGCTTTATTAACTAAGAATCAACTTTTATTTTTTTTTCTCAACCGTTATCCTCCTATGATTGACGTTAATTATCTGATAACCAGCTAGATTGTCGTTTTAGTCCTAGTTTAAGCAAAATAGTTTACACTGACATATTTATAACCCCAAACAAATGTCCACTTTTAATTTTCTGCAATCACCTTCCTTGACTTACACTTACTAGAGAATCTCTTCTCAAGTTTACTCCATTTTGGAGTTTTGACGCACATTCTTCACCTCGGTCTTACCTCAGGAATCCCTAATCATACCCCACTTGGAGTTTAATGCATGCCCTTCGGTCCCCTTGGAACCAAGAATAAATGTAGCTCTCTCTCTTTAACCCAAATCCTGGTACTATATATATTTAAGCAATAGAACCCGAGCGGCGGGGGAATTACCGACTCGGGTAATGCCCCGGGTCCCATAGGTAAGGACCCGAGCAAAGGACCACGCAAGGGTTCTATTGCTATTAGTATCCTGGCCCGCAAAATTTGCGTTACCGGGGTACTAAAAGTAATTTTTTTCTGTCCCGAAACGCTGCAGCGTTAAAACGCTGCACCGTTTTGGGACAGAAAAGAAACGACCAAGAAAATGGCTGCCGCCATGGAGTCTGTTTTCCCTTTCCATGGCGGTCATCGGGAGCGGACGCGCTGGGAACACTTGTGTTCCCAGCGCGTCCGCTCCCGAAAAAGGATAAAAAAAAGGTAAGTGGGGTTGGGACAGAGGAGGAAAAAAAAGTACCTGCGTCCCCGGCAGGGGACGAGGGAAGCCCCCAGCCGTGTGGAGGCGCAGAGCGGGGATGGCCCTGCTCTGAGTCTCCACACGGCTGGAGGCTTCCCTCGTCCCCCGCCGGGGACGCAGGATCAATAAGGTAAGTTGGGGGGGAGGGAAAAATAAAAATAAGACTTACCCGAGTCCCCGGCGGGGGCGAAGGCAGCCTCTCAGCCGCGGGGAGGCTCGGTGCGGGGATGGCCCCGCTTTGAGCCTCCTCATTGGCTGAGGGGCTGCCACGCCCCCCGCCGGGGACAAAGGCCGTGGAATCCTGACGGAGGGATTCCCGGCCGGGTAGGGACCTGGCGAGAGCCAATCAGAATGCTTGTTGCATTCTCATTGTCTCTCGCCGGGTTACTAATTACACTTACAAAACAATCCCTCCCCTTTTATTTGCCACTTTCAATGCTCTTCTTACATCCATTGCTTAGCTCGAGTCCCTCTGTAGTGACTCTTCCCCAATCGACCCCTTCGTCAAAGGGGCACCTGCCGACTGTCTCGTCACACTTTTGTCTTTCTCAGTTTTCCACAGGTTCCAAGTGCCAGATGGAATAACCAATAAATGATCTCAACCCAAATATCCGGACAGACTCCAAGAATATGGCAAAATGCTACTACTCTTATCAGCTGAAACTAGGGGAACCTGGTGAACAGACACATTGCATCGCACTCACTCTTGACTACATTTAGATTACACAAAGGCTTTATACCTCAATGTACGTCGGTTATGACATCCTACGTGGCAAACAATAAAAACCTATCGAAAGGAGGGATTGGTTAAGGGAACATATGTTACCTATACATTGTTTAGGTGTTAGAGGGCAGCCATCTGGTAGGCACGCCTTGAACTACCTCTAATTTACAGATTAATAGCAGAATAACAGCAGCAGTTTGGCTTCTGCAACAATGTATGGTACACTGCCTCATAGGCCCTCATGATTGGTTGGCATTCTCTCCCAACCTTGGACATTCGGCTTGTTAGTAGCACGTAAGCAAAACGAAACCTAGTTACAGAGAACAATGTCAGACTACTACTCACTTGGTCAATTAGCCTACAAACTCACTCTCTCCAGTTAGGCCCTAAGCCAAAGCTACTTCTTTGTAGTTGACCTTGCTGACTGTTCTCTTCATTGGGACTTTTAAGTGAGTGTAGGTACAGTGATCTTCGTCTGGAGCTTAATGAATAGGCCTTGTTTTCTGGTCTTGCACCACGTGCAAGTAGACAACGATTTTGACCTTTTATTTAGTGCTATTTGATTCAATTGTACTGGGTGCTATTACTCCTCTTGGCCTCTGGAGCTTGTTTGCTCCGTCTTGCAAATGTTTTCTGCATCTTTAATTGTCCACGTCTTGGCACTTGCAAATCTTTTCTCCTTTTCTTAATCTAAGAGAAATATGTTGTGCGTATGTAGCTTATCCTCTTTGACTCCCCTTGTGCCTTGCAGTTACCTATTGATGTGGTATCCTTGATCCCAAGCCGAACAGATATTCTTTGTTTCTCGCACAAAGCTGTTTTCCAGCCCCTGTCAGCTCTGCATTCATGGTCTTTCTCTTCAAGGCTTCTTGCTTATTATTTATACAGAGTTGACTTCCATCATGGCCCCTTTACTCACGTTATATTTTCTACTGCCGCAAGCTTCTACATGTCTCGTCTACCTTGCGTTTCTGCGTATATACATCTGCTAACTCTTCTTATTGTAATGGATATGATATTTTTCGTATTCACATGAATGTTTACTTTACTTCAGTTACATCTTCCTTTAAGTATTTGCATATTGTTTCAGTGAGTCCTCGACTTTATGACATCACTTTACTCGTCTGATTTCTCTCAGCTCTTCTATGTCCATTGGTGTATGCAGACGTCCTTCCACCACATCAGTGGGAGGGTACATTTAATACGGTTGTCTGTGAGGCAGGCATAGCATCATAAGTAAGACGCACACGCTTTGAATGGAGGTTGGAGACTTCCTAGCTTGCCCTAATTCTATAATGGGAGTATCTCTCCCATCACAGTAAAATAACAGTCCATGTCAGTCAAACAAAGAAAAGAAAAAGTCAGACACCTATATTTGCCCTCTCGCTGTACATTAACTAAGTGTGGGAAAATGTATGAGAAAAAAGTGTATCAAAAGAAAGTCAGAATGGTAACTAAGTTGATTCACAACTCCCTTTCCCGAGGTTTGTGACTAGGGGCTCTTAGAGTTCCTTCAAAGTGGGTAGTAGACACAGTTCAAGGCATTCACAAAAGCCTTCCTTCTACCACTTAACCTGGAACAACATCCCAAAAGAAATAAGAAACACTGAAGATCACCTAAAATTCAGGAAATCACTAAAAACCTGGCTCTACAACACCACAGATTAAACCAGGAAACCAAAACTGGAAAAGGATGACTAAACCAAAAGACACGGACATCCTGGACCTGAGAGAGTAACGCCCACGGCACCTGGATGGGTGACACCCGCTAGACTGGAACACAGGCGATACGCACTGAGACTGAGTCAACTGCCCCAGACAATCCCACCAACACTTTCGCCTGCCCCTTAATTAACTACTGCCAGGTACCATATGGGTGTGGAATTATCGAGATAGTGGCAATCGCCCACTACCTGAGAGGTTGTCATTGGCAGGTGCAATGGCCACAGAAGGATGAATGGAAGATAAGGGGAGCTATGAGAAAGCATGTCATAGGCGGGGGCCAGAGGAGTAAGGAACCTGTAGGCCAGTCAGACCCAGTTCAGGACAGAGCCGCAACAGGGGAGACTACGCAAACAGAGCGCATCAATTCAGGATAGAGACGCAAACTAACCAACCCCTACTATACACCTCTCAAACTCCAAACCAAACACAACCAAAACCTACAACACAACAAACCGCACAAACTTCACTACACTGCAACAACAAAACAAAAACACACATAGCCTTGCACAACAGTACACGACGACTGCTGGCCGCAAACACCCCAGGCCCAGCCAACGAACCCTCCGGGCTGAGGCCGCCAACAGCACATCACTTCCCTTGTGCACTTTTCCTGCTTCCTCCCACTAACTCAACCTCCCCTCCAGTTTCAGAGCCGCCAGGGGACCACTCCGGTGGCAATAGTGCGCGGTACAAATGTCCTTTAACATTCCCTTTGCCCGACTCAACATTCGTTCAATATTTATCAGTTCTCTTCAGGCTTCCCTCACCTAGTTACTTTGCCTTATAATGACTGGTGCATCTCACTTGGCCCCAGAAGAAAGTTACCAGAAGAAACTGATTAGTTTGATGTAATCAAGAGCCCAAATACAGCCCTGATGAAGGTTCTAACCGAAATGCATTGGCAATATGTATATTGATGGCAAAATATGATCGCCCAACACAGTATATTGAGAATAAATTTTATTGCAAAAACAGGTTTGTGAATAAAACATTCCTCGCCAAAACTACACAGATTTAACTGATGCTTTGATTGAACTAAAATATTGGACAGAAATATACCGTTCTGGAAATTTGCAGCCGCATTTAGGGGCCAACTGAGATGCGCCAGTCATAATAAGGCAAAGTAGCCTTGTTTTTGTTTGTGGTTTATCGAGGTCCGTGTGCAATAGGACCAATTTTGAACTTGCAGCTCAAGGTTAAAATCATTGAAAACCAATTGAGAGATCTGAACATCTAATTAAAGTGAGTAAACATTGTGGTGCCCACCACTCCGGTATTTCCCTCACCTGGTTCACATCATCAATACAACACAGTTCTGATATAGTGATATTTCGGGTGAATCGTTCGCCATAGGCCCCTCAGGTTTCCCTTGCCAGAGCCTGGGCCTTCTAAGCCTTTAACTTCTCTTAATTTTTCGTGGGACTCCCTTCGACAACCTTCTTGGTTGTCCATTTACTTTCACGTTGAAGACTTTCGAAACTGCACAGCATCCCCAGGGATTCAGTAGTGAAACACCCTCCGTTTTTCTAGTGTATGATGCCACTCGTGTCTTCGATGCTGTATTGGGACGATACCTTGTCACACACACAGTGCTGTCCTGCTACTATTCCAGTATGGCGGAGGTGAGCGGATGGGCACTAGAGATGACCTGTTCATCTGCCTCTCTACAGGGGTTCCAGTGTTTTCTTCCTCTTCACTTGGAAGTAGGTTCTCCCCAGTTCTGAAAAGTGGGGTTAATGGGTGTGAGGAATCCAAAGAATGTGTCCTTTCCCAAGGGGACATGGCAAGCGGGATCCCACTGGGGTTGACCCGCTCCCCCCCCCACCCTCCCCTCTGGGAACAAGGACTGCTCTAAGAGGGATAACACCCCACCTTCCCCTTCTCTTATGTCGGAAAGGTTTATTGGGTACGTGGGATGTAAGAAGGGCCATTGCACAGGGCACCTTTAAGGGGCAAGGCTCGGTTTCTGGCCTCAATTTTATGTCACTGTCATGCCATGGCCAGCACCAATTGAGCTTCTTCTTCCGTTCCAAGGTGGAACTTTAAATCCGAGGTACCAGCAGAGGAGAGTATGAGGAGAGTGGAGAGGAGAGTGAGGAACAGGGATTGTGGTAGGGGAGGAGCAAGTTTGCAACAGCTTCCGTGGTGGGTGGAACCAGGAAACCGTGCACAGACTGATGTAGCTTTCATGAAGGCGGAACCTCACGCCAGAGAGACTACAGAGTCAGAAAGTGCCACTTCCACCGAAGACTAAGGGTACCGGCATCCTGGAGCTCGGACCCGAACTCCAGATTACTGAGACAGTGTCCCGACAAGCCCATAGCTCACAAGGGGCCAACTGAGAACGTACCCCAGGCAGGGGTGAACAAAGCCAAACAAAGGGTTGGAGAATCCCATAACCCAGGAGGGGGCCTAAGGAAAGCATACCTAAGGAGATTGGGGGGGGGGGCGCAAACCAAACTGAGCCAGTAGAAGAACCAGAGAAATGGTGTGTGTGGTGGATTTGTGGGGATTTGTCAGGCTGTGTTTGGATATAGCCATCAGGCATGGGCAAACCAGCCCTGGTATTGTGGGTTGTTGGGGCTGCGGACTGTGTTGTGGACTACATATCCCATGGTTCCTGGCACAGCGTGCATCATGCATGTGCCACTGGCCTTGAAAAGCTCAGCACCTGCCGGTGTTCCTTGTCGATTTTATTATTTTGACCTTTTTGAAGTCACGGGCACGGAGTGAGGACACCGGCATTGAGGCCATGTGCAGAGCAGCTGTAATACTTTGAATTTGGAGCAGTGGCGGTGAACTTCTCCTGCTTGCGGAAGCAGGATTCTGTCTTTTCCATCCAACCGAGTAGTCCGCGAGCAAAAAGAAGTACCGCCTGCACAATAATAATCCATATTGTATGTATAGTTATCTGTGAGCTAATATTTGCTGGTCTACACAAAGCATAGTGTTTATATTAAGCCACAAACTGGGTTGACATGCTGTGCAGTAACAGGGGGCACCTTTAGTGCAGGCAAGCGTAGATGGAGAATTCCAGCATCCGTACGTATCGTTGGGCTAAAGCATCAGCGTTTGATGTAGTGTCTGACTTTGTGTTTAATTTCATCATGGGTTCTGTCTTGCTGTATTTCATTCCATCATGTATTGACCTTATCTGCTCATGTGAACATTTTGTGGATCAGGTTTGTCTTGTGTAGGAGAGTGGGTTGGTAGATTGAGTTCCAAGTAGGTCACGGGTAGGTTTGGTATCTGCGGGATTAGTGCAAACAGCTCGAGCACTATTTAAGGAAGGTTTGCATGGTCCCAAGAAATCCCCCCCTACCTATTCATTGTAACCCTCTTTCTGGTTACCCTCTTCCCCCTTTCCCCCCAACCTATCCACAACCTTTCCCTAACCCCCAACCCCCTCGCCAGCCGCGTGGTGAAAGCATCAGGGGCCCATGCTAAACCAAGGTGGGAGGTTCTTAATCCATTCGGCTTCCATGGTTAGGTTGGGACATCCCCTCCGGGTGTGACAGACATACAGAGAACCCTGGTGTAAAGCTACATATCCCTAGAGGAGGTATAAAATCTGATGGTTGGACTAGAACTTAGTTTTGAACATCACAGGAACTTTGTGTCGGACTCAACAGGCTTGATGACAAGCTCAGTATCCCTCTCACTAGCCCACTCCTCACCTGAGACTTCAGTAAGGTCTTCCTCGGATTCGTCAGTTGAAATCTCCTGTCTTCTCTCTGCAGGCTTTACTTGTTTTCTTCCTTTCTTTCCTTTCTGCTTGGAGAGATAGGGTATGGCTCCCCCGGAGGCCACCTTGCCTAGTAAGCAGCTTGCCCCAGACCATGGAAAAGCAAATGCTAAAAAAACCCTGACGATGAGAATTGAGTAGGTTCAGGCTGATGACAGTCCTTGGTAGAATCCAAATCACGGGCATGGTAAATCAGTGACTTCAGTGGATGCACTGCGAGATCCAGCGTGCACCTGGATGAAGTCTTATTGCAGTAAGATCCAGCAGAGTATAACTGAAACAGTCTGAACTGGCAGAACACACTATGTGAAGTATGTTCACTCGCGAGAGTAGATGGAGGACCCCAAGAATCCAAATGGGAAAGCACGGAGGCACTGTGCGGAATGCGGTGAAGACAGGAAGTATAGAGTAGTTCCACGCGGACGACAGGAAGCAAGGAGGGCTCTGCGTGTATGAGGAGAGGGCTGGGAAGCAGAATACCATGCGAAACACGGGGAGGACAGGAGAAAGGTAAGAAATGAGAGAAATGCAGACTTAAAGAGGATGAAGTCGTACAGGGAGCTGTTCCACAACACAGCGTCGGTAACTTGAAAGTGTTGCAACGCACCGATCTGTGAATCAGGTGGACATAAATAGTAATCAGCGGCCACCATGCTGGAAAACTAGACCACTGATCTCTGTTCCATGAGATGCGTGTTGGAACAGTCAGAAGTCCTCCATCGCTCCCATACCCTCCAGGGTAGGATCATGACACTTTGAGAGACCTTTCTTTTGACAACCTTCTTTGAATTTTGAGACACAAGTCTCATTAAACTCTGGGGTCTATGGTTAGAAACCAGCCGCAAAAACAAAGAGGTGATGGCCGCCACATATTCCCTCAGTGAAGTAAGCCTTACCTAAGCAACGGGTAGGGATCTTTCTATCTTCCTTGCCATCTCATAGCATCATGTTAGGTTAGCTTTGGGACGGAAGACTGATTTTGTTTGAGACATCCTGACAAGCACCTTTCTTGTGTTTTATAGTGCATGGAACTCCTTGTAGAGATGGTGGGGGATTAGAACAGTTACTATGCCTTTGTGTCCACCTACTCTCTGTGCTAACACATGGGGTTATTTGTCAGGCCACTTCCACTGGTCTCTATTTGTCTTAATTTATATGATCACCCCCAGGCCTACTGAATCCGTCCCTCCAACTCACACTTTGATTCGTGTTCTATCATTTTTCTTCCGGTCCTCTGCCATTTGGAATATTCAGACTCCAAGTCATCTGATCCTTTTGTAGGTGTATCCAGGACTAGGAACTCTAGTTCCACTCTCGGCTCCCAACTTTCTTTATCAAGCAGTTTAGTGGCTGCTGTTACCTAAGACTCTCCTGCCTCTAATGTATCAGTTTTCTTTTGATTGGTGGTGCGTTGAATCCAGGGAAGATGATGTCCCTAATTCCCAAGGGAGATCCACCCTGTTTGGGACTAGAAATGTGAGCCTGCCTCACAGTACTCTCCCAAGGGGACGGGGCAAGCAGGATCCCCTGTGGGGACAAGGAATGGGAACTAAGAATACCATCCCGCCTCCCCTATGTTTGTTGCTTATGTCATCGTTGAGCATGGCTATCGCATAAAGGGCCCCTTTAAAGTGGGTGGCTTGGTTTCTGACAAGGATTTGTTTCCACCTCTTACTGCAAACGGGGACCGATGGAATCCTTGCCTCCATTCCAAGGAGGAACATCCACTGGAAAGCAGGAAACACTGGCTTGCGTAGGCGCACAACCGAGGGGCCTGCTCCCACTCGTGAGGAGCTGACCTCCACAGGGAAATGATTGAATTTAGCTGGCTGCTTTCATTATTAACTGAATTGTGGTGACTAGTCAATTTTTCTTTAAATATAGTTGGGGTAAAATATAGTGTGGTGGAATATTTACTTGTAATGACATGTTTGATGCCTCTAGTCTTATTATTTTTGTTTCTTAATATTTTAGGCCACTGTCGCTCTTGCACTGACACGAAAGAGAAGGATCTATGACGTCATTTGTGTTTTGGAAGGCATTGGCTTAATCGAGAAAAAGGCAAACTTCATCCAGTTGAAGTAAGATATGTGATTTTATTAACTTCTTTTAAAAAAAAACTATTTTCCTATACAGTTGTAAAGGGATTGACACTGCTATTTTAGTATGAAAGTCTTGCTTGGCTGTTCATGTAGCTTGCATCATAAATTGAATTTTACTAGTGAACAATTAAAGGGTGTTATCCCAACCTAACGGTACACTTTTATTATTTACGTCTGAAATTTGAAAGTCAGACTCAGCCCTGCTAGGATTCAAACCTGAGACCTGTGTTAAGAAGCTGCTGTGTGTAAGACTACTTTACATTACATGTGGGCTGCACCCGCTTTTGTGGCAGGTCTAAAACCACAGGATTCATCGCAGGTTCAATAGTGCTGGTGAGTCCTCACTAAACCCCAGCCCAAAGTCTCCACCCATGCGCCCAGGGGAAGGCGGTCGCTACCTAATCCTAATCCTAACCCTAGGGGTGTCCTCATGAGGGAGGATCACTTGGGAGGCGACAGCTGCCAGGGGGAAGTGGTGACTCTGTTAGGAGGGGACACGCTATTCATCCTCTCCTGAGGATGAGAATTCCATAATGCCTAACTATCTAATGGCATGTTGTCACTGTATGGTTCCCTCTCCCGGAATTAGCCAACGTACCAAACCTAAGGCCCTTTCTATGAGCCTGAAAATGGTACACTCTGAGATCAGGAAGTTCACTTCGATGTTGGCTTGTATCCAGGTCCAAACCCAAAAGGAAAAACACCAACTCCTTTAATATCCTCCCCTAAATGAGAACACTTACCCAATCAGATGTGATTAACTAAGAATGAAATGAGCAAGAACACTGACTCACTCTTAGTACTGAGACGAGCAAGAGGGGCTCAGAGTTAAAGAATGGGGATGAGCAGTCTAGTTGTTTTAATGCAGAACACCTGGGTGGCACCTTTTAAAAACTTGAAAGCCCTTCAGGTGCGAAAGAAGCAGCAGAAGCTGATGCTGTTGTGGCGGCAGCCGAACGCCATGTAGTAGATGTGGCAGAGTTTGGGTCAACGTGACCAGGCCGAGAACGCCCAGTGGGAAGCAGTTCTGAAGTGAGACACTCCGTATTCGAGAGACTCTCCCAACACGCAGTGAACTGCTCCGGTGCTACATACACAACAGAGTCCGGATCTGTGAGCTCCATAGAAGATCTTGAAGGCGGCAGACCAAGAAGAGCTGTCAGAAGAGGTCACATGGAGAGAAGAGGCAACACCAGTGAGTTGGCCTGAAATAGGTGACCCTTGGTGCTCCGAAGCACACCGCTAGGTGATAATTGAATTATCGGTATTCAAAATAATTCTTAAGGCGAACTGGGCGCAATTCTCCTAATGGTGGATTCCAAATAGGGGAAAATTGTAACCCACATTGCCAAAGTCTGAGGAGGCTGCTCTACAGACATATATTGTACATAACACTCCTGAACAGGGATACCAAATAGGAGATTATTAATAACCCATATTGTCAAATCAGCAAAAGAGTAATACCAAGGCAAATTGGGTACAGCCCTCCTAGAAAAAGATGTCGAGTGGGAGACCATTGTAATCTGCATTGCCATAAACCAAGAGGCTGTACAACCCGAAAACAAAGGTTGCAGGAACAAATCCCTTCTTGAATGAGAGACCAAGGGGAAGAGCACTGTAACCTGCATTGTCAAAAGCCAAAAGACAAGCAAGGTAAGAATAATCCTTTTGTGGAATTTGAATTGTTGAAAGATGTAAACCCTTTTGATGAAAGCTTAAAGAATATCGAGAGAAGCTTTGGAGCGCGCATTACCACAGAGTACAACCTTGTGGTAGAAGTATTATCCTGGCAGGGGAGTGAACCAGGAAAGGGTACAGTTGTAGTTAGTCATGGCAAGAGATTGGACCAGGAAGAAGTGATTTGAAGCACTGTGATTGTGGTAGGAAAGGCATGTTGACTCTTTGTTTTGATAAACCGCTGCGTTTCAGAAAAACCATCTTGACTTAAGTTTCTTTTGAAGAAGTAAGAGGTGCTTACAAGTGGATTGACCTTTGGAGAAATTAAACATTTACATTTGATTTATGAAATTGGAGAGGATTTGTGTTCTCAAGTAGGAAGTATTTGGAAGGAAAAGACTCCGGTTCTTCCAAACAGGAAGTTGTTAAAATATTATTCATCGCAACTTTTTTTCAGCTAGAAGCCAGAAATGTTTACAAGCAAAACATCACATGAAATTAAATGTATACACCCCAATAATTTTTCCAGTTACTTAAATTCAGGAAGAGGGCCAACTTGGAGTTAGAAAGACTCTACAGTTCTAATGGGCAGTTAACCTTACAGCTCGAAGTCTTGGGGCATCAGCCGGAGTCCTTTTTCCCAACTGGACAAAATTTGCTCCTAAAGCATAGGCTGGTTAGTCAGGCTCCCCCAAGCCTGTGTGAAGTTCAATTAAAGAGTTTGGCAGAGGGCTACATCTCTTAACAAAGTTCAATATGTCCCCAACCAGGCCGGAGTCTATAAAGTCAATTCAGATCGAATCGTAAACATCAGTGCCCTGGCCACGGATCCCAATACAGTGTGCAACGTGCTCCCTAGTAACAAAGGAGCAGCCCCTCCCCACCCGAATGCAGTCTATGCACTTGTTCCAAAGTGCATCACTGGGCTCCTGGTGCTACGGGGCCAATTTGGGAAACTTATGAAGATAAAGGAACTTCCCTGCCCACATCACCATGGGCCTTTTCCGATTTCCAAATGTCATGGGGGGGGGGGGGGGTCAAAACCCACCCCTGATGTGACCCTTCTGAGCGGAAGATTTAGCCCAACATCCCTTACTACCCCGGGGGCCTGGAAGTGCATCAGCGGCAAGGGAAGGAGGGAGCAGCAGGTCTTTCTGCCATAAGCCTGAGCTTTTGGGTCTTTCATAGGCAGACCCGCCATCCCTTCCGGCTTGGTGATTAGAGGGGTGTTCATTCCCGGGACATTAAGTTGTTACCGCCTGGGAAGGCACCAACGGGCCAGCTTCCTCTATTATGGTTTGAGCCCTTCCCACTTGACCCTGGCCGCTCGCTTGGCGCTCTTTACACAGGCCTCTACCTCTGTCAACCAATTCCATTTGGTGAAGAACTAGTTGTTTTAGGGTCACGATTTTAATCCGCACCAGGCTGCACTGGCTGACAGTGGATCTTGCCCCCAGCCCCATCTGAGGGTACGATTGGTGGCTTGTTTACAGAGAATGGGAGAGCCCAGTAACATGACAGTTTTATCACATGCAGGTGATACATTGAGGCATGGATTTCTTATCCAGGCATATGGGCCAATTGAAGCCATCGAGGGGAAGTGTTTTTAACTGCAGAGAGCCCCTCCACCTGCTCAGATTCGATGTGTTGCAGGGGGCAGATGTATTGTAGCTCATCTCCAGCTCCGGACAACGAAGTGCCCGAGCCTGTGCATCTGCAGTATGCACTGGCCTAGTGCAGCTACTGACAGTAGGGACCCCAGAGTCCATGGGGAGTGACTGGCCTGTGCCCGAGCCTGTGAAGCTGCAGTATCCACTGGCCTAATGCAGCTACTGACAGTAGGGACCCCAGAGTCCAGGGGAATGACCGGCCTGTGCCCAGGCCTGTGAAGCTGCAGTATCCACTGGCCTAGTGCAGCTACTGACAGTAGGGACCCCAGAGTCCAGGGGAGTGACCGGCCTGTGCCCAGGCCTGTGAAGCTGCAGTATCCACTGGCCTAGTGTATTGCTCTCCCCAAAAGTGCACGGAACAACCATAAATCATCAATGCAATTATAGAGCAAATACTTTGAACGTAGACGCACAATAACTCACAGCCACGCACTCTTAGAAGATAATCGGATCTTATACGGCTATTTATTCAAATCTTAAATACATAGAAATAACCCACAAAAAAAAATATGGACATAAATCACAGAAGTAGTAAATAATTCAGAAGGAAATAAATCACTGTGAGCGTAACAGGATTCCTCCTCTCGCCCAGAAGCGGCTGGAAGACCCCGGGAACAGCCAGGCCGAGAGCACCACAGCTCACAGGAGGGCCGTACGTAAGCGTCCTTCTCCGGCTGAATTCTCACCTGATCACCTCCGGGCTTCCGCATGTATACACACTCCACAAAGGGGAGTCCATTCTCGAACCTTCTGGAAATTGCACTTGCGCAGTTGAGGAACAGCCGTTGGTTGCCAGCTGGGTCAATCGAGAGCTCCCCCCCAAGAAGCGCAGTGCCTCCCTTCTCTAAAAACACACTCCACGGAGAACCGTAGCAAACCATAACGAAGTTAGATTTCCCAGCAGAAATGTCCTTGACTGCATGCCAGCTTTGGAAAGCATGTTTTTCTCAGCACCGTGAATCTAACACTCAGCAAACTGTGTGCAGCTTTTCACTGCGGCATGAAGTAAATATCCATCATGGCTCCGAGCGCTCCCAGAATACATTGCGCCCTAGCGCCATTTTAGATCAAGCATAACAATTCCACCCTTGGATATTTATCTTCCATAGCCTGGTGGCGCAGGGACCGGTCTCTGAAACCTAAGAAATGTTAAGACTAAATTGGGAATACATTGAATGCAGCAACAACAAGCAATTATAATAGACAATATAATAAAAATGCAAGCAAAAATGTAAAGTAGTGTACCCCCAATATTAGGTATCCATGAAAATAACCAATCCCACCAATTTCTATTACGATCTTGAGACACTTGAGAAATGAGATCCCTCAAACCTCGAATATGACTCAATAGATCGTGAGTGGTCACTTAAATTGAAACACATACCTTCAAAGGCATTACACCCTAAATTATGTTTTAGCAATAGGATTACTGGTTATACATTTTGAGTTCATTGTATGTTATTTTGTGGCATTTAAGAAAGCCAACCAAACCTTGTATTATTTTGTTGTATATATGTGTGAGGGTGAGCTACATTTTTCCTCTAGGCTTACTTCGTTAGACAGGGCTATCCTTGTTCGGTTAGGGAAGGATACGAGTTTGTTTCACCCCTTTTTCTTTAATAAAAATGGTAGCTTGTGGGCAACCTATACTTGTGTCTGTCTCACGTTTCTGATCCCTGACAAACCCCTATTTGCTACTTTAAATGGACTAAAGGACATTGACCGTAATTCAGTATTGTGCATTTTTAGCACTTTTCAAAATTCTATTTTCACGTTTGTGATGCAAAACTTGCCAGAAGTGGGCTGGTTTGGGGGTGGTCAGGACTGGACTCATGCCTTTCGGCTGTTCATTTTGTGTGTATAATGGTTTCCTTTGTTATCCACATTAAATCCCAATAAAAACTGTAAAATGTAGTCGTGTGTGGCTGCAGAGTGGGCCAGATGTGTGACTTTGTAATTAGTGTAATTACAGCAGCTCTGTTCAGCAAAGTTGCTTTTCTAATAACTTGATTATCAAGGAGTAATTCTTCCAAAGCCTGCGAAGTATGATTAAGACTTTTAACTACTAAACATGCTAATTTCATCAAAGATTTGTAACCTCCAGCAGCCAAACCCCAAACTCCCACTAATGAAAGGGTTAATGCTAGAACCTCCGCTTCTGATAACAAATGTACATGTGAATCACAGTCAGGAGATAGACCTACAGATTCAAAAGTTGACCTTTTACCTCGAGTTATCGGTAGTCCTAATCGAGTCAAAGCACATGGACCTCCAGAAATGTTAGCTGGAATATAAGTGTATGTGATGTTACCACATGAAAAGAGCCATCCTGTTGGAGGTTTTACATGATTCAAATGACTAGCAGTTATCACTGTATGACTGCAAGACATAATGTTATTTACACTGGTGCATTTGCGTGACACTCGCGAACGCAGTCGCCTCTCGAACATCGTATGATTGCGCTGATTGGTCAACTCTATTTGTCGGCAATTGCCAATTTCTTGTGCTTTGCACGTCATAATGTAACACACATCACCTTGAGTTACATTGTAAGTAATAACACGTGTTAAATTTCTCCATTTCTAGTCTCTTGGCAGAACCGACAGTATTCGTAAACTGAAAAAGATTGTCTAATGTCCGAGTCTTGAACTAAAGAATCATTGTGTTTGACGCCGAAGATATGCTTTAAAACCGGAACAGGCGTCGGCACCGCTACTAAACACATAGTCAATAAAGCTTCAGCATTGGGCACATCAGTATGACAAAAGTGTGATATGTTCAGTACTTGCTGTGCTAGATATATCCACATATTCTCCTCTTGCGTAATCATAGGAGAGGGTTTCCGCCTTCCTACGAACGTATCTTGCACGACTGGCATCAAGGTTGTTTTCACTTGCTCCTGATGTTTGTCGCATTTCACGAATCCATGTCTTCGGTCTCGCTGGCTTTTCGGCACTAGCATAAGGCTGCTTAGGGACAACACTATTCATCACTATCTGTATCCCCTTGATCACTGGCACAGATGTGACATTTTTCGTTGGTAGCAGCAGACTGTTTAACTCTCCCAAATGGAGTCCATTTAGTGCCACAGTTACACCAACCAGACACAGGATCCACAAAGCAAACCCAGACAAGCGATATCAGTGTTGCACATCACTCTCTCAGGTAACATTTGTCTGCGGGTACATATTGCCATTTCTTTCTACCAGGCTCCATAACTAAAACTACTTGATCTTTGCCTGATGCAATGACATCTGCGGGCACTGGTGGGCCACTTAGCTTTTCCACCCACACCATGGTCCTCACGGGGAGTTAACACTGTAGGAGGTTCCCCCTTCTTAATCATGGACAATTTAATGGGAATGACCATCAATCGGGCCACTCGATCACCCTTGTGGATTGATAACAATTGATCCCCACTATTCATTAGGATGACTTTAATCTCGCCTTGGTAATCGGCATCAATTACCGCTTCCAACACTTGAACTCCCTTCAATGCTAGGCCAAATCTAGGGGCAATCCATCCCATATGCTCTGGGGGAATCTGTGCTCCAATCCCTGTTTCAATTACAATGCAAGTCTACCCCTGCTGACTCTGGAGTTGCTCGATAGGGAGCTAAATAACCTGGAGTAATTTCCCAGTACAATAGTATTTCTCTGACTGAATTGGGTTGAACCTGTAAAGTAGGAGTCATTAATCGCATCAAAGGAGTTTAATGTTCATACACAGGCCTATTGTTTAATACTTGCACCGCATAAAACGCACAATCACGCCAGCCTGCCAAACTGCCGTCTCCAGATTTGCGCAGCTGTTCTTTCAATAACCCATTAATTCATTCAATTAACCCTGCAGCAGCTGAATGGTAGGGAACGTGATACAGCCACTCAATACTCTTTTCCTGACAAAACTCCTGGATTAGTTTCCCTTTGAAATGTGACCCATTGTCACTTTGAATCTGCAAAGGCACTCCATAATGTAATATGATCTGATCTAACACCCTGATGGTGTTCAATTGGGTTGCACGTTTGCACGGCAAAACCATCAAATACCCCGAGTATGTATCCACAATAGTGCCTGCATATTGACAACCTCTGCTGATTGGCATAGAACCGATATAATCATTCTGCCAAATTTGACCTGATAATTTTCCTCTTCTCAATGTGCCTCAAACAATTTGAGGTATAGGTCTATGTAATTGGTGTTGGCACACGGGACATTGCAAAATGATTGTTTTCACTACTTCTAAAGGAAGACTGATTCCTCGAGCTTGTGCCCACCTGATGGTAGCCTTTTCTCCAAGGTGCCCACATTTCTGTTGGGTCCATTTGGCCAGACCCTCCAAATCATCTTCCTGAGCCTCTGCATCCACTGATGAAATCTTGGTGTGTTCGTCTGCAACAGAATTAAACCAACTTTCTAATGAATCTGTGGCACAATGCGCGTCCACATAATATACAGTGACTTCACTTCGTAACAACATTTCTGCAATATCTTGCCACAGTTGCTTTCCCCACAACTCTTTTGAATGAATCTTCCATTCATTCTTTTGCCAAGTTGGCAACCACACTGCCAATCCATTCGCCACGGACCATGAATCTGTGTACACATAACATTGACCAGGGGTCTCTTGTTTCAATGCTTGGTAAACTGCGTAAAGTTCTGCGAACTGACTGCTCTTCCCTTTCCCTGTCGTCAACATCTTTTTTGTTTTGGGATTGTACGACACTGCTTTCCAGTACCGCTCAGTTCCCACATATCGGACTGAACCATCCATGAACCAAGCATGCTCCGTTTGCTCCACGGTCAAATCGCTGTAAGGTCCTCCCCATTTCACGGGAGACTCGCGTTTTTCAGGCACTTCGGGTGGTATGTAATCTGAGGGTGGTATGTTGGCTACTTGCTCATGTAATTTTGCCACTCCACCCTTTCCTGATTTTTCTCTGTCTTGAATATACCATTTCCACTTAATTATGCTGGCTTCTTGAGCATGTCCTATTCGAGGCGTTTTAGGAGAGCTCAGTACCCACTGCATGATTGGTATTTCTTGCCTCATCAATACATCATGGCCCACCGTCATTTGCTCGGTATCAACAAGAGCCCAATAACACGCCAGCAATTGCTTCTCAAACGGAGTGTATGAGTTACCAGCGTCGGGCAATTTACGACTCCAAAACCCTAATGGTACACGTTTCCTGTCTTGTTTCTGCCACACACTCCAGTTAGCATAATTGTCTTGCACTGACACATTTTATTCCACTTCGCCTTCCTTCAAGGGCCATAAATCAAGCACCTGCTGCACGGTTTCATTCGCCATCTCAAAGGCATTCTGCTGCTCTTCCCCTCCCCCCCAATGAAACTCCTATTTCTTTCGTGTCACCTTGTAGAGGGGGCCAATATCTGCCCTAAATGAGGAATGTGCTGTCTTCAAAACCCAAACGGTCCTATAAACTGCTGAGCTTGCTTTTTGTTCATTGGAGTGGTGAATTCAAGTATTTTCTGTCGGGCTTTTGGCACCATTTCTCGATGCCCATAATGCCACTGAATCTCTAGGAATATCACTGTTTCAGCTGGACCTTGAATTTTACTTGGATTAATCTCCCACCCTTCCTTGTTCAATCCTTCCATAAGGACATCTAACTGGCTTTGCACACTGTGCTCATCCTTGTCTTGGATCAAAATATCATCAATGTAATGAGAGATTTGTATGTCAGGTTTACACGGTATCTTGTCTAAGTGCTCTGTCACCAGCCGGTGACAGATAGTCTGGCTGTGTATGTACCCCATAGGTAGCCTCGTGAAAGTGTACTGACGTCCACTCCACGAAAATGCAAACTGTTCTTGACACTCGTCAGCAATTGGCACGGAGAAAAATGCATTAGCTAATTCGATCACTGCATACCAAGTCCCGTCAAACTTTTGGACATTTTCAATCAAGGTAATAGCATCTGGGACTGCGGGCACTAAGGGAGGAGTGTGTTTATTCAACTCCCTGTAATCCACTGTCATCCTCCACGACCCATCTCCCTTTTTAATAGGCCAGAGAGGATTGTTCCATGATGTGGTAATAGGGCGTAATACACCCGCCTCTTTAATGGTGTCTGAAATTTCCTTCTGCCCCCCAGGAATGCGGTATTGTTTCCTGGCTACCCGCTTGGTTGCCACTTGCACTTGCAATGGGGGCATCTTCAATTTGCCTACAGTAATGGGTGTACAGATAATGCACTCACCCCAAACTCGTACGTTTTACCGCCAAGTCCCAAGGTCAACCCTTCCAAAATGTAAAAGCCAATTATATATTCAGGTATCGGGACAATCAACACTTGGTATTTCTGCCTATTCAAATTGCCTATTTTCATCTCCACTTTCGTTTGTACTGCGGGGGTCTCCTTTCCCCCTAAACCTGTAATAGTAAACTGTTTGCCTTTAAATCGTGTTGGATTACCATGAATCAAAGAGGCCTCCGCCCCGGTGTCTATCAATGCTCGCACCCCTTGTGTATTTCCTGGCCCCCAAAAAATCTTGACAGCAACATGAGGCTGCCTATCCACTTTTATGCGGGCAGACGCTGCCGGAGCTTGGCCGAAACCCTAGTCAAACTTCGAATGAGTGTGACTCGACTCTGCCTCTAGCATCGCACTCACCACCTTTCTCCAATCAGCGTACGTTGGCTGGTACGGGGAAGGTGTCCCCATAGACCCTTCGTCTTGTTCTTCCGCAGGGGGAGCAGAAGGTGAGGTGTCCCCCTGTGGCTTGGTGACTACTTGTTTCTTAACCTGCTTATAGCGCTCTTTGGCTGCAAGTCCTCGTTTTTTGTATAACTCATACATTACTCTGGTTTCAATGCCATCAATTTCCTCGTGTGGCAAACCATCTTTTAACAAAGCCAAAAACATGTCTTTTCGGGACACTTGGGAGTCTCTGCTATCTTGCCGCCTGCCTTTGGTTCTTCTCTCACTACGCCCCTCTCTCTCTCTCGTGGCTTATCGCTCTTATCCCACTCTCCCAAATCTGCAAGTTGCTGAATGGCCTCTGCTACCTCATCAGTAGCCTTGCCCGTCATACCTACGAGCAAAGTCATAATGACACGTTTGTATGCGGGTGGTGCAGTTCTAATCACCATGTTTCGAGTTGAAACTGAGAGCGGCACGGCTCCCATGTGATCAGGAGCATCTATGTGAATCGCCTCTTTCATTGCATGCTCTCTGACTTTTTGAATTGCTTCTCTCAACGTATACCACTTTGTTTCTTCACTGGGCCAATCTGTGGTAATAGGGTATTTACGGTTACATGCTTGGGCTACCAGCTGCAACAAAGACACCTGCGTATCTTGACCATTTGCATCAGGGAGCGGTCCTGCTCTTAAGACCTCCTGTACATTGGTGTCAATTGACAGGGGTAAAAAACGCGGTGAGTCCGTATAATCTACCAACGACCCTGCAGCACCCCTATCTAGTAATCTCACCATCCATGTCCGTAAAGCTTCCCCCGATTTTTGCCTCAAACGGGTAATAGTTTCCCCAACCTCCTGTTGTGTGTAATCTTCCAACGTGGTTAAATCCACCATTCCACCAGCAGGATTCTGCGGGTGGGGTCCGGCTCGCTGTCTTCCAACAGGCTTAGCCACCACTGTTTTCTGTTTCGCCTCTGGTTTGGGGTCAGACTCATCTGCGGAACTACTTTCTAGACTGGTCGAATCAAAAATATCACCATCCCACTTATCCGGATCCCAGTCTACGCCAGCGGTAGCGATTACAATTGCCACCTTTCTTTTGTTGACCCCTCCCTGTCTTTTCCTATACTTATACCGGGCTACTCTGACTGCTGCCCTCTCAGCCACCGCCTGATATGTGTTGGCCTTATCTTTAAACAGTTTCATTTGAATCTGCTGCATTAACGCAGTCTGCCATTCAGCAGATAGCTCTCTCAAATCGCAAGACCTCATTTTTCATTTCCACCTTCATTTGATATATTTTCCTATAAGCATGCAAAAGAACCCAACCTCGCCTACCTAATGCCGCACATTCTTTGCCACGTTCTACTGGAACTTGTTGCAAGCATGCCATTACATCAGCCAGATCGGCATCTCCCAATCCTTGATCCCAGGTTTCACTTAAACCGGCACCACATGCCCACGCCTGAGCCAATTTATCATATGGACTCTTAGTCCAGCCTGGAATAACATCAGAACAGTCACTGCCAGCGGTTACGTTCTTCCTGAACAAACTACTCATTATCGCAAACAAAACCTCGTTGAATCTATATATTTTCTTCTCTCCACGCTACAATCACTCCCACAGGCACTCACACTGAAAAAAAGGAAAAAAAAAACTTCACTTTTCAAAAACTTCACTTACACGACAACCAAATCCTATCTACGTTTCAACAGATTCTTGAATACTCGGCACAACTCATCACAAGTATCCTGTTTGTGACGCCAAAAATGTATTGCTCTCCCCAAAAGTGCACGGAACAACCATAAATAATCAATGCAATTATAGAGCAAATACTTTGAACGTAGACAGACACAATAACTCACAGCCACTCACTCTTAGAAGATAATCAGCTCTTATATGGCTATTTATTCAAATCTTAAAAGTACAAAGAAATAACCCACAAAAAAAAATATGGACATAAATCACAGAAGAAGTAAAGAATTCAGAAGGAAATACATCACCGTGAGCGTAACAGGATTCCTCATCTCGCCAGAAGCGGCTGGAAGACCCCGGGAACAGCCAGGCCGAGAGCACCACAGCTCACAGGAGGGCTGGACGTAAGTGTCCTTCTCCGGCTGAAGTCTCACCTGACCACCTCCTGGCTTCCGCATATATACACACTCCACAAAGGGGAGTCAATTCTCAAACCTTCTGGAAATGGCATGATCTCTGCTTCCAAAAGATCAGGACTTGCCCGACTCCCTTGGAAGCAGACCCATAACCCCGGTTCCGAGTGCCAGCCAGTCCCAATTGGGACCTTTTGGACCCTGTCCTGGCGCCAGTGGCACCAGGCTCATAAAGATGCCCAGTCCCAGCGCTGGAAGCGCCGGGCTCATAATGCTTGGGTGGACTTACCTGCAGCAGACCATGCTGCTTACTTACCTGCCAGTTGAACCCCTGATCCTCTTCTGTTTGGGACTACTTTTCCTGTTGGGTGGGGCAGGAGCCACTCCCTAGGTTCAGAACACTGGAACTCTTCTGGAAAGCAGGAACTCTTTTCTTAGGCGTGGCTGTGGAAGGAGGGACCTAAGCACTACAGGAGGCTATTTAAACCACACCCGATGGATGAATCTTGCTTTGCGTTATTCTGCATTCTCTGCAGCAGAACGCTCATCGTGTCTTCTGCTTCTGATCCTGGGCCTAAGGGAACAAAGGCTTACCATCCTGGAATCCAGTCTTCAGCAGCACCTGTAAAGACAAAGAAAGAACAGGTTAGCACTACGGTCTTCAGTGGCAGCACATCTCTTACCTGGTCCATCGGCTGTCACCAAGGCCTCGCACTGCATTCCGGCATCTGAAAGACAAAAGCTTACCAGCTCTTCGCACGCTCCGGAGGCCTTCGGCGCTGCATCCCGCATCTGAAAGACAAAAGAAGGTGCGTTTAAAGACATTGGGCAACTTTATTACTCACGTGCCATTACTCCTTCCCACGCCGAATCCAGTGGGTATTCCAGCACCCTTCAGCTTCTCTAAAGCTCCGAACTTGTACCTGCAAGATAAAAGGGACAGTTAGTGCGCATCGTGAAGCAGGCTACAAACGCTTACTTACGTGCTTCCAGGCGCTTCTATTCCTCACGCGGGTTCGATCCTCAACTCTCATCAGCCCGCCATCCGCCATCGCCGGAACCCTGCAAAACAAGAGATATCATTACAAAAGACTTTTAAGACATTTGAAGTGCCCAGAACTTACCGTTCATGCAGTTAACGACGGACGGCAGTCCTCTGAGGTCAAGAGGCCTGGACCCTTATCCAGTGAAGAAACTGGTTACGGCACCCTGCCCCGAGGCAGATGGAGAGCTCGGCGTTCACTTACCTAAGGTGAGGGTGTTAACCTTTGGGGTTCTACAGGAGAAGAGAAAGGGAAGAGGAGAGAGGCACCCAATAACCCCAGTTCATTAATCCCATATTTTCTATCTGCAGACATCTTACTCTTCGAGTCAGACATACAGTGCACAGAGGTCCAGCCCAAAGAGCCAACCGTGTGTTACACATCACCTTTGAAGATACGGCATTCACCCAGTCAAGACCGGCGCCTCTGCGGGAATCAGGTGAGCGTTACAGGAAATTGCACTTGCGCAGTTGAGGAACAGCCGTCGGTTGTCAGCTGGGTCAATCGAGAGCTCCCCCCAAGAAGCGCAGTGCCTCCCTTCTCTAAAAACACGCTCCACGGAGAGCAGTAGCAAACCATAACAAAGTTAGCTTTCCCAGCAGAAATGTCCTTGACCGCATACCAGGTTTGGAAAATATGTTTTTCTCAGCACCGTGAATCTAACACTCAGCAAAATGTGTGCAGCTTTTCACTGCGTCAAGAAGTAAATATCCATCATGGCTCCGAGCGCTCCCAGAATACATTGCGCACCAGCGCCATTTTAGATCAAGCAGAACACCTAGTGCAGCTACTGACAGTAGGGACCCCAGAGTCCATGGGGAGTGACTGGCCTGTGCCCGAGCCTGTGCAACTGCAGTATCCACTGGCCTAGTGCAGCTACTGACAGTTGGGACCCCAGTGTCCATGGGGAGTGACTGGCCTGTGCCTGGGATGTCACTGATAGTTCATGAACATCCATTTTTTTCATGGTAGGTGAAGCCGTGTTATGAGCAGCAGTTGCCTTCCCCCCCCCCCCTGCCCCCGGAGTGCCAGGTGGACCCCAGAAGTTAGTTTCCCTGATGAAGGGATGGATGCTGTTGGCGGTTCCCATCGGATTCACTGTACTACGTTCAGTGGGGCTCATGTCTAACCGTAAATCCACCACCTACATTTCCCTTTTTAGTTTGGTGGCTGGTGCAGAGTTGGCTAGCGTGGCAGTAGTTTCGTGTGCCTCCTGTTATATAGGGTGTGTGGGGGACCTCCGGGAGCAGCATGACCATTACAATCACTACGTGCTACGGGCGGAGATGAGGCACTGCCCAGGGCTGCTGGAATTCAGTGAGGGCTGCTAGGGCTACAGGCACAACGTTTAGAAAAGCAGAGGTGGTGCCACATTAAACCAGATCTCTCGTTTCTGCTCACCCTTGCCCTCGCTCTGTCTTCCCCGCTGGCACAGTTCCTTGTTGAAATGGTCCTTGCCACAGAGTCGTCTGGGGGGAAGTTCCAGAGCACCTGGCAAAACGAACGCCCTGGCAGGCGCCAACTGCGGCACCTTTGACCCCTGTGGGCATTGCCATAATATTAACAATTAATTTGATTTGTGACCAAACCTTTGGAAGAGAGACACGCACTTTGCCAAGTGAAAGGAGACATTGCATGGAAAAGACTTTGTATGATCAATTCAATGGAATTTCGTTACTATACAGAACTTTCTTGGATTTGAACTGTGTGCTGAATATTCCTGAATTGATCCTGGGGGGGAAGGGATTTCAATCCTGGTCACAAGGATTACTGGTTATACATTTTGAGTTCATTGTATGTTATTTTGTGGCATTTAAGAAAGCCAACCAAACCTTGTAGTATTTTGTTGTATATATGTGTGAAGGTGAGCTACATTTTTCCTCTAGGCTTACTTCGTTAGACAGGGCTATCCTTGTTCGGTTAGGGAAGGATACGAGTTTGTTTCACCCCTTTTTCTTTAATAAAAATGGCAGCTTGTGGACAACCTATACTTGTCTGTGTTACGTTTCTGACCCCTGACAAACCCCTATTTGCTACTTTAAATGGACTAAAGGACATTGATCGTAATTCAGTATTGTGCATTTTTAGCACTTTTCAAAATTCTATTTTCATGTTTGTGATGCAAAACTTGCCAGAAGTGGGCTGGTTTGGGGGTGGTCAGGACTGGACTCATGCCTTTCGGCTGTTCATTTTGTGTGTATAATGGTTTCCTTTGTTAATCACATTAAATCCCAATAAAAACTGTAAAATGTAGTAGTGTGTGACTGCAGAGTGGGTCAGATGTGTGACTTTGTAATTAGTGTTTCAGTCTTGTTGATGCATTAAGTGTAGGGTTAGCGGGAGTTGATTCCTAATGGTACAGGTTTGGGCAGAAGATCCCCCAAAGTTAAATGGATAAAACATCTCCTGTTGGTGAAAACCTTCTCTGGCTGGACCCTGCCTTAAAACTGAATGTGTTTCAAGTGGGCACCATTTCTTGTTTCTGAGCACTCTATTACCACCAAGCATTTAAAGATTTAAAAGTCTATGGATTATTCTCCCTTGGCAGGGGCGAATGCACACGCCTACTCTGCTCCGCCACCTCCTGATGCCACCCAGATCCCATGCCTACCTGGAGGACAGGAGCACAACCTGCTAGTCTCGTTGCTGAACAATGTTCGACATGTTTACAGTGCATTTTCTCTTAAAAGGTGGATTTTCTTCATAATCCCATTTTGCAGTATTGCCTTCTCCCTGACGGTTCTATTGGATGTCCGTAAAGTCCCCCAATACCACCTTCTGACTCCTGAATCCTGATGTGTCCATGAGCAGATGGTTGGATGAGTCTGCCTGGGTAAGTGGTCTAGTCTGGCAGTAGGTGGTGGTTAGAGACCTTTCTGTACACATCCACAAGGCTACTCTATTAAGTTGCCTATGAAAGCCCTATAGCAATCAGTCAACTTTAGTGGAGAATCTCATGGAAACATCAGGCGACCACTTTCATTCTCTCACTATATCCTTGTGTTTGCTTCACTCGCCTTCATCAATTGCACTGCCATGTCAAAGCACTTAGTTTAAAGTTTAGGGTTGGTCACATAGTGCACATTACTTACTCCCAACCTGGCCAATCCCTGTTTTTAGTCAGCATATATTCTTCATCGTGCTGCAAACTTCATACAAACAAAATGTTAACACCTCCCCGACCCCATTTCCTAAATAATATTCTCACACTAGTCACTACACCAAATTACCCTTTCTCCTTCTGCCCACAGATCCTGTAAACCCACTCTTCATCCACAGGAGTCAGTGTTTGCACCCGACAGTGTATTTACATTTCAAGCCCCTCTTTTCCTTTGTGTCTGCTCTACATGGTTTCTGCGTTTTAGTCTCTTTTGGGGGTATGAAGCTCCCATCATACATTTCTGCACCCACCATCTTTTCAAGTACTGTGGTGTACACCAGACTGTATTACAAAATAGATGAAATCCACACTGATTGTGCAGCTTCCCACCTTGCGCCCCTCTTGACTAGTCATTCTACCCACCCTCTTTCCTTTGCCACCCTCTTCTCTACCCGCCCCCCCTTCACCGCTTCTCTAACCCCCCTCCCCCCTGGCACCCTTCTCTCCTCCCTGCCCCCTTTTCTCTCTCCCCCTGTCTCCCTTTTCTCTCCCCTGGCCCCCTTTTCTCTCTCTCTCCCCTGGCTCCCTTTTCTCTCTCTCTCTCCTCCCCCCCCCCCCCCCGGCTCCCTTTTTTCTCCCTCGCTCTCCCCCATTTTCCCCCTCTCTCTCCCCCCTGGCTCCCTTTTTTCCGTCTCGCTCTCCCCCATTTTCCCCCTCTCTCTCCCCCCTGGCTCCCTTTTTTCCGTCTCGCTCTCCCCCATTTTCCCCCTCTCTCTCCCCCCTGGCTCCCTTTTTTTCTCTCTCGCTCTCCCCCATTTTCCATCTCTCTTCCCCCCCCCCCCCCCCCCCCGGCTCCCTTTTTTCTCTCTCGCTCCTTCTCCATGCAACTTTCTCTGCCTCTTCCTCCTTTTCTCCCCGCCCCCCTTCATATGAAAATGAGACGCGGACAAAGAGGACTCATGTTCGTTGGTACAAGCTTTTATAATAAATAATGGAGTTTGGGAAATGCCTCCCTGTCCGTAATCCAGGAGGTATTTCCCTGCCTCAGACAAAACATGAAGGGTCTTTCCTGCGTCAAGATGTCAATGAAAAAATGTCCTGTGTCCAAAATCCTTTCCTAGCCTTCTCATTCTAAAAGTAACTGTCTTTGTCTTGGAAAGTGCACAAATGTTCAAGTTTCACAAAGTTATACATCCAGCAAAAGTTTCAAATAGGTAGTGTTCACAGGTCCAGGTTATGGCTCCCTGCCCGAGGTATCTCTCCACCAAAACAAAAGTTCAAAAGAATAACCAAGTGCTTTATAGTTCGAGGATGGCCCCTCGGCTTGGTGCTGCATCCCACTTCAGGAGTAATGACTCCCTTCCCTAGGTTCTTTCTCATTCAATGTAATTCGAAATCCTAAGGGCATGAATCTTCCTTGGGATTCTCTTTTCAAAGTACCACATCTTGGGTACGGGGTCCCAGACTCGCACAACAATTGGTATACTCCCGGCCAGGTTCTTATGTACAGTTCCTTAATAAAATGTGGGTGTTTTTCAGTTAGGGAACGCCTTCTCCAGCTTCCTCTCGGGGGGGCCCCAACTTTCCACTGTGGGCTTGCCGGTTTTAGGATGGCTCCCATGGCTTTGACGACCCCACTCGGGTGCCTCTCCCTCTTCACCAGCCATAGACTCGCCGCTCGATCTGCTGGTTGATACAGCTTCACTTGCTGGTGCGAAGCTCCTAGTTTCCCTTGCGTCCCACTTTGGCTTCTCTCCAGCCTGCGGGAATGCTTCTCTGATACAGATGCTGCCTTCCCTGTTTTCCGTGCCACTTCTATCTCACTCAATGCCTTCTGGATTCCCTGCCTGAGCTGTAAAGTCTCCACGGTTCTCCCACGTCTCCATGTTCGCTTGTCCACCTGACAGCTTGGCTTCCCCGGCAGTGGCTAGCCGGTTGGATCTCTCTGCGTTGCTCAGCTGTTCCATCCTTGAACTTTCTGTGAGGGGGTCAGAAATGAGAGATGGACACAAGGATGTTGTATTCTTCATCAAAGATATTTTATTAAAAAAAAATGGATTGGGAAAACGCCTCTGCAGCCTTATTCTAAAGAGGAACTTCCTTAGCTAAAAACTAAGGATCTGTCTGTGTCAGGATGTCTAACTGAAAAGCGGTACTTGTGTCCAAAACAACCTATCCTGACCCTCACACTATAAACAAACAAAAGGTGCAAGGAGTATGTCTAACTTGATGTTTGGAAAAGTGTTCAGAAGTATAAAAAGGACTCCAACAAAAATGTTTCCAAAGGTAAATAAATACCTTTGGATCCAGAGCGTGGTTCCTTCCCCCTGGAATCTTAAACAGAATGGCAAACATTGTCTCTTTAGCTAAAAGTTCCTTCGTGTCTTCACTGTTTTCACAAAGTTCTTGTTCAGGCAAAATGTTCTGCAAATCTTTCTATTGTAGTCCTTATAACTTTGTAGTTTACCTGGTATACTCCCCTGCCTCTTCCTCTTTATACAATTTCCAGCTGCCTGGTGTACTCGCCTGCCAGTTCTCCTTATGCCGTTCAGTTCTTAAATGTGCCACAATAGCATATACCATGTACTGCTTTGTAGATCTATTTGTGGTAATATTTTCTCAAATGTACTTGCTCTAACTTTTCCCCCATATGGGCATCTTATTGTTCTGGATTTGTTTGGTGTTTGCCTACTTTCTTGTCTTCATTCAAACATTCTTCATATGGCACTTTGTCTTTGCACTTTGCCTTTTACTTTGTCTGGGCTGTATTCAAACATACTTTGCCTTTGTATATTTCCTTCATTGGCAATCCTGTACCATTCAAACACTTGTTGGCGCAGTTGTCGCCCCGGGGTCCCCAGCTGCTTTCGGCAGACTCACTGGTCTTTTCCAGCATCTCCTTTGCTCGGGCCTCTCAGTTATGGCTTCTGCTTTCCAGGTCTCAGCGTGCGGACGCTCACCAAGCACCTGGTGCGGCTCCGCGGTCACACCCTAGCTCTCCTTCTTGGTCCGGGATGAAGTCTGTTGCTTCGTTGAGTGACAGAACTTCCAGGAGCTCCTGCACTGCTCCCAGCGTCTCAACGTTTCTTCTGGTTCGCCCACAGCGTTCCTCTTCCTATCTCACTGGCCTTCTCTGCTTTACTGGCTCAATTGGTGTGCTTCGCGTTCAGGAGGCCACCGTGAATGGCAACGTCTCCTACTGCACTGCTCCTCCCTGCACTTTCCTTTCCGGAGCGCCATTGCCATTTTTAAATGTCCTGCTCAATGATGGTTTGCAAAAACTAGTCCACATGTTGTATTGTGAGCTCCTTTCACTTTGTACAAACTCCCTTGTCCCCATTCTTGTCTCAGTACCTGAGTGGTTATGGGAGTTGAAGTCCATATTGAATCTTTTAACTCTGGGATACGTTTTCTTATGCACTTCACATAAAGGCACATCAGAAACAAAAGGTGTTATATGTGAGTTGTGGGCGTTTGTGTGGAAGGTGGTAACCTGACTAGAATGACAATAGGCCATTAAGAACTCCGGTATTAGAGGGTCTTCCTCATGGCGCAGGAGAGAACACCGATTCCTCTAATGGAGTCATGACATCTGCCCAGTAGTTGTCTCCTCCCATGTGATCCTCCCTCCTAAAACCGCCCCCAGGTTCGGGATCAGGTAGCGGCTGCCGTCCCCAGGCCACATGGGAGGACGACCATGCTGGGGAATCAGTGACTCAATTGGATTAATCACATCCTGCTCTGAGGAAGTGAGTTGTTCAGAGCCAATCGGAATTCTTCAACTACTAGACTGCTCATTTTGCTTCAGTCAAGCAATCTTGATTCTGTTTGCCCTCTTCCTCGTGTCGCTTTTTGTCATTAGGTTGGCTACAGAATATTGAAGGATACTGTCTTCAGGCTTTGTGGGTTGTTGAAGGGGATTATCACAATATGCCATCAAGGTATGAACAATGGAGGGAATATCCCTAAAAGGGAAAGGGGGATACCCCCCACCATTTAGGGTTTCCTCCCCCCTTTTATGCCTTGAAACACTTCTGTACAGGCATGTTATAAATAAAATATATCATCGCCATGTGATCCTCCTCGCAAAGCTACCACCTCCCCCAGGATCAGGTAACATCTGCCGTCCCATGGCCACATGAGAGGCTACACTGAGGGGGTCAGAAATGTGCGGCTGACAACTTGGTAAAAGTTTTTTTCACAAAAAGCAATTTTATTGACTTAAAAGGGTGCAATAACTTCCCCAACCTAAAGTGGGTTTCCCTGCCTATCAAACTAAGACTAAAGGAAAACGCTCTAAAAGCGTATCTGTCCCTCACACTTAAACATTTTGGGTAATTCTATGGCTGTTCAGATTCAACAAGAATAACGAGCAACAAATATTCTTGTAACCAGGATCGGATTCCCTTCCCCAGGATCACAGTAGAATTTCCAAACAAATGTTCCAGTTGGTAAAGTTCATACCAATGTAATGCACACAAGTTTCTCCCAACAGCCACGTTCTGTTTCCAACACAAAGTTCTGTCATTCCTGGAGGGTCTCACTTGGCATCATGGTTCTCTTGTAATTCAAAAAAAGTTAATTACAAAGTTTCCACTGACTTTCATTTGTCAAACCAAAAGTCTGTTTTCACTCTTCCACTGAATATTTCAATATGATTTGCACTTCCACTTGAGAAAAATAACTACTGCCCACTATTTCTTTATACACAACCAATGTCTTTGTGGAGATAGTTTCACCAGTTGAACTTTCAGTGGCCTTGCCACTTTCTTTCTACCGCAACATTTCACCGCAGTGCAGTACTGCAATGTCTTCATGGTTCACTAACCTGCCAGGACTACCACTGGCAATCCCTCTCGTGCCAGGATGAATCCCCTTATACTAAAAGTACTCTGCCGTGTGGTTTACTTCAAAACATCAGTAAAGTCTGTGTAATTGGCCACCTGCATTGCAGGTTATATCCCTCTCCCCCTTTCCAATCGTTATAAGGAGGGCCACTTCCCTGCCACCTTTCGCTTTTCACTATCGCACCTGGAAACTGTTGATAATGTATTTTATCCATGTTCTCTCTCGGAGAAAGCAGGTTTCCCTCTTTCTTTCCATTAACCTTCTTTGGCTTAGGCAATGCTTGTTATCTGTCCCACATGTTGCCCCCTCTTTACTTGGGCAATGCTGGAATAGTTTTGGGTTAATATGGCCCGTACTTGGCTGTGCCAATCATGGTTATACTGTGGGTTCAATCCTTTCCCCTCTTTAATTTGGCAGTGGGATCACTTTCTTTCTTTAAAATTCTTCTTTTGTTAGAGTAGTGATAGTTAAACACTTTCTCTTCACATTAGTTTTGGACCCAAAACATTTCTTTTCATTAGTTCGGTATGCCAAAGAATTGCAAACGGTAAGCGTTTTTTATTTTCAATGGAGCGCCCCAAGATCACATGTCAAAGGCCAGCTGATTGCTTTCTCTGCGTGTTAATGTATAATTCACTACCACTTCGGTTTAGGAGCTGCTAACGTCTGTTTGCGGTCTCGTGGCTCGCTCCTTCTCAAGCAGGAGCGTTCTCTGCTCATCTCTGTGCTCACCAGCCACCGGAGATGTGCACGGAGTGCTGAGAGCGCCTCTTTCCAACAGAGTAACTAGCAACAGCAGCACTTTCCACTGTATGACCTCTGCAAGGTGGGCTTCTCCTTCTCACGACTGTCTCGGCACAGTCATCTGCCACAAACACAGCAGTGGTCCTGGCGTCCTCGGTTCTCTGCCCCTGCTACATACACGCTGGTAACTTCTCCTCCTATTGCAACCACCTCCTTCCTTCTGCACCTGAGGGGGATTTAAATACTTAGAGGTCCCACTCGGGTGTAGTCGGTTAGGAACACTAGACTGCTTATTGCAGTTCTGTGATTTCCTTGTTTCAGTACCTACACCTCTAGATGAGGGGTTTAAAGATATTAATGGTTGGCTCTTAATTTTACAGTTGAACCCAAAGAATAAGTCACTTTCCTCAGAAGTACAAAAATTAATATTCTGATCTTTACATGTTCTATCTCATGGCTGCTCTAGTTCAAAGTTGTGTTAGGTAGGGAACTCCCTGAGTTTAGGGAAAAATTATGAGTTTTCACTTGTTTAATAAACGGCAGTAGTGAGATGAAAGTCTCTCTCCTCCTTCTGGCCTGCCAGACTTGTCTATCAACCTCACGGTTATAGTGCCCAGATCACTCCCTATCCAGGAATATAGCACTTGGCTTACTCCTCACTCTGCATTCAGGAAGATGGCCCCTATGTTGGTTTTCCTCCAGTGATCTAGTGCCAGGCTAGCAATTCAGCTTTCACAGGATGCCTTTTATGGGCAAAGCACAAGCTAGATCTACCTCCAGAGATGTAGCACCCAGGTTGCACTGTGCCACCAGGGAAGTAGCACCCAGCTTGCTATGCAGCTTGCACTGTACCACCAGGGAAATAGCACCCAGCTTGCTATGCAGCTTGCACTGTACCACCAGGGAAGTAGCACCCAGCTTGCTATGCAGCTTGCACTGTGCCACCAGGGAAGTAGCACCCAGCTTGCTATGCAGCTTGCACTGTGCCACCAGGGAAGTAGCACCCAGCTTGCTATGCAGCTTGCACTGTGCCACCAGGGAAGTAGCACCCAGCTTGCTATGCAGCTTGCACTGTGCCACCAGGGAAGTAGCACCCAGCTTGCTATGCAGCTTGTACTGTACCACCAGGGAAGTGGCACCCAGCTTGCTATGCAGCTTGCACTGTGGCCTGTGTTTAAGTAGAGTAACTCGTAGCCTGATTCTCAATACCACACAAGCCTAAAGATCCCTGTTAAACCACAGAATGGAAATCCATACTACTATCCAAAGAAACTTAAGTTCATTCATTTCAAATATGATTGGTACTTATCTCAGGTTCAGGGAGTCACTCAATGCAACCTCTTCAAACCCCCCCCCCCCCCGACCCCCTAGCGAACTGATGAATGCATGCCGGCAGGATGAAGCCTCTGCCGAAACGGACAAACTCAAACGGTTGCTCCATGTGGACCGCTGAAGTGGCCAAGTTCAGGAATCCGTACCCAGAGGCTCCTGAATTGACCACTGAAGCAGTCTGGTTCAGGAAGCCATCCCCGGAGCGCCCGGCTTTGTGTAAGCTTGCGCATGAACCATCTTTGCAGCTTCGCTACAGGAATCTAAAATGCACACCGCCCTCATAGTGCATGCAATCACGAACTACCAGCACCTGGCATGGACATGGGCAGCTGTTACGCTCACCTGGTCTCTGCGGAGGCGTTGGGGCATGGTTGCAGCCCTCCCTGAACTTGAATCGCCCCCTTCAGGCCTCTCCCAAAGCTGTGAGCGTTGGTACGTGCTGATACTAATCGTGGAGATATGAGTGTGTCAATCTGTGATTGTTGTACCTCTCAAACCCTTCACCCCAAAGTACGGTTTCTGCGAGCATACGCCGGCCCATAAAGCTCACCTGTGAATTATGGAAGATAAGCTCTCTATCCTGCTACATCTGGCAGGGGCGCGTCAAATGGGATCTAGTTCCTTCACTGATCCCTGATGAGGATTAGTCCAGTCCAGCTGCGACTATGCTTCTCCTTATGATTGGTAAGTCTTTCTTGAGCTCTTGTGATGCTGTTCGTTCTGTTTAAAGGATAGTTCCGGGACTTTTTTTTTATTGTCCCTACGGGTCGGCCATGTGTTTGTAAGCATAAATCGGTAGATCGTAGGAAACTTTCCTATGGACCTTACCCGACTTTTCGCCCATTATCGCACTCGAAATCAGCCTCCATTTTGTGATAATCCTATCATTTCGCCCCATCGACCTGGCTCACCTGCCTTTGCGGCACTAAATCAAATCCCCCGCCCCTGAGCCTGACATCAGCAGACCCGTACCGCCCATTTCAAGCACGTCTCGTGTCAACAATCGCTGCGCCTCAGCTATTGAAGTGTTGCCATGGAAATGGCAGGACGCCTCTTTCCCCAATAAGTATAAACAGACCGTTTCACAACATACAGCAGCAGACTTTCGATTCCATTCCTCTCTCTGTGTTACTTTGAGTATTCTGTGACTCGTTTCTGTGCTCTGGTCAGCTACCTTCGCCGCTTGTAGCCCGTGTGAACACCTGTACCATCTCTGTAAATTATTTTACTATCTTTACCGCACAATGGCCACAATAATGCCGTATATGTACGAGCCCGAGTACACCGAGGAGGAACTACTGGAAAGGCAAGCACGCGAAAACGATGGGGATTCGGACGGCAGTTGGGAGGACCAGTCAACGGATGAAGAGCCTGGACCATGTCGCATGGACGGCGTCTCCACCTGGTGCACGTGCAATCGGTGCGAGCTAATGCCAACTGAGGAGGAGAACTGCTGCTGCCGTGAAAATTCCGGGTGCTTGGCCTACATTTCGGAAAGCGAGCAAAGTCTGCAGGAAGGCGAGCAAAGTCTGCAATGCATCACCGAGCTGCCAGAGTTCAGGGAAGCCTGCCTCTCACGGACAGTGTTGAGGATGATGATGGTGCTTATGCACGAACTTCGTGGCACTGTTCGTCCGCGTAATCCGAGTAACGAGTAAGTATACTCTGTTTGTGATGTCAGTGATGCCACCACTATTTCATGGTCGTCTCCCACATATAAAATTACATTTACATATCATTCGAACGCATGTAAATTGGTTCCATATAGTGCATTTTCTAGATATAATTTTTTTCTAAGAAAAATGACATGTTACCTGAATCGACATTGATAAGAAAGTTTGGTCAGTTTAATACAGTTTGCATCTTTTTTTTTCACAGGTGGTACAGGCTGGTGGCCTATCGTTGCTTCACTTGGTGGCTTCACGGGAGGCTCGGACACCGCGTTCGGAGAGTAATACCTGCCTGTGCGGTACTTGCCATTAGACAACATTTCCCCAGTGACAGTGGACAATACCGCGGATTTTCCCTCGATGTGCTGCAACCTCAACTTTACAATGTGTAATGTTTATTATTTATGTTTAACTAAAATCTAAAATAAAGCCCAACATATATTTTAACAATGGTTGTTTTGATTTTTTAAATGAATCTAGTGTATATTCTCCTGGGAGGGTGAGGTATTTATAAACTCACCCCCCTGCCTTCCATGTAGTAGATCCTGCAGCCATCCTCTTACATTCAGTTAGATGGCCTCTCCTTGGTGAGGCCCTGCGGCAAACGGGTCTTGTCTGCACGACCACCGCCCCGATCCACCCCCCCGCCCTATCAAAGGCAGTTCGCACCAGGGTACTTGCGCTGCTGGCAAGTGGAGCTGTCAGGGAGCGATAAAGGCCAAGAGGTGCCAAAGACCATGTACACTTCAAAGTGGTCTATAGAGCATGGGTTGTTGTTCCCATGTCTACCTCCAGACCCCGTGTCTCCTGCCAAGCATCCCCCCTCACGCTGGACGCCCCCCTGCAATCCACATAAGTGTGTCTCCATTCACGAGTCTTCCTGTATCTTGTCTGCACGACCACCGCCCCGATCCACCCCCCCCCCCCGCCCTATCAAAGGCAGTTCGCACCAGGGTACTTGCGCTGCTGGCAAGTGGAGCTGTCACGGAGCGATAAAGGCCAAGAGGTGCCAAAGACCATGTACACTTCAAAGTGGTCTATAGAGCATGGGTTGTTGTTCCCATGTCTACCTCCAGACCCCGTGTCTCCTGCCAAGCATCCCCCCTCACGCTGGACGCCCCCCTGCAATCCGCATAATGCCACGACATATACACGTCATTCATTCACAAACACACCCCTGTTTCGAATTCTTTATAACCCACTTCATATTTCTAATGA
This sequence comes from Ambystoma mexicanum, assembly GCF_040938575.1. NCBI lineage: Eukaryota > Metazoa > Chordata > Amphibia > Caudata > Ambystomatidae > Ambystoma > Ambystoma mexicanum. The sequence continues at coordinate 2,404,506 of NC_090940.1, forward strand.
GAACTTCTTTGCGCTTTGCTAGTCAACCCGTGAAGGTGCTGGTTATCTGCTCTTCGTCTCTGTGAACTTCCGTGACCACTTTGAGCAAACTCGTCAGTTTGCAACCTGTGAACTGCTCCCTGTTCTACGACAAGAAACTACTCTGATCCCTGCATCTAACTGTTTGTTCGTCAAGGTAAGTCCATGTACCATAATCATTTTGCGTCCAATTTTTTAATTTATATCTATTTGCTAGTAGTCATCAAATTGCATCCATGTTTTCTTTTCGTTCACGACAGTACATGCAAGGAACTAGTCACATGTTCTGAGTTTAGTCAAATTACTTTTTCTATTTTTTGAAAGTTATTGAAATACTTATCCGCATGTGAATAACGTGTATAGTTCCAAGAACCAAAACGGACCTTGCATTGAACCTTTTATGTGTCATTTAATGTTTTAACACATTGGTATTCATAGAGAATTGTTGATCTTTACTTTTCAGAACTTTCCATAATGCCTGCCTGTTCCATTGGCGGTTGCCCTTCGAAGACCCATAACAAATCTGAAGGTACTATAATGCATGTTTTCCCTAAGACAATAGATCAGATAAGAGAATGGGTCCGATATTGCGGATATCCAGCCTCTGAGCTAGAAAGTAGAGTCCTAGAAGTCTTTGCGGACAAGAGGGGTGATCGATACCGCATCTGCAGCAGGCACTTTAGCCCAGACATGTACTCCACATCATTGCTAATAAAGAAGAAAACACCGCGAGCGAGGCGAAAATTGCTCTCAACCGCTATTCCCACTCTATTCGTCCACATCCCTCCACTGGTGAGTCAAGTTTACGTATTTGTCTCTCGGCCTTGCGGTAGTGTGTAGCATTAGCTAACAATAATTTCCCCATTTATGTATCCACTCAATATGAAGGCGGAAGATTCTCCATCCGTGTCGTTATTGCAGTCATCAGCCACTTCAAGCGCCTATCGGGTAATCTTACTTAGCTATTCTGACACTGACTTGTTTTAGGCATGTAAATCAATAGTTTTAATTGATCGTGTAATTATTTTACCTAATGGTACACCACAGTACTCGTCCTCTAGTCTTTGTTTTCAGTTATAATTATTGTTATCCAAAATAATGCAAGTACTGTCTTTCAGGGAGATGCTGAGGAGTCCAACGCATTGACGACAACCGTAGATGTCACTCAGATGCTCGAGGTACGTTTCCGGACAGTTCCATCGATGGAGATCATCAGATCTTGCATTCTTGTAGCGTGATTGTTACACACAATGTTTCTTTCGTTTTTAGCCATTGGTATGTCCTTCTGTCGTCGCCCTCCTATGTGTCTTCTTTTTTCAATATTGTGTTCATTACTAATGAAAGTCCTATGTTTCAGGGAGTCGATGGAGCATTAGTCCAAGAAGAAGGGGGAGCATGCAGTTACGGGTCGGCGCAACAGCTTGCAGAAGTGTGCACCGCAGTTACAGCGTCCCTTGATGTTCTTATGCATTTCGAGGTATGGATACTGACAGATCAATCATGCGAGATCAAATGACGTGATTACATCCGCTATACTTCCTTCTTTATTAACGCAAGTACTATGTTTCAGGGAGCTGACGGAGCTTCTTCAACAAGAACATCACCCCTAGTAGTTGATGCAGATCTCTGGGTGGTGACACTTCCAACGATGGAGCAAATCGAATCATATTTAGATATCCATTATTTATTTTAGACAACTGATCATTTGTGCAGGTCTATTTAGATGAGCCGTTGACGCCTGCAGAAAGTTTATGTTCTTTTAAACAAAATAGAAAACCATACTAATGCAATTACTGTGTTTCAGGGAGTTGCTGAAGCGTCATCTTCAATAATATCATCAATGGAAGTCTATGCGGAGCCCGAGGTATGGATCTTGACAGTTCAATCTAACTAGATCAACAATGCGTGAACTATTGTCGTTTGAATGTTCTACACAATGCGTTCATTCGTGTTTTGCTATTGAGATGTACGTATGGGTATTGGTCCCCAAGTACATTTTGTGTTTTCAATATTATTATACATACTAATGAAAGTTCTATGTTTCAGGGAGTCGATGGAGCCTCAGTGAGTGATGGATGTGCTTATCATGAAAATATAGTCGTTGCAGCGCGAGAGGAAGTGGAGACATGCACACACGAGTCGGAGCAACAGCGTCCAGATGTTGAAGTTCGAGGCAAGAAAGTTTCAAAGAAAAGAAAGCAAAAGAAGGTTAGTGTCCTGTTCACTATATTATGTTGTCTTTCACTGTCAATAGTTCAATACTGTAAGTTGTGTTTAAACTGAACATCCCTTTTCTAATCTGTCCTCTAGTTGCGAGTGGGTGTAAGAACTAGATCTACACAGACAGTGAAGCGAAGGAGAGATGTTGCTTGTCAAACCTTTTGGCAGGGACTTGAGACTGGAGATGCATCGTGCCAATGGGAAGAATATGAAGTGATTGACAACGGAGCTATACCACCACCAGCCATTGATAGTGAATGTCCTCCTGGTAGTTTGGATGCAGTCGGAGATCAATTCACAGAATCCACACCCGCAAAAAATAAGAGCGCGCGAAAGTTGAAGACATTGTTTTTTTCTCCCATCTCCGGACAAGGAACAGATGTTGCAATGGAAGAGAATGAAGTGGACGACAATGAAACACCATCAATATCACTCAGCATAGCGGAAGACGATATCAGAGATTGTACCTTTCATGCGAGTGACATGTCCTCAACGTTACAGGCAGAACCAGCTGGGATGCAGAGTGACAGTATAAGGAAAGAGGCCAAATTCATTGTATTCGATAGCTGTTTGATGGATATTATTATGATGATGAAATGTGGGCATTGGGTTGGTGGGGAAGTATGTGGGGAGCCATTGATTAATGTGACTCGTGCAATTCGAGGCACTAACCTTAAAATACATGCCACCTGTACACAATCATCCGTTCGCATGGTCTGCACAACCCATGCTGGGGCAACTGCCAGCAGGCAATCTACTTTGTGCAGCGGCCGCACTTTTTAGTGGTTCAAGTTTTAAAAAGTTACAGTATTTCTTTCAGTTTGTGGGAATCCATTTCATTGCGAAAAGTCAGTTCTACAAATACCAAACCGATTATCTATTTCCAGCCATCAGCGAAGCTTGGAGAATGGAAAAAATGTCAATGGAAAGTACATTCGCGGGCAAACGCTTCAGGCTAGCCGGTGATGGACAGTGCGACAGCCCAGGATTTTCAGTACTGCACCTACCACTTTCAGGACATGGAAAGTAAGAAAATTGTGAGTTCGGTGGTCGTGCAGGTGTCACAAAGTACATCCTCAGTGGCCATGGAGAAAGTTGGCTTTGTAGCATCATTGCAAGAACTACAATCGTGGGGAATGGTGATCGACCTGATAGCCACGGACAGACACGTTTCAATTGCCAAGACAATGAGAGAAGAGTACAAAAATATAAATCACCAATTTGACGTATGGCATCTTGCAAAAACAATCAATAAAAAATTGTCGGCTGCAGGAAAAAAAAAAGATATGCAAGGTATTTCACAGTGGTCCAAGTCAATCAGCAACCATCTTTGGTGGAGCTCAAAAACATGTGAAGGGTCGTTGGAAATTCTACTGGAAAAATGGCGGTCAGTAATGTTGCACTGTAGCAACGTACATCGATGGTCGACAAATGAGCATTTCCACAAATGTGAACATGGCCATTTGTCCACAGAGGAGGCACGGAAGAAGAAGTGGTTGATTCCTTCATCACCCACTCACAAGGCCATTGAAAAGATTGTATTTGATAAAACTATAACAAGAGATTTGAGGGGACTCACGGAATTCTGCCACACAGGAGATTTGGAGGTGTTCCACAATATGTGCCTAAAGTACAGGCCCAAAAGATTGCATTTTGGCATGGAAGGCATGATAAATCGGACTCTTCTAGCGGTCTTGGCACATAACCATAATGTTGGCCGTCAACAAAGTAGGACGACCGGAACTTTAGGGACGCTTCGCTACAATAAGGCCTTCACTAAAAGAAGTAAACAATGGGTGATCAAACCAGTGTTTGAGGATATGCAATATGAGTTTATTGAGAGACTTATCGTAGATGTCCTCGATAGGCACATACATGGAGTGGTGAACGAACCTATGCAGGGGACAACTGCATTGCCACCCAACATTGCCTCTGTTCCATGTCCACCTAAAGCAGAGCTCATTGAGAAATACACATCACGGTTTAAATGATTGTAATTTGATTGTCTGTTCTCTCGAGTCTCCTCATGTTGCAGGCCCATTGCAATTAAACCAAACAGTAATATAAATCATTTTTACAAAAATTATAGAATGTTTCCGTATTACAAACACATGGCCGACCCATAGGGACAATAAAAAAAAGGCGCTCAAAGTGAAGGTCAGCTGCTTTGATGTTTTGCTCGGGTGGCGGAACGGCCCACGACCCAATATAAGGTTCTATTGTGATTTGACCTTGACAGGCCGGGACCATCCTGAAAGACTAAGAAAAGATAATGAATAAAATTTCAGAAACGAAACGATGAGCCACGTTCATTAGAAGAAGTAAAGTCGGCAAAGGAGTGGTGTTTCGGGTCTGCCCTACACAGAGACACAATGGAAAATGCAAATATAATGTAAGTAACTTTTGATGAGTTTATACCGCAATTTCATTACTATACAGTGGCTTTAAAGACGGGTTCAGTTGTACTTGTTCGTTCTATGTGGCATATTGTTTTCTACCGCGCACTATCTTGAGGAGAAACATCTGCTTTTACTGAAGCACCTCAAAACCTTCCTCTTTGCTTCTGCTTTCTCTCTCCCTCTCCCCTGCTACAACTGGTCCACTGTCTGCGACCTCGGTCCTGGGCCCTTCCACTCTCCACCTGCACTGCCTCCCTGTCAACCCCTGCACTGGGGGACTGTCTCAGTATCCTACAGCCCCCCTTCCCAGCACTTGTTCTGCACTTACCTTGCACTTGCCACCAGCTGGCCCTATTTATTTATTATTTTATGCTACTTACCTTGTACTCCACTCCCCCCCCCTCCCTGCCTCGCCACGCCTTTAAACACTTGTGTACACCCAGTAGCGCTGTCCTCGCTATGATTTTAATAAGGATCTGATGGTGAGACTAATTTCATTTTTTATGTTTTTAGGTACATCATTCACTACTGTCTGTGTCACGAGTACCAGACACCGGCGGACGGCTTCTACAGCCGCCAGTTGCTTCTCCGCGTGAACAACGTTACCACCCTGACCATTTTATGGGACGATCGCCAAGTACAAGTATGCCCTTACGCGGTACTAACGGTTAGATGCAACATACCTACCGTTGTGGTGGCCTAGTGCCTCGTTGTTGGAACAGCCATGCGATTATCAGTGCGACCGAAGAGCTTATTTTTATCGTAAACCAACACCCTGTGTACTGCACACGAACATCGCTTCCCTCAAGACGAACTAATTTGGATCGAGAGCAAAGAAAAATGCAAATCGCTGAATATTCTCTAAACATTTGATGTCCAATAAACGTACTTTGCCAAATGTACAATCTTGCCGTTTGCTTTTAAACCACGGTTTCACATTCCGAATTGTGGCGCTGTATTGTGAGATGCTCTAAGACCCTGTGTACAGCAAAGGACCATCGCGTTCCTCAATACGAACTTTTTGGAACATGAGCAAATAAAAATGCAAATCGCTGAATATTCTCTAAACATTTGATGTCAAATAAATGTACTTTACCACATTTACAATCTTGCGGTTTGATTTCAAAGTACAGTTTCATATTCCGAATTGTGGTGCGCTGTATTGTGAGCTGATCTGTGTTGATTTCCGGGGTCTGTGTGGAGTCGCGTAGAAGACGCCTGGGCGCGTTTGCCTACGCAGCTCAGTCACGTCACGGATAGATGCGGGGAATATGAATGTTTTGATAAAGTCTGTTTCAGGGGCGGGGGATTTGATTTAGTGCCGCAAAGGCAGGTGAGCCAGGTCGATGCGGCGGAATGATAGGATTATCACAAAATGGAGGCTGATTTCGATTGCGATAATGGGCGAAAAGTCGGGTAAGGTCCATAGGAAAGTTTCCTACGATCTACCGATTTATGCTTACAAACACATGGCCGACCCGTAGGGACAATAAAATAAAAGTCCCGGAACTATCCTTTAATGTCTTTATATGTTGCTCAAATGTATGCCCGCAATAATGTCTCTCTTCTGTTTTCTTCCCTTAGATCAGGGGTCCCTAACCTTTTGTGCGCAATGAGCAAAATGTCTATATCAAACTAAATGGTGAGCAACATCCATTTTTCGACAGAATATATCGGTGCTCAGTTGGCAGAAAAATTACTGCAACACGAATTGCAAATTTAATAAACTAAAGACTGGTAATAGAACATTTTCATTTGCAGTACTTAACAGTTATCTAGAGCACGTGTAATTTTAGTAAAATACATTTACAATGCCTTTAACTTATTTTGACATTAAATGGTTGTTTATAAGAAATGTTGAGGAAAATGAGTGGTCAGTAGGACATTTTTAGACAAATGCGACCAGTCAAGTTGTTAAACATTACCAGGGCTTCAGGTTCTTGAGCAAAATATTTTCAAGAAATTTAGTGCAAATGTTTGGACAGTAAAATTGGTCACAAATGAAGCACTGATTTTCAGGTGTACTTTGCTTTGGTATTCTGCCTGAAATGTTCTGGGATCTTTAGTGGCAAATGGTGCATTCCTAAGCAAACAAGACCAGTGTTACTGTTACTCAGTCATTGATTGCTGTATTATAGAGGGTTGTTTCTTCAGGAAATTTATGAAAGTGTGCATTTCTGATTGAACAGAGTGATTACTATGCTCTTGAGTTAATTTTCCAATGGTCACCACAAAGATTATGTCCAAGAGCCAGAGGGGCTGGTTGGCGATTCTTACGCTCAACAAGGAGGCATTGGAAAGAATGACTAATTCACAAGAAATAAAGATATTCTCTCAAAACTGTTAAATAGATCAGCAGCCACACACAGGTGTCAGTTGGTTTGAGTCGTTGGTTAAAACTATCCGGGACAGAAATGTTGGCAAACAGTGTCTCCCAGTTCAGGACATCCAGGTTATAGAAAGGAATGCCCCATGGTTCGATGCAGAATGTAGAATCTTGAAAAGAAAATTGATCCATGATTTAATGAGTGGTGTACACAGCGGTCAGATTTATAGTTTAAAAATAAACACAAAAATTAATGAATTGAGAAATAATGGAAGCTTTTTCGAAGGACCTCACCAGCCCCCCATGGTTATAGTCTAATTTCCTTACTGAAAATTGCCAGTAAAATATTCTCCAAATATCTGTTGCTCAGACTGGAGATGTGGGCTCAAAGTAACAATATCTTGAAGTCCTCCCAAATGGGTTTCGGGTGAGGGGTTAAGCATGTGGGCCACTGCTTCACTCTGACAACAGAGAAATATGGTAAGGTTAAGGGAGGAAGATTATTTGTGCTTTTTTCAGGTTTGGAGAAAGCATTTGATTTGGTTGATAGAATCATATTGTGGTGTAATTTAAATTTTATTGGGGTCCTTAATGGTTTATTAAATCTTATCTAAATGTGATAGGCAGACATCTCTGTGTCTGTCCAATATACAAGATAGAGGAATTATACATTGTTTTCCCCCACCAGTAAAGGTGAAAAGCAGGGATGTCAGTTGGCCCCTATTTCTTCCTTTAAGACTTTGACTCTAGTACTTCTCTTAGGAATGTTAATCCATAGCCCCCCCCCTCCCCCGAAGTGATATTGCAGGAAGCTATGGACCACAACCTTTCACCCGTTGACAAAACAGGGAGTGGCATCACATAGCATTGTACACTACAAAAAATATGGTTACGATATCACTATAATGTGATGTACATTTCATACAAGAATGGATCGCCATATGTATCGTTAAAATCAGTGTGTATAGGCCCATATTACCAAATTACTGTGAAGGCAAGCAGACATCCATGATCAAATGATAATGATGTGTTATTATATAGCACTTACGCTTAAGCGCTTTATATAGAAAAAATATACACCCAATTTCACCCAACCTGTGTTGGTACTCATTTATCAACCTCATAAGGATGAAAGGCTGAGTTGAGGCGTTTAAGAACAGACTAAATCAGTGACTCACCCTCTGAAGTGGGCCTGAAATAAACCTTTAATGAGTCTAGCAATTATTGTATAGAATTCCAGAAAGACACATTATTTTGTATTCCTATTCTTTCTTATTTTGGGCCAGTGCTGAAAGTGTTAGACTTGTGGCACTCCTGTGCTTATGTTTCTTTTTTTTTTTTTAAGGGGCCTGAAAAAGAAAGCCAGCCACTCCAGAAGTAAAGAACCACATGGTGCTGGCCACAGCCCAGGAGGCTGCATTACAAACAGAGGTCGCAAGGGAGAGCACAGAGGTCGCAAGGGAGACCTCAGAGGTCACAGTTGCCACCTCTGGCGACCCCTTAATGACGTCCCTGTATATAAGGCACAGGTCTGCTCCGAATATATTATGGCAGAAAATCTGAGGTGGTTCAAACTGCAATGTCCAGGAGGAGTTGCTAAATAAATTCCTGTGCCAATACCAGGTCAACCTCAAGGTACACCTGGTAGCACCTTATGAGCTGAATTTGAGGTGTTAGTTTAAAGGTGTCGGGCCAGTAAAGATTTTTTTACTTATTTATTAAATGCAAATGAGAGGCCTCCCCTAGTAAAACTCAATAAAGAAAAACACTTGTGGTGCTTGGTGATGGACAGGGTTTTTAAGGTACTGTCCGTTTTTATAGGGAGTGGGATATAACTGTATTTGCCACATTAGGTCGACGCAAAATATTTCTTAAAGCAAGAGCATGCCCGATTGGGAGAGAGGCAGATGTCCAAAATATGCATAAGCCGCCTTCTTTAGCTTTATATGTAGACTATATGAAGACGGCAAGGAGAAATCTGTGAAAGAAGATCCCCAGAATGCAGGAGGCTGATGCTATTGGTACATTTACATGTACCCACCCTCAATGAATGAAGGCGTGCAGGAGGAAACAGTGTGCCTGCCAAATGGGAGTCAATGAACATTCGGTTCATTTTATGTTAATTTGTCGTTGATCAGATTTTCATATATGGCTTGTTTGAATATGTTAAAGCTGCTTTATTATTTTGGGATTGTTCTATAGGAATTTTATGAAATATGATACATGTGTTTAAATGTTGCTACTTGAATGAAGAAATTAAATAAAATAAATATTGATTGAGTAATAGTGGTCATTAAGTGTAGGCTTTAAAGATCACTTCACCTGTGCTTTGGAGGTTACCTCCCAAATAGTGCATTCTAAAGACCCTGGGGCCTATTACCTTGGTGAAAAAAAGGTTAGGAATAAAAAAGATTTTCGGAAGGATTTGGAGCCTCTCGTCTCTGCCCCAAAGGGATTTTACACAAGGTATAGTGACAAACATTGGTCAACCCTTTGAGCATTTGACGACCACTTTATAAAGGGGTGTGGTGGTGTTAGCTAGGCATTTGGAGTAATTAATTTGCTTGTTAATTTAAACATATTAACAATAACTTACTTGGAATTGAACATAGGGCAAATTAATAATGACATCAGACACAAGCCTGACTTGTACAAAAAGCAGTGCATGCAAATTATTAATAAAGGAAAATTGGGTATGTGTGCCACTTGTCCATTATGCTCCTGCTAGCTAGACAAAGGAACAGAATGGGACCATTTCCTCCAGGACACAAACGGGGTTCAATTATTTTGCTCATTAATACATTTGTCAGCTGGTCAAAGTATGTGAAGAGGACAGGTTTTTAACAATTACACTGCTTTAATAAGTAAGGACATTAACTGAATAATTATGTGCACAGTGGCAACAAACTCAAATGTTGCACCTACAAAAATAAGCCAACTGGAACCGCAGCAGGCTCATTGGCCAACATTCTCGCACTGACAAGTCCAGGACTCTGTCCTGGCTATAATGCTACGTAGGTCTCGTCCCTTCAGCACCTCCTTCTAGGCCTCAACACCATGGCCCAGAGCAACTGGCGAGCAACAATTTGGGGTGCCGCGAGCAACATGTTGCTCCCGAGCTACACGTTGGGGATCACTGCCTTAGTTGGAAATGTGGCCTCAATGCAGCTGTGGAACGCGGCCGGATGGAATATGGATGCTACCACAATGTTCGATTGCAGGTAAGTGATGGTTTAAGGAAAAGCACGAAGTATGGGGAAGCGAAACCTTAAACTGACTGTTTTTCCGATGTCTAACCTTGTCTACTGGTTTTCCTTGCAGGCGTTGCTCTCGACGATGGAGCGTGTCATGCTGCGGTGCCAAGATGAAGATATCGGCGTACCGGAAAGTGTAAAGATGAATACTTGGTTTGCCGAAGAGATGTACAGGAAAGAACAGCTTCCCCCAATTGGTAAGTATGCTGGCAGGAAGCAGGATGTCCAGGAAGCAGGATCTTCAAAGGTAAGTCTGACCTCAGGCGACAGTGAGCGTTCCGCTGCTTGCAAGTGCAGAATAACGCAAAGAGTCTGTCTTGAGGATCGGGGCATCTTATATAGTTGAGATCGTGGGCACGCCCATTAGGTCCGGCTTACCAGCCACACCATGCCACTCCTAGAGTGAGCACGTGCGAAGGCAATCCATTAGCGGCCACACCCAAGAATACACTTGGGGCTGCTTAATGGATGGAATGTTCAAGGTTAATGCATCTGAAGTGCTATGTCCATAATAAAAGCTTTTTGGTGTTAAATGGATGTTCTTGTTTACTTTTGTTCATGAGCCTGGCGCTAAAGGCGCCAGGACAGTGTCCACCCAGGTCTCCTGTGCATGCGACCCTGCATGCCTGTGCCCCTGACTTCATGACCATGACAGCAGCCTTCAGATCGGTCTGTCTTGTGCGCATGCTAAAGCACATTGAGCATCACGGGGAATGGAGTCCCATAGTGCTCTGGGGCCCCAGCACCCCATATCCACATGACCACCCAAATGCCTAACAGTAATTCTGTAATGGTTAGAGAGCTGCCCTGGTTGTGTGTATGTCAGATCTTGAAAGATTTAGACGAGATGTAACCTCTTGGGAGTCATGTATATATGTCCATTCCCCTTTGAGACTGAGATCACTCCCCAGAGATATGTGCAGTATCTTAAGGAGAGTACCTGGAACCTCCTGCCTGTCGCTTGAACCACCCTTGGGCTAGTTCTAAGGTCAGTGGTTTCACACGAGACATGAGGAACGCCTTCCTTCTGGAAGCAGTACTTCAGTTTCGGCTTACTGTACTTCAATAACCAAGTTTACATGAAATAGCATACTAATAACCTAAATGAATGACAATCTGGCATCGTCTGCTATCGTGTTTGCAAGATGCAGTAGTTAATTTCTTTGCTCTCTTTGAATCCTGCTGCTGATACGTCTGGAATGGCGCTGAACGTGATTGGCCATGTAATCGTGAACCTCCAGGGAGGCCATCTTGGAAGGGGGATAGAGAACAGCATACTTCTGCCGTATGTTTATCTGGCAAAACTCCTGATGGTCGCTAGAGATCGGCGAGTCCAGCAGGGCTGCCACAATCTGCCCGGGTGAAGTATTTTCTGGCAAGGAGTATTTCTAACATACTCCTACATCCCGTCCCCTTTCCTCCATACTTATGGGACATCTCTCCGTCCTGTGGGACGGGACCAGAGCACTTTGTAAAAAGCATCCAAAAATGTTTTTCAAAAATGTGTCCTTCCTCTCTTTCTTGCGCGGGGCCTGGCACGTGGCCGTAACCCCGCCCACCTGGGCTCTGCATCGCCCATCAGTCCTTTTCTCTGCTCGTTCGGGACTTCTTCCCTTTTTTCCTCTGGCTCTCGCTTGCGATCGTGTACTAGTCTGTCTGTCATTCAAACTGAACTTTCCAGATTGTTCATCGTGTCACTGACGCTTCGCGAGGGCAGGTCCCCATCCTCTTTGTTTAGAGTGTTTGGGTCCGGATCACCGTTGGGACTCCTGTTTTTACTGCGATTCCCTTTCGGTCCGGGCACTTCAACGTTGGTTGGAGCGGTGGGAGGAGGTGTTTCGACGAACTCCTCCTTCGCATTTTCAGGCATTCATCGACAAAAAGAAGAAACGCCCGGTAAGTTCTTTACTTTTAAGAGCACCCCGGCCGGGGGATAACTTTCCGGGTTCCTCCCGGGCCGGGAGGTGCATTGATTGCGCTATCACCGGGGATTGTCCTGAGGTGCCAGTTGGGCCTAATAATTGTACCAGAGTTTTCTCAGAGGTTCTCCGTAAGGGGCCTGTGGATACCGCAGCACGCTCCGAGGCACCTCCTGTGGGGGCTGCTTGTAGGCCCAGTTCTGAGTCATGGGGTACCAGAGTTAGCGCTGAGGCCTCTCTATCTGCTTCCCTCAAAAATAAGACTGCGGTGCGCCCAGAGGCCTTGGTGGGGCTTGGTTTCACCGAACGGATGTTTGAGGCCCGTACGAATAAGGCTGTTACCGGACCTGGGTCCGAAGTCCCTCGTACAGAGGCTAATGCTACCAACATTTCTGAGGGGCCTGACCAGGCCTTATCGGTGAAGGTTTTTTCTCACCGTTCCTGCTCTTGCGGCAACAGCAGATCTGTTGAGGGGGCAAAGAAGGAAAATTATTCTTTTACCGGCAGTGCCGAGGTCCTTCCTGGGAAGGCTATTTTGGCGGTTGGTATGTCGCAGAAACATTCCAGGCCTCATAGTACCGGCTCTGCCGAGATTCCTTGTGGCAAGGATAAAGTTAAGACCCCTGATCCATCGACGGGGACCCCTGCCTCACTTCCTCACGTGCCGCAGTTCCCCTCAGGCGATGACAAAATGGCGCCCGTTCCCGCCACGATTGCAGTGGCCATTTTGGGTGCTACCCCTACAACTACGCCATCGGCCTCAGGTGTAGGGCCTGGTTCTGTGTGTGAACAGAGTTCCTTGTGCGCATCCTTAACGGCCAGTCTTTGATTGGAATGCCTAGATGCCCCTTCCGCACAATGTTTTGTTGCCTGCTGGGTCGGCACCCTTGGTTTATGTGGATACGTCGGTGGAGGGGCTGGTGTGGCACCCTTCCCCGTTACGTCCCTGGAATTATTCCCCTCGTGAGAGGCCTCCTCTGGTTCCAAAACAGTCCCCGGAGGATGCCTTTTTCGGCAAATTTGAAATGCTCATGCGTACCGACCCCATGAGGGAATATTTCAAAGGGCTTTTTAGGGAGATATGTCTGCCCGCGCCTCCGGTGGTTCCGCTGGCGCCTCCCTTTCCTACAGTGCCTTCCCCGACTCTTCAGCCCTTGCCACCAAGGCAGCGCCCGACACGGTTCAGCAGGATCCTGACCTGTTGGATGACGCGCAAGGCGATCAGGACAACCAGGACCTAACCCACTCTTATCAGAGCTTTTCATGACTGGGTACTGGACATGATGTGCTTCTTGGATGTTCCGGTGCCCGATGCACCCGCTCCGCAGGAGGGCGTGCTTTCTGGGGTGTTCACCCTGTCTCCTTTGGAGTGTACCGGCCTGTTCTTGCAGAAGGACGTTCTGGCCGAGGTCTGCAGGGTCTGGGAAAAGCCACACTTTGGACTTTTTGTCAATAAGAAAATTGACGCACGATACAGGCTGCATTCTTCGGAAGAGGTGGCCCTGTCGTCTTGTCCGCCCACCTCCTCCACAGTGGTGGCTGCGGCCACTTTGGAGTCCAGGCCTGCAGCATCCTCTTCCACAAATGCTACTCCGGTTCTGGGAAAGGAGGACAAGCTAATTGACTACTTTGGGAGAAAGATTTTTGCCAACTCAGCCTTGCAGCTCAGGCAGGCCAATGCCGAACTGGTGTTAGCGGGGGCTAATATGCGGATGTGGAAAGGTCTGTCGGAGTTTGAGGAGTTCATTCCGGTCGAGAAGCTGAAAGACTTCAAAGCAGGATTATCCGACGCCAGGGTCATGGCCCAGGATCTCCTGGAGGGTGTGGCTCATCCCGTAGACACCTCAGCTCGTGGCCTTATGCAGGGGGTTGATACCTCACGGCAGGCGTGGCTGCATGCTACCAAATTCTCAAAAGAAGTGCAAGGTGTTAGACCTTCTGTTTGATGGTAAGGAGCTCTTTCATTCTACAACAGATGTAGAGCTGACCAAGACGAAGGATAGCACTCAAACAGCTAAGTCCTTGTCGGTCCTTGTTAAAGCCCCTTTCAAAACCCAGAGACCGTTGTCGCAAAGCCGACCCTCCTCTGGCTTTAGGGGCTTCCTAGACCAGAAATCTCGCAGAGTGGATACCCCTTCGGGGAATAACCACCGGAGGCAACAATGGACTCAGTTTTTCTCCCGCTCCTCAGCCTCCTCCTCAGGTTCAGGTGGCAACACCACCGAGAAATCTACAAAATGAGGGTTCTCCGCGCTCACACGAGACCCCGGTGGGAGGACGCATCGCGTCTCATTGGGAGGTGTGGCAGACCATCACCGAAGACAGATGGGTCTTGTCAGTTGGGCGGGCTTCTGCTTACCCCCACCCATTGCCCCACCTTTCAACCCTCCTTTTCAGCTGTCGGGCTTGCCCTCCCTCAAAGCCAAGGTTCAGAAACTTCTGGACCTCAGCTGTAGAACCCATTCCCCTTAGGGAGCAAGGGGAGGGCTTCTACTCCCGGCTGTTTACGGTGCCCAAACCCAACCAGGCTGGCCTGTGCACCATCCTAGACCTTTCCCAGTTCAATCTTTTCCTACCCCAAGAGAAATTCAAGATGATCACGCCCGGCCAGATACGGTCCTCCTTGCAAATGGGCGATTGGCTCAGCGTGGTGGATCTTCAGGATGCGTACATGCCTATTCTGATTTGGAATCCACACAGGAGATGCCTCCGTTTCTCTTTGGGAAAGGAGCACTTCCAGTTTCGAGTGCTTCCTTTCGGCCTCAGCTCTGCGCCGCGTGTCTTCACGAAGATGTCGGTGATTGCGGCCTATCTTTGTCTGCAGGGTATCCATGTGTATCCGTATTTGGACGACCCCCGCTGAAAGCAGCAGGCAATCTTCAGTCTCTCCTTCAGCTCCTGTTCCATCTTGGGCTGTCGGTGAACTGGCGGAAATCTTCCATGACGGTCTCGCAGGATTGATTTTCCTGGATTTTTGCTGGAACACGATCGACTGCAGATTGTACCTGACCGGGGACAGAATGGCAGATCGGTTAGGCACGTGTCAGATGTTTGCGCAGTCGGAGAGCATGTCGGCCTGGTGGTTTCAGAGCCTTCTGGGACTCATGGCCTTATGCGTGTTGGCTCTTCCTCTTGCTCGTCTCAAGATGAGGACTCAGATGGCTCTTCGGAGTTCTTGGCGTCAGGCTGTGGACCCGGATTCCAAGCTGATAATAATGCCGGCTTCCATGAGAGTGGACCTGGAATGGTGGTTATCTCTCAGCAACCTGTCAGTGGGTGCAGGGTTTCAGGACCCAGTGCGACGTTGGATCCTCTTCAGGTCTCGGATCTCCGGTCGCCTCAGGACTAGCTCCTCCACATAAATCATTTAGAGCTTCTGGCGATCTTCCTAGTGCTCAAGGCGTTCAGACCGATCATAGCCAACAAGGTGGTCCGCATATGCACGGACAAAGCAGTGTCGATGTATTACATCAACAAGCAAGGGGGAACAAAGTCTCCCCCTCTCGTGGACCTGTCCATCCAGATTTGGGAGTGGGCTGTGCTTCATGGCGTTTGGCTGCTTGCCGTGCACATCCCGGGCCAGCTGAATGTCACAGCGGATGCCCTCAGCCGGCGGACAGTGGTCAGCTACGAGTGGGAGTTGAAGGCGGAGGCCTCTTGTGGATTTTCTTGCGTTTGGGCACACCAGAGGTGGACCTCCTCGCTACGGCGGTAAACAAGAAGCTTCCTCAGTATGCCTCCAGAGGGGGGCTGGGAGCCTCCTCTCTGGGGGATGCTTTTGAGATTCCATGGCACAACATGAGAGCTTACGCCTTTCCCGCCTCTGCCTCTAGTCCATCGAGCAATTTGGAAGCTGAAGAACTTGGTGAACTGTTCCCTTCTACTCATAGCCCCGTGGTGGCCGGCCAGGTTTTGGTTCTTGGAACTTCAGCACCTGTCGGTGTAACCGCCGATCAGGTTACCAGTAACCCCCGATCTTCATCAGGGGGAACAGCAGATGTGGCCCCCCTCCCCACAATCGCTCAGCTTGGCGGCATGGTGCCTGAGTTCAAGTCTTTAGAACATCTTCACTTGTCTGCGGATAACATGCGTATTATCCTGGCAGCCAGAAAACCCTAGACTAGGTCCCAGTACAGAAGCAAATGGCTCAGGTTCGGTCATTGGTGTTTAAACAGACAGTTGGACCCAAAGGGGTGGGGGGGGCTACAGTTGACAGTTTTGTCCTTTGTATCCTTCTTAGCAGAGTCGGGTGTCCATGTTCTGTCATGCAGAACTTACCTTTCAGCGGTTTCCGCTTACCTTTCTACAGACCAATGCTGTTACTCTCTGAGTAACCCAGTGGTTAAGAGGCATTTTGCAGGCTTGACACGCCTCTATCCTCCAATTCGTAGTCTACACCCGTCGTGGGATCTAAATGTAGTCCTGACGGCGTTGTCATAAGCCTTTCGAGCCAATGGCCACGGTGGACTTCAAGTACCTGTCCTGAAAAGTGTCCTTTTTGGTCGCCGTTAAGTCAGCAAGGCGGGTGAGTGAGCTCCAGGCCTTGTCGGTGGAGCATCCCTTTTTGGTCTTTCACAAGAATAAGGTACTCCTACGGACGAATCTGAATCAGTCGATCTCCCTGCCGGTCTTTTTTCCTAACCCTACCTCAGAGGCAGAAAGGGTTCTGCATTGTCTCGATGTCAGAAGGGCTCTTAAGTTCTATCTGGATAGAACCTCCGAGCTTAGGAGTTCTCAACTGTTTGTGACTTTTGGTAACCCTCAGGGTAAGCGGGCGTATAAGGCGACTATTTCTCGGTGGATCGCCGCCTGCATTACGGAGTCTTTCACCGTCCAAGGGCTGAAACCTCCTAAGGGTATTCATGCACACCTGGTGCGGGGCAAGGCAGCTGTGGTTGCTTTTCAGAAATATGTCCCCTGGGAGTCCATCGCTAGGGCAACTACTTGGGCCTCCCCATCTGCTTTTTGTAAGCATTATTATCTTGACATGAGCTCGAGCTGATGCTCAGTTTGGTCAGGCTGTGCTGAAGAACCTTTTTCAGTAAGGTGTATTTCCATCCAGGAGTGCTTGGGAATCTCCCATAAGTATGGAGGAAAGGGGACGGGACGTAGGAGTATAACCAGGTTACTCACCATAGAGACCACCTTACTCCTAGTCCATAGTCCCCTTTCCTCCATCCGCCCGCCCGGCGTCCCCTCTAATAAGGTTCCTCTTTTATTGCTAATAGGTCTCTGACCTGGCGATGGAAAGGACTGATGGGTGATGCGCGGGGTGGAGCCAAGGTGGGCGGGGTTACGGCCATGTGCCGGGCCCCGTGCAAGAAAGAGAGGAAGGACACATTTTTGGAAAAAATGTTTTTTGATGCTGTTTACAAAGTGCTCCGGTCCCGTCCCCCAGGACGGAGATATGTCCCATAAGTAGGAGGAAAGGGGATTATGGACTTGGAGTAAGGTGGTCACTATGGTGACTAACCTGGTTAATTTATGCCCCTTTCTAGGTCCTCCTTCCCGAGGAGACGGGGAAAACAACCTGGTTGGATCTTACATTCCAGAGAGAGAGTAAGTCACACAGCCACTGGATTAATGATTTTCTCTATGGGAAAGGGCCCTATATTGTGGTGTTTTAAGTTTCTGAGGACAGGAAGGGATTTGGATATGTCGGGTTGATAAAAAGACAATATCTTTCTCGAGATAGAAGGGACTTGGTTTCCTTTTTCTATCCACATGTATCTTGGCTTCATTTGGCACGTGTGTTAAGTGGTGCAGAGCATTATTTTGACCTGTCTGTAGCTAGTTCACTAGATCCGCCGGAATAGAATTAGCAGAGGTATTCATAACAGGCCTAGAAACCTGATGCGGTCAGTATGAGACATGTAGGGAGGTATGAAAAGCGTTATTGTATGCAAATTCTGCGAAGGGTAAGAGTGAAACACAATTATCATGTTCGGTGGTAAACGGCGTTGATATTGGGCCAAGTCTGGTTTACTCTTTTGGTCTGTCTGCGTTAGATCAGTTATGAAATCCATCAGACAAGTATGTGTGAGGCGTCAGACATGCGAGAGGGACACATGGTTGTAGTTTTTCCAAGGTTTGCCATTTTTATTGAAATAAAAGGGGTGCGATAAACGCCTATCTGTTCCTATACTAACAAGAAGGTTCTGTGGGAAACCGGAGGGTATTCTCACTCATGCGCCCCTTGAATCCTCTGCGGAGGTGGGCAGAGAAAGGCCATCGCTCTTGGATCCCGACCTTTGGGATGGGGAATCACCTGGGTGGAGGGTCCTTGAGGATTGGAATGGGGTGCTCTCCGGCGAGACACGTTGTGAATACTCTCAATCCATAGTAGGTTCGTCTCCCTCCCTTTTTCCCCCCTCTGCTCTTAAATTTTGTGCTTTATTGCTGTGATGTATTTCCCTCCCTTTCTGCCATGTGGGTGCTTTGAAACATTATATTCTTATTGTATAAGCAC
Organism: Ambystoma mexicanum; assembly: GCF_040938575.1. NCBI lineage: Eukaryota > Metazoa > Chordata > Amphibia > Caudata > Ambystomatidae > Ambystoma > Ambystoma mexicanum. The sequence goes on from NC_090940.1 coordinate 2,423,111, forward strand.
CTAACAAGCAAACAATAAATAAATAACCCTTTCCTTAATGATCACCGACCTAACCCTCCCACGAACTTAGGGGCCTTTATGGCGACTTAGACACAGGAAGACCACCACTCCCACCTAGGCAGTCATTGGCTGATGCCAAGTGATGCCTTTTAATCATTCCATTCTCCCCCTTCCCTCTCTCCCATTTTCCCCGCCTTGTCCCCCCCCCACCCCTCTTGTTTGTCTCCACACAGGAGACTTCAGAACTCCCAATGGATCCTCCAGTTCAGCATCTCTGAACTCCGGCAATTCAGTTTTCAGCTCGAAAAACGGTCCTGACGAAGATGGCTCTACCCATCATCGCCATTGAAACCGGTCGACCAGTGGTCATGAGGGCTCTCATGACCAACCTTTTGATTTCTCCCACATCAGTAGAGACAATATTTGAACACTTTCTGCTCGCACACTCACATCCACTGAGTGAGCTGTTTTTTTTTATATAAGAGCCACCTTTTAGCTCCCCAGCTCTACAGCTGTTTTTTACCCTTTCTTGCCAGTGGGTTCTCCAATTGTACTTTTTTGCATTCCAACTATTACAGCTACAGAATCTAATCCACTGTTCTGTTGATCACTGCAACACCATTTGGATTACACTACAAATATTTGTTATATATTTTTTAATTATTCTTTGGATACTCAGTCTGTCACCAGACACAGCCACTAGTATAGAAGGTTAGGGACAGTACTATTAGATAGGCGATACATCACGCGCCACCCAGGGATAGGCACCCCCGCTAGGGAGAGGGTGGTCTTCGCCAGGGTGAGGTACGCTGAGCCGGGTGGCCCTCCTTGTTCCTGAGTGTGAGCGCTCAACTACTCAATTTTGTATCTATGAATATCTCTTTGAATAACTACCTTCCTATATAACAGTTGTTTTTGTGCTACCCCTTTATGGCATAAGCCAGTTCCCCTCTTTTTCCCACATGGGTCACTTGATAGAACTGAGACAAGGACGAGGAGACTGAGTAACGAACACCACACTTTTTCACCACTTTGGTACTGCGACAAGGAAGATGCCTATAGAGTTAGAAGGGTCAGGCATGTCCCTTTTTAACTGTGGTCAGGCCAGTCTTATTGATGGTTCACACCTGCAGCATGTCCGGGGGCTACATAAAGACCAGTGCAGCAGAGAATGAAGCAACTGGGAGAAATCAGCAGGAGACCCTGCTACAGAGGAGGCAGCCGGGGTGGGACCGGACGAGGAGCCAGGACGGGGGCAACCTTTTAAGGGGACTTACACAGCCCATAGCCAAAGGGCTGTGTAAATGTTTGCAGCCCGAGGCCTCCATAAGCCGTGCTCGGCAGCAAGAGCTGCAGGTGAGCACCAAGAAAGGGGGATGCTGTCTGCATCCAGAAAGCACAACTCTGGGAGCTGGTGTGCAGAAGACATGCAGCAAGCAGCAGAGTGTGAGAGAAGGAGACGCCACAAGCCGGTGAGTTTCAAAGGAGTACGCATGAATGCCCGGCTGCTCCATTTATGCAATTGAATGCTGAACTAAATGGAACTTTCAGAATTACACAAAGCAAGGCTACTTGAATGCCGACTAAATAGAACTTGGAAAATTAAGCAAAGCAGAGCTTATTGAATACCAAACTAATTTAAACTTTAAAACCAAAACAAAAGTAACACTTGTGGAATACAGTGAAACCAATGCATATTGCAAACTGCACAAAAGAGAGCTTTCTGATTAAGCGTCATGAATACTTATTGAACACTAAATGGAATATTGAAATTAAGCATTGTAAGGGTGGAATCGAATAACCCAAGCAATTAAAAATGCATTGCCCATACACCCAAGTGGAAAGCAGTTACAGCAGAGGCACAAGGGTGACAAAGAACAGAAGAAGGCGGTTGTGAGTAAAACACCCTCAACTGAACTCTTGTCTAAATGCAGAGCTGCAAGGCTGAACAGTTTGATGGGGAGGTGAACAAGTGTGGCAGAGCCAAGAGGCTGAGGACAACAAGCCAGAAGTCAACACCTTAAAGATAAGAGGCCGACTGTCAGGATCCTGATTGTGTGGCCTCTGACGGTAGGACCGTTTGGTCTGACAACTGAACCTAGACCAGTGAGCCCTACACATTGAAAACCTAGACATTGTAATAGCGGAGATAGGCTTTGGGAAGGGAGCCCTCAGACTTGAATGGCTACATTGCGTGGTCTTGGGAACAAAGATGTGCGCGCTTTTGTTTTCTGTGAACAGTCATGCTGGAAACTTGGGGAAGGTAACCCCAGAAGATTGTTTTTTTTAACTAGATTACCGTGAACTGGAGAAAGGTAATCTTGAGTCCTTTTCATGGAACTTTGTTATACCTGGGGAACGGGAGCTGAGAGAAAGCTGTGAGCTGGAAGAGGCTCAGAACTTTTAGTTGAACTTTTGGTTTTCACATCCTTACCCATTGGTTAGCTTTGGTTGTGAGAGCAAGCATAGGTTTTGGATACAGACTTTTAAGTTGAGCTCTTTGACTCAGACTTTCCTTAGTTTAGTTCAAGTATGGAAATCTATCCTTAGTATAGGATAAGTTGCCTTCTACCATCCTGACATTTGATTTAATGAAGGATTTTACTTTGAATTTTAAGTGAAGGCTTCATGACTTCACAGTTCCTACCTAGCAAACTAACTACTAAAGGATGTCCTAGTGTCCATATGTTTCTGACCCTCACACTAACACATATAACCAAAACGTGTTGTATCGTGTCCTTTAGATCGCAATCAGCTACTCTCTCGGGAAGCCCTTTGATGCTAATGTTCGATCTCCTCTATCAATTTTTGAGATCTTCATTCTGAAACTCCAAATTATGCATGGCTGTTGCAAGTTGTTCAGTCAGGGTATCCGTCTTGTGGGTATCTCCTACCAGCTCCTGTCTGACATTTTCTGCAGAGTCCAATCTTTTCCTTAATTCTGTCATTTCACCTTTCACTTCCTGGAGGGATTGAGCCAGTTCATTTCTAATTCAACTCGGCTGGGACTGTATGGTCTGTCATTTGATCACTGAAGTCCTTAAAACATTGTTGAAACGCTTCTTTAGTAATCATTTGTTCCATAGACCGGTCTGGGGGCCCTGCCGCATCTTCCTGGACCTGGGTGGTCTGTTCTTCAGCTAATTCCACTTCCACTTCCCGTTCCTTGCACCAAAGTTTTTGCAGCGCACCATCTTGATGCTTTTCTGCCTCTTTTGGGGTGGGTGCCCCATCTTTAGTGTCCTTTGGCCTGTTCTTTGACATCTTGAAAAGGTGTATGCAGTGCCTTCTTATCACTGCGACAGTCTCCGCTGTCCAACCAGAAGGCTCAACTTACTCCTGTGATTTATACTTATAGGGTACCACAGATTAGAGTCCCTCAACCATCCACTTTTATTCCCTGTAGCTCGCCAAGGTCCTTCCACTTCCAAGGAGCCACACCTTGTGCCCTTCCTTTGTGGCTCTCGGGCGATACTTTAAAGTTCCCCTACAACCACAAGGCCACACCGATCTCAGTGCAAGTCCTCTTTCTGCCTGATTCGCTCAAGTCCAAATTTCACATTGGTGGAAACCTTTAATGCCCTACTAAACTGCTAGCTACCCAAAATACCCAGACAAGTCAGCTCTTACCCCAGTGAAGTTCCAAGCCCATCCTCAGCTGTCCATAACTGGCCTTAATTCCAAAATGGCGATCGGGCGGGCCTTGATGTAGTTTCTTGCTTATCCTTCGCCATCCAGCAGGATCGGTTCCCATCCTTAATTCCAGGGGTACCCACACCTTCCTCGGGTTGCCACAACAATTTACCTGCTCCCTCTAGGGTGGAGTGTTTGAGGCGCCCGGTGGGAGCCTTCTCACGGTGTTATCTTGTTGGCAGCCATCTTGGAATCCCCTGATTAGCACTTTTGATCTTCATTAACTCACTGTCCCTCTTCCTCGTTGCAGTACCCCAGGTAGTATGGCTATTGAAGTCCATAGGGGTGGTTGCACTGTTTGGATCTACTTTACAATATGCCACCAGTGTTTCATGGAGAATAGAGGAATCAGGAGTGAAAGCAGTTACCACTCCCTCTTCGTAGGAGTCCCCTGCCATGTGATTCTCCCTCATAATGCAGCCCCTGGGGGTAAGGATCAGGTATTGGCTGCCTTCCGCTGGCCACATAGGATATTTTAGGCTGGGGATCAGTGCTGACTCCACAGGATTCATCACACTCGTCATGAAAGTGTATGTTTTGACACCATAGCTGCGCTTATGAAGTCATTCTAGTCTGGCAAAGAAGTATATTGGGTAATCCTTAAAGCCTAGGACAGAGAGACACAGCGAAATATACCTGGCAGGAGAGTATACCAGGAAATCTAAAGAGTTAATTTGAAGAGTTCCCAGCAGTGGAGTACACCAGGCAACCGTTCTTGGAAAGGTAATGTAAAAGACATTTTGCCATCCTGTCATTTGTGAAGTAGTTGAAACAAATGGACATTCTTGCATCTATTAAAGCTGAAGAGATTTCCTTTGCCACCTTCCAAACGGTGTAACGGGAGAAGGCATTTCAACCTATTTCCAAGGAATCCTTCTTTAGGAAAACACCATTTTATTCCATTACTTAACAGACTGCCTTTGTGAAAGAAATATCTCGGCCATCCTTTTAAACTCAGACCTTAAAGACACTGTCGTTGACTTACCTGAAATAATCCAGAGGAAGGGAAACCCTCCTGGATTCAAGTATTATTTTGTTCATGAAGTACAATTTAGAACATTCACCTTGCACCTTTTTGATTATCTGTTTAAGGGTGAGGGTCAGATATAGTTTGGACACCAGGATTGTATTATTTTGGATGATGAGACATAGACTAATCTTTAGATTTTGTTTCTTAGGTAGGGGAACTCTGGTTAGGATAGGGACAGAGAGGCATTGATTCGGTCCCTTTTCTCTAATAATGTCTCATGTTGAAAATATTACCTTTTTGTGTCTGCCTCTCATTTGTGAACCCTCACAATTGTCTTAACGGACAATGCAAGATGGACTGTTATATGAGAAATGAGACTGAATCCAAGACTAAACCATCTACAGAAAAGATGGGTTCAGGAACATCCTTGGGCGCTAGCATGATTTGTTGTTGAGCAAAGGTCATATGAATGAAGTTGCCTGTAGCTCCTCTGTCGAGGCTGAAATCTCCTTCCAGACATAGTTGTGGAAACGTAGGTCAACTGGAACAAATGGATGGGTGGGTGGGTGGGTGGGGGGGAGGGGGGCGTGGGCCATACTACATCTAAGGAATGAAGAACAATTGTATAAGGCGCAGTAGAGTATTCCTCCTCTCTAACACGCAATGTCGTTTGCCTACCTTCCCGTAGGTCTCCGTTTACACTGATAGTGTGCTCATTGTCCCACCAGTAGTAGCACAGGTGTAGTTTCCTTCTTCTTTCTCGTTCTTCTGATGTCACAGCTCCTTTCCAACACTGGTCATGGTGGAGGCGCAAGAGAAGGCGCTATACTATTGCCATTACCTTTTCCAAGATTGCGCCTGGAACGGCACGCATTGCTACAGTGGTTTCCTGCACTCATGACCGCTTCCTGATTCCGTCCCGTCTGGGTCCGAATGCAGAATATCAGCTGTATTGGACGAAGGAGCAGCGCGTTGCTACTTCCCATAGAGATGCTTCGTGAGTTTACACGCACACTATCTTATTGTTGGGTCCACTGTTACTCTGAGCTTCTAACCCGGTTTTCCTGCATTCTAGAGATTCCGATCCTGCTTTCCCACTTCCTTCCCTCCCAACACTCGAAATACTCGCCAAATCCGTACAGTTACAAACGGTAGGAGTAGTCCCATTAACACGCATGCACACTGCCACAACACTGCTCACAGCTGACAACTCAGTTTCTTTTTCTCTTATCGATAGTGTGGAAGGATTCTCCAAATGATCTTAGAGACTGCGCCGGTCTCTCTTCCCAAGCCGCATCCCGGAGACACATTTCTTCCATAAAAGGTGGCGATTTTTGCTCTTTCCTCTCTCTCCTTCCCTGACGGTGATCCCGCTTTACCCCTGCAGCCAGCAGAAGGAGATTCCATTCTCTTAACCTCGCAAACACCTTAAGAAATACAAGGGTATGGATAATTGTCCTTTTGAGTCTCCTAACTAGTTTACACTTGAGATTTACCCTTTTCCTGTTCTTCTAGGATCTACTTCCCACATCCCGCGGCAAGCAGCTTCAGTCATGCTTAGAAGAGACCAGGCAGCCCACATCCCTCAGCCTCCAACCATCAGTAGTTTCTACCCTATAGGGTTCCCTGTGCACCCTATTTCTCCCAGCTATCTCTTCTTGGGAGAGGAGAGACAGAGTGGTCAGGGGGATCTCTCATGGTCTCCAGTTGCGACAGCTGATCCAGGTTAGTGCCAGCCTATTATCAGTCTGATTTGTCTGTGCATGCAAATTCATGATAGTGACGCCATCACAGGCAAGGCTGTCAGCATGGATCAGATGCAGCAACCGATGGTTGCAGTACAGTCTTTAACTCTCGAGGTACATGGATTAAAGCAAGAGAATGCTTACCTCTGACAACAGGTAGCCCGAGCCCCACAGGGGTCAGATTCCCCCGGGTCCCTTACCCGGAGCTAAGTATTACAGTAACCCTCACAAGCTTAAGGAATTCCTCGAAGCTTGCACCGTTGCTTTCAAGGCAGCATTCTTCCCTACAGATAGACAAAGTAGTCCACATGATCTCTCATCTTACAGGAGCGGCTTTAGCCTGGGCCACTCCTTTGTTGACCACAAACAATCCCATTCTTACCATCCGGCATTCGTTCAGTCTGAAAGCCATGTTTAGTCATCAAGAAATCAGTCTCCTCACAGGAGATTATTGGACTTCAAAAAAGGCTCTCAAGACCTTTTGACGTATGTAACTCGATTGAAGCAAATGTCGGCAGATGCTGCATGGCCCGACGACGCCCTGATCACTATTCAGGAGAGGATTTACGGAATATTTAAAAGATGAGGTCTCCAGGCTCCCCCGCCCAGCCAATCTGGCTGAAATGGATCACGCCAACTGAGCAGCTGGACTATCGTCTCCAGGAAAGGCATAGTGAGATGAGGGGCAGACCGGTCAGAAGCCGTCTCTGCGATGTCATCCCGACCCCTGATGGTGGAAGAACCTATGCAGCTGGGGGTAGCCCCGAGACCCGGAAAAGAACAAAGCAGACGAACCCTGGGTTTGTGTATGTTTGTGTATGTACTGCGGTTCTAAAGACCCTTTGGTACGGGAATGCCCGGTCGTAGGGGGAACCGCGAATTTGGACGAAATCCAGGGTTCCCCAGGATAGTCTTCTATCCAATAACAGACACAACCGATACCCCTATGGTGGTGTTGCTGATGAAAATTCCTTTGGAACATCGAACTGCATAATGTTCCAGCACTTGTCGACTGTGGTGCCGCTGGCAACTTTATAGACTACCAGTGGGCCACCAGTATGGGTATTACCCGCACTTCCAAGGACCTCTCCATCCCTGCGGAAATCGTGGATGGGAGTCCCCTTACTTCCGGGCCCATCCGATAACAGACTGTTCCCCTGCATATGTTGATTTCTTCACATAAGGAAAACGTCAGTTTCGACATCATCAAAGAGGCCCACTAACCTATCATATTAGGTCTAGCCTGGTTACGCCAACACAATCCCTAAGTTAACTGGACTGCCGTTACCTTAGTCTTGGGTTCAGAATATTCTCTCCCGTTGCCTGTCCCAGGTTTCGGTGGGACTACATACTGCTCCCCCCTGCCCTACATCTACTACGAACACCACCATTCTGAGCTATGTGAGTGGAATCCCTGAACACTACGCCTCATACCAGGAGGTGTTTGCATCCCCTCGATTCTCTGAACTCCCTCCTCATAGGAGAGATGATTGTAACTTCGAGCTGCAACCGGATCAGCCCGTTCCCTTTGGGAGAACGTACATTCTATCACAAAAGGAGAAGACGGTACTCAAGGAATACATACAGACCAATCTGCAGAATGGGTTGATCTCGGAATCTACCTGTCCTGCAGAAGTTTCCCTTTTCTTCATCCCAAAGAACACAGAATTACTATGCTCCTGCATAGACTTTCGAGGGCTCAACAAAATGACCATCCCCGACCCGTACTCGATGCCCCTGATCCCGGACATCCTTGAAGCCGTAAAAGGTGCCACGATGTATACCTACCTATGTTAGACCTACGAGGAGCATACCATCTTATCTGAATAAAGGCGGGAGACGAATGGAAGACAACATTCCGTACTCCCTTCGGTCAATTTGAATACAGCGTAATGCCCTTAGGATTGTCCAACACCCCAGTTGTCTTCCAAAGATTCATGGACCACCTTTTTGCCCCTGTGTTGTTGCACTTCATAGTGGTGTATTTAGATGAGATCTTGGTGTTCTCCGCTATGGAACCTGATCATAGTTGACATGTCCAATTGGTGCTGGGCCGACTTCAAGAGAACCAGCTCTATTGTGAATTCAATCGACGTCATGTCACCTACCTGGGGTATGTGTTACCAGCTGAGGGCATCTCGATGGATCCTGCGAAGGTCACCTCTCTTTTCAATTGACCCCCTATGTCTACAGTCAAGGAAATTCAGCGCTTTTTGGTGTTTGGGAATTTTTACAGTACGTTAATTCCACATTTCTCTGTAATCATCCTTCCCCTCACCAGACTCCTTAGGAAAGGAGTTCAGTTTCAGTGGGATTCCCAAGTCCAAAAATCCTTTGAGCATTTCAAGCACGTGTTGTCCACTGCACCTATTCTGATCACTGCAGATCAGGGAAAGGAATTAGTTTTGGAGACTGATGCCTCACATCAGGCCCTCAGGTCATTCTCCTTCAAGAGATTGATCTAGGAACTGAATGCCCAGTCGCCTACATGTCCAAAACCCTGTCCATCAGAACTGAACTATTCAGTTTTAGAAAAGGAATTATTGGCTATCAAGAAGGCATTTGAGTAGTGAAGAAATAGTCGGCAAGCTAGATGAGCTCACTACTTCTCGCCGTACAACATCCTCTTCACAGTCCTTCCAGGAAGATGTAACCTCCAAGCAGATGGCTTGTCAAGAAAGGAGCTACGACCGGCAGTCATGTTTCACTTTGAGAAGGTCTTCCCCAAAGCAGTATTTCTCCACATAACAGATTTTCTGCAGAAATCGGCCACGCTTTCAAGGAACACGAAGACGAATGTCTTTGACTAACTGAGAAACACGACTTGCTACCAGAAAGAGGCTATTACTTTCGAGGTCATCAAGTATTACTCTGGGCCAATTTCGGATAATTTCAATTTGAAGAGAATGTGTCACGACTCCCAAGCAGCCGGCCACCAAGGCATTGCCAATACCACCAAATTGATTCAGAGACCTTTCTGGTGGCCGCCGATGACCAAGACTGTGTCCTCCTGCTCTATTTGTCTTCAGTCAAAATTACCCAGATTGTTCCCTTTAGGACATCTAGTCAAGATGCTGGTGCCAGAGAAGTCCTGGAAAATAATTTTGACGGACATCGTCAACTTACCTCAGTCACGGGGTTCCACAGCAATTATGGTGACCATAGACTACTTTACTAAACTTGCCCATTTTGTACCCCTTCCAGGAGTTCCCACAGCAGCTCGCATGGCGCAGATGTTTATTTACACCATTTTTTCACGGCATGGTCTGCCAGAAACCATCGTATCGGACCGGGGCCCAGGGCCCACAGTACACCTTGTGGTATTGGCAACACATCTGTGCTAGTCTTAACATGAAGAGCGCACTGAGCTCTGGCTTTCATCCCCAAACCAACGGGCAAACAGAGCGGCTGAACCAGACATTGGAGGGATATCTGCGATGCATTATTTATGCTGCACAAGATAATTTGGGGGGACCCTCCTCCCCTTAGCAGAATTAGCATATAACAATGCCTCTCACTCTGCTATAAAGTCCAGTCCCTTCTGCTGCACGCATGGGTTCCACCCTACCCATTTCCCAACCACATTGCCAACATCATTCCGGTTTCCAGATATTGATTCTTTGCTGATGGACATTCAACTGGGACATAAGGCGGCTCAGATCGCTCTGCGAAAAACTCAAGAACGGGTCAAACAGTTTGCAGACCGACATAGGTCCCCCACTCTGAATCTTTCGGTAGGAGATCCAGTCTGGCTGTTAACTCGTTTCTTGCCTCAGCATCTGGTACCCTCCAAGTTGTCTCCTTTATTTTTTTGCCCCTTCAAGATCACCTAGAAGATGGGTTTGGTTGCCTTCCGTCTCAAACTTCCTCTAACATGGTCCCGGATACTTCTGGTGTTCCATGTATCCCAGATCAAACCTGATGTTCCAGACCGCTTTCATCGTAACAGAGCATCTCATCGTCCTCCGCTGTCTACCGCAACAGGGCAGGATTTCGTAGTCTCCGGTATTTGTGACTCCAGGTACTTCAGGTGCCGCCTCCAGTATCTTGTAGATTGGAGAGGATATTCTCCTGCTGATAGGTCCTGGGAGCCTGCTTTCGCAGTGCACACCACCTGTCTGGTGCATCAGTTCAATCATCGACATCCCAGGAAGCCAGGATGCGCTCCTCTTGGAAGGGGGCATACTGTCGCATCTCCTTTCCAACACTGGTCATGGTGGAGGAGCAGGAGAAGGCTCTATGCTATTTCCAGTACCTCTCCTAAAATGGCGCATGGAACGGCAGGCATTGCTACAGTGGTTTCCTGCATGCATGACAGCTTCCTGAACCCGCCCCTTCTGGGTCCAAACGCGGAATATCGGCTGCGTTGGACGAAGGAGCAGCGCGTCGTTACTCCCCATAGACGCTTCATGAGTTTACACGCGCAGTCTTATTGTTGGGTCCCTCTTTTTCTGCATTCTAGAGATTCTGATCCTGGTTTCCCGCTTCCTTCCCTTCCAACACTCGAAATACTCGCCAAATCCGTCACAAACGGTAGGAGTAGTCCCTTTAACACTCATTCACACTGCCGCGACACCGTGCACAGCTGACAAGTCAGTTTCTTTATCTCTTACCGATAGGGCAGAAGGATTCTCCCTTTGACATTTGAGCCCGCGCCTGTCTCTCTTCCCAAGCCGGTCCCGGGGACTCGATTGCTTCCATACCAGGTGGGGTCTCTTGCTCTTGCTCCCTCCTCTCTCTTCTTCCCTGACAGTGACTAATCTGATCCTGATTTCCACCAAAGAAGGGAGGGTCCATTCTCTCTTACTTCGCAAACACCTTAAGAAATATGAGGGTACGGATAATTGTCCTTTGAGTCTCCTAACTAGTTTCCACTTGAAACTTAACCTTTTCCTGTTCTTCTTCCATGCTCTGCTTCCCATGTCCCGTGGCAAGCCACTTCAGTCTCCTTCAGCCACTCCTAGATGGGACAGACAGCCCACAGACCTCCGCCTCCAGCAATCAGGGTTTTTTTACCCCAGAGGGTCTCCTTGGACACCCTGTTTCTCCCAGCTATCTCTTCTTGGGACAGGAGAGACGGGGTGGTCAGGGGATATCTCATGGTCTCCAGTCGCGGTAGCTGATCCAGGTTAGTGCCAGCCTATTACTATCTGTCTGACTTGTCTGTGCATGCAAATCCATGATATCTGAAGAGGTGAGACTACCCAATTGCATAGGTTTGGTGACTGAAAGGAGGGGGGTTTTGAGCTACGGTTCTTGGCTGGGGATGTTTTCTTTTGTCATACCTTTGCTTTTCTCCTCTACACTCCCCTATAAGTTGATCTAGCCGTACGTCTAGGGAAACTTATTCCGCGAACCCTTCCGTGGGAGTACACATAGGCTCATAGCATCCTTTTAACTTGTCTCGTAATCTTTATATAGAAAGCTGAATGCTTGTGTGTATGATTGTCCGGCTATACAAATCCAAATTGATGAATCTCGGTCTACCAAATTTAGCATGGATTGCTCTTTTGTCTGGGGCAAGATCGTAGTCTGTTTGGATGCAAAAATCTTCTATGAAAAAAAAAATGTGGGGATACAAAACATTTTTATTCATTTTATCGCGACACTCCAAATATGGGAAATGGCAAGGTTACAGTTTACTTACATTTATTCACCAGAAGAGGGCACAATCGACCAATCTTTCTTGGACGTTTTCTCAAATGTGCTGAAGCCATTGAGTGACAAACATGGCGCACAAAAAACGAACATCGCTTGGATAAACTCCATCTGATGCAAAGCAACAATCAATATCAAGAGCTTCTGAAACACAACAAACAGCAGCACAACTGGACAAGAGCAACATCCTCCAGGGCATGTGAGACACCAGAGCAAACTGAAGCAAGACTTCCTGACAAGGTGACAAGCGCCACATGCTCCAGGGCACATGAGACGCCACGCGATTAGGACACGGGCAATGCTGTGTGCCCCAGCTAGACGCTATAAAAGAGGGTGAGCTGTACATCTCCTGCCCATAATGTCTGCAACAAGGTTTTGAAATCTGGCTACATAAGAGACGTTTGTTCCCTTGCCCTATCTCAACCAGGTCATACCGCACAGTTTGGGTGGCCTATTGTCTGTCAAACCTGGCTGAAAATGCCCTAGAAAAAGCAGCGAAAAGCGGCATAGTCCTGCAATATTGTATCATTGGAGTCTATGTAGGGGGTTTGCCATGCTAGTGTGATTTTTCTCTAAATAAAGTAGTATAAATGCAGCTTTCACTGAAGCGTAAAGGGTAGGCCTTTTTATGAAATGGATTCGACATTGGGTCTGAAAAGCCCTAAACTCTTGGGGGAGGGGGGGGGGGTCCTGTGATGAATCCTGTGCAGTCATCCCTGATCCCCAGCCCTAAATCCCCTCCCATGTAGCCAGAAGACGGCAGCCGCTACCTGATCCCGACCCTGGGGGTGGTATGAGGGAGGATCACATGGGAGGAGATGGCTGTCTGGGAGAACTGGTGACCCCATCAGGAGAGACGCAGTATGGCCCTCTTCCACATGAAGATTTTATAATCCCTGATTTCTTGATGGCATATGGCCAGTATACCAATCCTTCTAATGATACAACTCACAACTCAGACCTCTTCATGCTAGACACTCTAGGCAGGATGACATTCACCCTTTATGTACATTGGGTGTTCACATAACATCTTCTAGGTCTAACCATCTTGATATGAATGTAAATACAAAGCATTGTAACTTTACAAAGCCTCACTTTGAGGGACTTGAAGTCCCAGAAAACCTTTAGCACCTTTGACAAGGAAGAGGATAAAGGAGTTTATGTGGAGCAAGAAGCACACCAAGCTGAAGCGGTGCGCTTTTGGAGCAAAGAAGAATAGTAAGATGGAGATGCAGACCGGAGAGACTCGCGTTTGGGCATACTACACTGAAGGATGCAGGTGCTTCCTACCAGAGTGGAGTGAGACCGAGAGTGACATAGCCAAAGCAGAGCGGGGACCGGGAAGGAGCCGGCAACGGGGAGAAGGCGGCAAGAGTGCAGTATGCTACAGAGCAATCTTTCCACCAGTGAGTGAGAGAAGCCAGCAGGAAGACAGGAGAAGTGTCTGCAGAGCAGGGAATGCTTCTCCAGTGTTCTAACTTTGTGGCAGCAGTATGCCACAGGTCGGGGATGCCAAACACTGTTGAGTCTGCCCTGGAGTGTTGGGAGGCCCGGGTGCACCAGCAGCAATCACCAAGATGTTTTAAATGTCCACCAAATAGCATTGAAAGACTGCATTTACGTAAGTCTCCATATGAGGGATTGCCAGTATGGGGGAAGTTTGAATAAGTAGTAACTGAAGCCGGTGGGGTATAAAGCATTGAAGTAAGAACTGATATACTGGAGAAAGAAAAGAGTATTGCAAGATTGAGAAGACCTGGTGAAGGTGTTGCATCAGCCTTCTTGGAAAGGGGAGATACCTGGCAAGAGAGTACACATGGGTCTCTTCTGATCCCAGAGGATCTTTTGGGGGAGATATCTGGCAGGTTTATCAAACTCTGAAGGGAAAGCAGTCTAAGCAGACCTGATGGAAGTTTTGCATCAGGCAGCAGGTCTTTGGGGAAGAGATACCTGGCAGGAGAATATACCAGGTATTTTCAAGCCCAGAGAGGGGGATATCTGGCAGAAGAGTACACCAGTTAATCCAGCCAGAATATGTAAAAGGAGAAAGGACATTGTGAAACAAGTTCCTGGTAAGGGAACAGGAATTCTTAATAAATTGCTGAGGGGAAGAGACACTTTTTTTTCCACCATCCTTACAAAAACCTTAAATTGCTTTGAGGGAAACGCTTACATTCTTGAGAGAGTTGTATAAGAGCGACATTTCCACTACTCTTGGGGAATCCTTGTTTGGGAAGGACAATGTTTTCATCATCCCTGAGAAAGTGCTAAGAACAGCCTTGCTGAAGTTGCCAAGAAATACTTTACCATTCTTGAAACATAATTTATTTGGAATAGGCCATTTTTATCTTAAGGAGGTGTTATAGCTGGTAAAATAGCTCAGCGGGTTGAGCGCTCGCTGCTGCGATCTGATCGTGATCTGCAGGTCACAGGTTCGAATCCCGGAAAGGCCTACTCATCCTTCCTTCCGAGGTCGATAAAGGAGTACCAACTTCGGTTGGGTGATAGTGTATGTAAATATGTGCTCTGTGAAGTGCTTTGGATTAAGGTGCTATATAAATAACACATCATTATTATATGAAAGTCATTTCTACCACTCCTAAGGAACTATTGTCTGAACTGAACACCTTATACCTGAAACTATTAAGGGCACGGGAACGATCCTCTGGATCCAAGGGTTCTTCTGTTGGATTTATATACTTGGTTGAAACTGAGGCATTTACCTTGCACATTTCTTTTGTTCATTCTTAGTGTGGGGGGGTCACATTAGTTTTGGACACAAAGACAGTTTGCTTAAGCTGGACGACGAGACAGACTGTTCCCTAGTTTTGATTTCATAGGTAGGGAAACTCCCATTTGAATAGGGCATTTTTCCAAACCCTTACATTTTAATAAAATGTCTAATGTTGAGAACATTACACATTTTTGTCGCTCTCCTTTCCGACCCCTCGGTCGTGAGGAACTGGTAATGAAACGCAGACTCTGAGGACTCATGCTTGCTATTACATACTTTTATTGAAATAATAAAGGGGGTTGGGGAAGGCTTCACTGTCCCTAATCTAGGAGGTATTTACCTACCTCAACCAAAAACCAATGGTCTGTCCTCTTTCAAGATGTCCTAAGCAAAAATGTCCAAAATCCTATCCTTGCCCTCTCAATCAAGAAGGAACTATAAAATGCGAAAGGTAATGTTTTTAGCTTGGAAAGGTGCACAAATGTTCAGGTTCAACAAAATGGTATAAAACCAACAGAGGTTTCATATTCAAAGTGTTCATAGTTCCAGGGAATGGCTCCCTCCCCCAGGTTTCTCTCCACCAAAACAAAATCTCCAAAAGAATAGCCAAGTTCCCCAAGATGATAACCCCCCTCCTATTGGTGTTGCAATCCACTTCAGAAGAAATTACTCCCTTCCCCAGTTTATTTTCACAACCATCCAAGGGTGTGAATGTTCCTTGGATACTCTTTTTAAAGTCCCACAACTTGGGGGCGGGCCTCGGACTCCTACAACACCTGGTATGCTCCCCTACCAGGTTCTTTTGTACAGCACAAGTCTTTATGGGTGCAGGTCCCAGATCAGTTCTTCACCTGGTATACTCTGCTGCCAGGGCTTTGGGTTAGAATTCTCTTTCTGATACAGTGCAAAGGGGTTATGGGTCTGTTGACGAGGAGAGGTAATTACTGGCGGGCCCATTGATCAGCACTCACCTTCGAAAACCTGTAAATAAAGATAGCTGCACCGTGTGAGGACAGGGTGCAGGACTTACATACTCCAGCACAAATCAATACTAGGGACTCAGTAAGTTGGCAAAGGGAAGTCTGTTTAATGATACATGCATCATCTTATGGAAATCAGCAGCATCGCAAACGCCTGTCTCGCCCCGACTTCCTCGAACTTCAGTACAACAGCCTCTTTTATGGGCAAACTTCGTCATCAATGACGTACACTTCTATAAAAAATCATCATGCAATATAATTGGTTGGAAAAGGTAACTTAAGTATAGGTGTTAAATCTGTATATGAAAAATAAGGCATATGGCTTGGATAACTTATCAGGTGGGTGTCTATGCCCATCCTTCTACACCACACGTGATTGACGTCACTACAAGTACGACGTCTCATTGGTTACAATGTCTATAGGACTCTAGATTACATGGTCCCTTGTGATTGGGCGAGTTACACTCCTAAACATAAATCCACTTTTAATTAGCAGCATGCAGAATAGACACCCTGGTGCCTGGTGTCCCAAGGTTCACCCTGCCTCCCTTCCATCAATCGGTGGTTTAGGGCTATGTGTCAATTAGTTGGCTGAGTATGGCCTCGGATGTGTAGTCTCTTATCAGGAAAAGTTATGGCACCCTCTGGTTCTGGATGACTTCAGGCGGTGGTACATCTTCGCGCCTGCCTGGTCATGTGTTGGTCCACCGTGAATCTGCTTCAGTTTCCAACCTTTTGTGCATTTAATTCTGTATGCGCTTGCCCACCTGCATGGGCCTCTCTTATCTTGACCTTCACGGGATCTTGACCTTCACGCGCGGGCTGGCGTGCTCTGAAGTTGGAGCCTCGTGAGCTCATGCTCACCTCCCCTTCTCAGGTTGACCTCGATTTCCCCTGCATGAGCCATCCTTTAAGTTTCGATCCTGCTCTTTTCCTCTGCTTGGGCCTGGATATGAAACTTGGCCAGTCAGGCCTTGGCCGCCTGGGAGTACTTCTGTTTATACAAAATGGAGTCGCACATGTACATTGTGCTGTATTGAGGTAGATGTATAAGCAGACTCGATTACTTAGCATCTTGCGTTTCAAGCTTATTTACACACGTTCAATAAGGCGGTTGCTTCCATCTTGTCTCATGGCACCATTCTCATACGTTTTTCAGAGTGTCTTTCCCCTTCGTCCATTACAATTATCCTCGCAGTTGTTGGTACTGGCATGCATAGCTTTCAGTAGCCACTTCTGGTTCTTCTCGGGGCTGCCCAGGCCCTTAGTCTATTTCCATTGGCCTTCCATTAAGGCCTTCGGGGTTTCCTCGTGGACAGTCTATAAATACTCGTTGTTTCGTACCAATGGCAGGTACGGTTGTCTGATTGGGTACTGTGCTGCCCAGGGTTGCCTGGTTATGGGCATTTCAACAGGTATTGATCCTCTAATGTACACAGGGCAGAGGCCAATTGCAGCCCTTTGTTGGTTCAGCTGCTCCTCGTACGTCGCATACATTGGTGAGTACCTTACTGGCAACTTGCAATGGGGGGCAGGGGTGCAGGTTGATTCATCGACCACTCCTACTTCCTCCTTTATATTCAATTTCTTTGATTCCTCAGCTTCTTGCTCATCGTCTCCTGGTTTTACACAAGATGGCGTGAAAGTATGCAATTTTGGTGTCCATATCTTTAACACCCCTTTCAAGCTTCCTGCTGTTTTCACATGCTCATCTTTGTTCCAGGTCATCAATTGGCATTGTCCATTTGGACTGCAGTAAATCCATTTGCCCTTCATACCTTCTTCGTTTCTTGGGATAAGTGAATTTTGTTCCCTCTGGTGCAAATTCACTGGCCTTCACAAAGTCCTTTATCTCCTCATCTGTCAGGTCTCTGGGCTTCCAGCCTGGTTCGACATCGATCATTCCTTTCATCCCAATGGCCTTTGCAGTTTTCTGGCACTGTGTGAGGATTATCTTGATAAAACAGAATCCAAGCAGCACCATTGCTAGCAAAGCTCCCAGAAACTTGAATATATCGGCCATCCATTGCGGGACCCATGAGAATAGGTTCCCAAACCAGCTGTCATCTACTTCATCTGTTTCCTCAGTCATCTGGTTTTTCAGGGTCGTTAACATGCTTATGGCCTCTGTGAGGGTTCCATTTTCTTCGTCGTGTGATGGTATAAATGTGCAACATGATTCTCCAATTTTTGCACAAACACCTCCATCCATTGCTGTGATTATGTCAAGCACATATCTGTTCTGGAGGGTCATCAGTCTAAAAGCTCTCAGCTCTTCTTTGATCGCATTGAATCCTTTTATTGTGGTGTTGATGGTCTGCAGTAACTCCCATCTGGTTATCTGCAACCATTTAGCATTCACTCCAATTTGGATGTGTGGCAGGAGCATTGTGGTGAATACTGTTGAAGTGAGGCTGAACAGCCTGTGTTTGTATGGAATCGAATAGAATGCTTCTTCTGATTTGGCAGAAAAGTAGTTTTCTCTCTTCATTCTGGATATCAGTTCTGCGGATCTCCTCCTTCTCAGATGAGCATCTGCTTTTGGGAAGCTGTCCACATTCAGATAGTTTTTTGGAATCACCAGTGCGGGAACATGGACAGTGAACAATGTACATATGCCCCCCCCCCCCAATTTCTTGGCAGTCTTATGTATGCTTTGGATCCACACGCCCAATAGCGGTCCATCAGGACTGTGGTTCCTTGTGCCATTCCTGGTGCCTCGTATATCCGTCTGCAGTTTTGATTCTCCCCCATTTTCCTTGTACCATTACTTCTAAAGCACAGTTTCGGGTTTTCCAGCGGTACTATCTGCAAGGGTCCTCCTGTCTTCGACCCTTGTCAAAAGCTTTATTAATTTTGGCGACAATGATCTGCATAGTCTCTGTGCGTTCTCTATTGCTTCTTTACAGGCTCCAAGGACCACCCAAGTTCGGCAGATTAATACTCCTTCTTTCCATCCGTCTTTGGAAACTACTGACCCCCAGATCTGCATTTGGCCTCTGTTCTTCCAGATTTGAGCCTCTTCTGCAGTTTTTCCTTGGACCTTCAGTCTTGAGTTTATTTCCCACCTTATTCCTGATCCTTTCACATTAGGGTTTTCATATCTAATAACGTGATTCCTGGTGTGCGCCCTGTTCCATGTTTTGATGTCCTGGACAAACCTGTCTTCTCTTCATCAGGTTAGTCCTTTACGTTGGCCCATATCAATGAGGCATCTCTTCCCATGAATTGTCCTCTGATGTTGCACATAGCTACGTGTGACATACAGTGTGCTGTGGGGACATCTTCTACAGCCACGAAGATCTTGGACTTTCCCATGCTGTATGGCAGGAGTGCACAGACGAAACCTTCCCCTTCTGATCGCCTTCGTCCAACTTCCTTCAGGTGCTGGTACCATAGGTTGTTTCCAAGATGGGCTGTGCTGGCCAAGTAGTCGTTTAGTTCATTGTCCGTTTCATATTGGCTTCTCTTGATTCTTAACGTTTTCCTGTAATTAGCTATCACTATGTCTCTGCGTCTGTACTGCTCTTTCGTTCAGGTAGTTTCTCGGGTATTATCCTTGGAGGGGCATGTTTCATTTCCTGCCCTGCAGTACTATGGGGAGGTCTTGTGTTTCTTCTCCTTCCCTCGTGCATTCTCTCGTAGACCTCCTTCCACATGTGGCTCATCATCCTTCCAACATGTGGCGGTGTCGTAAGCTCGGTCGTTATCTCTGGTGTTGGAGCAGGTGTGCTCTTTATCACAGTTGCTGCAGTTTTCTTGCTTAGCTCTTCGTGTAGCTTCTTTGCTCTTAGTACGAGCGGACACACATACTCGACTACTGCGTGTGTTTTCCCCATGAGTTCTTTTGTGGCTTCCTCTGTTCTCTTGAGGGATTTTGTCATGCCATCTCTGTCGTGTTGCTCATTTGGTTCTCTGTTCTCTGGAGCTGTTCGTTTCACAGGTATCTTTTTGTTTTCTGTCGGTTCGGCCTGGGGTCTCACAGCCATTGACACTTGCCCTTGCTCGTGTGCACTCAGTGGGTGGGTGGGTGCGTGCCGTGGACAGTGCTATGTTAGCATTCATTCCGTGCTGACCCTGTCTCCAGCTTTTCTCACCATTCATTACTCCAAGTGTGTACGTATTACTGCTAATTACATTCAACTCTAAATTGTTTGCTTTATCATCAGGTTTTCTTGGAACAGGGATGACGATATACGGTCTGGGTGCCTTTCTGGGGCCCAGACGCTCATTACCTGGTGGATGCAGACATTGGGATACTTTGTGCACCAATAAAAAGTACAGTTCTGATCGTTAACGACAAAAATACTACAATAATCACTATGCATATACATATGATTGCCTTGATGGACAGTTTGCAGCACCTCCTTCCAGGAAAGCGGGGACGCCCATCCACTGGTGGCACAACTAAATTACTGTTTTGGGCCCCCACCTCGAACAAGTCAATAGTTTATTTCTTTTCTTATCTTGATTTTGTTACTTAAAAAGTTCAGTAAACACTAAAGTGGCGGGTGCAGCTTAATGTCCCCCCTCTTGCGAGTGATGACGGAATTCTCTAGTTATGGAGTACAGATCCTTTTCTAGACTATGGAAAAAGGTTAGACTACTGTTTTTTGCACTTCACATTCTTCTTGTATTTGTGTATACAACACATTCCCAGGGCACCTTCCCAATTCGTCTTGGCCCTGAGGACATGCAAGAATTTGTTTGCAGTGACACCATAAAAGGGTTGCTTCGCTGCACATCACGCATAGATAAACCATTGAAAAAATAAAAGCGAACATATGAGAAGGTAGGAAAAAATAAGAAAAAGGTTGAAAAAAGTAAACCCTGCTCCTTTCACTTGGTTCTTCGAGGTCGAGTCGCTGCAAAGTCTCGAGCCCCCCCCCCCCCAATTTACTCCACTGCGGGATGATGAAAAACAGAGAAAAATAAGAATAATAGGAAAATAAGTTCAGGATGTAGTTGTCCCCTTTCGATTCGTTCTACGTTGGAAGCATGAAGAACTGCGTCTTTGTTTCCTTGCTCTGCCCCGGCTGGGGCTTCTAAAGGGTTTTATCTTGGATCTCTCCTTTCTAAGGCTCTTCTCAGCAGCGGATGTCCATGATTGCTTCTCAGCTGTGATGCAATAGCTCTCAGGAGTCTGTTTTGTGCATTTTTTGCTGGATCACAGAGAAACCTGGGCACGTCGACAGTGATGGGTCTACCCACTAGCTCTGGAAAGTTCTCAATGAGGTGAAAGAAGACTGTGAAGGCAATTCTGCTATCTTCAGGTGATAACGACATTTGCTCTGATTATCTGTCTCTTAGGTCACCGGTCTTTTTTGCAGTGTGATCAGTCCTTGCCTTCTTGATCTGTCCCTCGCCGACTAATTTCACTGGAATTCTCTCAAAACTCCCTCTGAAACCTGGACAGTTCCATTTGTAGCTGTATGCTATAGACGAGTGTTCCTATCTTTCTCGCGTTGGCTGGGTCTCTGAGGAAGGTGAGGGCGTCAACCTCGGCAGGTCGCCCTACCATTTCCGGAAAGTCATTTACTAAGCCAAAGAGGCCATTGTGGGCTATTAGGCTGTCCTCTGGGGACAGGGACATGTATTTGTTTTGCAGAGGCTCAATCACACGCCTCGCTTTTGCTTTGAGCAGTCTTTGCACTTGCCTGCTGCTTGGATGGCAACCACATTTAGTCAGTCGGTGAATCTGTGGTCCTCCCGACAAGTTCTGGGCACTCCTCAATGATTCGAAAGAATAACGTGTAGGTCACTTCGTCAATGACTGCTTGAGGCGGGAGCATTGGTCTATGAGTCACTGTGCTCAGGCAACTCGGCGAAGACCTCTGCAATGAAAGTCAATAGTTGCCTGATTACCTTCTTATTTTCTGGATCTTGGATGAATTCTGTGACACTTGTTTCTCTCCCTATGAGTGATGGATAAGTCAATGTCACTAATTGCAAGTAGGAGTACATCCCACTTAAGGCTTCTGCTGGGGTGTACCATAAGTTTGTGAACAAAGGCTAGATACTGGATGCTTTCAGGATAACAGTTTCAGTTCTCAGGAATGTCCGGTTCTGTTGCTTACCAGAGTCTTAGGTTTTTCAACACTTTGTGTGGCTTTTAAATGTTCATGTGCTTAACGCTTTTGCTGATTTGAATACGTGTTTTCCTTCATTTGCCCTGCACCTTTGGCTGCACAGGGCGTTTGCTTGCTTCTTATTGTCTTTTTATGCCTATAGAAAAGGTTCAGTGTGGACAAGATTTTAACAAAAGTTCTTTGTTGGCTACATTGAATGTTTTAATTGTCCCTTTATCACCTTTCACTGGTTTGAAGAAATGTCTTGTTTTGAAAGTCTCAATTTTATATATTTTTTTTCCTCTTTCTTGTAACTTGTCTGCACATGCATCCTTCTTCCTCGCCATAGAGCTTGTCTGCAAGTGCTGAGGTTCTTCTCCATTGTCTGTGGATTCCTCGGCAGTAGATGGAGTGGGAGTGCCTTCTCCTATAAAGGGCTTGACGTCATTCAGGAAGATCCAGGCTCTTCTTCCTTGGAACTTGACAGCGGACGGGGTGCAGTCCTCTACGATGAAAGGGCCATTAAATCGTGGTACGTCCCATTTCTTCCTCGTAACGTTCCTCACCAAAATGCTGTCACCAGGGAAGATGAGTGGCGCACCGACACTGTGCTGTGCCTGTCTAGCACTGTCTGTTGTGGTTTGTAATGTGCTGTTCCCTTTACGCCGTCGCTGCAGCTGGCCTGAAATGACAGATGTACTAGAGGTAAGGCAGTAAAGGTAATTCTTCATTTCTTCTCACAGAACCTTCCTAGCAAGCTGGACATCACATCTAGCCCTATCTCGTGGGGGGGGTAAGAGGGGTTCTCATTCTTCTACCAGTTATAATTGTGTGCAGCGTGAGGTGATGGTCGGAGCCTGGCTGGTTCCGAAGTGCATATAATGCCAGTGGTAGGCAGTGCAGCCATCCCTTCTTTAATGCGAGCTTCAATTTGGCTATCCTTTCTTTCAACAGGCCGTTGAGCCATTCACACATGCCATTTCCTTCTGAGTGATACGCCGACAAGAACTTGTGCTTTATACCAAGCAACAAGTTAATCTGCTCAAATACTGAGTTTACAAAATGGGGCCTGTTGTCTGACCTCCATAACCTCACACACTCCACCTGGGGAAAACCTCCCTCATCAGGAATTTTGCAGAACAGGCAGCGTCAGGGTGTGTACAAGGCCCTGCTTCTATCCATCTTGAGAATGGACACACCCCGACAATTAAATACCTGTACCCATTACAAATCTGAATCATATCGACATAGTCCACATGCAGGTGTTGGAAAGGCCCTTCAGGTCTGTGAATGATTCCTCATCACCTTCAATGGGTGCCTAGAGGTGAATTGCTGGCAAATTATGTAATTGACCATAAAGAATGCAACATGCTCTGCTAGATTCGGCGTGAATCAGTCTTCTGAGAGCGTTGCAGCAAGATTTTCTTTTTACATATGGAAAGGGTAGTGGAGCTGTTCTAATGCTATCTTTAGAAGGGTGAAAGGCATTACTAGTTTACCAGTGCTGTCCTGCCTCCATAACCCATCAGAGGGGGTTTAAAGAACACCCTTGACGCTTCCATAAATTCTTCTCCTCCTGAGGTGCCTCCCCCTGGAGTTCCATTAACTGTCTGCCCCATATTGCTATAGGCTTCTGGACTGGCTCGGGCTATCGTCATTCGTTCATGGGTACGTGCCACCTCCACGTCCATAATTGTCTCACGCTTGGATGCCAGGCGCTTGGCTTCTGTGTCCGCTTCATGGTTTCAACATGACACGAAATCTGTTCCCTTGGTGTGAGCGGCGCACTTGACGACCGCTATGCACACTGGGAGCTGTAGTGCTTTTATCAGCCTGTCCAACAAGGTTGCATGTTGCACTGGCGTGCCGTCCGCTTGGAGGTAGCCCCTCCTTTTCCATCGTGCCAGGTCTGCGTGCATGGTGGACGTCACATAGGCGGAGTCGCTGTACACTGTTACTGCCTGGTCTGCGTGATTCTCAATGGCGAGCATCAATGCCACTAGTTCTGCAGCCTGTGCCGAATAGTGGGATGGTATTCGTGCACTGACAAGTACTTGGAACTCTCCATTTGCCATGTGTTTGATCACGGCCATG
Organism: Ambystoma mexicanum; assembly: GCF_040938575.1. Classification (NCBI taxonomy): domain Eukaryota; kingdom Metazoa; phylum Chordata; class Amphibia; order Caudata; family Ambystomatidae; genus Ambystoma; species Ambystoma mexicanum. The sequence continues at coordinate 2,447,053 of NC_090940.1, forward strand.
CCTGTATACCGTTGCCTGTCTTCTTGGTCAATTCTCGATGACCCGTCAATTCAGACGACTTCTCCGCCTGGCAGAGCATTCTCTCCTACTCTGGGGATTTCATCATAAAACTCTTCATAATTGGCGCAGTCATACACAGGTGCTCCCTCTGTGACTGGCTCAGCAATAAACATAGCAGGGTTCACAGTTTTGCATCTCACTATTTTGATCGATGGATTTGAGATAATCACCTCATATGCGAATGCTCTCTGTGAAGTCAAGGTGCCTTTTGGCTTCTTCAATATGGCAAATGAGTGCTCAACATATAATGTCATGGAGCATCCCATCACAATGGATGACGCTTTCTCGATGGCAAACGCGTCAGCTGCTAAATTTTGCTCGCATGGAAAATGGCCCCTCATGACCAGGTCCAAGCTCCCACTGTAGTACGCTAGGGGCTTGTACCCCAGCGATGTTGGCTGAGCGAGCACTGCCATCATAAAATCGCCATCGGTATGAGAGAAGAGATAGAATTCCTCTGCATAATTGGGGATCCCGAGAACTGGGGCCTTACAAATTGCCCCCTTTAGCCCTGCAAACCCCTTTTCCATTTCTTCAGTCCATTAAATTTTTCCCTCTGTTGCCTGGGCTTTCTTTAAGGCCTGGAGCAAGGGCTTGGTGTACGTGCTGTAATCGAAGACCCATGCTCTGACATAATTACATAGGCCTAAGAAGCTCTGCATTTGTTTTACCATGAGTGGCTTAGCCGTGTTCATGATAGCTTCAGCCTTCTCTGGTGTTACCTTTTTCCCCTCATGTGGGATTAGTTGCCCTATGTATAACGCCTCCTGTTGGCAGTATTGCAACTTGTCCTTGTCCACCTTGTATCCCTTCTCAGCTAATATGGTCAATAGCTGAACAGAGTCGTGTCGGCATTGCTCTTCAGTGGTGCTGCAGATCAGAATGTCATCTACATACTGCAATACAACACTGTCTACCGCAATGTTGCTTAGGTCCATTTGCAGGACTCTGTTAAAAATGGACAGAGATTCACAATATCCCTGTGGCAGCCTTGTACTTTTCAGGCGCATTTGTCTGAAAGTAAATGACGTCAGGTCTTGTGAGTCACGGTGCAATGGAATCGAGAAAAATGCATTCTTCAAATCGATTACTGTGAAATATTTTTTCTCCGTGGTTATGTTGCACAAAATGGTGGATGGATTAGGGACTAGAGGGAACTCGGCTTCGACAGTCGTTCAATGCTTGTAAATCCAAGATTAAACGCCAAGATCCTCCCTTCGATTTCTTGACAGGATAGATCACTGTGATTTTGACGTTACTAGAATGCCCTGTTCCATCATGGCAGAGATTATCTTTGCAATCCCCTCATCAGCTCTCTTGACATGGGGTATTGCCGCGCTCTTGGTAGGATCGCTCCAGGCTTGAGTTTAATATTCACCTCTCCTGCCCCGTTCAGGAGTCCTACGTCATAAGGCCCTTTTGTTCATACTGTGCCTGGCACCTGGGCCATGTCCTCCTCAAAGTATTCGGGTTGTGCAATCACTAACCTCATTCGCTGTGGCACTTCTCGTTTGACCATTTTGACCCCGAATATGAGACTTACTTCCACCCGTGTCTCCTGTAAGTCAGGGTGCTCTTCGAACAGATCATCTGTGAAGTCAGTCACTCGATACCCTTCAATGGCGATAACTGCGCACCATTGCCTTCCTTCGTCATCATATCCTTCCACTAAAACCACCTTCCCCTTTACTGCGGCAAACTGTATTACCAAAGGAAATATTTGTCACTCTTCTTCATGAATGGGTATCCTTGGTCTAAAAAGAAACTCGTTATGGGTCCTCATAGTTTTGCTTGCGAGGCCCGGCAATCCCGCCATAAGCACTCGCACGCCATATTCGAAGACCTCTGGCTCCAGCGGTAAAGCTCTCATAGCTGCACGTCCCGAGTATGCTCTGATCATTTCGCATACATTGGAATAATGCATTCCTGGCGTGGAGCACACTATGCCATCCTCAGTAAATGAGATTGACATATTCAGCTTTGTCATTAGATCTCGACCCATGATGTTTACTGGGGACTGACGGGAGTACACTAAAGGTACATTCATTTCATGCTCTCCCACTTAGACCGGGAGAGTGTCTGTAAAGGGAACTCTACTACGAGCTCCAGTGAAACTCTGCGTGTCTATTGCCTCGCCGGCCAAGGAAAACTTGCCTTCTCTTATGCACGAACGCGTCGCGCCTGTGTCAACTAAGAAGGGATACTTTTTCCCCCTATGGTGACATTTACCCTCGGTTCCCTATTAGGGTCTGGTGTCACCGATAGGATAGAGCACATCAGAGATCGCTGTGATCCGTCCTATTTCACATATAGGTTCGGTCCACTGTATACCTGTGGGTTTCCCCCACCGGAATTAGTGTTCTGAGCCACTTGCGTCCGTGCCTGCTGGGGTTGTCCCTGTGGTACATTCCCCATGTTCAGTGGTTGGACCACTTGCTGTGCACCTTGCTGCAAGCCAGCTCCCTGCTGCTGCACGGTATAGTTTTGTGCATTGCTCTTTTGTGGGGTAGCCAGTTGATTCACCGTGCCTGCCACCATCCCTTGATTGTTCTGCCACATGCCTTGGCTTCTGCACATGCGTGCCACATGTCCTGTCTCTCCACACAGCCAACACATTGGTGGTGGTCGGGCCATCTGTCCATCTGACATAGCTGGTCTGCCCATTGGTGCGCTCTGGATACCACCTTGAACACCTGATTGTTCTGCGGCGAGTTAGTGGCACATTGCGCACTCGAATCGGCTGGGCTTGTTAGCATGGCTCCCTTGAGCGCATACTTCGAGAGCTTCCTTTGCACTAGCTTCACCTCTTCTCCCTTACGCGTTGCCTCTTTCTTTCAATTCTTTTCTTGCAACAGCCTACAATAATGGGCAATTGTCAACTGGATTTCAGCCCACAGTTTAGCTTCTATTCCTACCAATTTTTTGAGTTGTTTTTGCACCGGTTCTGGTAACCCTTGGCACAGTATATGATAGAATACAGGGATAGATTTAGTCCAAGACTTGTGCGTTTCGAGCACCTGCGCGTCTTGAAAATTCTGGATATAAAGCAACGGATCCTCTGACTCCTTAATTTTTCGAGTCATTATAGCTCCCATATCGGATGTGTCTGGATATAGCCTATGCAGCGCTTTCCATACTGCTGCTCTACAGTTATTAAACGGTGCTCCGTCAGGAGAGGTGTTGGTTATGGTTACCCTAGGGTAGCCTGCCCTTTTCCACACATTGTCTGTTCTCTCTCCGAGTATAGCAATTAGGAGACCCTTGATGTCCCCTATGGCTAGGGTGATACCCCCCCGTCATTTTTTCTAGCTCATGTATCCACTTCCCGGCTCCTGATGTCAACATTGGAAGCTTATTTTTGAGATTCTCTCGGTCCATGTGTGGTCATGGAATATATTGCGGTCTTACTCCCCCTTTCTCTAGCAGTGGGAATTGGAATGCGCAATCCTCCTTTTCCTTTTCTTTACCTCCTCGGTCTCTTGCTGGGGTGGCGTTCCCGCCTTGCTTTCTTCCTGGCAGTGCCCTTAACCTATCTGTATAGGCAGGTGCCGACGCCCCCCTCTGACCGTGGGGTGTTTCTTCATGTCGGCTGGACTGTCCAGCAGACTTCGGTGTCTTTTTTATGGACCCCCCAGCATCAGCCCATTGCCCCTCTCGGTTCCCTGGGAGCTGCTTTTCGCACTGTCTCCCTTCGTCATACAGTTTCTTCCGTTTCCCCTTCGGAGTCAGACCCTGAATACTCCCAGTTCACACAGCTTCTTGTATCATCTTTGTTCTGCTAGACTTCGAGTCTATCTAGGGAACTTCCCCTACTCCCACTACTTTGGGTGACATCCTCAGTGTCATATAACTGAGTGCTCTCTAATCTTCCCTTCCCTCTTGGGAGATTCATTCCAGTCCCATTTCATCATATATTTTATCAATCGCTTCCCCGATGCTTCTGGTGTCGAGGTCATCATCAATAATTGTCCCGCTTGTACCTGGTACTGCATCACTTGCTGGAAAGAACTCTTCTATGTCTTCCCAGTCTACAACAGGATTGGGTTTTTTCACTTCCCGCTGCAAATATTCTAAATCTCGCACCCTTTGCCTGTGCTTACGCTCTGCTTCCTCATCCATTTCTCTTCACTTCTTCGCCTCCTCTCTAGCCTTAGCTACTTCCCTCATCCGTTAGTTTCTGTTCTTTTGCCCTTTTACTTTCCTCATCATCTCTCTTCTTCACTTTCCTTTCGTGCACCCTCCTTTCTTCCTCCAACTTTAGCATGTTCTGCCTGCACTTTTCATAGGTTGCATATTGCGTGCGACTGAGCGTTATACTCTGCTCTTTGCGATATAGTTGGTCTCGCCTCAACCTATCCTTTTTTCTTGCCCTCTCGTCTCTCATAGCCATTTCTTTCTTTTCCTTACTTTGCGCCTCAACAGACCATTCACTCGGCCTTGCGTCATCACTTCCTTTTCCATCTAATTTCAGTATTATCTGCCCTCCCATCCATTCGTCCTTTGCAAATGTTAGCTCATCGGTTCCTTTCCGCTTCTTTCCCTCTCTCTCTACCGAGAGGTGCACTTGTTTGTGCCTGGTCCTTTCTTTCCTCATCTCGCCTCTTTGTCCCACGAGATCGTGGAGGCCGAGTCAATTTCCTGTTCCTTATCTTTCGTCTCGTCACTGCTACACACAGGTGACTCATATGCAGGGTTGCTATAACCAGTGCCTGCTTTAAGTTCTCGTAGTGGGTAAAGGCCTTCCGACTTACTTCTCTCAACAACTGGTTTCGGCGGGGCATGTGGCGCGGTAGGCGTCTCACCCCCCTCCGTACATACATTTAATATCCAGTCTGCGGGAGGTTCTTCCTTTACTTGTTCAAACATTTTCCAAAGCTCGAACGGCAAGGCGTTTCTCGAGCTTCTTCCCGCTATATGTGGCATATAGGAACGTGGTCATGTGCTGTAAGACAGCCTTAGACAATGACCCGTTCTGGGGCCACGGCATACACATTTTATTTGCGGTGCCCTTAACCCACTCCTGGCTGTATTTCTTCAGCTTTGCTGCATGTTTTGGCAATTGCTTGCACAAGTGTGCAAGAGGGGTAACTTCTTCCATTCTTAATTTTTTTTCACCAACAACGATCACACAATGTTTCAATTTTTTACTATTATGAGCGAGCACCACATACGCAAGCTCCAATCAAAACTTTTGCACAAACCGCTTTACTCAAAACGCATCAATTCAGTGGTGATTGCCTCTCATTTACAGAATCGCGTAAGACAAAATGCATTACCATCATTTAATATCACAATAATTCCACATTCAGCATACACAGAACATGTAGGACAGACGCTTGACAGACTAGACAGACACCAGCTGGTCAACGTATACCTGCCTTCTAATTATTACCCCGTCATGGGATTTGAACTACCCCTTTATGACTTCTTTAAACGTCATCGTAGCCTAGCGTCCCCCTCTCTGTGGGCTCTGGCTTCAAGTTGCTTCTGACCACTCTTTAAAGCGCAGAAACAAGGTGAATTTACAGTTTTCTCTCGGGTGCCCCCCGGTACTCCTTACAGTTTTTAATCTCGGGTGCCCCCCCCGGTATTCCGCTATATCTGTCTTCCTTTTCTATTCGAGTCATTAACTCACTATATATATATCGTCGTCTTCTCTAACTATTTTCTTTCTCCGCCACCCTCCGTTACCTTTCCCCCACTTGCTCTAATGCCTATAAGTAATTTGCCAAGGTAACGAGTTTCGTTGTTTCACTCACTGATCGTCTTTTCCTCTCTGGGTCTCCGGGATCACCGCCCCTTCCTCTTCCCGCTTTATGGTTTTCACCGATCCGCTTCCTGTGGGAATGAAAAGAGTTACGCTTGGAAAAGCGGGTTCCTTCAGACCCACTGCAGATTTCTGGGAGTAAATACACTATCAGTGTCCAGGGGAAGCTTCTCGGCCTACTCAGCTGGAATAGCAAAAGGACTCGCGATGTAACCGGAGGTCCAGAGTTACTTCGCGCCGTCGGTCTAAGGGTGTCTTATGACTGTATTAATCGATTATCAATAATCGATGGCCGAAACCATCCTCATACTACCAAGTGTTGACAAGGAGAGGTAATTACTGACGGGCCCATTGATCAGCACACACCCTCAAACTTGTAATACAAGATAGCTGCACCGTGTGAGGACAGGGTGCAGGACTTGCATACTCCAGCACAAATCAATACTACGGACTCAGTAAGTTGGCAAAGGGAAGTCTGTTTAATGATACATACATCAGCTTATGGAAATCGGCAGCATTGCGAACACCTGTCTCGTCCCGACTTCCTCAAACTTCAGTACAACAGCCTCTTTTATGGGCAAGCTTCGTCATCAATGACGTACACTTCTATAAAAAATCATCATGCAATATAATTGGTTGGGAAAGGTAACTTAAGTATAGGTGTTATATCTGTATATGAAAAATAAAGCATACCGATTGGATAACTCTTATTGGGTGGGGGTCTATGCCCATCCCTCTACACCACACGTAATTGACGTCACTACAAGTAAGACGTCTCATTGGTTACAATGTCTATAGGACCCTAGATCACATGGTCCCTTGTGATTGGGCCAGTTACACCCCTAAACATAAATCTCCACTTTTAATAAAGATTGCCCACGCTAATAGCTCAGGAAAGTCTTTGATTAAAGACAAGGAGGCGAGCATTATGCTTATCTTTCTTTAATCCCGCCATATCTGCATTTTAAAACTTTCAACTTTAACTTTTTTGTTTTCGTTTTTCTTACATGCTTCTTGGAAAAAAAACAAAGCAACAAGTTTTATACTTCTTTAAATCTAATCAACAAGGCTTCAAGAACCACTCTTCCCATAATCTTGAGGCCCTTTGTAGTCCTGACCTCTACCCCCACACCAACCAGTGACCAGATAGGGGTATAAACACAACTTTCCCTAGGTCCATTCCTCTTTCTTTGCCAACAGAGTTCTAGCTGTACTGAGAGTCCATAAAATGTCCAACACAATCCATAAGATCTGTGCTTGATCCGCGGCTGGCGTGACTGATCGGTCCAACGGGGACAACTTGCCAGAAGATCATCGAAGTTCCCTTAGACTTGCTCATGTCGCCTTCTGATCATCTCCTATGGGAGGGCGGAAAGAACTACAAATGGAACACAATGCATGACAATTCTCATTCGCTTATACATTATTTTCATTTGCTTTATTCATTTCGGGTGGGATATAATGCTCGCCTCCTTGTCTTTGATAGAATTAAGACTTTCCTGAGCTATTAGCGTGGGCAATCTTTATTCTATGACAAGACAGGAGGCTCGCATTATGCTTGTTCAAAGCTTGCTAACACTCTATTTGGTAAATTAGAAACTGGCTTGAAGTAAAAAGTCATAAAGGTGAATTCAGAAGACCAATCTGTAGATTTCATAATATTTTGTAAGGACACTCCTGTCGCAAACGCTCTAGAAGCCATTGCCCCCGTAGCGGAATGTGCCCCAAATAAGGATAAGTCTATCCCTGCCCATTGCATGACCTCCCTCACCCATCTCGCAATGGCTGCTGTTGCTACTGCATGGTGAGGCGCTATAAGCAACTGGGTTACGCCGCGCGGTTTAATCTGTGCTGTTACTGCTTCATAATCTTTGATACATTGAGCTACGCATAACTTCTTATTCTCTGCAAAATAAGGGTAGGAAATTACTTTGGAGTCAGTCTTTGTTCTTTGAGCGATAGCGAACGCTACTCCCTCTGGATAAAATATCTTTCTATCGATTTCTAATACTTTCACTTCCGATACTCTCCGGCACGCTACTAGACAAAGCAGCATAGCTAATTTGCCTGACAATTTTGACCGGGACAAAGCTTCATTTTCCGACCACCTAAGGAAAACTGAAAAACGTCTCTAACGTCCCATAAACCTGCATACTTCGGCTCTGACGGCCTTCTCAATTTTATCCCTTTAAGGAGCCGGAGGACTGCTGGGTGTTCTCCTACTGGATTATTTTCTACTTTGTGTCCTGCTGAAATTGCAGATCTGTAGACACCTATCGTTCTGTAAGCAGAACCCTTTTGGAATTTTGAAGCCAAAAAGTTCAGGATATTTCACTAGAGGTGCTGAAATGGGATCCAGACTGTTCTGAACACCACTGCGCCCAACTGTTCCAAGCCGTGTTATAGCTCCTAACGGTGGAAGGCGCCCAGGAGTCTCGGATACAATCTGCAGCGAGGTCTGAAATGCCTGGCAAGTTCCATCTTCTCCTGAAACCCTGCAAGCAATCCGCTGCAGGGAGCCCGCCTCAATGAGCGGGTGTACCCGACCGGTCGGGTCGAGTAGAAGGCCCTGGATGCTCGGAACTATCCTCGGAAAATCCGTAGAAAGTTCCATCGGTACTGGAAACCAAGCCTGCGCCCTCCAATAGGGTAGCACCATCACCACTTCCGCTTTGTCTTTGCTGACTTTCGCTAGAGCCCTTGTAATCATTGCGAATGGCAGGAAGGCATAGTGGACTGCTACGTTCCTTGGATGCAGAAAGGCGTCAGTACCCGCTGCCCCTGGGTCTATCCTCCAACTGAAGTACTTCTGTGTCTGCGCATTCAGTCTGGACGCAAATAGATCTATGTCTAGGGGTCCCCATATGTCTCAGACACTTGAAAATAAGAGGGTGTAGCTTCCAATCGCTGGAGTCTACAAGATATCGAGAGTTCCAGTCTGATATACTGTTCTGGCTCCCTGGAAGATATTCTGCAGTTACCGTAATGTTGTTCCGAAGGCAATAATGCCAGAAATCTTTAGCTAATTCCGCTAACATTCTGGATCTGTTCCCCCCCCAATTTGTTTATGTAGCGGACTGCTGAGATGTTGTCCATCTTGAGCAAAACGCAACATCTTATTTTGTCCTTCGTGAACGCTCGGACCGCAAAGAAGCCTGCTAGAAGTTCTAGACAATTTATGTGGAGACTCAATTCTTCGCTGGACCACTTCCCGCCTGTCTGGATATGTTCGCACCTGGCTCCCCAACCTGACCTGCTTGCGTCTGACTCTATGGTCAGTTCTGGAACATCTCCGAAAATCGCTCGTCCGTTCCAGGCTTCCATTTTCTCTAGCCACCAACGCAGCTCTGTCATGGCTTCTTGGTCTAGGTTCATGGGCTGATATCTCAAGCCTCCGCGGAGATGTTTGATTTTGAGCCTTTCTAATGCTCGATAATGTAACGGCCCCGGGAAAATGGCCTGAATGGAGGCTGCAAGCAGACCCGCTATTCTGGCCAGATTCCGAAGCGAAATAACTCTCTTCGCAATCACTGTCCTGAGCTCCTTCTTTATCGCTCTTACTTTGTGCCCTGGAAGCTCTAGAGTCGCTGTCACGGTATCTATGGTGAAGCCTAAAAATTCCAATTTCTGAACTGGTGCTAATTGGGACTTCTCTAAATTTACTAGGAATCCCAGAGATGATAGAAACTGGAAGATCCACTGTACATCTCTCGTGAGGGTCTCTTTGCTGGATCCCATCACCAGGATATCGTCCAGATAAATAATCATACGAATACCTCTCTCCCTGATAGCTGCAGCTACTGGCTTCATCACTTTCGTGAACGCCCAAGGTGCTGACGCCAGCCCGAATGGCAGGCATGTAAACCGCCAAATCTCTCCTTCACATCGGAACTGTAGGTACTTCCGAAAGGCTGCTGCTATCGAAATCGCTAGATAAGCGTCCTTGAGGTCTAGGCGAGCTAGCCAATCTCCGGAACGCAAAAAGTCTCAGAGGAGATGAATTCCCTCCATCTTGAAATGGTTGTACTCCAGCCAACCGTTTAATTCTTTTAGATTTGACTGAACGAATCTTTTCCCCTCTGCGCACTAGGAACATATTGCTGAGAAAAACCAGACCCTCCATGCTCTCGTGCTCTATTGCGTTTTTCTCTACTAATTTGTTTAGCTCGCTGTGCTAAAGCTCTTTCTCTTCTAGCGGCACGTAAATGGGCCCAGGCTCCCTGTCCTGTCTTGGACTGCCTATGAAAACTAGATGAAGACCTGCTACTGCTTGTAAAACCCAAGCATCGCTTGACAAAGCCTGCCATTCTCTCAGAAAACGGAGAGTCCTGCCTCCGATAGGAACATTTGGTGTACTCACCGCCTGTTGCGCCGGGCTGACGGAACAAACCTCTTCCTCTGCAGCCTCTTGGATATCTTCCTCTGGCCGGCAAAAAGGTGTCTTGCTGACGACCTTCCCAGTATTGCGCACGCGGGCCCTGAGGTCTTCTTTGGTAGTTGTAGCGACCGGACGAACGACCTCTGAATCGTCCGGTCCCAGGAAAAACACGCCATGGAAATATCTTCTTTATAGAGCTCTGGGCTCTCTCGAGGGCGGAGTATGTACCAACAAATTGAGACCTCTCCTTTGCGAAAGCTTCCCCAAAAAGAAGCCCTTTGGCCCCCTCACCTGCTTCATAAGTGGCTAAATCACTGAGCTTATTGTCGATCTTTAGGAGGATGCCTCTTCTATTTTCTGACGAAATTGCGCACTTGGCGTTACCCAACAGGCACTGTTAGGGAGAATTTTCTCTTTAGGCTGAATTTCCTAACTTAGTGAGTCCCCCAGCAGCTTTGCTGGATTGTTGAAGTTTGTTTTTTTTCCTCCTGCCAAGAGTGACTCTTTTTCTCCCACTCTTGGATATGATTTATGGTATTCCTTTGATTGGTAATGTGTTTTATGGGCTATGGGGTCCTTTACTCCATAGGGTCTCATGTGTTTTTCCTATGTGTTACACAGCACCCTCCGTGCAGTAACACAGGGGTGTCATAGTGACACCCCACCATAGACTCCATACCCTGGGACTGACTACTGTCTCCCAGGGCATGTAAAGTCACCATTGGCTTTACTAGTCCCAAATTATTCACAGAAACCAGTACAAACCATCATATTGTGGACGTACTGGTCGGGGCAATTCAATTGCCCCGGGGTCTGTTAGTCGAGGGGGCACGTCTCTGTCCCCCCTGATCGAGTTTTGGCTGGTGGCAGTGGAAACTACTTTTTATATTCGACCGCGAATATTTTCCTATGCGATTTTCCCATTGTTCGAGGCTACTAACCTTAATTATTTAATTCTCACAGCCTCGAACATACCGCCGGTTTATTTAATATTAATTCTCCGGTTGGTATTTTTTGCCAAGACTCTATTCTAAAATGGCGTTTGTGTTCTCTTCTGTGACTCCAACCCAAGTCGAGCCCTTTGTTCCACTTTTTGGCGGGCTTCTCCACAGAAGCCTCCAAAAGTGGTGCCACTCTGTCTGGGTACCACGGGGGGTATGGGAGGGGGTTTAGGCACCCTGGACTGAGTTACCGTGGTAACTGAAGTCGCACTCTTGTGTGATTGGCCCAAGTGGTGAGCCGGCCGGCTCACCACTTAGCATGTTTGAGTGACAGCTAGGCTGAGTGAATGGGGGTTTTCTGCATAAAAGCAGGGCTTTGGGGACTGGAACTTCAGAAGTCGCCACAGGACCTGAGAATCCAACGAGGGAGAAGCTGAGCCGACCTACCACGCCGGCACCACCGGTGGAGCACTGCGGAACCGACTTGCCACTTCCCGACGACAGAGAAGATCTCCCGGCTGGAGAGGCTTCTTCCCCTGACTGGTGGGCACAACCAGTTTACCTTTCTTTCTTCGCATCCCAGCCCAGTTTGTGGTCGAACTGCCCGTGCCAAGCACCCCGGCGGCCGGATAGCCACTCACCACTGAACTGCGAATCAACGCCCGCTACTTGTACCTGAGAAACTCCGCAGCTGGTTTCTTCCCTGGCAGTGCAACGGACTCCTGTCTTCCTCCACGACGAGATCCTCTCTTCCCCTGGAGGAAGCACCGACTTGCACCCGCTGCCAGGAACAACTGCCCCCGCTGGAGCGTTCTCACCACTTTAAGGTATCGTGTCCGCCAGGCCTCCCTTTCTAAAGATTGCAACAAGGTAATAATAACTCCTTAACCTTCTGGACAGGGCTGGCCTCCTTGACCCTCTAACTGGTCCCTTTTCTTTGATCCAACTTCTTTTTGAAACATTACAAGAATTTTGTGCACTGCAACCGTGTGACCGTGGACACATTTTGTTTGGATCCTCTTAAAGCGGATCCGGCCTACTAACTCTGAATTCACGGTTTTACTTTGCCTTCCTCTCTTGCTATGTTCTTGTAAAAAAGTGTCGGGATCGGTTTCAATTTGTCCTCTGCTTTTCTCTCCCTTTTTAAAAACAAACTATTAGAGTGCCATCTACGTTAAGCGCTCACCGCGGTCTGAAAATAAGTGGGACTTTACTTAAGACTTGTCTAATATTCTTTTAAGGGAGTGCATATCTTTTAGTGACAGTGTTTTTTGAATTGCTTACTATTAGTGCCTGTGTGTTTTTCTAGATGTGGTTTTAAATAAATAATTATATCTCTTTTACACCAAGCCCTGGTCAGTGTTTACTTGTTCTATTGTGAATACTCTGTATACTGCCTAACTCTTCTTGAGAGAAGTCTGACTGCTCAGCCACAGCTACCAGGTGAATCTGTGTGGTACAGACTGCTACCAAGTGGGTTTACTGCCAAACGTCTGTAGTCCTAAATCTTTTGCAGTGGTCCCAGAGGGAACTACACAGGTTTCTGCTTAACAGGCACACAGCCCTTTGAGCCCAGTTACCTAGGGCTTGAATATCTACTGGAGTACCAGTGTCTTTATTTTTCCACAAGGTCCATAATTTTAGCCAGTGGACCTGCCAAATCCAACAGCTTGTCTTGACACCCTTTCCACGCACGATCGATGCCTTTCCTGACGTCTCGCGTGGATTTGGTAACAAATGTGACCATTTTTGGGTCTAGGTCTGGGGTATCTGCCAGCTTCCCTGGCAACTCTGGGCGTGGACACTCCGATCACATGCGGGATCGAACTTCTCTGTCCAGAGGCTTCCTGATGTGCTGTGACATGTATAATGCCACTCTGGGTGAAGGCACCCAATCAGATGACCTAGGGTGCCTGATGGTCTCTGGGTCAAACATATCAACTATGGTATCTTCTTCCTCGGGAGCATTTGAGGAATTGGCTGAGGAAAATCCTCTTCATCTCCGCCTTCGTCGTCAGGAGCGTATCCCTCTTCATAATCCCCTGAATTGTCCACCCCTGGGGCAGGGGGTCTGTTATGGCCACCCGCTAACGTTGCTAGAAAGGCTTCTTTCAATCTGGCGACTGGGTCGCTCTGACTTTGGGGAACAGAGTTAACCCTATCTCTTGTGCCCGAGGGGGTTAAAGAATATGCGCTCTTCTGGGCTTTTTTACACCCCTTACTTTCAACCCTCTTCTGAGAGTGTCCGGCTGATGTCCCTTCCCCAGGGCTGTCTGCCGTCTTTTCCTGGCTGTCAGCTGCTCCCACTGCTCAGCCACGCATGCTTCCAGCATTTCCAACCTTTCTGTCAAAGGTTGCACCCCTTGGGAGACAGCTTGTGAAAGTGAATCTCCTAGCACCCTCTTGAAGCTTATGGATAAATCTGTGTCTTGCCAAGTGGGCTCTTCCTCCCACTTTTCACTCCTCTGGTGTGGTGGACTGGGAATCTCCAGGGTGCGATGAGTGAGCCATTGGATATTGTTTAGCAGTGCTAATTTCTTGGGAACCAACCGAAAAATAAGGCTCTGAATCAGAGTTGCCTCCTGTGCACTCTGTGCCTTTCTAGCTTGCCTGTGAAATGGTATCACGTTCTGCAGTTCATGCCACGATATTGCAATCTATTTATTTATTTTTTATATAAATTTCTCCTCAAGTAGTGAATCGCCCGACCCTCCGCTCCGTTTCGCTAATAGTACGCGCGAAAACGAGCGTTATGGGAGCGTGGAGCATGCCGGTGAAGTTGTGAGGCAGGACCAACCTCGCTGGGTCTTAAGGCTTTGTGTGTTCGGCGGCACGAGCCGCCTCCGCTTACACGCGTATAGAGGAGTCTACAGGGTCCTAGAGTCTTCGCTCACTGGTCGCGGGCGAAGTCCCCGCACCTGCCTGAGGAGAACGGGACGGCCGCCAAAATCGAGCAGCTTTGCCCGCGGCTCCGCCCCGCCTCTCCTCCCGCTTGTACTGAAACGCGTTACGAGTATAATCGGAGCGACAACTACCGGTAATACGCGCGCGCCTTCTATGGACAGTAGAAACGCTGTTAAACCAAACCCTTAACATTTATCCATACAACGCTCTTGGACTATAATTTAAATAGGATTGATATAACCCACAATCTTGAGACTTATTATGCTAAGCAATGCTAACTGACAAGAATATAAACGTGAGACATAAAACTCTCTCTCGGTATGGCAGCAAAAAGAAAGAGGAATGGACCTAGGGAAAGCTGTGTTTATACCCCTATCTGGTCACTGATTGGTGTGGGGGTAGAGGTCAGGACTACAAAGGGCCTCAGGATTATGGGAAGAGTGGTTCCTGAAGCCTTGTTGATTCGATTTAAAAAGTATAAAACTTGTAACGTGTTGCTTTGTTTTTTTTCCAAGAAGCATGTAAGAAAAACGAAAACAAAGTTAAAGTTGAACGTTTTAAAATGCTGATATGGCGGTATTAAAGAAAGATAAGCATAATGCGAGCCTCCTGTCTTGTCATAGAATTAGCAGCATGCAGAATAGACTCCCTGGTGCCTGGTGTCCCAAGGTTCACCCTGCCTCCCTTCCATCTATCAGTGGTTTAGGGCTATGTGTCAAGTAGTTGGCTGGTTATGGCCTCGGATCTATAGTCTCTTATCAGGAAAAGTTATGGCACCCTCTGGTTCTGGATGACATCAAGCGGTGGTACATCTTCGCGCCTGCCTGGTCACATGTTGGTACAATGTTAATCTGCTTCAGTTTCCAACCTTTTGCGCATTTAATTCTGTATGCGCTTGGCCACCTGCATGGGCCTCTTATCTTGACCTTCATGGGCGGGCTGGCGTGCTCTGAAGTTGGAGCCTCGTGAGCTCATGCTCACCTCCCCTCCTCTGGTTGACCTCGATTTCCCCGGCATAAGCCATCCTTTAAGTTTCGATCCTGCTCTTTTCCTCTGCTTGGGCCTGGATATGAAACTTGGCAGTCAGGCCTTGGCCGCCTGGGAGTACTTCTGTTTATACAAAATGGAGTTGCACGTGTACATTGTGATGTATTGAGGTAGATGTATACAGTCGGTGCTTGTCGCTATAACTTCTACTAAGCATTGCAAGCAGACTCGATTACTTAGCATCTTGCGTTTCAAGCTTATTTACACACGTTCAATAAGGCGGTTGCTTCCATCTTGTCTCATGGCACCATTCTCATACGTTTTTAAGTGTCTTTCCCCTTCGTCCATTACAATTATCCTCGCAGTTGTCGGTACTGGCATGCATATCTTTCAGTAGCCACTTCTGGTTGTTCTCAGGGCTGCCCAGGCCCTTAGTCTATTTCCATTGGCCTTCCATTAAGGCCTTCGGGGTTTCCTCCTGGACAGTCTGTAAATACTTGTCGTTTCGTACCAATGGCAGGTACGGTTGTCTGATTGGGTACCGTGCTGCCTAGGGTTGCCTGGTTATGGGCATTTCAACAGGTATTGATCCTCTAATTTACTCCTACATTGCAGCCCTTTGTTGGTTCAGCTGCTCCTCGTACGTCACATACCTTGGCGAGTACCTTACTGACAACTCGCAATGGGGGGGCAGGGGTGCAGGTCGTATCTGGGACCTCCTCTACAGGTCTTGCCCAACTTCGTTTCAACACTGGTATGTTTATATGTGCCTCAAGTGCTTGGGCTATGTAAATGAGTGTGATGTAAGCCTATGGGAATTGGCCTCCCGTTTCCATTGGGGAATGCGTTGTCCAGATCCCACCTGGGGCTTCAACCTTCCACTGTGGGCTCACCGGTTTTAAGACTGCTCCCCTGGCTTCTCTGACCTCGCTCGAGTCTTCGTTTCCACTCTCCCTCGGCTTCAGGCAGCATGTCTCTGCGATGGGTGGCAGTCTGCATGTTGGTCCGGCTTCCGTTGGCGATGCAAAACTCTTTGCTAGTGTTGCATCCCACTTCAGTGTCTTTGTAGCCTGCAGGATTATTTTTCGGGACCAGCTGCTGCCTTCGCTGTTCTCTGTACTGCTTCTGTCTCGTTCATTGCCTTCTGGATTCCCAGCCCTCGCTGGGAAATCTCCACGGTTCTCCCGCGTCTCCACATTCACCTGTCCACCTGACAGTTGGGCTTGCCCGGCAGTGGTTAGCTGGTCAGATCTCTCTACATTGCTCAGCTGTTCCACCTTTTGAACTCCTGCTCCGAGGAAGGGAATTGATCAGAGCATTTCTCCAACTGCTAGACTACTTGTTTTGCTTCAGTCGTGCAATCTTCATTCTGGTGGCCCTCTTCATGTCAATTTTTGTCATGAGTTTGGTTACACTATTCAAGGTCCCTGTCGGCAGGCTTTGTGGTTTGTTGAAGGGGATTATTACAATATGCTATCCGGGCATGAGGAATGGAGGCGATCTCTTTAAAAGCAAAAGGGATGCCATTTCTCATCTGACAATGTCTCGGAGGGTCGCCTCCCTCGCATAACCACCCCCAGGATCCAGTAGTGGCTGCTGTCTCCTGGCCACATGAGGGGAGGCTACCTCTGGGAAAGGAGCGATGACATCATCAGATTCATCACAGTCCCTACTACACTTGGAGCATGGGAGGGGCCAATAGCTTGAGGTTGTAAAGTGGTGGTGGTCCGTACTCGACGAATGTCGGGATGTGTTACCAATGGACTGCAAGGTCCTGCAGGAATCCCTCTCCTGATTCCCCAGGGATTTCCTATACCTGGGGGTTTAGTTTCCCATGACTCAACCTGTTGTTGTGGCATGGTCATAGTTTGGAACAGTAGAGCATTTTCATGTCTAGAAGCTGCGACCTCTGTCTGCAGCTTTTGGAAGGCATCTGTTAGTTATTTAACCATATCCTCAATGACTCAGAGTTCACAAAGTCTTGCTGTCTGTCAGATCTTGAAAGATTTAGACGAGCTGCAACAACCTGTAGATATGTCAATTCTCCTTTTGAGACGAAGATATCACTGCCAGAGATATTTCCAGGGAGGGGGACCCACCCTATTTTAAGGGGAATACCTGGAATCTCCTGACTGATGATCGAACCACCCTTAGCAACTCTGGGCCCATCCACAGTGAACCAGATGAAAAGCTCAGTGGTCTCACTCGAGACGGGGGAGGAACAGAATATGTTAGGAAGCAGTAAGTACATTTCCAAGTTCACATGAAATAACATTAATAATAATATTTTTATTTGTTTTTATTTCAAGTAATGACCTTTTTCCAAAATATTTTCAACAGTATTACAAATATACAGTATCACATCCTATTTCCATGGGATACACAGCATATCAAGTCATATATACCTATAATTCATTTAATTTAAAACACTAAAATCAAAAATGTTCATTTAAAGTTTCACTAAACTATTGTCGTCCTCTGGCTAACCACTATACCAATCGCAGTTTGACTTATGTCCATACTCTTTACAAGGAGAGTTGGACCCTCTCTTCTTGTCAAACTTCACACAATAAGCCCAAAAAGCATCCGATTTGATAGCAGTGTATTGATTTACAAAATCGCCAAAAGCTCACATACTCTGAACATATTACAGGACATTGTGTCAAAACGTACCTTGCGGTCTCGGGTCCCTTTGGGTTTTTACATATACAGCAAAACTGCTCTTCCACTGGGCACTGCATGTAGACTTCTTGTACAATAAGTAACGGTAACTGGTTTATGCGCAGTCATAATCTGAAATCCCTAATCCATGGGCTCAGGCTTTTCACAAGATACTCCTCGGGTCGTAAGTACTGATAGCAACACACAAGACATAATTATAATTGTTCAGCATTCACACATAGCTGGAATTACACACTCAGTCCCATTTTTCGAGTTTGTTTTTAAAGATATTTTTTACTTTTCATAATCGCAACCCCTACTAAAATCAGGGTTCCAATTGATCATTTTAAATCATTCCTCATTAAGACTCTTCAAACGTTTTCCTTTTTTGTTTTGTATGCACCCCTCTACCATCGTTGGCCCACGATGTTCAGTAGTGGACACAGGGGACAACACGTAGCTTTCATACACCGCAAGCCCCTATGCAACATGACCTGCGCCCTTAATGATGTTGAGCCTAATTCTAGCCTATGGGATGCCATGGTGGGCCCGGGTGGAAGGCTAAGAACCTTCTTTCAGAAATGTCCCCCAGGGCATTTATCCATGGCAAGGGCTTCCAACCCATCCAGGATTGCCGGGACAAAGCTCTATTTATAGAGCTTTAGTATTCCACCCAGGGTGTAAAATGTGTAACCTGCTGACTGGCCTGCAAACATCTTGATGGCATACATTAATTGCCCAGCCTTTGTTTTCTTTGCTTCAATTATTATATTATAACTAGCACTGCATGAAAGTGTCCCCCACCCTAAAATCCATATTTAACTTGTATGCTTTGCCGCCGGCTATAACCATCTTTTTAGTTTTTTTAATGTTAATTTCAGGGTCATTCATGTCAACAGTCAATCAGGGCCTTGAGTGTAGCCTTTCCACCCCCAATGGTGTGATCCATAATGACCAAATCAGCATAAAGTGCACACCCCACCATGCTCATTCCTAGTTTCAGCGAGCACCCCAGTTTTGATGAGCACACCTTTGGTAGGTCTGATAAGAACAGGTCAAACAGAGGGGTGTACACACAACCTTGTTTAACCCCTCTGTTCGTCAGTACCTCCTCTGTTAACATACCCGAGTTGTCTAGCCTAACTTGGACACTTGTATTACTATGGACTTTAATAACAATGTCCAAAAGCCAGTCGGGGCAACCCAGTGTAGACCACTTGGCCCACAATTGGCGATTCACTGAATGAAACGCTGCTAAAAATTCTACGAATATTAGTTACAATGCTGGACTATCCTTTCCAATGGCCCCCCTGATTACGAAGTCCAACAGCCTGATATGAGTAGTGCTCGACCCAGGTCTGAACCGAGTTTGTGCATGGTGCAATATTTTAGCATTTTCAACCCACTTCTCCAGTTCTACCAGGTTCAGTGAGGCAAAAAGCTTTCCAATCGCATCAAGTTTGAAAGCAACCAATAATTCTCTGTCTCCTTTCTTATACACTGGGAGCAGGATAGCCCGTTGCCAGGTTTTCATTAATACCCCCTCACTGCATATCTCATTGAACATTATCGACAGTAGTGTCGCCCACTCCCAAGGGATGGCCTTAATCACAGCATTCAATAGCCCCTTTGGACCTGCTGCACGGGATCCCTTAAGGCGGGTTAACGCTGTATATAGATCTACAGTCGAAAATTGCAATGGCCAGATTTCAAGGGAATGGGATCCCATATCCGTATACTTGTCGGAGAATGTTTATTTGCAGTATATTTGACCCATTTCGCTGCTGGGATAGGGTTTACTAAGTCCTAGCTTTAGTCACCTTTAGCTTTTGACAGTTGATGCCAGATCTCCTTGCCACGTTTGCGACGCATCATTTGTATCATGTTCTGCCAAAAGGCGTTTTTTTACTTCTCCACGCCTTCCTTTACGCCACTGTTTATAGTGATTTTTGTTTTTTTATCAACCTCCATGTTTACACTAGGCCAACCCACCCTTTTTTCTTTTTTAACGTTGGAGCACATATATAAATGCGTTTTGGTGCTTGTAAGGATGCACCACGAGCAGAATTTGCGGGAGTGAACCTGTAGATGTGGCTAATAGACTCATCTGATTACTCATGCTAGAAATACCAGACATGGCAAAATTGTGTAACTCCTGTCTATAAAGACACATCATGGCCTGCTCTGCTTTATAAATAAATATTTCTTTGAGTCCAGCATATACGGTTTCTGGTGTTAACTTTTACCCCTGCTCCATCTTTTCGTGTTTGCCCTGTGATTCCCATATTAAGTGACAAAATCAACGGGGAATGGTCACTGAAGTGTGACCGGTGTACTTGGAATGACTCATCCAACATGGCACACTTGTTACTGACAAAGAGGTAGTCAAGGGTGGAAGATTTGTTAGATGACCACGTGGCTTTCCCCAGCTGGTCACCATCAGTTCTTCCATTTAACATAAACCGGCCCCATTCTTTGAGTAAGGATACCCAGCTTGCCCCTTTTGCATCACGACTGGGCTTTAAAAGGCTAACTGGGTGGACAGTCTTATAGACCCTGCATTTAGCAGGGTCCCTACAGTGGGCGTTGAAGTCTCCCCCAATTATTGCACATTCCTTACCCTTGATAGCAAACATTCAGCGCACACCTTATCAAGTAATTCATGTTCCACCTCCACGTTGACCACTCCTGGTGGTATATATAACTTTAACAATAAGATCGGGCGACAAGCACTGCTGCATCTAGTCAGTGTCTCTATAGCCAACATTGTGTCAGATTCCAATAACACTCCCGCTCGCCAGGTCGAGGCTTTGTCTAACTGTCACAATCAAACCCCCAAATGGACGACCATGCAGTCCTTTGGCCGCCAGTCGTTGGAAGACCACAAAACACTCCAGTTGTATCGGTTTGGTTGTGACCACAAAAGTGATGGGTGGAAGGTTTTGAATGAATCTGTACCACTGGCAATGCTCTGGGCAACCTTCCACACCACTGTTTTTTAGCCCGTCTGCGCCATTGCAAAAGGGGTCCAGCCATATGCAAATCAGTCTGGTACTGTCACCAATGGTAGCAGCCCAGCCCGAAATGCTAGGCCGGGTCCCCTCTGCATGGAAACACAAGCAACCCCAGACATGTTTCGGCCTTGCTGGGCCGCCTCAGTGAGGTGCAGCTTGGTTCCCTATGGCGCAGCGAGCAAGGGACCCACGTCTGGTCTCGTATCGGTTTGGTTTAGCCATGTTTCCTGTAAAAAAATAAAATATCTTGTTCACATAAAAATGTTAACGACCCGTTTCCCCAGGAAGTGACAGTGCCCTCTGGGGTTCCATGATAATAGCTTTACCATTGATGCACTATCGGACAGATTTTTCCTCAAGAGTTTCTTAAACCACTCCCATTCCTGGGCATCATCCATGCTGGTTTGCAGTATTTGATCTTCCCCCGTTTTCTTGTGTGGAGCACCACCGGGAGCTCACTTTAACAACTGTGAAAACACATGTGACACCACTTTTGTTTTAGCTTATGATCATGGGCTGGTGCGTCCACCAAGTACCCCAACTTTAAGATGGAGTCTTGGTGCGCTTGAATAAGTACCAATACTTCAGGCAAAACACAGCGAACCCTCACGTAACGGCCATAAATAACACAATACGAATTACCTAAATGAAGGACAATCTGGCATTATCTGGACTCGTGTTTGCAAGATGTGGTAGATGGTTTCTTTTCCCCTTTTGAATCCTGCTGATCATACGTCGAACGTTGTTGGGCAGAATCATATGCAGTACCCTTTGGGAACACTACACACAAATAAGACTACAAGTGACAGTACAAATTCACCTTTGGTAAAAGCCTGTACTACACTGTAAAGTGGTAGCAATGGCTGAGCAGCCAGACCTTGCTTAAGAGCAAGTGAGCAGTATCAATAGTTACACAAAGGACAGCAATATACTATGGTTCAAGCAAACACTGACTGAAGGTTTCTGAGGAAAAGAATATACATTTATTTACACATCATTTCATAAAACAATTCACTAAAGTATCAGAAAATCACTCTTAATATACTATACACCACCGAATAGATTCTGGACAAGATCAAACTGAAGTGTGAGCAAAACGGCACTCCAGTAATTTAAAAGGGAGGGAAAGACCAGGTTAGACAAAAATTAAGCAGCACCAACAAGTAAGTAAGCAGGGCAATCTAGAAAAGGCAACTACGGTGAGGAAATCAAATCAAGGGGCCTGAGCCAAAGTCAATGGACCAGATTCTTTGCAGAGGATCATAGTTCAGAGTAGTCTGCGGTTAAGTCTTTGCTAAGAGTTCGAAACGAAGTTGGTCGGAAGAAAAGTTACTTTAAAGAATAGAGAAGGACAAGCCCTCGTATTGGCAAAAGATTTCAAACACTTTCACCACGGTCGGACGGAACGAACAACCTGGTTAGCACAGTACCTTTTAGAGCCGGAGAATACTGTAGTTGAGGCAGATGTTCCTGGCATATCCTGCTGGCTCACGGTTCCTGAAGCGACGGTCGGACTGACAAGGAGGAAGACTGGAGGGTCCTGCACTGCCCAGGGAAGAAACCAGCAGCGGAGCAAAACAAGGAATAAAAGGTGCACTTCTTAAAACCCAAGCAGGGTCTGATCCTCCTGGCCATCCAGTTCACTGTAGCTGTTCACAGCAAATTCGACCAGACGAGGGAGGCCTGGCTTGCGGTTTGGCAGACTGTTTGGTCCCACTAGCTCAAGGGGAGAAGATTCCTTGCAGATCTTCCCTGTCGTCGAAGTTTGGAGATTCGGACCCGCAGCAGGGATTCACCGGGAGGTTCAGTCGTGGTAGATGTCCTCTTCTGTCAGCTTCTCTTTGGTTCTCTCGATCCAGTGGCGACTCTGCCTTCTTAGTCACAGAGACCTGCTTTTTATGCAATTTTCCCCCATTCACACAGCCTGGCTGTCAATGAAATGAAATGGTATTTTATTTATATCGCGCTCGTACACAAGTGTTGCAGAGCGCGACCAGGCAAAAAGGGAGGGGAACAAGGGAGAGAAAGAAAAAAAACAGAAAAAACAGCGATCTTACTAGGCCCAGTGAAATTTAAGAAATCACAAGTGCATGGGAAAGGAAAATAGGGGGGGGTGGGCGGGGTGCAAGGAAGGGGGGGCGGGTGGAAAGTGCGAAGCAGAGGAGAGAAAACAAATAAATATTAATTAGAATAAATAAGGGCTTTAAACCATGGTAGTGCAGCCAGCAAGTGGCAGGTGATAGTCAGAAAGGTATATCTGGTAAGTGCAGAAGAAACGTGGGAGGGGGACTGTATGGGTACAGAGACAGAACCCTAGTGCAGATGGTGGTCTGGAGGCAGTGCAGGAGGGTGGCAGGGTGAGCAGGTACCTGGGCCCGAAAGAAGAGGATGGCCAGGTGCACAATGCCATGAAAAGAAACAGTTTAACAGGGGCGAAGGGGGGCAGAGGCAAAGGGGAAGGTCTTGAAGTTTCCGGCACCAAAGATATTTTTCCTCAAGTTTCAAGGTGGCCGGGAGGCTGTTCCAAAGAGGCATCAGCCGAAGACGAGGATCTACCTCCAGCTCGTTTTTTTGCAAAACGACCAACCCTGAGGGAGTTAGAAGTAGAGGAGCGAAGGGCTCGAGAGGGGAGTTATTTACAGAGGGATAGTTGAAGGTATTTTGGACCCAGGCCCCAGAAAGCCTTGTGGACAATGCAGAGGGTTTTAAATTTAATCCTTGCATCCACTGGGAGCCATTGAAGGGATTTCAAGGCTGGAGAGATACGATCCCAGGGCTCGAGGCCCAGGACAAGTCTCGCAGTCCTGTTCTGGATTAGTTGTAGAGGACGGAGAGTGGAGGCAGGTAGATTTAGAAAGAGGCTGTTACAGTAATCCAGTCTGGAAAGAACCAGAGATTGGGAGACAGTGAGCTTTTGAGGGAAGGAGAGGAAAGGCAGGGTACCTCTAAGCAGGTGAAGTAAAAAGTTATCACAAGGTCGCAAAAAGTTATCCTGGCGGGACAGTCACCACAGTCAATCATACAGAGTGCAACATGGGTCTCCAAGGAGACCCTGTGCAGGGAGTCTCAAACCCCACCCTCGCATCCTGTCCCCCTCAGACATTCAGGCGCCTAAAGAGGGCTTCTGTGCAGACGCCTGTCAAAGGACGGCGAACAAAGGAACCAAACCTGGTTTGGCGCACAGAGTAAAACGCGGGAAAGACCATTACAAAAAGAAATGGCAAATAAACCCAGCCGGAACCGAAATAAAAGAAGTGGTCCAGCGTGTTTACGTTTGAGGCTATCAACTTAGCCTAAAGCAGTACCAAAGCTATTTAAATAGACCGCGGTAGGAAAAATAGGGTAGATGCCACTGCCACCAGCCAAATCTTAAAGAAAGGGGAACAAAAGAATGTTCCAGGAGAGACAGACAAAAAGGGATAACTATTAACCCTTTCCAGTACTCTATGTAAGTGTTTGTACTGGGTCTGTGAATTTAAAGACTAAAAGTCAATGGCAACTTTACATTAGACAGTAGTCGGTCCCAGAAATCGGAGTTTGAGTTGTTGTCTAAAAAAGACAACTCTGTGTCACTGCACTAAAGGTGCTGTGTGACACACAGTAAAAAGATGCCTATGGAGTAGGTGAAGCTCCACAGTCCATGAACACATACAAATGTACAACACATAGCCAAAAACACATGTAAGAGTGGGAAAAAAAGGCTGACTCTTAACCAAGTGAAAAAAATAAATCCAGCAAAGCTGCTGAGGGACTCAGTAGGTAGGGGAATTTACCCATTCTGGATAATTCTCCCTAACAAACGTCACCGAACGTAGTCGGCCATTTTGAAGGGAATCGCGCCCCTACAGGGAAGGCCATCTTGAAAGGGGCTAAAGAACAGCATACATCTGCTGTATGTTTATCTATAAAATCTCCCAGTGGCTGCTAGATATCGGTGAATCCAACAAGGCTGCTATAATCAGCCTGGGAGAAGCGGGACCAGTCTTGTTCTGGGGAGGAGCATTCCTAACATTGTAGTCTGACCAATCAGTTTTGCTTTTGATTTACTGGTTTTCTGTGTTGAGAAACCTGAGGGTATTCTCACTTCTAATCCCCTTGGATCCTCTTCGCAGGTGGCCAGGGAAAGGCCATCGCTATTGGATCCTTGCGCTGGAAGCGGAGAATCGTGGGATGATCACTCGGTTGGAGAGTCCTTGGGGAATGGAAGTGGGGCGCCCTTGGGCGAGACATGGTATGCCCCTTTACCTGTTAGTGGCCAACCCTTCTCCCACCTTCACGGCCTGTTATAAGCCCACTCCCCTCAGTCCTTCCTATTTGACACTTGACAGTACTGGTACAAAGAAGAAGTAACTAAGAGCAATGATAACCATGCTCTTTTGCCACTCTGGTACTGGGACGGAGAAGATGCCTACTTACAAATGTTGGGCATGTCCCATTAAATGTGGTCAGGCAGGGCTAATTGAATCAAAGCTGCAGCTGCAGGAGAGCAGCCAGGCAGTATGAGAGAGATCCGGGACGACAGGAAAAGCAGCAAGTAGGTTGAGGCAAACGGTAGGGAAGCTTCATGGAATGAGACGCTGGAGACCATGGAGAAAGGTGGTCGAAGAGCTGGGACTTTCTGGAGCAGAGGTAATGAAGCGAGGGAAGCTCTGAGGGAAGGCTGTCCGTTTCCCTTATTTTCGCGTTGCACAGTCCCCTGTTTGGCGGGGCCAACACAGAAGTGCCTGAGGGGCAGAAGTTGGAAGCCGGGTCTGTCGGACACTGTGTGCTCCAAGCTGCAACGAGAACTGTCAAAGCAACCAGTGAGTTTCCGGTTGCTGGGAAAACTGGTTTGCAAATGTGTGACCTTTGTTAATAAGATATATTTTGTATCAGTCGTTGTGCACGTTTTCGAAAAGTCTCTGGTCCTTCATAACTTCAATTACTGAATCCGCAGGATTACTTTGTATCAGAGTCATCGTGTGTGGCATAAAACATGTTTTCGAAGGTTTCCGAACATGGGGGAATCCATTTAAAACAACACAAACTTTACACACTTAAGACAGAACGAAAAAACATCAGACATTTAAAGTGGAAAGAACAATACTTCCTGAAGAGCAGTCCATGTAAAACTAAGTCAAAAGTGAACATCGCCATTATTGAATACCAAACTGAACTAAAACTTTGCAAACAGCCAGAATCGATACCCTTTTGAAGCCAAAGAGGGAAGAGGACCCTACATTTAAACAAACCATTATATGCAGTGTTACAAAGGGAATTTATCTCTAATGAACAAGTGCTTTACTACATGTTGTGCTTCAAATTGGACTTCACTTTGAAGAATAAACAAATAAAATCTGAAGTTTAATTTATACTGGCACTTTCAACTTAAACCGATATATAATTTTCAACATTAATGAAAACTTCAAGCTACCAGGACAAATCTTTGAAAATGGAAACAGAATGGTGAAAGTTAAAAGAAAGCAAGAGGATTTTCTTTTGAACTGTGTTTAACCAAATTATACCTTGGGAGAGGGATTCCTTGAGATATGAAACATTTGCTGAAGTGAGAACTGAGGCTCAAGGTTCCCTTCTGTGTTGTGGCTTGGAACTTGGGTAAGGGAACCCAGAGTATTGATTAAAACGATAACTTATTAAACTCAAGGAAGGTAGCTTTAAGCTTTTTATCTGGAACTGCTTTATGCTTTGAGCTGAAAGAAGCTCAGACTTTTGTATTTAAACAGTTTTCTTTTGGATGCTGACATCCCTACACATAGTATAGATTAGTTGTGAGGACAAGTATAGTTTTTGGACACAGACGGAGTCCTGAATTGAACTCTTTGACTCCGACTTTGATTTAGGTTGGGGAATCCCACCTTCGCATAGGGCAAGCCCTTAGGCATTCAATCTTCCTGACACTTAAGTTAATAAAAGTTTCTATTTGAACTTCGAATCTGTTGTCTTGCTTCATGATGCCTTCACAGTGTACAATTTGATCTTTGGGTGATTCCCTTGGTAGATGCTGTTTTTTTTCATACACATTGTTTTTAGTGAATCTTGTATCATATGATTGTGGTTTGTAAAATTAAATCTTTAATCTTTTAAATCTTTTTGAAAGGTGCACTTCACACATACTATAAAGTAATGGAGGCTGTCTAGATGAGCATTAACCATCTATAGGACACCAATATACAGACCAGCAGGATGGAGCAAGTCAACTTGATATAGATTGAACCAGGCTTATCCGCTTCACAGAACAGAACACATAGATTGTGTTGCTGTATCGTTTCATTAATTACATTGTGATAACCTTGGATGTGTTTCAGTTGGGCATATTGATGTTGAACAGTATAAATACATAGATACAGCTGCTATTAATTATTTTGATGCACTTGTTATTACATCAGTTATAAATGAAGACAATGGGCCTCATTATGAGGGCTCAATGGGCAGGGTGGTAGCACTGTTACCGGTGCTACCATCATGTTCTGCTCGCGGGTGCCAGTACGGCCACCAGGTCAGACTGGTGGTTGCAAGGGTACCCGCGAGCAGAACTCCTAGTATGGCAGTACGGTAGCTACGGTGCTGGTAGCGATACCCGCGCCGTTGTTGCCTTACCGCCATACTTGTATTGAGGCCCAATGTTAATAAACTGAATGTGACCTAGGATTGGTTACTGCAATTCTCCCATGCTGTATGTAGTGAGAATAATTTGGGTTCCATGGGCGTGCAGCACTTTATAAGAATTGAAAATAAATACAATTATATGATGGGGTGTGGATTCATGAAGGTGAATGTATTCATTTGGCATATTTGCACATCAAGACTTTCGGGAAAAGATTCGCAGGAAAAGGTGGGGATGAGACCACATTCTGCTTGCATAAGGATTGAAATAACCAGATGTTAACTGGAATAAAATGTTTTGCTCCTGAAGAAGGTCCTGCATGATACAGGAACCGTTTGTGCTACTGCCATTGATCTGGCGAGAGACCCAATAGGGTTGTCTTTAATTTGGTAACCAGCGTGAATGGGGAAGAGCCGTTAAGTAGTTGGTTGGTCCTCTTTAGGCAGCTACACAGCCTTTGGAAAGTATCAGTGTTTTGCACCTGGGCTTCTTGTTTTTGGTCCTATTGCTGCCCACACTGGATGATTCAGTTCATCAGTAAAATAGGCACATTGCAGACGTGCATTTAAACATGACTAGGGTATGTTCTTTGTGGCTTTATAAGAAAATGTACTGATTACATATAAATGTTAATATTAATTTTTTAATTGGCTGGCGTTTTGAATATGTAATACATTTTTGGGAGCTTTATAGATGTTGCATTTTGAGTTTTTAAATGAGTTTGGTGTAAACTCTGTGGCGAGATGGAGGTATCGTTTTGTCTTTAGGATTTTATTTCAGAATACAGACAAGAACATGCCTCTCCTTATTTATAGAGCTGTTTTCCTTACCTCAACATATAAGAACTCGGGTGCTTGTCGGGATGCAAGTCCAAACCAAAATACCACTCTATCCAAACTAAGTACTCTATTCCCTACCACTACAAATAAAGCAGAAAGGATTCAATGAACTTCTTATCAAAGCCACCAGGAGAAGGACTTCCTTCTACTGGTCTATCTGGGAGAGTCTTGGGAGACTGTTCCTGGGTAGTCCTTTGCACAGTTCTGAGTCTCTTTACTTCCTTCCAAGGATTTGTGAGCAACAGTGAAGGCTTTATTCTCTCTTCTTAATGCTGGCACTTTGTCGGGACCTGTGACGACTGGGGAGTTCACTTCTGATGCACTCTTTACCTTGCAGGCTACCACTGTAATCCGGGAGACTATCCCTTTGACTTTCTTGACTCTTCGTTCCTTAAAATCACCACTGGGATGTAGGGAGATTACTCCTGAAAAATATCTGACATTTCTCTCTGAATATTGCCACTGCGAGGGAGGTCACTCATGAGAAAATCGCTCATGAGGAATACTTGATTCTTTGGGTTCCCTGGACCCTACCCATCTT
Organism: Ambystoma mexicanum; assembly: GCF_040938575.1. Classification (NCBI taxonomy): domain Eukaryota; kingdom Metazoa; phylum Chordata; class Amphibia; order Caudata; family Ambystomatidae; genus Ambystoma; species Ambystoma mexicanum. Next base: position 2,475,749 of record NC_090940.1, read on the forward strand.
TCCCGCGACTCCCGTTACCTGTGTCCTCACTGGGGAGAGTTACTGGTTCTTGTGTGGTTCTCAGGTTGCTGTTGGTTTCCACACGCATACAGCGTGTATTCCCAATTTCATCCTCCTTGGTGGGACACAGGGAAATGTCTCTGAAATTAGCTGGAAATGAAGACAATTCTCAGACATTTCGCTCTAGCCACCCACCGAAACAGACCGCCAACACCACATGGCCTACCTTCCCGCGTCCCCACACGTGTCCCGATGAAAACGGTACCTCACGTGTGGGTGCACCTACCGGTGGCGCAAAAGGAAAAAGGTAACCCACTAGTAACCCCAAGCCTTTCGGCACAGCCCATTTTGTTCATGTGGGTAACCTACAGATTTGGGCCTAGGGTGTCGAAGCCAGCAAGGAAAACTGGGAACCCCATGCATTTCCCAAAAGAGGACACCCGTGGGAATCCACAGAGGTCTGACTTACGCAAATCGGCCCAGAATGTATTACCCAGAACCCCCGGCAAAGACCCACATGGGAGAAGGGTGCCCAAGGCCAGGGATATTACCGCCGACTTTGCTGGAGCCCCGGCTGCCCTGCGTTACAGCTTCTCTCCACCAGGGAGTCTCGGCAGTATGCCAATACCTCCCTGAAGGGAAAAGCTGTAATGCAGCCCAGCCGCAACTCCATGACGGCTGGAGGTGATGTCCCTGACCCCGGACATCCATGTACCATGTGGGTGTACCGTCCCCTAAGCACAGCAGCAGCTCCAGGGAGCCCCTGCAGGATCCCCATTCCTCCTCGGAGGTGACATCTGTAACGTAGCACAGCCAGAGGTGGAGCCTGGGCTTGCAGACGGACAACCCACATGGGAGGGATCCTCTCCCAGGAAAACACCAATGTTCTGCTGGCATGGGGGGCAATTTGTGGTCTGCCTCTGCAATTGTGTCCCAGCCCACCAACATATCTGCCCAGACAGCCCATTCCCACCCACACCACCAACACTCCAGCCCCAGTCTCACCCACCCTACTGACAGTGGGCCCTAACCATAGAATAATAAAAAAACAGTACTCGCATAACGTTGCAGCTGCTCGCGTAGAAAAAGCTGTAAAAAAACACCAGCGGTCACACCAGCGAAAAAAAATAATTTTCAAGCATGCCCCACCCCTTGCAAGCCATCCTGGTGGTCTACTGAACCTCACCCCCCCCTGCATGAGGTACCCCTGCCATCTATTTTGGGTGAGGGGGAGAGGGCCCCCAGAAATTGTGGGACAGGCCCCCCAGTGGATGGGGCAGTAAGGTTTGGGGACCCCGGGCCATATTGGCACACAAATGTGCCCCTCTGCGCCAAGGTCAGTTTAGTAAACAAAGAAAATAATTCAAAATGGCAGGCTGCCCTTTAGCGGGTGTTGAGGGGCACCCTACACCGCTGGGGAATTTTCTAATGTGAAGGGGGGTGCACCTCTCCCTCTCCACCCCCACCCCAATTGGAGGGGCGGCGCATCTCATGTAGCTCACCCTGTGGGCAGATAAGGGGCTGGGGCTGTCCTGCACTCCTCCCTGGGCTCAGGCGTCCCTTCCTAGGAGCAGATATCTGGTCCCAGGGAGGGCTGCATGACATGGCACCCACTCCATTGCGGGTGAGGTCAATGCCCCACCCATTAGAAAGTTCTCTGTCCCTTTGGGGTGCCCCAGAGCACCCCCTAAAATGCGTTCCACCATTTTCACTTTTTTCCTTTGGTAACTCAACTCCCCTTGGCGCAGAGGGGCCCATTGGTGTGCCAATCTGGCCCCAGGATGCCCAAACCTTACTGCCCCTCCCACTGGGGGGCCTGTCCCACAATTTTTGGGGGCCCTCTCACCCCAAATGGGTAGCGGGGGTACCTCATGCAGGCCTCCTACAAACGGCGGTGTGAGGTTCACCCCCTTCCATTTGGGGTGGGGGGGAGAAGGTCCCCAGAAATTGTGGGACAGGCCACCCAGTGGGTGGGGCAGTAAGGCTTGGGCACCCCGGGGCCAGATTGGCACACCAATGTGCCCCTCTGCGCCAAGGCAAATTTGGTAAACCAAGAAAATAATTGAAAATGGCAGGCTGCTGTTAGGCAGAAACCTGTGCAGTTCCCTTGGGGAACACTGCAAAAGATTTAAGACTACAGGTATAGCAGTAAACCCACTTGGTAGCAGTCCGCACCACTCAGATTTACCTGGTAGCTGTGGCTGAGCAGTCAGACTTCCCTCAAGAAGAGTTAGGCAGTATGCAAAGTATACACAATATGTACTCAGGCACAATAGCACAAGCAAACACTGACCAGAGCTTGGTTTCAAAAGTATATAGTTATTTATTTTTAAGAACACACAAATTGAAAACACTCTAGCAAAATATAATAAAACACTCCAAACACAGTTATATGGAAAGCAGTCCCAATCCTTATTCCTATCTAGACAACTCTAGGTTAACACCACATAATTAAAACAGAGGTGAGCGCTTAACGTTAGATGACACTCTAGTAGGTTAAAGAAGGGAGGGAAAAAGAGCAGAATTAGGATAACCACACCACTCTAAGGTCAAGAACGCTTTTGGTAAGCTCAACGAAGCCCAAAGTCACAGGTGAGCAAAAGTCACTAAGCAGGGCCCACTCTTAGAGCAGACAGAGCGAAAACGTGCCCAAGATCACACAGTTGGTAGGGACTCAGAGTCTTGCAAAAGAGTTCGGAAAAGAGTTAGAGAGGCTCAGAAAGTTTAGCCAAAGTGTCCCAGGCAATCCCAGGATCGAAAGCCGAGGGCTAAAACTACCTCGTACAGTCGGTGGCAAGGGAAGCCAGGCGGAACACGGTACCTTAACGGGAAGGATCCTCCAGCGGGGGCAGTTGTTCCAGGCAGTGGCAGCAAGGCTCGACGTCGGTCAGGGGAGAAGATCTCGCTGAAGAGCAGAAGAAGAAGGTCGTTGCACTGCCCGGGAAGAAACCAGCCGCGGAGTCCTCCGGTTAAAGGGTTGTACCGACTTTCGCGGTTGGGGTAAAAGTGGTGGGGTTCCGGTTGCCGGGGTGCTTGGCACTGGCAAGGCGGCCACGGGATACCTCGAAGAACGGAAAGAAGGTGAAAACTGGTTGTCCCCACCAGTCAAGGGAAGGAGCCACTCCGTTAAGAGTTCTCCTCGGTCGTCGGGAAAAGTGGTGAGATGGTCCAGCAGGGCTCCACCGGCGGTGTCGTCGTAGCAGATCAGCTCAGCTCGTCCCTCGTTGGATTCTTAGGTCCTGTGGCGACTTCTGAAGTTCCAGTCCCCAAAGCCCTGCTTTTATGCAGCAAACCCCCATTCACCCAGCCTAGCTGTCACTCAAACATGCGAAGTGGTGAGCCGGCCGGTTCACCACTTGGGCCAATCAGGACGGAGTGCGACTTGAGTTACCAAGGTAACTCAGTCCAGGGTGCCTAAATCCCCCTCCACCCCTCCTAAGTACCCCAGACAGAGTGGCACCACTTTGGAGGGCTTCTGTGGAGAAGCCCGCCAAAAGTGGAACAAAGGGCTCCACTTTGGGTCAGAGTTACAGAGGCGAACGCCAACGCCATTTTAGAATCAAGTTTTGGCAAAAAGTCCCAACCGGAGTTATAATAATAAATATATAAACCGGCGGTATGTTTAAGGCTACCGTAAATAAATGATATGATATGATATGATATGGTAATTTGTAACGCGCCTATACACAAGTGTTTCAAGGCGCGACGAGGCAGGGAGGGAGGGAAACAAGGGGAAGACAGACAAACGATCCTACTAGGCCAGGTGTCATTCAGATCGCGCAAGTGCAGAGGTAAGGGGAAAAGGAGAAAGTGCAGGGGGAGGAGGTGGGGGGGAAGTGCAGTACAAGGTAAGTAGCGTAATAAAATAATAAATAATAAATAAAAGGGCCAGCTGGTGGCAAGTGCGAGGTAAGTGCAGAGCAAGTGCTGGGAAGGGGGCTGTAGGGATACAGTGACAGTCCCACAGTGCAGGGGGAGCCAGGGAGGCAGTGCAAGTGGAGAGTGGCTGGGCCCTGGACCGAGGTCACTGAGAGTGGCCCAGATGCAGGTTTAGTGCAGAATTCAGTGGGGAGTTAAGCAGGTTTAGCAGGGGAGAGGGAGAGAGAAGGCAGAAGCGAAGAGGAAGGTTTTGAGGTGCTTCCGGAACCGGAGATGGTTCTCCTCGAGTTTCAGGGAGGCAGGAAGGCTGTTCCAGAGGGAGGACCCTGCTGCGGAGAGAGATCTACCCCCAGCTTGTTGCTTAGAGAAGCGGCTGACCATGAGGGAGTTGGAGACGGATGAGCGAAGGGCTCGTGAAGGAAGATATTTAGGAAGAGAGAGTTGAAGGTATTTAGGCCCCAAGCCCCAGAAGGCCTTGTGGACAATGCAGAGGGTTTTGAACTTAATCCTCGCAGCCACTGGGAGCCAGTGAAGAGATTTCAGTCCTGGAGAGATACGGTCCCTGGGCTTGAGGCCAAGGACAAGTCTCGCAGTTCTGTTCTGGATAAGTTGCAGAGGGCGGAGAGTGGAGGCAGGCAGATTAAGATAGAGGCTGTTACAGTAGTCCAGCCTTGAGAGAACCAGGGCTCGGGAGACAGTGAGCTTCTGGGGGAAGGAGAGGAAGGGAAGAATACCTCTGAGGAGGTGCAACTGGTAGTGTGACTTCTTAGAGACGTCAGATATATGAGGAGAGAAGGAGAGTGTGGAGTCGAAGATGACCCCGAGGTTTTTAGCCTTGCAGGTAGGGGCAGGAAGGGGGCCAAGGGAGGCCGGCCAGAGAGCTGCAGGGAAGGAGGGAGTGGGTGTGCCGATGAGTAGAATCTCAGTCTTACTGGCGTTAAGGCAGAGGTCATTGGCGGCACACCATTCCTGGATAGCAGACAGACAGTCGGAGATGAGGGAAGGAGAGGAGGAGGCCGAGGGTAGCCTGAAAATGAGCTGGGTATCGTCCGCATAGCACTGGAAGTGGGGGCAGAGAGCGGCGATGCGGTGGGCAAGGAGTGCCAGATACTGGTTGAAAAGCCAGGGAGAGAGGTTGGATCCCTGGGGGACACCACAGGTGGAGAAAAAGATGTCAGAGAGGAAGGAGCCCATTTGGACCTGGGAGGGTCGACCGGAAAGGAAAGAGGTCAGCCATGCCAGAGCCTGACCAGTGATACCCAGGTTATCACGGAGACGGTTGAGCAGGATGGCATGGTTGACAGTGTCAAAGGCAGAGGAGAGATCGAGCAGAATGAGAACACATGGAATGTTGGAATCGAGGTTCAGGAGCAGGTCCTCACGGATGTTCAGGAGAGCAGTTTCCGTGCTTCTGGCCGCTCTGAAGCCGGATTGATGGTCATGAAGATTACCAACATATTCAGCATGGAGGTTAAGCTGGGAGATGGCCAGTTTCTCCAGGAGCTTGCCCAGGAAGGGAGTAATGGAGATTGGGCGATAGTTGGCCGGGCAGGAGGGGTCGGAAGAGGGTTTCTTGAGGAGGGGGTGCACAAGGGAGTGCTTGAGGGGGGATGGGAAGACTCCAGAGGCGAATGAGTGGTTGCAAAAGTCAGCCAGGGCAGGAGCCAGGGAGTCGATGTGGTCCTTGATGGTTTTGGAGGAACAGGGGTGAACCTGTTTAGACGAGGCTTTCATGGATCGGACTTGTCTGGAAACCTCATCAGCAGAAAAAGGTGGAAAAGCAGAGAAGGAGGGCGGAGGGGCGGCTGCAAGAGAGCAAGAGGAAGAGCCGGGAAGAGAGGGAGGGAGGAGAGAGGAGGAGAGCGAGGACAGGATGTCCTGAGTTTTTGAGATGAAGTGCGAGGCCAGTGCAGTGCAGAGGGCCTGGGAGGGGACAGGAGAGGTAGAGACTGCAGCAGGGTTGGCCAGCTCCTTGCAGATTTTAAAGAGTTCGGCCGAGTTGTTAGATGCCTCAGAGATGCGGGCTTGGATAAGTGCTCTCTTCTTGGTGAGAACGGAGAGCCGGTATTGCCTTTGGAGCAGGCGGCAGGCCAGTTTGTCAGAGGATGAACATGAAGCACGCCATTTCCTCTCTGCCACCCTGCACTTGCGTTTTAGGGTGACGAGATCCGAGTCATACCAGGAGTTACATTTGGCTTTGGGCTTCAGGCGGATTCTCATGACGGGAGCAAGGATATCGAGAGTGTCAGATATAGAGGAATAGAGCATGGAGAGGGCTGTGTCAGGGTGGGAGTCAGCCGAGGGGGGAGAAGGGGGCGAGAAGGTAGCAGCGAAAGCCTCAACTGACACGCGCTTCATGGGTCGGATGACCGAGAAGGTGGGTGGCAGTGAAGAGGGTGGCTTTGCCTGTGGGGTAGGGAGGGAGAGGTGGGAGGATAGGAGAAAGTGATCGCTCCAGGAGAGAGGAGTGGAGAGAGGGAGGGAGAGGGGAAGGTCAGAAGAGATCAGAGCATCAAGAGTGTGCCCTGCAGAGTGAGTAGGCCCAGACGGGAGAATAGAGAGTGAGAGAGAGTTGCAGAGTTCGCGGAAGAGACCAGTGGGGGGACAGGAGGCATCGAGGTGGATGTTGAAGTCACCGAGAAAGAGGAGTTGGGTGGTTGAGGACAGGAGTGAGGAGGAGAGGTCAGCCCACTCAGAGAGGAAGGAGGAAATTTGACCAGGTGGCCGATAGATAGTAGCCACGGTAAGGGAATGGCTAGGAGAGAGAGAAAGTCGGCAGACAAGACATTCAAAAGAGGAGTAGGTCTGCGTAGAAGTGACAGTGGCAGGAATCCACTCAGGGAAGATAAGGGCAACACCACCCCCTGAACGGTTGGGCCTGGGCACGGAGAGGATCTTGTAGCCGTCAGGTAGGAGTGTGTCGAAGCTGGTGGCAGAGCTGGCAGTGAACCAAGTCTCAGTGAGACCGAGGACGTCGAGGTCCAGTTCCTCAAGAAGGCGACAGATATCAGAGGAGTGCTTGATGGCAGAGCGAGAGTTTAGAGTGGCAATGTGGAGAAGGTTGCCACCCTTGAAAAACTTCCGGGGAGGGGTACAGATCAGAGGTACGCCCTGCAGAGGTGTTAGAGAAGGAGTTGAAGAGGGAGCAAGAGAAGGGGCAGGGAGGGAGGGGAGAGGCAAGGTAGCCGAGGACAGAGGAGGGGGGACAGCGGGAGCGGAGAGGAAGTTGATGAGGCATGGGAAGCGTCTATCAAAGAGGTGAAGGTTGGCCTGAGGGCCTTGGACCAAGACGGTCCCGTTAGCATAGACATTAATGATGGCTTTAGAGGAGTGGAAAGGGGCCAAGAGGACATCCCAACGGGTGCCACCATTAATGGGAGAGGTGGAGAAAGGAGAGAGCACAGCGACCATGTGAAGGGTCCATAGGTCAGGTGAAGGCACGAAGAAGAGAATGTCAGTGAGAGTTTCTTTGGAGCAGGCGCTCGTGTAGGTGTCAGCGATAGGGAGGCCTGGGTTGGAGACCAGGATGTCCTTTTTAAACTTTTTCCTACCGGATTTAGTGAGGAGAGCAGGATAGTCAATGGAGAAGCAGTTAGAGTAGATAGGCGAGATAGAGAGCACCATGGAGTAGGAGGGGAGGCGGACGACACGAGTATGCAGACAGGAAGTGAGTGGAGGGCACTAGTTTACCACAATGCAGATCAAACAGTAATGCGTAGTAGGTCAGGGCCACCTAAGTTTGAGAATCCTGCGAGGGGAGAAAAGCACCCTAGTTTAACACAATGCAGAGCAAACAGTAATGCGTAATAGGTCAGGGCCACCTAAGTTTGAGAATCCTGCGAGGGGAGAAAAGCACCCTAGTTTAACACAATGCAGAGCAAACAGTAATGCGTAATAGGTCAGGGCCACCTAAGTTTGAGAATCCTGCGAGGGGAGAAAAGCACCCTAGTTTAACACAATGCAGAGCAAACAGTAATGCGTAATAGGTCAGGGCCACCTAAGTTTGAGAATCCTGCGAGGGGAGAAAAGCACCCTAGTTTAACACAATGCAGAGCAAACCGTAAAGCGTAATAGGTCAGGGCCACCTAAGTTTGAGAATCCTGCGAGGGGAGAAAGCACCCTAGTTTACCAAACAATTGGAATAGGGGGGCGAGGCATCATGTGGATGAGGTGAGCAAGGTGAGGAGGGGTGGGCCAGAGAGCGGAGGAGCTGGCGCCTGGCGTCCCCTGCGGACACCTGCAGACACACAGGGAGCCGCACTGTAGGAGTCGCCCTTGGCCTGGGGCCCTTAGCCGCGGGGGCTGCCGGGCAGAGGGCTGCCCAGGAGGGGGGAGGTTATAGGCAGAGGGAGAGGAAGGGGGGGGGTGTGGGCGGGCAGGGAGGCGGGGAGGGAGGGGAAGACCAGGAAGTGGGAGGGGGGAGCAGGAGCAGGCCAAACACCGCGCTAGGAGCGCGAAGGAAACAATTCAACTTTCCTTTTCCCTTAGTTATTAAAAAAGCACAAAAAACCACACAACACTCACGGAGGCCCAGGCAGGGCTTTCCAGGCCTGCTGATCCCCTCAGGCCACCGGCGACCGCTCTCCACGCTCAGCTGGAGAAAAGAAGCGAGCGTGGGGAACGGCCGTCGAGTAGGCCAGAGGGGAGGCAGGCACACAGCCAATCAGAGGGGGGGGTGGGCGGGCAGGGAGGCGGGGAGGGAGGGGAAGACCAGGAAGTGGGAGGGGGGAGCAGGAGCAGGCCAAACACCGCGCTAGGAGCGCGAAGGAAACAATTCAACTTTCCTTTTCCCTTAGTTATTAAAAAAGCACAAAAAACCACACAACACTCACGGAGGCCCAGGCAGGGCTTTCCAGGCCTGCTGATCCCCTCAGGCCACCGGCGACCGCTCTCCACGCTCAGCTGGAGAAAAGAGAGAATAATTAAATGTGTTAGCCTAAAACAATGGGAAATCCCATAGGGAAATATTCGCGGTCGAATATAAAAAGTAGTTTCCACTGCCACCAGCCAAAACTCGATCAGGGGGGACGGAGACGTGCCCCCTCGACTAACAGACCCTTGGGCAATCGAATTGCCCCAGCCAGTACGTCCACAATATGATGGTTTGTACTGGTTCTGTTCAGGATTCAAGACTAGCAAAGTCTTTGGTGACTTTACATGCCCTGGGAGACAGTAGTCAGTCCCAGGGTATGGAGTCTATGTTGGGGAGTCCCTAGGACACCCCTGGGTCACGGCACAGAGGGTGCTGTGTAACCCACATCACAAAAATACATGAGGCCCTATGGAGTAAAAGACCCCATAGCCCATTCAACACAAGGTTTAACCAAGAAAACACACTTCAACATGTCCAAGAGTGAGGGTAAAAGAGTCTCACTCTTGGCAGGAGAAAAAAAGAAACCCCAGAAATCCAGCAAAGCTGCTGGGGGACTCACTAGGTAGGGAAATTCAGCCTAAACAGAGAATTCTCCCTAACACTCGCCCCCCCCAGACTAAGGGACAGGAGGATTTAATCCACTCCTGGATGAACCTCATACCTCTAGTCGATGATATACATCCTAGAGAGTCCATCAGCATTTTGATGGTGACACCTTGACCTATGTTCAATGGAGAACTCAAAGGTTTTCTTTTGCAAGCTAACGGACCTACAGACCCTTTGAGGAACATCAGTCTTTCTTGGTTAAACCTTGTGTTGAATGGGCTATGGGGTCTTTTACTCCATAGGGCCTCATGTATTTTTGTGATGTGGGTTACACAGCACCCTCTGTGCCGTGACCCAGGGGTGTCCTAGGGACTCCCCAACATACACTCCATACCCTGGGACTGACTACTGTCTCCCAGGGCATGTAAAGTCACCAAAGACTTTGCTAGTCTTGAATCCTGAACAGAACCAGTACAAACCATCATATTGTGGACGTACTGGCTGGGGCAATTCGATTGCCCCAGGGTCTGTTAGTCGAGGGGGCACGTCTCCGTCCCCCCTGATCGAGTTTTGGCTGGTGGCAGTGGAAACTACTTTTTATATTTGACCGCGAATATTTCCCTATGGGATTTCCCATTGTTTTAGGCTAACACATTTAATTATTTATTTACGGTAGCCTTAAACATACCGCCGGTTTATATATTTATTATTATAACTCCGGTTGGGACTTTTTGCCAAAACTTGATTCTAAAATGGCGTTGGCGTTCGCCTCTGTAACTCTGACCCAAAGTGGAGCCCTTTGTTCCACTTTTGGCGGGCTTCTCCACAGAAGCCCTCCAAAGTGGTGCCACTCTGTCTGGGGTACTTAGGAGGGGTGGAGGGGGATTTAGGCACCCTGGACTGAGTTACCTTGGTAACTCAAGTCGCACTCCGTCCTGATTGGCCCAAGTGGTGAACCGGCCGGCTCACCACTTCGCATGTTTGAGTGACAGCTAGGCTGGGTGAATGGGGGTTTGCTGCATAAAAGCAGGGCTTTGGGGACTGGAACTTCAGAAGTCGCCACAGGACCTAAGAATCCAACGAGGGACGAGCTGAGCTGATCTGCTACGACGACACCGCCGGTGGAGCCCTGCTGGACCATCTCACCACTTTTCCCGACGACCGAGGAGAACTCTTAACGGAGTGGCTCCTTCCCTTGACTGGTGGGGACAACCAGTTTTCACCTTCTTTCCGTTCTTCGAGGTATCCCGTGGCCGCCTTGCCAGTGCCAAGCACCCCGGCAACCGGAACCCCACCACTTTTACCCCAACCGCGAAAGTCGGTACAACCCTTTAACCCCGGAGGACTCCGCGGCTGGTTTCTTCCCGGGCAGTGCAACGACCTTCTTCTTCTGCTCTTCAGCGAGATCTTCTTCTCCCCTGACCGACGTCGAGCCTTGCTGCCACTGCCTGGAACAACTGCCCCCGCTGGAGGATCCTTCCCGTTAAGGTACCGTGTTCCGCCTGGCTTCCCTTGCCACCGACTGTACGAGGTAGTTTTAGCCCTCGGCTTTCGATCCTGGGATTGCCTGGGACACTTTGGCTAAACTTTCTGAGCCTCTCTAACTCTTTTCCGAACTCTTTTGCAAGACTCTGAGTCCCGACCAACTGTGTGATCTTGGGCACGTTTTCGCTCTGTCTGCTCTAAGAGTGGGCCCTGCTTAGTGACTTTTGCTCACCTGTGACTTTGGGCTTCGTTGAGCTTACCAAAAGCGTTCTTGACCTTAGAGTGGTGTGGTTATCCTAATTCTGCTCTTTTTCCCTCCCTTCTTTAACCTACTAGAGTGTCATCTAACGTTAAGCGCTCACCTCTGTTTTAATTATGTGGTGTTAACCTAGAGTTGTCTAGATAGGAATAAGGATTGGGACTGCTTTCCATATAACTGTGTTTGGAGTGTTTTATTATATTTTGCTAGAGTGTTTTCAATTTGTGTGTTCTTAAAAATAAATAACTATATACTTTTGAAACCAAGCTCTGGTCAGTGTTTGCTTGTGCTATTGTGCCTGAGTACCTATTGTGTATACTTTGCATACTGCCTAACTCTTCTTGAGGGAAGTCTGACTGCTCAGCCACAGCTACCAGGTAAATCTGAGTGGTGCGGACTGCTACCAAGTGGGTTTACTGCTATACCTGTAGTCTTAAATCTTTTGCAGTGTTCCCCAAGGGAACTGCACAGGTTTCTGCCTAACAGCTGCCCTTTAGCTGGGGCTGAGGGGCACCCTACACCGCCAGGTAATTTTCTAATATACTGGGGGTTGACCCTCTCCCGCCACACTAAATGCAAGAGGGGGGCATCTCATTCATCTCTCCCTGGGGGCAGGTAATAGAGGGGGTTGTCATGTAGCTCTCCCTGGGGTTACATGCCCCTTCCTCAGAGCAGATAACTGCCCCCAGGGAGGGCTGCATGACATGACCCAAAGTCCATTTTGGTTGGGGTGGGGAGGGAACAACCCCTTTCCATAAAAAAATATTCCCTGGTGCTCCAGTGGTGGGGGGTGCACCCCCCTCAACACCAGACATAATTAGTTTTTTTTCCCCCACCACTGGGGGCAGATGGTCACCCATCCGCCCCCAATGGTTTCCATACATGTGGCCCCATGCTTTGGGGCCACGGGGGCGAGGGGGCACTTACCTAGTAAGCTGCCCCCCTCCCCCACGTCTGTAACACATCCCTGGTGTCTAGTGGACATTGCTGCCCCCGGATCAAGCGCCCTGCGCCCAATCCGGGAGCATCAATGCTTACAAACAGGGTGTCGTTGGAAAGGGGAGAATCTCCCCTTTCCAACGACACCCTACCCAAAAAAATACCTGTTGGCTAGAGTCCCCAAACCCCCCCCCCCTTTCCCATCACGTATTTTTTTTTTCATTTTTTTTATATGCCCCCACCGCTGGGGGCTGATGGTCACCTGTCTGCCCCCAGGGGTCTTTATATATGTGCCCCCAGCTTTGGAACCTCAGGGGGGAGGGGGGCTGCTTACCTAGTAAGCAGCCCCCCTACCCCCGCACTGTAAAGACATCCCTGGTGTCTAGTGGGCATTGCAGGGCAAGGATCGAGCGCTCTACGCCCTCTCCGCACCCAGCAATGCTGTGCAGGGATAACACAAAACAAGGTGCCGAAAAGGACGAGCTATCTCGTCCTTGGCACTATGGAAGTAATTCCAAGGAAGAGATAGCTCGCCCTTGGCACTGAAGGGGTTAAGGGGTAATGCTCACCACTTGAACCTCATTATAGCACAGTTTTTCGATCTTTCCTTAAGTGGGTGTGGTTCTTCCCTTTTCCATTTGTTACTGGATCTCAATCTCGGAGGGGTGATGACCCCTGAGCTTCCTCAGTCTTTTCACTTTTCCTGGTGTACAGGGTATTGTAATTTTAGAACTTCTCAGAAAGGGGTATGGTCTTTCCTTTTATCACTGTTCCACAATTTCAGGTTGGGGTTTTTCTTACTACTTTTCTTACCCTTGGTTTACTCGCCTGCCAGGGTGTTGCAACTTTCTTACATTAATGCGCATCCCAGACTTGCCTATTGCCTGTTTTGCTAGTCTGCCAGGGCTTTTCTGCTTTCTATTCACTCTCTCCTGTATCCAGGAAACAACGTATCGGGTTCACCGCCTTTACATGGACTCGTAACAATGTTCGTATTGGTATCAATTCTACCGTCTTTGCTTGGATTATTAACAATGTTCCTATTTGCATTATTTCACTTCATTTGTTTGGGCTCTCTCAGGCTGTGTATGGTATGTGGTATTTGCCCTTAAGTGCCCCGGTAACCCATTCACTCTACCTGGACGTACTGGTCTTCTGTGGCTGTTTCAGCATTCCTCGAATAGGTGATGAATCCTGGGGAGTCGTCCCCAAACCCCAGCCTAAAGTCTCCTCCCACATGGCCAGGGAAAGGCAGCTGATAACTGATCCCTGGGGGTGGTATCAGGGGGTCGAGGGGGCGGGGGGGGGGATCACATGGGAGGAGATGGCTATCAATCATTCCCAGATACCTAATGACATATTATTAATGTACAAGTCTCTCCCATCGAACTTCCAAAAGAACTTGTCATGGGAAATCATCTAGACAGAATAAAGTTGGCGCCTCAGGGGTTAAAAAACTAAGTTAAATCCTTGAATTGCCCTAATTCTGCCTTTAGAGGTTCTCACTCCAATATGGAATCGCAAACCCTTTTCACAACCTTTCCTTAATTCTCAATACCTAAAGCATTAAAAACTAAGTAAAATAGGACAAAATGGTACACAATCCCATTTGGACTTCAGTAACCATAATGCTTAGGATACTGAGAGGAGGAAGAGGAACTCTGAGGCGATGAGGATTCAGAATGCTGTTTTTCCAAAGGTGCGGTCTAGTTGTTGCAGACCAAGGCACCTGAGCAGGACATTCAAATCCCAAAATGAAGCACATCTGCAGGAAGTTAAACAGATGTCTAAGGCCTTGCAGAAGGTGTAGCTGTTGAAGTTATTCGAGGTGCAGGAGCAACCACGGAATGAAGAATGCCAGTGGAAACTGTCGAGAAGGGTGAAGGTAAGCAGAAGTGCAGAGCACGTGCAGCGGAAAGCAGCGTGTCAAGAAGCCCAGCTGATGAGGAGACGTGCATCCAACTTGGTACATGGCATGTCGGCGAGAGAGAAGCCATAGACTATCAACAGCTGTTAGAGCTCCCGGAAACAGACGCGCAGCTCGTCGAAGATACGTGGAAGCAAGAGAGTGGGCAGGACACTGGCGGACCTCCACAACACCTGACTGCGAGATGGAGCTGCCGAAGAACGCAAGTGAGTTGGCATTTAACAATTTTGTTGTTTACATTTAACAGAAAGTTGTTTACATTTAACAATTTTGAATACCGGACAATTAATGAAAGAAAGCAGCAACTTCATAATTGTGAATACCGAACAATTAAACTGAAGCAGGAGTGGCAAGAGCGCAAGTTCCCTCACGGGGTACTACAATTGGGAAAAGCTTATAACCAGTATTACCAACAGCCAAGAGTCTGTGAGGAAACCACAATAAAACAAAGGCGTAAATCCCCTTTCATGAGAAATACAATGGGGAAATACCCGCCCCCCCTTTTTGGGCTATCGGCTGGGGGAAACTTGTAACCCAAGCTGCCAACAGTCAAAAGGCTATAAGAAAAGGCAGTTGTTCAACCCTCCTTCCAAAAGGGATTGGTCTGGAGAATCTTGCAATCAATATTGCCCTAAAGTTTGTATGTAGTTCTAGTTTTCTTCCTGGCAGGCGAGTGTACCAGGAAAGGGATCATAGTACGTAGTCCTGCATGCAAGTATAGCAGGAAAGAAGATGGTTTGATGTACTATGATTGTGGTAAAAACCTTTGGTGAACAGACCTTTGAATCAAAGAACTTACTAACTTCATCATTTGCTTGGCAAGCTGAGGCATCACCAAGAGCGGTTGCTGTGCTATCCTGACAAAAGCAGTTAATTTGTGAAGGTGTGATTTGCAAATAATTGTTACACATTTCAAAAAGAACAATTGATTTGGTTTTGAACTTGTGCTATGAAGGAGACATTTACCTTTCTGAGAAGGAGATTGTGGAAAATACCAGTTATTTTGAATTGTGAAGAAACATTTGTGGAAAAGACATTTGCTGTGTCCCAGGGTAAAAGACAGTGGTTGGAAGAGACTTATGTTATGATATGATATGATATGGTATTTGTAACGCGCCTATACACAAGTGTTTCAAGGCGCGACGAGGCAGGGAGGGAGGGAAACAAGGGGAAGACGGACAAGCGATCCTACTAGGCCAGGTGTCATTCAGATCGCGCAAGTGCAGAGGTAAGGGGAAAAGGAGAAAGTGCAGGGGGAGGAGGTGGGGGGAAAAGTGCAGTACAAGGTAAGTGGCGTAGTGAAATAATAACGATAATAATAAATAAAAAGGGCCAACTAGTGGCAAGTGCGAGGTAAGTGCAGAGCAAGTGCTGAGCAGGGGGCTGTAGGGATACAGTGACAGTCCCACAGTGCAGGGGGAGCCAGGGGGGCAGTGCAAGTGGAGAGTGGCTGGGCCCTGGACCGAGGTCGCTGAGAGTGGCCCAGATGCAGGTTAAGTACAGAATTCAGTGGGGAGTTAAGCAGGTTTAGCAGGGGAGAGGGAGAGAGAAGGCAGAAGCGAAGAGGAAGGTTTTGAGGTGCTTCCGGAACCGGAGATGGTTCTCCTCAAGTTTCAGGGAGGCAGGCAGGCTGTTCCAGAGGGAGGCCCCTGCTGCGGAGAGAGATCTACCCCCAGCGCGTTGCTTCGAGAAGCGGCTGACCATGAGGGAGTTAGAGATGGATGAGCGAAGGGCTCGTGAAGGAAGATATTTAGGAAGAGAGAGTTGAAGGTATTTAGGCCCCAAGCCCCAGAAGGCCTTTAAACATGGCTTTGCTGAGTTTGAGCACAGTTCTAAGTATTCCTGAATTGATCCAGGGGGAAGGGAGTCCAACCCTGGTCACAAGGAGTGCTGTCAGATCTCTTTAAGGTTGAACTGATGCATTGTTTTGTGGAACTAAAATTAGCCATACATCCCTTGTCTCATTTTATTGTGAGGGTCAGACTTTTGGACACTGGTTCATTTTTCTTTAGTTTGCTAGGCAGGGACCTTGTTATTGTGATAGGCAAAGATGGGGGTTTATCCCATCCTTTTTAATTTATTAAATAGCTAATCTTGAGAAAACATGAACTTTTTTGTCCGTATCTCATTTCTGACCCCTCACACGTCTGTTTCTTTGCTTTTGGGCCACTGGCTGGCAGTGCATTCTGTGAGCTGTTTTCTTCCTGCTTTCCATATGTCTGTGTTCGGCTGCTCCATCTGTCCATGACGGGGATGCAGCAAACTTCTCCCGGTTTGGCTTCCCTGCACGCCGTGCCTGTCAGTCTCAGTATGGTGTGCTGCAGTCTGCTCATCTCCAGACTCCCAAATAGCTCTGCATGAGTCAGATGCAACTTCCACCTCTCATGTTGTTAAGCTGTGTCCATTTTAAATGTCCCGGTCCTACTTCAAATTTTCCAATGACTAGAATGCAGCGTTGGTTTACCGCTTTGGTCACCTCATTACTTTACTCCATCCCTCTATCTCCTCTTGGTACTAGAAAAGTGGGGGAGGAAGGTAAACTGTGTTGTTGACTAGGAAAACGTGGGAATTCAGTATCCACATTACAATAAACCATGCAGGAATGTTACAAAGGCACATGTCTTTCACTAGGAGATACATCTGCAGGGTTATTTGTTTTCAGTATCTTTCTGCATCCCTGGAGTTTTTCCCTCCCAATGAATGGATACCCCCAGGGTCAGTCAGGTGGCTTCTGCCTTTCCCTGGCCTCGTAGGCGAAGCTTCCCTTCAGGGAATTGCTAACGAGGATGCTGGATTTGTGACAGCGGGTTTGAATTTCCTAGGCACTGCAAGACGCTCGCCAGCTTCCGCTCGGTGCTCTTCCTTCTCCCGAACACCTAGTCCCTCATTGGTCTTTATATTGCTGGGACCACCTCAGCGTAGCGTCAATCTTTGTCGTCAATGCCTCTGAAGTGATCTTCATGCCTCCTGGTGGCCACCTTGTCAAAGTACTTTGGTAACCTTTTCTACTGTTCTGTATATTTCTCTGGTTCTCCTTCGACTTGCTCCCATCTGGTTTTACAGGTAGGATGGTAGAGACTTCACAATAACGCACTGTAGTTCAGATTGGGGAGGAGGAGTCAATGTAGCCATGGCTTCTGGGCACAAAGGATTAGGGAGGTCTTTCACGGAACAGGGGCCCTTATCGCCATGAGTGGAGTATCTTCCCCATGACCTCATGGCGTCCACTCAGGGTCTTCCTGCTTTTTACCACCCCTAGGGGGGCTATTGGGTAGCAGCCTCATTTCCATAGCTTCATAGGGAAGGGCTCCCCTCTGGGCAGAAGTGATGAATACCTGTGAATCGTCACAAGTGGTATAAACTATTTTCAGGTAACCAACAATCTTCTATTGATTTTAGACTAGAATCAAATTTAACTAAAATGTGTTTCACAGAAAGTCATAAGAAAATGTTGTTAACAATATGACAAATCTGGACTAATCCCTTCTCACCTGAGGGCAGGAACCCTACTGCCCCCTTGAGGCTAGGTAAGTGTCTGGGCAAGTGGGACTTCACTGGGAGTGACTCCCCTCTCTGGGACAAAGGATCCCATTTCTGCAAGGAACTCTGTCCAGAACACCTCAACTGCCTACATGGGAATCGGAAAGACTGTTCACCCAGTTTTAGATTCACTAAATAGTGACATTGCTTCAATCTCTTTGGCTTTAGGTAATGCACACTGCCCAAACTTTGGTCAGAGGGGCAACACACCCATTTTGTTTGTGATGACATACATAAAAGAACGAAAAACTTAGAATGGAAGAGCGGGAATCTGATGGGATGATGCACTGGAGGGACAAAGCCATGATTGATCGAAGAGCCAGTGGTGCGTGAAGAGCCAGTGGTGCGTGAAGAGCGAGCCAAATGCTTGCAAGACACCGGAAGGCTGGTTTCATGATTGGCAAAGATGCTTGGGTCAAGAAGGAGACTAGGACGGTAAAGTGTATGTCTGGCCTGCAGGAGCGACCACACGAAAGCCGTGGTGGGCTTTTCACCCATTAATTGATGCCAAGACACGAGTGCAGCGGAGAGATCGGATTCTCGAGCTCTACACAAAGTGCATTAGCTGCCAAGCAGTGTAAGGGAAGTGAACGCTCCCGGAGAGGTTAACTCCTTTGATAGGGGCCAAAATTGGCATTTGAGGCCTTGAAAAGCCACACTGGTTACGGGAGCCAAGAAAACCCGAACGGGCAGACTCTCCACGAAGGTCCTTCATGAATAATGAAACGTGAGAGGGAGAGGGAGTGAGACTTTTAAAAACGGGCTTTCTTGGAATCCAAGTGTTGGGACAGGGAAACAGCCAAGTGTAAAGGCTATTGCTCAGGCCTCAATTTTTGTTGTTGTATTTTCTTAAGTGGTTGGGCCATTTAGCGGAATAGGATTTGGACTAAAGACTTTCTTTTGGACTTTGACAAGCACACTTGCTTTTAGTTTTGTTAAGCAGGGGACTTCACTCCTAGCGGTATGTCTAGACGGGTGTTTTTCTTATTTAAATAAACACCCAAGAACATGGCATTTCTTAATCCGACTCCTTCTGGTTTCCCACAACATGCAGAAGAGTTAACAGGACTATAATAGTGGCAATTTTGGATGTGATGCCATTATCGGTATTGTATTCGGGCATTACTGTGGTGTTCTAGGTGTATGTGTAGCCTCTCCTCTATTGACTCAAATCACTGGAGGGCGTAATCTTTTTTAAATGGTTAAATAGAACACAACTTTACGCATCCTTTGGGATTTTCAGTAGTGAAATGCAAAAAATCACAGCTGGAAAAGAAACCTTCTTAGGCTTCATTGAAGAGGCCCTGTTTTCTTGCCTCCACCCCCTACCCCAGAAAAGGTCTGTCGGGAAGAACATTATGAGAGCACTGTTCAAATTTACTGCAAAAAGTATTCTTGCTCCGGCTCTATTCAGTCTTTCAGGTCCTTTTGACGGATCTAGGGAATTTGCTCCTTCTCAAGGGGCAATCACCCAATTTGGGACTAAGGAGATGACCCTGCTGTGCAATGCTTTGCCTAGGGGTATGGGCAAGCGGTATCCCACTCGGGGTGACCCAAGCCCCCTCTGGGAATGAGGAAGACCCTAAAGAAATGTCCACCATTTCAGACTTCCAATCCCCACCCATATTCGTGGGTTATATGGCAACCGAACCCTGGGCAAACACTCAGGGGCCCTTTAAGGAGGATGGCTGGAGTAGTGGCCTGTGCATGACACCCCGGCCGGACCATGCCGCCAACCAAAGGAATCTTCAGTCTTCCTCAAGCGTCACTTTAAGAACGCGCCAGAAGATCAGAGAGGGGAAAAGCAGAGAGATAGCATAAAAGAGCGAAGCAGAGAAGCTACACGGTTGAGCAAAGCCCGACATTAACACTACGGTCGGTGAGCGAAGGTCATAGCTTCGGACATGCTGATGCTTAGACAAAGGCAGAGCCCCCAGACACTGAGGGACTGCTGAAGCAGAATCCATGACCTCCACCCCATGTCAACGAAACGGCAAGAGAGGAGGGGTTAATGGAGGCACACATCTTCATGGAGAGGTATTGCCTCTGTCTCGGAGCCCATAGTCCAGGCGGCCCTTCAAGAGATCCCCCCCATCCCATAGTGGTATCTTCTCTGTTCAAGTAATCCTGAGCCCACGAGAAGCTACCAGAGATCCACCCCCACAAAGGGGTACTGCACCAACTTTAGGAGCTCAGAGGGTCACCAGTGATCCAACCCCCTCATAGGGGCTACCCAATCGGCTCAAGGACCCCTGAGCCAAAGTGAGGCTACAGGAGGTGCACCCCACAAAAAGGTAACATACCAACTCGAGCCCACGAGGGGTCACCAGACAGGGTTACTCCATTGGCTCGAGTAGCCCACAAGAAGCTATTGGACACATCCCCCCACAAACGGGTACTACACCAGATCAAGGGGCCCACGCCTGCGAGGGACACCGAATGGAAGACCCTCAAGGGCGCACTCTACTTGGGGCAGAAGGAACCCAAGACCCACATAAGGCTCAGGTGAAGGCCCCACCGAATTTTAGGAGGGCCTAGAACTGGGGTTTTTGTGAATCGTAAATACTAATCCGCTTAGGGAAACAATATAGGGACTAGAATAGGCTTTTCTCCTTTATGTTGCACCATGAAAAAGTGTTGAACAATGTCCTTGCGTCTGTCTGTCTGACCTACCACAAGTGGCGTTAATGGGATCGGACTTGCCCGATATTGTCAAACACAACTATTTATGTCCAGACCTGTCATACTCCCTCCGATAGGGCAATTACAAATTAGGCCTTCTTTGGTAGAAGTCATTAACCTAGGTCCAGTAGGGACTGGCATACCATCCATCCACCCAGTTACCCTCTCCACTAACTAGTAATTGGTTATTTATAACACACTTAATACCCAGAGGTTTCTAAGCGCAGACCCGGGAATTGAAACTGTGTTGCTCCACGTCGTCTTGCTTCCAAGGCAAGCGCGTTGCCCCTGAGCTATCGTCTTGAGAGCCCCTCTAGTCGCCTCCCTAGTGGATACGAGGACAAGGAGCCAGATCCCATCAAGGGCAGAAATGTTTCGTTTTTAGACCAAACAGTCGAGAGTAGCTCACTTTGGATCTTGCATACAAAGATGGCTTTGCCACCCCATGTCGGACTCTTTGAGAACATCCTTGAAAATCAAGCCAGAGGCATCAGAACATTTCAGACCATCTAAGGCGAGTCCCATGTGGAGTCCTATAACCCTATCAGGAGTGAGGATTTGGGAGCCTTGTACACTCATTTTGAAAGGTTGTCCACCCAATTCCACTAACATGAAGACCTGAAAACATATTTTCGTATGGATGGTGTCCTCCCATGTATTTCTTATGTATATCTCCAATATCCACCTTCAGGGTGCTGTGCGTCGATGCAGTCGACTCGATGGCCCTTGAGGGCCTCCATCTCAAAGATGTCATCGAAAGCATATATAGCACGTGCAGCACCCGTTGGCATCAGTTCAATTCTTCTGAGTAACCTTACACTTTGGGAACTACGGCACGCTTCAGAATTTCCTAAAAATATCCGAAAATGTCTTAATCTTCGACACAGACTACCGCAAAGACCAGGTTTAAAAAGTGTCAAGGCTGTGATGCAAAAATGTCATGGACCAATCCGCATTGGGTATGGTTGTTTCTCAGGGTGGGGCACAAGACCATGGCCTGTTCAAAGTGTCAATTGATGACCGGAAAAGCTCTGAAGGAGCGGAAGGGGAAATTGGCGGTAGGTAGATTCCCTAAGAAATCCCCATAAACTACCCCGTCAAAGAAACCTTCTGACGAAGCAAGTGGTGACTACCCTAGAAAAAAGGCGGCAAAAAGGTCCAAGTCAAGCAGTGGCTGCCACCACTCCTTGTGAAAGAAGATGCACCATAAATCACCTACTTAGACGTCCTCGTCCGACTCCTCTCCTGAGAGAGCACCCCACTAAGGCCTCCACTCCTGCAAAATGGGAAGCATTCAGGCAAGAAATGTTAAAGATATTTGAGAGCCAAAAACCCTCAAAGCAAACATGCCATGCTCCTACCATTCCTTCTGAAGCCGGTAAGGAAAGGGCTTGAGCCAAATCTTGCACACCCTTGAGCCCGGGAGGAAGGCTAGTTCCCTCTCGAGAGCTGTCGAGGCTTTGACACAATGACAAAGTCTAGGTTGGTTGTTGAGCCAGCTGCGCCATCGACGCCAGCAGGCCCATCGACACCAGCAATGCCTCCGGTGCCATCTAAGTCGAAGATATCTTCATCGACGATATCGACTCCTCAAGAATCGGCTCGAAATTATCGAAGCATTTGACACTTTTACCAGGGAAAACCTTAACTCTTTCACCAAGAAAAGATTACTGTAAATCTCTGACCTCCTATGAGCACAACGAACCATATGATAATGATGCGCCCTTTGGTTTGGAGTATGGACACCAAATGTCCCTGATAGTTTATCAGAGGAATCCAGACTGAAAGACCTATATGAAAATGTGCAGACTGCCAGTGGAGTGGACACTTCACCGGAATTGGAATTTCGAAAGCCTGAGTAAGATGAGCATGCAGATGCCTCTTATAGGCAGTTGATGACGACGTTAGTGGATTACCTGGGATGGATCCGACCGTCCCTCCCTTTTGAACATGGTGACCTTACAGATATCCTAGATAAATGATCCCATTTTACCTTTTCACATTGTTCTTAAGAAAGGAGTAAGTGCCAGTTGGAAGCACCGGAGTAAAGTCTGCAGTAAACAAGAACTTGACAACGAAACACCACCCATCAAGTAGTGACCCCAGGTACTTATCTAAACACCCTATCCCAGAAAGTCTGGTGGTGCAAGCAACTGCTACCTCAAACAGGCAGCTTATCCGACCATCCCACTCAATAAGTATGCTAAAAGGGTAGATGCCTGGTCAAGAAAAGTGTGTTCTGCTGGGAGCATGGCTCTTCAGTCGGCCAACTATGCATGTGCCTTGGCAAAGTATTCATACACTCTGTGGGACTGAATTTCTATGGCGGCTCAGCATAATCCTGAAGGGGAGGAAAGAAACGGTTTCTTGACCACTGTTAAGGGTGGCAAGGAAGCAATGTGCGAGTTTATTCAGTCTGGTCTCGCTTCTGCTGACCGCATGGGCAAAGCCATGGGGGCAAGCACCATAATTTGCAGATTTGCGTGGTTAAGGACATCTGGATTTGCACCAGGCGTGCAGTCTAGACTCCTTAACATGCCTTTTGACAGGTCTCCTCTTTTTGGCAGCAAGACTGATGAAAGCCTTGAGAATCTGCAGACCTCGAGGGCAGCAGCCTAACCTTTTGGGTGCTGCTATTAGGCAGCCTCAACATTTTCACCCATGTGGACCGTGTTGGAGGAGTAGATCCTTTTGCTTCTACTCCTCAGTTGGAAGAGCAAGAGGAATGGCTGATCAAAGAGGCCAAAGAAGAAGCCCTCGCGGTGGACAAGGTAGAGGTGCAAAGTCTGCTCAAGCAGCAGCGTCTTTACCAACAGCCACTGCTTCAGCCGCCTCAAAGCCTCTGAGGTCTTGAGTCACAACACCCCTGTGGGAGGCAGACTGTCTCAGCATCTAAAAGAATGGCAAGACATTACTTCAGATGCTTGAGCATTAGAAACCCTAGCCCAAGCTTACTGCCTCCCCTTCATTCAGAGACCTCGGTACCATCCACCGGCAGCCATTCTTTGAAGATTCCACATTTGTTCCTTGTGCAGGAAATTTAGCACCTGCTAGAGAAAGGTACTATAGAGCCGGTACCTGTAGCGGAGAAAACAAAGGATGTTCTCCATATTTCCTAATCCCCAAGAATGACAGAGGACTGAGACCCATCTTGGACTTGAGATACTTGGACAAGTTCAAGATGGTCACACTTTCCCAGATCCTTAAGGCACTCCAACTCCAGTATTGGATGGTCTCATTGAACGTTAAGGATGCTAATTTTCATGTGCCAATCCATCTCGAGCACAGAAGTACCTGAGGTTCGCTGTTGGCGGTTCACGTATTCAATTTTGAGTTCTTACATTCAGGCTGACCTCCACCAAGTCCCATATGACACCATCTCAAAAGCTCCAGTTCATTCTGAATGGTGCGGGTGCATCCGACTTCCCCATTGAGCCCCATGGGGCTCAAATGGCAATGGGGAGCATTTTTTCCGGCTCCCGCGAATGGGCAATTACCGGGTCCGGCGGGGCCCTAATGACCCGGTAATTGCCCATTCGCGGACGCCGGAAAACTGAAAAAGGTATAGCAGCCTGAACCTGGGAAGAGACCATAACAGGGTTATTAGGAAAAGTATCACTAAAGAGGGGGCAAGACCCAAAGACATTGTCAAAGAGGGGCAAGAACTAATACATATAGTAACAGGAGACTATTTAAAAATAGCTTACTAACAAGGAATCTTGAAGAGAAGGAGAGACATTGCCATAACTTAATTAGGAGCAGGGAGACCGCCTCCAGAACTTGTTTAAGGTGATTAGTATAGTGTTAGGGTCAGTTAGAACATGTTTTTGGACAGCAGACCTATTCTTTTGAGTCTTCTTGATGACCTACGAGCACCTTAGTTATTTACGTGGTGTGAGGGGTCAGAAATTGGAGCCAGACACAAGGTTGTCATGTTTACACAGACCTTTATTAAATAAAAGTGGGTTGGAAAATGCCCCTCTGTCCCTATGCTAAAGAGTAACCGCCCTACCCAAGACCAAAAGTAAGAGAACTATAAAATACTGGATAAAGCTGCCTATATCCAGATTCAAAAACACCTAGAACTACATAAACTTCTAGGAACTAGACAATCTGGCTTCCGCCCACTACTCGGGACAGAAACGGCTTTGATTTAAAAACCCAAATTGACGAGCTGAGCGACAAAGGGAAGACAACCTGCTCCTACTTGATCTCAGCTGCATTTGACCTAGTGGATCATAAAGTCCTCTGTAGACACTTGGACTCTGCCGCTCACTTCTCCTCTGAGGCGATCAGATGGATTGAGTCCTTCCTCAGTGGGAGAACTATAACAGTATTCTGTCGGCTGCCGCAGACCCTACCCCCATTTTATGCGGTGTTCCTCAAGGCTCTTTTCTCGCCAACACTGTACAACATCTTCACCAAGCCCTTGTTTGACGATCTGGATAATCTGGGTATCACCTACACTAACTATGCAGATGATAAAGATTCTCCTCCCGCTTTCTGGGGATCACAGTAAGGACATGGAGTTGGTAAACAGGGTATATCTCATCATCCAGGCATGGATGGCAACCCATGGCCTCTGCCTGAACGATAAGACTGAGCTGATAATCATGGGCACACATGCCAACATTAAAAAACTTGGCCAGGAATTCTCCTCATTTGACATTAATGGGGAATATCATTAAAGTCTCCAAGGAAGTAAAAACCCTTGGTTTCTACCTTGATTCCACCTTGTCCTTTGACAAACAGGTAAAATCTCTGGCCTCCACCACTGCCTACACTTGCAAGCTGATCAGAGCTGGCAAGCCATTCCTTTCTAACGACAGCTGTATGATCCTGGCCAGAGCCTTAATACTTTCCAGAATTGACTACTATAACGCCCTATGCAGTGGTACTAACAAAGTCACCATCCGGAGGCTACAAACACTACAAAATAATGCCTTGAGAGCAGCACTCGGCATAAACAAAAGAACCCATATATCTGCCTTTAGGCGCCAACACAAATGGCTTTCCACCAACAACAAAATACAGCTAGAAATGATATCCCTGACCCACAAAGCCCTAAACAATGCGGCCCCTAGTTATCCTATAGATAAACTTCATAGAAGAACCTCTTTTAGACCAACTAGAGCCGGTAATGCCAACTGCTTGACAGTACCGAGCTACAGGCTTACCACAATTGGTGGTAACAGTTTCCCAGTAAAGGCTACTAAAGTTTGGGACTCATTGCCTCAAAATCCGACAGCAGACCAACCTTACCCCCACTTTAGAAAAAATGCCATTGAACATCTCATCTCCACTGACCCCTAGTTTCCCTTCCCAAGCCACTTCCTAGTCTCCCATCCTCGAGGCTACTTGGCTTAATACTCTCCCACTCGCTTAACACTCCCTCCTGTACTTCATGTCATCTTTTGTAAATTAGATGTATCTTTTCTATTCTTTGTGACTTAGTGTAGTTTGTTATTACAACCTGTATATTGTATACTGTTTCTCTGTACATTGCTGTAACTTTGTAAGCCGTGCATCTTCTTACTGCTGCGCCCTGTTCCTTAAGGGTCTGGAGCGCATAATAAGTGAATGAACAAACAAACCAGGATCTGTCGGTGAAGATGTCAATAACGGAAAAGCAGTCCTTTTGTCCAAAACGTCCTATGCTGACCCTCGCACTAGAAAGCGAAACAATAAAAACGTGCAAGGAAAGATCTTCAACTTGATAGTGGCAAAAAGTGTTCACAACTAAAACTAAGAATTGCTCCTACAAAAATCTTTTCCAAGGTGGGAGTCCTTGGATCCAGAAGGTGGACCCCTTCCAATGGATTCTTTAAGTAGGATGGAAAATGTCTTTTATTTACACTTCCTTTTTTTAAAAATTTGTTTATGGTTAAAATAAACCTTTACAAAAGATGAAAGCAATTATCTTATATATTCTTTACAATTAACAAATATAAAACATTGAGAATTTAAAATACGTTTTCATAAAACAAACTAATATCCATTCACAGTTTGTAAGTAAGTTAACAGCTTGTCATCTCCGTTAACTAATAGGAGCACCCTCGCTGATGCATTGCTGTATGCCCTGCTTTGTAAGCTTGATCAACAACTTAGTATCGGGCCGCATCAGTAAGTAAAGTCTAACGTTTACAGAACATGAGGGCGTTACCCTTGCTTAATATCCGTTGGAACATGATATAACACACAAAGAATCAATGACCCATCGCAGTTGATAAGAACATTAAAAAAAATGAATTAGTAGGCACTTATTGAGCTTACAAGACATACAATTCAATAGGCAAAATGGTTCATAGTCTTGATGGCCCCATAGTTTTCCATGTGCAACTTCACCACTGATTATTAAATCATCGCTAAGTTCTCTTTGATAATTTGTAATGGCTGTACTAAGGCAAAAATGTACGGATTATGATTACCTATCATCCTGTCCCATATAAATTCCAAAAAGCCTTCACCGTTAGTAAACTTTAACAGTAGGTTTGTACGGGGAACTCTAAATTGAGGACATTCCAACACTAAATGATTAAGTGTTTCTAGTGGTTCTGTACAAGTGGGAAATCTGCACTTCACCTGCTGCACATTATTGTTAGCATGTTCTCAATGCCTACAACGCTCCTGCATATAAATTGGTTACATTTCAAACTAATACAATACATACGAGTGTACATACAAGGGAAGATGCTTAGATAAGCACAACATGGCATTCTTTTATGAATGTATTTCACATTTTCAGTTTAATTGCTGGAATTTTTAAGCTGATTCAAAGTACAATTCCAATCCCTCTGTTTTTTTTATTTTTATTTTTTTTTTAACCAGGGCTGGTCTTATACATAGATCATTGTTTGTTACTGAGAGTTCGTCCAAAATGCCTTGTATATGCTCCTGATATTGATTAAGAGAATCGACTCCTAGATTGCATGACTTCGTGTAAGTCCTGGTAGAGGGAGTTTTTAGGTGGATTTAGAATTTTCAAATAGTTTGACAATGCTCGCCATTCTGCTCTGCAAGACAAGGAAATTAAACCTAATTCATGGCGAATTACGCAATTTGGGATTGACAGTGCTAGATGTAAAGCTCCCTTAATTAAGCACCCCTGTATAATGTCAAGTTGATTGGTAAGATCAACCTGTTCCACAATTTGACAGAAGATGTATTGCTCATGTAATATCCAAGATAGGTTATCTCAATCATTTGAGAAATCGATGCTCCCTCAATCTTCCACTTGTATGATTTTAGTTTTCTCCCTGCATTAACTACAATCGGGCTAGTTTTCGCAGCATTGGGAGAGAGATTGTGGAAGTAAGCAAATACCGCAAAAAGGTGGAACTTTGCTTGAAGGCCCAATGGAGTGGGGTCAAGCAAGATAATGTCATCCGCGAATGCGAACCACTGCAAACTCAGTCGACCTACTCTCTCGGAAAACATTCCAGCCTCTTTCCACTGCTTTTCCAGGTCTCTCATATAAAGATGAAAAAGCGCTACCGCCAAATTGCAACCTTGTTTTAGGCCCAAAAACATCCTTGTAGGTTTAGTGAGTGCACCTTCCCTGGTTAGCCTGACCATATAGGCTGTTTGATTGTGGAGCAAAGCGATCCAAAACATCAAAACAGTGATGCCCAATTAGTGCATTTTTTTCCCATAAAAAAATCCTTTGCAGCAGTGTTGCATGCTGCAGACATGTCGATACTTGCCGCGTACACCAGATACGCACCATTCCTTTTTTGTGCCAGCTCATATGTGCGCCATTACAGTAACTTTCAGTGCGGTGCTTTCAGTGTGGTGCTCATGGCCCTCCTGAATCCGATCTGAAATTTCGACAAGATGTTATGCTGTTCTATAAATTTCTCCAAGTCATATAAGATCAGAATGGACATTTTTTTTTTTTGCAACCACATCTATTAGAGAAATAGGTCGATAATTATGTGGATTGTTAGATCTCCTTTTTTATAAATAGGTACGATTATCAAAGTAACCCAATTTTCTGGAATGTTACAGGACTTCAAGATTATATTGTATTTATTTTTGAGAATTTCAGCCCACAGTACTGGGTCAGCCTTATAGACGCAGGACGGGATCCATTGGGACCCGGAGCTTTCGAATGGGTAAGTTTACTAATTGCCCATTCGATGACCTGTGTTGTCCATTGTAGCCCTTCGGTATCCAAATCCTGAACAAATTGGTATCTTAACTGCAAATCTAGCAGGAAGACTAAACTATTTTGTGTTATACCTTTCCCAAACATCAGCAGGTATTGTGTTCTCCATAGTCTCCCTACATTGAAAGTTAGGGTTGCGTATCACAGACCAGATCGATCTTATATCATGTTTACAAATCAATCTAATCAGATCAGTTTGTTTTATTAAACTTTAAAATCTGCAATGATCTGAGTTTATTGTTATAAGTTTGGATTGTTTGTTTTTTCAAATATAAGTATTGGATGTTATTCCCCTGGGCTTTTTAAGGATTCCCAGTTCCTTGTTTTTACTACGTTTAAGCAGGTTAACATTCTGGTCAAACTCATGAACTGTCTCTTGTGCTCTTGATTTTTGTTTATCCATTAGAAAAACAAGATCACTCGAGACAGTATCGGCAGGGATATCCGGAGAGCAGAATCTGCTCATCTATATTGTTTGTTGTTCCGCACCCGCGCGGCTAATTGGCGACAGAGTCCAGGGTTCCATCTGAGAGCTGTTTTCCGTCGCTCCACTTCAGATAATTGTAACAACTCATCGACATGTAATCCGGAGTATAATATTTCCATAGTTTGCTGAATCGGAGCATGGTCACCATGAGAGATTGCATGGCTATTCACAGGGTGAACACTCTGGGCCTGTGATAGTGGAACGCCAAAATAATCGATCAAGGAATATGCTGATCCCCCGCCGTCCGGTATATTTTGGACTGGACTTTTACAAAACCCACATCCCAATCATTGAAATATTTCACCCATCTCAACCCTCTCAACCAAGCTCTCTTGGCGCCCTCAGATTGATGATTTCATATGTCCTCATTGCTTGCAAAGCACATTGAATTGAAATCCCCCCAATGATAATTTGATACTAGGAATCTTATTCCAATGCACTCCCCAAACACTCATCAATCTCATCAAACCTAGCATCAAGATCCAATTTGAGTGGATTCCAATATGACACCAACAATATAGTATGAGATCTATTTGTGTTAACATCTCAGCAATTGGTGTGAAGTTTATCAGATGCATACATAAGTTTGGAGGTACAATTCAGGTCATTCTTAATGGCAATTGCAAGTCCACCGTAAGGTCGTCCTTCCTTCACTTTAGATGCATTAGAACTAAAGGTACAAAAACACTGCAACACCAATTGTTCGGTCTTTGTTTCTTGAAAAAGAATAACATGCAAGGGTTGCGAGGAAACAAGAGAAGCCATCTACTTAAAGAGACTTTGGTAGCCACACGCATTCCATGAAATTACCACCAAATCCTGCTTGCCAAATGGCTAAATAGAGGGATTATCTACTTTGGTGGTAAAGATCGATCTCAATAAAGGTTCAACTCACGCAAGCTCTTTCTTGCCCCCAGCAATAGATAATAGTTGGGAGATGCACAATTTCTCTTCAACAGTGTTACCAGGGCCCTCCCGGGATAGGTCCTCTTCCTTCATCTGCAAAGGTCCTGGTAGTGCTAGAAACTCATTAGCCAACAGCTCCTCATTAAAGGTGTGTAGCCTAAAGCCTAGCTCCAACAGCTCAGCTCGCTAGTGCTAGATTAATTTGAGCACATTTGAGGAAGGCCCATAAATCATTATGATTGTTGTGCCGTACCAGCAAAATTCTATCAGTCTTTATTCGTCAAGATTCTTAAATAAGGCATGCTTGATATAAGCTCCAACCAGTATCCACGGTTAATTCTTGCATTACCTAAGATTTCTGCAGTACCCTCCAATCCAATAATGTTAGGCGTGCCATCTCTTCCTTGTATTATTTCAAGAGAGGTTGCAACATCATCTAAGGGCATTGTTTCTTTATCCTTCCAATGCCTCATATCTTGAATGGAGTGGCGTCCCATCACGAGGGCTGGATCCAGGACCTATCCCAGCCAGACAAATATCTGATCCAGGTTCGTATCCTAAGCCTCCCCTGGCATCATCTATGAGGGGTACATTCCAACACTGCTTTCAAGGTAGTCATTATGTGTGCATGTGATTCTGTGGAAGTTGCATGGGGTGCTCAGGAGATATCATCTGAGTTCCCATGCATGCTTTAGGGCGGTGGACCCCTTCATCACATTTATTCACTGTAGGTGGAGGAACAATCTCGCAGTAGGGAATGCTCTTTCAGTGGGCACACTCACTTTTAGTGGGACCTGAGTTACCTGTTTGACTATGTTCTGTACAATAGGCACAGACCATGGTAGGGAAGGAAGTGCCTTTGATTTCCCAGAACCCCTAATGATTATGTACCCCTTTTCAACAATAGAGCCATTCCCTAAGTGTATATTCGAGGAGCTAGACACTTCCGCATACAAGGAACATTGATTACCAGCTATGTTAGCAGGGCAGGAATTAGACTCTTGGTCACTCACTACCAATTCGGCTTGACGCCGCCCCACCTCTAAAACCAAGGAAAGGTTTGTGCGTTTCCTACCCTCTATGGGAAAGTAGTTATTCAAAAACTTTTTTATTTTTTCCCATCAGCATTGCTCCCAGGGGAGGTTGTTTCAATCGCTTTCTCAGTAGGCCCCTCTTCTAAAATGAAACCTGACCGGGCTCTGCCACTGGGCGGGAGGATACCTTTAGCATGTTTCTCACCATTACTTGGTAGTGTTACAGAACGCGCCAGGTTCTCCCCACAGTTCCCCCAATCCCTTTTGCAGGGAGAAGTGCCCGACTCTACTCAGTTAACTGATGCACATTGATTAGATCAACTTCAGTTGTCATCACAGGTTCTCTTTTCAGTGGGTTTGATGTTTTTATCCAAAGTCAGCAGTGTATTCAGTTTTTTTCATTTATTTGTTTTAAATCGATGTCAGCTTTTCTGTGTTTATCTGCCCTTTTCACTGCTCTTAACTGCAGTTTCCTGGTGCATCTTGATAGAAAACCTATTTTTTTCACGGGGGGATTGTGTCACCATCATTTGCCCTTTGCTCAAAGATTTTCGTAAGAGCAGAGGGGCTGCCAGGGTTTAGTTCCGTCTGCAACATTGACGGAGCAACGTTAGTAGTTTTGAGCAAATATTTTCAGTTTAATGTCTACTATCCCAGTAAGTATGGTATTAATATTAGCTGTTTTAAGCTGAAAGGTGTTTAATATCTGAAATGTCTGTTTTTATGGCATTGATGTCCACTGCTAGGCCATCAATGCTCTGGCTTAGAGTGGATATGGCTTGACAGAGAGATGGAGGTTGAATTGGTCCGCGCACACCCAGATCCGCATGAGTGCAATATGTTTCACAATACTGAGTGCCCTTCTCAAGGAAATTCCTCTTTTCCTTAAAACGGGTCACTAAGTTTCACAGGTCTGTTAATTTTTTTAATTTTTATATTTTATTGTGTATGGCTTACAAAAGAAACCTTTACAAATTCTTTGAATAAGAAGAAAAAAAGCATCAATATAAAAGCAAGGAAAAAAGAAAGAGCATTGAAAAGAACATACATTACAATTACATTACAAATTGATTCCAGTTCATTACAGATATGTTAAAAACACATAAAGACCCACATCTCCTTTTTCTATGAATGAGGAACATAAAGGAAATCAATTTAAAAATTCAGTGTGAATTAAAAATTTTGACACAATATTTAGTAATTAAGAGAAGCCTTTACGTATAAAGACATTTTAGCAAGTGTCAGTTAACATTTTTATATACTTACATGGTATAGTCGATGGTATAGAAAGTTAAAATTCATCATACAAATTAATCAAAGGGAGGGGGGTATACAAATCTAGTGATTTGATAAAACCCGCCACCGCAAGCCCATCTTTGATTTTAGAGATGGAAAGAAACTGAGACCAAATGAGATTTTCTGCCCCCAATAGACCCAAAGTATTGAATCTACCTAAATAGATGTCCCTAAGACCTTTCAGAGCAATGCAATCTAAAAGAAAATGGTCTGTAGATTCAATCACCCCAGGAGTATGGCAGAATCGGCATGAAAGGTCCAAATCACTAATCTCCTTTCTTCTATGGAGAACTTCCTTAGTAGGTAGGAGATTCCATCTAAGTTTAAGGAGAAGTGAACGATAGTAGCGGTTAGGGAATTAATTCAAAATAGGACAGGCAGCCTCTCTTATGGTCAAATTGTAGGTCAGAGAGATGGGTAAACATGCAATTTTTCCAGCGTATTATTCCAATCGCAACTGAAGACATTCTTTGACTTTAATAGGGTTAGTTAACAGGGTATCCTATCAGTGGAAAGATCTGAAAGTGTCATGTGTCGTGTCGCAGAGGTCACTAAATCTTGAAAGGTATAGATTTCTGTCTAGGGATCCCTGCAAAAAGAATCTTACCCACATCAACATAGAGGGTATCCTGTTCAGGAGAGAGTAGGGCAGAAAAAAGTGTGATAATGCTCCAAAGAATTCTGGCTCGCAAAGAAACTAAACCCAGTTCATACCTTATGGCCACTATTGGAACACAGTGAGGCAGTTACATAACTTTTCTCCAGTAGATACCCTCAAGGGTGCCCCAGAAGGTCAAAAGGGCTAGGTAATGCAGTTCCATTCCATATATTAGTTTTGGAATCACCTTTCCCTTGAAGAAATCTACTACAGGTTTAAAAGAAAACATGCCATATTTGTTGCCTAACTTAATAGATTGAAAAATAAGCAGGTGTATTGTGTCTAAGGGAACGTCTTAATTCAATGGCCGATGGTTGGGCCAGAATAGGAAATCCCAAATAGACAATTTTATGCGCTCTGACATTTTCACCACCAATTTCCAACACTTTTTTGTTACCTTTTCTCCCCACGGAGAACACCATTGTTCGGGTTTTGCTCGGGTTAATTTTTACCCGTTAAAAATGGCATATTCTTCAAATTTGCAGACAAGCCTCTGCAAGCCGACTTTGGTGTGATCAAAGAGAAGAAAATCGTCAGCATATGCCAACCATGAGAGCCTGAGATCCCCCAATCTTACATTTACCATGCCTGTATTTCCAAGAAATTCCCCTACATCTGCCAGGTAAAGGATAAAAAGGCATGGAGCTAACGAACAGCCCTGTCTGACCCCAATACGAGTCCTTATCCTTCTAGAGAGCGTTCCTTCAAGGTCGATCCTAATATGGACCCCTGAGTTCTCATGCATTGCCATAATGAGAGTGAGAAGACCTGCTGGGATCCCCCACTTAATTAGTTTTTCCCAGAGTCTCGACCTAATTACCAAATCAAATGCATTTGACAGGTCGATTGAAGCAACATAGAGAGAACCACCATATTTTCCCCATGTTGAACTTTGTAAGGCAGTTAAAATAATTCCATTGAGATTGGTTGAATGGCTGACCCTGAAGCCTGTTTGTTGCTTTGGGAGGATATGATTTTCCTTAATCCAGACATTAAGGTGGGAGAGAAGCATAGCGGCAAAAAGCTTATAGTCTGCATCGATGAGAGGGATTGGTATATAATTCTTGACCAGAGTTCGTAGGCCTCTCTCTTAAAGATGCGGACAATGTGGGCGGTCTGCCAAATGGTTGGGATGTTACCAGAACTAACTACATCTTGGAATAGCAGACACAGGAGTTTAGCCCAAATTTCTGGTTCTGCTTTCAATGTATTATTTGTTAAGCCATTAGGGCCAGGGGCCCTTGATTTCTTAGCTTTGGCAATAAGGCCAAATATGGTCTCATAGTCTGACAGGCTCCCAAGTATCATTAAGAGCCTACTCCCTCTTTATACAGAGTTCTAGCCCCTCTTCCCCCTGTACCGAAACGTTTGGTGTAGTGCTCGACCCATTGGACCTCAGGGATAGCATTCAACTGGTCAACCACCGCCACGTCATCTTGGCCAGAAAAAATAGCCCAAAATGACCTAAGATCTCTTTTGACAAGGACTCTAAGCATAAGCTCTGCATCATTTTGTAACAAACTAGATTTTCTTGATTTGCAGTAATTTTTATATTTTTGATGGATTGCTTTAATTTTTGTTTTTTTGTTATCCCAGTCAGTATCAAGGACGTGAACCTCTCTAATAAGTTTCCGAGTATAGGCCTTTTCACTGGCCAACTCCTGATCAAACCTATGAGCATGGGATTTTTTTGGAATACCCTTCCTAAGTAAGCCAGAGATACTGCTGTGGAGAGCATATAGGGTATTAAATTCTGCTTGTTTCCAGGAAAAAGAAATATGAATGAACGAAGAAATCAGTTTAGAGTTAAGGAGGTTAATATTGACAGGTGACCAACGTACCCCTGTCCCTTGTCCCACAGTTTTAAGGTGGCGTGGCCCCCCAGCGGGCAGAGGTTTCATGGGAAAAGGAGAAAGAAATGTAACCAAGAGTGATCCATGGTCACTCCATGGGTTAAAGGAGACCTCAACCTCAGACGAAAGAGAAAACGGAGAGTGATCTACATAGACATAGTCTATAGTAGACGTTGACAGACCTCTATGCCATGAAGGGCAGAGTGGGAGAGTTGCATCATAAGACCCGTTAAGACATGTTAAGCCCACCGAGTCCAAGGCGAGATTCCAAAGTCTACCCCATACATATTTCTAGCCTTGCCGATTGTCATCCTCCGAAGCCAAACCCAGATCGTCATAGTTGGCCTCGGACGAAATGGAACAGTCGGAGTTAAGGTCACCAGCCAAGATCAATTTCCCCCTGGGATATAAACATCTCCATGCAAGTACCATATCCGTTAAGCTTTCCAAGAAAGGCTCAAGGGCAGCAATGCCTTTGTGCCAATATACATTAATCGGGAGAAGGCCAAAAATGGCGTGTCCGCAAGGACCTTATTCCTAAAGACAAAAGAAGCTCTAATTCCGATGAGAAGGCCCCCAGAGGCCCTCCCAAACTAGATTTAGCATTTTGGGACTTGATATCAAATCCATCAAAACGGGAGGTGAGAGTAACCAGGTTTCTTGTAAGAAAAAGCAATCTGAAGCACTGATCATAAGTACTGTCAGTATTCGTGAAGAGAGGAGTTTCCCCTGGAATTCTAGGCTCGAAAAAGGAATTTATTCGAGCCCATAACATTGCTAGGAGTAGCAGAGCACTTGAAAGAGTACTCATTTCCATAGACCTGAGGCAACCTGGGCCCAGTTTCTGGCTTCATTGAATCTGGGCGTAAATTGCCTCAGTTGATGCTGTGGAGCTCTTTCCAGGTGATACCATTGTAAGTTTTCCTCTATACTTTTCACACCCACCATTTTTACCGGGATGCTGATTGGATTGTAACAAATTTGCATCAAAACCAAGCTGCATTAGACCTTCCTTTTGGCCCATTATTAGTTCTAATACCACTCTTGATTTCAGAATAATATTGCTCATGTCTACACGTCCTCGGGTAGGAAAGAAAATCCTTTCCATATCGTAACTAGAGATGTGTGAAAGAGAAGGAATTTGGTGACATTTTTTTAGTATGTTTCCGCGATTGAGACAGATAGGCATGTCTTAACCCCAAAGACTAGTAAGCTGCAGGATTTCCATAGAATCTTTAACCTCCACTAATTGAGGTAATGAATCAGATTTACTTTTTGTAAATTGACTTGGAGTCAACTTCCAGATCAGTACCCCTTGCATCCCTTAATATAGTCCTGTTTTGGGTTACATGGGGACCCACAGGAAATCTTTCACACAGATTGGAAGAGTTCGTATTTTGGGAAGGTTCAGGCCTGGTGGAAAAACCTTCATGGCCATTGAGAGAGCCTCAACGTGGGGGCTTTGAATGGGCAGAGTTAAGAGACTTGGGAACATAGAGACCCTCCACTGGTCTAAATCCCATAACATGCTAGCCCATTATAGACTGGATTGGTCAAATGACCATCAGGATAGCGGGATGGGTGACCATCTACAGAGGAAAAAGTGGTTATAGGGGCCCTATCCTGAGATAAGCCTGTAGTTGGATAGACATCCACCCCAGTAAGTGAATTTGTGCTAAGGAGCTACTGAAATAGTTGTTTCACCATATCAAGGTTAACAAAATTCGCCGTTACAGGAGTGGTGGTGGGCTCAAGGTGGGCAGGATTGAAACCAGATAAGGAATTGCACGGAATAGTTGAGGGTTCTGCATCCAAATAGAATGCCATCGAATTGCATACGGTTTGAGTATTCAATATAACTGGAGCAATGTTATTTAAAGGCCCCAGTTGAGTTGAAGTTATTTTTGGATGGCAGGTGACATGAGTTTCCTCCTCCCGCACTATATTGCCCACCGCCACAGGGGATATTATCCTTTGGCATAGGACTAACTGCCAAACGTTCGGGCTAACTGGGTACAGCTGGAATAGTAGGTAATGAGGTTTGTTCGACAGAGGCAGCAACCACATTGAGGGTAGCAGTATCGGGCGCCGCTGATTCCACCAGAAGCTTAACCCCCTTAGAAGGGGTAAGGGTTCTAGCACACACGAATTGGTTAGTAAAAATTTATTTTTTTCAAATCCTTCTGGTTTTTAGTTTTCTTTGTAGATTGTTTTTTGTGACCTATATGAGCAAAGCCCTTTAAGTGTACAGTTGCTTTTGTAAGATCAATGAAGTCAAGCGGCTTCTCCAGGGTAAGGTCAGATGTAGAAACGAGAGGGGGGCAACAGTGTCTCCCTTGTATGATTCAACCATTTCTGATGAAGTAGGTTCACAGGAAAGTCCCTGAGAAGTGGAACCAAGAGAATTGAGGATCAACCCCTCTTGGACGATTTCCAGTAAGGGGTTAGTAATCACTTTTATGGAAGTGTCACCGCCAAGCTCCAAATTGTCCTCTTCCTCTCCTAACTCCAGCCCTCCAACCACCTCCTCACCTGTAGAGCTGGTCTCCTCTGGCTGTTCCAACCTTTTCTTCCACCAAGCTGTTTTCTTTGTCGGAGGATAGGGCCTACCCCGGAAAGAAGCCACCCTGACCTGGTACAAAGAGGTCTAGTGGGGACTTCCCTGCCGCAGCAGACAAAGTGGGGGAAAAAGCCCAATGGCATAAAAAACCCCCAATCCAAGCTGGTGTGAGCGGGTACAGTCGTAGGATAGAAGCCGGAAATGCAGGTTGAGCGGTTGAGATAAACCGAAGTAAAAGGGAACTGAGCGTCGGAGTGTAGGAAGGGAAAACAATAGGAAGGCAGGATGGAACGGAGGCAAACAAGCAGTCTGGTAGGGAAAAGCCAACTGGGGACAAAAATGAAAGTACAGGAGCAGGAGTACAGGGCTGAGGAAGTATTGACAACGGCAGAGTTAGCAAAACAGGAGTACAGGGCAGAGGAGTATTAACAACGGCAGAGTTGGCAAAAATAGCAGGGAGTGAAAGAAGGCGAAGAAAAACACGGAGAAAAACCGTAGCGTCTCACCCGAAGCCTGACGCGAGAGGGTTGCAACGCGCAGGCTTCCGGGTGAGATGGGAAGATAAGGCGCTCCGCGGCTGACGTCGCGGAACAACTAGACCGCTCTCCCAGTACGCGGCGAGACGCGATGGGCTGCTAATGGCGGCGCAGTCTCCACCGCGACCATATCCCCCAATGCTGGCGGCGCATGACAGTATGCCCCCTTCTATGTCTGGACCACCCAGGCTTACCTGGGTGGAAACGATGGAACCTCTGGGTATGGAGGGGGGCATGAACATAGGACTCTGGTTCCCAGGAATCTTCAGAACGGGGATATCCCTTCCAAGCCACTAGATATTCCAATCTCCCCCTTCTGAATCTGGAATCCCTAATATGGGACACTTCGTATTCTTCAGGAACAGGGTTGGGATCCGAAGGGAGATGTAAATTTCTGTTACTGGGGTTATTGGAGTCCACGGAGCGTAAGAGAGAAGAATGGAAGACTGGATGAATGCGACGCATATCCTCGGGAAGCCTAAGTTTAAAGGTCACCGGATTTATCCGTTTAATAATCTTAAACGGCCCCACATAACGGGGGGATAACTTTGTAGGATGTAACCAACGAGGCAGGTATTTAGTGGAGAGCCAAACCCAATCCCCTTCCTTCCACAGGGCACAGGGCTGACGATGACGGTCGGCTTGAGACTTATACCTATCCCTGGCTGAGGACAAACTGATCAGGGCGCTCTTATGGGCCGTGGAGATGTCCGCCAATGTGGACTCGATTGAGGGTATGTTGGTCGGGGTACTGAGTAGGGGAAGTATTCCCCGGGGATGAAGCCCGGAAGTGCAGAAAAAAGGGCTTAGGTTGGTAGCCGAGTGTACAGAATTGTTATAGGCGTATTCTGCGGTGGGCAAAAGGGAAACCCAGTTGTCTTGATGGTGATTGATGTAACACCTCAGATATTGTTCCAAAGTGGCATTAAGCCGTTCCGTTTGGCCATTTGTCTGGGGATGAAACCCCGAAGACAGAGCTCGGTTAATCTTCAAGCGATGACACAAGGCAGTCCAAAAACGAGAAGTGAACTGACTCCCTCTGTCAGATATTATCCTATCGGGGAGCCCATGTAGTCTAAATATGTCCCTAAGAAAGACCTCGGCTAGTTTCGGAGCTGCAGGTATACCAACCAAAGGGGAGAAATGAGCTAACTTAGTATAAGAGTCTACCGTAACCATGAGACATGTACAACCCTGGGACACCGGCAATTCGACTATGAAATCCGTTGAGATAAGGGACCAAGGCCGCGATGGTGTTTCTGGTTGTTCTAGTAATCCCAAAGGTTTGTTTACTGAACCCTTGCTTTGGGCGCAGACTGGGCAGGTCTTACAATACCTCCTGACTTCCTTAGACATAGAGGGCCAATAGAACGAACGAGATACTAGCTCCAAAGTACCCCTCTGTCCTCGGTGACCGGCTGTCTCATGATCGTGACACCAACCTAGCACCTTCGATCGCAAGGCTTGTGTGGGGACAACCAACTTCTGTTTGTACCAGAGGAGTCCCTCCGTCCTTCTCAACTCCTTCCTCTTATTCAGAGGCAACAGACCTTCCATGTCCTCCGTGGTTGCAGATCTCAATTCTTGCAAGAAGGTTGTTATTACACCCACTATCTTGTTAGAGGGAATGAGAGCCTCTGCTGGATGAGAGGTACTCGACTCAGAGGAATTCCTCCGGGAAAGAGCGTCGGCCAGCCCGTTTTGGGAGCCCGGGATGTATGTTATGACAAAGTCATATTGACTAAAGAAGTGGGCCCATCGTGCTTGTCTGGAATTGATACAGTCCATTCCCCGGAGAACTTTCAAATTCTTATGATCTGTACGTAGAATAAAGGGTGATGAGCTACCCTGTAATAAGTGTCTCCACTCCTCACAAGCTGTCTTGAGTGCTAACAGTTCCTTCTCGATTACTGAATAATTCTTCTGACTGACAGACAAGGTCTTTGAGAGGTAGGCCACTGGGTGTTCCATTCCCTGATGTTCCTGCAGTAATACGGCCCCCAAAGCCTCGGCGGAGGCATCACCCTCTACTATAAATGGTTTAGTCTGGTCTGGTTGGCGAAGCACTGGAGCAGAGCAAAACAACTTCTTTAACTGCTCAAAAGCATTGTTGGCCTGATCAGTCCAAAAAAAAGGACCTGCTTCCTTCTTTAATAAAGCTGTTATAGGCAATACTATTAGGGAAAAATGACTGATGAACTTCCTATAAAAGTTTGTCAATCCAAGGAACCGTTGTACTTCCTTCAGAGAGGTGGGAGTGGGCCATTGCTGTATGGCAGACACTTTACGGGGATCCATAGAGATACCTTCCTTAGACAGTATGAATCCCAGATAGGAAATGGCGTTGGTCTTGAATACACACTTCTCAGGATTCACAATGAGGCAGTTGGTCCGAAGACGTTCTAATATGCTTTGGTTCTAATTATGTTCTGGTTGGGATCGGGAAAATATCAGAATATCATCCAAATAAACAACAGCAAAGATGTAAAGGACGTCTGAAAACAAACGATCCATAAAGCGCTGAAAAACAGCTGGGGCATTCACTAAGCCAAAGGGCATAACCCGATACTCGTAGAGCCCAAAAGGAGTACGGAATGCCGTCTTCCATTCATCTCCCGCGCGTATACGGAGAAGATGGTATGCACTACGGAGATCTAACTTGGAAAAAATGGTAGCACCTTGCACTGCCTCCAGGATGTCAGCTATGAGAGGCATGGGATATCTGTCTCTTATTGTGACCTTGTTGAGGCCGCGATAGTCAATGCAAGGTCTCAATTCAGCAGAATCGCGCTTGGGGATGAAAAACAACGGGGCCCCAGCAGGAGATCTTGAAGGTCGGATCAATCCATTTGCCAGGTGGGCGTCCAAGTACTGTCGTAGAGCTTCCTTCTCTGTGAAAGACAACGGAAACATCCGACCAAAAGGGACTAATGCATCTTGGGCAAGCTCTATGGCACAGTCCTCTGGTCGGTGCGGAGGAAGCTCCAATATGGTTCTGTTAACAAAGACTTCGTGGAATTCCTCTAATTCTGATGGGATGCAGCAAATGTCGCAAGCGGCGGTAGATTCGGATGAGGGAATATTGACCATTTCCTGTGTCCGAATAGGTAT
Source organism: Ambystoma mexicanum (assembly GCF_040938575.1). NCBI lineage: Eukaryota > Metazoa > Chordata > Amphibia > Caudata > Ambystomatidae > Ambystoma > Ambystoma mexicanum. The sequence continues at coordinate 2,516,487 of NC_090940.1, forward strand.
ACAAGACTTCTTACAAAATCCAGACTCGAAGGTAATGGTATTTCTGTACCAATCTATGGAGGGGTTGTGCCTTCTCAGCCATGGGATGCCTAGTATGACCGGGAAGTGGGCTGCTCGAATGAGATCAAATTTCAAACATTCAGTATGATGTTGGATAACCACTGTGAGAAGTTCTGTTGTGTGAGTAATAGGACCAGAGGAAAGTGGGGTCCCATCTATGCCTTCCACCTTCTGGGAATCCTCGCGTTGAACTAACATGAGTCCTTGTCGATTAGCCCAAACCGTATCCATAAACACTCCCGCTGCGCCACAATCTATGAGGGCGAGAGTAGTTAGTCTTTTGGTTGCAGTTTGTATAAGAAGAGGGACCACCATCAATCGAGAGTCCATGGTATCATCTTGAGGAGTGACTGCTAAGGTAACATAGGGGCAATGAGATTTACCTCGGAAACCGACCCCCATCAGTTCCGAGGTCTGTCGTTTCCCGACCTGCGAGGAGGGACCTCTGGACAATTCCGTAGAAGATGAGCCTTTGACCCGCAATACATACAGAGACCAGTATCTCGCCGTCTTCTTCTTTCTTCAGGAGTTAATGGGGCTCTCGTGGCTCCAATCTGCATGGGTTCCTCTTTGCCTGACCCTGAGGGCAATGGATGAGGAGGGGTTCCAAAGGAGGGTGAGTTGGCCGGGAGGCGGAATTTTCGTCTTTCGGCCCGGCGTTCACTGAGACGGAATTCAATCTGAAGTGCCATAGACATCAAATCCGACAAAGAAGTAGGAAGTGCAATGCGAGCCAATTCATCTTTCAATTCTTCTTTTAAGCCGCGACGAAAGATTGTAAATTGCGCGTGTTCGGGCCACCCAGCCTCCGTAGCAAGGCGTTTGAAAGAAGAGATGTAGGTTCTGAGATCACTATTGCCTTGTTGAACGTCTAGCAGTTCTTCCGCGGCGATATGGGTTATTTCGGCCTGTTCGAAGGTTTGTTTCAACAAGGTGACAAAGGCACCGTAGTCC